>NC_084840.1:14272008-15689508 GCF_033115175.1 Lepus europaeus | reverse complement strand
CAGATTCAGTTTTCAGCAACTTTGTCTCTGAACTTTTAAAATTTCCCTCTTTAAAAAAAAATCTTTATTCTTTTGGGTGCTCCCTTCTTTTTTTTTTTTTTAGTAGTATTTGCTGGTTTTTAAGTTTGAATCTGTTCTCGCCTGAGTGTGCTGTTATTTAATCTGTTTTTCCGCTATTATTTTCTTCCTTCTTTAACTCAATCTACCCAATTGCATTCACATTTTTTTTTTATTTTCAGAATTTGATTTAAAAATGTCTTCCCTGTCCCTGAAGTCTTCCATGAAGCTGCTCAATTCAGTGGGGATGGTTGTAGTAACATCTCTTCTGCATCAGGACTGTATTGGGGGTAGAATTTTTCATCAGTGGAATGTTGGGGACATATTTTCTGTATTTAGAAGCTGTGTGTGGATATGTTTTGATTTTTTTTTTCCCCATGCATTTTATGGACAGGGTCCTAGAACAAGAGCTCTCTGTGTCAGTTCAGTAAGATGCAGTGCATTTAATGTGCGATGTTGGTGATGAGAGGGGTGGAAACGTCCTGTCTTCCCTTCGCTCCCTTATCTCCAAGGGGCACCGGCCTTCCGCTGTCAGTCCGACTTCCCCTGCCTTTTCCACTGTGCATCTGACTTCGACACCCCTGCTCCTCCTCTCGATCACCTTAGAGCCCCTTGACACAGTCGGTGCTGTGAATGACCAAGTCCAAGACCTGCATCCGGCTTTTTGACACATGGCATCAGATGGTTTCTTCCCGGGAGGGTTTTGTGTTGGATTCTGGTTTTATCTTCTTTTTCCCACTCTTCACAAACAACAGCTTGCAGCAGTGACTGAAATTCGTGATATTCTTTGTCTCCTTTTGTGTGGTTTTATTTGTACTTGCTGGTGCTTCAGTAGTTTGCAGAATAACGTGTATGTAGGCCTGGATTCAAGTGACTGTCATTCTCCTAACGACCTGGAAACTCCCAGAGAGCTTTTCATTATTGATTTCCAATTTTATTCCCTTTAAGTCAGAAAACATATGGTTTATGATGACAATCTTTTCAATTTTTATTTTTTGTTCCACCTTACGATTTATATAGGTTTATATTCCATGAACTGTTGAAAAGGATATGCATTCTGCCAGTCAGGTGTAATGTTCTATTAACATTTGTCAACTGGATTCAATTGATTGAATTGATATCTTATAATCTTTTACATATTTTAGTTTTCTTGCCAATTGCAGAGAAATGAGAGAGAACATCTCCAAGTATAATTGTGTGTTTGTCTATTTATTTGAAATGCAGAGTCACAGAGAGGGGGAGACAGAGAAATCCTCTATCTGCTGGTTCACTCCCTGATGGGCCCCAACAGCCAGGGCTGGGCTTGGCTGAAGCCGGGAACCAGGAGATTCAGCTGGCTCTACCACATGGGCGACAGGGGCCCAAGCACTCGGTCCATCTTCTGCTGCTTTCCCAGGCTCATTAGCAGGGAGCTGGATAAATATGGAGCAGCCGGGACACAAAGCAGCACCCATATGGAATGCTAACATTGCGGGAATGGCAGCCTCTGTAATTTGAAGTTTAATAGGCCTACAGTGTTATTAGGTCTGTTCACATTTAGGATTGTCAGTTCTTCTTGAGCAATTGATCCCCTATTATGAAACATATTTTTTTACCCATGGCAATATTTCTTGTCTTGAAGTCATTGACATTAATATAGCTACCCCAGCCTTCCTATAATTAATGGAGTGGATATCCTATATTTCCTATTATTATATCCTATAATTAATGGTGTGATATCATCTTTCCTTTATACTTCCAATGGTTTTGTATTTAACCATTTTGTACTTTATTCCTTATCATTTTGTATATTTTCTGGTTTAAATAATTTTGTATTTAAACTTGGGTCCTGTAAATAACATTGCTGAGTTGAAGAAACTTACTGGTATTTGAAAGGTACAGAGACATAGAGAGTGACAGAGAGCTTCCATCTGCTGGGGGTGCGGACCCAAGTATTGAGCCATCACCTGTTTCTTCCCAAGGTGCGTGTTCAGAGCTGGTATTCAACCCCAGTCACATCAGTCTTGGATCAGGCACCCCAAGCAGTACCTTAAACCACTGAGTCAACCACCTGTTGCTGTGGTTGAATTGTGTTATTTTATCCTGTCTGATAGTACCTGACCCTTCAATAGAATGGTTAACACTAATTTCATTTGATCTAGGCCCAGCATAATCGAATTAAATCTTTTGTGTGCTGTTTTCCAGACTGATTATAATTTTTTATCCTTTCCTTTTTGATTTTTGCTGGTTTATTTTATGTTACTTGTTGGGCTTTATGTCTTTTTCATGTTTTATGTTGAGATTAAAATATGCATCTTTGACTTAACAAGGTCTACTTTCATATGATACATTGCATTGGGTGTTATTTAAGAAAATATAATAGTATATTTTACCTTCCCATCCTTTTTTTTTTTTTTTTTTGACAGGCAGAGTTAGAGAGAGAGTTATAGAGAGTGAGAGAGAGACAGAGAGAAAGGTCTTCCTTCTGTTGGTTCACTCACCAAATGGCTGCTACAGCCAGCATGCTGTGCTAATCTGAAGCCAGGAGCCAGGTGCTTACTCCCGGTCTCCCATGTGGGTTTAGGGCCCAAGGTCCTGGGCCATCCTCCACTGCCTTCCCAGGCCACAGCAGAGAGCTGGACTGGAAGAAGAGCAACTGGGACAGAATCCAGTGCCCCAACTGGGACTAGAACCCGGGGCGCCAGCGCCGCAGGCGGAAGATTAGCCTAGTGAGCCGCGGTGCTGGCCCATCCTTTGTATTTTTGTCAGAAATTTTATTTGTATATGTATTACATGTTACTCATTACTTTTTCAAATTCTCAGTCCCCTTTCTAAAAAAGAAACAAGAATAATCCTCTTTCATGCTTTTTAAAAAAGGGTTTATTTATATATTTGAAAAGCAGAGGTGGAGAGAGGGAGGGAGGGAGAGGGAGAGGGAGAGAGGTCTTGGTCTTCCATCCAATGGTTCACTCCCCAAATGGCTGTAACAGCCAGAGCCAGGAGCTTCTTCTGGGTCCCCCACACAGGTGCAGGGCCCAAGGACTTGGGCCATCTTCTGCTTTCCCAGACCACAGCAGAGAGCTGGATTGGAAGTGGAGTAGCCAGGACTCGAACCAGCGCCCATATGAGATGCCGGCCACAGTGGCGACCCCTATTTCATGTTTACCACACATTTTCCATTTCTGATAGTCTTCATTCTGTCACATATGTCTGGTTTTTAAAACCTGCTTTCATTTTCTTTGAGTCAAAAGAAATTTAACATTTCCTGTAATACAGATCTGCTGGTTATAATTTCTCTGATAGAATTTATTAGGAAACTCCTATTTCACCATTGTTTTTCAATGATATTTTCATAGAACTTAGAATTCTTCACTGACAGTGTTTTGGTTAAGTTTTTTTTTTTATGTTTTTATTTTTGACAGGCAGAGTGGACAGTGAGAGAGAGACAGAGAGAAAAGTCTTCCTTTTGCCGTTGGTTCACCCTCTAATGGCTGCCGCGGTAGCGCGCTGCGGCCGGCGCACCACGCTGATCCGATGGCAGGAGCCAGGTACTTATCCTGGTCTCCCATGGAGTGCAGGGCCCAAGGAATTGGGCCATCCTCCACTGTACTCCCTGGCCACAGCAGAGAGCTGGCCTGGAAGAGGGGCAACCGGGACAGGATCGGTGCCCCGACTGGGACTAGAACCTGGTGTGCCGGCGCCGCAAGGCGGAAGATTAGCCTGTTGAGCCGCGGCGCCGGCCTTGGTTAAGTTTTTAAAATAAAATTTTCTGTTTTTTTTCATTTTATTTTATTTTATTTTATTTAACTTTTATTTAATGAATATAAATTTCCAAAGTACAGCTTATGGATTACAATGGCTCCTCCTACCCGCAACCCTCCGCTTTCCTGCTCCCTCTCCCCTTCCATTCACATCAAGATGCATTTTCAATTCTCTTTATATACAGAAGATCAGTTTAGTATATATTAAGTAAGGATTTCAACAGTTTGCACCCACATAGAAACACAAAGTGAAAAATACTGTTTGAGTACTAGTTATAGCGTTAAATCACAATGTACAGCACATTAAGGACAGAGATCCTACATGAGGAGTAAGTGCACAGTGACTCCTGTTGTTGACTTAACAAATTGACACTCTTGTTTATTGTATCAGTAATCACCCTAGGCTCCTGTCATGAGTTGCCAAGGCTTTGGAAGCCTTCCGAGTTCACCGACTCTGATCATATTTAGACAAGGTCATAGTCAAAGTGAAAGTTCTCTCCTCCCTTCAGAGAAAGGCACCTCCCTCTTTTTTTTTTTTTTAAGGCAAAGGGTTTATTGGGGAACACCCAACAGACTAGAAAGCTGATTCCAGCCAAGACTGGGAGAAAAGTCACTCATCTTTTGTAGGTAGAGGGGATTGTAGAGAAATTTTGAAAAATTATACAGCAGTAAGTGGGGAAGAGGACCATCAGTACACGCAGGTTGGGAGTAGAGCCACTGGGGGTAGAGTAGAGGTTATGATTACAAAAAATGAGGCCCAAGTGCGCTAGACAGGGTCTAGAACAAAGGACAGGGTCATTATTAGAGGAGCTAAGAAAGGTGCTGTCTAAGCTACAATTAAGTTTTCTGATTGAGAGGCAAATAGAACCTGACAGAAGGGGCTTGATAATAATCTGGTGGGCTTTAGGCCTTGTAAGTTAAGAGGCCCAGACCTATCTATCTCTTCACATGGGGTACATCCTAAGGGAGGTGTGAACCTCCTAGGGGAAGGCACTCTGTTGACTTTCATTACTTGGCTGGCCTGGGAGGAGAGCTGGCCAGGTAAAGGCAGGGGGCATCTCTAACAAGAAATTTACAGTTCTGCCTGCAATGTTGCTGACCCTACTTGACCACACCCTCAGCTGCAGTGGTCACTTTGGAAGTTGGGCTGAGTGAAGGGCTTTTCAGCTTGGAGCCAATAAGATCTGTGGCTCTGACCTGGGCATCCTTCGACTCCAGGGCAGGTCCATTTCCAGTGATCCAACTCTTGGCAGAGCTGCCAGGGCTCTTCACAAGTTGACTTCTGCTGAAGCCCAGGCTTGCCACATTGAAAGCCACTGCAGTGGACTGGCCTGTTGGGTCTCCTTGAGGGCAGATCACTGTACAGATCAGCCATTAATAGGCCTGCCACCCATTGCTTCTGATGCCTAGCTTTCTTTTCCTCCTGGTTTGTGTTAAAGCAGACCAGAGGATGCATGTCAAGGGAGTGCCCATGTCCCATCTCTAATCTTCGGTGACCTGAACTACAAGTCTATAGTCACAGGCATGTTCTGTAGTAGTTTTTCTAAGGTAGACAATGCCCATGAGGAAAATTATATTCTCACTTTAAAACTTTCTTTCCCTTTGGTCTGAAAGAGAGGTTTTTTCTACTTGCTGTTTACTTTGCTGATGGCGAAGTAAATCTAGCTATGAAATTATTATTTAAGTTCTTATTTTGGCTATGCTATTACAGAAAAATGTTAGCCATCTCTTTTATAAGATCTAAAGATTAAATTGTGCGCCCTACAGATTCCTTCATAATAGAATTAGTTTCCTACCTTGAAGAGAATAGAGAAATGAAAGAACAAGTTGGGCTTAGAATAGAGAAATGAGGGAGCAAGTCCTAGATCGCTTGCTGACAATAGCAATATCACATGAATACTTAGCAAACCGTTTCAACCATTAGATAACAACTTAAGAAAACATTTACCAGAAGGTCCAATGCCTTCTATAAATTTTAAGAATCATGTATTTGAAAACACCTCTTAAATATCTAACATGGTGTAATTTGTTTAGCCAGTAAACTTAAGCACAACCATCTAAAATGTTTTTAGTTTCTTTCTACCAACACATTTAAAACATATGATACACAGATTCAGGTCCCACAAATTAAAATGTATCTTTGATTGATTTTAGCAGCTTAAATTTATGGACAATCTTATCTATAAGCCAATTAAAATAAAACTCAAATTTTTCCCATGTGGACATACAATATGTACACACATATAACCTAACATAATAGACCAATATAGCAATTTTAATAATAGCTTTTTATAGTCTTTAAACACTTTTTGTAAATTGCCAATTGATTTGAATTGCTTTTTGTTTTTAGTAACCTCAGTTAACCATACTTTCTCTCAGTTGGTACTGTTAATACATTATTGGCTTCATCTGTTTACAAAGCCATCCCAAAGTACTGAATACAATAGAAATGACTGGAAAAAGTCCATAGGAACCTATAGGAGGACAGCTAAACACAGAACCAAGAACACTTTAGTTTTATGAGCAGCAAATCATATATAACTGTGGATGACAAAAGACTTTAAGTTGCCATGTTTAAAATTATAAACTCATCAGCCAACAAGAGGAACTTGCTTACTTCACAGTATTTTTGAAAGCACCTGTAGGATTTTACAAGTATTTAACCCTTTAAGCCTCTGGGGCTTTCTCATTAAGATAACTATCATGTCTAGTAACACAATTAGGATAACATTTTAAATAAGGTAACACAAATTTTAGCCTGAGCCTTTTTCATTTCTGTTGGCATGGTATATATTTTTCCAGCCTTTCACTTTCAGTCTGTATGCATCTTTGTTGGAAAGATGTGTTTCTTGTAAACAGCAAATAGATGGGTTTTGTTCCTTAACCCAATCAGCCAATCTGTGTCTTTGAACTGGACAGTTCAGGCCATTAAAGTTCAATGTGACTATTGAGAAGGAGTAACTTTGCCCTGCCATTTGCCAAAGATATTTTCCAATATATGCTTTGAGTTTCCTGTGATCTTTTGCTGTGAGGTTTCCTTCCTTCACCTTCTTTCATATTGGTGACCGTGTTTCTGTGTTTCTGTGTGTAACACATCTTTAAGCATCTTTTGCAGGGCAGGATGAGTGGTGACAAATTCTTTCAATTTCTGTTTGCTATGAAAGGTCTTTATTTTACCTTCATTCACAAATGAGAACTTTGCAGGATATAGTATTCTGGGCTGGCAGTTTTTCTCTCTTAGTACCTGGGCTATGTCTCGCCATTCCCTCCTAGCTTGTAGGGTTTCTGCTGAGAAGTCTGCTGTGAGTCTAATTGGAGATCCTCTGAGAGTAATATGACATTTCTCTCTTGCACATTTTAAGATCTTTTCTTTCTGTTTCACTGTTGTGAGTTTGATTACTACTTGTTATGGTGAGGATCTCTTTTGGTCACGTTTACTAGGGGTTCTATGAGCTTCCTGTACTAGAATGTCTCTGTCCTTCTCCAAACCCGGGAAGTTCTCTGCAAGTATCTCACTAAAAAGGCCTTCTAATCCTTTCTCTCTCTCTATGCCTTCAGGAACTCCTAGAACCTGAATGTTGTTTTTTTTTTTTTTAATAGTTTCCTGTAGATTCCCAACAATATTTTTTAGATTTCTAATTTCCTCTTCTTTTCTTTGGTTTGACTGTATACTTTCCTGTGCTCTGTCTTCTAAGTCCAATATTCTCTCTTCTGTTTCATTGACTCTGTTTTTAAGGCTCAATAGTGTGTTTGTCATTTGATCTATTGAGTTCTTCTTTTCATTTTGATTTCTCTTCACTATCACAGTTTCTTGTTCTACTAGTTGTTTCATTTCATTTTGATTCCTCCTTAAGATTTCATTTTCTCAAAGGAGATTTTCTATCCTGTCCAGTAAGGAATTCCGTAGCTCAAGCATTTGTTTTTGAACACTTCTAATTGTTCTTATAATAAATTTTTTGAAATCCGGATCTTGCATTTCTTCTATCTCATCATCTTCATAATCTTGGCTTGGGGTGTCTTGTTCATTTGGGGGTGTCATAATATCTTCCTTGTTCTTATTTTCTCGGTTTTTGCGTTTGTTGCTTGGCGTTGTAGAGATAGTCTTTGGATTCTCCTTCCCTCGCTGTGGTGTTTTTTCTTGTTATACTATGACTGTATTAAGTGGACTGTTTGCTTTTGATGGAGCCTTAGAGGCTTGAAATGGGTTTGGCCTGAGAGTTCTGTTTGGTTCCTCAGGGTTAAGGGTGTGCCAAAGGTGACACTCCCAGGTTAGGCTGCTTGGTAAATCTCTCTCTCTTTCCTTCTTTTTTTGATTCAAAAGGGAAGTAATTCCGCACAGCTGAACGGAATTGGAGGTAGTTAGCAGGCGAATGATATACCCACAGGAGCCAGTGATCAGAAGCTCTTTCCCAAGGACCACACAGGGAATCTGTGCTGCCCTCAGTGTGGGCTCAAATTCTCCTGCAGCCTCCCACTGGGTTGCCAAGGTTACCAAACTGTAGCATCTCTGGAGAGTACTCACATGAATTCCGTGAGTTCTCTCCCCCACCATCTCTTTTTTCACAGTCTCAGTTCATTAGCACCACACATTCACTAGGTCCTAATTTCCTGTTATTTCACACACACACACACACACACACACACCCGCCGAGTCAAGTTTTTCTGCTTGGCTGAGGGCCGGTGCAGACCTGAGGGTGAAGACCTGAGCTTGCCCCACTTATGACGTATGTCCAAAATGGCACCTGCTCTTTGTCTTGCTTGCCTTTGAGAGGTGAGCGGAGAGAGAGAAACTCGTGTCCATATCGGTCACTTTTTTTTTTTTCCTCTCTCTCTTCTAGTTAGCCAGGTGAACTTTTCCCCACGGGGTTTCAAGCCTCGTTCCCTCTAGTCTCCTTTTTCCACTTGCCCGCCAGTGTCTCGGGCTATTGAGGTTCGGTTCACCTTGCGTTCCAGCGCTGGTGTGTTGAGTCTGCTGCTGGTGTCCCGAACTGTCAAAAATTTTCTGTTTTTAAATATACATTGTTTATGATGTGGAATTAGTGATATTTGCATCATTTTTCTTTGGGAGTTTTTTTTAAAGATTTATTTATTTATTTGAAAGAGTTATGGAGAGGGGGAAGGGGGAGAAAGGGAAGAGCAGGGAGAGAAGGGAGAGGAGAGGAGAGAGATCGATCTTGCATTCGCTGGTTCACCCCCCAAATGGCTTTACCTGCTGGGACTGGACCAGGCCAAAGCCAGGAGCCTGGAGCTTCTTCCAGGTCTCCCACATGGGTGCAGGGGCCAAACCACTTGGGTCACCCTCTACTGCTTTCCCAGAAGCATTAGCAGAGAGCTCAATCAGAAGTGGGGTACCAGGGCTGGTGCCATGGTGCAGTGGGTTAATCCTCTGCCTGAGGTGCTGGCGTCCATATGGGTGCTAGTTCAGGTCCTGGCTGCTCCTTTTCCAATCCAGCTCTCTGCTATGGACTGGGAAAGCAGTAGAAGATGGCCTAAGTGCTTGGGGCCCTGCACTCATGTGGGAGACCTGAAGGAAGCTCCTGGCTCCTGGCTCTGGCCGTTGCAGCCTTTTGGGGAGTGAACCAACAGAAGGAAGACCTTTCTGTCTCTCTCTCACTGTCTGTAACTCTACCTCTCAAATAAACAAAATATTAAAAAAAAAAAAAAGTGGGTAGCCAGGACTCGAACTGGTTCCTATATGGGATGCCAGTGTTGCAGGGCTTGGCTTTACCTCCTCTCTAGAAGTTTGAAGGTTTTTCTTTTCATGTTTGTTTTGGAGCAATGTGATTCTGCTTTGGTCTCTCTCTCTCTCTCTCTCTCTCTCTCTCTCTCTCTGATTCTTGGATCTGTGATTTTATATTTTTTATGATATTTAGGAAAATTTCAGCTCCTATTTCTTCAAATACTTTTTTGTCTGAATTTCTCCTCCATTTCTGAAACTCCAATTATATATGTGTTAGACTGGTGTCTTCTAACCAGTTATTGATATTTTGGTTATTATTTTAGACATGTGTGATTTAACATGAGTAGTTTCTGTTGCCCTATGTCTGGTTCATTGATGTGTTCTGCAGTTTCTAATCTGCTGTTGAATACATCCAATGAATTTTTCATATCAATTATTGTGTTTCTTACATTTTAATTTGTCATTAAAAATAACTTTCACTCATTTACTGAGAAATTGCTCTACTTCATTCAACACATCTGCATTTTCCTTTATTATTTTATTTGAAAGTTAGCGTTACACACAGAGAGAAGGAGAGGCAGAGAAAGAGAAAGAGAGAAAGAGAGAGGGAGAGGGAGAGGTCTTTCATCCGCTGGTTCACTCCCCAATTGGCTACAATGGTGGAGCTGCATCTATCTAAATCCAGGAACCAGGAGCTTCTTCTGGGTTTCCCACGTGGGTGCAGGGGCCCAAAGACTTGAGCCATCTGCTGCTGCTTTCCCAGGCCACAGCAGATAGCTGGATCAGAAGTGGAGCAAGCAGGACTCAAACCGGTGCCCATATGGGATGTCAGCACTGCAGGCAGTGGCTTTACCTGCAACACCACAGCACTGGCCCTTGCATTTTCCTTTAAGTCCTTAATGTAATTATACTAGTTTTTTCGAATGTCCTATCAGCTAATTCCAACTTCTGTGTCATCTGTGGGTCTGTTTGTGTCAGAGGATTTTTCCTTTCCTGGTGTGAGACGTCGGTGTCTGCCTCTTATGTGAGCAGCTGCTTGTGAGGGTACTGGAGAGCTTGGCACTGCATAGTGAGAGTCTGTGCTTCATAGTAGCATCTCCATAGAGAGTGCAGAGCTTGCTGGGGGAGGCAGCTGATCCACATGTCCTTTGGAGACTTCTCTTTAGCCTTTGCTATGGAAGTCCAGAGTAGTCTACTCCCTGCCATCTGGGATTCGGGGAGTTTGAATACTTGAGTACCTGGCTGTTCTCTGGCTGGCCAGAGAGCTGAATCTTCTATCCCCCAATACTGTGCAACGTTCAAGAATGCTCACAGTTCCCATAGTCCTTGCTCCATGACTGTTGTGAATCTTCTATCCCCCAATACTGTGCCACACTCAAGAATGGTCACAGTTCCCATAGTCCTTGCTCCCTAACTATTGAGATTTCTGGAGCTTTCTATTTTTGTCTGCTTCTCTCCTCTCAGATCCTGTGCTCAGTAACTCCCACCTGTTTCATCCGCCTTGACTCCTGCTCCTCAGTGTAGCCAGACTACCATGCTCTGGAGGTCTTTGCATCTCTGTGCCATAGCCTGAAATGTTTGTTCAGGTAGACACAGGACAGAGGTGGCCCTTATGGGCTACAGGTGCTTTGCTTTTTTCGGGGGTTACAGCGCTACACTGCTGAGTGTCCAATCCCTAAAATGTGTTGCTGTATATATCATACCACGTTCTATAGTTCTAGAGTTTATAGTAGGAAGGCTACTCTAATTAATCCATCATGGCTAGAAACAGAAATCAGCAGCCACTATTTTTAATTAAGAAGTTTCCATGACACTATTAATTTTAGTAACAATATGTTTCCATTTGGATATGCTATGGTCTTTGCATGACTACTTTTATTTGACAGCAGAATTAAGTACACTCTGTACAGAGATTTCCAAATTTCCAAACAACTAAAAACTTGGCATAGATACATATAATCTCAGGAAGTGACAAAAGTGGAATTTAAAATTCTTTTTTTAAAGGTGTCTTATTTATGTGAGAGGTAGAGTTACAGACAGAGGGATGGAGAGACAGAGAGAAAGGTTTTCCATCCACTGGTTCACTCCCCAGATGACTGTAATGGCCAGAGCTGACTTGACCCAAAGCCAGGATCCAGGAGCTTCTTGGTCTTCCACATGGGTACAGGGGTCCAAGCACTTGGGCCATCTTCCACTACTTTTCCAGGCCATAAGCAGAGAGCTGGATTGGAAGTGGAGCAGCTAGGACATGAACCAGCACCCATGTGGGATGCTGGTGCTGCAGGCAAAGGCTTAGCCTTCTATGCCACAGTGCCAGTCCCCATGAATTTAAGATTCTTATTAAGGGTAATGATATAAAGATATTTCATGATGAGATATTATTTAGACTTTCTTCAAAATACATGGCTAATTATTAACATATGATCATATTTTCTTTGTAAAAACAAATGAGAGCGTTCCACTGGAAAAAAGATTGAAATAATCAAGGAATATTTTTGTCACTTATGTCATGCATGTGTGTATATCCATGTATACTTACTTTGGTTTCTTAGATCCAGGACTATATGCTATATTTAGAGCTATAGATACACAGAATTTGGGCTAGGGCATGGGAAGTAGCAGAGATAAGTTGAGAAACAAAGAATAAGTAGAAATGACAGTCCAAGATTGCTAAGAATGCAAAATGTACCATATTCATTAGGAGCCCAGTGTGATGAAGCATGGGGCTTGCACATACCACAGCAAAGAACCCAGGGACATCTCTTTAATGAGCATTTATGGAGTGATCAATGGTGCTAGGCACTAAATAGGTTTATGGTCTTACTTCTGCTCTCCAAATTAGTCTAAATAGACATATAAATCATTATAATTATCAAGATAACTATTATATAAATCAAAGGTGTAGAGAGAACAATTTAATTAATTTAAATTTTTATTTAAAGTGGTTTTTATTTAGAGTTTATGTTTCTCAAAAAGTTTGGTAATTTATTTTATATTCTCGTTTTTTTTTCTTATGTCTGTTCAGTTACTCAAATTAAACAAATTTCCTTAAAAAACTGACCTCTTTTAGGAATTTAGTTAATGGAATTCTCTGAAATATTTAAGACATTTAGTAAAGCTTTTATACTTTTAAAAATGTCAAATTGATACTTGGTAAAATATATAATGCTGATAATGAAAACCATATAAGTACTTTAAATAGTTCTTGAAGAGAATAAATCAAACAGATAATCAAGCTAAAAAATCGACACTATTAGCAAACAACCAAATTCCTATATAAACTTCAACTTAAAAAACCATTAAAATCAATTATGTATTTATATTAGAATCAAAATGTTAATGTCAAATCCTCCATTAGGACTTATTTTAAAAATCATATTACATATACTTAATCATATACAGATTATCCTCAATTTAATACAAAATAAAATGGGAATAGTTTCTGTCATAATTGATATATTTGTTTCCAATTCTTTCCAGACACTTACCCACTAAAACAAATTTGTTGCCTTACATGAGTTAGCATTTCTAGGTCAACATTTCCTGACTAGGAGATGTTTGCTACCTTGAGTGAATTGAATGCTTCTGCATCTAGGATTTGAATTTGATGAAGTAAACCTGGATAGTGATTGATTCTGAGTGCCAATGGACCTACTGAGCAATTTTGTAGTCAATATGACAAAGGAAAACTCCAAGTGTCTAGCCTTCAGGATGAAATTCCTTTTGCAACCTCTATGCCCTGGGTTTTCTCCTCTTACTCAACATTTCCTAACCTATTATAACTTTAATCACTTTCATGGATAGGATTCTGCTGACCATACTCAGTTTCTATCACCGCTTGATTGCATTCTCCCAGTCTATTTATTGTCGGACTCTTTTTACTTCTGATTATTGGCCACAGCTTTAATAATCTAACAATGACCTTGTTGGAAGAAGCAAAACAGAGAAGTGTGCAAAGTGTTTGGGAACACGTAAAAGAAAGCTTACTTCCTGTTTAGGGCAAATGCCTTCTCTCTGACTGCTCCCCCTTGAAATTTGTGCTTACTTCCATTTTAATACTTCTTAAAAGATAGTTTATTATTTCCCAGTAGAACCTGTGAGCTTCTTGAGGGGTTGGACTCTGTCTTCTTTCACATTGTATCTTAGAAACTAACACACTGCTGGCACACGGTGGGTGCTTAACACATGTTTATAGAATAAGATTACAAATTTTTAATAAATGTAATAGCAGTAAAAGAAAGTTTGAAATGAGATTGGAAAACAGGAACTCTACTTAAAATTCTTTAGATAGTCTCAAAGATAGATGATGTAGTCGATAGGAATAAACAAGGCACATTCAGGAAATATTTATTTAGGAAGTTATTGGTAAGAGTTGATGACTGGGTGTTAGAAGTGGGGCCAGGGAATGAGAAGTCAAGAGTGACTCAGGTTTGTATCTCAGAAGGTCAGCTAGATGATCACAATGCCATTCAATGATCCTGGCACTCACAAAGCAGGTATGTCTTTAGGGAAAGACAGTGAGTTTAACTTTGAATATGCTGAGTTAGAGATAATTATGGTTTATACAGGTGGAAATTTCTAGTTGGTTGTTCGAAAGTTCTAAAATTCATAGATCTAGGCTAAAAATAAGATTTGTAATAATCAATCCGTGGGTGGTAGTTGAAATAAGGTAGTTATTGAGATTCTCAAGAGGAAATATGTAGAATGAGAAGAAAAGAATATGGTTCATCTTGTGTTGGGGAAACTCTAATCTAGTCTAATGGAAGTAGAGAGGCCAGAAAGGTCAATTGATTGAGAAAGAAGTAGGTGAAAATACCAAGTCTGATCACTCGTGTACTCAAGAAGGAGAGAGTAATATACAGGACCAAACAACTTCAGATAAGAACTAGTAAGTGGCTTTTGGGTATGGGGATGGGAAGTCCATAGACCAGTGGAAAAAGACCATCATTCATGCATCAGTGTATGTACACCCTACCAGGCTTCTTTGATTTGGTCAGGAGTCAGTCCAATGCCAACATGAATCCATTTTTGATGGGCTTTTGTTTATCATAGACAAGTTTCTCAAGTTTTCTGATTCATGGTTTTTTCAGGTACAAAACATAAATAAGAGTAAATCCTTTCAATATTGTGAGAATAATAAAAATCTGTTATTTCTAGATAAAGTGATCCTCACTGAGAGGTTGTACATTTTGACTGAAAGAGGGTAGGGGATGATTTTGGAAAATGGAAAAGAAGAAAATCCCTTTTTTTCTGTAGTTTGGGCCTCAAGACCATTGTCTATCAATCAAGTCCACATTAGGATGCTAATATAAAATAAAGCCAAGTCTTCATTATATCAATTTTGTTATTGATTGGTCTACAATACTATTTGACCAATACTATTGGCCTACAATCACTATTTGTAATGATTTCTAGAGGAAAATATTTTTCATGTCATAACCATGTCACACATAGACTTTGGAGAAAAACTAAAATTTCTAAGTTGCAGATGGCCTGCATTGACCTGTATCAGGTTGCAATCCTATTTCCACCCATGTAGAGAAGTCATTCCTAGTTCACCAATCTGGATGTATGCGTGTATGTAGAAGTACAGAAGAAAGAAGGAACAGGGGCCAAAAATTCTGTCAAGAGGGTGATGTGGGAGAATTGCAATTCTGATGTTGTATACGGAGAAAGCTTTTGCAAATTAAGGATCAGAAATATTTCCTTAAGTTTTTCTGATGGTAAAAAAAATGAATTATATTCCAATGCAATATGATGTTTGAGCCTGCATAATTATTGTAGTGATAAGGTTTGAAGCTGTTTTAGAAAAACTGCTGAAAATGTACTTTCTTTTTTTTGTTATTAAACTTTTATTTAATGAATATAAATTTCCAAAGTACAGCTTAAGGGTTACAATGGCTTCCCCCTCCCAAAACTTCCCTCCCACCCACAACCCTCCCCTTTCCCGCTCCCTCTCCCCTTCCAATCACATCATGATTCATTTTCAATTCTCTTTATATACAAAAGATCAGTTTAGTATATATTAGGTAACGATTTCAACAGTTTGCCCCCATATAGCAACACAAAGTGAAAAAAAAAATACTGTTGGAATACTAGTTATAGCATTAAATAAGAGTGTACAGCACATTAAAGGCAGAGATCCTACATAATATTTTTTAAAAATTAAGAAAATGTACTTTCCAAACTTTCAAGCATTGCTTTGTATTCATAAGGGTCCATTTCATTGTCACTGAACTTAAAGAGGATTTCTTTCCAAGTCTTCTTTCTCTACCTCTCTACCCTCTACTATGACCCTCAACCCTCTGGGGAAGGAAGTAAAGCATTCTAGGCTAACCTGCAACTATTTCAAGGTAAAATACTGTAGGAACGAGGAGTTTTTGTTTATGCAGAAATTAAGAATTTTCTAAGTTTTAGGTATTTTTCTCTGTCAGTTATGTGTTTTCTTTTTCTGAACGCAAGTGTAGCATCGGGACCATGACTCACAATAATCTGCAGATGTTTTGGGGGGAAACTAGCCATTCATATGTGCTACAAAAACTGAGGGTGCAATGGGAGTTCAGTATAAATAAATCTACTAAAAACTTAGTTTTTGAAAAATTGCAGCAGGGTTTCAAAAATTACTCATTCACTTAACTTTATGACATCTGCTAAAAAAGCACTTCCAGGACTGGGAAAACAGATAAAAGAGCTAACTCAGAATTATTTATTTTGAATTCACCATTCATTTTCTCCTAAAGCCATGGGGACCATGCAAGTAGATGTAGTGTTTGTCTTCTGCACCCACTCAGGCTTTCGACTCCTAAAGGCAGAAAATACTCCTCGAGGGTCGGCTGCCACCACTGTTCATGGGCAGCTTCCTTGGGTCAGTTACTGGTTAATTTCCTGTTAATAAAATGTGAGTTGTGGGAAAAAATTCAAGAAACCCAGAGGTCAATTAGGACCCCACATCTCCCTGAGCTTTGTTGTATGACACGGTTTTACATGACGCTCTCCATATGGGAACTCCATAGGGATCCTGCGGATATACCTGAACATTCCCCAGTCTTCACTCGGGTCGTCTTCCCTGGGTTTTCTTCTGACTCCACATTTAATAACCTCATGCCCAGGCAGTGCCTTGAACTGATTAAATCAGATCTGTAGGTATGAGATCCTCTTGTGACTTTTTTCGAACCTCCTAGAGTGTCTTCCAAGCACAGCTTATTTAGAGAACACATTAGTCTAAGTTCTTCATGGGCTGGGATTACAGATTCATGTTCAGTTGGAGGTAGAAGTGGCTGTGTGGCTGTGGCTTTTTAAGCCAGCTGATGCCAGGAGAAGATGGGACAGGGATGGTTATGAACTGAATTGTGTCCCCTGCACGTTCTTTTTCTTTTCTTTTTTTTTTGGACAGATAGAGTTAGACAGTGAGAGAGACAGAGAGAAAGGTCTTCCTTCTGTTGGTTCACCCCCCAAATGGCCGCTACGGCCGATGCGCTGCGCCGATCCAAAGCCAGGAGCCAGGTGCTTCCTACTGGTCTCCCATGGGGTGCAGGGCCCAAGCACTTGGGCCATCCTCCACTGCACTTCCGGGCCACAGCAGAGAGCTGGACTGGAAGAGGAGCAACCGGGACAGAATCCGGCGCCCAAACCGGGACTAGAACCCAGGGTGCCGGCGCTGCAGGTGGAGGATTAGCCAAGTGAGCCATGTCACCAGCCTCCTGCAAGTTCTTAATGTTAAAAGCCAAGTTTCGAACACCTCAGAATGTGCCTTTATGAAAACTGGGTCTTATAATTAGTAATCCAATGGTAGTTTTTTCACTTGTTGTTGCTATGTGGGCAAAATGTTGAAGTCTTTACCTAATGTATACTAAACTGATCTTCTGTATGTAGGGAGAATTGAAAATGAATCTTTACACGAATGGAGGGGGAGAGGGAGCGGGAGGGGGGAGGGTTGCGGGCGGGAGGGAAGTTGTGCGAGGGGGGAAGCCATTGTAACCCATAAGCTATACTTTGGAAATTTATATTCATTAAATAAAAGTTTAATAAAAAAAAAAAAAAAAAAAAAAGAAAACTGGGTCTTTAAGAGGCAGTTAGGTAAAATGAGGTCATTAGCTTGGCCTTAACCCAATATGGCTGGTGTACTTATCAGCAAAGAACTGTGGCACACAGACACATACACAGAGAAGGTTTGGCCATGTACAAACCAGGCAGAGAGGACTCGGAGGAAACCCAACCTGAGACACAGTGGCGTGAGGTTCCAACCTGCAGTAGGATGAGAAAAGTCTGCCCAGTCTAAGGAGCTTTGTCAGGGCAGAGCTCACAAACTAATCCAGGCATCAGCGTGACTATAGGGATAGAGAAAAGAAAGGGAGGGGAAGAAACCAGAAAAGTAAAGGAGCAAAACATCTTTGTGATGCACCCTGTGAAAATGAAATTCTGTGCCTGAGCAGCCAGAGCTGCCTTGCTGTGAGGCTGGGGCTCCCGGGAAGCAGCTCTGTGCTGGGGGTCGCTTGGCTGAGAGCCCGGAGCTCAGGACCTAGACTTTGCCTGATGATTGCCGTGGAGAGAAGGGAGAGTGAATGTGTTCTAAGACCTCCTTGGCTTGTGGACTCTCCAGACAGAATTCTAGCTCAGTGGTTTACAAACACCTAACCGCCAGAGTGTTCTTCCAATTTTGTGCTGTGGTATTCTCCACACTTGCTTTACATGAACTCTTTAGGGAGGTGAGCCATAGCTTGTTTGTTTTTGTGACTTAGTCACAAAACAGGCACACAGTGGGTACTCAAAAATATTTGATCAATGTGCGAATGCCTTGATTAATTGGTAAATAACCCACAATATTAAGTCTAAATTGTTTTATTTGGTTTTCAAAATACTTTATTATAATCCATTCTCTTTAAAAATGTATCTTTCCTTATTTTCCTGTTAATGAATACTTCCCATAAATTGCTTGACTGTTCCTTATACTACATATTGGTTCAACATATTGCCCGCTGAGTTGCCTTTTGCTTATAGAATTCTTAGGTTTTTCCAGTCAAAGTTCGTTTCCCCTGTGTGTCCATGAGCAGACAGGAGACTACGCTCAGAAATCATTAGTTGAGCCTCTACTCCACGCCATGCTCTTCATTAGATCCTAGAGATGCATAAGTAGTTCAGCATGGTTTTCTGCCTTCCGGGGCTTTGCACTCAAGTAAAGTAGACAAAGTTGGGTGACCAGTTAAAAATGTAGCATGTGGAGTGCAGCAGAAGCAGAAAACAGATAGTGTTGTTAACAAGGGAACAGTATTCAGGTCTCTACAGGGACTTAAATAAGGTTCACTAGAGAAAGGGACTTAGGCTGACTCTAGAGCACCACGTGGGAATGACCTAGGTGAAAAAACGTGTTAATGGGAACCAAGAAGAGAAATAGTGCATGAGAAATTTCAGACTTGAGACTTCAGAAACTCTTGAGGACACAAATGTTTTTATTTCACTGTGAAATCTGCTCCTGCTGTCCTGAAACCTTAAGGAATAGGCACCATTAGAATTTGCCCAGATAGCTTAGGAAATGAGAGTATCAGTTATGTAACAGCCATTCCACCCCACCCCCAACCCCCATGAAAGGAAATACCGGTAGGCTAGAAAGCTACAGTCATAGAGTTTCTTCAACGGTCTGTAGCCTGAGTAAATTATTTATCTGGGTCTACCCTTTGCCTATCTGTATTTACAAAGTACTTCTCTAGACATTGTCTCCTTTCACTCTGAAGTCCTTTGAGAAAATAGTAGCAAATCATACTCTTCCCATCATGGGAATACTTCAACCAGGCTTCAGTAAAGTTGAACGATTTTAGCAAATTCACCCAGATGGTGAGTTGCGGATCTGGGATTTGTATCCAGGTTCTGTGACTCCATAATTTCTTTTCCTTATGCAATGGTTCCTTTCATCAGAGAGGTGAACAATGTTAGCAAAAGAAAGAATGTGGAATGGGTCACTTGAAAGTGTAGAAATTCCACATATCTAAAATTTAGGGCATGATACCTACGGCAGCTCTTAAGAAGACTGAGTTCTGAGGAGATACAGTGTGAGTCTTGCTCCATCAACAGAAACCACTTGACAATTGATCTACCTCATGTATCTGTTAGTTGAAAATAGTTTCGTGTAGACCACAGGTTCATGATCTTGAGTGCCCAAGAAGCAGTGATGACGAAACCACATGGAGGGGTGCTAAAGAGCGTTTAAGAGAAAGGGTTCTTCAGTCGGTCTCGGGTTCAAATCGTGGCTCTGCACTTAGTGGTTGAGTATGTTGCCCAAGCTTACTGTCTCAGGTTCCTCGACCTGTGAAATGTGGATAAATTTCTTGTTAGAGATGCCCCCTGCCTTTACCTGGCCAGCTCTCCTCCCAGGCCAGCCAAGTAATGAAAGTCAACAGAGTGCCTTCCCCTAGGAGGTTCACACCTCCCTTAGGATATACCCCATGTGAAGAGATAGATAGGTCTGGGCCTCTGAATTTACAAGGCCTGAAGCCCACCAGATTATTATCAAGCCCCTTCTATCAGGTTCTATTTGCCTCTCAATCAGAAAACTTCATTGTAGCTTAGACAGCACCTTTCTTAGCTCCTCTAATAATGACTCTGTCCTTTGTTCTAGGCCCTGTCTAGTGCACTTGGGCCTCATTCCTTTGTAATCATAACCTCTACTCTACCACCAATGGCTCTACTCCCAACCTGTGTGTACTGATGGTCCTCTTCCCCACTTAATGCTGTATAATTGTTCAAACCTGGTAAATGCCACTCTTAGGATCATTGGTTACTATCCTCACTCTGTCTTTTATGACCTTGTCTAAATATGATCAGAGTCGGCAAACTTGGAAGGCTTCCATAGCCTTGGCAACTCATGACGACAGCCTAGGATGGTTACTGGCGCCATAAACTAGAGTGTCAATTTGTTGGGTCAACAACAGGAGCCACTGTGCACTTGCTCCTCATGTGGGATCTCTGTCCTTAATGTGCTGTCCATTTTGATTTAATGCTATAACTAGTACTCAAACAGTATGTTTCACTTTGTGTTTCTATGTGGGTGCAAACTGTTGAAATCTTTATACTAAATTGATCTTCTGTATATAAAGAGAATTGAAAATGAATCTTGATGCAAATGGAAGGGGAGAGGGAGCGGGAGAGGGGAGGGTTGCGGGTGGGAGGGAAGTTATGGGGGGGGGGAAGCCATTGTAATCCATAAGCTGTACACTGGAAATTTATATTCATTAAATAAAAGTTAAAAAAAAAAGAAATGTGGATAATAACTACACTTTATCAAAGGTCAATTATGAAGATTCAATGAGTCGATCCATGTGAGATGCTTAGAATAGTGCCCAGCAAATAATTGCTTAGAATGCCAGTGATTATTGTTACTTTTCATTCTAAAATCATGGGAGAAAAGTAACACATCTCAACCCCAACAATCTTGTTTGAATATCAAATAACATTGCTAGTTGCTAATATAATTTCACCCTCTAAGCTTGTAACAGTATTCTATCTGATAGAACTTTGGAATGATTTCTTGGTTTGTTAGAGACACTGTTAGGATTTTCCAGAAGATTTGATTTTTTATTTTTGTAGGTAAGTGCCAGCTTAATATAATTCTCTATGAAATGTAAAGTTTAGAAATTATATCTAATGCTTTTCTTAAATATTAGGAGTATTTTTATTCAGAGTGAATTTTTTGCTAAATGAGATCTTAAGGGACTGAACAGGAAATATGTTAAGCAGGAAGCATTTTGTGAAGGTATAACATTAAGATTTAACTTTTGGAGATAATATTATGTAACAATGGCTTATATATTAGATAAGTTAAATTTATGCCTTGAAATAATATTAGTTACATTTTTGAAAAAATGATGCCAAAACAAATCTTTCATTAAAAACCCAATCAACACTTTGTAGTTACCCCAATCTTGTTTTCTGGCAAACATGCAGTGTTTGTACTGTTTTCAAAGCTATGTTTGATTTAGTTAGGTGCCCAGAGAACTGCACATGAATTGTTAATTTCATATTGCCACAACAGGCATCCAATGAATGTTTGCAGAGTTTCTAGAAGATCAGTTACAAATGTGATTATACCAGCCATTTCTCAGACGTGACACCAGTTTCAAATTAAAAACTGACAGTGCTCACCTGCTCCTGGGTTCACCCACAGGTCACCTTCTTGTCACTTTAGCTCTTCCCCCATTAAAATGACATCTGTGTTCATAAAGGGACTGAGAGGGGCTGTGAGTTGTTAGAATTGTTGAGGAATAAGAATAAGGTGTCATCTGCCCAGATAATGTAGTGTTCAACCTTGGCCTTAAGGGGATAGGGGCCAGCAGCACCCGATTGTATTCCAAGTACAAGAACAGAGCCCAATGAGGTCACCAGTAGCTTCTGATGCAACCCATGGAAGAGAACAAATGTGCCATTATAAGGAATATATGGTCTGACCGATAGGAGGAAATAAGAAATATAAACTGCCATCTTGAAGATACTCTTCCTACACATCTATTCTCCAGATGTTTTATTAACATTACCTAAAGGAAAACACTAGAGGTT
This sequence comes from Lepus europaeus, assembly GCF_033115175.1. Classification (NCBI taxonomy): domain Eukaryota; kingdom Metazoa; phylum Chordata; class Mammalia; order Lagomorpha; family Leporidae; genus Lepus; species Lepus europaeus. The sequence goes on along the minus strand of NC_084840.1, from coordinate 15,667,488 downwards.
TTTCTCTTAAGAAGTGCAAGAAATACAATTAGATCAATACAGATTTAGTGAAAAAATGTTTGATATACGGAGCATTTGCCTAGAATAATTTGTCATATATTAATGACAGTAATGTAATGTTTGCATACAACACTATATTGTGTCTCCTTTTTTCCAAGAGGCATAAATGCATTATAGTGATTATTTCAGGGAAGACCACTTTAAATCTTTGAAGAACTAAGGAAGATTGTTTAAAAGAGAAAGCAAACTGATAAATTATTTGTAATAAAGTTTTAGTATTTGAGTATCTCTGGTACTTAGGATGATGTAATACTAGAGTAGACATTTAATGAACATCTTCTGAAGATAATATGAAAAGCTAATGTACAGAAGAGATACCTAGTAACTGCAAAAGTCAGAAATCTGAAAATTTATTATCATTCACTACTGGTTATAAAAGCATATTATAATTACTATAAGCTCTATGAGTTTTGAAAACAATTATTTGTTAAAGCCTTTAAAAAATACATATTAGTTCCTCTTAGTTATATCTGCTTCCAGATCACAAGGAGCCCAAGAGGAAAACAAGCACCCCTCCATACTTCAAATACCTTTCTTTTGCTCACTGCATTTTACAGTGAAGTTTTCTTTGAAAACCTATCTTCAATTTCTTTTTCAAAGATTTATTTATTTAAAAGGCAGAGTGACAGAGAGGTAGGGAAGGGAACAGAGGGAGAGAAATAGAGAGATCCATCTTCTCTCTACTGGTTCACTCCCCAAATGGCCACATTGCCAGGGCTGGGTCAGGCTGAGGCCAGGAGTCCAGAATTCTATGTTCATCTCTCAAATGGGTGGCAGGGAGGACCCAAGTACTTGGGCCTTCCAAGGCACATTAGCTGGAAGCTGGCTAGGAAGTGGAGTAGCAGGGAGTTGAACTAGCACTCCAGTAGGGGACTCAGGGGTCCCAAGGGGCCAGCCTAACTGGCTAAATGACAATGCCTGTCCCTTGAATCAATTTCTTCACCTGTTTATTAGCTCCTTCATGGTAGCATGATGGTTACACTCCCTCTGGAGCTGGCCTGTCTGCACAGGGATCCTAGGGATCCAGTTAAGTAATTTACTATATGGATAACCTTGGGCCACTTAACCACTTTGTGTCTTTCCTTATGTGTGAAATGGGGACAATAATAATAACTGCCTCATCAGTGAGATGAAATGAGTTGATGCCATACCAAGCCTTTAGAACACTACTGGGGCATATTAAATGATATAGAAATGTTTGTCAGGCTAAAATGTTGTAAACAGACTAATTCTAACACTTGCACATTTTGAAGGGTTGGTTGGAGAATTAAATAAACTATAAACTTATGTAAACTTGATAGTAAGATTATCACCATATTGTTGTTGTGATGTGTGAAGTCTAAGGCTAGACCAGGTTCAAGAGATATGGGAACAGTTCCTGTTGCTATTTCTAGCACAGATACAGTGTGGTCACTCAAATATTTCTCTTGTCCAGGACAGACAATGGAAGTACTGGGCTTCAGAAAGAGGACAGAACAGAGCACATACCTAGAATTGGGAGATCAAGCAAGCACTTACCATGGGAGGTGTTTTAGATGATTCTTTTTTTTTTTTTGACAGGCAGAGTGGACAGTGAGAGAGAGACAGAGAGAAGGTCTTCCTTTTGCCGTTGGTTCACCCTCCAATGGCCGCTGCGGTAGGCGCGCTGCGGCCGGCGCACCACGCTGTTCCGATGGCAGGAGCCAGGTGCTTCTCCTGGTCTCCCATGGGGTGCAGGGCCCAAGCACTTGGGCCATCCTCCACTGCACTCCCTGGCCACAGCAGAGAGCTGGCCTGGAAGAGGGGCAACCGGGACAGGATCGGTGCCCCGACCGGGACTAGAACCCGGTGTGCCGGCGCCGCAAGGCGGAGGATTAGCCTGTTGAGCCACGGCGCCGGCCATAGATGATTCTTTTTAAAACATTATTTATTTGAAAAGCAAAGTGGTTCAGGGAGGGAGGGGGAGTAGCAGAGAGAGAGAGAGAGAGAGAGATTGATGTTCTATCCACTTGTCCACTCCCCCAATGCCCACAGCTGGAGCTAGGTCAGGCTGAAGCCAGGAATCGGGTATTCCATCTGGCTGGCAGGGACCCACGTATCGGGCTATCACCTGCTGACCCCTAGGCGTATTGGCAGGAGGCTGCATTGGAAGCAGAGGCAGGACTCAATCACAGGCACTCTGATATTGGATGCTGGTGTTCCAAACTGTGTCTTAACTCATATCACAGTGCCCCCCAACCACCCCCACCTATAGTCCCTGAGACGAGTCTTAAAAGATTTTGAGAGAAAACCAGGTAGAAAGTGTCTTATTTTTAGGACAACTATACACACAAATACACATACATTGTGAACTAAATTTCAGAAATATAATGAAACATTATTGATATTTGTCTATGATTAAGGGTTACCTTGGTTTCACTTAAAGTTGGTGAGGCCATTATGTCATATACACGTTAACATTTATATACAATCTGAGTTACACAGAGCTAAGATCCCAAATATTTACTCATTGTCTATAATCATGTCAGACTTGTAAAAACTGAAATAGCTGATAATTATTATTTGTAGTTAAATAACAGAATTGGAAACTTTATGTACATTTTGACACTCATTCACCATGATCATCCCACAAAGATAGATACCGTTCTTGTCTACATTTTATGTTTGAGGAAACTGTTGCGGCTTGGCGAGGGTGAGTAAATTGTTTGTGGTTACAGACTAGTAGGTAATGAAAGCAGATTTTTCTTACTGGAGACCAAGGTACTAATTTCAGTCTGTGGTGTCAGAGGATGTGTAGTAAGTAATGAAGATTTGAAAGCATTTTTAGCAGGGATGGCCGTCCTGAGCAGAATGAGATGGCGTTAATGAATGTGTTGACAAATGGATCTAAATATTAGCAAATGGGAGCAGAAAGTGACACAGAAGATGCTTGGTGGAGAGCATGATGGGGTGGATATCGAGAGGGGCCTCTGGGGGTGCTGGAGCCGCTCTATGTCTGTGTCCAGGGGCGTTCCCTGGGTTTCATTACACTCCATACTAAGGATGTAATTCTGAATGTATGGTATGCATCTATTAAAAAGTTTATAAACAAGTACACGTTGATTTTCAGATTTGTTAAATTTGGAAAAAATTAAAGGACAGAATAAATAACTGTCCACTTCCATCCCCCCCACACCCCCGAGGACTCCCCCAGTCTGGGACCACATGAAAGTCTTCCTGCTCTCTCCACTTACCCTCTCTACCTGCCGCAGCTGCTGGAAGGACTCACAGAGTCTACCCCATGCCATCTTGTGATTCAAAGGCAGAAATGAGAGGGACTAGAACAAGACTCATGCATTCCAGGGTAAGATGATGAACCTGAAAGGAAAAGTAGCCAGATCTGGGTAAATGATCTATAGAACTCCATTAAGCATCCAGCAAGTTGGTAGGTTATTTGAAGATTGTCATAGATTATTCATCTCTAAAGTTTAGGCAGATATACAGCAAGTTATAGAAATGCAGCTGATCCACAGAAAACCAGGTATAAAGCAAGAAATGAATCTTTGTGAATTTCCTCCCTGGAGAGTGAACTACCATCCTAGAACCATTGTGTTCAGCCCACTGCAGTGGAAGTGTTGGAAAGAGAAACAATACACCTCCCTCTAGTTAGCACAATTAAGCCAAGTTGAATAAGTTTGTCTAGTTTTTATGAAGTTAAATGCCCATGTTTCTTTTACTGTGATATTCTTGGAGGAATTCAATGAGACTGGTTAGGGAAGAATGGAACATCTGGAAACTGCTTTATTCCTGAGCACAATTTTCTCATTATTTTGACTTCTGACATCACCCATGTTTCATGAGGTTATTAACAAATCAGAAATTTGAGGGAAATCCATTTCCATTAAAATTGTTTATCCCAGAAATATGCCAAAAATTACAAGGAAGAAAACACGCAAGATCCTAAAATCTCAAGAAGTGGCAGTTGATGCACTTGCTTATTGGTCTAGGCTAAGTGCTAGAGCTCAGTATCACTTTAACATTGATGGAAAAGGGAGGCCAGCATTTTATTAATATTTACAATATTATTATCACTGAATTTGTAATAATTCTGGTTGTCCAATCCGAGATGCCACGTGCCAACCCTTGCAAAGAACAACCAAACTGGAAACTTCTTTGACGACTTTGATGGAGGAATTCTGGTGTTAGTATCTGCCGGGATCTGACCAGGCTCTTGTCCCAGGCTGAGGAAGGATGAAAGACGCATTCAGCCGGCGCCATGGCTCACTAGGCTAATCCTCTGCCTGCGGCGCCGGTACCCCGGGTTCTAGTCCTGGACGGGGCGCTGGATTCTATCCCGGTTGCCCCTCTTCCAGGCCAGCTCTCTGCCGTGGGCAGGGAAGGCAGTGGAGGATGGCCCAAGTCCTTGGGCCCTGCACCCGCATGGGAGACCAGGAGAAGCACCTGGCTCCTGGCTCCGGATCAGCGCGGTGCACTGGCCGCAGCGGCCATTGAGGGGTGAACCAACGGCAAAAAGGAAGACCTTTCTCTCTGTCTCTCTCTCTCTCTCACTGTCCACTCCGCCTTTCAAAAAACAAACAAACAAACAAACAAAACCCAGACATATTCAGGAAAAAGTGAGGAAAAGTGGATCTTGCTGAAGGAGAAGGCAGGAAAGACTGGGCACTGAGGCGGACCCCTAGAGGGGAAGCCGTCGCTGTCAGATGACTTACTGTTGCCAAGGGCTCCCGGGGTTTGGGCAGTATGTCAGTTACTTCTGTGGCCGGGAGATCTTTGAGCATGGCTCACATCTTTCTAGCCTCTGTCTACTCCTCAGAAGTGGGCTCCTATGACTGCTTAGTGTGTTTTCCAAGAAGCAACTGTGAATGCAGCTTTGCACATTCAGTTTGTCTTTCTGAGAGCAGGAACTCTTCCCCTGTCTGCCTGTTAACTGTAACTCCTGTCCCCTCTCTTAATTTCACCTCTGGTATTCTGGGGTTGAATGCAACTTCTGGCACTTCCTGGAGCACTAGGAATTCTTTGTCAGATTTCTATTTCTTGCACCCCTATGTAATATTTCTGATGTTGTCTTGAAGTATTATTGGAACAGTTTGGTTTTAACCTAGTTATCTTCTTATATAGGCAGGGTTGATATTATTTCCTTGTTTTAAAACTCATTTTACAAATAGAAGCTGGTGTATTTGGTAAGAAAGCATCAGAATCATTCATTTTTATCTTTTTTCAGTCAGGATTCCTTCCGCTTCGTTTCATGTTGTTCTTTTAATGAGCTCTTCAGCATAGTACACATGCATCACCTTTGACCCATATATTTGTGTTGAAAAAAAATCAATATCGTGTCATTACTTGGAAGGGCATGAAGAAAAATTATAACTTTGCTCTTTTTAGAAAACTATTGAATATACCACGGACAAACTTGTTGATTCATGCCCAGAAAATGAGAAAAGAGCGGAACTGTTTCAAAAAGGTGTCACTTTAAACATGTTTGGGGAAGGAGGTGCTTTGGATACGTGTACGGTCAAGTTTATGTGTAAAGATACAAGCTGATAAAATACAATGGGTAGAAATTCACAATGAAATGTTTGGCAAGGTGAGACACTGACACTCTAGAGTAAAACAGGGATTATCTCCCCATATAGCCTGCTGGCTAAATCTAGCCTACCACCTTTCGTTTTTTATGTTTTGTTTTGCAGTCTGTGAATTAAGAATGTTTTTCTACACTTTAACTTAAAATTTTTTTTGATTTAATAAAATCTTATTTTTCCAAATGTATGATTCAATCTGTTCAGACACGCTCACCAGCTCACCCATGGTCTTTCTGCTGTAAATTACTGAGTTCTGGGCGTTGAAACAGTTTGCTGAGTCATTTACTCAGGATCTCCTGGGCTGCCCTGGCCAGGGACCTGTGCACCCTTAGTCTCTCAGGGGTCACAGCCGAGTGACAAGCTTACAGTTGGAACTTACAGAGTTTGTCATAAGTAGTTTGGCCACACAAAACTAGGTTATGGAGCAGGTCCTCAGCTTTGCCGTCGGCTTCTTCTTGGCCTTGCCTCCAGATTTCTTCATGGGATTCTTCATCTTTTTGGCCACATTTCCAGTGTCTTTCTTCATCTTGTCAGCCTTGGGTGTCACGGCCAGGTGCAGAGTGCCACAGTGACTATCTCAGCCTTGCAAGATGTTGGACAAAAAGTGATGTTCACATTTTTAAATGGTTAGGCAAATTTTCTTTGTTTCACATGAAAATTACATAATCATGTCAGTGTCCATAAGTAAAGTTTTACTGGAACTCGGTCATGGTCATTTGTTTACATATTGTGTGTGGCACAGGGCAGTGGGTGCAATAGACAACGCATGGCCCACAACGCCCAATATATCACTCTCTGGCTACTAATTTCAGGCTCAGTGTTTAGGTCATAGGAAGGCAATGTAATTGCACAGATCACATAGTACACTTCTGGAAATCACCTTCCCTCATACACTTTGTTTCTGAAAATGTTTGAAGGTTTGCAATGGTTTGAGCTGCCTGCTCCACTTGAGCCAGTTCATGTAAGCTTTCTTTGCGCTTCCTCCTCTGTAATCCGAAGCACTTTGTTCCTCTGTGTGCTCACCGAGCTTGGCCTTGAACCAGCGTAATCCCTGTTGTTTAAGCTACTTTTCTCCGGCGGATTCTCCCCTCCATACAGAGCAGGAACACGTGTCTTTCATCCCTTTTCCGCCCCTTAGCTTCTAGCACAGTGTTTGGCCCAGATTTGTGAACGAGCAGCAGTGCCCTGATACACTGTGTATTTGTAAAGGAAATCGTTTCCTAGAAGGTTACGACACAAATCTACCTGGTCTGTTGTTGTTTTCCAAAACACAGAATTGGATAATGTCCTTTACAGGTCAGCTCCGTGTCTAGTGAAATCCAGAATTAAGACCTCACATTTTTAGACACAACATTTCCTCTTGATCCAAGCAGCACCTTATTAAAGTATTCTTCCCTTGGGGCAAGTGGTTAGCCTAGTAGTTAAGATGCCCATGTGTGGGGCCGGTGTTGTAACACAGTGGGTTAAGCTGCCACCTGTAATGCTGGCATCCCATATAGGGGCTGGTTTGTGTCTCGGCTGCTCCACTTCCAGTCCAGCTCCCTGCTAATGGCCTGTGAAAAGCAGCAAAAGATGGCCCAAGTGTGTGGGCCCCTGCCACCCACATGAGAGACCTGGATGAAGCTCCTGGCTTCTGTCTATAACCTGGCCCAGCCCTGGCTGTTGTGGCCATCTATTGTAGTGAACCAGTATATGGAAGAGCTCTCAAAATAAATAAATATTTTTTTATTAAAAGGATGTCCGCACGCCGTATTTAGGGTACGTGGGTTTAAGTACCCTAACGTCTGACTCCCGACTCAGGCTTCTTGTTAATGCAGACCCTAGAAGGCAATGGTGATGGCTCAAGCAATTGGGTTCCTGCTACGTACAAGGGAAGCCTGGACTGAACTCGCAGTTTTGGCCTGGTACCATACCAGCTTTTGGAGGCATCTGGGGAATGAGTCGATGGATGGGAGGTCCCTTTGTCTTTATTTTTCTGCCTCTCAAATAAAAATATTCTTTCCTTGGTTTATTGAAGATTTTCTTTTTTATTTCTTCCTGTTTTCTCTGCAGGGATCTTCCCATGGAGTAAATGCTGCTTCCTTAAATGGCTGGCTCTGAGACAAATGTTAGGGTTGAACTGTTATTGTGGCTCATTTTTTATACTATTAACCAGTTTAGCCTGTTTTATACCCTAGTCATTGTTTTTTCTTCTCATCTATCATGTGAATTAAAAAAAATATAATTTCAACCTGAAAAGCATGTTTCAAATTTATTTAAAAAATACTTGTCTGGACGTTCTTTAAATTTGATTTTATTTGCCTGAAGAATTTCCTTCCACATTTTCTTCCTCCCTGAGAAACTTCTTTCTTGCGGCAAATGACGCTTCTGTGTAAACTCAAAGGATAGGAAAATTCACTATTTAAAGGCAAAGAAATTTTGTGCAACTCAGGTAGTCAATATACTGAATAGATGGGGATGAATTAAATGGAAATAAATGGGAGGTGAAGCCCTGGGCGATTCTGTGTTTGAAGAAAAGGGTCTTCTCAAGGTTTGGAAAATCATGCTCAGCAGAGGAAAAAATAACAAAAATAGATTTACTGAGGGAAACACTTTAAAAAAATGATTTGGGTATTGATCATTTTTAATCTTTTGCTCCGAACAACTGGGAGATGTATTACAGCTAGAGCCCAAGATGAAAAGCAGGTCTGTTCTCTAACCTGCCCCAATTCACTTGGACATATTTTATATCTCGGGGGATTTGGCCACAAAGTCCATTAGAGCTTGGGAGGCAGTCAGGTCAAATCAATTGTCCATCCTGCAGACAGGGTAGCCATCATTTACGGTAATTCACCCCCGTCATGGTAGAGGAGAGGAAAGGTTAAAAGCTGTATTGCCGTGAGTGTGTCTCATCTGTCTTCCTGGGGATTGGTAGTGCGCGAGCCTTGCTTAAGGAGCAGGGTACGCGGCTTCAAATTAAGTTGGGTTTGGAGGCCTTCTGGGCAGCGCACAAAATTTTGTGAATGATGCTTTCGTGGAAATGAGGAAACAGCCTGCTCCCGCGCTGACCTGTCTAAGTCCTCGCGCTCTGGAAGACGCGGGCAGAGTGGAGGGGATGCTGAGTAATGAAGTCGTGAGTGATTCAGGGTGGCTGGAGGGACTGATTTCCCACTGCCCTCCCTCCCCCAGAGTCCACTCCACATCCAGTTATGTGAGTAGGAGAGATTTATATATCCTCCATCTACATTTGAAGCGTAAAGACAGGTTCTAAACCAGGGAGGACGAGATGGAAGAAAAGGATCATTAAAAATAAACCTGGTGATGTCTATGTTTCCAGGAAGAGAAGCGGTCTCCGCGTTTTGAGGATGTCGAGCTTAAAATGTGTCAGATGCTATTCCAGGGTGGGTGTCAACGTAGTGGCCGTGCACCCCTCCATGCTTTGTTACAAGGGAGAATTGGCTTCAGCTTAAAAACCCAGCCTCGCTTTCCCACAGCGTTGGTTGCGTCATAATCTCTGATGGGGGCAAATGTGCTCCGGATGGCTGCCCTAGAATTTAGGCAAGGTGCAGGGCTGTTTGCTGCTTTGCAGAATGGGGAGGAATTAAAATGTTTGTGGAAAAATTTACCCTTTTGCTCCTCTTTTTCACCATAGTGCTTTATTTGCTTATATTTTCTTATTAAAATCTTATTTTTATTTGTTTGAAAGCCAGAAAGAGAAAGGGAGAGACAGAGAAAGACTGTTCATCCACTGGTTCACTTCGTGAAATACCCACCACAGCCAGGCCGGGGCCAGAGTGAAGCCAGGAACTCAATCTGAGTTTCCCACACGGGCGGTGGGGACCCAGGCACCTGAGCCATCCCCTGCTGCCTCCCAGGATGCACACTAGCTGGAAGCTGGATTGGAAAGGGAGCCAGGACTTCAGCCAGGCACTCCCTTATTGGATTCGGGTGTCTTAATGTCACCTGAATTGCTGCACCACAACTTCTGCCCCAGGTTCTTGCTTGAATTATATACTTTCCGGCTTAAACTTCCTTGTGGACAACAAATAATTTTAAAGAGGTTCCTATCTCTTGAAAGGAAAAGAATCAAATGTGTGTGAGATATATTTGTTTGGGGGCCCACATATGATTAATAAATTGCTGAAAATCAGTATAATCCATACAGCAGATTTACCCAAAACTTTCTACGTGCTTTTATTTTTGAAAGATTTATTTATTTATTTGAAAGCATTACAGAGAGAGAAAGGGAGAGACAGAGAGATCTTCCATCTGCTTGTTCACTCCCCAGATGACCACAACAGCCAGGGCTGGGCCAGGCTGAAGCCAGGAGCCTCTTGCAGGTTTTCAATGTGGGTAAGAGAGGCCCAAGCACTTGGACCATCTTCCACTGCTTTTCCCAGGCTGTTACTAGGGACCCAGATCACAAGTGGAGCAGCTAGGACATGAACTGGCATCCATATAGGAATGCTGGCACTGCAGGAGGCAGCTTTGCCCCCTACGCCACAGTGCCGGCCCCTCTATGCACTTTTTTCTATTTAAAGGTGGCTGTGAAGGAACCACAGGTGTAGAAAGGCTGTGAGGTCATCCCCTGGAGTAGAATTGCTTTGGCGATTTGGTCCCTTCTTCCTGGAAATAACAATGCAGGGGAAAAATCCCTTGTAGCTATGCAGCCTCACTTGGCTATGCTATTGCTGAGTTTCAGGACTTCTGGTTCCTCCAGCTTCTGGTTTCCTCCATCTTTGGGGCTTCTGCTAATTTCTGAAGGCACAGAATGAGTGGGAGATGACAGTGATGAACAGACATAAAGGAAGTGGCATAATGTCTGTGTACTTAAGATCACGCCTTGAAATAACCCATAACCAGAGCCAAAACTCTGTTTAGATGCTGATGAAAGTAATGGGGCAGGAGGAGGTTTTTCATTAGTGCCAGAAGATAATAATGAATATATATTCTAAGAGATATGTTCTGATCACTCCATTTATAAATGTGATGAAAAGCACATCAGGAGGCTTTTTGAAAGTGCTGCTTGAAGCCATTGTTCTGGCTTGAAACTTGGAGGGTGGAGAAAATAAAAATTCACTTGGATTCTTAAACCAGAGACTATTTCATGTATCCTCAGACACAATTATTCAAAACTTGCATCTGGCCTAAAATTTTGAAGCCAAATTTCTGCCCAATGTAATTTGCAATGGATGGGACAATTCTGGCTATCATTGAGTCCTCAGTAGAAATTGTGACTTTTTATACTTGAATACACCTGGGGTGTCGTGTAGCTTTTCTCAGGTAGTTCGCCTGCAGAGTGTATGGAAAATGTGTTAAGAGACAACTCCAAGTAATGGTTTCAGTGGACCAAAGTGTCAGTTACTGATGGTGTCCTCATTCGTGGCAGAATCAAACAACGAGCAGAAGGGTGGCGTCTCTTTCCAGAAATTGAAACAAATGACGAGACAGAGGCCGGCTTCTCTCTCAGCTGGGCTGGCGAGAGTGAGGGAGGGGTGAGATGCCCTGTGGATGATCTACCCAGTTCTATGTTTTCATTTGTACGGAATGTTCATCATAACATTTCTTTTTGTTTGTTTTTCCTTGTGACCCAGGGCAGCTGCATCAGCCTACAGTGGAGGAGACCACAGCACCTTGGCGTTCTGCTCCAGCACGTGGAGAAAGCACTTGCCCAGTGAGTGAGTCTGCGACATAACATGTCTTAAAAAATGATTTATTTGAAAGGCAGAGTGATGAGTAGTGGTGGGGGAGTGGAGAAGAGTTTGTGTGTGTGTGTGTGTGTGTGTAAGAGAGAGAGAGAGAAGGAGGGGGGGAGGGAGGAGAAGAGAGATGTTTTTGATCTGCTGGGTCACTCCCCAAATGGCCACAACAGCAGGTCTGGGCCGGGCTGAAGCCAGGAGCCAGGAACTCCAGCCTGTTTCTCGCTTATGGGTTACCTTGGGCCACCATCAGCTGCCTTCCCGGGTGAATCCGCAGGAAGCTGGGTCGGAAGTGCAGCATCTGGAACTCTGATAGGGGATTCTGATGTCACAAGTGGAGACGTAAAGCACTGTGCCACAGCACCAGCCTGCATGATGACACTTTTTGAAAACACTGACTAGGAAGGAGAACAGCTAACAATAAAGTTTGGATTCTGCTTGTGGTTTTTTATCTGTACTCAGTGAAATAAAACATGCCCGGATCGTTGTAGCCTGGAATCCGTAAATGACAGGAGTGTTTGCAAATCAGTTTCATTTCTAAGGGGAATGTGGATGTGTTTCTGAGGAGTCAGGGTCCAGTTACGAAAGAAGAAAAGCGGTAACAACTCCTTTCTCAGTGAAACTGGTGTCCACAGGACCGAGAAGGTGTTCCGTGTGTGGAATGAGTGGCATCTGTTAACGGTGAGCAGCAAGCGCTGGGTTCTTTCCCTCCCTGTAGCTGTGTGTGTCACCTCTGAGATATCTTCATCATCTCCCCTCGCCCCCACCTGAAAACCCCGCTCTGCGTCGCTCTGTCTTCTCGTCCTGCTTCGTTTTCTCTTCACTGAATGAATGACTATCTGGTATTTTATTTTCTGTTTCCTCAGTCTGAGCTCAACTCTGCGAGAACAGGGACTTTGCTCTATGCTCAGCTACATCTCTGGAACCTGAGACAGGGCCTGGCACATTCTGCACACGGGAGAAATTTGTTACCTGGGAGAAAGTGGCTGGATCAAGGCAGAGATATGTTTGTGTTTTCCTTTTTGAAAACATTGTGTAGCTTGATTGTTAACTTTTTAGGTTCACTGAATTTGGAGTTGCTCTTGGCTCTTTACAAACATCAAATTTACTTTTAAAGGAGGACACTTGGTATGAATAAATATTTAAAGCAACATGTCATATGCTTTAAATGTAACTGTGAGGAAGTTCAATTATGGTAATTATGCTCCTAAACAGAGGAACTGGAAAAAGCCAGTATGTGAACGGGAATGGATTACAAATTAAAAGGCATTCCTTTGAATTCTGAATTATAAAATGAAGCATTGTATCTTAGAAATTTGGTAGGATATTGCATGTGTCATATAGTGGCAAATTTCTTCCTTTCTTATCAGATAGCTCCTTCTCCCCAAATAAATTCCATCCAGTAAGGTTAAGAACATGATGGTCAAGGAACTCAGAAGAGGGAGAGGATGTAGATAGATCTTTGTGCCCAGGTTTTTTTTTTTTTTTGCAAAGGACTGAGTAAAGAGAGTCCACAGGAGAGTCTTCCTGCATTCATCCTCGCCTATCTCCTCCTGTCTCTGTTTTTTCATTTGCCGTCACACAAGTTGACCCATACTCACCCACCATGGCTTATTGTCTACTTCCTTGTAAACCAAAATGAACCAAACAAGGAGTCTGCCAATGGTGTTAGCCTTCAACATGTAGCAATATTCACATACCTCTGTTTCTCTAAAGAGGATATTTTGTGGGATTCTAGGCTTTGTATTCTGTTATCCTTTGTATAAGACTGTTGAAGCATTTGTGTTTTTTTTTTAAATTTTATACTTTTATTTAATGCATATAAATTTCCAAAGTACAGCTTATGGATTACAATGGCTTTCCCCCCCATAACTTCCCTCTCACCCGCAACCCTCCCCTTTCCCGCTCCCTCTCCCCTTCCATTCACATCAAGATTCATTTTCAATTCTCTTTATATACAGAATATCAGTTTAGTATATATTAAATAAAGATTTCAACAGTTTGCACCCACAAAGAAACACAAAGTGAAAAATACTGTTTGAGTACTAATTATAGCATTAAATCGCAATGTACAGCATATTAAGGACAGAGATCCTACATGAGGAGTAAATGCACAGTGACTCCTGTTGACGACTTAACAAATTGACACTCTTGTTTATGGAGTCAGTAATCACCCTAGGCTCTTGTCATGAGTTGCCAAAGCTATGGAAGCCTTTTGAGTTCACCGACTCTGATCTTATTTAGACAAGGTCATAGTCAAAGTGGAAATTGTCTCCTCCCTTCAGAGAAAGGTACCTCCTTCTTTGATGACCTGTTCTTTCCACTGGGATCTTACTCGCAGAGATCTTTCATTTAGGTCATTTTTTTTTTTTTTTTTGACAGAGTGTCCTGGCTTTCCATACCTGAAATACTCTCATGGGCTTTTCAGCTGGATCCGAATGCCTTAAGGGCTGATTCTGAGGCCAGAGTGCTGTTTAGGACATCTGTATTCTATGAGTCTGCTGTACATCCCGCTTCCCATGTTGGATCATTCTCTCCCATTTTTGTTCTATCGGTTAGTATTAGCAAACACTAGTCTTGTTTATGTGATCCCTTTGATTCTTAGTCCTATCAGTATGATCAATTGTGAACAGAAATTGATCAAATGGACTAGTGAGATGGCATTGGTACGTGCAACCTTGATGGGATTGAATTAGAATCCCCTGGTATGATTCTAACTCTACCGTTTGGGGCAAATCAGCTTGAGCATGTCCCAAATTGTACATCTCTTCCCTCTCTTATTCCCACTCTTATAATTTAACAGGGATCACTTTTCAGTTAAGTTTCAACACTTAAGAATAACTGTATTAATTACACATTAAACCAATAGTATTAAGTAGAACAGACAAAAAAATAATACTAAGAGGGATAACGTATTAGGTTGTTCATCAACAGTCAGGGCAAGGGCTGATCAAGTCACCGTTTCTCACAGTGTCCATTTCACTTTAACAGGTTTCCTTTTTGGTGCTCGGCTAGTTGTCACCAATCAGGGAGAACATATGATATTTGTCCCTTTGGGACTGGCTTAATTCACTCAGCATGATGTTTTCCAGATTCCTCCATTTTTTTGCAAATGACTGGATTTAATTGTTTTTTGTTTTTTGTTTTTTTACTGCTGTATAGTGTTCCATAGAGTACATATCCCATAATTTCTTTATCCAGTTTACTGTTGATGGACATTTAGGTTGATTCCAGGTCTTAGCTATTGTGAATTGAGCTGCAATAAATATTGAGGTGCAGACAGCTTTTTTTGTTTGCCAATTTAATTTCCTTTGGGTAAATTCCAAGGAGTGGGATGGCTGGGTTGTATGGTAGTGTTATGTTCAGGTTTCTGAGGAATCTCCAGACTGACTTCCATAGTGGCTTAACCAGTTTGCATTCCCACCAACAGTGGGTTAATGTCCCTTTTTCCCCACATCCTTGCCAGCATCTGTTGTTGGTAGATTTCTGAATGTGAGCCATTCTCTTGGGGTGAGGTGAAACCTCCTTGTGGTTTTAATTTGCATTTCCCTGATTGCTAGTGATCTTGAACATTTTTTCATGTGCCTGTTGGCCATTTGGATTTCCTTTTTTGAAAAATGTCTATTGAGGTCCTTGGCCCATCTCTTGAGTGGGTTGTTTGTTTAGTTGCTGTGGAGTTTCTTGATCTCTTTGTAGATTCTGGTTATTAATCCTTTATCTGTAGCCTAGTTTGCAAATATTTTTTTTCCCATTCCGTTGGTTGCCTCTTTACTCTCCTGTTTCTTTTGAAACTTCTCAACTTGATGCACTTCCAATAGTTAATTTTGGCTTTGACTGCCTACGTCTCTAGGGTCTTTTCCAAGAAGTCTTTGCCTGTGCCAATATCTTGCAGGGTTTCTCCAATGTTCTCTATTAATTTGATGGTGTTGGGTCGTAGATTTAGGTCTTTAATCCATGTTGAGTGGATTTTTGTGTAAGGTGTAATGTAGGGGTCTTGCTTCATGCTTCTGCACGTGGAAATCCAGTTTTCCCAGCACCATTTATTGAATAGACTGTCCTTACTCCAGGGATTGGTTTTAGATCCTTGATCAAATATAAGTTGGCTGTAGATGTTTGGGTTGATTTCTGGTGTTTCTATTCTGTTCCACTGGTCTATCCATCTGTTTCTATACCAGTACCATGCTGTTTTGATAACAACTACCCTGTAGTATGTCCTGAAATCTGGTATTGTGATGCCTCCAGCTTTGTTTTTGTTGTCCAAGATTGCTTTGGCTATTCGAGGTTTCCTGCGTCTCCATATGAATTTCAGTATCATTTTTTTTTTTAGATCTGAGAAGAATGTGTTTGGTATTTTGATTGGTATTGCATTGAATCTATAAATTGCTTTTGGGAGAATGGACATTTTGATGATGTTGATTCTTCCAATCCATGAGCATGGAAGATTTTTCCATTTTTTGGTATCCTCTTCTATTTCTTTAAGATTTTGTAATTCTCATCGTAGAGATCTTAAATATCCTTGGTTAAGTTTATTACAAGATATTTGATTGTTTTTGTAGCTATTGTGAATGGGATTGATTTTAGAAGTTCTTCCTCAGCCGTGGCATTGCCTGTGTATACAAAGGCTGTTGATTTTTGTGCATTGATTTTATATCCTGCTACTTTGCCAAACTCTTCTATGAGTTCCAATAGTCTCTTAGTAGAGTTCTTTGGATCCCCTAAATAATCATGTCATCTGCAAAGAGGGATAGTTTGACTTCTTCCTTCCCAATTTGTATCCCTTTAATTTCTTTTTTTTGCCTGATGGCTCTGGCTAAGACTTCCAGAACTATATTGAATGGCAGTGGTGAGAGTGGGCATCCCTGTCTGGTACCAGATCTCAGTGGAAATGCTTCCAGACTGTTGAAGCATGTGATGACTTAATAAACAAGTGGTTTATTTCATGGAGGGAAACCTTAATTTGATGAGGTTGACAGTGAAGTGAGATACAGGAATCAAAGGCATGGGCCAACTTGAGAGAAACCTGAAATGAGATAAAATAGACAGCTTGTGCCTGTTTTATAAAATTGCCAATGAAAGCAACCCAAATATGATAGCTAAAATTATACATACCTTGGGAAAAAGACGTATGAGTAAACCATGATTTGAATTTGACAAAGCATTCTCAAATATGACTCCAAAAGTATGAACAGCAAAGGAAAACATAGCTACATTGAACTTCATCAAAATTAAAGGCTTTCGTGCTTCAAAGTACATCATCAAGAAAGTTAAAAAAGAGAACTCTCATAAAAAATAAAGACTTTCAAATCATACATATGGTAAAGTTCCTATATCTAGAATATACATAAAGGACTCCTACAACTCAGTAATAACACAGGCCAAGTAAACCAGGAGAAAAGAATGTGAATACATATGTTTTCAAAGACATACAAACGTCCAATAAGCACATAAAAAGGATCATTACTTATTAGGGAAATGCAAAGCAAAACTGCCCAAGATACCATTTCATATTCCACACACTAGGATCACTGGAAATAACAAATCAGACAATAGTAAATGCTGACAAAGATGCAGAGAGAGCAATACGCTCACACTCTGCTGGTGAGTACATCACATGTAGAAGCTTGCTTGGAAAAGTCTGACATGTCCTCAAACAATGAATCACGTAGCTACCATGTGACCCAGGAGTCCCACTCCTGGTACATGCCCCCAAAAAACAAAACATATTTACACAAAAATGGACACACAAATGATTATAGCAGCACTATTCATAATAACCCAAAGATGGGAGCAACCCAAGTGTCTATCAATAGATGATTAAATGTGATATGTCCATATCATAAAATATTTAGACATAAAAATGAAGTCCTGATACCTGTTATAACAAATGTAACTTGAAAACATTATGCTAAGTAGAAGAATCAAGTCACAAAGTTCATAAATTGTATGATTTCATTCATCTAAAAGTCTCCCCCCAAAACATCTGTAGAAGTAGAAAAGTAGTTACTTTTTTTAAAAGATTTAATTATTTGAAAGAGTTACATAGAGGTGGGGGGGGGGGGTCTTCCATCCGCTGGTTCACTCTCCCAATGGCTGCAATGGCTGGAGCTGAGCTGATCTGAAGCCAGGAGCCAGGGTCATCGTCTCCCACGAGGGTGCAGAGGTCCAACGGGCCATCCTCTGCAGCTTTCCCAGGCACATCAGCAGGGAGCTGGATTGGAAGTGGAGCAGCTGGGACCTGAACCAATGCCCATATGGGATGCTGGCACTGCAGCCCAGGGCTTTAAGCCCTTGCACCATGGCGCTGGCCCTAGAAAGTAGATTCTTAATTTCATAGGGATGAAGGGAATGGTGAGAAGGAGGGTTGGTAGCTAAGCAGTACAGTACTTTACTGAGCTTATGAAAATATTCTAACATTACAGTAGGGGTTGCATATGTCTGTGAATATGCTGATGTTCATTGAATTGTACATTTAAAGCATGAATTGCATGGTATGTTTGTAGGTGAACTATATCTCAATAAAACTGTTTAAAATTACCCTGGACAAATGGTAGAGACCCATTCTTTCTTGGACAACCGTTGATAATTTATATTATGTTAAATTATTAAACAGAGTTAGGTAACAGTAAGTTTGCTTTATGCATTTTCTGGTGTGATGTAAACGTTAATTCAGGGTCCTCTGGTCCCTAAATTCCTCTCACTTTACTTCTCTTGGCAACAGACTTCCTGATACCATGAATTCGGATTCTTGTCATTTCCTAAGATAACTTGAGAAAATAGAAAAATCTTCAGAAATCTTAGTGAGATTTTCTTCCGTGATATCTACTTAAATTTTGGCAAAGGATCAACTGTCTTCTTGATAAAATTTATTAATAACACAAATGATTACTATTCAGATGGTATAGGAAGTAAGGTCTGGAATCTTTCCAAAGTTTAAGTGTAGCCAAAAGAAATTTCTACTAAAGTATGGCTTCCTCCTAGAAATGCAATGATCTATTCCAGGCCACAGGAACCAGCAACATTTCCCTACAGAATGAGAATTTGAACATTCTAAGTGTTGTTGTGGCACTATGCTCAGTAGTATACAAAAAATAGAATCATGGAAGATTTTTTAATTAATTTATTTCAAAGACAGAAAGGGGAGGGGGAGGGGGAGAGGGAGAGATCTTTCACCCATTGGTTTACTCCCTAGACACCTGCAGCAGCTGGGACTGGGCCAGATTGAAACCAGGGTCCCAGAACTCTTAGTCTTCATGGGTGGCAGAGATTCATGTACTTGAGCCATCCCCCAAGCCTTCCCAGGCACGTTAGCAGGAAGCTAGATTGCAAATGAGGGAGCTGGTTTTCAAACTTGAACTCTGATAAGGGATATGGCATCCCACGTGGTGCCTTAACCTGCTGTGCCATAACACCTGCCTCTAGAAGTTTTTCTACTTGGAGAGAGAACACATATTTAGCCATTGGTGACTATATAGTAAAATTAGAACCTCATCTAAATAATGAAAATTAATACTGTACAAAAAAGGATTCATGCCTGCAAGTATAGATTGCAAAATCAGTGATAAGAAGAGATAATGTGGGTTAGAGAGCATTTCTTGGAGGTCACAGTTCTAAAAAAAAGAATGGCATTTATCAACCAGGAATTCCTATTTGTCTATATTGAGCTAATGGAATTCCCTTTAATTAATGCTGCAACTCAGTTACCTAGGAAACTTACTAGAGATACATACAAGTTTCTCTCTTTTTGGCAGGAGGATTTCTTCATTTCCAATTTGACTCAAAATCCAGAACCCAGGGCTAGGTTTGTGTGTGGGTAGAGATAACACATGGCTATTGCTTGTACCAGGAGACAAAGCAAGTGAATTAATTAGGGTTCCAGTTACGTTTGTCAAAGCAAGTAATTTATTTTAACCAAGACATTCTTCCTTAACTAAAGTCAATAAAACTGTTGTGTAAAAAAATTGCGTTTTGTATAAATGTATTATAGTTATCTTCTTGTACTTCACAGCTGGAATATAGACAGAGCCCAATTTTGAATACTGCTATTGTAATCAAGAAATACAACTTAAACACATGATGTTTTTCACCATAGAAGAGTATTCTGTTTATAAATTTGCTAAATTTTCTTCTTTCCTTTCCTTGATACCTGAGCTTGAACTTCACCAGTTTATCTAGAAATTCCGAGTAAATAAAATTAATTTGCTGTGTACAAATAGGTGCTTTTTCTTTCATGTTTAGCAGGCCAACTTAAAACAGTATTTTTCTGTTTTAGGAAAAGCTTATTAAGTTGATCTCAGTCCTATTTCAGTGTTTCTGCCAGATTGTCGATGCTGGAATTTGGCAACTTTTAATTAAATTGCTAAGAAAGATCGAAGGTGTTTTCTGGGGATGTTCCTTAGACTTTGGTAAGGCGCTCTGTTTCTTGTGAAAAAGGATTTTATAGCCTGTTTCCATGCACAATGAGCACATTTAGAGGGAATTGTTGGAATAGCTAGGTTGAAGAAGTGCTTTTTTATTTCTAATTTGCTGAGAGTTTTGAGCAGGAATAAATGTTGGGTTTTGTTAAATAATTTTTCTGTAGCTGTAAAGGTGATCATAAGCTTTCTGTTTTAGTTTGTTTATACAGTGAGTTACATGGGTGTTAGGATTTTAAACTAAACTGCAGTTACTATAATGAACTCCACAAAATCATGATGCCTTATCCTTTTGCTATATTGTGTTTGATTTGTTAAAATTTTATGAAGGATTTTTGCACCTGTGTTAAGAGTATTGCAGTTTTCTTTATTTTTTTTTTTTAAAGATTTATTTATTTACTTGAGAGTCAGAGTTACACAAAGAGAGAGAAGGAGAGGCAGAGGCAGAGGGAGGGAGGGAGAGAGAGAGAGAGAGAGAGAGAGGTCTTCCATCTGATGGTTCATTCTCCAGTTGGCCTCAACAGCTGGAGCTGCACCGATCCAAAGCCAGGAGCCAGGAGCTTCTTTTGGGTCTCCCACACAGGTGCAGGGGACCAAGGACTTGGGTCATTCTCCACTGCTTTCCCAGGCCATAGCAGAGAGCTGGATCAGAAGAGGAGTAGCCGGGACTAGAACCGGCGCCCATATGGGATGCCGGCACTGCAGGCAGCGACTTTACCCATTACACCACAGCACCGGTCCTGCAGTTTTCTTTCATTGTAGTATTTTTGTCTGGCTTTGATAACAGATAATGCTGCCAAATGATTTGAGAAGAATTCATTCCTCTTCAACTTTATGAAGATGTTTGTTGTAGAATTGGCAATATTTCTTAAATGTTTGGTAGAATTCACCCATGCAGACTTTTGGCTCTGTTGTATATATGTGTGTGTGTGTGGAAATCGTTAAGTCACAAATTTCTCTCTTTGTTATATGGCTATTTATATTATTATTTAGGGTATTTGTTCTTCAGTGTGCTTTAGTAATTTGTATCTTTCAGGGAGGTAATCTGTTTCTTCTAAGTTGTTTAATTTAGTGACATAATATTCCCTTATTGTTCTTCTATTGTCTCTAGGACCTGTAGTGATGTCAACTTTCTTATTCCGATATTGAAAATTTGTGTCTTCTCTCTTTTATCCTGATCAGTCTTCGAGGTGCTTTGACAATTTCATCCATTTTTCAAATAGTAGCCTTTGATTTTATGAATTTTGTTTATTGTGTTTCATTTCATTGAGTTCTAATATTTATTATTTCCACTTTAATGTACTTAAATATTATGTTTTCATAATACTAGTTTGAATTAAAAAAAAATTCAATGATACATGCATATGTTCCTTAGAGACCTGGGGATTTTTAGATATCTTCTTTTGTATATTTGTAAATATCATGTTTAGTCTCTTAATCTGCAGTGGAACAAAAGTTTGAGTTTGGCTTTGAATCATTCTGATAATTGATTGATAAATAATTGCTAATGAGTCATTGCTAAAACAGAATTTCTTGTGTTTGAAAGCAGTTTTTAGACCGGTTGTCTAAACATGCTTGTTGGTCGAAACGAACTTGAACTGAATTCAGTTTACCCATATTCCCTTGTTTTCGTGTATAATTAATTAGCTTCTAGATTATTCTATAGGTTCCTATAGGTTCGTGTTTGAGTTGCTATTCTTAAATGCATGGATCAGCAATATTTCTGATCTGCTATATCCAGGAGAATGTCTTATTGACCAACTAATCTCTGGTTTCTCCATGCAAATGTTAGCTCGGTTCAAGTTGACATCTGAGGGTGTGATAAAAATAAAGCAATGTGTCTTAAACATATGCTTCCTTCTGAATCAGGCATAACTAGGAAAGAAATTACAAAATCCATCTTTGTTCTGCAGCCTGGAAGTGAAACGTTAGCTGTGGCATCTTCCTCATTCAAGTACGTAGTAGAGGTTAACTCATCTGACTCTCACATTATATTGATCTTTTCCTCTTGGGAGGAGCCTGCTGTTGATTTTTGGTGGTGGTTATTCTTGGGATGGGTAGCTAGTGGAGGGAAAGAGGGAGTGAGTGAATTGAGACCATAAGGAATGGATAACTAATTACTGCTTGCATGTGGCTGACAGACTGCGAGATACACAAATCTTTGTTCTCCACCAAAGTGCTTCATTTATAATTGAGATTACAGTAAGAACAGAATGAAGTTGTCTAAAGGAAAATGATGTCTCAGGAGTCTTTTATACTCGTTTGGCCACAAGTTAATAATGTGGCCAGCACTTAATAGTGAACTGTAGGGCTACATTATCTTTTAACAGATGCCACTCAAGTGCAATCCAAACAGGTCAATTACTAGCAAATCTCTGATGATCTCAGTACACCATGAAAGAGCCAAAGAAAATGTTCAGATGCAAAGACACATAGGACTGAAATAGGGTACAAACCAATTTATTGAAATGGAACTTAACCCTTGGAGGAATGAAACCAGCCTACTACATATTCATTTCTATCTTATTAATCATTTATGCAGGATGTGAGCTTGTGATTTGAAGCAAAATTTTACAAACCAATAAATGCATATATATTTCATTCCTGTTTCTTGCAGGAAATGGTATATCCTTTAAGAGAGGGTGAACTAAAAAGATACAGATATTGGAAAAGCTTTCTTCTTTTTATAGTCATTGTTGTTGAAACTCTGGTTAAGTTCAACACGGCAGGTTTCTGGACAAACAAAACAATCCTGTAGCAAACACAGTAAGGGCCTATTCATCTCTTATAAATGCATGTGTCTAACTCTCATTAATATTAATGGAGTTGCGTACAAGCATTGAGGCGATAATAGACTCCCATTAAAATCCATTTGTATTCATGAGTTTTTTTTTTTTTTAAAGGTTAGTCTTCAATCATTTCTTCTAAACCTGTGAGTCAATGATCTTAACTTCAGAACAGGTTTCAAATATAGCTGATTAAATAAATTAAGAATCCAGTAAAAGTTTATTTGCAGCAAATTTCCATTGAAAATGACGATAAATTGACCCTTTTCCAATAAAATCACCTTAACATGCCCTATTAATCTATATATTGCACATTAACCAGAAAACATCAGATGATTCTTGTTTGCTTCTGTTAGTCTTTGTGACATGAATTTGAGAGATTGTCAGTGGGGAATCTGTCCAGGACTAAGTCCATAAACCACACTTCTTAAATTGGTTAACTTAACCCAAGTCAGTCTATTCAACATTCTCAAGTATAGCAGGCGATGTCAGTGTTCTTCAAAGCACACAGGAGCATCAGAACGTTGAAGACTAGGAGCGTCTGCTAAACCTCATGTTCTGAGAGTAAACATTCCATTTGTTTATAGAATCTGTTTGCATTGTCAATTACTGATTTCACACAATGCTAGTAACAAAGGAGAGTTAGAGGACAGGAAGATGAGGGTGACACAGTCTCTGTTTTCATCTAACCACTATGCTTACAATGGGATGGAGAAAGGGAGAGGAGGTGAGAGCTACACTCACTTTTCCAACCCATTGATGAATCTTTTCTGGATTCCTTATTAGTGTCATACTTTATGCTTTTAGAAAAAAAACCTACCCTATCTTCAAAATTAAAATTAAAAGACAATTCAAACATTACTGAAAACAAAACACATTAAATAAAGGAGCAGCCCATACATCAATAATTTTTCCTTATCAGAGGTACTTAGCTGAACCATTTGATTCAATAAACTCTAATGTGGGTTTTCCTTGGACAGACACACAGCTGAACCTCGATGAGGAAAACAAGCGTGGGTGCAATGATGTGAGACCCTCTGAGATTTATAGTCTCAAGAGGACAGAAAATGCAAACCCAAGCTGCAAGATTTGTTCTCTGTAACCACAGTTCACAGCTAAAGGAAGGTGGCTTTGATAGAGCCACACCCAGCTGGAGGAACAGCACAGCACGATAAAACATGTGTCATACAAAAATACCTATATTAATTTCTGGAGCACGAAGGAAAGATAAAGTCAATTTTGTTCTAGGAGATAATTACCTCTTGCCCAAGAGTACAAACTTGACCAAAATATTTGCCATTACATATGCTTTGGTATGCACATTTATATACATGATAAACATCTTAATTGTCTTCAGGGGTAAATATTTAAATACATATGTGAAAAGCCACTGCGATATGCAGAGTACTTAGTGACTTGGAATATTATAGGTTGAATGTATTAGAGAAAGTGGGTTAAGTAGAAGGAAGCAAACTCTTGAATATAGGCTCAATCTCAGTTATTTATTGAGTTTTATGTGCCAGCATAACAGTAATGAGCAATAAGACAAGATATTTCCATTTATCTGTTCATGTACTCATCCTCCTTATGAGGCCTACTATTTGCCAAGTGCTGGGATACATGATCAGAGAAAGGAATGAAAGACACATGCTTATCCTAGAGAATTTTTCAGGCAGGTGAGAAACTAAGTGCTGCTGAATATAATAAAAGAGTGTGCTGAGGGAAGCATGAGTAGGAGCTATGGGAAGAGCCGATTAGGAGGCAGAGAGAGTTGTGGTTTCAGGGAGAGATTTCTGGGGAGAAGGCATCTGAGCTCCATCTCATGAGGTGGCCTAGGCGGTAGAGGAACTGTTCATTCTAGGAAGTGTACCTTGTTCAGTTCTGTGGATGGGTCAGGTGCCAGTGAAAAAAGTCAAAAATGATGGAGGGGAGGGTGCAGAGCTACCTCCTTCAGAGTCTTGTGTGTCATGTTAAGAAAAGAAAAGTCTCTTCTTATTTGGAAATTGATGATAAGTCACTGATACATTTTTTTTTTTAAAGAAAAGATTTACTTATTTAAAAGGCAGAGTTATAAGAGGGAGGGGGTAAGAGACTGAGATCAATCTTCCATTTGCTGGTTCACCCCCAAATGACCACAATGGCTGTGCCTGGGCCAGGCTGAAGCCAGGAACCAGAAGCTTCATCAGAGTTTCCCATGTGGGTCCAGGGGCCCAAGGACTTGGGCCATCTCCTGCTTTCCCAGACATATTAGCAGGGAGCTGGATTGGAAGTGGAGCAACTGCGACCCAAACCAGCTTCCATATGGGATGCCAACATTGCAAGTAGTGGCTTAACCTGTTCTAACCACAATGCTGGCCCCTACAGATAAATCTTAAAAGACTTACAAACCAGAGCAGACAAAAACATCACCCTGGTGACAGTGTGGAATGTGGATGAGAAAAAATAAATTGGCAGCACAAAGACCAGTTAAAAAGCATTTGCCCAAATCTGAGAGAAAAGGAGAACCTGAGCTGAAGAAGTCAGTGGTGATGAAATAACTCATCTGGAAACTATTTGGTCAGTTGAATCCATAGCATTCACTCATTTAGGTGGTGGAATCTATGGCTGATTGAACAAAAGGAGAGGTGGGAGGAAAATGGTTTAGGATGATTCCTATTTTCACAGATTGATATGAATAAAAAATAATAACCGGAGTCAGGAGGTATCGGACAAGCAACAAGCTTGGAGGAGAAGACATCAAGTTCAAATGTGGACACTCAGAGTTTGAAACCTCTGTAAGACATTTGATTAAAGATATCTCTTTGTTTATTTTTTAAAAGATTGATGTGTTTAATTTAAAGGCAGCATTAGAGAGAGAGAAAGAGATTGTCCATCTACTGGTTGACCTCCTCAAATTTCTGCAACAGCTAGGGTTGGGCCTGGCTGAAGCCAAGAGCCTAGAAATCCATCTGGGTCTCCCATGTGGGTGGCAGAGGCCCAGGTGTGTGGGGTATCGTGCGCTGCTTTCCCCGGCTCATTATCGGAGAGCTGGATCAGCAGTAGAGTAGCTGGGACTCAAACTGACCCTCACATGGGATGCTGGCATCACAGCTTCGGACCCTGAAGATGTCTCTTAGCCAAGGATTCATGACACTGAGATTCAGAGCAAACTTCCAAGCTGGAAATCTAAATTTATGAATCGTTATTTGACAACTATGGTTGAGTATTGATTAGGAGAATAAAATTTGGACTCCTTCTATTTCAGATCATTTGATTGCATATATATATATATATATATATACACACACATATATGTTTGTGTGTATATGTATATATATATATATATATATATAATTTTTTGCCTACCCAGGGCCTGTTCACCTTTCTTCTGATAATAGCTTTGATTTCTGGGGAGAGAGGGTTTTTATAACTCTTAATTCATGTTGCTGATGTTGGCTGACTCCACATCTGGCTCTGAGAGGCATATTCCTCAAGTCTGATCACTTTTTACCTGTCCCCTCCTATGCCACCATAGTTCAGCATGTGAACCAAGCCAGGTCATAAATCTACATTTTTGGACCTCATGCGTAGCTGTTGGGGAAAAGTCTTTTCTGCTGGGATGACAGAGAATAAATTTTTAGTCTGCAGTAGCTGATACTCTTGGTGACCGCTGGGAGGACCCCAAGAACAGAGAAAACATGGGAGAGTGGCGAGCTGAGAGAGACCATGAAGCCAACAGAGTCCCGATGATGACATTCTTTGAGTTTTTGGATCTACTGGGCCTATGTTCAGAATGATCCCTATACTGTTCATGTACAGCTTCTAGAACATTCTAAATTTCTTGAGCTAATTTGAATTGATTTATGTTTTACTTGCAACCCAAATAGTACCCATTAAGGATAGAGGGTAGATTTATAGCAACTTTTATTTATGTTAACTACAAAAGATTTGTAAATGAGTGAATAATTAAATGTCAATAGAAAAGGAGCATGATTGGACACTCATTATAATTTTTGATACTTTATTGCAGTAGAACTGATATCTTTATAATTTTGAGTATTCTTTTTGTAAGTATGATATTTCCATTTAGCTCTTCATTGCCTTTCAATAACAGTTTGTCACTTCTTATTATAGAGTTCTTTTTTTGGTTAGATTTATTTTTTGCAATTTAAAAATTTTAAGTAATATCCTTTTAAGTGTACATTTTGAACACTTTTTTAAAGTAATATCCTTTTAAGTGTACATTTAATTGTAATTTTGGTGGTTTCTATAAATCAAATTGACTTTTTTTTTTTGACAGGCAGAGTGGACAGTGAGAGAGAGAGACAGAGAGAAAGGTCTTCCTTTGCCGTTGGTTCACCCTCCAATGGCCACGTTGGCCTGTCTGCTGCGGCCAGCACACCACGCTGATCCGAAGCCAGGAGCCAGGTGCTTCTCCTGGTCTCCCATGGGGTGCAGGGCCCAAGCACTTGGGCCATCCTCCACTGCACTCCCTGGCCACAGCAGAGAGCTGGCCTGGAAGAGGGGCAACCAGGACAGAATCCGGTGCCCCGACCGGGACTAGAACCTGGTGTGCTGGTGCCTCATGGCGGAGGATTAGCCTATTGAGCCATGGCGCCAGCCTAAATTGACTTTTTTATATCAATTCTGTAACCAGAATTGTTTGCTAAACTGATAGATTTTAATTGATTATTTAAATTTTCTATATAGAAATCATATCCTATGTAAACATCTTTTTACACTTTTCCAATAATCAAGTATCATATTTGTTGTATGTAATTCTTTTTTTGGTTGGGGGATAGTATATGCCTTTTTTAGTTTAAGGATTTCCTTTCCATCTTTTAGCTTTCTGTGAGACTTTTATTTTTTTGCTTTTTAATTTTTATTTTTGCCTAGAAACCTTTTATTTAAGGTATATAACCTTCATGCATTTCATATATACAAATTTAGGAACATAGTGATCCTTCCCACCATACGCTCTTTCCCACCCACATTCCTAACCTTCTTTTCCCTCCCTCTCTTATTCCCATTCTTATTTTTAACTAAGATATATTTTCAATTAACTTTATACATATAAGATTAACTCTACACCAAGAAGAGTTCAACAAATAGTATGAGGAAAAACCTGTTCATTAACTGTCAGTGGCCACTCGACAAACTAAGCAGAGACACAGTACTCGGTCCATTCACCAACGTTTAATGCCTTGAAGCCCTCAAGCCAAGGTAGGGAGCTTGGCTACAAGGGACCGGAAGCCACCTCCTCGAGAGGCTCTTCAACCACTGGCCCAAACACAGCAAGAAGCGAGTATATATACCCCCAGCCCCACAAGCTCGAAGATAGTTACACAGAATCAGTATGGCCTAACAAACAAAAGGCTACATAAAATTCAAACAACCGATAACCTCAATAACATCCTGTTATGCAGTTAGAGGTCTAAAACACCTGCATGTGCCTCTGAACAACAACTACAGGAAACAGAGTCAGGCATAGGGCAGCCTCAGTTTGCTGCAGCTCATGTCGGGCCTGAGCTCTAGCCCCGACAATTAACATTCCAGAAAGGGGCTGTTCAGAGTCATCACATCTCAAAGTGTCAATTTCACTTCCATAAATCACCTTTTAGGTACTCTATCAGTTACCACAGATCAAGGGGGACATAAGGTATTTGTCTCTCGGGAGCTGGCTTATTTCACTAAGTATAATGTTTTCCAAGTGCATCAATTTTGTTGCAAATGACAGAATTTCATTTTTTCTGCTATGTAATATTCCATGGTGTACATATACCATATTTTTTATCTAATCTTCAGTTGATGGACATCTGGGTTGATTCCATATTTTAGCTATTGTAAATTGTGCTGCAATGAACATGGTGGTATGGAGAACACTTTTATATACTGATTTCATTTCATATGGGTAAATTCCCAGGAGAGGGATGGCTGGGTCATATGGTTGGTGTATATTCAGATTTCTGAGGTATCTCCATACTATCTTCCACAGTGCACAAGTTGACATTCTTATCAACAGTGGGTTAAGGTACCTGCTCCCTCATTCTTGCCTGCATTTGTTGTTTGTTGATTTCTTTAAGAGAGCCATTCTAACTGAGCTGAGGAGAAACCTCATTGTGCTTTCGATTAGCATTTCCCTGATGCTAGTGATACTGATCATTTTTTTTTTTTTCATGTGTCTTTTGGCCATTTGGATTTCTTCTTTTGAAAAATGGCTCTTCAAGTCCTTTGCCCATTTCTTAACTGGATTATTTGTGTTGTTGTTGTTGAATCTCTTGAGCTCTATCTATATTCTGGTTACTAGTCCTTTATCAGTTGCATAATTTGCAAATATTTTCTCCCATTTTGTCAGTTGCCTTTTCACTTCACTGAGTATTTCACGGTGCAGAAGCTTCCAAATTTGACATAATCCCATTTGTCGATTTTGGCTTTGATTGCCTGTGCCTCTGGGTTTTTTTCTTAAAAGTCTTTACCTATGCCAATTTCTTGCAGGGTTTCCCCAAAGTTCTCTAATAATTTGATGGTATTGGGTCATATATTTAGGTTCTTGATCCATTTTGAGTGCATTTTTATGTAAGGTATAAGGTAGGGGTCTAGCTTCATACTTCTGCTTACAGAGATCAGTTTTCCTAACAGCATTTGTTGAAGAAACTGTCCTTGCTCCAGGGATTGACTTTATCGACTTTGTCAAAAATAAGTTGGTTGTAGATGTGTGGATTGATTTCTGGAGTTTCTATTCTGTTCCATTGGTCTACCCATCTGTTATTTGCCAGTACTAGGCTGTTTTAATTATAACTGCCCTATCGTATGTCTTGAAGTCTGGTATTGTGATGTCTCTGGCTTTGTTTTTGTTATATAAGATTGTGTTAGCTATTTGAGATCTCTGTATTTCCATATGAATTTTAGAAGCATTTTTTAAGATCTTGGAAGAATATCCTTGGTATTTTGATTGGTATCACATAGAGTCCTGCAAATTGATTTTAGTACTATAGATATTTTTGTTTTTGTTTTTAGAAAGCTTTTATTTAATGAATACAAATTTTATAGGTACAGCTTTAGGAATATAGTAGTTCTTCCCCCCATACCCATCTTCCCACCCCCACTCCTGTCCTACCTCCTACTCCCTCTCCCATCCCTTCTTAATTAAGATTTATTTTTAATTAACTTTATATATATGTATACACAGAAGACCAGCTCTATAGTAAGTAAAGCTTTCCACAATTTGCACCCACACAGACACACAAAGTATAACATACTGTTTGAAAACAAGTTTTACCATGAATTTTCATAGTACAACTCATTAAGGACAGAGGTCCTACTTGGGGAGTAAGTGCACAGTGACTCCTGTTGTTGATTTAACAATTGACACTCTTATTTATGAAAGCAGTGATCACCTGAAGCTCTTGTCATGAGCTTCCAAGGTTATGGAAGCCTTTTGAGTCCACAAACTCCATTCAGTATTTAGAAAGGGCCATAAGAAAAGTGGAAGTTCTCTCCTCCCTTCAGAAAAACATACATCCTTCTTTAATGGCCCCTTCCTTCCACTGGGATCTCACAGAAATGCTTCATGTAGGTCATTTTTTTGCCACAATGTCTTGGCTTTCCATGCCTGATATGCTCTCATGGGCTTTTCAGCCAGATCCAATTATTTTCAGGGCTGATTATGAGGTTACAGTGTTTAAGGTGTTAGTGATTCTATGAGTCTGCTGTGTGGACTGCTTCCCATATTGGAAAATTCTCTCCTTTTTAATTCTATCTATTGTTATTACCAGACACTTGCTCTTATTTATGTGATCCCTTTGACATTTAATCCTATCCATATGATCAATTACACACTTAATATGATCACTTTAACGCATAAGATGGCATTAGTGCCATCCAGCTTAATGGGATTTGGAGTCCCATGGCAAGATTTTAGCTTTACTCTTAGGGGTAAGTCTATGGAAATATGTGCTGAATGGTACACCTTCTCACTCTCTTATTCCCACTCTTATTTTTTACTGTGATCTATTTTCAATTGGATTTAAACACCTATGAATAATTCTGTGTTAAGTATAGAGTTCAACCAATGGTATTAAGTAGAAAAAGAAAATAGTAAAAATAAAAGATAATAAACAGTTCCTTGACAGTTAAGACAAGGGCTGTTCAAGTCATTGTTTCTCATACTGTCGATTTCACTTCTATACAAAGCACCTAAAAATAATGGATATTTTGATGATATTGATTCTTCCAATCCATGAACATGGAAGATTTTTCCATTTTTTGTGTGTGTTCCATTTCTTTATTTAATATTTTGTGGTTTTCATTGTAGAGATCTTTGACATCCTTGGTTAAATTTATTCCAAGGTATTTAATTCTTTTTGGAGCTATTGTGAATGGGATTGTTCTTAAAAGTTCTTTCTTAGCCATGGGATTGTCTGTCTATACAAAAGCTATTGATTTTAGTGTGTTGATTTTAGATCCAGTCACTTTACCAAACTCTTTTTTTGAGTTCTAATAGTCTCTTAGTGGAGTCTTTTAGATTCCCCTATAGAATCATGTCATCTGCAAATAGGGATAATTTGACTTTCTCCTTCTGAATTTGTATCCCTTTGATTTCTTTTTCTTGCCTAATGGCTCTGACTAAAACTTCCAGGACTATATTGAATAGTAATTGTGAGGTTCGGCATCCTTGTTCTGGATATCAGGGGAAATGCTTCCAACTTTTCCCCATTCAGTAAGATGCTGCCTTTGGGTTTCTCATAGATTGATTTGATTGTGTTGAGGAATATTCTTTCTATACCCTAGTAGCTTAAGGTATTCATCATGAAAAGGTGTTGTATTTTATCAAATGCTTTCTCTGCATCTATTGAGATAATCATAAGGTTTTTGTTCTTCAGGTTGTTAATGTGATGCAGCACATTGATAGATTTTCAGATGTTGAGCCATCCTGCATACCAGTGAAAAACCCCGCTTGGTCCAGGTGCATGATATTTCTGATGTGATGTTAGATTCAATTGGCTAGTATTTTGTTGAGGATTTTTGCATCTATGTTCATCAGAGAAACTGGACTACAGTTGTCTTTGTCTGTTGTTTTTCTTCTCAGGTTTAGTGATTAAAGTGATGCTGGTTTCATAGAAGGTTTTTGGGAGGACTCCCGTCAATTGTTTTGAATAGCTTGAGAAGAAGTGGAGTTGGTTCTAGTTAAATGTCTGGTAGAATTCAGCCTTGAAGCTGTCTGGTCCTGGGCTTTTCTTTGTTGGGAGGGTATTTATTATTATTGATTCAACCTCTGTCTTGGTTATTGGTCAATTTAGGTTTTCTGTGTCTTCATCGTTCAATTTTGGCAGGTAGTATGGGTCCAGGAATCTACCCATTTCTTCTAGGTTTCCAGTTTGTCAGCATATAGCTCTTTGTAGTAATTCCTGATGATTCTTTTTATTTTTGTGGTATCTCTTGTTACATTTCTCTTCTCATTTCTGATTTCATTGATTTGCATTCCTGTGTCTTTTATTTGGTTAGTTGGGCCAATGGTACATCAATTTGTTTATTTTTTCAAGAAACCAGCTCTTTATTTTGCTGATCTTTTGTATTCTTTTTTTGGGGGTTTTAGTTTTATTTATTCTTTAATTTTAATTATTTCCTCCTAATTTTGGCCTCCATTTGTTGTTATTTTTCTAGGCCCTTGAGATGCATAGGTGGCTCATTTATTTGGTGCCCTTCCAATTTCTTGATGTAGGCACCAATTACTATAAACTTTCCTATTAACACTGCTTTTGCTATATCCCATAAGGTGGTTTTTTTTTTTTTTTGACAGGTAGAGTTTTAGACAGTGAGAGTGAGAGAGAGAGAGACAGAGATAAAGGTCTTCCTTCTGTTGGTTCACTCCCCTAATGGGCGCTACGGCTGGTGCTGCACTGATCCGAAGCCAGGAGCTGGGTACTTCGTCCAGGTCTCTCACGCAGGTGCAGGGACCCAAGCACTTGGACCATCCTCCACTGCCCTCCTGGGCCACAGCAGAGAGCTGGACTGGAAGAGGAGCAACCAGGACTAGTACCTGGCGGCCCCAACTGGGACTAGAACCCAGGGTGCCAGCGCCACAGGTGGAGGATTAGCCAAGTGAGCCATGGCGCCGGCCTCCCATAAGGTTTAACATGTTGTATTGCCATCTTCATTTGTTTCCAAAAATTTTTTATTTCTCTTTTGATTTCTTCAATGACTCACTGTTGATTCAGGAGCATGCTGTTCAGATTCTGTGTATTTGCATTTGATCTAGAGATGTCTGAGTTGTTGATTTTCAGCTTCATTCCATTGCTGTCAGGGAAGATGCATGGTATGATTTTGATTTTTTTAAAATTTGCTGAAATTTGCTTTGTGGCCTAGCATGTGGTCTATCCTAGAGAAAGTTCCATGCTCTGCTGAGAAAAATACGTATTCCACAACTTTGGGATGAAAAGTTGTGCAGAAATCTGTTAGGTTCATTTGGTCTATAGTGTTGATTAACTGTTTCCTTGCTGATTTTCTGTCTGGTTGATCTGTATATTGCTGTAAGTAGGGTATTAAGTCCCCCATTTATATTGTATTCAAGTCTATTTCTCCCTTTATGTCCATTGAAATTTCTTTTATACAGCCAGGTGCCCTGTAATTGGGTGCATATATTTATTATATTCAGAACTTCATATTGAATTGGCTCCTTAATCATTACATAGTGCCCTTATTCATCTGTTTTAACAGTTTTTGTGTTAAAGTACACTTTGTCTGATATTAGGATGGCTATACCAGCTCTTTTTTTGGTTTCTGTTAGCATGGAATATCTTTTTCCATCCTCTTACTTTCAGTTTGTGTGGCTTAGTGGAGGGTCTACTCTTTTAGTTTATACCCAGAAGCATGTGCTGTGTATGGTCAGGGAGCTTTGTTCAGTTATCCAGGGTGAGAAGAGTATCCAAGATGACACCCAAGTTGGGTGTGGTAAGACTTTTTTTGTCTATCAGAGGTGAGTTTGATCAGCTCTAATGGGATAGTCTCAGCCTCTTCTCTCCTCCAAGGTGACAATGCCCAGGTGCTATCCCCAGAGGGTACAATATTCATTGCCACAAGAACCACATGAAAAATCTATGCAATCCACAGTGTGAGCATGGATCCTACAGCAATGACCCTACCCAGGCAATCAAGGAGCCCTGAGCATGTGGCACCACCCACAGAAACTGCCCAGAGACCCAGCCACACCCTGGGCCTTTCCATGCAGCTGCAGTGTTTCCACAGTTCCAGAATATAAGACTTCCACAGTCAGAGGGTGTTGAGGATCCACTCTGCCATGCCAGTCTGTCCTGTCCACAGAGAGGCAGAGATTCTCCTGGAGCCAGCTGCCTGTAGGTACTCCACCCAGGCAGCTGAAGCCCCAGAGTCCATGATGTTCTTAGAGTCTGGGGCACCTCACAGTCCTACACTTGTTCTTAACCAAAAGGCCGAGAAGCGATTACCTCACAGTCCTAGGTGGGTTCCCAGTCCCCTGTCAGTCCTCCCAGTCAGACTCAGCTGTCACCTCTCGGCTGGTTGCTGGGCATGTGGACACAAACTGTCACAACTATTACGAGTATCCACAATGGCACCTGCCTTCTGTTAGCTAGTTGCACGGCGTCATTGTCTGGGGGTAAGGGAGAGAGAAACATGTCCCTTTTCCCCCTGTATGTTGGCATTAGGTAAATGTCATCACTATTAACCCCCTTTTACAGGTGAAAACATTGAGGAATGAAAAGTTAAAGTGGGTTGGTGCGTGGCTCACTTGGTTAATCCTGCGCCTACAGCACTGGCATCCTATATGGGTGCCAGGTTCTAGTCCTGGTTGCGCCTCTTCCAGTCTAGCTCTCTGCTGTGGCCCGGGAAGGCAGCGGAGGATGGCCCAAGGGCTTGGGCCCCTGCACCTGCATGGGAGACCAGGAGCAAGCACCTGGCTCCTGGCTTCAGATTGGCATAGCTCCGGCCGTAGTGGCCATTTGGGAAGTGAACCAATGGAAGGAAGACCTTTCTCTCTGTGTCTCTCTCTCGCTGTCTAGCTTTATCTGTCAAATAAAAAAAAAAAAGAAAAGTTAAAGTAATCTGCCTAAAGACAAAGGCATTCCCAATAATGCCAACATTGAAACTCTGGCCATTTTGTACTCTTCACCATCGTATCCCACCATTGTAGCTGAGAACCAGAAATCATTCCACAAACTATACTTAACATCTTTTGAAGTCCACCTTAAACAGATCGTTACTAAAAACAAGTAAAAATTAACATCTAAAGAAATCAATTCTAGAAAAGTGTCATGTCCCAAATTCTGTTCAGCATTTTAGCTAGCAATGGATTAACCAAAAAGAGATGTTGGAAAATATTAAGAAGAGTGGATTGTCTCCTTATGGACGATTCACAAGCTAACATTTTGGTACTGGCAAGTTAAATGTATTTAAGAAGCTTGTTTTCATCCTGCTAAAAGGCAACTATAATTAATGTTTCCAAAAGAAAAAAGCTAAAATCAATATATTCTCTTTCTATTTGGCTTTTGATTTTACAGCTAATTATGTTTTTGCATAAAAAGAGTTTTGCCTTAATTATATCCCATGACTGCTTGAACAGTGCATTGTTTTAAACTATGTTATTCTAAAAATCATACCTTAATGAGATGACTGTTCTCATTAAGTCAATAACTTCACTTAGCATTTTAATATAACATAGTTGAGAAATCCTCACAATTTATTACTTACTGAATTTTCTTTCCTTCTTGTACACATCAATTGGTGTTTGTGTTTAGCTATAACAAGTACAAATTTAGAAGAAAATTTACTGCAAGGAAAATATGAAACTGTTATGCACTAATACACAACATGCATGAAAATTGGAAAATGAGTACATTTACATATTTGTTTACTTATGCATATTTGTACTGGTTTACTACACTTTCTAACATTATCCATTTTGGGACTTGAGACTTGGGGAAAGACTTTTTAAAAACCATATGAAGCTTTACTTTTGATAGACTCAGATTTTGCAAAAATCCTTTATAAGTGAAATAATGTAGTAAGTAAAAACAAAATGAAATAAAAATTGAAGCATTTTCATAAATAAGTATACTTTGCATGCTCTATAGTAAATGACATGCTTAACAGCAATTTTAGTTTGCGTATTCAATACATAATAAACACCTTCTCTAGATGTGTGCCTATTTTTTTGAATTACACTAACATTTTTTATTTCTGATAAATGGAAGGCAAGAAGATTTGTCATTGTTACATATTTTTTTCTAGTTTTAAAAATAAATTACCAAACGTAAAAATAGCTTTAATGAATATATTTGGTGTTGTGTTTTGTGACATTAAGTAATCTTGTGTTTTATGTGATATAAAGAGTACAGGAGAACAAAAGGACTTCTGGGTCCTATCTGGCTGTGCCACAGTTAGTGTGTGTCATCAGAGTCTCTTTTATTGGCCTTGGTCCTGGTCTCTGTAAAATCACAGGGAACGAGTGAAGGTGTTGCTACTCAAGGTGTGTTCTGTGGACCAGTAGTGTTCGATCACCTGGAGAACGATTCTTTGCTCCCATGTGGGCCTACTGAACCAGAATCTGCCTTTTACCAAGATCCTCAGGAAATATATATAGTGATTATAGTTTTACGGACACTGGGATGGAGGAGTTTGGATGTTACTATGTCTAAAAATGTATGGGTCAGGAATGTGACCTTTTATGTAAAAATACTCACAAATTTTCTAAAGTGATCTAAAGTGTCCTAAAAGATATAGCATAAATCTTACGTCATGTAGATTTTCGCTAATTCCAGGACTACCCATTATTCTCTGTCATTTTGGAGAAGTTATTTAGTTTTTATGTTCTTTTATGTGAAATGTAGACAATTATAACTCTTACAGGGATGACATAGTGAATGAAATAAATATTTTGTTCAGCAAATACTATTTTTTGATTATTCTACCTCCCTGCCACTCCCATCTACCCCCATTCTCAACTTCTGTTAAGCCACAAAGTTTGAGATGAATATATTAAGCACTATTCCTATTTCCAGCATGAGCTGAGCTATTTGTCCCAGTTAATTTCCGATTCCATTCTCTGAAGCTACCATTCCAAACCTTTCTTACTCTCCTCCAATACAGGATGTCACCTCTTCCAGCCGTATTTCAGCTTTAGCTAGGCCAAGTCGGTGATGTACAGCCTGATGGGAGAGGCTGACTATAATGACTTACACGAACAGGAAAGCATGGACTATCATCCCCAAACACGTGACAACCATCCCATCAAGTTCAGGCGAATGACTTGGGGGTGTCCCAGGGAGAGGGATAGGTTTGGACAGAGAGGAAGACGATACCATGGAGTGAAAATTGGAATCCTGTGACTTTAACAGATTCGGAGCAGAACAGAGCACGTTTCATTGATAGATACTCGAGGCCTAACGCAATGCTGGGACTCTGTATGTGCTCGTTGACTATTTCTTAAGGGGTGAATCAAAGTAATGTTGAGGGGCAGACCAGCAAACCTGACTAACTGGAAGTGGGGCAGGTTTGCTCAAGGGTATTAAGAATCTGGAATGTGGGAGAGGGACTGGGAAAATAACACAGTGTCTAGAAATGGTGCACAGGCAAGGTCCTCAGCAAGGTCCCAAAGATGGAGGTGGAAGAGATAGAAACGGAATCACTGAACTCGGCTGGTTTCACACAGTGGCACGAGCCACTGGGTGTGCTCCAAGGGATCCCTCTTGAAAAGGTTTTCAGACTATAAGGAAATTCCATGGCGTTTTCTATGGCACTTGGGATGCGGTCAGGTTCAGTAAGAGACACAGACATAGTTACTGTATTTGAAAGTCAGGGTTACACAGAGAGGAGAGGCAGAGTGAGAGAGGCCCTCCATCCACTGGTTCACTTCTCAATTGGCCACAATGGCCGGAACTCAGCGGATCTGAAGCCAGGAGCCAGGAGCTTCTTCTGGGTCTCCCACACGGGTGCTGAGGCCCAGGGACTTGGGCCATCTTCCACTGCTTTCTCAGGCCATAGCAGAGAGCTGGATTGGAAATGGAGCAGCCGGGACATGAACCGGTGCCCATGTAGGATGCTGGTATTGTAGGCAAAGGCTTTACCCGCTACACCACAGCGTTGGCTCCATGTCTACTATATATTAACACTGATAGATATTTTATGGAAAAATAATTTTATTTTCCTACTAAGGAAAAACTATTGAGAAGAGTGACATTGTTTCACTGCTTTTGCAAATCTGTTGATGTCTGGCCTTATGGAAGATAGCTGGCTTCTCCTATCTGCCCCTTCAGTCTGAATTTTCTTGATTTCCTTGAAGAAAATTAGGACTCACATAGATATGTGATGGGGAAAGAGAAGAACAGCCAGACCTGTGAAAGGGTCTTGGGAACCCCGAGATGCCTTTGGACCACATTTTGAGGGGTACTGTTTTAGTTTACTTACAGATTTTTCTATTCACTTCTATTCATCTGTCTAGTTTCTGACCAGTTCATCATCTTAATAAGCATGTTTACAATATGTTTTAACCCTTCATACTAGGATTTCCTTGCTGCTTTCTTTCCTTCAAAGTATTGTAACTATTTTCACAATTATTCTTCTGCTTCAAATTTAGGATAACTTCAAATTTAAGACACTCTTGTAGAATTTTAATTGGAATGGTATTGTTTATAGAGAAATTTAGAGAATAATGACATCTTTACAATTAAAGATTTTGTTCTTTGATATTATCCCATATCTTAGAAAACAGAATAAGACTTTTGGCCCATTGGATTCCTTAATGGAATAGGGTTAATGTAGTATTATAAACCTGTAGCATGACATAGCCAAAACTGAGATCTCTGAATTAAACACTATGAGGGTAATGAGAATCATTCATCCTAGCAACTAGTATTTTGGTGTGACAACAAGTGCTAAAGAGTTCAATGACCATATTCAGCCTATTGAAGTTGATCATTTGTTGTTTATTAACTTCGGAAAAGTTTTTTTCTTCTTTCTTATAGTCAAAATTTGAGAGGCTGAATTGAAACTTTAAAAAATAGAAAGCATTAAAACCTATGGCAGTGTGCCAGGCAAGAAATGCTATTGAATGTGAAACAATACTTAGAGAGTCTGGCTTCTAATCTTAGCGTGAACCCTGATTCCCTGCAGGTTTAGTGAACACATTAGTCTCTCCAAGATCAGCTTTCTCATCTCTGTGGTAGCAAGCATGATACCCCTCCTCCCCATGCAGAGCATGGAGCTGAATATAAGGTGTAGTGAGGTACTTTATGATGTGTTTCATAAAATGTATTGTGTTCTGTAATGCTAGAATTATGGGCTATAGACCTGTGCCAACATTGCAGAGATCAGTTGGTCTCCTTGTCCTTGGGATGGTAGCTGTCTTCTAAGTGTTTCCCAGAGCCAAGAGGTAGAATTCATGGCCAAAGTAGAAGGAAGGACCTGACCTTTTCTGTGTGACTTAGGTTTATGCTTTATGGAGTTTTACTTGGTGAAAGAGACACACTGCTTTCAAACATCTGGGCACCTCTAGTCCAGGCCAGTTCTAGTCTGGACTCTCATTTTTACAGATGAAGAAACAAGCTAGCAGACAAATTATTTTCCATTTGCCTAGTTTGACAATAGCAGTGTTGAGACCAGAAGCATGAGCTAATGTTTAATGTGTGCTGTGCATTCAATTTGCTTAAACTTTAATTTAAAAAAAAATCGACATAAAATTTAATTATCTTCGGCTTTCAGTCTAGAAATTTGACTTCTTATTGGCCTATAGTCAGGCATGGATCATACTCTTTGTAAATGAAGCCAAATATAGATAGTCAACACAGGTAATGTTTAGTCTGTCAAAGCTGTACATCTTCATTTAAGAATTAAGGAATACTTATACAGAGTACTTCATGAGTCTTCCCTAGTTATATACTTAGATAAAATAAAAAATGCAACCAAAGCATCTCTTACTTTGAGGCATAATGGAAAATTCCATTGAAAGGAGAAAGATAGACATCTACCCCAACTCCTGGAGCTGTTTCGTGCAGCCTGAGTGTGTCTTGTCTGTATGATGCGGACTACTCGGGCATTGCACATGTCATCCTATTGACCTACAGATAAGAAGTTTAGATGAATATTTTTGGTTTGCTTTGACTTTCCTTCACTTAATCTGCTATAGAGGTGCAACTAAACTAATTACTGACACTGGGTCTTTTTTATATAAAATAACTGCTAATTATTTTTCTAACATGTCTTGATTTTAGCACAATAAAAGTCACACCAGAATATTAAAGCACTCTGGCTTGCAGACACACACCCCTGGTTTGTTGGGAACAAAGGACGCCTGTCACTACTATCTGGTTTATTGCTTCTGGGATGGTGTTAGGCAAATGAGAGCAAGTGGTCAAGCAGCACAGAGTCTCCCTTTCACTGTGGAGAACTATCAGACATCATCAGGTAGATACGGCTCTCACTGTCCCATTCTACCATGGGGCAGTGCCGCACCCAGCCGAATGACTGGATAGTAGATTATGGGACAGGAATCCTAACCCAAGTAGGGTAAGGGTCTTGATGATTTCTTGATTATGGAAGCACTGGCCTCACCTCTTCTATAACCGGCAAGTAGGATAGCATAGCATGCAAAGGAAATTCTTCAAAGCAGATGATTTAAGTGTTCAGCAAGTTTCTTGATATTCTATATGGTAGTGGATAAGAATGTTTAGATTTCCTGTTAAATTTTTGGCATGGCCTGAAGTTCATACTCCCGAATTACAGATGCTTGGAAAAGTCTGTACCTTATATAGCAATGCCTACACTTCAGGTTTACAAAGTAAACTGTGCAGAGAGCAATGAAATTGCAGATCAGAAGGTGTCGTGAATTTATGCAGACGATATGCTTCCTTACTAATGGGCCTTTGTTATAGAAACTGATTTGTACTGGATGTTGAACTCTTTTTAAAACAGGAAAAAGTAAGTCTCATTTTACACGGATTCTGTTTTTAATTATAGTTTGACAAAAGAAATAACTGCGTTACCTATTTGATTTGCCAGAACCTTATCTAGCACCACCTGTTGAGCCCAAGGCACTCAAATGCTGACATATTGCAGAGAACAAAATTATGTAGCTGGCATACTAACTAGTATTGATGCCAACAAAAGCATAATGTAGCCTTTGTACTTGAAATAAAACAAAAATACACTAAGCTACCAACTGCAAAGGTTTAAGAAAGCCACATTTAATTATACACAACCAGATCCTTCTAACAAAGAAATATAATGAAAAATGGTCTGGGAGTTAAAAGGATGAAGTGTGCCTGGTCCACACTGGTAAGTATCTTGAGCTTAAACAAAACAGAATTTCATGGTACAGCTGATTTATATTAAATATGACAGAGAGGATGCTGAACTTGTTTTCATGAACCGATGAGTTCAACAGAGTAACATTTGCAGTGTGAGGAAACAGCAAAATGCGTTGCCAAAACTGGCAAAGCAGAAAGCTGTAATTAGTTATCAGCTTGTACACAGACAGTTCACTGGGTTCAACTTTGGGAAGAGTATATTGCCTTTGGATGTTCACCTGCCTCTGCCTTTGTACATGTGTTGACTTACATGTGGTTAATGCAGAAATATGCAGTCCAGACAGAAAGGGCTACGTAGGCACAGCCCCTGTTTTGAGACAAAGGAATATGAAACTCAATTTGGAAGACTGATATTGGCAGAACCACAGTCTAAAATGTTTGAGATTATTGATGACTGTATCTTTTTAATTGTCCAGCCCTTACTTTGGGCCAAACATTCAATTTTATAAATATTACTCATTTATCCTTTCAACAAACTTGAAAAGTAGTTATTATTCTTATTTTTATGGAAGAGGAGGATTTAAAAATATTTATTTACTAATTGGAGAGGAAGAGAGGCAGGAAGATATAGAGAGACATAATTTCCATTCACTGGTTCACTCCCCAAATGCCTACAACAGTTTGGGCTAATCCAAAGCTAAAGCCAGGAGCCTGGAACTAAATCCAAATCTCTCATGTGGGTGGCAGGAACCCAATTAGTTGAGCCATCACTGCCACAGAGGAAAATTTTGAGGCTAAGAGAGGTTAATTAACTTGCCTAAAGTTGCTAATGCCAAGTCTGTCTGATCCCAACACAAGTATTCTAAAACTCTGTACAGTGGATTTCTATGAAGAAACTCCCTAAGAGATAATTTGTAAATTGATGGATTAGGAAGCCCAGGTTAACCAGAATGGTCAGAGTATATTTCATTGCCTGAGACGTAACTGAAGAAATACATTAGTTGATTATATCAGATTGTGAATGTGTGATAAAAGGAATGACAGCAATCCATTCAGAAATTAAAAGAAAAAGAAGGGATGTATAGGAAAGGAAATAGTGCTCAGGTTAGTACAGGAGAGATGCCCTGGGTCCAAAAAGCTAGTATTGATTATTGGGGAAAAGCATCCCCAGTGTGAAGAGAAGCAACCTAATTCACACAGTTATCCTATACTGATGACAATTTAACTCTCCCATTCTGATTCTGAATTGTGATTTAGTCTCTGAAGTGAACTGGTACGCCAGGAAAGGGCATTCGGAACAAATGTCCAAACACTTTATTTGCCATTATTTCTGAGATTGTAATTTAATAATTGGCATTCTGGCTTATAGAACAGACTCCTGCAATTTTAGTTTGCCTGAATAAATTTCCTTGCATTAACCATTTGCATGAGCTCATAAAAGAAATTTGTGAGTCTGAAATGCTAAAAACCAGGACCTGGAACCCAGGAACT
Source organism: Lepus europaeus (assembly GCF_033115175.1). Lineage (NCBI taxonomy): Eukaryota > Metazoa > Chordata > Mammalia > Lagomorpha > Leporidae > Lepus > Lepus europaeus. The sequence continues at coordinate 15,625,250 of NC_084840.1, read as the reverse complement.
CCACAGCAGCAGTACCTACTTGGGAGCCCGGTCTGAGTCCTCTTCCTTTTTGAAACCACTCCTTAAATGAGAGCCTAGTTTTTAAGCTTCTTAGTGGAACATTCATGCTTGTATAGATGGGAAACAAGGCACAGAGGTTAAACAATTTGTTTAATTATATAAATGATGAGGAGTTCTGATTAATTACCCTGTTAATTTTTAGTTATAACAGTACAAATATTTGGTACATATAGTTCAATTGTCTTTCAGTCTCTATTCAACAGCTATACTTCCTTTTTTTATCTCATTTTTTATTTTTTTCTTTTTATTATTTGATAAATGTGAATTTACAAAGTGCAGCTTTTGTATTGTTGTGGCTCCATCCCCCTCAACATCTATACTTTCGTACACCTGAAAGAAGCCTTGAGATCTTTCCACATCTACTAAAGATGCCAAATATATGTGTCTCATGTTTAGCATGTCTCAACACCCCAGCAAGCCTTTCTATTTTTGGACAAGCACATAAGAAAAGTACTTAGGTATTTCATCAAGTATCTGTCATCTGCCAGCCTCTGAAGTTACAGTTTTACATAGAAACTTCATTTAATGCTTATAAACAATTCCTCTTTAGGCATTTAATATCTGAATCTTAGGAAATGAAGAAAAGAGGATTTAAGAGAAAGTGGGTAATTTATTCAAGACGTGTATTCAAATCCTGGCCCTCTAACTTGAAAATCCAAATCGGCATCCTCAAATAGGGACTCCCCTATTTACAGTGGTGACCTTTGGGACTAAAGAGAATTCTTTGAAAATTATATCTGCAGAATCAATGTCCTGCAGACCACATTATACCATATTAGATATAAGTAGTGATATGCCATCAAATATTTAATAATACATCTTGGGGAGGGCAGCAGGAGAAACCTGATTTGTAAAATCTGCCAATTTCCATGGTGTGAATATACCATTGATAGTTGACTGCAAGCTACCAGAAGTGGGAAGAAACGTGTGCAGTTGGCTCTTGATAGCTGCATGGGTTAGCTCTTATGGATCATTGCTTTTCATCCAACAGTACATTAGGTTAACACTTTTGCTTAGATTTTGAGTGTTCCTTTCTCAGGTACAGATAATTAATAAGTTACATGTGTGTTTTTCTTGTTGGTCAAAAGAGGAAGGGGTGGTTGAGAGAGAGGATTTCATCTCTCTTTTTGGAAGTTGTTTTATTACCAATTTTCTTATTGTGATAGAGGCGAAACTACTTTTTTTTTTTTTTTTTTTTACAATCCTTTAAACACATCAGCAGGTATGTTAAATATCTCATGGATGATGAAGAGGTGGTGGGTGTGGTGGTATAGTGGGTTAAGCCACGGCTTGGTATGTTTACATCACATATTGGGTGTTGGTTCAATTTTTGGCAACTCTGCTTCCAATCCAGCTCCCTGCTAGTATGCCTGGGGAGCAGCAGATGATGGCTCAAGTATTTGAGACCCTGCCAACCCCATGAGATGCCCACTCTGCCTTTGAAATAAATTTTAAAAAAATCTTACAAAACAATTTAATAGTCTAGGATTGTTTTCTACAAAGTACACTGTTAAAAATATTCTCGGGCCAGCGCCGAGGCTCACTAGGTTAATCCTCTGCCTGCGGCGCCGGCACTCCAGGTTCTAGTCCCGATTGGGGCATTGGATTCTGTCCCGGTTGCTCCTCTTCCAGTCCACCTCTCTGCTGTGGCCCAGGAAGGCAGTGGAGAATGGCCCGAGTCCTTGGGCCCTGCACCCACACGGGAGACCAGGAGGAAGCACCTGGCTCCTGGCTTCAGATTGCCACAGTGCGCTGGCTGTAGCAGCCATTTGGGGGGTGACCCAATGGTAAAGGAAGACCTTTGTCTCTCTCTCTCTTACTGTCTAACTCTGCCTGTCAAAAAAATATATATTCTCATACACAAGATATCCCAGCTTGCAGGTGTCTTATTTATTAGCGCAATTTTCATGTATTTATTTTAGATCTTTAAGTTTTTTGTTTTTTTATTGTTTGTTCTTGGATTTTAAAACAACACTATGATTCTGCTAGCTGGCTGAGTGAATATGGAAATATTGTTAGATTTCTTTTAAGTCAGTTTTACCTTGTTAAACTGAGCAGTTTACAAAGTAAACACCATGTAGCAGGATTAAATGGTTTACCATGTAAACACCCTGTAGCAGGATTGAATAGTATTGCCCATGATTCTATTAATATGTGACATAAGGAAAGACTCACTGTAAGGAAACCTTGGGTGCAAGATAGCAAGATATAATGGTTCTTCAATATTTAGTTCCTGTATATCCTGTTCCTGCTTTCTGGATCTCTCAAAATTTCAATGTAAACCGAGTTGCTCAACCTCAATAAGTGAGCATTTTGGCCCATACAGTTCTTTGTTGTGGGAGTGCTGTCCTATGCATTGTTGAGTGTTGGCTGTGTCTTTTGACTCTCTGCACTAGAGAACAGTGTCGTTGTGAAGTGCAACAACCACAAATGTCTCAGAAACATTCGAATGTCCCATGCCAGGGGCCGGAGTGAGGGAGAGAGTGTTGAGAATCACCTCATTATATTACAGATGCCATGAGTTGTTATTTTAGGTGAATGACCACTTCCATTGTCTTTTCAATTAATTAGTCCAGAATTGTGTCGAGCCCATTTTGTTGGGAAATATTTATCGAGCACCTCTTATCACTCAGACACTGTTTTAGGTGTTTACCATACATCGTTGAACAAACAAGACGAAGATCCCTGCCCTCATGGAGCTTATGTTCTAGTGAGGAGGCAGAGACAGTACATAACAAGCACAACTGGTTCTCAACACTTAAGGCATGTGTTAGGAGTTACGAGAGAAGAAAAAGACCAGGTAAAGTAGGTAAGAAAGATGTAGGAAGGAGTTACTGGCTGTGACTGTCAATGTGGTTGTTAAGAAAAGGCCTCCATGAGAAGGCAACATTTGGGAAAAGCTTTGGAAGTTGATGATATCCGTGGAAAAACCCTTCAGGAAGAGGGAACAGTCGGTGTAGAGTCTCTGAGGCAGGAGCATGCCTGGCCGTCAGAGGAAGTGTGAGGAGGACAGTGTGGCTGAAGCAGAGTGAGTGTAGGCCAGCACAAAGGAGTCAAGGGGGCCAGAACGCACAGAGCCTGAAAGCGTGGGAGCGGTGTCATCCAATTCCTCTAACACATTTAGAATCTTCCACTGAGAATGGCCTGTGGTGGTGGGCAGGGGGATGGCACTGGTGGAAGCAGGGAGATCTATGAAGGGCCTCCTGGAGTAATACAGGAGACAGATGACGATGCTGTGATAAGGGGCTGGGCTTGGGGTATATTTTGTAGGTAAAAATGACAGAATATTTTGAGACTCAGATGCAGAATGTGAGAAAAGTTTTAGCACTATCACCTGAAAAAGATGGAGCTGTCATCAATGCAAGTGGAGAAAATCATAGATAAAGGAGGCTGAGGGTGATGAGTTGTGATGTTTATTGAACAAATAATGGAGACTTCCAGCAGATGGTTTGATCTCTAAATCTGGTGTTTGAGTGAAGGTCAGGACTTGATATTTAAGAGTATAACAGTAGGAGTTTCAAAAGAGTCAGTTTGGATAAAAGAAGACAGAAAAGTAGAAAGTAGAAAGAGGAAGGAAGAACCAAGAGAGACTGAGAAGGGACAAGTATTTAAATAGGAAAAATCCAGAGAACTCTGATGTTTTTGGGACAAGCCCAGAAAGGAGGGATGGTTGGTCATGACAAATGCTTTTAAATCTAGTAAATGAGGCCTGAGGACAAGCCACAGGGTGTTGAAATGTGGAGGTGACTGGTGACTTTGATAAGAGTGCCTCAAGGATGAGTGGAATGGGTTTAAGAGAGACTGAAAAAGCAATGGTGAGAGTGGGCATCCTTGTCTGGTTCTAGATCTCAGTGGGAATGCTTACAACTGTTCTCTATTCAATAGGATGCTGGCCATGGGATTGTCCTAAATTGCCTTGATTGTGTTGAGGACTGTTCCTTCTATTCCCAAGTTTTCTTAGAGTTTTCATCATGAAAGAGTGTTGTATTTTTTCAAATACTTTCTCTGTATCTATTGAGATAATCATATGGTTTTTGTGCTTCAATTTGTTAATGTGATGTATCACATTGATTGATCTGTGAAAGTTGAACCATCCCTGCGTATCAGGGATAAATCCCGCTTGGTCTGAGTGAATGATCTTTCTGATGTGTTGTTAGATTCGTTTGACTAGTATTTTTTTAAAAGATGTATTTATTTATTTGAAAGTCAGAGTTAACACACACACACACACACACAGAGAGAGAGAGAGAGAGAGAGAGAGAGAGAGAGAGGGCTTCCATCTGATGGTTCATTTCCCAGTTGGCCACAATGGCTGGTGCTATGTCGATCCAAAGCCAGGAGCCTCTTCTGGGTCTCCCACACAGGTGCAGGGGCCCAAGGACTTGGGCCATCCTCCACTGCTTTCCCAGGCCATAGCAGAGAGCTGGATTGGAAGTGGAGCAGCCAGGTCTCAAACTGGCACCCATATGGGATGCTGGTACTGCAGGCAGCAGCTTTACTCGCTACGCCACAGTGCTGGCCCCATGGGCTAGTATTTTGTTAAGGATATTTGCGTCTATGTTAACCAGGGAAATTGGCTTTTGTTAACTGTTTTTTTTTTGTGTGTGTGTGTTTTTAGTTTTTTTGTTTTGATTTTTTTTCTTTCTCTCGTTTTCTCCATCATACAAAGTGCTGAACTCATAACCTAGAATAGAGCTAATCTTCTGTGTATAAAGTTAAATGAAGCCGGCGCTGTGGCTCAACAGGCTAATCCTCTGCCTTGTGGCGCCGGCACACCGGGTTCTAGTCCCGGTCGGGGCGCCGGATTCTGTCCTGGTTGCCCCTCTTCCAGGCCAGCTCTCTGCTGTGGCCCGGGAGTGCAGTGGAGGATGGCCCAAGTGCTTGGGCCCTGCACCCCATGGGAGACCAGGATAAGCACCTGGCTCCTGGCTTCGGAGCAGTGCGGTGCGCTGGCCACAGCGTGCCGGCTGCGGCGGCCATTGGAGGGTGAACCAACGGCAAAGGGAGACCTTTCTCTCTGTCTCTCTCACTGTCCACTCTGCCTCTCAAAAAAAAAAAAAAGTTAAGTGAAAATAGATCTTAGTAAAAACCAAGACTGGGAACAGGAGAGGGAAGAGGAGGAGGGGTGGGAGTGTGGGTGAGAGCCAGGTACGGTGGGAAGAATTACTATGTTCCTAAAGTTGTATTTATCAAATGCATGTGAATAAAAAGAGAATGGAGAGAAATTTGAGATAGTGTGAACATACATACAGCACTTTCAAGGAGTTTTTGTATAAATGGAAAAAAAGTAAATGCAAAGTGGCAGCTGACATAGGAAGCAGAAGTGAGAGGAAGTTTTGGTTTTAATACAGAGCAAATTTAAAAAAAGAGACATGTTTTTATCTCAGGAAGGTCCAGTGGAAGCAAGGACTGATGACATAGACGAGGATATGGATAGCTGTGATGGCCTTGAGTGGGGAGGAGCGATGTGCTGGGAACACATGATGAGACTAGCTGTAGAGGGATTTCTATAGTTTGCTAGATAAAAAAGCAGAAGCTTAAGAAAGAATAATAAATTTTGAATTAGTCATTCAATAGGGAATAAAATGCATCATGATATTTTCTTATGGGAAGATTTTTCTAAATAATATTCTAACTTTTGTTGTAGAGATCTTTTATCTCTGAAATTTAATTCTAGATATTTTTTAGAATAGCTGCTGGAAATGGAATGCTTTCTTGATTTCTTTAGATAATTTGCTATTGGTATACAACAATGCCACAGAACTTTATATGTTGCCTTTGTATCCTGCAACTCTGCTAAATTTATTACTTCAAATAGTTCTTTGATAGCATCTTTAGAGCTTTTTAGAAAAATATTTACTTATTTGAAAGCCAGAATTATAGAGAGGCAGAGGTGGAGAGAGAAAGTGAGGGAGAGGGAGGGAGGAAGGTCTTCCATCCCCTGGTTCACCCCCCAAGTGGCCGTAATGGCCAGAGCTGGGCCTATCTGAAGCCAGGAGTCGGGAGCCTCTTCTGGGTCTCCCACGCAGGTGCAGGGGCCCAAGGACTTGGGCCATCCTCCACTGCTTTCCCAGGCCATAGCAGAGAGCTGGATTGGAAGTGGAGCAGCAGGACTTGAATCAGCACCCATATGGGATGCTGGCACTTCAGGTGGTGGCTTTACCTGCTACACCACAGTGCTGGCCCCTAGGGTTTTCTGTATATAAGATCTTGTCAGATGCAAACAGAGACAATTCGACTTCCAATTCGATTTCCAATTCCTTTCCAATTTGGATGCCCTTGATTTCTTTCTCTTTCCTATCTGCTCTGAAAAGGACTTCCAGTACTGTGTTCAACACAAGTGGTGAGAGTGGGCATCCTTGTCTTTTTCCCCAGACCTAAGGGAGAGCGCCTGTAGCGTTTTCCCTATTCAGTATGATTTTTTTAACTTTTATTTAATGAATATAAATTTCCAAAGTACAGTTTATGGATTACAATGGCTTCCCCCTCCCATAACTTCCCTCCCACCTGCAACCCTCCCCTCTCCCGCTCCCTCTCCCCTTCCATTCACATCAAGATTCATTTTCAATTCTCTTCATATACAGAAGATCATTTTAGTATATAGTAAGTAAAGATTTCAACAGTTTGCACCCACATAGAAACACAAAGTGAAACATACTGTTTGAGTACTAGTTATAGCATTAAATCACAATGTACAGCACATGAAGGACAGAGATCCCACATGAGGAGCAAGTGCACAGTGACTCCTGTTGTTGACCCAACAAATTGACACTCTAGTTTATGGCACCAGTAACCACCCTAGGCTCTCATCATGAGTTGCCAAGGTTATGGAAGCCTTCCAAGTTTGCTGACTCTGATCATATTTAGATAAGGTCATAAAAGACAGGGTGAGGATAGTAACCAATGTTCCTAAGAGTGGCGTTAACAAGGTCTGAACAATTATATAGCATTAAGTGGGGAAGAGGACCATCAGTACACGCAGGTTGGGAGTAGAGCCATTGATGGTAGAGTAGAGGTTATGATTACGAAGGAATGAGGCCCAAGTGCTCTAGACAGGGTCTAGAACAAAGGACAGAGTCATTATTAGAGAGCTAAGAAAGGTGCTGTCTAAGCTACAATTAAGTTTTCTGATTGAGAGGTAAATAGAACCTGACAGAAGGGGCCTGGTAATAATCTGGTGGGCTTTAGGCCTTGTAAGTTAAGAGGCCCAGACCTATCTATCTCTTCACATGGGGTACCTCCTAAGGGAGGTGTGAACCACCTGAGGGAAGGCACCCTGTTGACTTTCATTACTTAGCTGGCCTGGGAGGAGAGCTGGCCAGGTAAAGGCAGGTGGCATCTCTAACAAGAAATTTACAGTTCTGCCTGCAATGTTGCTGACCCTGCTTGGCCGTCCCCTCAGCTGCAGTGGTCACTATGTTTCCACCAAACAGTGACCATTATAATCTGCCTAGTGTTGAGTTTTACCAGCCCAGCACTGAGTCCCAAGACATGGTCCTGTGATTCCTTGCTCTGTGCCTGAGGTTGGGAGAGGATGATAAAGGCAGGCTGCCCAGACTGGCATGAGGTTGTGTCACACCTGGGCCTCATAAGTACAAGACTTTGTGTACTCTTAGGAGTACTTGCTAGATCCACATGAAGCTGGTGAGGATACTGCAATAAATGATTCACAGCCCTGGGCCAGAGATCTCTGATGCCAGAGCAAAACAGAGGCTCTGTCTGCAAGCACTGGCCTGGGGGTAGAGATTTTTGGATATTTTTCAGGTGCAAGATGTCATAGCAGTAGCTAGGCTCTGACTTCCAAGGCAAGGTCCTAAGCTCCTTTTTCTGCCCTGCTCTGCAGATCTGGAATGTTTTGCTACTGTCTGCTGGAGGTTAGGGGAGGGAGGGTGGGAGTTGCCTGGCTAGGGAGGAAGCAAAAACTCAGTAGGTATGAATATGAGTGTAAGGGACAAGAGGCCAGGTCAAACACTGTTTCTTTTTCTTTTTTCTCCCCTCCCCTCCCCTCCAGCCCCCTCTCCCCTCCCCTCCCCTCCAGTCCCCTCTCCCCTCCAGTCCCCTCTCCCCTCCAATCCCTCTCTCTCTTTCTTTCCCTTTCTTTCTCTTTCTAAGATTTATTTATCTTTTTGAAAGGCAAAGTTACAGAGAGGCAGAGTGAGAGAGAGGTCTTTCATCTGTTAGTTCATTCCCCAAATGGCTGCAATGGCCAGAGCTGGGCGGATCCAAAGCTAGCACCCAGGGGCTTCTTCCAGGGCTCCCACAGGGTGCAGGGGCCCAAGCACTTGGGCTGTCTTCTACTATTTCCCAAGCCATAGCAGAGAGCTGGATCAGAAGTGGAGCAGCCAGGCTTTGAATTGGTGCCCATATGGTATGTCAGCACTTCAGGTTTTGGCTTTACCCACAGTGCCAATCCCTAAAAACTGGTTTTGATTATGGTGGCCTGCTACTGGATTTCAAGTCTAAAGTCTGGACATAATTCCTCTCCCTCTCCCATTCCCAAATAGGAGGTGTCTCTCTCTGTGCTACTTAGGGTAGGGGAAGGTGTGACACAGCAATTCCTTCCTGCCTGCCTTCTTCAATGTGTCTTTCCTTATCGTTATACATATATAAGGTTTATGTTGTTATGTAAACCAGGAACGATGGTCTCTCACCTGGCTTCCATTGCTGTTGTGGAGCTGCCTGGGTGTATGAATAGCTGTTCCAGTTGGTGTCTCTGTTGTGGGATGATCATCCAAGCTAGACTCTCTGCTGCCATCTTGCTGTGCCTTGTGATTGCTTTGGTCCTGAAGGCATCACTGTATGTGATTATAGAAGCTTCCTTATGTCTGATTAGGAAAAGTAACATGAGTGGGCAATGAAATATGCAATTTGCTGTTGGCCCAAGTGATCCAGTTTCATTAATTCACCCTCTTTTAAAAATTAAATTCTTGCTTCTTTCTCTTAGGGATGCTGTAGATGAAATGTCCCTTGAGACTATGACAATATTTTTTGTTATGACTTTGCTTTGGAGAATAACGGAACAGAGTAAAATGTTTTTACCTCAGATTGTTACAACTGAAAATTACAAAGTAGTCTACTTCCTCAATACATGTTCATTTTTTCTTTCACGACAGGGTTTGTTTTGTTCTCAAATGGAAGTGCTGTGTGATACTTAAATTTTTACAGCAACAGAATCCTGTTTGCAAAGAAAACTGTCATTAAAACTCCACTTAACACTGTTATGTCTTTTGGATAAATGTCTTCATTTATCTTATCATTGGATAAGATTTATTTATTATTTATTTAATGAAAATCAAGCAGTTTTTTTTGTGAGCACAAACTGAGTTCAGGGGTTGGGGACAGCAGCTACACCCTCATAACCGTGGCCCCAACCTATTGATGGCCTGTGTTTTGTTTCAGTTAAACTATCAAGGAAAATCATAATGATATAGAGAAGTACTGCAAAGGCCAGCACACTTTTATTCAGCTTATTTAGTAATCTTTGGATGGTTGAAAAGTTCATAGGGTGCGTTTATTATTAAAGATGAATCAAAATTTCTCCAAGGATCACTAATAATGTCTCACAACAGATTGAATTCCTTTTAATAAAACAGACATGCAGTATGCAAAACTTGCAGCAAAGCCTCTTCTTCTTCATACTGTGTAGTTGCCAGTGGATCGGTTGTATTCACTTGTTTGCAGTAGGCTCTCTGTTGCAGTGTATGTGTGGGTAGGCTCGTACCCCTACAGTGGGTAGATGTTTAGCACTTTGTTGAATATAGCACATGAGTTCTTTTGTAGACTTTGTGAAAGCATTGGCCTCTTTGAATTCAACAACAGACCAATACCAAAAAACCTTTCTCATCATCCACATGTGTATAAAGAACTTAAATGTACAGCACAAAACGTGTGACTCCATGAGCACCAGTCCCTGGATGGTGGCTTCAGCAGGTTAAAGCTTGGCTTAGAGCACTTACAAATGAAATGTGTAGCTAGCATTTGCAAAATAGTAAAACATGTCTTTGGAATACTGGATTACATAGAATACAGTTTGAAAACATCCCACATTGTGCAAATGGCAAGAGATACAATACTTCAAGACGTCCCTGGGCACTCTGCCGCCTTCACACATTCGCTTTATGATTTGGTCATGCAATGTAGTTTCTCGGAGTCTTTATTTTCTCATCTGGAAAATGTGGATTATGACTCTCGCCACATCTAATTTTTGTTTAGACCAAATTCTTTATCATATGTCAAAGTACTCAGTAGCTAATACACTAGCTGGCATAGAGAAGGCATGCATTAAAAGCTATTTTCCTCCAAGTCTCAAGTGTTGAAAAATAAAAAAAGGAGTTTCTTAAGCTATATAAAAGTCGAGAGAAAAGAGAAAAACCATAGTTTGGAGGAATGAAGGAGATTATGATTTGATTTCAGGGGAAAAAAGTGATTTTATCACAAAGAATTATTTCCTAAAAGAACATATGTAATAAAACATTTGCTTATGGAAATGAATGGAATGTGTAGAACACCAGACTGAATGCTCTGACCCATATGTCTACCTAATTTTACAAATCAGCTATTCCATTTTAAGAGTCAATTTAAAAAAAAAAAAAACAAACCTCCATGTTCTCTAGCTTTCCAGGAAAGCTCCATAAAGCAGTCAACAAAAGACAGAACTGCATAAAAGAGGCTGCACTTTCATCTTGCGTTTGTGATTTACAATTAAGCCTAGTGCTTTGTAGCTGAAGGCTCTTAGCAGCACTGCCTTCCGTTGGGCAGGCCCACCTGGGTCAGTTCATTATCTTCAGGCTGGGACTGCACATTGAAGAGCCATCTCACTGTCCATTTGGGGAAACCACCTCGTCTCTGCAAGTCCAGATGAACCCATATCCCCTGAACTAATTTGGCTTCACACGTAAGAAAGAGCCAAGAATTTCCATAGTTTTATGACTCTCAGTTATTATTTAAATCTATGGGCCAATTCAGTGATATAAAAGATTACGTGTTAATGGTTCTGAAACTTTGCTGCATACCAGCATCATCAAGGGAACTTGTTTATGGAAAACATTTGCAGGATTTACTCCAGAAATGCTGACTCAGGTGCAAGCATTTGACTCTGCTCGTGAAAGAAAGCCAAGTCCATTGTGAGCAGACGTACTGTGAGACCAACATACACAAAACAGGCTTTACTTTAGCTGTGAGGCAAATGTATCGCTTTTTGAGCCCCAGGCACATGTGGATTCGGATGGTAGTTTAATTTATTCAAGTCCTCACTCCTCTCTTTGACCTTGACTCCTTAGGGTAGCCGTTCATGGCTACACAGGAGTACTCAGTCATTTAAAAAATATCCTTTGTTTTGAATTCCTGCCTTCTTATCTCCCTGTAGGGACCCTGAACCTTTTATTCCCTACTGCTTCCAGAAGTCCTTCACTTTTTCCTCTTGGCCTCCTACCAAATTTCTGATCTTGGGGGTAAAGGTGGGATGCTGAGGGACAGACTCTGGATCCTGCTGATGGAGTAGCTACAAGAAAATTGGACTGTACCCTTGTGTCAAAATTGAACTCTTTGCACATACTTCCTGAATTTGATTATGTCAAAGAATCCTGAGTTGCATTAGCCAGTATCTTCCTATTCCCTAATATTTATACATGTCCTGACCCAGGGTGGAAAGAAGGGGGAAGGACCATACAATCTTGTCCCATTTTGTTATATATTCTTCTTTGACTTTCATTATTTTTATTATGAAGCCTTCCAAACACAAAGAGAAGCAGCAGACAATAACTTAGCAGTTGTGCACCTATCGTGCAGAACTAGCAGATATCAGCATTTTGCTATGGTTGAATTCTGATTCGTGGTTGTTGGTAAACTGACAGTAGTTACTAAAGCTGATCACCTGAATATCCTGGAATCCTGCAGTTCTACTCTGAGGTGCGTGCCCAATGGAATACCTGCATATGTGCACTGGTAGACATAAACAAAAACGTTTATAGTGATAGTCGTGAGTCCCAAACTGCAGACCAAACGTTTAACCAAACAAGAAAACGTACTGAATTGTGGTATAAATATTGTCCGTATAATGTCAAGTTAAACAGTAATGAAAATAAGAAACTATTGTTGCACTCACAGGATAAATTAATCTCTCAGACACATTATCATATTAAGTGAAAAAAGATTCAAGAGTATACATTGTATGACTATATGTTATATATATGTATGTATATATATTAAGATTTATTAGTTTCAAAATATAGAGTTACACAGGGAGAGGAGAGACAGAGAGAGAAAGAGATCTTCCATCTGCTGGTTCACTCTCCAAATGACTGCAACTGCTGGGGCTGCGCCAACCAGAAACCATGAGCCTGCAACTCCATCCACTTCTCCCTGCCAGGGGCTCAAGTGCTTGGGCCATCATCTACTGCTTTCCCAGATGCATTAACAGTGAGCTGAATCAGAAATGGAGCAGCTGGGACTCAAACAGGCCCTTTAATGTTGGCGTTTCTGGTGGCAGCTTAACCTACTGTGCCACAATGCCAGCCCTTGATTTTATTTGTAATCAACAGGCAAAACTATATAAAAGATGGTAGAAATTAAAAATACGATTCTTCTGGGGTTTGGGTACTGTTCTGTGTCCTAATATTTATGCTGGTCACCTGGGTATATTCACTGTTGAAAGATATCATTGAGCTGTACACATAAATTTATACACATTATACATTATACATATATTTATACACATACTACATATGTTATAGTTCCATTGAAAAGTTCACAAAAAAGAGTTGTTATGGAAATATGTATACCAATTCTTATCCCCACAGAGATAAGAATTCAAAGCAAAGGGCATACAAATTGTGCATAAGTGAGAGCAGGATTTACTTTAAGTGAGAGAGTAAGTATCCATTCACACAGGATTGTGGGCAACCCCACAGGGAGAGACAAGGGCTATGAGTGGTCAGAGTAGCCTACAAGGAGAGACCATGGGAGACGGCCAGAGAAGGTCCATCAGCAAGGGAAAGAAGCCCAAAGAGGTACTCCCATGTGCAACAAACTCTTTATGGGGTACAAGATGGTCCCCTAATGGAATATACAAATGTGGTAGTTTAAGTGGAGTTCAGTGTGTATGAGGCTTTCTGGGAGTTTCATGGCACCTCCATATGGAGTTTAATTTCCATGTGTTCACCATGGTGATGCCTCCTTCGTGGTCCTAGATGAGACACAAGAGCGTTATGGGAAATGGGCATATTAGATTGACACATAATGGGATGGAGGTAGAGTGTAGGGCTGCACAGAAACTGTGAGAAAATCTTCCAACTCATTTATCCTTGCTTAATCTTTCCACCGATTTCTCCTATATCAGAATGACTCTGGCTTCCAATATTCCAAAGTTTTAAAGAGGGTAAAAAAGGAGTCATCCCATCTTAACCACATTACAATGAAATTTCAAAACATTAATTACATTGAGACACTTCTATTAAGTTCTAAGGCACGGAATTTATTATGAACAAAGAAACATGAATCACATTAACTCAAATTCTCAACAACTTTGAAAGCAAGAATAAGAAGGAGTCATATTTTTAAATCCACAAAGCAAAGAAAAAATAGCCCAGATAATATTTAAAATTCCGTATGTCACCAAATTTTCATTTAGAATGAGGGCAAGATAAAACTATCTTCAGACATACAAAGATTCAGCTTATTTTGCCATGCAAAGACCTACTTGGAAAATTTGGTTTTTTGGAAGATGTACAAAAAAGAAAAAAAAGCAACTGTCCTAGGACACAAGAAAAGAAATATAGGAAGTAGCTATGTTTAGATAACTTATTTTATATTTTACAAAGTATTTCCCTTTAAGATTTCTAGATGAGATAATTCCAACTACGTCTCTGTCCAAGCTTATCAGCATGGTTCCTACTGTTGTGTATGACCTCAGGGCAGCCATCATTAAGTGGAGAGGAGGAGCTGGGGAGGGAGCAAAGGCCAGCCAATAGGGGACTGCTTTTTTGGTCTAGGCAAGATTTGTGTCTGTAGATCCTAGCATATGGAACTCAAGGAAGCAAGTAGACTAACAACCTATGTCTTTCAAGAAATTGAATTTTCAAGGCAATCACAAGAGTAGCCAGCAAAAGGTACAGCTGTTTTCTACCTTCTCCTAAAGAAAATCCTAGACCATAGTCCTGCACTGGCACTAGAGAAAATCCTAGACCATAGTCCTGCACTGGCACTAAGTGTGTTGAAATATCTGCACAGTCCCCAGCAACATTCCCTTCAATACCTACATCTTGTGGTTCAGAGCATAGCAGACAGAGATGAACCTCCATCCTTGACAGACTCCAGGCAAGAGGACCCCCTCCATAAGACCAGGGCCATGTGCTGTCACTTGTGCTAACCAAGGGATTTATTTCCAGTAAAGGGAATTTAAAAATTCCTCCCATTTATGATTTGGAAATTGCCGTGGACCAGTGACTACTACTTTATTTATTCTATTCTTCTCCTTCTTAAGTAAATACTTTTTATTGTGGTTATCTTATTCTTCCTCTGGCATTATTTGTTGAATGGCTAGAGAAGTGAAGGGAGGATAACTGTGTATGTGCGTGTGTGTGTGTGTTTAAGATTTCTTTATTTATTTGAAGATAGAATTACACAGAGAGAGAGAGACAGACAGACAGAGACAGAGACAGAGAGGTCTTCCATCCACTGGTTGAACCCTTAAGTGGCTGCAACGGCTGGAGCTGGGCTAATCTGAAGCCAGAAGCCAAGAGCTTCCTCTGGGCCTCCGATGTGGGTGCAGGAGCCCAAGCACTTGGGCCACCTACTATTGCTTTCCCAGGCCATTAGCAGGGAGCTGGATTGGAAGCAGAGTAGCCAGGATATGAACCGGCACCCATGTGGCGTGCCAGCACCGCGGGCAGAGGCTTAGCCCGCTACGCCGCAGTGCTGACCCCGTGTTTTGTTTCATAGGTTGTACGATCATGAAGCACCATATCTGGACCGGTTGCAGAGGATTGCATATTACCCAGTAGTCGTGGGCTGTGAGCAGATACCGGCTTCCAGTGAATTCCTAGGATCCCCCTCACGGAGGAAGGAGTAGGCTTTTAGGTGGCTAACAAAATTTGCTGTGCTAAAAACTACTAGTGGTTAAGCCAAACATATCATTCCCCCCTTACTTTTGCTATTAAAAAGAAAGTATAGCTGACATGTTGATGTCAGTCAAATCCATATTTCTTAGCTTCTTTGGTGCTAGGTATGGCCACACATAGCATCCAGTGGGATATTAGTGGAAGAGAAATGTGCAATGCTCTATTTATTGCTGGCAAAGTTTAATGGAGAGAAATAATGATCTCAGTAAAAACTGTGAGCAGGTGATCTCTTCAAAAGGTATGGAACCAGACATCCCCTGCCACTTTATTCTTCCGACTGTTTATGATACAGATCTGTGTCTGAGAGCTGGAGCAGTCATCCTGGCTCACGAAATACCAACTGTGTTGTGCGGAAGACAGAAAAACATAACTAAACTTTAAAAGACATGGAAAACCAGTAAAGTAAATGGAAATTGAAAAAAAAAAAGATGCCCAAAAAAGCCCCCAAACAGTGGAAGTTATAATATATTTGTGAGTATGAAGAGGCAGGGAATTAATCAATTAAGCAAGACAGAAATCTTCAGATTGAATAATAATTATGTCTGGCAGTGGTTTTGTTTATAAGGTGGCACTATTGAAAGTTGTAAAAAATTGAATGTAAAAGGCTGGGAAAAAATATCACTAGGCGTGGAGTGGGATGGGGAGAGACTTGTTCCAGGCTCTTGGCTCCACGCATGAAAGAATTCAAGGAGGAGACATAGGTGAAAGAGAGCAGAAACAGATTTGCTTAAAGAGGGAAAGCACACACTCAGGAGTGTAGGTGACCCCAGGAGAAAATATGTCTTGCAATTTACAGGATTCAAGGTCGTCCTTTTATAGGATGGGGGATGGTGCCAGGGAAGGTTTAGCTGAGCTGAATATTCAAAGGAGCCATGGTTTGGAGAAGGGCTGTAGTACAGCGCGATCTCCAGGGTGTCATGGCATCTGGTGCGTGTGTGGCTGCAGAGTACTTGTTGGACTCTGAAGGTTCCTAACATCTGGTGCATGGTGCAAGTGTGTGTGTTGAGCTGCAGTCACGCTGGGTGGGCATGGAAGGGTGTGGGGTTTGGGTGGTGGACATGGTTTGGGTGTGGACAGTCTTTAGCTCCTCTGGACACAAAAGAAAGCTGGAGTAGCACTTTCTAAAAAAGATTCATTTTTATTTTATATGAAAGGTTAGATAGAAAGAGGTAGAGACAGAGAGAAAGAGGTCTTCTATTTGCAGGTTCACTTCCCAAAGGGTCACAACAGCCTGGACCCAGGAGCCTAGAGTCCAAACACTTGAGCTGTCTTCTACTGCTTTCCCAGACACATTAGCAGGTAGCTGGATGGGAAGTGGAGCAGCTGGAACTTGAACCAGTGCCCATATGGGATGTAGGCATTGCAAACGGTGGCTTAACATTGCAAACTGTGCCACAAGGCTGGCCCCAGCTATCTTAGTATCTAATAAAAAAAAAATCTAATAAAATTTCTTTGAAGGAAGGCAAAGAAAAGCATGACAGACAGTTAAAAAGTTCTTAAGAGGATATAACCATAGTGAATGTACACCTGGTAACACAACCTCAAAATATGAAAAGTGACTATCAACAAAACTGCCCAGATAAATAGTAGGAGTTTTTTTGATTAAAGCATTACCAATTTGTAATACATGTTGTGTTATCAATAAGTGCCTTTTAGATTTCCATCTATTACAAAAATCCTGTTTTACTCTACTCCAAAAACCTTCTTCATCTTTTATTATAAATGCTTATTACCAGAATAATTCTGTCTCCAGAAGGTATCTCAGAAATAGCACTGGACAACAATCAAAGAATCACATTTTATAAATCTTTAGGCAAAGGAGATTTTAACCACTCTTTGGAATAGATCAAGAAAAAAAAATAAGCCAGTACATAGAAGATCTGAGGAATATAAATATATACAAACTATTAGATAAATACAAGTCCTATATCCAACAAACCAAGAATATAAATATGCAGGAGATATTCCAAACATCATGTAATATTGAAGAAATAAATCTCTGTGTGCCCATTTTGTAGATATGTGTCTTTTGAACTGTACATAATTTTTTTGGATTTTTCCCTCCTTTTAATATAGTATGAGAATCTTTTAAATTTAGGCTGTATTTCTTCTACTTTAATTTAGTATCTTTGTTTTAGTTCCTGCTGATTTTGAATATCTTAAGTTTGTTATTAACCTTATCTTATATAGAATACCACTTGCTTAGTTTTGCTAACTCATTTTCCAAATTCTTTGCTAACTTTGTCAATTTGTATGAATTATTTTTTTCCTAAAGTACAGTCTTTGGTAGCTCTTAACAAAGAGTCTGTGCTTAGGAAAAATGTCTGAAAATAGCTTAGATTGCTCTTGTTCCTGAATTCTGATTTAGCTAGGTATGAAAATCTAGACAAAGTATTTTCATCTCAGTACTTTGAAGATAGACTTACAAAAATGGCTTCCTTTGTCACAGTTGGGAAATAGAATATAGGTTACTGTTTCTTTTCAGGTAATTTCTCTTTTTCCTCTGCTTAAGATTGTTTTTCTTCATCTTTGGTTTCTTCCATTTCACTCCAAAGTTTCTGTTATATATTTAGAAATGTCTTCCTTTCTATTCCTAATGAACTTCTTCACCCTCAGTGTTTCTATTGTTCATCAGTCTGGAAAAGTTCAGAGCCAGTGGATCTATTCAACAATTGTCTCTTGTATTTTCTTAAGTCACTCTACCTGGGACTCAGTGAGATATCTCGTGGATTTCATCTCTATTCTCTATGTCTAAACCTCATTTTTATCATCTCTTCTGACTATCCTAACTGGTACATTCTGGGTAATTTCTTCAAATCTGTCTGCGTGTGCTCTAGTTTTCTTTTCCTTTGTATCTAATTGTTCCATTTAATTCTGTTGACTGTATTTTTTATTTCCAAATATGTATTTGGTTCTTCTGTGCAGTGCTAGTTCTTTTCCTACAGTGTCTTATTTATTTCCCCTTTAACTATTTAATCATTATTATGGGCTGAATTTTGTGCCTCTCCACACCTTCTTATGTTGATATTTTAACTTACATTAGCTCAGAATGTGACATTATTTGGACATGGGGTCTTTTAAGAGATAATTATGTTCAAATGAGGTCATGAATGTAGGCTCTACTCCAGTACACAGGTTATGATATAGATACACACAGAGGAAAGACGATGTGACGATGCAGGGATTAGAGGGCCATCTTACAATCAGAGAAGGGGAGTCTCAGAAGATCCAATCCTACAGACACCTTGGTCTTGGATTTCTAGACTCCAGAATTATGAGAAACTAAATTTTCTAATAAGCCGCCCAGTCTGGTACTTTGCTATAATAGCAAACTAATGGAATCAGTTAAAGCTCTTGGTTCATGTTCTGACTTCCTGCTTGTATGGCAGATAACTTTCACTCCTGGTTAATTCTTTCCTTGCATTTTTGTTTTATGTTTGTATTGATTTATTTGTTTATTTTGAAAGTCAGAGTTAGAGAGAGAGAGAGATATTGAGATTTTTCTATGCGCTGGTTTACCTCCCAGATAGAATGGCCAGGCTGGAGCTTTGTCCTGGTCTCCTACATGGGTGGCAAGGGCCCAAACACTTACGCCATTCTTTGCTGAGTTTCCCAAGCACATTAGCAGGGTGCTGGATCGAAGTGAAGCAGCTGGAACTCCAGTGCCCGTATGGGATGCGGGTGTCGCAGGCGGTGGCTTCACTTACTACGCTACAATGCCAGCCCAATGTGTTGGATCTTTATCAGGGCTTATTGTACCCTGTGAGCATCCTGTGGGCCTGATAGTGGTCCCTTCTTTCTGGGGTACATTTGAATTTGCTTTTGCCAGGTATCCCCAGGGTCTCAATGAACCATGGAGTTGTTGTTTGGTATACTTTTTGTGCTTGGGGGTTCTCGGACTCTCAAGCTATATACATTTGGGTCTCAAAGCACATGATGTGCAGGATGGTATCAGCAGGGAGTGAGGATGGGAATTGCTTAAGAAAGTGCTTCCCCAGCAGAGACCAACTTCCTTGTCCCTTTGTGCTGGTGGACAACTGTTTTTCTAGCTCTTCTTTCCCTAAGACTGTAGACCATTGAGGATCCTCATTTGCTCTAACTCTGCCTGAGCTGCTTCTGAGAGCGCACTTCTACTCCCGAGAGACTAGGGCCTGCTCTTCTGTCTCCTCTCTGCCTGGGGCAGGTGCAGAGACATTTCTCATTCCCTCAGTCCAAGCAGCTGGGTATTTTCTTTTGCTGATCTCAAATGTGCATTAGGATTATTAAATAGGCTCATGAATTTATTAAACTTATATGCTCACAAAATTATTAAGTATGCTCATAATTTCTGAGTACTGGTAGTAAGAGAATTTCAAATTGTATTATTCTGCGATCATATTGAGCCTGAAGACTTCTCTTATTGGTAACCTAAGTGCTGGAGGAATTTCAGCCTTAAAGATTTTTCTGCTTTTTAGAGTTTATAATGCTCAAAGCAAACAGAATATACCTAAAGATTATTTCAATTCCAACATTTTAGTATCTGTTGTACAATTTGTTATACTTTGAATATATGTTAACCTCTGTAGATATAAAAATCTCCTAGAATTGTTGCTTTCAAAGTTTATCTACAAAAATTTCAAAGGTTATTTTTATTTGTTCAATTTAAATCTACTTTTTTTTCACTTACTAATATTCCTAAATGTCTCAGGCTCTGTTATGTTTTATTTTCTCCTATTAATCACTTTTGTAGCATCATCAAAGTTAATGCTACCTCTGAATATAATCTGTAAATGTTTACTCCTCCTTCCAAATAATTAATTAAGATGATACCCAAAACAAGGCTTATCACTGGTTCTTTGCCATCTCATTAAATATCTTCTCTCAGTTCAGGGTGTTAACATTTTTATTACTTGCTATTTCATTCTCAGTGACAGGTTACCCAACCAAATCAATTTAAAGCATTTTCATAGAGGGCTTTAAAATGCAGTATTTCAAATGTCATACTAAAACTCAGTACACTACCTCTACTGAGTTTATTATTTATTGATGTTACTTTTTTCTAACTTAACATCCATGGGTGTTGGGTAAGTTTGGTATTTGAAAACTTCAATGTGGTTTGTAATTTTTCATTCATTCTCTATGTTCCAGGCCTTACTGTATTTTTCATCTAATAAACTAATTTCTTTTGGAGAACCAGAATAATAATAATAAAAATAATAGGAAAATTACATCAGTGAAGGCTAATGGGCATTCTACAAAAGCAATAAGAGATATTAATTAGGGTTTTATGGCCAATATAATGTGAGCTACATAAATAAATTGTCCTTATGCAAGTCACTGGTGACCATTTAGCCCTGACATGGGCATTTGCAGAGGGACCAATCAGATAACAAAACACTGAATGCTAACAGTCCTATCATGTTACCTAAGCCATCTATTGATTCTTGGTTAGTTTGGGCTGCTATAACAAAAATATCATAAACTTGGTCATGTAAAAACAGCAGAAATTCATTTCTCACAGTTATGGAGACTGGAATGTTCTAGATCAAGGTTTGACTGGTTTGGTATCAGGTGAGCTAGCACCCATTCTTCAGAGAAAGCCAGCTCTTTGGGGCTGGGATTTTAAGGGCACTAATTCCAATCACGAGGGCCCGGCTCCCATGACCCAGTCGCCTCCCAGACACCCACCTCTTATTGCCGTCAGACTGTGGCTCAGGTTGCAACTCCGAACGTGGGAGACACAAGTATTCAGCCAACCTGTGTGCGATAATTCATCCTGGCAGCCCCTGCAGACTCATACTAAGGCTGTTGTATTCAGCTGCCACAGGCGCGCATGGCTTTTCTTGCTGACTACGAATCCCTACTCATTTATCTTTTAATTCAACAGCTTATTTAACAAGTCTATGTCAAGTATCAGCTACAAGTAAGGCATGATGCTGCAAGTTGGTGAGACAGAGAAGGTAGGGGCAGGCCTTTCTCTTCATGGAATTTATAACTTAGTGGAGGAAAAGATAACGGGCCTGGACTAAATTTAAAACTCATGATTTGTGCAAGTCAAAATGATAAAAAAAAAAAAAGGACTAAGAGGGAGCAGGAGTTGTGGGGAGTAGACTCATTGGACTGTGGGGTCAGAGAACAGCTTTTTGAAAGGGAGACAGAGCCTGTCTTGACAGGGCTTAGAAGGGAACAGTTTGCTAAGGGGACACTTGCGGGCAGTAGGAATGGAGGCCACAGGGAGGAAGGAGCAGGGAGAAGGGAGTGGATAAGATGGAGAGGGCCAGATCGGAGACTGGACTTGATTCCCAATGTGTGGAGAAGCCATTCCAGTTCTTGTTAAGGAAATGAGAAATCAAGTCACTTATGCCTCCTAAAGTTGCCTGGGAAGCCTTTTAGGAGAACAGTTTTAGAGTTGAAAAGTTGTACAGGGAGACCTAAGATGACTGCTGCGGTAGTTCAGGAGAGAGGCCATTCTGGCTTGCTCCACGATAGCCACAGGGTAGGTGGGGAAATGGAGCAGCTCCCCTGTCTCAGGGGCCGTGGACGTGTGGATGCACTGGGCTTCTCAGATTGCCCACTACGCTTTGAGGCTAGTGGAAAAAAAAGATGGGCTAAGGGCAAATCTGGAGCCACAGGTAGGGTGAAAGAGTACAGCTTGCATCCCTGGCTTATGTGGTTATACTTTTTTTTCATAAAATATGTATTGAACACTTATTTTTAAGATCAATCTGAGCAAGCACATAGGGAGTTGTAACACAGTGTGATGGTGCCAAGGGAGTTTTAGGGGTCACAAAGGCAGTGACTTGAGGCAGGGTCAAGAATCAGTTTCTGACCTACCAAGGGTATTTAGAGGTAAAGAGGCTGCCACAGGGGAGCAGGGAATGGCTGATGCCAAGTGATGGAAAGAGCTTCTATCTAAAGGAAGAGGGAGAGGTAAGAGGGGAAGAGCCTTCTAAGACTTCCCACGGGGACAGCGAGTTAGCAGCGGCCCCTTGCACTAGCAAAGAAGACCAAAGTGGCAAAGCCAGCTGCCTTCTAGAATGGCTGGGCCTTCTCCGACTCAGAGAAGGGCTCTCCTTGGTGAGCTGGTCAGGGACAGAGAGCTTAAAGGGAAGAAACCTGAGAGATTTCCATCAAGTGCGAGTATGAGCATGAATGATACAAGTGTTAGCACTATTTCAACAGGGGCCTGAGGCAGGGGCTATGGATGGCATTGGAAAGGAAAGAAAGACCTTTTATGGGACCTATAATTCTTTTTTTTTTTTTTTAAGATTTATATATTTATTTGAAAGACAGAGTTTCAGAGTGGCAGAAGGAGAGGGAGAGAGATATGTCTTCTATCTGCTGGTTTGCTCCCCAAATGGCTGCAATGGCCAGAGCTGTGCTGATCCGAAGCCAGGAGCCTAGAGCTTCTTCTGGGTCTCCCACACTGGTGCAGGGGCCCAAGGACTTGAGCCATCTTCTACTGCTTTTCCAGGCCATAGCAGAGACCTAGATCAGAAGTGGAGCAGCCAGGACTTGAACCAGTGCTCATATGGGATGCTAGCACTGCAGGTGGTGGCTTTACCCACTATTCCACAGTTTTGGCCCCAATCCTTTCCTCCAAAATTAATCAGTCGTGCTCCAGTGTTCTGAATTTATCTCTCAGGTCTGGTGCCAGGGCCTGCCTTGCTTTGTTCAATGACCAAGAACACTCTGCCTTGTATTCTGGATCTAAGGAATGACATTCATTCATTCATTCATTCATTTCTTTCTTTCTTTCTTTTTGACAGGCAGAGTGGATAGTGAGAGAGAGACAGAGAGAAAGGTCTTCCTTTTTGCCGTTGGTTCACCCTCCAATGGCCACCGTGGCCGGTGCACTACGCTGATCCAAAGCCAGGAACCAGGTGCTTCTCCTGGTCTCCCATGCGGGTGCAGGGCCCAAGGACTTGGGCCATCCTCCACTGTCTTCCCGGGCCATAGCAGAGAGCTGGACTGGAAGAGGGGCAACCGGGATAGAATCCGGCGCCCCAAGCGGGACTAGAACCTGGTGTGCCGGCGCCGCAAGGCAGAGGATTAGCCTGTTAAGCCATGACGCCGGCCTGTCTTTCTGTCTTTCTTTTTTTCTTTCTTTTTCTTTCTTTTCCTTCCTTCCTTCCTTCCTTCCTTCCTATCTCTATCTATCTATCTATCTATCTATCTATCTATCTATCTATGAACAGTTAATCTGAGATCTATTCTAGCATCCAAACTAGGTGCACGAGCCAGAGTTGTCAACTCTAACCCTGTTATACGCAGATCTCTAGGGCTTTGCTCATCCGGCATAGCAACTCAGAGAGTGAGCTGTTTGTCCCCCTCCTTGTTTCCTCACCTTGGTAACCTGCCCCGGGGCCTGAAGACCTCCCAGACTCTGGCTGAGTTCTGTTCTTGCTGATCCTCCCAGAAGCTGCCACCTCCATGCAGTCCAGACTCCATGGGCTTCCGGGCCCCTTGAAGCCAAATCCTGTTTATATTATTGTTGACACATTATTTGTACCTTTTTTGTTTTACCTACTTTTTTTAAAGATTTATTTATTTATTTGAAAGTCAGAGTTACATAGAGAGAGGAGAGACTGAGACAGAGAGAAAAAGAGAGAGAGAGGCTTTCCATCTGATTGTTCGCTCCCCAAATGGCTGAGCTGATTGCAAGCCTGGAGCCTCCTCCAGGTCTCCCATGAGGGAGCAAGGGCCAAGGACTTGGGCCATCTTCCACTGCTTTCCCAGGCCATAGCAGACAGCTGGATCAGAAGTAGAGCAGCCAGGTCTTGAACTGTCACCCGTATGGGATGCCAGTGCTGCAGGCCAGAGTTTTAACCTGCTGCTCCACAGTGCTGGCCCCTTGTTTTACCTCTTTTAGGAAATTTGACTATCCTCCTCCAAGCTGTCCCCAATGCTGACCAACTGTTTTACATTTAAAATTTATTTTCATTGTACCTGAAAAGGAGAGAGTCAAAGAGCTCTTTCATCTGCTGCTGGCTCACTCCCCAAATGCCCAGAACAGCCAGGGCTGGGCCACATCTAAACCAGGATCAGGAACTCCACAGGAGTCTCCCAGGTGGGCGGCAGGGACCCAGGTACTTGATTGATCACCTGTGGCCTCCTAGTAAGCACACTAGCAGGAAGCTGGGATGTGGCCAGGCCCTCTGCTGTGGGATACGGGCACTTCAGTGTAGCATCTCGAGTGCTATATCAAATACCCACCCTGACCAACGGCTGTCTTGTCTGCCTGGTCATCTTTAATTTCCTGACCTCAGCTAACCTTCCCCCCACAGTCATAGTAGCTGCATGTCCTCTGCTATCCGGGTCTGCGTGCATCCAAGCCCCTACTCCGTTCACGGGTGTGGATAGTCTCTAGGTCTTGGCACCATTCAGTCTGGCCTTTCCTGCAACCCGCTGAAGATACCAACAACATAAATTCAATATTTGTTTTAGGTAAAAATTGTCACTCATTCCCACAGGTACAATTAAACCTGATGCGTGGTTTAGGAGGACTACCACACAGAGACAGAAGTAAAACCCTAATAATTACACTCAATTTTTTTTTTTTTTGACAGGCAGAGTGGACAGTGAGAGAGAGACAGAGAGAAAGGTCTTCCTTTTTGCCGTTGGTTCACCCTCCAATGGCCGCCGCGGAAGGCGCTGCGGCCGGTGCACCGCGCTGATCCGATGGCAGGAGCCAGGTGCTTCTCCTGGTCTCCCATGGGGTGCAGGGCCCAAGCACTTGGGCCATCCTCCACTGCACTCCCTGGCCACAGCAGAGAGCTGGCCTGGAAGCGGGGCAACCAGGACAGGATCGGTGCCCCGACCGGGACTAGAACCTGGTGTGCTGGCGCCGCAAGGCAGAGGATTAGCCTAGTGAGCCGCGGCGCCGGCTACACTCAACTTTTGCCAAGGGACCAAATACTTTCAAATGTGTTCTTCCCCCAAATCACTATTACCGTTAACTGATTGTCCTGAATCATTGTTCTGTTTGGCTCTTCATACATTTAATTTACCTTGGTAAATATTTAAAAGGCTAATTCATAAAGTAAAATCTGACTTTTTCCTTTTGGCATGAAGTTTTATATAGTTATTTAATTTTGCTCACCAAATTTATTTTTTTCCCCACTGGATCAAGCCATAGATGGCTCAAACTATTGGAAGTTTCATTATCATGAGAAAATTCACATTACTCTTATGGAAAAGGATCTTCTAAGCAAATCACTAAGCTGGGGTTCAAGGCACAGGATTACTTTCCTATCCAACTTTTATTAACTTTGTACTTTACAATGTATTTTAAGCTTTCTATTCCATAGATACAGCAGAGAAAATACTGGGCAACCTAGATGCTGTGAAGATAATTTGGTCGTGTCTAAAAAATTATATCATTTGCCACATAAAGTTAATATCAGTACTATAAGCACTTTTTATAAAAATAAATGGATATTTTTGAATGTGTATTTTTCACTTGAGCTGTCAAAAACTGCCAGATGTAGTGCCCACAAATAACTTTATTTTAAAAAGTACCATTTGAATTGCAGTGAATTTGCTGAGAAGTTGTGTGACAAAATTGTGTGCAAGGTATGAACGTGTTTTCAATTTGAAGCTGGCCTGGAAAATGACATTGGTGACATTTCCAGTGCCCTAAAATATTTTGTCAGTGTTAGTTAGAACTAAATCTTGCAAAGTATTCTGTGCCTGCCAACAAATACAAGGGAAGAACAATTAACAGAACTGCAAATCCAAGTTAATTTATTGATTCCAGTGTCTAAGTAAATTTCTCAACTTCCTTCATGTGAAAATTATTTTTAAAAAATCAAAAATAAGTCTACATGGCTCTTAAGAAGTATATAGAAGAGTAGCTTATAAGACAGGGTTTACCCAGTAAGCTATGTGCTTTGGGGTGTTATTGAGGAAGTTTGTTAGTATGAAGTCTAAACCATATAAGATATTGAAGAAACTTTTTAAAAAATGTATTCCTTATTTTAATCCAAATCTCAGTAAAGGAAGCCATATCCAAGCTTACTGACAATGGTTCCATGTATCGTATGTCTGTTGAGTTGGGGAGCATTGACACGTTAAGAAGATTTTCTCGGGAGTGAGCTTCCTGGTCTCCTGTTCCCAGAATGACATCATATGAGGGAGCTGCTTTGTCACCATACAGGACCAAAGCCTCCGAGACCACATTTTACTCGTTTATCGAATGTATTAGTCTCTGAGGGAATGATTCACTCTATACCAATAGAAAAAAATGATAGCTAGACATTTTACTCTTCTCTCATCCTGTTTTTCTTACAAAGAATTACACAGTAATACTAAGGGGAAACCCTTGTAGATTTTATACTCAGCAGAGGTCAGTGCCATGGTTTCATGCCTATGATGTCTCCTTCCCCACCCCTAAGTTCAAGCAGTGGGTCATCCACTGTCAATAACATTTTATTACAGTGAAATTAATAATGTGCTCTTTTTAGCAATTCATAGTGAAAAAAATTTCAATTGCTTTTTGTAAATGTTACTTTCTTGTAGAAATATGAAATATATTGTTCCTGTTCATTGAATTTGTTGTTCTTTCAAGAGCTATATGAATTTATATCGTGCCATTTTTATCCTGTATTTTATGCATCTTATGAGTTAATGTATAATCACATTACAGAATCTCCATATGGCTCATGTGTGCGCTCGCTCTCTCTCGCGCTCTCTTGCGCGCGTGCTCTCTCTCTCTCTCTCTATATATATATATATATATTCATTCTGTTCTTCCAACACAGGTCACAACTCCTAATTTAGCTATTAGGAGGTTTCATGACTTGTATATCCATTTAAAAGAAATGTGGGACAAATGTTTTATGTGAAATAGTAGATTTACTATACTTCTTGAAAGGGATATCATAGAGTTTAAATAATTTTATATTCACAAAAAATTTGCAGAGCAAGTTCAGAGAGTTTCTGTATCCCTATCACCTAGTTCCTTGTTAACATTTGGAAAATAAGAAAATAGCAACTATGTATTCTATTAACTAAACTCTTGGCTTTGTTCAAATTTCTCCAGTTTTCCCACAAATGTCCTTTTCCTATTCCGGGATTTGACCTAGGTTGCTACATGGCATTTAGACAAAGTTGTTATTGAGATAAAATCTCAATCTCGGGAACAAATGTCACCCTCCCATGAAGAATGCTATTTTGTATGCGATGCCAAGACAATTGCACAAATCTAACAATTGAAGCAGGGAAAGAATATTTGCTCTGGCGAGAGGATGCCTTGGAAGAAACCATTTCTGCTCCTGTCGGTTAGATAATTCTAAACCCTTTCTCTGGCTTTCCTCATTTCATTCAGTTAAGTGAGAGTAAGAAGAAACTGCACACTTGACTGATTCTGCCCCAAATCCTATCCCACGTCTCCCATTTCTGATCACCCAGCAAATGTTCTAACGTTTTAAATTCTTTTTCAATCACCCATCCTCTGTAATCTGTATTCTTCAAGAAAGTTCTTGCTGGGGTAGCGAAGGACTACTCCAACAGAGCACTGAACCTTCCTCTATGAAACAGAGTACAAAATACACATGCCAGTTCTCTTGATTGGAGTACTTTTATTGGGGGAAGCCAAGTTTGGTAAGAGCTCCTGGAAATTTCTATTTAGAGACCCATTCTGGAAAAGTCCTAAATCATTTGCTGTTATTGCTACCATATATAGTGTAGTTATTTTTCTCTAAAATATGTTTGGGAAAAGATACAAGTCCCTGGTGTTCTGGAAAGACTATCTGACAGCTGTCTAAGAGACCTCTTTGCATGGGCTTTGAAGAGAGGACTTGCTGGCAAAGCTTTATACTGAAGTGACAGTGGAAGACAGATTTTCAAAAAGAATTACTTTGTATTTTGCAAGCTACTAGATAGCATCTTTAAAAGCTGTTATTTCACTTTTGAGCCTGATTTTATGATAAATAAGCCTGCAGATTTACATCTAAACATTTATCCCATATCTTTTAACATATGAAAATAAAGACACACTCAAAAGTTTATATTTTATTTGAGTCAGCAGTTTTGCACTGGGAAAGCATTAAAATTGTATTTGTTAGGATCACATCAGAAGCCCTATTTAAATGTGAGTAGCTGCTACTTCTGAAATGTTTAACATCTTTCTTCTGTGTCTTGATTTATTTGTCTTTTTAACTGACAAAAATTGCATATATTGTGCACAACATGTTTGAAATACATACACATTGTGGAATGGCTAAATTGAATGAATTAACTATATTATCTCACGGTATTAGTCTTCTTTTCATTACTTTAACTAAAACACCCGAGAGGAGCTTGTTGCGATGAAAGGGTTTATTTCAGCTTACAATCTGGAGGTTACAGTTCAGGATCAAGTAGTCCCATATCTGGTGTCTGGTAAAAGCTCACCACAGCAGGTGTGGAGGAATGATCGCAAGGTTAGCCAGGAAGGGAACAGCTAGACAAAACTTGAACTCAAATAACTGACCTTCTCATGAGAACCATCCTCTGATAGCACACCCCCAATAACCCAAAACCTCCCATGAAAAAATCAAGTCTTTCCCCTTAATGTCAACTTTTAAGTCATCAGAGTTAACCATCTGCTTGAGCTTTGGAAGACAAGTCCTACTATACCTGTAACACTCATTTTTATGGAGAGAGCAGTTAAAGCCATCTGTAGATCCTGAATGCAGTTGTTCTGGAATGATACTACTATTTGGACATATATGAATATTGGGGGAGATTTTATAAAAACATACCCATGTTGTATTTCTATAAAAGCTTCAATCTCAGGCATTTTGGGTAGATATATTAGTGTGTAAGCTTGTTTTTATTGAGCTCCTGTTGAGCTACACAGAAGTTGTTTAAAATCTGTTTTGTTCTTTTTCCCTCTGCTAACCATACTGGCAACTTATTTTGATTTGCTGCCAACTTGGATCTTGGGTCAACCGATATTACTCTGAGACTAGCCTCCATGGTTGGTCTGAAGTCTATTAGAGAGCCCTGGTTAAGAATTATTGCATTGTATCCAGCTCTGATTTCCTGGTACTCTGTCCCTGTACAATATTTTTTTTATCCAGTATCCTGTCTGGGTCTTGGTCATTGGTTTCCTTTGTTCATTACCTGAGTAATAACAGCTTCCTCTTGCTTAAAATCTATATTTATGAGCCATTTGCTGGATTCTGACCCAAGAGATCAGTTTATTCCTCTATACCACATTGACCTAATTAAGTTGTATCCTTTATCTTTCTGCACGTTTGCTAAGCCCCCTGTCCTTGGGACTATAACCTCTAGATTAATATATCTGAGAAAACTAGTTGGGTTTCTTATCTCGCTTTTCTGAGCTCTCTTGCATCTCTTTTGTTCACCTATTGAGCCCTTACTGTGAGTCAGAAGTCAGGTCCATGCTGTGGGGAATATAGAAAAAGCCCCATTACTGCATTCGTTCAGCTCTTACTAGTGGGAAATGGGTAATGAGAGCATAGGGAATTTTCCTGGGAAAATAATAATTGAGCTGAGTCTTAAAGAATGAATAAAGGTTGACCAGGTATTTGAGCAGACAACAGATAAAACTACTTGGGACCTCTGCATTCCTCATTGATGGAGTGCCTGGTTTCAGTCCTGGCTCCTCTACTTCCAATCTCTATTCCTGCTAATATTCACCCTAAGAGGAAGCAGGTTATGGTTTCCTGCCACCCATATTGAAGACCCAGATTGAGTCCTAAGCTCCTGACTTTGGCCTGCCCAATCCTAGCTTTTATAGGCATTTGGGAGATGAATCAGTAGATGGAAGTTCTTTCTCTATTCCTTTGAGTTCCTCTTTCTGTGTCCTTATACATTTCAAATAAAGTGAAAATAAGTAAATACAAATTTTTAAAACATTGACCAGTCCTTGGGACTCTCCTGGCTGTTGGATGACACAGCAAAGGCACAGAAGTGTGGTTCACCATAAGGTGTAGGTGTATAAAAAGCGTTATTACTAAGCTTTGTTTGTGATTTTATATGCCATGATGTGACATAATGGTTGTACAGAATCAATAGTACAGGGCTCCAATGAAGTTAATTCAATACTAGATCAGAGGAATTAGAAGTTACAGTTTAATTAATTTGCTGTGTTTTAGGTGAGAATTGTGGTGAAACAAGAATCGCCTCAGAGAGATAATTTGGTACCTCATTATAGTCCCAACTCACTGGCTTAATTAAGGTTCAGCTAATATTTATAAAGAACTATTCTGGACCCAGATCTTACCATGACCAGTGAAATACATTTGTAGGAGGAAATATTTGGTCTTCCTAGTTATTGACCTTATAACCTTACTTATAGCATAGTAGGCTAATCAGTATTTCAGAATGAATTATCTTCACTCATTGATAGAAATTTTTGATGACTGAGAAATAATGAGAGAAGTAAACAAGACATCGCCAATAAATTTAAAAAAATATCACATTGGAGCAGACATCTGGCCTAGTGTTTAAGAAGCGTGCATCTGGAGCCACGGTTGTAGCACAGTGGGTTAAGCTACTGCAATGCTGGCAGCCCATATTGGAGTGCCAGTTGGAGTCCCAGCTGTCCCACTTTGGATCTAACTTCCTGCTAGTATGCCTGGGAAGGCAGGTAATGATGGCTCAAGTGCTTGGACCACTGCCACCTACTTTGGAGACCTGGATAGCGTTCCTGGGACCCGGCTTCAGACTGGTGCAGGACTGGCTGTTGCAGCTATTTGGGGAGTAAACCAAAAGAGGGAAGATGTCTTTCTCCCTCTCTCCCTCCTCTTCTCCCTCTTCCTCAGCCCCTCTCTCTCCCTGTCCCCCTCCCCCTTCTTCCCTCTCTCTGTCACTGTGCCTTTCAAGCAAATAAATAAATCTTCTAATAAAAGAATTCCTGGGGTCAAGCCCCACTGCACTCCCAGTTCCAGCTTTCTGCTAAAGTGGACTCTGGGAGACAGCATAGTGGCTCAAGTAATTGAATTCTTCCCACCTGCATGAGAGACTTGGACTACATTCCAGTTCCTGACTTCAGCCTGGCCCGGGCACCACTGTGGGCATTTAGTGAGTGAACCAATAGATGGGAGCGCTCTTGTTCTGTCTGTCTGTCTCTCCCAGTGATGGACACTCAAACTGCCATCAGTTTGAGTTTCTGCCTTCTCAATTTATATCGAGATTAACATCCTTCTGTGGGTCCTTTTAAGTACCAATGTGAGAGCTCCTCGGGGATATACGTGTGTGTGTGTGTGTGTGTATTTAACCAAGGAGGATGCCTGCCTCTGGCCCTAATTTCCATGTGGTCCTCATTTTCACTGTTTTGTGGCCATTAGAGAGGGCTGTGGTGAGAGGCAGATTTTCCTCCCCTGTTTCCTATTCTTCCAAAAGCTTACTTCACGTTATGATTCGACAACACAGCCAGACTGCCCAAGACCCTGTGTGCCCAAGTAATCTTAGGCCACTTTAGTCAACCTGTGTCACCACAGTAAGTCAACCTCCATGGCTGGTCAGCTCTTTTCTGGGGACCTAAGTGGTAGAGTCAGAGATATGAGGAAGCTTGGTCCTTTAGCTCGTATCTCTCTCGGGCAGGTGTACTGCCTCCAGCACAGAACATCCTCAGGGGGAGAGCACTCACTGTGTGACGCATGAGCAACATTTACTGCATTCTGGATGTCTTCTGTCTTTATTTTTTTAAAGATTTATTTATTTATTTGAAAGGCAGAGTCACAGAGAGGTAGAGGTAGAGAGAAAGAGAGAGAGACACTTCCATCCACTGTTTCATTCCCCAAATGTCCTCAATGGCCAGAGCTGTGCTGATCTGAACCCAGGAGCTAGGAGTTTCTTCCAGGTCTTCCGTGCGGGTCATGGACCCACACACTTGGGCCATCTTCTGCTCCTTTCCCAGGCCACAGCAGAGAGCTGGATCAGAAGTTGAGCAGCCGGGACTTGAACCAGCACCCTCATGGGATGCCAGCACTGCAGGCGGCAGCTTTACTCACTATGCCATAGTGCAGTTCCCTGTCTTCCCTTTGATATAGGGGCTTATAACAGGTTTCCTTCTACTTTATTATGAAAAAACATTTAGAGGAAGGGCAAAT
The DNA here is from genome assembly GCF_033115175.1 of Lepus europaeus. Classification (NCBI taxonomy): domain Eukaryota; kingdom Metazoa; phylum Chordata; class Mammalia; order Lagomorpha; family Leporidae; genus Lepus; species Lepus europaeus. Next base: position 15,593,029 of record NC_084840.1, on the reverse strand, counting down.
AGAGTCATGGAAGGAGCAGTAGTTTGGGAAACAGGAGTGCTAGTCTGGAGTAATGTGATTTCATTGTTTGGAACTATTTTGGGGAACCAAGTGTCACGAGCATAAATTTGGATCACCAGAAAATTGTGGAAGATACTTCTTCAGATTTTTATATACAAATTAGAATTTTTCTCTTTTTCATTTGATGTTGGGTCTACTATATGTTTATTATGCTTTTATGATCCACAGAGGCTTTCAAGACTGACCTTTGCAAATATTTGAGAGTAAGGAATTGGTTCTCAACTACTGCCCAAATCAAAATATAGTGCTTTGTAGTCATTCTCTAGTATTGATGATAATAATTTCCACGTGGCTTGGATAAGCACAGGAAATTTACATATAACTCATCCCCAAAAGTTGGATGCTCAAAGGCGAGTTTAGAATGATGGCCCTTCTCAGTTGGGTGCATAAGTGGCTCTGGGTACTTGGGTTAATTCTAGCTGATATTTGGAACTCACTCTGAGTCACTTTTTTCCTACCTGAAATAGAATAGAGTGTATCCCTCACATCTTCTGGGCATGCTGAGGGTTAACTGCTTTGTAACCTCTTTTCCTGTTCTTTTGTGTTCCTGCCCTGCCGTGTGCAGACAGGGAAAGGTTTTCTCTGAAAGATCTACCTTTTTCTGTTCATAAGTGAGCGACTGATGTTATGATTAAGAAAGGGCAAAATTGCTTTTTTAGACTAACTTAGCTTATGCTGCCAGATACAATTTTATATATTTACATAGCTACTTCCCTTACCCTTTGTCCTCCAAAGCTCTTTGCCCTTGCTTTCTCTATCAAATAAAAACAATAACATCTGTTTCATACTTTAGAGTTGATACAAATCATTTCATGTGCAATATCTCACTTAATTTCAACCAGTCTTGACATGTCCATGAACATATCTAAACAATTAAAATGTTTCAGGATTAACTATGAAGAGTTCAGTCACCTCAAGCTTTATTAACTAGATGACAACCATCTGGCACCAGGACTAACCCTTAGACAAATGATAAGGTGGATGAGTTTGTCGTCTTCTTCTCCACTTTGCTCTGTGTTTCTTTTCCCAACAGAGCTAAATCTCCCTCCAGGAATATTTGGTGCTTTTATTTGGCCTCTGAGAACCAGGAGTCCCTCGGTGGAAAGTCTCTCCAAGGCAGCCTGCTTTGTATTTAATTTCCTTCCTTGCTAGTCATCAAATTTTTCACGTCCTACACTTTCTCTACATAATCTCTTCTCTTTTATGACTTGTTGCAGTGAAGTCTCTAAGAGACACTTATATATGTTAGGTGAGAAATTCCAGAGAAAATGTCTTAAGTTGAAGAAATAAACCTGTAATGTTAGAACTTTGGATACAGTGACACATAGAAACAGAGCCGTCAGATTGTGGCAAGCAGGTGACTGTCAACACCACCCAACAGGAGACAAGCCACTTCTAGAAGGCAAGGGATTGATAAAATACCAGAATAGTCAATTGCATCTTTTCCCCTCAAATTTTCCTATTTAATTTATTTTAAGGGGAGATTCTATATATATATATATATATATATATATATATATATATATATAGAGAGAGAGAGAGAGAGAGAGAGAGAGAGAGAGAAAGAAAGAGAGTAATCTCTCTCATTCCCTTGTTTGTTTCCAAAATGCCCTCAATAGTAGGGACTGGGGCCAGGCTAAAGACAGGAAATGGGACCATAATCTGGAACTCCCAAATGGGTGGCAGGGATCCAACCAAGCCCTTGAGCCGTCACCTGTTACCTCCCAGGATGTGCATTAGCAGGGAGCTGGAGTCTGGGGCAAAGATAGCAAGCAAGCCCAGGAACTCTGATATGGGATGTGGGCGTCTCAGGTGGTGGTTTAACCACTGGGTCAGCTGCCCACCTCTGTAGCTTACTTTTCCCAGTCATCTTCCACTATGAGACAGACTGAGATTATACGTCCAGTATTTACCATTTTTATCTTGAGAATAAGCTTGTAATATACTCTGTCCATATGTAACTTTCGGCATTGACAAAAAGGTGTTTTAAGCTGCTTTAGAGATGATGGCTACACCTACAAATTGCTAAATCTTTCTGTTAAGGGAAGTTAAATTGCTGGCATTGGAGGTAAAACATGTTTTACATTTAGAACTCTTTCTTAGAATAGAAGGGAACATGGGTGGGTGTTTGGTGCAGTGGTTAAGACATGACTTGGGATGCCTGTGTCCCATGTCAGGGTGCCTGGTTCAAGTATGGCTCCTCTGCTTCTGATCCAGCTTCTTGCTAACGTATACTGCTAGGGCAGCAAGTGACAGCTAAAGTGGTTGGGTCCCTGCCATCCACATGGAAGACTTGGAGTGGTTCCAAGCTCCAGGCTTTGACCTGGCCAGCCCTTGCTATAGTGGGCATTTAGAAACTGAACCGGCAGATGGAAGCTTTCTGTCTCTCCTTAAAATAAAATGAAAATAAATAGAATAAAATAAATCAAACAGAAAAACTTCCTGTTTCTTAATTAAAGGAAACTTATAGACCACGTAATCCAAATTCTTGCACTTTACAGCTGAGAAGACAGAGACACAAAGGGGAGAGGTTACTCATACCAGCTGCCACAGAGCATTAGCGGAAGCACTGAACTAAAGCTGGATTTGTTACTCCACCTTGAGACATCTTCTATAATGCAACTGTGCTGCTTGCTCATCATTCACCATGCTGGAAGTTGGGGTGAAGAGTGGAGTGACTCCCACTGGCCTGCCCACCTGTACTTGCTATGGATGGTCTACACTGTGCTCTACTCTGAAGTCGGTACCACCTCCATCCTCTCTCCTGACTTCCTCCCCTCTGCTGTACTACATAGGTCCTGAAGCAGGCACTGTGTGTCCAACCCCTTCTACACCCACAGGTAAAACTTTACACATCGGACAAACTTGATGCACCCTTTTTATACACATCTAAATAATGAAAATTAGATACCTCTAGGTCATTTTGCTTCATAGACTTCATACCTATTTGTTCACTGCTTTTCCTTAGATGCTAGTATAATGAGAACATTCAATGACTATTGGTAGGATGAATTAAGAAATAAATAGATGAATAAAGTGAGGTTTTTAAACCATCTATTGTTTTCCTAACAATTTGGAAGGTTTAAGTGAGGTTTAAAAATATACTTTTATCATTCATCTAGTGGTGCTTAGTAGACGTGGGTTTTGCACTGGTTAAAATTGCATAGTTTTGGCCGGCGCCGTGGCTCACTAGGCTAATCCTCTGCCTGCGGCACCAGTATTCCTGGTTCTAGTGCTAGTTGGGGTGCCAGTTCTGTCCCGGTTGCTCCTCTTCCAGTCCAGCTCTCTGCTGTGGCCTGGGAAGGCAGTGGAGGGTGGCCCAAGTGCTTGGGCCCTGCACCTGCATGGGAGACCAGGGGGAAGCGCCTGGCCCCTGGCTTCGGATCTGCGTAGCTCCAGCCGTAGCAGCCATTTGCGGGGTGAACCAATGGAAGGAAGACTTTTCTCTCTGTCTCTCTCTCACTGTCTAACTCTGCCTGTCCAAAAAAAAAAAATGCATAGTTTTATATGGAAAGTAAAGATTTCACTGCCTGCAGTAAAGATCATGTCATGTTTTACTTTCTTTCCAATGCTATGTATCATTATTGACATCTCTATTCTGTTCTCACTATTGAACAGAAAAGGTCACTCACATTCACTAAGGTTAGATGTAATTTACTGCAATAGGGATAAAGGTTAGTCTTCACAATGCATTTAGATGTTCTTTTTCGGTTTTCATGTCAACATACCATTTTGCACTTTTTGTATTTTTCTTTCTCAAGTTTTTGTTGAAAGCCAGGTAACTTCTTGGGAGGCATGTTAACAGGGTTAAAAGATCGATGACAATATCAATCACTCATTCTCGGTGGAAAGAGTGTTCCATCACACTTTATTTTGTTTGGGTCTCAGCTGGCTGCTGCTGCCAACTTTAGGGGCCTGTCAGGCGGCTGATTGTTGGATGAGTTAGAATTTTAGCTCTGCCAGTTATGTGCTGAGCTGGGGAGATCCTGCATTCAACAAAACTTTGGACAAGACACTTCACATCTATCAGGCTTTGCTTATTTCACCTGCAAAGCTGAGAGGATAATGCCATTCCTGCAGTTCTGCTACAAGTAAGATGTGAAATGTATTCGATGCCTAAACAGCACTTACGGTAAGAGGTGCACATTAGTTGTTCACTATATAGTCATTCTGATCATCACTACTTTTTCTAGTCAAAGGAAAAAAAGGCTCAAAATTCATTTACTAGTAATTTCTGGGATCTGATGATGTGGTTTGTTTTCCTAACTCAAACTGCCACTGTGGCATGTGCCGTAGTGTAGTGGCCTGTCTCGGAGACAATTCTCTGTGACAGCATTTCATTTTCACAGTGTTTACAGGCGGGCAGGCAGCCAGAAAGCCAGATCAGGGCAGATCCCAGGCGGAGGCCATATAGAAAACGTGCAGAAAATTATTACCACAAACTGCCTTCAAAGAATTGTTCTGATTGACTAAAAATATACAAGTAGAACTTGCTCTAATGATTTCATTCTGAGGATTTCCTCCCTATTTCTGTCAATAGTTTAAAAACCTCTGACAAGTGCAAGCTGTTGCCAAAACCCTTTAAATGTATGTGTTTAGCTGGTGGAAGATTATATGTAGGATTTTAAGAATCAGCCCATCAATGACATGGGTACTGTTAGACTTGCCACAGTTTACATATAATAAAATCCTCTGTTTTTTCAATCTTTGATCAAGATACAGAGATTTTCAAATATAGTAGACCTCACGAATGTTTTAGAGAACGGCATCCTTTTCCAGGTGTAGGCTCCCATGAAACTCATTTTCCTTCCCAGGGTCTACAAGCGAGTCCTTTAGTGATTTCTGTTCTGTTTTCTTGGATGTTATTCCTTTGGAGTTATCTATTACCTGCGAGATCAATTGTTCCTCACATGCTATCGATATAGATCATCTCACGACGGAGGCAGACCTGACACAATGTTATACTGGAGGTGGTCGGTCCATGGCTCATATCCTGTGGCTGGTCCTCTCTGACTACCAACTTCATTAAATATCTTTGTGGTAGGTAGTTCGGTGAAATCAATAGGGTCCTGGGCTAGACTTCCCACTGAGTGGGGGAGGTAAATTATGTGCAGTGCACGTTTTCCACTCTCCTCAAAGAGTTGTGTAGCAATAGTAGATGAAACAGGTGGCCCCAAGAACCATCTTATCTTAAAATTCATCTCACTGCCCTAAAAAAAGAGCTGTTTTCTGAAATACTCACAGATTGTTCCTCCATACAGCTTTGGCTTTAAAGAAAATAACGAGGGGTGAAAGTTAAGAAGGTAGAAGGACTTCTCGCTCCTCTTCACGTTGAACATTGCCTAATGTTCAACAATCAGATAGATGAAAAAATGTAGAGCAAAAGACAAGCTAAGGTTTCCCAGCTTTTGTCATCAAGCCAAAACCTGCAAAGAGCTTTATTGTTCTTCCCTAGTCTGTTTGTAGAAGTTTATCTATCTTGTGTGGCATAAGGAAAAGAATCCTTAGAATCAGGAGAGTAACTCTGAATGGTAGTATGGAATTGAAGTGGTACTTTAAATCACTCTGCTCTAAATATCAGTTTTCATAAAATATAAATTGGTTTGTATACCATATTTTAAAAGAATTTTAAAAGAATCAACTTTGAGAGTGCAGGCTAACATGATTGGTAGATTAAAGTGCACAGGATAGGGGCCGGAGCTGTGGTGTAGTGGGTAAGACTGCCTCCTGTGTTGCAGGCATCCTATATGGATGCTGGCCAGGCTGCTCCGTTTCCTAACCAACTCCCTGCTAATGCCCCTGGGAAAGCAGCGGAGCATGGTACTTGGGCCCCTGCACCCACTTGGGAGATCCAGAGGGAACTCCTGGCTTCAGACCACACCACTCTGGCCATTGCAGCCATTTGGGTAGTGGAGCAGAGTATGGACGCTTTCTATCTTTGTCTCTCCCTCTCTCTGTAACTCTGCCTTTCAAATAAGTAAATAAATCTTTTTATAAAGTACAGTATTATTACGTGGCAAACTGATTTGCGTACTGATTTTCCTATTTGGAGCATAGTTTATAATTTCCATGAAAATATTTCTATTACAGTTTTACTCTTCTTACTACCATTGATAACATAATGGTTACCATCATTAGGTTTTTGGAATTTACAATAATGAATTTGTTGCTTTCTGAATTTGTAGGATATTTTCACTTTGAGGTCCTAAAATGAAAATATAAATTGAACAGTATAAGAAATGTAATTCTGAATATGTTATCTAAAGAATAATATATAGGGACTGGTGCTGTGGCACAGTGGGTTAAAGCCCAGCCTGCAGTACCAGCATTCCATTTGGGTGCTGGTTCGAGTCTCAGCTGCTCCACTTCTGATCCAGCTCCCTGCTAATGTACCTGGGAAAGCAGTGGAGGATAATACAAGTCCTTGGGCCCCTGCACCCATGTGGGAGACCCGGAAGAAGCTCCTGGCTCCTGGCTTTAGATCGGCTCATTGCAGAAACCTCTCTCTCTGTCTCTCTATCTCTGTCCCTCTCTGTCCCTCTCTCTCTCCCTATCTCTCCCTCTCCTTCCCTCTCCCTCTCCCTCCCTCCCTCTCTGAAACTCTTTCAAATAAATAAAATAAATCTTAAAAAATGAATAATATATAGGGGCCAGTGCCATGGCTCACTTGGTTAATCCTCTGCCTGCGGTGCCGGCATCCCATATGGGTGCCGGGTTCTAGTTCTGGTTGCGCCTCTTCCAGTCCAGCTCTGTGCTGTGGCCCTGGAAGGCAGTGGAGGATGACCCAAGTGCTTGGGCCCCTGCACCTGCATGGGAGACCAGGAGAAAACACCTGGCTCCTGGCTTCAGATCAGCGTAGCTCTGGCCATAGCAGCCATTGCGGGGTGAACCAACAAAAGGAAGACCTTTCTCTCTGTCTCTATCCCTATATAACTCTATCTGTTAAATAAAAAAAAATTAAAAAAGAATAATATATAGATAGCTTAGAAACTCAAAAATAATTTAGAATGAAATTATTTGATTGATTGACTAAATCTGGAGGGTTACATTTGTAATTTAATTGTATAATTTGTGAATGTAATTTTCTTATTTATTCCATTGATATTAATTAGAAACACTATTTGAAAGTTTTTAAGGAACATATATATTTAACTCTCTTTATTTTCATATTTTTCTATGTAAAAACAATCATAGAATGACATCTTTGCATATGTATGACCACTTTGGATCCACAAAATCAGTTTTACCTGGTTAAAATCTATCTATACATCTGTGTAGCTATCTATTTGTATTATATATATGAGGGATCTTCAAAAAGTTCATGGAAAATGTGCATTATGAAAAAACTATGCATGTATTTCAATTTTTATGTCCCCAAAATAAGCTCAACTCCATGTCCATAACTTTTTGAAGTACTCTCATTTCTTTATTTTTGCCTGCATCTATCTATCTACTTATCAACCTATCCATCAATCATGTACCTCTATCTGCAATTCACATCGATTACATAGTGGATGATCAGAAAACACAGAGAGAGGACAAATAAAGATCTTTCTCCATCATAGACATCGTCAGCAATAGTTAAGGAGTTAAAAATTACTGCTAGTTAACACACACATGGATGTTGACTCTATCTGAAGTGTGGGAGACACACTGAATGTTCTGCAAATGCATCACTCTTATTTCTTCTGATACATTCAGGTTTCCTGTCTCCAAAGGTGTTTTTTTTTTTTTTTAATAAGCAGTGATCAAGTAGCAAAATAGTCTACCTTTCCTCTTTTCCTTTTCAGGATAATATCTCCTGACATAGTAAAACAGCAAGGGAAGAGGAAGAGGAAGGGGCAGGAATCAACCACCATCTGAAACTTAGCTTACGAATAATTCAGTATAAATACAGCAGTTTCTTCTGAAAGGGGCGTATATTCCTATTTATCTTTCCCTGATCTATTGTAATTACAAAGTGCTCCAGGGAAAGCTTATGCTGTTTATTTCTTTTCAATGTGAAAAGTAATGCTATTAAGTAAATCCAGAAGTTCTACACCTAACTTATTACCTTAACAAAGGGTGATGTATTTTCCACGTACAATGTTAGTCACAGAAATTGCTTCATTGCCCTGTTATTACATTAACAGCATGTAGAATTAAATATTGAGCTCTTTGATTAGTAACAGTCTGCTTAACAAAAGATTACTCCTGAAGCAGAAAAGGGAGGTTATTTCAAGAGTTATGAAAGGCTTCTGTTACTTAGGAATGAAAACTTACCTTTTAGAATAGCATGTGAATATTAAATGATTTAACACATTTTGAATATATGCTTTTCTGCAAAATACAAGCTAATTTGCTTGCTACTATTGCATGTAGTAGGCAGCAACATTCAAAAAATAACGTTGTAGGAAGATCTTTAATTTTTTTATTTAGAAAACTATCAACTGCTGACTTCTTGATGGAACTGTGCCAACATACACAACATATTCCTGAATTCTTCACAGTGTACATTGCTACTCCCCTGTAGAAAGCCCTCTCCTACTATCCACAGAGCATAATCTCACCCTGAAATCTGTCCCACCCCACCATCAGGCAATCTGCAGACACAGTGAGCTCCTGCACTGTATTTCTCAAAGTCTAGTTTAAGCAGATCTGAGCAATGCCAGTGGGAGGGTGGCATCTCTTTTGTTCTCTGTTCTCTCTCCAGGTCTTAGAATGGTTCCTGACACATACAGCTGTTGTGTGAATGAATGATTTGTGTGTAGGGAGAATTTTGGTAGAATAGTATAGGTGGACTTATTATTATTATTTAAAGATTTATTTTTTATTTGAAAGTCAGAGAGGAGAGGCAGAGAGAGAGAGAGAGAGAGAGGGAGGGAGGGAGAGGTCTTCCATCCAATGGTTCACTCCCCAATTGGCCTCAATGGGCTGGAGCTGTGCCGATCTGAAGCCATGAGCCAGGAGCTTCTTCTGGGTCTCCCACACAGGTGCAGGGGCCCAAGGACTTGGGCCATGTCCTACTGCTTTCCCAGGCTATAACAGAGAGCTGGACTGGAAGTGGAGCAGCTGGGTCTTGAACCCGTGCACATATGGAATGCCAGTGCTTCAGGCCAGGGCTTTAACCCACTGTGCTGGCCCCTATTATTTTCTTGCCTAGTCTCTGACATGTTTGTCAGAGAGATATAAAAATATACCTACTCATTTTTCCAATGATCATGGATGCACATGCACACGTGTGTTCCCCTCTCAAAGAAAAAATAGAGCCTTCCAAGTTAAGATGGTATAGATGTAGGCTGGTGCCGTGGCTCAACAGGCTAATCCTCCGCCTTGCAGCACCGGCACACCGGGTTCTAGTCCCGGTCGGGGCGCCGGATTCTATCCCGGTTGCCCTGCACCCGCATGGGAGACCAGGAGAAGCACCTGGCTCCTGGCTTCGGATCAGCGCGATGCGCCGGCTGCGGCGGCCATTGGAGGGTGAACCAACGACAAAAAAGGAAGACCTTTCTCTCTGTCTCTCTCTCTCACTATCCACTCTGCCTGTCAAAAAAAAAAAAAAAAAAAGATGGTATAGATGTAAAAGCTGGAACCATGCTGGTATGCACTTTCCGATGTTTGCTGAGCTGAGTTATCTGTTTTTCTTGCATATCCAGTTGGAACACTGAGAGTGTTGCTTTCATATATGAATTATATGTGCTCAATGTCAAAGTTCTTCAAGGGTGCTCAATACTGATAACACAGTAAGAAAGAAGTCCTAATTAGAGCACAAAGAATATATATGTTTGCAGAATTCTATTTCAATTTGTTCTTAGCATTTACACAGGAGGAATGTATTTCCCAGTATCCTTTGCAGTTAGGCTTGTGACATGTAATGGGCTCTGCCCAGTGGTCCAGAGGTAGCAGCCATCTGTGTGACTTTTGGGTTACAGCATGGTGAAAGGTATGCCTGTTCTACTCTCTAGTTCACCATGGCAACTGACAGGCCACCTGTGCCACGTGCAGCAGCTGAGTCCTTGAGCACTGGATTTACCTGGGACATGCAGTGCGGGCAAAAAATAAGCATTGGTTGTTAAATTGCTGAGGTTGTGGGGTTAGTTGTTACTTCAGCACAATCTAGCCTATTTTGATCAATGTGTTTTGTAATCTACAAATAATTCCTCTGAGCCTTTTGACCCCAAATTTCTAAGTATACCAACAGCAAAAGAGTTGTGTTATTGTCCCATCTTTTTAAGTTAACCGTGAAGTGATTGCTTTTTCTGACCTATTTCTTTTTGGAAGACTGGATCTAAAGGACTCTGAGTAAGTCTACCTGACATCACTGACTGGTCGTTAGTGTCAGAGTTTCAGAGCCTAAGCAGGACGTCTACAGATTGTGTAATGCATCACTCAGAGGAAGGACATTTTTTTGAAAGGTCTTTTTTGTCCCCTCCCTCATCGTTCCTTTCTGAAAATAGTCTTAACTTTTCATAAAGAAGAGAAACAATGATTTCTAGAATATTTTAAAACTCTTCAGTATTTTTGAACTTGTACAAAAATAAGTACAACAATGACACAGACAGTCCCTGTTACCTATCATTGCATTTCAATAATTATCACCATCTTTCCAGGATGGCTTCATTCATCCTGATTCCCCACTCCCTTGAATTTTTTCTATTTTATGTTAAAGTAAGCTGAGAATCACATTATTTCATGCATCTCTAACCTTGAGAACACTTCATTTTATGTATGTACCATTCCGTTGCTTCACTTAGCATTACTAACAATTCCTAAATTTTATCAAGTAGCGAGTCTTCAATGAATGACTGAAAATTTGGAGTTCTATTGTTTATATTACAGTTACAATAAGGATGGCTCATTGGATTTGGCTACTCCGTCTTAAAATTATTTTATTCTAAGATAGTCCCTACTACTATCCCCTTTATTTATGACCATGATTTTTCAGGAGAAAAACGGTACTTTTCTCTTAAGAAATCTCTGGTTCTGAATTATGCAGATTTGTTTCCTTGTTCTATCTTTTATCTTCCTCTTCCATTCCTTTTGTTTCCTGTCAACTGAAATTAAATTTGGAGCCTTAACTTGTTCATTTCATTTTGTATTTCTTGATTGGAGGTAGAGGGCAAAATACAGCTAATGCACTTTGAACATAACATGGCTATTCACTTTTAATGCAGCTAAGATTGATCATTGGTTTCAAGTGCTGTCAGCCTGATCCTTGCATTTTAGAATTCCCAATAATTTAATATCTATTAGCAATTGTTGCCTCAATCCATTTGCTTAATTTGGATTGAAAAAGTTATTTTCTAATTCCACAGACAAAAACATGCTCCATCTTTTTCATAAAAGGTTACTTGTTAGATAAGAGGAAAGCCAGCTGCCATGCTGTGAGCAGCCCCATGGCAAGAGGTCCATGTATCACGGAAGTGATGTTCACAGCCAACAAGACTTAAATAAATTTACCCTTGAATTCCAGCTAATGTGTAATTTGTTTTCATCATCAATCCATAAATGAGCTTCCTTTGATAAATTTAGGAAGGGTGAAAACAAGAGGAAGATTGTATCCTTTTTCTGATTTTGGGTCAGTAATTTTTTTGACTGGAGATACTGGAACTTCCCTTCTTTTATGTTCTAAATGTATTTATAAACACTAAGATTATCTTGTCTTTAAAGGTTTGATAGAGCTCATCTGAGAAGCCATTTGATCTGGTGCCTTTTGGAAAGGAAGCAAATTAAAAACTTTCTGTACTTATTTTATAGAAATTGATCTATTTTTTCTGGGATAATTTTTGATATAATTTGTAAGAAATTAACCAATCTATATCTTCAACCTTGAATGCATGGAAGTTGTACAATGATCTATTTTTCTTTTTTTTTAAGATTTATTTTATTTATTTGAAAGATAGAGTACAGGGAGAGGTAGAAACAGAGAGAGAAGCCTTCCATCCACTGGTTCACTCCCCAGATGGCTGCAATGGACAGAGCTGCGTGGATCCAAAGCCAGGAGCCAGGAGCTTCTTCTAGGTCTCCCACATAGGTGCAGGGGTCTAAGGACTTGGGACATCTTCTACTGCTTTCCCAGGCTATAGCAGAGAGCTAGATTGGAAGAGGAGCAGCTGGGACTAGAACCAGTGCCCAAATGGGATGCTGGCACATCAGGCCAGGGCTTTACCCACTGCACCACAGTGCCAGCCCCTAGTTTTCTTTTTAATTTCCTGTCTTGATTATGTCACTTCTCATTTTGTGTATACATTCTATATTCTCTTTAATGAATAATTTATTTGGTGGTTTATGGCTTCTTTTCCTTTTATGTTTTCTGTTTTACTAATCTGTATTTTTAATTGTGCCTTTCACTTGCTTATAGTTTATTTTTACTGTTTTGTCAGTCCCTTTGCAATTTTTTGAAATGCATTTTTATTATAAGTGATTTTGATCACTATTGAAAGAAATGTTTCATTCTTTTATCTGAATACTACTTTATAGTACTCTACAGGTGCAGAAGTGTTTCTGTCATTAATTTGAAGAAATTCACTAATTTCATTTTGTATCTTCACCATTTGTCCAATGATATTTTAATATTTTAAAACATTGTAGGTAGAAGAGTTTCTTAAATTTTTTGTTAATAGTTTTTAGTTTTATTATACTATATTCAAAGTATACTGGATATACTTTAATATTTGAATTATTTCTGTATTTTTAGATTATGGATTTTTTGAGTGAGATTATATGTAGTCAGTTTTTATAAATGTTCCATATTCATTTAAAAAGAACATATATTTCTACTGTCAATCTACTACATTGATTACAATATTTACCTTTAGTATGTATTTCATTGATTATTATTTTTATATCTACTCTGCCTTTAAAAATTTTGGTCCACTTAACCTAAATTTTGGATTGAGAGAGATATTTAAAATCTCTTGTAATTAGTGTTTTATTCTATTTCTTTTATCTCTTATATTTGCTTCTTTATGTCACAGTTGTTGCTGTGTTTGGGATGTTATAGATACTGACTGTTACTTATTCTTCGTGCATCACAGCCTTCAATGTTAGAATGTGTCCTTCATCATTCAGCACCTTGGTCAGTATACTTTCTGTCTGAAAGCACTGTAACATTCCCTGCTTTTTCTTTTTTAAAGGCACATCTGCTTGTTATATCTTTGCCCTACTGAGATGGCTGATTCCTTAGACCTAAGGGAACTCAGCCAGTTTTGGAACAAGGGATCCTCTGGTTCAGGAGCCAAACGTGAGCCATCTGGGATATAGGTGTCGGGGGCTCCATCTGAGGTGACATTCTTTCCAGTTTGGCCAGTAGAGTCATAGGTTGTACTATTTTTTCTCTCCTAATTGTTCCAATCAGACTATGCACTTTCTCTTAGCAGAACACTGTAAAAGTGAAAGAGAGGAAAATAGTGACTGAAAGTGGTAACTAAGATTTTCTAGTTAGCACTGTCTTTTGATGATTTTATTTATTTGCTCTGTATTTGGAAGGGATAAAGCCAACATTTTATCACCAACCAGCAAGAGCATTTGCATTGTTGCCTTTGGAGTTTGACATAAGATTGTGTCAAGGGAGCATTTTCATTGAATTTTTTCTTCACCAATTATATATGGTTGTTGAGATTAAACAGATCAAAAGTAGATAGAATATTATGGTGGCTGATATGCTAATATTCAAAAGGATTTTTTCCTTTTAAAAGTAGAAATGAAATCAAATACAGTAGCAAAAGTATCACAAATTAAGACAGTGATAGAGCATATGAAAGGGATTTTTTTTTCTTTTTTCACTTATGGAAAGTTTTTTGAAGATCAGCTTAGGTAAAAAAAAAACAAAAAGACTATATTTTATTGACTTGCTCTTCTGTAGAAGGTATCTATACTTTCCTCTGTTCCATAGGAAATATAGTGCAATTAAAAATTCTAAGCTGTCTATTAGGGCAAACTTAAGTATTTCCAAGAGCAACATATTAGTTTATTGGAGAAGAGGAGAGTTATTAAAAGCCTCTAAAGCTCCTTGAATAGCTCATTTACCTACTTTGCCTAAATGCTAGCTTAGAATAAGTTCTTGACCAGAGAGCTGCTTATTTGGCAATTAACAAAGAAGTGGGATTTCTCTGATAATTTTGCTTGTATGTTCAAACATTTGCTCAGTGTCGCTAGACTACTTCAATGTATCACCTTTCTTCTACGCACAGTCATGATTGACAAGCAGTCCAAGACCCCAGAAGCTTCATGTAACTGGTGTGACCCTCCTGAGAAGTTCCCGTCTGTGCTGCAATACAGACATGATGCTATGATCATTAAGTTCAACAGACAAGTCTACAGGGGTTGAGTCACATGCTTGGGGTAACAGCACCAATTACGGAAGGAAGTAAGCATTTAGCATTATGCTGTGTGCTTCACATATGTTAGCAGAAGTGCATCAGTTCTTGCCATAACACTGCTAATTGGATATTCTTGTAGCTTTTAATTACATTAGATCAGTAAGGCTTGGACAGGTCAATTATCTGATTCAAGGTAGCTCAGTAACTAGCTCAGTAACGATGGTGATAGGATCAGATTCGTTATATATTTTTTACTCTTTGTAAAAAAATTAGGTATGAAGTCAATAGAGTTAATATATAAATATGCATATACACAACTAAGGTAAGAAACACAAAACATTATATAGTTGAAGCCCTCGTGTCTTGCTCCAGCGCAGTCACATTGCTAGAAATAACCAGTCTCTGAATTGTCTTCTTCATATTTATTGAATGCATGCTAATTTGTTGCTAAGCAATATATACTGTTGCTTTTAATTAAATATTTTTAAAATAGACAAATTATACATTTATATCAATACTTTTATATTATTCTGGAGTTTTTTCCCCCATAATTTATGTGATTAATCTGTTTACACAAAAATTCCTTTCTGGTTTATGTTAAATATTGAATTCCATTGGGAGAATACGGCATGAATTATTTAATCATCCTCTCCATGGATGAATTTTTTTGTTAACTCCATTTCGTGGATGCTGCTGGTAACATTTGTGTGCCTTTTTCTTCATCTGCGTTATCGTTTCCTCAGAGTGAAATGGCCAGTTTAATGGAGCTGCATCTTCAAGTTAGGAGATGGCTCCATGTAAATTTCCTAAGCACATCAACATTGTTCTTGTTCTCTAACATCCCCTGATATTGTCAAACCTCTTTTGAAATTTTCTCTTACAAACTTTGCTGTGTGAAGGGATTCCTCAGTGAGGGTTTTATTCAACTTTCCCTGGTCATGGATTGAGCATCTTTCTAAACTGATGGCCCCTTTGCTGTCTTCTGTGAGCTGCCTCCTGATACAGTGTTCATTTTATCATTGAGAGGACACTGTCAGTTATTTGTCTTATTACTATATAGGAGTTCTTTTTCTAGCTTATATACTAGTTTTTCCCTGTTATGTGTATTCTAAATACAGTGCTCAATATTGTGGCTCATTTGTTCAATTTGCATTGAAAGTTTTTCGATGAAAAGACTTTTAAAAATTGGAATAGTCAAATCTTTTTCTAATGGTAAACTCCCAGGACTGGGATGGTTAGATTATATGTTGGTCTATATTCCGATTTCTGAGTATCTCCATACTGTCTTCTTCCACAGAGGTTGAACTAGTTTACATTCCTACCAACAGGACCAGGGTAACATTTCCACACTTTCTCACCAGCATTTGTCATTTGTTGATTTCTGTATGATAGCCATTCTAACTGGAGTAGGGTGAAACCTCATTGTAGTTTTGATTTGCATTTCCCTCATGGCTAGGGATCCTGACCATTTTCTCAATTGTCTGTTAGCCATTTGAATTTCATCTCTTGAAAATTGTCTGAGTCCTTTTCCCATTTCTTAACTGGATTGTTTGTGGTGTTGTTGAATTTCCTGAACTCTTTATAGATTCTGGATGTTGACCATAAGTTGTGTAGTTTGCAAAATTTTTCTCCCATTCTGTTGGTTGTCTCTTCACTTTGCTGAGTGTATCTTTTGCTTTGCAAACGTTTCTCAGCTTCTTGTAATCTCATTTGTCAATTTTGGATTTGGTTGTCTGTTTCTTAGGTCTTTTCCAAGAAGTCTTTGCCTGTGCCAATGTCTTGCAGAGTCTCCGCTATGTTCTCAAATAATTTGATGGAATCAGGTTGTAGATTAAGGTCTTTGATCCATTTTGAGTAGATTTTGGTGTAAGGTGTTAGGTGTGGGTTTAGTTTCAAGCTTTTGGATATGGAGATCCAGTTTCCCTAGCACCATTTGTTAATGAGACTGTTCTTGCTCCAGGGATTGATTTTAGCTCCTTTGTGAGAGATAAGTTTATTGTAAATGCATGGATTGATTATTGGAATTTCTGTTCTGTTCCATTGGTCTAAAAGCCTCTGCTTTTGGTCTAGTACCAGGCTATTTTTTATTATAACTGCCCTGTAGTATGTCTTGAAATCTGGTATTGTGATATCTATGGCTTTGTTTTTGTTATATAAGATTGCTTTGACTATTCAGGGTCTCTTGTGTTTCCATATGAATTTTAGCATCATTTTTTCTAGATCTGCAGAGAATGTCATTTGTTTTTTGATTGGGATTGCATTGAATCTCTAAATTGCTTTTGGTAGTATAAACATTTTGATGATGTTGATTCTTCCAATCCATGAACACGGAAGATTTCTTCATTTTTTAATATCCTCTTCTATTTTTTCTTTCGTGTTTCATAATTTTCATTGTAGAGATTTTTGACATCCTTGGTTAAATTTATTCCAAGGTATTTAATTCTTTTTGGAGCTATTGTGAATGGGACTGATCTTAAATGTTTTTTCCTCAGTGATGACATTGTCTGTATACAAAGGCTATTCATTTTCTCTGTTGATTTTTTATCCTGCCATTTTCCCAAACTCTTTTATGAGTTCACGTAGTCTCTCAGTGGAGTCTTTTGGATCCCTTATATATTGCATCATGTCATCTGCAAATAGGGATAGTTTGATTTCCTCTTTTCCAATTAGTATCCCTTAATTTATTTTTCTTGCTTAATTGCTCTAGCTAAAACATCCAGGACTATAATGAATAGCAATGATGAGAGTGGGCATCATTGTCTGGTTCTGAATCTTAGGGGGGAATGCTTTCAGCTTTTCCCCATTCAATAGGATGCTGGCTGTGGGTTTGTCATAAATTGCCATGATTGTCCTGAGGATTGTTCCCTTTTTTTAAAAAAGATTTATTTTATTTATTTGAAAGAGTTACAGAGAGAGGTAGAGACAGAGAAAGAGGTCTTCCATCATTGGTTCACTCCCCAATTGGCAGCAATAGATCAGCTGTGCTGATCTGAAGCCAGGTGCCAGGAACTTCTTCCAGGTGTCCCACATGGGTGCAGGGGCCCAAGGACTTGGGCCATTTACTGCTTTCCCAGGCCATAGCAGAGAGCTGAATGGGAAGAGGAGCAGCTAGGACTAGAACCGGTGCCCATGTGGGATGCTGGCGCTTTAGGCCAGGGCTTTAACCTGCTGTGCCACAGCGCCGGCCCTGTGGATTGTTCCTTCTATACCCAATTTACTTAAGGTTTTCACTGTGAAAGGCTGTTATATTTTATCAAACACTTTCTCTGAATCTATTGATATAACCACATAGTTTTTGTTCTTCAGTTTATTAATGTGATGTATCACATTTATTGATTTGCAAATGTTGAAACATCCCTGCATCCCAGGGATAAATCCCACTTGATCTGGGTGAATGATCTTTCTTATGTGTTGTTGGATTCTATTAGCTAATATTTTGTTGAGGATTTTTGTATCTATGTTCATCAGGGATATTAGTCTATAGTTCTTTCTCTGATTAGGAATTAAGGTGATACAGCTTCCTAGAATGAGTATGGGAGGATTCCCTCCCTTCAAATTGTTTTGAATAGCTTGAGAAGAATTGGAATTAGTTCTTTAAATATCTTATAGAAAATGACAGTGAGAAGCCTTTGCTGTGGCACAGCAGGTAAAGCTACAACCTACAGTGCTGGTATCTCATATGGGTGCTGTTTTGTGTCTTAGCTGCTCCACTTCTGATCCAGCTCCCTGACAATGTGCCTGGGAAATCGATGGCCCAAGTTCTTGTGCTGCTGCATCCATGTGGGAGACTCAGAAGTTCCTGGCTCCTGGCTCAGATTGGCCAGGCTCTGGCTGTTTTAGCCATTTGGGGAGTGAACCAGTTGATGGATGACTTTTCTCTCTCCTCCCTCCCCCTCCCCCTCTCCCTCCCCCTCTCCCTCCCCCTCTCCCTCCCCCTCTCCCTCCCCCTCTCCCTCCCTCTCCCCCTCTCCCTCTGCCTCTGCCTCTGCCTCTACCTCTGCCTCTGCCTTCATCTCTCTTTAACTCTGTCTTTCAAATAAATAAATAAATCTTCAAAAAAGAAAAAAAGAAACCAGCAGTGAAGGATTCTGGTCCTGGGATTTTTTTTTTTGTTTGTTTGGAGTGTCTTCATTACCAATTCATTTTCCATCTTGGTTATTATTCTATTTAAATCTTCTATGTATTCATGATCCAATTTTGGAAGATTTTATGTGTCTAGGAATCTATTCATTTCTTCTAAGTTAACCAATTTGTTGCCATACAGCTCTTTGTAGTAATTTCTGATAATCCTTTTTATTTCTGTGCTGTCTGTTACATTTCCTTTTTCATCTCTGATTTAATTGATTTGGATCTTCTCCCCCCCCCCCCCCTTTTTTTTTTGGTTAGTTGGGCCAATGGTGTGTCAATTTCATTTTTTAATAAACCAGTTCATCATTTTACTGATCTTTTGTGAAGTTTTTTTGGTTTCAATTTTCTTTATTTTCTAATTTTAATTATTTCTTTCCTCTTACTAATTTTGGTTTGGTTTCTTGTTGTTTTTCTTTTTTTTTTTTTTTGACAGGCAGAGTGGACAGTAGAGGGAGACAGAGAGAAAGGTCTTCCTTTTCGCTGTTGGTTCACCCTCCAATGGCCGCCACGGTAGGCGCGCTGCGGCCGGCGCACCGTGCTGTTCTGATGGCAGGAGCCAGGTGCTTATCCTGGTCTCCCATGGGGTGCAGGGCCCAAGCACTTGGGCCATCCTCCCCTGCACTCCCTGGCCACAGCAGAGAGCTGGCCTGGAAGAGGGGCAACCGGGACAGGATCGGTGCCCCGACCGGGACTAGAACCCGGTGTGCCGGTGCCGCACGGCAGAGGATTAGCCTGTTAAGCCATGGCACCGGCCTGTGTTGTTGTTTTTCTAGGTCCATGAGATACATTGATAGCTCATTTATTTGGTACATTTTCAATTGCTTGATGTAGGCACCAATTGCTATAAACTTCCCTTTTAACACTGATTTTGCTGTATCCCATAAATTTTGATATGATATATTGTGGTCTTCATGTGTTTCCATAATTTTTTTTTCTCTTTTGATTTCTTCTATGACCCACTGTTCATCCAGGGACTTGTTATCCAGTCTCTAGGTATTTGCATGTAATCCTGAGATTCTTGAGTTGTTAATTTCCAGCTTCATTACATTGTGTTCAGAGAAGGTGCCTGGTAAGATTTTGAGTTTTGCTGAGATTTGCTTTCTGGGTTGGTGTATGGTCCATCCTAGAGAAAGTTTCATGCACGGATGAGAAAAATGTGTATTCTGCAACTGGGAGAAGAAAAGTTCTGTATATTTCAGTTAGGTCCATTTGATGCATAGTGTCAATTAGCTTTATTGTTTCTTTGTTGATTTTCTGTCTAGAACGGTCTGTCTGAAGGTAATAATTTTCCCTATGATTCTCATGAACAGTATTTTGTTTAAACTCTTTGAACTTTGATGAACTCTCATTGTTTTGCATGAATTTTGGTTCCAAAGCTTAATTCTATCTTCTTTTATTTGCTATCATTATTTCAGTTTTATAGAGTCAGCATTTTTGTCTTTTCTACTTTTATTCATTTCTTTTTTTTTTTCATTTCTTCTTTCTTCTCATTTATTCCCACTGTAATAATTCTTAATTTTCTTTTTTTTGACAGGCAGAGTGGATAGTGAGAGAGACAGAGAGAAAGGTCTTCCTTTTTGCCATTGGTTCACCCTCCAATGGCCGCTGCGGCTGGCACATCGCGCTGATCCGAAGCCAGGAGCCAGGTGCTTCTCCTGGTCTCCCATGGGGTACAGGGCCCAAGCACTTGGGCCATCCTCCACTGCCTTCCCGGGCCATAGCAGAGAGCTGGCCTAGAAGAAGGGCAACCGGGATAGAATCCGGCGCCCCGACCGGGACTAGAACCCGGTGTGCCGGCGCTGCAAGGCGGAGGATTAGCCTGTTAAGCCACAGCGCTGGCCAATTCTTAATTTTCTTGAAGTATTTCTTTGCAACTTTCTGGTTGCTTTAAACAGCTCTCTTTTAGGTTCCTTGCAATCTTGGGGTTTTATTCTTTGTCTAGGGGTAGGTTTTCTTATCCTGCTTGAAGCTTACCTGTGGGCTTTTAATCCAGTTACAATTGCTGTGAAATATCTGAGATTTCATAGTGCTTAATCCATGATAAACTCTATGAATGTGAAATATTTCATATTTAGAATTAAGCATAGGATTAAGGAATACACTCTATTAGATGGTTTCCACCATGGAAAACACTACAGATTAAACTTTTGAGCTAACTGTGTAATGAGAGACAGACTCTGGAATTGAGGAGTGAAATGTGTTGATGAAAAAAATATCTACTCTAAGGAACTGGTAGAAGGGAAGACAAAAAAGAGAAATATAACAAGTTGTGAGCTTTTGGTACAGATCAACATTTTTAGTATGCAGTAAGCCATCTTGGTGGTTTTCCTTAGGCTATTCCTTGGGCCACATTATATTTAGATCATTTGTCTACAGTAGGTTTTCAGGAAAATTGATGTTGATTACTGGATTTCTTCTTCTTTGCTAAACAAACAATAATAAATCATGAAAGATGGAAATCTAAAAATAAGAAGTAAACGCAATTTTTCTCATTCTTGTCCCTATGCATATACAATTTCACATAATTGTACTTAAAGTGCTTTCTGATTTTTCTGTCTTTATTTCTGTATATCTGCATTTCTCTTGTTATTCAATGTTGCCATCATTTTTGCATGGCTTCAACATATTTTGCCTTTGTGATATGGAATCTTTTACTTAACTTTCTCTGTTAGTGGTAGGCAATTATGATTTTAAGTTTTTGGTTTGTAAGAAACTTTGCTAGCTGTCCATACATCATCCATGTTCCTCTTTTTCCCTTCTAACAAATGCCCAGGTTTGTACAGGTATCCCTCCTTCTGTGTATCTTGGGGGAAGATGTGTCCATTCGAGTCTCAGAGTGGAGACTGTTTAGATACAGCCATTCAGAACCTGGCATTCCTCTGGTGACTAATAGTAGTAAAGGATGGCCTAGGGTGATGCCATCATACAGAAGAGGTTTGTGTATCGCTTACTAACTATATAGATTTTGGAATAATATTTAATTATTCTGTATCATTTTCCTTATCTATAAATTAAGAATAAAAATAGCACCTGTATAAAGTGTCATTTAAAATGGAGGTGAGTGAATAGATCTAAAGCTCTAAATACATTTGTAAATGCTTAGCCCAATAATGGCACATAACAAATACTCAGTATTATCACATATACTTAGAATTCTGTCAATTGTATAGTGTAATGTCATCAGGAAACAGCTTAAGAAAAGATTCCACCTATGCTAGGTGAGTATGCGTCTTTAGGTGGAAGAAGTTGGGACACGGAGCCACTAAACTTAAGACCTAGGACCATTATTTAGGCCATGTGGCAAACAGGACCCCAAGAGGTAATGTGAATTCATTCATCAGCAACCAGTTTTCACTAGTGTTCACAGTTCAATACTCTTTCTTTTGAAAAATATAAGATGATGCCTTAGCATTCTTTGTCTATTCTTTATTCATTATTTATTAAGAAACTCCTTATTAAGTCTGTATTATGTGCCAGGGATTATATTGACTTCCAGGAAATTAGAGAACAAAAGAGAACAACCTTTTTTTCTAAATACTATGGGTGATGGCTGTGATTGGGGGACAGGCATAATGTGAGGGATATTTAAGATGAATCACTCTGGGGCCGGCACTGTGGCGCAGCGGGTTAATGCCCTGGCCTGCAGTGCCAGCATCCAATATGGGCGCCGGTTCGAGACCTGGCTGCTCCACTTCTGATCCAGCTCTCTGCTATGGCCTGAGAAAGCTGTAGAAGATGGCCCAAGTCCTTGGGCCCCTGTACCTATGTGGGAGACTCGGAAGAAGCTCCTGGCTCATGGTTTCAGATAGGCGCAGCTCCGGCCCATTGAGGCCAATTAGGGAGTGAACCATTGGATGGAAGACCCTCCCCCCCCCCCCCCTTTCTTTCACTCTCTCTCTCTGTGCCTCTCCTCTCTCTGGGTAGCACTGACTTTCAAATAAATAAATAAATCTTTAAAAAAAAAGATGAATCACTCTGATTATTCTAGAGAGACTGCTCTGCAGGGAGACTAGAGGACAGCAGGGAAAGCAGGTAGGAGTATGGTGAGGAGCTAAGAGTGTCTTGTAAAGGAATGGCAGAATTGTAGAATTCAGAATGCAGTATTTTTGTTAAAATCTTAAATAAGCACATGTGCCTAGTGAGTAAGGAATGGAAATAAGCTCCCCTACTCCTGGTACTCTTTCCTCCAGTGCCAATCTTCTTTTATACATTTAATGTGTGTGTACCATCAACCCCTTTCCCATGGCATATATTTTTTTTTACCTTTTAACCTTTTATTTAAGGTATACAAACTTCATGCATTTCATAAAGACAAATTTAGGAACATAGTGATTCTTCCCACCTGCACTCCCACCCTTCTTCCTCCTCCCTCTCCTATTCCCATTCTTATTTTTTTTTTTTATTTTTTTTTATTTTTGACAGGCAGAGTGGACAGTGAGAGAGAGACAGAGAGAAAGGTCTTCCCTTTGCCGTTGGTCCACCCTCCAATGGCCGCCGCGGTAGCGCGCTGCGGCCGGCGCACCACGCTGATCCGTTGGCAGGAGCCAGGTGCTTCTCCTGGTCTCCCATGGGGTGCAGGACCCAAGGACTTGGGCCATCCTCCACTGCACTCCCTGGCCACAGCAGAGAGCTGGCCTGGAAGAGGGGCAACCGGGACAGGATCGGTGCCCCGACCGGGACTAGAACCCGGTGTGCCGGCGCCGCAAGGCGGAGGATTAGCCTAGTGAGCCGCGGCGCCGGCCCCCATTCTTATTTTTTACTAAGATCTATTTTCAATTAACTTTACACACACAAGATCAACCCTATACTAAGTCGAGTTCAGCAACCAATATGAAAAAATTTTTCCTTAACAGTCGAGACAAGGGCTGTTCAAAGTCATTGTATCTCAAAGTGTCAATTGTACTTTTATATATTATCTTTGTAATTGACTGCATTTATATAAAATAAATGAATATTTTTGCAATTTATTTTCAAATTTTTATCCTTATTGTACGTTGTTACCTCCTTTCCTGGTGCCAAATAAGACAGTGATTTGGAGCTCTTCAGAAACAAGCCATCTCATCAATACTCTCTGGAGTAAATAGTTTAGTAAGTCAACAAGGAAGCAAGCAAGTCTATGACATCAACATAGACAAACTTCCTAACTAACTAACTTCCTTCCTTCTCTCTCTCTCTCTCTCCAGCTAATCAAGAGGGTACAATTTCCCAGAATTGGATGACTCTCACCCTCTTTTCCTCTTTTTTGACTTAAGGCAGCAAACCAGTAGAGGGCACTGATAACCCTGTTCATGCAAGAAGTCTGAAGGAAGGAAACTGACAAAGCAGGAGTTGGAGAGAGTTTACGCCAGGGATCACAGCACGGTATAACTACAGAAATACAGGGCTTGCTGATTTTGTGTTCTTTTTGAAAGTTAAAGCTATTTATATTACTCATGTGTGGAACCAGTTCTATCTCTCCATTAGTGCATTTGGGTATAGACTTCCAAATGCCATCCTAATATACACAAAACATACTTTTGGTAGAATGAAAATAGTTATTTAATGTTTTCCCAACCAACTGTCCGTTATTTTATTTGATTCAAAATGTGTCACTGAAATCTTCAGGGTAGATGGAAGCTAGATAGAAAATTGAAGTAGAGTTAGTCAACAGAGAGATTGTATTTTCACTTGATTTATCTTTCAAAGTGTGTGTGTTTGTATGTCTGTATATATATATAAATATACATATATATGCAAAGTTTTCAAAAGTATTCAAAATAGTTACACTTATACCTATCATGAATATGTACAATGTCTGAATAACAAATGTACTTAGACATTGTTATTTCTTCTTGTTGAAAACTTAAATTGATATAGGTTAGGAATTTAGATTCTAAAAATATAATTAAGAAATTAAGGAAAAACTCCAGAACTAATGTATTTATTTGTTGCTGGGGGAGATTTGGCCTTTGGGACAGCCTAGAGACACCAGTCCTTATGCAGTCCAACAGTAACATCACATGAGGGACTCCCAAAACAATACTTTATATTGCATCCTGTATGAAGGTATCTTCAAAAAGTTCACAGAAAGTGGAATTATGGAAAGCTATGCACAGATATTATTTTTTTGCACCAAAGTTAGGATATTTTAGTTCCATTTTCCATGGACTTTTTGAAGTTCCCTCATTCAGTAAGGAATGCACTTGGTAGAATCCTAGTGTACTTTGCAGGTGTGCAAACTATCACGATTTTAAGTATTTTTTGCTACTGTATGCTTGTTGGAAGGCTACTTTCAAATGCTGAGCACTGTCTGACATGTTGGATATCCTTCCACAGCCAGGAAATACTATATTTTACCTATGAAGGGCCATCTTCATCAGCCAATAGAGACCATTAGCTTCAGTGTCTCCATCAAGGTGTCACAACTGTTCAAAACAAAACGAAGCTATTTTCAAAGAAATACAGAAGAGTTCATTTGCAAGCTGTTTTACACTTTTGGACGTGGAAGAGTCTGTGGAAACAGTTAGCTTCAGATCACAGAAAGCTGCAAGCTCCTTCAGTACCACTAGCTCTGAAAAATGCGAAGTAGATTCCGTCATTCATGACGGCAGAACAACCACAGGCATAGTGACGCTCAAGTGGTGGTATTAGTTTTCCATTCTTTGATGATTTAATGAGCAAAACTGCAACAACCTACACATTTTTCTTGGCTTACTTCCTTTATAGTAAAACTGTAATGGGATATGGCAGTTCATGGTTTTCTGCCTCTGGATGGCAGTAACTCCTGCTTAAATGTTCCTAACCCTTAACTGTAATATCCTAAAGTAAGGATTTCCCGTGCTTTGTTAGTTTTCTGTCCAAAGAAAACACTAATTTTACTTAGTCTGAAATATATACATATGTAAATATATATTTAAACATATCCATGGATGTGTGTATGTATATATTTGAAAACTAACTACAAGCAAGGAGTCTGTTTAATGTTAAAAGTTGATAGCATAAATCCGAGACCAAAAGGAAAATGAGGATGCAGAGAGGTAACCTAAAAAAATTGGCATTTGGGTATTTCCATATGTTTATATGTGATTCATTTTCCTTCTTACATAAATTAACAAATGCCTCTGAGCCAACCATATTTCTTACCTCGAGACAAGGCATTGCAAAGGGTCTAGGAATATATCCAGGCTTTGGGAATAGGCATGTCTACCACTAAAATTATGTGCTCTGATTAATACAGTCCATCTGGATTTTCTGACTGTGACATTTCATAGACACAAAGAATTAAAGAGCTTAAATAAAATACAATGCACACATGTGAAATGTAGTTCACTAACCTCTCTCTGCAGTGGCTACTGCAATACCATAAACTGACATCTGGATCTGGCTGTGGGCTGTAACTTATTGACTCTAATATTTTCTGATCCTCCTCTTACTTGTCCCTTTAAACCTGTTATTCCTCTCCTTTAAGTCCCTGGTTCCCTACCTCCAACCCAGACACGTTTGTACTGCCTACCCTTGAAGACCGGGGGCCTGGAAGCTCTACTGAGACATCCTTTCCCAGACCTTGCCCTTCACCGTGAGGAAGCACAGCTGTCTCAGAGGTTCTTCCGCCACCTATTTGGTTTCGTGGGTTGTATAGCCTCCTAATGAACATATCCAGCTTCCTTGCTGGGGAAGGAGCATGGGTCCATAAGTAAGAATTTATTAGAAAAGCATTCTACATTGTGAAATTCTTTAAAAAAAAACCTAACCTACCTCTGAGAATTTAAGGATTTTTGAAACTGATACATAAAGACCAAACTCTACTGCCTAAGCTGCATTCTTGGGCATGTCAACTTCTGGTGTCTAATTGAAGTGATACCAGCTTCTGATGGTTTCATAATAACTACCTTCAAATTACTGTTGATTTTGCAGACTTTTCCAAGTACTCATGCATGTCTTTTTATTACGCTGAAAAATGGATGCAATTCTCATGGCTTCTGAATGATAAATTTTTCAAATAAATGTTATTACAATGATGATATTTTTAGCACCAAATAATGTGGCTTCTATAATTATGAGGATGAAAGTTGGGTTTCCTGCAGGCAAGAGTAGACTGTCTTCACTCAAGGTGAAGATGGACAGAGAAATCACTGGAACACAAAAGGGTTACAACCATAGTGATATAATACCTTGAGAGAAAAGTCAAGTAGAGAAGTCATGAGTCAGTAACTCCACCAGCGTTAGATACAAATATGGAATCTGGAATATAAAACTTGGACTCTTGGACCACAATGATAGGAAAGAATTTGAGTCCAGAACATTTGAAGGCCAAACCAGAGGTCTTGAGGGTGACTCCCTAGAGTACCTTCCTTTTATGCTCTTCTTAGCTGGCAGGTGTAAACTCTTTGTGCACCTGAGTTAATGCCACCCCCTGTTCCTACATAGAATGATTCCTCTCAGTGACCAAAATAAAGGAGTAGTTATTATGTTTGGTATCATCTGGCTTGGGTGACTTCTCCATGTGTGGTGGTACCCTTATCCCCAACTCAGCAATAAGTGACAATGTTGACAGTGAAGGGAATGCCATGGCCAGACTCTAATGATCTTATGATCTGCGTCTGAGTTTGGTCAATGTCCTTAATGATCTTCCCCCTGCTCATTTCTGAGACTACAGGGTGCCTTTTAAAAGTGCTTGAAAAGTGTTTTTTTTTTTTTTTTCAGTCAGTAGGATTCATCTAAATTCCACTTCTGTCCTTGCTCTCTGGGTTCTCTCTTGATCGGTTTCTATGGTCTTCGTTCTTTTGCTTCATATCTTGTTCTTCTTTCAACAAATATTTATGAAGTCTTCAAAAAATACCAAGCATTGTGAAGCATTGGTATAACGAAGAAATACAGATCTTTCCGTCCTGGCATTTATGGTTTAGAGAAGATTGGACAAAAAGAAATTACACAGCAGAGGGATGATGGCAAGATGGGAGTGCAAAAGGTGGCAAGGAAATTGCTCCTTGAACATTCAACATAGATTTTAGGGTACATCAGGGAGGCTTTATTGGAGAAGGTGATGTCTAAACTGGATGTCTGTTGTCTGTGAGCAAAGTATCAACGTGGAAACCAGCCAGGGAAAGGGAGAATAGATAACATTGGTGGAGAAAACAGCATATCCAAAGACCCAGAATTGAGAGACAGGTACAGTCGATTATACTTTTTGAAGCAGATGCCAAGATAGAATTAGAAGTACAAGGGATTTATGGGGGTGGTGTTTGTGGAGGGTACAGGGGAGAGGAGGCAGGAGTGGGAGGAGAAAGTCTAAGGGTTTCATACAAGCTGAGTCTTGTGTTGGGAGATGGAAACAGACATGGAGTAGGAAGAGCCTCAAACAGTGTAGTTCTGGGATGCTCCAGAGTGAAATTACATGTTGGAAGAGTCCCACAGGAGGGACAAAATGATCGGGCTTCAGTAATCCCACCACATCCCACTGGATCATTCATTGTCTGGGAGCACTACACGCAGAGGGTGCCCTAGAGTGGAGCCTAGTTACAGTGACAGGTTTGTGAACTGCAGACTTGAGTAATAAACCTGTGGCTGCCTCGATACCCCTTTCCACTAGATAGTTCCGTGACTATCTCTATGTTCAGGGAGAAGCTTATCTTGTTAGAGGCCTCTTCTCTTGAGGGGAAACCTAGGCAAAGGAGGCTAGCATGAAAAAGGAAACACAGGCCCTATTGCTGTAGTTGGTCTTTCGCTAAGACTAAGGCTCATCATCTTCCTTGTTTACCATCCATTCAAACTTCTCCCCACCTTCAGCCATCAGATCTTGGTGGTTTAAATGATAGTGTAATCCATGCCTTCATTACTAAGTGGTCTGACCTCCAGGGAATAATATCTTTCTGACCCCAGGTCTGTTATACATTCACAGTTCTAACTGGTTAAAGCAGTGGATCATCCTAAGTGAATTGTCCAGGTTCCAACTGTGTTCCTCACCTTAACTAGTGAGTGGTTATCTGGCGATAATCAAAATCAAATGCCCTGCCATCTTGGTAATTCCTCTTCTTGCCCATTGGTCCTGGCTACAATAGGTGCAAAGCACCCAGGGGGCAATCACCTTTTGTAGTTCTGTGGAATCTGTAATGGATTCAATGGCAAGAGTGTGCTCCTTTGAAGACTGGGACCTCTAGCCTGCAGTTATGGGTGAGAATCCCAAAATTCATCAATGGGTCCTTAAGAGTGAAGTTAAATTCACTCCTTGATTTCCTGACTCGTGTATTCTTGCAGTTGGAAACACTGCCATATTGAGGTTCTTTAATCAAGTGCATATACTATATCCTGGTTATGTAATTTCTACAAAGCATTGCTTCTAAGCTGGTACTTTGGTCACTCTTCAACAAAACATTCCAGTGCTATATAAGGCAGACAACTTTCAGTTGGTGGAGCACATAGTTAGACCAGTGGACCCTGTGTTCTTGAGTCTACTTATATATTTCCTTCACAGTGCAGTGAGTTCTTCACCAGAGACTGGGATTTGTGGGATTCCTTGGCAGAGTCACAGACTCTGTAGACACCCACACCATGGTGCTACTGAAACTTTGTGAGCAGTAAAGGACAGGGCATCCATGGCTGCAGTTACAGCGTGCTCCATACCTAAGGAGACAAAGCCTTTGTGGATCTCTTACCAAATGAGATTAAGAACAAAATCCAGAAGCACAAATTCCACCCCAAGATGTCTAGAGGCTGGGAGCTGGAAGTGAAGACGGTGTCTGGGATAAAGATGACTGTCACTTTCAAGGAGGAGCCCTCATAAGGACAGAGGGCTGAGGAACAGAAGCCTGAATTAACATCAACTCTGAATTTCCTGGTTGAAGCTACAAAGAATGATGGCAAGAAGGCCCCTGTGCTGGACTGTCACAACCTGGAGGATGAGGTTGGACAAGAGGAGGCTGAGAGGGACATTTCCTGTCAGGGAAGTTAGCTTTCAGGCTACTGGTGGGTCCGAGTGGAAGGACACCCACTATACACTCAACACAGATTCCTTGGACTGGGACTTAGGTCATTTTTTTAGCTTTGTTCACAATGTCGTAACTATAACACTATTCCTATTCCATGCCTGCTGCGCACACCAAAAGGTTATTCTCCAATGATGCTTCTTTTACCTAATGATTCTGACCTGTGGGCCAGATGTGTGTGTGTGTGTGTGTGCGTTTAATTAGGTAGTTGAAATGTCTAGCTTACATATGACCAGAAAATTGAAGCTATTTTATGTGTGTGTGTGTATCTCACTTTACGTATAAGGAAATAGTACAAGGTAAATACAATATTCCATCTTTATTCTAATTTTAAATAAGCACTATCTACCATCCCACTTTGCTATTGTATATGTACCCCAAATACACACACATACAATATATAAAATTTATGTGGTGCTATTTGGATTATATATGAACACACTCCATTTTCCTTATTTCCCTAACATCCTATAATTCTCTGATTTGAGTAGTCCTATGTGCTATGATAGATGTTTTTATCATGTTGGAAAAACTTCCTTCTGGCCCTACTTTGCTGAAAGTTTTTTTTTAAAGATTTATTTATTTATTTGGAAGGCAGATTTACAGAGAGAGATATTCCATCCATCTACTGGTTCACTCTCCAAATGGCTGCAATGGCTGGAGCCAAGCCAATCTGAAGCCAGGAGCCAGGAACTCCATCCTAGTCTCCCATGTGGGTGGCAGGGCCCCACATACTTGGGCCATCTTCTGTTGCTTTTCCTAGGTCATTAACAGGGAGCTGGATTGGAAGTGGAGCAGCCAGGACTCAAATTGGTGCCCATATGCGATGCCAGCATTGCAGGTAGTGGCCTGTTAATCCACTGCATCAGCCCCAAGTTTTTCATTTTTTAAATCAAGAATGCTATGTTGGATCTTGCCAAATACTGCTCTTATGCTATGTCATTTGTTGATTTTCATACATTAAACTAACCTTGAATTCCTTGAGTAAATCTTACTTGG
Organism: Lepus europaeus; assembly: GCF_033115175.1. Classification (NCBI taxonomy): domain Eukaryota; kingdom Metazoa; phylum Chordata; class Mammalia; order Lagomorpha; family Leporidae; genus Lepus; species Lepus europaeus. Next base: position 15,562,581 of record NC_084840.1, on the reverse strand, counting down.
ACATTACTGATTTTCCTTTTTACATGTTAGTGGATTCAGTTTCTTAAAATTTTGTCAAGGATTTTTTCATGCATTTTCATTAGGGAAATCGGTTTTATGTCTCATTTTTTATAATCATTTTGCTGGCTTTGAAACTAGCATAAGGTTGTGTTCTTGGAACAAATTCAGAAGTATTCCTTACTTTTCAGTTTTTTTGGAAGAGTTTAGTAGAACTGGTATTGTTTCTTTTTTAAAGTTGTCATAGATTTCATTAATGAAGCTATTCAGGTCTGGGGTTTTCCTTATTAGAAAGTTTTTAAACTTCAAATTGAATTACTTTACCAGATATGGTGCTTTTCAGGCTAAATAGTTCTTCCTGGACGTTGGTAGTTTGTGTCTTTCAAGACCTTTGTCCATTTTATGTTAGTTGCCAAATTTATTGTCATAAAGTTGTTCCTAATTTCTGCTAACATTTTAATGTCTGTAGAATATGTGTTTTTCTTCATCCTGGTGCTGGGCACCAGATGTGGGTTTCCTCAGGAGACTGGGAGCTCAGACAAGGTCGCTCTCTGTGATGGCTCTCTCTCAAGAAGCAGCAGCATTCAAAGTCCAGACTTCAGAACAGGCAAAGCCAGGCTGGTGACTACAAATGTTGCTGCGTTGCATGGCAGGCAGAGGTAGGCGATAAGACAGTAGAGTTAGGGCCTGCAGAGCTCCATGTCAAGGAGGGCCCATGCATGCAAAGCTAAAGAGTTTAAAATAATTAATTTTGATCAGTTTTTCATTGAATGATTTCACCTTTTTTTTTTTGTTTTACTTCCATATTCTCATTTATCTTTGAGATTGTCAAGAATTAGTACTGAAAGTTTACACGTTAGGAACTGGGCTCAAAGAGTATAAGTAAAACTCCCAAGATCACCTGTTGAATACATGAAAGATCCAGGACTTGAACTTGTTTTTGCTTTTAAATACCATTTTACATCAAAAAGACATTAACTGGCTGAGAGCATGAAGGTTCCATGGTCAGATTTTCATTTTAAATAGGTCTTTCTATGGTGGGAAATATGGGAATAAATCCATATTAGAGATAGGAAGACTGGACAAGAGACTGTTAAAAAGTTTAGGCAAGAGATGATAAACAGCCTGCCAAAGGCATGGAAAATGGGAACAGAGTTGAGCAAATTTATGAAGAAAAATTCTTGAGACACTGGGAGTGAGTGAAAGCAGAAGTTTCATAAAACAGAAAACCATGAATAACTCAGATTTCTGTTTTTGGGAGCATTGTGAATGGTATTACCACCAACAGCAGCTATATTTTTGGGTCTAATAATTTGTGTGTTTATATGTGTTACCTCCATTAGAATGTAGTCAGGGCCTGGTTTGATTTGTATGTGAATCAGAATGGATTTTTACCAGTCATCTAATCAACACTATTGTGCTGTGAGATTATTAGCTGAGTCACTGTAAGAATATTCCAGCATGTTCACCACGAGAAAAAGAGTAGCATGAGAAGTATCACTGTGTTTCTAAATCTGTATACATGAGATGCATGAAATTTGTATACCTTACATAGAATTAACAAAAATCCAAAATTAATAGATAAGTTAATTTTGGTGCAAAAAGCTTTTGAGGCCGGCGCCGTGGCTCAACAGGCTAATCCTCCGCCTTGCGGCGCCGGCACACCGGGTTCTAGTCCCGGTCGGGGCACCGATCCTGTCCCGGTTGCCCCTCTTCCAGGCCAGCTCTCTGCTGTGGCCAGGGAGTGCAGTGGAGGATGGCCCAAGTGCTTGGGCTCTGTACCCCATGGGAGACCAGGATAAGCACCTGGCTCCTGCCATCGGATCAGCGCGGTGCGCCGGCCGCAGTGCGCTACCGTGGCGGCCATTGGAGGGTGAACCAACGGCAAAAGGAAGACCTTTCTCTCTGTCTCTCTCTCACTGTCCACTCTACCTGTCAAAAAGAAAAAAAAAAAAAAGCTTTTGAGATACATGCATAGATTTTTCATAGTATGTCTTTTCCATGAACTTTCTAAAGATTCTTCATCTTTTCAAGGATAATGAGCTTATCAAAGAATATAAAAACTTATTTTCATTTTGCAGAAGTATAATTTATCTTTATTGTAGATTTATATATTTATCTTTTTTCCTTATATGACCACTTTAAACTCATTAAAATAGTCCATTTCTAGAAAGAAATTGACTTACAAAATAAAAAAAAGAATGAAATTTGTCTGATGAGAGACTTTTCACTTAGAAACTATCCAGGCAGTGGGTAAAATTAATTTAGGAGCAAAATTATGACACTTTTCTACATGTCAGGGTCTTGAATAGTGGACCTTTCAGGATCTTTTCCTGTCAGTTGCCTTATAAATAAATAACGTTTAGAATAAGTTCTTTAAAAATTTCAGTAACTAAGCCCTTAAGCTCCATCTGTCGTATCATAAATTCTGTTGTTTACAGAGGTGTCAGTATATTTTTATTAGTCAGACACCTAACATTATAAAGTAACTTAACTAGTAGAGAGAGTTCCTGACATGATTTTTTTTTTGGAGGAGTGTGAAAGTGATATGCACTCAGAAGGAGTCGTATTTTTAAGTCCTGATCTCTTCCTGGGCTTGTGATAAGCGTGACGATGATCTCTCAGCATGCTCTCAGCACAGCTCGCTGTGAGCCACGTGATCACCAGGTCGAACAACTGATGCTCCGTGATGCACTGTGTTGCTAAGCTGTGATATTCAGGATGGTAGCTGATTAGATGCATTTTACACTGTATGCTATAATTCAATTATAAGCTGAAGGACATCTATACAGGCAACAGATACCTGCCATTGTAAACAGAAGAATTAAAAGACGATCAGGGCCGGTGCTGTGGCTCACTAGGCTAATCCTCCGCCTTGCGGCACCGGCACACCAGGTTCTAGTCCCGGTCGGGGCACCGGATTCTGTCCCGGTTGCCCCCCTTCCAGGCCAGCTCTCTGCTGTGGCCCGGGAGTGCAGTGGAGGATGGCCCAAGTGCTTGAGCCCTGCACCCACATGGGAGACCAAGAGAAGCTCCTGGCTCCTGGGTTCGGATCAGCGCGGCGCACCGGCTGATTGGGTGAACCAATCGCAAAAGGAAGACCTTTCTCTCTGTCTCTCTCTCACTGTCCACTCTGCCTGTCAAAAAAAAAAAAAAAAAAACAAAACAAAACAGAACAAAAAAAAGAAACAAAAAAAAAAAAACGATCAGGAAGCACTGTCCACTCTTTTTATCCAAATAGCCTCATGAAAAGAGCCTGAGCTTTGGAGTCAGATCCAGTTAGAAAGCAACTTTAGTGGTTTGTGTCTCTACGAATTCCTATGTTGAAATCTAATCTCCAATGCAAAGGTATTAGGAGGAGTGGTTTGGGGGAGGTGATTACATCATGAGGGCAACTCCCTCATGAACAAGAGTAGGCCCTTAACACAGACTGAGTTTACCAAAACTTCATCTTCAACATCCTAGCCTCCAGAACTGTGAGAGATGAGTTTCTGTTGCTTAGAATCCACCCAGTCTTTTTGTGTTTTATTATAGCAGCCTGAAAGAGTAAGAGATTTGGCCATTTGCTATTTGGGTAACATAAAGTCCGTCCCCTAACTTCTCTGAGCCTCAGTTCCTTCTTTATAAAACATAGATACTAACACCTTGCAAAATTTTTCACCAGGATTATGGACAATGCGATAATGTACCTGGCCTGTAACAGTTACTCAGGAATGGGGCTTGTTAGTTTCATTGTTGTCATCATTAATTACTACTCAAAATGCAAGTTCAGGTTATAGGCTTTACAACCTGATGACATCAGCTCCTTCCATTTATTTCTTAGCCAGGGCCTGCTGAGGGATATGAATTACAGTTGAGCTCCAGTGCAGGGAAAATTGCAAGGGTAGGTCCAGAGGGTAGTGGGAACATACCTATGCCACCCTTCAGACCATCTAAAGGGCAACCTTTGACTGAATCGGGAGTTTTCTTGAAGAACCGTGAGATAAACCCACAAGTAGGAATGCCTTTTGTGTCTCCTCTTGCTGCACTTTGATGGAAGATTTGCCATTTGGGGATTGCCTGCATCAATGCTTCTTCCATTATCACCAATAGGTGAGAGTTGACTGCAATTAGCTGTAATTAGCCACTGATCTTTTTGGACAAGCAGAAAATCTGGTTTTTCCTCCAGACATTAAAAGAGCAATCAGAAAGGGTAGAACTTTTGCAGTGAGTAAACTTGGAGCCCAGTATAGTGAATCCTTCAAAAGCAGTACTTTCACCATGGCTAGTTCTGTATATATTTTTTAGAATACTTATTAAGATGCGTCATGGCCTGTTGGGGGGAACAGAAAGAACAAAGCATGAAGGAGTTTTACCAATGCTGTGTAGCGCAGTATGCAAAACACTGAGGCTAATTGAATTGAATGGCTTTGAACCCTTAGAAGTCACAAAGTGACAAGGTTTGCTTGACAGCTAGTGAGCGATTATTTCCTGTCCCACTGATTAATTTGGTCAATTAGTGGCAAATAGGAATGTCAGAAGTGGAAAGGGTAATGAGAGTCATTATAAATATAAGAGTAAATTGAGGGCAGCCTTGTCACAATAGGGTCTGCCCTGCCTGGTTCAAGCACTGATGGGACCAAGAGTTTATTCCCCTTTCTGTTTCCCCTCCCTGGAGACTTAATCTCTCAGTTCATCCAGAACATCTCTGTAATCAAAAATGGGCCTCTGGTGGCATTTTCTAATAGACTTATAGAAAACAAGTTTTTGAGTGGCACTTGAAATATTCATCTGCTCTTTGGCTCTTTAAGTGTGTTCTCAAATTAAAGTCTGCAGGTGCATTGTGGAGCAGGTGAGGTAGCCCCAGGTCTGAGTAGCCCACACGCGCAGCACCGCTGTGCCACCTCAGCTGGATGAGTGCTAGCTTCAAGCATCCACACAAGCTGATGTATTAGTTTCCCGAAGCTGCTGTAGAAAATGACCCCACAGTTGGTGGCTTCAGACAGCCCAGGCTTAGTCTCTGACAGTTCTGGAGGACAGGACTCTAAATCAAAGTGCTAGTGCAGAGGGTTCTTCCGGAGGTCCTGGGAAATAATTGGTTCCAGGTTCCGAGCGTCTGGTGGTTGCCTGCAGTCCTCAGCTCACAGATGCATCACCTCACTCTCTGGCTCCATGTCCACACGGTGTTCTCCCGCTGTGTGGTCTCCCTTTCTCTTCTTCTATAAAGACGACTGTCATTGGATTTAATGCACATCTTAATCCAATATGATCTTGATATCCTTAACTTAATTACAGCCATAAAAAGAATGAAATTCTACTATTTGCATCAAAAGGGAGGACATCAGGTTGAGTGAAATAAGCCATAGGAGATAAATACTGCATGATCTCCCTTAATGTGGGAGCTAAAACTAATATATATATATACATATATATGTATATATATATAAAACATAAAAAAGAAATGCCTATGTGTATCAGTATTGTTGCAGATATGGTTTGTCAAATGTTTTATACCTTGTGAAACCATTATCTAAGAATGTTATACTACTATAGTTTTAATTGTCTGTGATTACTTTAAAATTTACTGTGTTTGGGTAAAATCTCATCTTTCCATTTGAGTATTGTTTATAGTCTTTGACTATATTCTCACTAAACTAGGATTTTTTAAAAAAATATTTATTTATTTGAAAGAGTTAGAGAGAGAGAGAAGGAGAGAGGGAGAGAGATCTTCCAATCAGCTCTTACACTCTCCAAATGGCTGAAATGGCCAAAGCTGGGCTGATCTGAAGCCAGGAGCCAGGAGCTTTTCTGGGTCTCCCACTTGGGTGCAGGGGCCCAATGATTTGGGCCATCTTCCTCTGTTTTCCCAGGCTTTTAGCAGGGAGCTGGGTCAGAAGAGGAGCAGCAGGCACACAAACCGGTGCCCACATGGGATGCTGGTGCTGCAGGTGGCGATTTTACCTGCTATGTCATAGTGCCAGCCCCCAAGGATCTTTTTGTTTTTATCTGTTGAGTTCTTTATTTGGTGGAGAATTAAGCCCTTGATTAATGTAAGTTAAAAATGTGTTGTCTCAAATACTAAAAGGAAGGAAGGAAGAAGAAAGGAATATTCTTAGAATTGTATCCATGAACTATATTGAATCTGTCAAAAACTGAAAAGCAAAAATATGTTGGGGCTGGAATTGTGGTGTAGTGAGTAAAGCCACCATCTGTTATGTCAGAATCCCTTATGGATTCTGGTTCAAATCCTAGATGCTCCACTTCAGATCCAGCCCCCTACTAATATGTATGGGAAAGCAGTGGAGGATGTCTCAAATGCTTGGGCCCCTGCACTCATGTGGGAGACCTGGATGAAGCTCCTAGTTCCTGGCTTTGGTTTGCTCAGCCCTGGCCATTGTGACCATTTAGGGAGTGAACCAGTGGATGGACACACATTCTCTCTCTTGTCTCTCTTCTCTCTTACTGTGCCTTTCAAATACATAAAATAAATCTCAAAAAGGAAAACTATTTTAATAATTTATTGGTGTGCAGATATTCCAAGAGACATTTCAAAGTTAGTATATTCCAGGAGTTCCTGTACTCTTCTGAATACATTTACTGCTGTCCCTAGTAATGGAGCCCCATGGTGAGCATGATGGAGTCTGTATCCGTAATCAATCACACAGTGACTCAGAAATCTAAACGACTACTAGATGAATAGATAAATGAGAAATGAAGAAAAAGACTGAATGTTGCTAAAGAAAAGTTTCATCAAGTCCAATACATTCTTTGGCTATAGATTTCCAGGTCAACTTTCTTATGATTCTTTTTACTCATATAAATTACTGAAACACTGGAAGATAGAACTAAGCTGATGCGCTATAACAAACTACATATTAGAAACATAACTAAAGAGAATCAAAGAACCAAGGATTGGCTTCTCTTCAGAAGCGATGCCAACTATTTTACCTTCAGACCATCAGAGAATCAATCTCTGTCTGAACAGACGTTCCTTCCAAAAAAGCATTGCTGTAATAAAAAGTATCGGCTGGGTCCTTCGGTGATTCCTGGGGTGACTTGTCAATGTGACACATGATATACATTACATCAGGGCACCGTATTGTCAGCCTCTGATGTGTCTGCCCTGTCCTTGTGTGATGTGCCAGGCAGGACTGTTTCCCAGCCCCTAGAAGGGTGTACTGAGGTGGTGTGTGCTGGACTTGGTGATAAATGCAAGGACACTGAAGGTTGACACACAATACCTAATTCAGAGCTGCATTATCATTAAAATAAAAGGGAAACAGACGCTGAATAGAAAAGGGAGAGAGAATTCACAGCATAGATGTCCTGGGCTTTCCTATGTCCTGCTGTGTACGGCAAGGCCAGCTTTGAGTGCCACATCCTTCACTGTAAAGTCCACCGACTTTGACATTGCACCTTGATAAATGCATGGCCAGTGCTCGTCAATGCACTGTTTCTTCCCCATATATTTGGTTGAAACAAATAAGCAAGTTTTCCGTTTTTATGTTCTACATTTTATTAAGTGTATCTCTGCTGATGCCCATTTGCAGAGCAAATTAACCAAAATGAACAGGAAAGGAATAACTCTGCCTGTCTCTCATTGCCCTCATCGTGTTGGCTAATAGGGTATCCAAATATGACTTGGCTCATGCATCACTCTGAGTCCTTCTGCTACCTAAAGTATGGGACATGATCAAAGGAGCCAAAGTTGGTTCTCATGTCAGGTACGGTGTGCTTATTAAAAACACACATTCTTAGTGAATAAAAATTATTTTGCATGTTAAAATATAGTGTCTAAAGGCAAGATGAAGTGTATAAAAGCATATGTACCATCAAGAGATTAATGACCTTGGGCAGATTACTTATCCTGACGTTACCTCCATTTCCTCATCTATAAAATGACAAATTGGATAACATCATAAGAGCAAATCCCTATAAACCATTTTGTTCTTCTCCTGTCACCATTATAAGTGATTTTCATATAATTCATTAAGTACAGCAATCTGTACTTGACAGAGTAGAATCTGTTATCAATTCTCTTTTAAAGATTAAGAAAGAGAGGCAGTTGGAAGACAAGGAACTTATCCAGTGGATGACAGAACTGACGTTCGTACTGGGGCAATTTGGCCTTCGGATCCACATTCTTAATAACTATCCTCTACTTCTTTCAGCACATTAGTGACTAGGCACTGGAAGTGTTATCTAGAAACTAGTATATAATTTTGTATAAAATTTGCTTTCTTGCCCAGAATCAGTGGGAGGTGTTCATTCATGCAACAAGCCACTATAAAAGCCTTTCATGAAACACTTTCTTGAAGCTATGATGAATCATTGAAGCTGAGAGGACAAAAATAGGACAGTGGGACTGAACATCCCCATCTTTAGTTCACCTTTGAAAGAATCCCCACTTCTTAATGATTTCACACTGATTCAATCACAGCAGGTTAACTGGTTTCCAGAGATACTGATCTTAGAGATTGGGAGGAAAGCATAGAAAACCCATACATGTCCAGCACAATGCTACCTCCCATAGAGTGACTATAGAAGGGTCTGAACGCATCCATTTGACCAGGTCATAAAGAACTTGCCCAGTTCTGGCATCCAGAAGGCTCTATCCTCACCTACTCAAGACACAAACTGGGTGATGGATGAGAATGTGGCCACTATGAAAACTTTAGAGCACACTGACCCATGTTCGTGATATTTGGATTCAAAGTACAGAACTTGAACTCAGGACCCATCATTTTATTACTTTTGACCCTGGAACAAGGAAAACTTTACTCTTTGTACGTGTCATTTGGAAACACCTTAAGGGATGGGTGATAATTAATATGAGTACATATTTTTGTACTATTTAAGTGTCACTCACAGACCAGTTATTATGATTGTCACAAAGGAGTTTTTTAGGCGTGCACTACCAATACATGTGTAGCACTCCCTTCTCTACTTTGCAACTTCACATTCTTGTTGCATCTAAAGGTTTTTCAGATTTTAACATCCCAGTTAGATAAATGGCTTCCCTCCTGGAAGAGGGAACAAAATGGAATTAGGAAGAGGACAAGATAAAAGGGAAAACTCAGATGGAAAAATGGTGTCACGGTCACTCTTGATATTGCCAGCCTATCAGATTCTGTGATACCAAGTAGCGCCTGCATGTGCTTTCCATGAGGCTGCCAGCCACTGCGTTTTACCCCCAAGAGCACTGTCGTGGTGACCCACACTTGGTCAATGGTTTCCCCCCTTGAGTAACTGAGTGAGAAGCTTCTCTTGAATTTGACTTACTGAATCTTAAAGAGAAAAGCTCTCTTTTCGCTTTGGGGTCAGTGAGTGGGAAAGCACAAATATGGCACTCCCCGTGGCTTCATCCCCATCTCAACCTCCACTGCGCTGCAGAAGAACGTCACCTACGGTAGGAGAAAAGGAGGCTAAAACGGGAGGCAAAGCAGGGACGATGGATGCAGCAAGTCTGGACAGACACCACGGTGCTGTTTCTGAAATAAATCACTTTTAAGGTCCATTCACTTTATTCTCCCATTCATTCAATAGCTGCCCGACGATTGCTGACCAAGTCAACTGCCAGTGGTTTGAAACAGTTAAAAATGCTTGCTTCATGGAACTCACATTCTAGTAGGGAGAGGCAGACAATAAACAAGATAATTAAGTAAAATTACATAGTATTCTTGAGGATGATAATTCCCATGGGGTAGGGAAATATCATAGGGTAAGAAAATAAATAGGCAGGTCTGGGAGATGGGAGGTAGGGAGTTTTCAGTTGAAATAAGAGTCAAGGTAGGCATTTGAGCAAATATTTGAGGAAGGTAAAGGAGGGAACCATACAGGTATCTGGAAGGATGATTGTGATCCAGGGAGATGGAACAGGACCTTCAGCAAGAGTGTGGCAGGTGCATATTAGCGGCAAAATGTCCAGTATAGCTGGAAGTGTGTGAGTGCAGAGTCGAAGGCAACAAAGTTCAGATTATGTGGGCTCATGGAGCCAAGGTGACAGTTTTTGATTATATATTTGTGAAATGTGAAGCCAGTATGTTTTGAATGGCAGAATATGATGATCTGACATGTACATTTACAGGATTAGCTGAAAAATGAATATGGGGGTGGATAAAAATCATAGTAGGAAAACCAGGAAGGAAGTTATTTCAATAATTCAGAGGAGGGATAATTACTGGTGACTTAGGAGACAATGTGAGTGAGAAATGGTTGGCTTATGGATTGGATGTAGGGCCCACAGGGTTTTCCGAGGGATTGGATAGAATTATGTGTGACAGAGAAGGATAAACAATGTCATAAAGCTTTTTTTATCATGAGAAACTGATGAATGGCATTGCTATCAGCTGAGGTAGGGAAGACAGCAGATGGAGTGGGAGTTCAGTTTTGGGCATGTTGAGTTTGATACCTATAAAACATCTGATGCATATAATGGTGAGGAATTGAATAAAGGAGTGTGGATCTAGGAGAGATGTAAATTTGGATTTCATACATAGAAGATACTTAATAATGTGAAAATGGATGACTTTGCCAAGGTAATACGTGGTGGCAGAAAAGCTCCATGAATGGAGTTCTGAGGCCAGCAAGTTGCATAGGAACTGGACTGAGAGGGAGGACACGTTGAAGTCCAAGGGAAACCAGCAGAGGGCATTGTTTTGGTGGTCAAGGAGACCATGAAGAAGCAATGATCAACTGTGTTAAATGGGTAAGCATGGGAGCTCCCGATGACCTTGAAAGGAGTAGTCTCAGTGAATTGGGGAGATTTGTTTGGAGTGAATTCAAGAGAGCACGTGAGGAGAAGGACGAGTGGACAGTAGTATAGACAGCTTCGTCAAGGAATTTTGCTGCAGAGAGGAGCAAATATGTAAGACTGCATTTCACATGGACTAAACTTTTTGAAGGATTAAAAAAATTTTTAAGATAGAAATAGCTATAGGATATTGGGAAGTCAGTGGGAAAGATCTAGAAGAAAGGGAAATATTGGTGATGGATGATGAGGGGTAGGGGAGAGGATGATGGAATCCAGGGCACTAGTGGAAGATGACTTTACAGGAAAATGGATAGTTCATCTAGAATAGCAGGGCAGAAGGCAGAGTCTGTGGGAGTAGATGCTGTTATGAATTCGATGTGGGAGGTTGGAGTCTGGAGAAATTCCCTTTTCAGTTATTTGAGACAATAGATTTGACTTCAGTCACTCCAAGATAGTTTCTGATAGAACTCAAAGTCTCTTGGGAGAACGAACAAAGACAATAAAATAATTTCTGCAGGGTAAAATAATAGAGCTAATAATATAGCACAGGCTTACTTGAGTAGTATCAGAGTCAACTGGACCTTAGATCTTGGTTTGATCCCAAAGCTATTGACTCAGGCCTGCAAAGAGGTTCTTTTTTTTTTTTAAATTAATTTATTTATTTGGAAGTCACAGAGAGAGGAGAGACAGAGAGCTTTCATCTGCTGGTTCACACCCAAAAATGGCCATAATGTCTAGGATTGGGCAGGCCAAAACCAGGAGCCAGGAGCTTCTTCTGGGGCTCCCATGTGGATGCAGGGGTCCAAGCATTTAGGTAATCTTCTACTGCTTTCCCAGACACGTTAGCAAGGAGCTGGACAAGAAGCGGAGCAGCCAGGATTTGTACCAGGGCCCAAATGGGACACTGCACACGGTGGCTTAACCTACTGTGCCACAGCACCAGACCCACATAAAGAGTTTCTTAGTTATACTTTTTGCAGCTGTTTTTTGAGTAACTAACAGGCATCTCATGGCAAAAAATAAACCTTTGACCATGTCAGTGAAGATGACTTACTTGGTGCACTACTAAATTTTTTGTAGAGGTGGTTTCGTGAGGTCAGAGATACCCAGGAAAAGTTCTTTAAAGAGGGACACTTAAGCTGAGAGTGGAACAATGAGGAGGAGTGAAGAAGGCAAAGGGGAGAAGAAAGAGCAGCTGAGGTGCTGGAAACAGTGTTGGCCATTCCTTGTGGTGAGAGAGGGCCCGGAAGTGTGAAGGAGGCATGAAGACCACAGGCTGCAGCAGAGACTCCAAGTGGACCTCTTGGTGGGCAATGAGCATGGATGGGTCTGGTCAGGGGGCTTGTAATAGGGCATCTCAATGCACTCAGTGCCATGAAGCACTGAATACATGGTAGTAGGAGTATATAGCTAGAACTCTGGGGGTACTATTTATGCCACTTCAAATGCTACCACATACACAATGTCATACAGTTCTCACAGACTCAATAATTTTTGTTTTGTTCCTTACAAAAGGATTTGCTGGCCAGGATTGTACACTCAGTCAGTGGGAATGCAGCAACTTAAATCCCAGCCCACTCCATCTTAAAGAAGCCTCTCTTCTTTCTATTAAACCTCAATAGTACAAAAACGTAGTTATGACCATTGACCTGGGAACTTGATCGTTCACAGACAATCATAAAAAAATCTTCATGAAATAATTTGAAGATGATTAATGATCAGTGGAAAAAGAAAATAATTGTGAGTTAAAATATTAGAGTCTGGCTTATTCTATCAAAAATATTATTTTATCCCTTGATTCTGTTTCTGTGATTTCCTTGATATATGGGATTTTGTGGGTAATCATAGTCCAAAACATATAGGTCTTGTTGAAGATCAGCAGAAAAAAAAATCTATGGTTTTTAGAAGAGAGAATTGAAATAACATTTACATTATTAAATGACTTACCCAATTTTGAAACTTATCTTTCCTAAATCACAATTATTTTAAAAGGTTGTCTTAGTCTGGTTTCTACTGCTATAAGAGAATATCTTATAGACGGTATTTATAAAGAAAAGTAAGTTTATTTAGCTCACGGTTCTGGAAGTCCAAGAGCAGGGTGACAGCATCTGCTTGGCATTTGGTGGGACCTTGCTGGCAGTGCTGACGTGGCAGATAGTACTGCATGGCGAGGCAGAGTACGGAAGCCAGAGAGACAGAGCAGGCAAGCTCACTGTTGTAACAAAGCCATTATGTTACGATCCACTAATTTACTTCCCCTTAGTCCATGCATGCATTAATCCACTCATCAGGCAGAGCTCACATGACCAAGCCACCTTCTGATGGTCCTGCCTGAACTTACCTCTTAATATCTTACAATGGAGATGAATTCCAACAGGAGTTTTGGTGGAGCTATTGAACCCAGAGAACATGGAGCTGGCTTGCTTTGTAAAGCGCTTTCCACTTAATTCAAGTTTGCTTTTGGAAAGAATTCTAAGCCCAGCATTCTCAGTCATCTTCTGAAGGTGACCGGAAGACAAGCTGACAGTGTGTGTGGCTGCACCTATAACCCTGTGCCAACCTCAATAAAAACAAGCAACAGTCAGGGAGAGAGACTCGTAAGAATGAGGAAATTTATTGGAGGAATATCAGCACGGGAGTTGCGTGCTGGTAAACTATGGGTGTATTCAAAGAGGCAAAGGCGAGGATTACTTCAGATATTCTCAAACGATAATCTTTAGCCACAATGATTAATAACCACACTTATGTTAGTCCAAGGTTGGACAGACAGCTGCTAGGCAGATGTCCTTGGGGATGTGATGATGTTTAAGGTTGCAGTGGCCTCTGTGTAATCTTGTGGTTCTTGTAGACTCTTTCATGATAGTTAGGATCAGGCAGGTCTGGTAAGAGCCCTTCCTTGGCTTTAGTTATTTATTCTTGTTAGGGTGGACACATGCAACTCCATTTTGTTAAAAAGATTTACTTGTTTATTTGAAAGGCAGAGTTACAGATGGAGAGGCAGACACAGAGATCTTAAATTTGCTGGTTCACCCCTAAATGGCCACAACCACCTGGAGCTGGGCCAGGCTGAAGCCAGGAGGCAGGAGCTTCACCCAAGTCTCCCTCATGGGTGCGGGGCCTGAGCATTTGAGCCACCTTGTGCTGCTTTCTCAGGTGCATAAGCAGGGAGCTGGATCAGAAGTAGAGCAGCCAGGACTGGCGCCCACATGGGATGCTGGTATCGCAGGTGGCGGCTTAACCCAGAGTGCCACAACATCAGCCTCACACATCTTCATTCTGACAACATTCCCATTCCTTGTATGTGAGGTGCCTCTGTATTGTGCTGTGAGGCTGTGGATATTGATCATGTTACACTGAGAGTATTTATTGTGGTACAATTTTGTGAATTTAATTGAAAAACTTCCTCATAATAAAACTTCATACTTGGTGATGAGGAACAAAGAGAATCATTGGGCTTACAATTCGTTAATACAGACATCAAAAATCAAATGACAGTAATGTTAATACAAAATATGAATAACAGTGAGGACAGCTACTGTTCATGGAAAAACTATAATATTGTGGACTCTTTCCATTATCATGATCTCTAATCCTGTCAACAATGCTGCTCAGTATGACTAGTGTGCTCCAAAAATGAGAGACAGAAGCTATGAGTCTTTAGAAAACTAGTCAGTGGGTGCATGACACAAAAAACAGACAAAAATCAGACCTAAAACCCCATTCCATAAAGTGGCTTTATATGTACTAGATTTTTATTTTTTGGCTCTTTGATGTAGTTTGTGATTCTGAATGCCTTTTTCTTATTTATATAAATAAAATGGATCTATGGAAAACTAGAGAATACATAAAAATGAAAGAGAATCAAAAGCTTTCTGTGGGATTTGCAAGATATAGTTATTATTGATATTTTAGAATACTTTATTACTGTCTTTTCCTACTTTTATTTTGAATAATTACATATATTTGCCTGTTTATTTTTGTGATATAAAATTGTGGTCATATGCATAAAATTGACATTATACTGGCATGTAGTATACAAGTGTTTTTTCACTTGATGGTTTTCATAAGTATTTTTAGTTATTAAGTACACTTTGAAAACATACTATTAATATTCCTATAATATTTCATATTAAGGTTTTTATGTAATTCTTTTCCTTTTGCTAGGTTTTACATTTTCAATTTTGTATCATTATACATAATTCTGAATTAAATATCCTAATATGTCAAATTTGTTCATAACTGATTTTCTCCTGAGAGGATACTCTAAGAAGAGAGATTACTCTATTAAAGTATAAGGACATCTTTAAAAGTCTCAGTGGAGATCACAAAATTGTGCAGTGTTGAAGCGTGCTTAGAACTCTGGGGGGATTCAGAGAGGCTCCCATCAGGTTAGGGGAGTTTGAACGGGATACATGGTTTGACACGCATTATCTGAACACATGGTGCATACCAAATGCTCTCTTAGGCATTGGGGTCACAAAAAGGCCGACCTCTGATCAGGTGTGTTGGAGGAAGTACTGTGACTCTTCTCTATTCACGGTGACCCTTACTCTCAGGATCTGCTCCTGCGCCCTCCCCAAGGGTAAAGTAATTTCTTACCTGGGGAGGCTTTGCTACATTTTGTTTATGTGTGTATAATTTCTTGAATCAAATACTTTCGGTTGGATTTTTTTTTTTTTTTGACAGGTAGAGTTAGACAGTGAGAGAGAGAGAGAGAGAGAGAGGGGAAGATCTTCCTTTTCCATTGGTTCACCCCCCAAATCGATGTGCTGCGCTGATCCGAAGCCAGGAGCTAGGTGTATCCTCCTGGTCTCCCATGAGGGTGCAGGGCCCAAGGACTTGGGCCATCCTCCACTGCCTTCTCAGGGCCACAGCAGAGAGCTGGCCTAGAAGAGGAGCAACCGGGACACAATCCGGTGTCCCAACCGGGACTAGAACCTGGGATGCCGGTGCTGCAGGCGGAGGATTAGCCTAGTGAGCCGCGGTGCTGGCCTCGGTTGGATCTTAATTCTTTGCTTTTATTAAGCTGCATACTCATGGAGAGATTACGTTAAAGCTTTGCATTTCTGCACTTGCAAAATGGAGGAA
This sequence comes from Lepus europaeus, assembly GCF_033115175.1. NCBI lineage: Eukaryota > Metazoa > Chordata > Mammalia > Lagomorpha > Leporidae > Lepus > Lepus europaeus. The sequence goes on along the minus strand of NC_084840.1, from coordinate 15,546,764 downwards.
ATTGTAAAACACATTACTGAGTTTTTCGATGTATTAAATAGCACAATGCGTGTAAAGCAGTAGTGTATCTTGCAAGAACTGTCAACTTCTGTCATGCTTCTGTGTTGTTGGGAGCATCCGTGCCTTGAGTATTTCCGGAGCTTACTTCTGAAGATCAAACAATGGTGCTTTGGAATGAAGAAACAAGAGACTGGGAGGTTTGGGAAGAAGCAATGTGAACATTACTGCCTCCCCTTTTTGATTCTCTTGCCAGCTGTTCAGTACTTTAAATATGCTAATTTTACTAGTATCCTTTTTGTACAGATAGAAAATTGAGGAGAAAATTAGCTATTTGCTCAATAATTTACAAAAAGAAGTTAAATAAGGTGCTTCTCTGCTAGGCATTTACAAGTAGTCCCCATCAATTCTTTCAGGAACTCTTTGGAATATTCCATTATTATTAGCATTATTATAATATTATTATCATTTTCACTTCACAGATGAGGAAACTAGGACTTAAATAGTAGCAAGACGGTGCCTGTGGTTCCATGGCTGAGAAGAGGCTGCATCTAATGCTCACGGGCATGCTACCAACTGTGCGTCTCCTGCACCCCACACCACCCCTCAAAGGAATAAACAGTGAGTTGTCTTAACACTTATAAAATTAATGTAACTTATCATCCAGTTGTTATAAGTGTATGTTTTCCTTTGTTTTCTATCACTCACCTAGTAGAGCTCAATGTAAATCAATACAAGGTTACCGTAAAGTCAAGGAAATCTTTTCCAATGAACTTTACTTGAAGGGATAAAGAATGCAACTTGAAGACAGTATTATTCCAGTTTTGAATTTCCTTTTGAATAAATACAAGCAAAGAGGCAAATATTTAACTTTTGTGTATCATAGACAGTCATATAGAAGATAAATCTAGCTTTTCAAATGCTTCACCCTTTTCGAAGCCAACATTTAAATGAAGATAACAAAATTTAATAGGAGAGTCTTAATTTGGTCATTCCCGGAAGAGTCTTGATTGTAGCAACTGCTGTATCTGCCACCTGGAAGAGTTTTCCTGTTGGACTTGTGTGTTTATCCTATAATAAGGAATGTGATTTGAAAAGGAGTCCAAGTCCTTGCATTGCTATGTGACATGGGGAAACCGGATAGGAACTCAGGAGCAAGTGAACAGCAGGTGCCCCATCTGTGGCTGCCTCACAAAGGAGTCTAAATAAGTGAAGTCTCATTTCTCAGTTCCACTGTCCCCATCAGCTGGAAAATTAAGACACAATCTGGAGAGCAAGTGATGCAGTGGCTGGAAAAGGCTCTGAAACGTTTCCTGTAAGACGCAGGTATTAGCTATGAGGTTCATTAGCTTGCGGTGTATTTTGAGGCTTTCGATGTTAAACCACGTTTTCTCTCTTTGAAGTAGTTCTATCAGTTTAGCAAGCCAAATGTGTAAGTTTGTCTGTGGAAAGTCAAGAAGTCACTAAAAGATTGACTCCCCAGACCAGCAGTCCTTAACAACAAAATTCCTCTGTGCTTCCTTGGTAAGCAAGATTTGTAAAATAGAATAAAATAATATAAAATAAAAAATAAATTTAAATGCATTGAACAAGTCCACAGTTCTGTAGCTGAAATTCTGAATTCAAAAACAATTCTTCAAACAAATTTCCTTAAAAAATAAAACAAAGCAAAATAAACCCTAAGGTAGAATTTATAAAAATATCAGATCCTAAGTATTCACTCATATGCATTTTGATGATTGTACAAATCTATGTGATTTCTCACCCCAGACAAGATATTAAACCATTTCTACCACCCTATAAAGTTTCTTTATATACAAGCTTTTCCTTTTTCCTGATCATCTTCCCAGCAACCATTTTTTTTTTTTTTTTACTTCTACCACCATGGATTAATTTTGCCTGTTCTTGGATTTCACATAAACAGTCATGTAACATGTTTCCTTTTGTGTTTGAATTCTTCACTTAAGTAAGCTTTGAGGTTCATCCATATTGTATCAGCAGTCTGTTCCTTTCTTTTTCTGAGTTGCATTCCATTATATAAATATAATTTGTATATCTGTCTGTTGATGACATTTAGGTTTTTTTCAGTTTGGGGCTATTATGAATGAGTCTCTTAACACCGTACTCATCAACACCTTTTTGTGGGCACATATTTTAATTTTTCCTGGGTAAATATCTAGCAAGGGAATTTCTGGGTTGTGAATATATAGTTAGGTTCACATGGAAGTACAAAATAATTCTCTAACTTGGTAATACCACTTGTGCTTCCATGAGCAGAGTGTGAAAGTAACAGTTGCTCATCCTCACTGGCAATTTTGGCATAGTTGGTTTGTTCTTTGGCACTTTGGGTCTTCTACTCAATGTGAAATAGAATCACATTGTGGCTTTAATTTGTGTGTCCTGATGATTAATGATGTTAAGCACTTTTATATGTGCTTGCCGGCCATTTGCATATCCTGTTTTGCGAAGTGGCTTACACTTACACATTTTTACCAATTTTGTATAGAATTTTAAAAAGTATCAATTTGTTAGACTTCTTCATATATTTATATGGAGTTTTTTTTATATATTTTGAAAATTAGTGTTTATATGATAAATGTTTTGCAAATATTTTCCCACATTCTGTGGCTAGCCTGTTAATTGAAAACTGGACATTTTAAAACATATTTGAAGGAATTCATGTAACAGTGCATGCTGATGTGAAATGAGGTATAATTATTTAGTTTTTATGCCAGGTGTTATACTGCAAAAATATCAATTAATACTTTAATTATTAGATAGAGCACCACAGCTTACCAGATTTTTAAATAATATATAGTATAAACCCTATTCTGCCTTTCTAAAAACAAGAGCAGTGGAAATTTAAAAAGCATTTGGCCCTGAGAGTTCTGAATGGAGAACTGGGGCCTCACAGTTCTCAGCATGTCCTTGCATGTGGAATGATGCTACCAGACTAGTGAGTAGAACACACGCAGCAAACGTACTGGCGCCTCGTACTACAGTCACTCATTTAATTACCATTCCTGTAAAACTTACTCAAGGGCAGAATGTATGTTAAATGATAAACTTCTAGGAGTCATAAACCGTGTTGTTTTCTATATTTTTCAATGCATACCAAGCTAAGATAATTAGATTAAATTAAATTTTAGACATAAGTGACATTTCTCTATTATTGTGATAAATATTCTGATAAATTGAATTCATGTTTCCTTATGAATTATTCAGAGTTGACTAAAAAGGTCTTTCATTCTGATTTGATAATTCTTTACAAATTACCTTCCTTTGGTGTACTGTGGTTTCCCTTGTTTCGTACTAACTTTCTCGCATTTAAGATACCTGTTTTCAACTGGGATCCCAAGCTATTAAATGGGAAGCTTCAGAAATAAGCAACTCATAACTTTTAAGTTACACCCCATTCTGAGTAGTGTTAAGAAATCTCTCACCACCCTGCTCTGTCCTACTTAGGATGTGGATCATCCATTGGTCAGATTACCCATGCTAGACCTCTAAATCACTCAGTAGCCATCTCATTATCAAATTGACTATCAAGATAGCACAGTACTTGTATTCAAGTAACCCTTATATAGTAGCTGCTACATCACAATGCCTATGTGAATCACTTCACTTCATTTTATGTAGTAGGTGTTGTACCATCTCACATAAGCACAAGAAGGATGTAGAATACAATAAGTTATTTAAATAGAGACTACATCCAAATTTTTCCTGTTTTATTTCAGTTTTTAAATTTTATTTAAATTATACAAGTTTCATATGTTTTATATACAGATTAGGAACATAGTGGCACTACCCCCCACTCCTTCCTACAAACACTCCAACCCTTCCTCATCCTCCCTCTAACTTTCCCACTCTTAATTTTTACAAAGATCTATTTTAAGTTTTCTTAATGTTCATATAATTAACACTACACTAAGTAAAAGAGTTCAACAAAAAGTATGAAGAGGAAAAAAAAAAGCATTGTTCCTCAATGGAAGAGACAGGGTGTAAACAATCATTGAATCTCAAAATGTCTATTTCACTATAGTATATTACATTTCAGCTAGCCTATTAGTTACTTTGGATCAAGGAAAACTCAATATCTGTCTTTCTGGGACGGGCTTATTTCACTAAGTATAATAGTTTCCAGTTGCGTTCATCCTGTTGCAAAATACAGGATTTCATTTTTTTTTTTACAGCTGTGTAGTAGGCCATAATGTATATAACCATAATTTCTTTATCTAGTCAACAGTTGATGGACATCTGGGTTGATTCCATATATTAGCTATTGTGAATTGTGCTGCAATGAACATGGGGGTACAGATAACTCTTTCCTATCTGATTTCTTTTGGTTTGGATAAATTCCCAGGAATGGGATGGCTGGATCAAATGCTAGTGCTATATTCAGATTTCTGAGTTATCTCCATACTGTCTTCCATAGTAGCTGCATCAGTTTACATTCCTACCAACAGTGGATTAAGGTACCTTTTCTCCCACATCTTCACCAGCATTTGTATTCTGTTGATTTCTGTATGAGAGACATTGTAACTGGAGTGCAGTGAAACCTCACCATGGTTTTCATTTGCATTTCCCTGATGTCTAGGGATCCTGACCATTTTCTCAAGTGTCTGTTGGCCATTTGAATTTCCTCTCTTGATAAATGCCTGTTAAAAGTCCTTGGCCCATTTCTTAACTGGGTTGTTTGTTTTGTTGTTGAAATTCTTGAGCTCTTTATAGATTCTGGATGTTAACCCTTATCGGTTCTGTATTTGCAAAAATTTTCTCCCATTCTGTCGATTGCCTCTTCACATTGCTGAGTGTTTCTTTTGCAGTATAGAAGCTTTTCAAATTGATGTAATCCCACTTGTCAATTTTGGCTTTTGTTGTGTGTGCCTCTGGAGTCTTTTCCAGAAGTCTTTGCCTATGCCAAAGTCTTGCAGTTTCCCCAATGTTCTCTGGGTTGTAGATTGATGTCTGTGATTCATTTTGAGTGGATTTTTGTGTAAGGTATAAGGTATGGGTCTACTTTCATACTTCTACAAGGGGAGGTCCAGTTTTCCTAGCACCATTTGTTAATGAGACTGTTCTTGCTCCAGGGATTGAATTTAGCTTCTTTGTCAAAGATAAGTTGATTGTAGATGCATGAATTGGTATCTGGAATTTCTATTCTGTTCCATTGGTCTACAAGTTGGTTTTTGTGTCAATACCAGGCTTTTTTTTTTTTTTTTTTTGTAACTGCCCTGTAGTATATCTTGATATCAGGTATTGTGATGCCTCCAGATTTGTTTTGTTTTATATGACAGCTTTAGCTATTCAGAATCTCTTGAGTTTCCATTCAAATTTTGGCACATTTTTTATAGATCTGCAAAAAATGTCATTGGTATTTTGACTGATATCACATTAAATCCGCAAATTTCTTTAGGTAGTATAGACTTTTTTTACATTTTAGAAGAAAGTCACTAGAATGATCTACTAATGACTTTTTTTAAACTTTTATTTAATAAATATAAATTTCCAAAGTACAACTGTTGGATTATAGCAGCTTTTCCCCCCATAAGCTCCCTCCCACACACAACCATCCCATCTTCCACTCCCTCTCCCATTCCATTCTTCATCAAGATTCATTTTCAATTATCTTTATATATAGAAGATCAATTTAGTATATATTAAGTAAAGATTTCAACAGTTTGCACCCACACAGAACACAAAATGTAAAGTAGTTTGAGTACTAGTTATAGCATTAATTTACATTGTACAATACATTAAGGACAGAAATTCTACATGGGAAGTAAGTGCACACTGACTCCTGTTGTTGACTTAACAATTAACACCCTTGTTTATGGTGTCAGTAATCACCCTAGGCTCTTACCATGGGTTGCCAAGGCTATGGGTCTTGTTTATGTGATCCCTTTGACTCTTAATCCTTTCATTGAGCATGTCCTAAAGTGTACATCTCCTCCCTCTCTTATTGTGACTCTTATATTTAACAGGGATCACTTTTCAGTTAAATTTAAACACGTAAGAATAATTGTGTGTTAATTAAAAAGTTCGACCAATAGTATTAAGTAGAACACAAAAAATAGTAAAAGGGATAAAGTATTAAGTTGTTCATCAACAGTCAGGACAAGGGCTGATCAAGTCACTGTTTCTCATAGTGTCCATTTCACTTCAACAGTTTTTCTTTTTGATGTTTGGTTAGTTGTCACCAATCAGGGAGAACGTATGATATTTGTCCCTTTGGGACTGGCTTATTTCACTCAGCATGTTGTTTTCCACATTCTCCATTTTGTTACAAATGACCGGATTTAATTTTTTTTTTTTTACTGCTGTATAGTATTCTATAGAGTACATATCCCATAATTTCTTTATCCAGTCTACTGTTGATGGGCATTTAGGTTGATTCCAGGTCTTAGCTATTGTGAATTGAGCTGCAATAAATATTGAGGTGCAGACAGATTTTTTGTTTGCCAATTTAATTTCCTTTGGGTAAATTCCAAGGAGTGGGATGGCTGGGTTGTGTGGTAGGGTTATATTCAGGTTTCTGAGGAATCTCCAAACTGACTTCCATAGTGGCTTTACCAGTTTGCATTCCCACCAACAGTGGGTTAGTGTCCCTTTTTCCCCACATCCTCTCCAGCATCTATTGTTGGTAGATTTCTGAATGTGAGCCATTCTCACCGGGGTGAGGTAAAACCTCCTTGTGGTTTTGATTTGCATTTCCCTGATTGCTAGTGATCTTGAACATTTTTTCATGTGTCCGTTGGCCATTTGGATTTCCTCTTTTGAAAAATGTCTATTGAGGTCCTTGGCCCATCTCTTAAGTGGGTTGTTTGTTTTGTTGTTGTGGAGTTTCTTGATCTCTTTGTAGATTCTGGTTATTAATCCTTTATCTGTAGCATAGTTTGCAAATATTTTTTTTCCCATTCTTTTGGTTGCCTCTTCATTTTCCTGACTGTTTCTTTTGAAGTACAGAAACTTCTCAATTTGATACAACCCTAATTGTTAATTTTGGCTTTATTGCCTGTGCCTCTGGGGTCTTTTCCAAGAAGTCTTTGCCTGTGCCAATATCTTGCAGGGTTTCTCCAATGTTCTCTAATAATTTGATGGTGTAGGGTCATAGGCTTAGATCTGTAATCCATGTTGAGTGGATTTTTGTGTAAGGTGAAAGGTAGGGGTCTTGTTTCATGCTTCTTCACATGGAATCCAGTTTTCCCAGCACCATTTGTTGAATAGACTGTCCTTGCTCCCAGAATTGGTTTTAGATCCTTGATCAAATATGAGTTGGCTGTAGATGTTTAGGTTGACTTCTGGTGTTTCTATTCTGTTCCATTGATCTATCCATCTGTTTCTGTACCAGTACCATGCTATTTTGATAACAACTACCCTGTAGTATGTCCTGAAATCTGGTATTGTGATGCCTCCAGCTTTGTTTTTGTTGTCCAAGATTGCTTTAGCTATTCAAGGTCTCCTGTGCCTCAATAGGAATTTCAGCATCATTTTTTTCCAGATATGAGAAGAATGTCTTTGGTATTTTGATTGGTATCACATTGAATCTATAAATTGCTTTTGTGAGAATGGATATTTTGATGATGTTGATTTTTCCAATCAATGAACATTGAAGATTTTTGCATTTTTTGGTATCTTCTTTTATTTCTTTAAGATTTTGTAATTCTCATTGTAGAGATCTTTAACGTCCTTAATTAAGTTTATTCCAAGGTATTGGCCCAACTAAGTAAAAAAAGAAGAGAAAAGACCCAAATCAATAAAATCAAAGATGTAAAAGGGAATGTAACATTAGACACCACAGAAATAAAAATATCATCAGAAATTACTACAAAGAGTTGTATGCCAGCAAACAGGGAAATTTATTGGAAATGCATAGATTCTTGGACACATGCAACCTACCTAAATTGAACCAGGAAGACATAGAAAGCCTAAACAGACCCATAACTGAGACAGAAATTGAATCAGTAATAAAGTCCCTCCCAACCAAGAAAAGACCAGGACCAGATGGATTCACTGCTGAATTCTACCAGACATTTAAAGAAGAACTAACTCCAATTCTTCTCAAACTATTCAGAACAATCATAAAAGAGGGAACCCTCTCAAATTCTTTCTATGAAGCCAGCATCATCTTAACCCCTAAGCCAGAAAAGATGCAGCATTGAAAGAGAATTACAGACCAATATCCCTGATGAACATAGATGCAAAAATCCTCAATAAAATTCTGGCCAATAGAATGCAACATCACATTAGAAAGATCATCCACCCAGACCAAGTGGGATTTATCCCTGGTATGCAGGGATGGTTCAATGTTCACAAATCAATCAACATGATACACCACATTAACAGACTGCAGAAGAAAAAAACCTATGATTATCTCAATAGATGCAGAGAAAGCATTCGATAAAATACAACACCCTTTCATGACGAAAACTCTAAGCAAACTGGTTTTGGAAGGAACATTCCTCAATACAATCAAAGCAATTTATGAAAAACCCATGGCCAGCATCCTATTGAATGGGGAAAAGTTGGAAGCATTTCACTGAGATCTGGTACCAGACAGGGATGCCCACTCTCACCACTGCTATTCAATATAGTTCTGGAAGTTTTAGCCAGAGCCATTAGGCAAGAAAAAGAAATTAAAGGGATACAAATTGGGAAGGAAGAACTCAAACTATCCCTTTTTGCAGATGATATGAATTTTTATTTAGGGGATCCAAAGAACTCTACTAGAGACCATTGGAACTCATAGAAGAGTTTGGAAAAGTAGCAGGATATAAAATCAATACACAAAATCAACAGCCTTTGTATACACAGGCAATGCCACGGCTGAGGAAGAACTTCTAATATCAATCCCATTCACAATAGCTACAAAAGTATAGACATTTTGATGATGTTGATTCTTTGAATCCATGAACATGGAAGATTCTTTCATTTTTAATATGTTCTTCTGTTTCTTTCTTTAGTGTTTCATAATTCTTACTGTAGAGATCTTTGACATCCTTGGTTAAATGTATTCCAAGTTATTTAATTCTTTTTGGAGTTATGGTGAGTGGGACTGATCTTAAAAGTTCTTTCTCAGCCATGAAATTGTCTGTGTACATAAAGGCTGTTGATTTTTCTGTGTTGATTTTATATCCTGCCACTTTCTCAAACTATTTTGAGTTTCAATAGTCTCTCAGTGGTGTCTTTTGGATCCCCTATATAATCATGTCATCTGTAATAGGGATAGTTTGATTTCCTCCTTTGCCGTTGTAGCTCTGATTTCTTTTCCTTGCTTAATGGCTCTGGCTAAATCTTCCAGGACTATAATAAATAGCTATAGTGAGAGTGGGCATCCTTGTGTGGTTCTGGATCTTAGCAGGAATGATTCCAGCTTTTCCCTATTCAATAGCATGCTGGCCATGGGTTTGTCAAAAATTGCCTTGATTGTCTTGAGGAATGTTCCTTCTATATTCAGTTTTCTTAAGGTTTTGATCATGAAAGGATGTTGTATGTTACTGAATGCTTTCTCTGCATCTACTGAGATGACCACATGGTTTTTGTCCTTCAGTTTGTTAATGTGATGTATCACATTTATCGATTTGTGAATGTTGAACCATCCCTGCATCCCAGGGATAAATCCCACTTAGTCTGGGTGAATGATCTTTCTGATGTTGTTGGATTCTATTAGCTAATATTTTGTTGAGGATTTGTGCAACTATGTTCATAAGTTGGTATGCACATGCACAATGTCTTCTGCAGCTCCGGTCCATACCCCAAATGGTGCCAACCTATTCTCAGACAGATAGTGGGTCCTGTTGTGGGGATGTTGGGATGAGGTAAATGAACCCCCTGTAGTTCCATTGGGTCTGCAGGCAACAAATAGTAACCACTAGCCTCCAGGGTGCCAGTGGACTCATGCCACATTCTCCCTTTGGCTGTATCACCATGGGGTACTTCAATCCTGTCTCACTTCAGTCTCCACGCTGCCACCCCTTCTGGCTCTTGGCTGCTGTGGCTGCGCATGGTGTTCATGTTTGTGCTGCATGTCTGCACTCTCTGCACAGGCCCATGGAATCACTTTTACTCTTGCTGGATTTCCATTGCAGTTTCTTTCCAATTCTCCCGAGAGTCCCACATTCATATTTTTACAGCACATTGTTGTATCTGTTTCCTTTTATTATTAGTTGTTTTTAATTTCTTACTGTGTCTAATTTATAAATTAAACTTTATCAAGAGTGTGCATGATTAGAACAAAACAATCTTTATAATATATCAGTGCCTCTGAGGTTTCAGGCATCCATTGGGGTTCTTGGAATATATCACCCAGAGATAAGGGACTACCATTGTATTTTGCTTTAGAAATATATTCCTCAAAAGATGTATAACCAAAAACCTTAAATTGTATAATAGCAAGGATATATTTGACTAAAATGTCACTTTTGATGAACACTATTGAATTCTGAGGAGATTGCAACATATATAAAGCCAACAGCAATAACTGCAAAATGTATTCTTGAGTTCATAAGTAGATGGTCATTTAAAATATGAATGGAGGTAAAGTTGGGATCTTTCAATTCTTTTAAGTTATGTCAACATAAGCAAAATTAGGTTGGTGACAAAACTATGCTTCATTAGAGAAGTTATTTAAAAACAATTACTTTTTTTTCAATTCTAACTTAAATTATTAGTCAAAAAGACTTCCATCATGTTTGTACAGGAAAACACGTGTTGAATAACATTTGGTTGAGTTTTAATCATTTCTTTTTTGTTTTTGAAAAATTAATTTAATAAACTGTTAAGTTAATAAACTGTGTCATGAGATCTGTTCCACAAAGTGTAAAATAGTAATTCTCTGCCTGTTAGAAACTTTTTCACCCTTTCTTGTGTTTCATGACCATTATTTAACAATGTCAATGAATCTTTAAAAACACTTACATGGAGAATTGACTAGATGGTTAAAAAACAGTTTACATCTGTAAGGATATTCATACCTAATATAAACCTAAACTATTGAAACATCATATGTGTACAGTAGATTTTGTTCCATCCCTTAAGAACTTTTAAGAATAAAAAAAGCAGATAGATTTTAAAAAGGTGCCCCTCTCCATTAGTTCTCTTTAAACAGCTACAACAAGAATGTAATAGATATATAGTGATTTTTGAATTCTACATTAATGAGTTAGAAAAATTGGCAAATGTCTTTTTTGTGTACCACATTTGTTTTAGAGTATGTGCCCACTTGTAAATCAGAAGGATAATGGTCAAAGAGACACAGTTCTTCATTGTTAATTGAAGCATCAAGTTTGTAATCCAAGAAGTACATAACTCTTAAATACATCCAATATTATTTATCATCACTGTTATGGACTCAATTGTGTTACCACAAAATTCATATTTTGAAACTGTAACCTCAGTTCCCTTCCAATACAACTATAATTGGAAACAGGCCCTTCACAGAAATAATTAAATTAAAATGAGGACATTATGGTGGGCCTTATCCAATCTGACTGGTGTCATGGAAGAAGACAGCAGAATAGAGAGTGAAAGACAGTAGGAATACAGGGGTACTTAGAAAAAAAAACCACATGAAAAAGTAGCATAAGGGCAGCTGTCTACAAACCAAGCACAGAGACCTCAGAGGAAACCAACCATTGCACCTTGATCCTGATTTCCAGTCTCAGAACCATGAGAAAATAAACTTTTGCTTCAAGAGACTCAGGCTACATTATTTTGTTATGGCGTTTCTGAGCAGACTAGTAACACCCATCAAACCAGAAAAAATAAAATTATCCTGGAAAAAAAGAGTAAACATGGGAGTGAAAGATGATTGCTTTCATGCTTTTTCATACCATTCATTAATGCCCTTGGTCTTTTAGAAGGTAATGGGAATTGTGGGAATGGTTAATAGGGTCTTTCCTCCAGGTAGGCAGATCTTGTATCAAATTTGTCTTATTTTCATGATTTAAGGGGTCAGATTAGAAGTGACATGAGTAAAAGAGTAACAGGGTCAGAGTTTTATAACATTGCTTGGGTTCATTTTTATTACCTCAGGGAAGCACCATAGACAGATGAAAGCACAAATCCAGTGCCTCCTCTGTCCAGCAAACATTGTGCACTTTCACTGAATTTGTGGTTTTGTGACAAAACACACTCAGTGAGTAGCAGACCACATTGCAGTTTCAAATGTTCTTCTTTTTTTCCCCAGAAACATTTTATTTTTAAGAAATACAATTTTCTTTTTTTAAATAGATTTATTTATTTACTTGAAAGTCAGAGTTACACAGAGAGAGTAGGAAGAGAAGGAGAAGGAGGAGAGAGAGAGAGAGAGAGAGAGGGAGGTCTTCCATCTGCTGGTTCAATCCCCAGTTTGCCGCAGTGGCCAGACCTGTGCCGATCCAAAGCCAGGAGCCTCCTCTGGGTCTCCCATGCGGGTGCAGGGGCCCAAGGACTTGGGCCATCTTCTACTGCTTTTCCAGGCCATAGCAGAGAGCTGGATTGGTACTGGGGCATCTGGAAATCGAACCAGTGCCTCTTTGGGATGCCAGACTGAAGGTTGTGGCTTTACCCGCTATGCCACCTTGCTGGCCCCAAGAAATACAAATTTCATACATTTCATAATTACAATGTTAGGAACATGGTGATTCTTCCCACAGTACCCACCCTCCCACCCACTTTCCTACCCCTCTTCTTCCTCCTTCTCCTATTCCCATTCTTATTTTTTACTAACATCTATTTTAAATTACTTGTATATACATATGATTAACTCAGTGTTAAATAAAGAGTTCAACAAATAGTATATAAAAAAACCGTTTTTTAATAGTCGAGACAAGAGTTGTTCAAAGTCATTGCTTCTCAAAGTGTCAATTTTACTTCTATAGATTACCTTTTAGGTGCTCTATTAGTTATCACAGGTCAGGAAGAACATATGGTATTTGTACTTTGAGACTGGCTTATTTCACTAAGTATGATGATTTTCTGTTTCACCCATTTTATTGCAAATGACTGGATTTTTTTTTTACTGCTGTGTAGTATTCCAAGGTGTACATATTCCATAATTTCTTTAGTCTTCAGTTGGTGGGCATTTAGGTTGATTCCATATCTTAGCTATTGTGAATTGAGCTGCAATAAATATGTGGGTACAGATAACCCTTTCATATGCTAGTTTCATTTCCTTGGGTCAATTCCCAGGAGTGGAAAGGCTGGGTTGTATGGTAGGGCTATATTCAGATTTCTGAGGTATCTCCATATTGTATAGCTTCCATAGTGGCTTTACCAGTTTATACTCCTCCCAATAGTGGATTAGGGTAGCTCTTTCCCTATATCCTCACCAGCATTTATTGTTTGCTGATTTCTGTATGAAAGTCATTCTAAATGGGGTGAGGTGAAACCTCATTGTGGTTTTGATTTGCATTTCCCTGAAGTCTAGGGATCCTGACCATTTTCTCAAGTGTCTGTTGGGCATTTGGATTTCCTCTTTTGAAAAATGCCTGTATAACTCATTTCCCCATTTCTTAACTGAGTTGTTTGTTGTTGTTGAGTTTCTTAAGCCTTTATGTATTCAATTTATTAATCCTTTATCAGTTACATGGTTTGCAAATAATTTTTCTCATTCTGTCAGTTGCTTCTTCACTTTGCTGCTCAATTTTATGTAATCACAAAGTAGATGCCTCTAGCATCTTTTCCAAGAACTCTTTGCCTGTGCCAATTTCTTGCAGTGTTTTCCCAATGTTCTGTAATAATTTGATGATATTGGGTCATAGATTTAGATCTTTAATCCATTTTGAGTACATTTTTGTGTTAAGTGTAAGGTAAGGGTCTTGCTTCATACTTTTGCATATGGAGATCCAGTTTTCCCAGCACCATTGTTAAAGAGACTGTCCTTGCTCCAGTGCTTGATTTTAGCTCCTTTGTCAAAGGTAAGTTGGTTGTAGATGCATGAATTGACTTCTGGAGTTTCTATTCTGTTCCATTGGTCTATACATCTGTTTCTGTACCAGTACCAGGCTGTTTGATTATAACTGACCTGTAGTATGTCTTGAAATCTGGCATTGAGAAGCCTCCAGCTTTGCTTTTGTTGTATAAGATTAATTTAGCTATTTAGGGTCTCCTATTTTTCCATATGAATTTCAGCATTTTTCTATGTCTGAGTGAATGCCCTTGGTATTTTGATTAGTATCACATTGTAATTTGCTTTTAGAAGTATGGACATTTTGATGATATTGATTCTTCTAATCCATGAACATGGAATATTTTTTTCCATTTTTTTGTATCCTATTTCTTTGCTTAATGTTTTGTAATTCTCATCATAAAGATCTTTGACATTCTTGGTTAAATTTACTCCAAGGTATTTGATTTTTTTTTGTAGCTATTGTGAATGGGATTGATCTTAGATGTTCTTTCACAGCTGTAGCACTGATTTTTGTGTGTTGATTTTATATCCTGAGACTTTACCAAACTCTTCTATGAACCCCAATAGTCTCTTGGTGGTGTCTCTTAGTGCCTGGGTGCTAGCCCCAGTGGGTCCAATATTCATCTGCACTGTCCTAAGAGCCACACAAAGGATCTGTGCAGTCCTTGATGTGAACACAGATCCCAATAGCAATGATCCTCACCAGAAAATCAGGGAGCCCTGATCATATAGAGCTGCCAGTGACTGCCCAAAGTCCCAGACATACCCTGTGCCTTCCCGCACAGCCACAGTGTTTTCAGAGTCCCAACACATAAGCCTCTTACAGACATGAGCACCCAGCCCCCTGTCAGTTCTCCCTGCCAGACTCAGGAGCCTCTTCTTGGCTGGTTGTTGGGCATGTGGACACCAGCTGGTGCAGGTGTTAATATGTCCAAAATGGCACCCACCCTCTCTCAGCTTGTTACAGGATACTGGTGCAGTGTGGTCAGGGAGAGAAACATGCCCCTTTTTTTCACCTCTTGTTCGGCAGATATGCTGTCCCCCAGAGGGCTCCAAGACAGGCCCACACCATGCTCTTCCGACAGCTCTATCACCAATGGCCTGGGCTGCTGCAGATTGGTCTCACATCACTTGCCAAAGCTGGTGCTGAGGCTCTGGGCTGCTGGGGTCCTCAGTTGTGCATGTTCACATCCTCCATGTAGGTCCACAGTGTCCCTCTAATTTGCGTGAAGTTTCTTCTGCCATTTTTTACCTAACTCTTCCCTGAGACTGCACTCTCTCCGCTATTTAAAAAAAAAAAAAACAAAACTGTCTTTAGACTAGAGAAGTAAGCTCCTTCTCTATTCTGCCATCTTGTTTAATATTCTTCTAATACACTCATTATATCACCTGTTAAATTTTCACACTTCAGAACTGTACTATCTGATGTGGTATCCAATAGCCAAATGTGGCTATTTACATGTAAATAAATTCAAATCTCAATTAGCCAAGTTAAATTGAATTTCAATTAAGTTTAGTTGAATAGAAATTTTTCCTCCTTGGTCACACTGTTTCAGGTGACTTGCAGCCACACATTGTTGTTTAGCAAAGCTATGGAACATTTCCACCATCCCAGAAAGATTCATAGCCTGCAGTGCTTTAGAATATAAAACTCATCCAACTTTATAGGTACGGCAAGCCATTTTCACTTTAATATTCTCATCTTCTCCACAACTTATATTTATTCTCTAGATTTTCCTCTCTGTTTCGGTGAACACATAATTCTCTTTGGGTTTAAAACAGAATCACAGTTTTAATCTACAGAAAAAGTGATACCTCAGCAACTTCTGAGAGAAAGCAAAGGTAGTCATCAAGAGGGGTTTCTCCACCTTTTTTCCCCCCAGAAGTCTCAGCTTTCACATAGCGTTAACAATGGTTTCAGTTGGCTGCATCCTGACTATTCTCTGGCGCACATCTGCTGCTCTTGTGGGGCCATCAGATAAACTCAGGTGATGAGTGTTTCAGGTGGTCTCAGGTCATCCTCCAGCGTGTGGGTAGAAACACAGGATGTTGCACGTGTAGCACAGCAAAGCCCAGGCAGCCCTGCAGCCTGCCCCTGACAATGGCACGTAGCCAAGCATCAAAGGAAAGCACAAATGCCTCACAACACATTTAATTGTGCAATCCTACACCTGGGGAATGTTTGGGGAGACCCAAACTGGTAATCAGCGTATGCCCTAAAGCCTGAGAAAAGGGTCATTAACTAACAGTGAACCATGTTTTATAAGGAGCACTAGGGTATGGAAAACAATGCAAAGTGCATTTGGCTTCCCTTCCATAAAAGTGGAACCTGGGAGGTTTTTCACGCTACCCTTATTTGAAAGAGACAGAAATAGTGACCCTTCAGTAAGGGTGTTCCTGTAGAGGAGTCAGGGTTAGATGGAGGTGTAACAGAATGAAGTGGGAGGGATATGTGTGCCTTGTTAGGGGCTGCTATTCTCTTCCTTTTCTGGAAACCACACAACGGACAGATGGTGTTAGGGTATCCAGAACTTTTTTATTGTTTAGTTTTAAAGCTCTAAGAATGGCTCTTGAATATTTAACCCCTTTTCCCCAAGAAAACTGTGATCCTTCCACGTGAGTGTGGAGGAGATGGAGGAATGGAAAAATACCTTCCTTCCACTTAGCACCAACTACCCCAAAGCTAAATGAGTGGCCACCACAGTGGTGCGCATTTCCCCTTTGCTACCCATGCTTGCAATCAGTGCCTTTACTGGGAGTTCTTTTACAAGAGGAGAAAGACACGAAGGGCAGTTTTTACACAGCCCCACAGCACACCACAAACCAAACTGTGGGGCCCACTTTCTATTCTTGTGTGAAGCATGGTGGAGGCGGGAAGGCTTGGGGCCAGACGCTTTTTAAATGTGGGAAATTTTATTAGGAGTCATTAGCAGCTGGAGGGGAAAGTTCCCTTGTCGCTGGTTCTGGCTGCCTCCAGGAATATAATCGGGCTGAGAGAGTCCTTATGGATGCCCACTATTCCCTTTGCAGGGAGGGGGTACTCCGCAACCTTGGGGTCAGGGTTGCCCTCAGTTTATGAGATCCTGCTGCTACTCCTTTGGGAGTGATTCAGAATGGTAGGGAAACTATAAAGATGGTTTCAAAGTCCTGAATGGTGACCTAGAACACCCCTAAAACGGGTTGGAGGAACCCCCAGGACTGGTAAGCTAATGACCGACCGTGAGGGTGGTGGAGGTAAGCAGATACTCATTGCAAAGTGCAGAGCGAGGAGCTGGGCAACTGTCACTTAATTCCTGAGCTCCTCAGGGTGTTAGAGGTGAAGTTCTTACAGACTCAAGTTGGGGCTTGAGAGGGGGCACACTCAGTGTGTGTCAAGGTCCCTGACTGGCCAGTGGTACTTGTGGCCTGCCTTTGATTGGCCAGAGAGACTGTGTTCTTTAGGGAATTCTGCTGATTGCAGCTCCAGTCTCAGGGCTACAGGAGGGTGGTGGTTACTTTTTGCTCCGGGTCTGGAATTTCCTGGAAAGAAAACCCTCTGGACAGGAAAGAATATCAAGGTGTTATCTGTAGGGGAAAAGATGTGACCACGTGTGTCTGGTGATTAGGGACCCTCTAGGGCCAGTGGGGTGTCCACTTCCAGCTCAGCGGATTAGTTTTCTGGAACACCACCAGGGTAAGGGAAACTTTAAGCTAAGGGAGAGAGGCTGGGAGACCTGGGGGAGTAGGACTTGATGGTATCTGGCATCTGCATACAAAGCACTGGCTGGGGCATTAAGTCCTGTAGAAGGCTTAAATGCTGACAACTCTGTGGTAAGCTCCTCCTCCCTCATGCAATTCAGGATGAAACAGTTCTAAAGGGCAAAAGGAGACTAAAGTTGTGCAACAGAATTTTCCATTTGTTTGTTTTTAATCACTAACTACTTTGATCCTTTTCATCGAAGTATGAAATATATTCCTGGAGCCTCTGGGGATTTTCTTTTTTTTTTTGGCACCCTTACTATGTGTTTAGGCTAGGCACTACCTAATTAAATATGTGGGAGCTGATATATGATTTGAGATCGTATATGAAAGATGAACCGGCTTCAACAAAACCAGGTACCACGGCTGAGGTGAAGGTAGCATGGGGGGGCCCTGACTCCAGTAGTCACAACTATTCAAAATCTATCGGAATCTACCTGTTATTTTTGTCTCTCTGGTGGTACAAAGGGATTTTTCTTTGTCGCAAGCTCCAAGCCCATTTCCCCTAATAATCTTTATGGAAGTGTCTACCATAGAATTACACAAAATATTTGAAAACCAATTATACTTTTCAATTTCCTCCAAGTTAAGCTGTATGAGTCCAGAAAAAATTGATAAAGTAATCCTCATCAAGGTAAGGGTAGCATTACTGAGGACACTAGTAACAGTGTCAAAAATAACTAAGACTGGGGTCAACGCTGCGGCACAGCGGGTTAACGCCCTGGCCTGCAGTGCCAGCATCCCATATGGGTGCCGGTTTGAGACCCAGCTGCTCTACTTTCAATTCAGCTCTCTGCTATAGCCTGGGAAAGCAGTAGAAGGTGGCCCAAGTCCTTGGGCCCCTGCAGCGGCATGGGAGACCCAGAAGAGGCCCCTGGCTCCTAGCTTCAGATCGGCGCAGCTCTGGCCATTGCAGCCAATTGTGGAGTGGACCATTGGATGGAAGACCTCTCTCTCTCTGCAAATCTTTTTTTCACTTGAACTTCATACCAGCCATGGGATATAGCAGAAAATCCTAGAAAAGAGTCAAAAAATGCTTAAAGATGTGTTAAACACAGAAACACAGAAACATGGTCACCAATATGAAAGAAGGTAAAGGAAGGAAATAAAAACAAAAAGCAATTCAAATCAATTGGCAATCTACAAAAAGAGTTAAAGATTTTAAAAGCTATTATTAAAATTGCTATATTGGTCTATTATGCTATGTTATATGTGTGTACATATTGTATGTCCACATGGGGAAATTTTATTAAGAGTTTTATTTTAAATGGCTTATAGATAAGATTGTCCATAAATTTAAGCTGCTAAAATCAATCAAAAATACATTTTAATTTGTGTGACCTGAATCTGTGTATCATATGTTTTAAACTTGTTGGTAGAAAGAAACTAAAAACATTTTATATGGTTGTGCTTAAGTTTACTGGTTAAACAAACTACACCATGTTAGATATTTAAGAGGTGTTTTCAAATACATGATTCTTAAAATTTATAGAAGGCATAGGATCTTCTGGTAAATGTTTTCTTAAGTTGTTATCTAATGGTTGAAACTGTTTGCTAAGTATTCATGTGATATTGCTATTGTCAGCAATCGATCTAGGACTTGCTCCCTCATTTCTCTATTCTAAGCCCAACTTGTTCTTTCATTTCTCTATTCTCTTCAAGGTAGGAAACTAATTCTATTATGAAGGAATCTGTAGGACGCACAATTTAATCTTTAGACCTTATAAAAGAGATGGCTAACATTTTTCTGTAATAGCATAGCCAAAATAAGAACTTAAATAATAATCTCATAGCTAGATTTACTTCGCCATCAGCGAAGTAAACACTAAGCAGAAAAAAACCTCCCTTTCAGACCAAAGGGAAAGAAAGTTTTAAAGTGAGAATATAATTTTCCTCATGGGCATTGTCTACCTTAGAAAAACTACTACAGAACATGCCTGTGACTATAGACTTGTAGTTCAGGCCACCAAAGATTAGAGATGGGAAACGGGCACTCCCTTGACTTGCATCCTCTGGTCTGCTTTAACACAAACCAGGAGGAAAAGAAAGCTAGGCATCAGAAGCAATGGGTGGCAGGCCTATTAATGGCTGATCTGTACAGTGATCTGCCCTCAAGGAGACCCAACAGGCCAGTCCACTGCAGTGGCTTTCAATGTGGTAAGCCTAGGCTTCAGCAGAAGTCAGCTTGTGAAGAGCCCTGGCAGCTCTGCCAAGAGTTGGATCACTGGAAATGGACCTGCCCTGGAGTCGAAGGATGCCCAGGTCAGAGCCACAGATCTTATTGGCTCTAAGCTGAAAAGCCCTTCACTCAGCCCAACTTCCAAAGTGACCACTGCAGCTGAGGGGATGGTCAAGTGGGGTCAGCAACATTGCAGGCAGAACTGTAAATTTCTTGTTAGAGATGCCACCTGCCTTTACCTGGCCAGCTCTCCTTCCAGGCCAGCCAAGTAATGAAAGTCAACAGAGTGCCTTCCCCTAGGAGGTTCACACCTCCCTTAGGATATACCCCATGTGAAGAGATAGATAGGTCTGGGCCTCTGAATTTTCAAGGCCTAAAGCCCACCAGATTATTATCAAGCCCCTGCTATCAGGTTCTATTTGCCTCTCAATCAGAAAACTTAATTGTAGCTTAGACAGCACCTTTCTTAGCTCCTCTAATAATGACTCTGTCCTTTGTTCTAGACCCTGTCTAGCATACTAGGGCCTCATTTCTTTGTAATCATAACCTCTACTACCAATGGCTCTACTCCCAACCTGTGTGTACTGATGGTCCTCTTCCCCACTTAATGCTGTATAATTGTTCAAACCTGGTAAATACCACTCTTAGGATCATTGGTTACTATCCTCACTCTGTCTTTTATGACCTTGTCTAAATATGATCAGAGTCGGCAAACTTGGAAGGCTTCCATAGCCTTGGCAACTCATGACGACAGCCTAGGGTGGTTACTGGCGCCATATACTAGAGTGTCAATTTGTTGGGTCAACAACAGGAGCCACTGTGCACTTGCTCCTCATGTGGGATCTCTGTCCTTAATGTGCTGTCCATTGTGATTTAATGCTATAACTAGTACTCAAACAGTATGTTTCACTTTGTGTTTCTATGTGGGTGCAAACTGTTGAAATCTTTATACTAAACTGATCTTCTGTATATAAATAGAATTGAAAATGAATCTTGATGCAAATGGAAGGGGAGAGGGAGCGGGAGAGGGGAGGGTTGCGGGTGGGAGGGAAGTTATGGGAGGGGGAAGCCATTGTAATCCATAAGCTGTACACTGGAAATTTATATTCATTAAATAAAAGTTAAAAAAAAAAAAGAGTCGAAAAAAAAAAAAAAGAGTTAATGTGCCAACCTCCTTCACATTTTCCCAGGGACTCCGGAGACAGAACTTCTTGATATCAAAGAGGAAAGAAGTTACTAGTTTATAATCATGCTTTTATTTTATTTCATTTTGCAGTGGGCTAGGGAAGTCCTCAGTGGCACCATGAATAGCACATTATAAAAATATACCAATATTCTTTTCTGTAAAATCCTTACCCTTTGTGACTGACATTCTTTATTCTTCCCCTGGCTTCCAGACAAACTCATCAAAGCATTTATGTTTGTATCTTCCCTAGATTGTGGTTCCTTCATGATATTTTACAATATTTTATATGAACAACATATAAGACAGTAATTAGAGCGTGTAGAAGATGCTCAGTATCTGTTGACTGATCTAAAAAGGAAATGAATGAATGAATTAATAAATGAATGACTGGGGCCAATTATAGCGGTTAAAGACAGTTCACTAAATCAAGATGTCTAAATTTCATAAGGATATTATAAGCAGGGAGGATCAGGAGGAATTTTTAGACTTTTAACTTGGAATACCCTTGTCAACATCAAGCATAACTTCAAATCAGTCTCCTGAAAGTGCATCTTTCCAAGGCTTCAAAATATGAGCAGCAGTCTTAAGAGGCAGACTTCAGATATGCAGAAGATGATGAACATGAGATGGGTGGAGCAGTCCCTGTGAGGGCACCTGACAACCCTGTCCCTAAGGCATTCAGCAGACATGGAATGCAGTCTGCTGACTCTCTGAAGGACTTGTGAAAATCCTCAAAGGCAGCAGCTGGCTGGCATGGCTCCTGGCAGCCTTCTACTGATTTCTTGAGTATTCAGTTCTGCAAAAAAGAACGCCCATGTGAGATGTGTCTTCTCACTGGCTGCTGTGCCATGCGCACTGATCAGCTGCCTGTCAGCACTCTGACTCCACTCCCAGGGAGGCTGCAGACTTCACTTATTGGCACAAGAGCTGGGGAAAGGCTTCAATAGCGACGCTTTAGATGGATCTCTGTGGCTTCAAACACGTAATCAGCAGAGTTCTTTAGAGGTTCGTACTTCACACCTTGGTACGTTAATAACATGAATTTTGCTCAGCCTTTATAATCAGAGAGTCCCACCCACAAACGTTTATGTGGAGATGTCTCAGGGCCCACACAGGAGGTAGGTAATAATACTGCTTCCAAAGAAGACTGCTCCATGGAGAAGGTGCAGATTAAAGAAGAGTAATAATTATACCTGAAATGTTAATAACTGGATATCTTTGCTGAATCCTTACAAGTATTTACATTTAAAAAGATAAAATTGCTTTAAAAATTAGAAGAAGAATAAAAGCAGTTTCAGCGAAAAATGGGCAATTTTCTTTTTTGTTGTTGATGTTAGTGCCTAGTTCCCTTAGTGATTCTTCTTTGTGAGCCTGGAAAACTGAAGGAACCATTATTATGCAAAGCACCCTGGCACAAACACACCACATATCTCATATGATAGGGGATTTCTTATTAAAAAAAAAA
This sequence comes from Lepus europaeus, assembly GCF_033115175.1. Taxonomy (NCBI): domain Eukaryota; kingdom Metazoa; phylum Chordata; class Mammalia; order Lagomorpha; family Leporidae; genus Lepus; species Lepus europaeus. The sequence continues at coordinate 15,524,308 of NC_084840.1, read as the reverse complement.
AAAGCAGAGGAAGAAAGAAAAGAAAGAAAAATGAAGCATTCAGGGTTTAGGATTTTGAGTGAAAATTCATTTGCTGTGCTTGCCAATATTATCCCGCAGCTGGGGAAGAGCTCTGCCACACTCAGAGAGAAATCAGAATGCAAGTGGTTTCATATTAAGTTCTTCACTTCAAGTTAGGCGTGATAGCATATAACTTTGAAATAGAGTTTAGGATTTCTCTCCTCAAAAGGGCACATGATAATAAACATTATTCAGATATTGGGGGTATTGTCAGAAGACATTGAATTAATGTCTTGAAAATTATTGTAAGTGTTCATTAGAAAATAAAGCACTGTGGGTTTTGAAATTCAATATTAAGAGAAATGATGCTACCCCATTAACAAAGCAATGAACTCAGCTGTTGAAAAGTTCAAATCTACAATATTTATAATGTCCATCTATAGCTTTCCTCTTGGCTTAAATTTGGGCTTTCTCATCGTGCAAGGGAATCCATCATGCCTGTTTCAGATTTAGATTCAAGGCCATCCACTCTTCAAAGCTGGATTCCCGAGGAGCTGTGGGTTATAACTGCTGTCATCTATCTGGCTCTTTGTCAATACCAATTCCTGCCTCTTTTTTCACCTTTTTCTTAATAATCACTCTGGAAACATAGGTAAGGGGACTTACCATGCTTACCATGGCTTTAAATCTCCAGCTCCTCAAACATTATATTTTAAAGTGCTCAAAGAACTCAAAGTGCGCAATGATGTTTTCCAGTGACACTGTAGTGGTCTTCCACAGGCTGGCCATCAGCATCTAGAGAAAGGCGAACTCTTTCTTTTAGAGAAAACTTTGATGCTTGAGAGCCTCAAATGTATACAAAATACAATATAATGAAAATTTTAACCTATTACACAACTTCTATAACTATCAACTCTTGCTGAATTATATATCCCATTGCCTACATACTTCCATTTTCTTCTAGTCTGCAGAATTTTGAGGCAAATCCTGGCCATCCAATGATTTCATCTGTATCAGATACCTAGTGATGATGCAAACCACCCATTTTCTTAAAAATGCCAAAAGTGCATTTATTTTATAGTTAGTTTGAACCAGGATCCAAGTAAGTTCATATGTGACAACTGATTTTTTTTTTGTTTCTTTTTCTGGATTTTAAAATTTTTATTTTTATTTTTTTTTTAGCATCTTGGAGTCAGTATTCTGTTCACGTGTTTAAATCTGAAGGGCACAGGAGTTCATTGTATCGAATGACCACTCAGGTCCTCCCCAGACTTACTGCCCCTAGTGTGACCTTCATAGCCCTCTGTCACCCAGGGCGCATACGTGTGCGAGAGCATGTGTGTACCTGTTGAATACGTGTGGGTGAGTGACCATGTGCGCATGTTGAATGAGTAGGTGGGTGTGGGTGTACTGAGTATCTGTGTGAGAGTGTGTGTGTTGAGCATGTGTAGTAAGTATGTATGTGTTGAATGTGAGCAGATGTGAGTGTATGTGTTGAGTATGGGTGACTGTGTGTACTAGCTGGTGAAGGCGTGTGCAAGTGTGTTGAGTGTGAGTGGTTGTGTAACCCCACACACTTTCAAAGACGAGTGGTGGCTGTTAGACCCACTACTCTCACCACCACTTTAGTTAAGGCTTGCTGTCCCTCCTCAAAATGATCCCCTAGGGAAGGGGCACCCTCTGCCCCGTCCCCAGCCAAAATAAAGACTGGAAATAATGATAGCCTGGGGACATAACTAACTATACCTCAAGGGTTCTCTCTGGTTATCAAGAATCAGGGACGCCTGGTCCTGAAAGCAGAGGGTCTCTTGGACATGGCTAAAGTTTTGTTAAAACTTCAGTTTCCCTGTCCATGTCTGTTTTTCTTGCTTTTGTTGCTTGCTTCTTGTTATTGTTGAAGAAAAACAGTCTGTTTCTAAACACTTGAACTGATTTCTCTTTTATATATGCTGGACATCAGCAGTTGCATCTAGAGTTTTGATCAGATTTGAGTTAGATTTTTACAGATGTTGGTATATTCTGTCAGAAGGTACAAGATGTCTGAGTTTGTTTTAGTGATGGTAGTGCACGTTGATGGTCAGTGCTTAGATCAAGTAATTCATTAGGCAGGTGTGGGTATTGTCCTGCCTGTGGGACAAACAAGGCCTCGGAAATCATTCTGTTTGATTTTTGTTTTATAATAAACTTGTGGAAGCAGATATGTTTAATATGCTTTAATACACTGCAGCTATTACATTCACTGATGATCAAATTAAATCACTTTCACCAGCGAGATCTTCAATTTAGCTCCGGAGATCTTTGGAAACTGCTTGACCAGTTTTGGATAGACCATGACTAACTTTAATCTTAAGAGTTTTCAGGCATCTTGGGTGTGTTTCCTGATCCAAGCTTAAGCACCAATTTTTTTAAGGGTCTCTGTTTTTTTTTTTTTTTTTTTTTTTTTTAATAGGAAATGGTCCTTGGAGACCATATCCTGTGTGTGAGGTTTTCATTGTGTGTACTATACTTAAATTGGTTGTTGTTTTCAGGTTGCTATCTCCTTTTCAGTAGGCAAAGGTAGACATCAGTTCTTGGGTTTAAAAGATCAACTGTATTATGATTTACACTGATTATTTCTACTTAAATTCAGGTTTCAAATTTATATCTTCTTTCTCCCATGTTAAGAATCTGAGTTCTTAAGAAGGTAGCAATCTTAGGGCTGTTGCCGTATGGGCACTGGGTTCTAGTTCCGGTTACTCGTCTTCCAGTCCAGCTCTCTGCTGTAGCCCAGAAAGGCAGTGGAGGATGCCCCAAGTGCTCGGGCCCCTGTACCTGCATGGGAGACCAGGATGAAGCACCTGGCTCCTGGCTTCGGATCTGCGCAGCACCGGCCGTAGTGGCCATTTGGGGGTGAACCAACGGAAAAAGCAAAACCTTTCTCTCTGTCTCTCTCTCTCACTATCCACTCTGCCTATAAAAAAAAAAAAAAAAAAAAAAAAAAAAAAAAAAAAAAAAAGGATGGTGGGGGCTAGGGGCCCTCTCCAGCCTGGAAATAGCAGAGACATGGATTCTCCCTGAAAGCCTCCAGACACGGATGCATCTTTATTGTACGCTGCTATTAGTCCAGTAAGGCTCACTGTGTACATCCGTCCTGGAGAACAATAAGGATAAATTTGTGTTATTTTTTAGCCATTAACTCTGTAGCATTTTGTTACATTGGTAATATGAAAATTAACACACCAAAAAATATTTAACAAAATCTCTTTAAAGAAAAAAATCTCCACGCTGATCCAAAGCCAGGAACCAGGTGCTTCTCCTGGTCTCCCATGTGGGTGCAGGGCCCAAGCACTTGGGCCATCCTCCACTGTACCCCCCGGGCCACAGCAGAGAGCTGGCCTGGAAGAGGGGCAACCAGGATAGAATCCAGCGCCCCAACTGGGACTAGAACCCACGGTGCCGGCGCTGCAGGAGGAGGATTAGCCTAGTGGGCCGTGGCGCCTGCCCAGGCCCCACCATCCTTGATTCATGGACCCCTGCCTCCGTTTTCCAAGCCAGCACCATCATGTCTCCCTCTGAGCCTTCTCAACTGGTGACATTTCACTCTGACGACAGCCAGAAAGCTTCGTGTGCTTACATGTGTTCATCCAGAGAATACAGGAAAATCTCTTCAACTCGAGGTCCTTAATCACAAAAGGTGCTATCGTCACCATTCTGGGACCCAGGGTGCAGATGGCTTGAGGAGGCAGCATTAGTGCCGCACATTGGTATGGACTGTTCGGGGTGAGTTTTCTAGGAACGTGGTAGATGATTTTCCTATGTTTTCTTGACTTGCAGGTGCTATTGTTCTAATTCATTGCATTGCTTTAATTTTCCAGGGATTTTAATTATATATCTTGGAGATTCTTTTCTACCTTATAATTTGCCAAGTTCCCTCTAAAATTTTTATTCATTTCTTAATCTCTCTTATATTTGGTCATTTCTCTTTTTCACCTTTAGTCTGTTATATTATTGTATACTGTGTTATTTTTTTGCGTGTGTACCTTTTCTATGGCCTATTTTGGAGTGGGTTTTATTTCAAATTCTCTTCTGCACTGTATCACATTCACTTATTTATTTATAATAGACTTTATTTTTTATTTTTTGACAGAGTTAGACACTGAGAAAAAAGACAGAGACAGAGAGAAAGGTCTTCCGTTGGTTCACTCCCCAAATGGCTGCTATGGCTGGCACACTGCGCCGATCCGAAGCCAGGAGCCAGATGCTTCTGCCTGGTTTCCCATGTGGGTACAGGGCCCCAAGCACCTGGGCCATCCTCCACTGCACTCCCGGGCCACAGCAGAGAGTTAGACTGGAAGAGGAGCAACTGGGACAGAACTGGTGCCCCAACCGGGACTAGAACCCCGGGTGCTGGCACCACAGGCAGAGGATTAGTCTAGTGAGCCGTGGCACCTGCTTTAATAGACTTTATTTTTTAGAACAGTTTAAAATGGACAGAAAAATTGATGACATAGTATAGAATTGCCATATACTCCTTCAACACAATTTCTCATTTCATTAACATTGTACATTACTACAATATTCCTAGTATAATCATGAAACAAAATGAATACATTATGATCACCATTTACAATTTATTTTAGTTCAGCTTCTTATGTTGCACAGTTGTTTTATAAATGACTCCTCCATCACAGCACCACACAGAATAATTTCATTGACCTAAACATTCTCAGTGCTTCACCTCCTTGTTCTTCATCTCCTTCCCCAAGCCTCTGGAGACCATGGATCTTTTTTTTTTTTTAAGATTTATTTATTTATTTGAAAGTCGGAGTTACACAGAGAAGGAGAGGAAAAGAGAGAGAGGTATTCCATCCCAGGACTGGAGCTGTGCTGATCTGAAGCCAGGAGGCAGGAGCTTCCTCTGAGTCTCCCACATGGGTGCAGAGGCCCAAGGACTTGGGCCACCTTCTACTGCTTTCCCAGGCCACAGCAGAGAGCAGTAATGGAAATGGAGCAGCCGGGACATGAACCGGAGCCCATATGGGATGCAGACCTTGCAGGCAGCAGCTTCACCCGGCTACACCACCGCACAGGCCCCCCTGGATCTTTTTACTTTCTCTATAGTTTTGCTTTTTCTCTGAATGTCATCTGGAGTATGTGGCCTTTTCAGATAACTCTGTTCACACAATAATGTGCAGTGAATGTTCTTCAATGAGTTTTTGGGCTTGATAGATTGTTTAATTTTTTTTTTTTTTTTAAAGAGAGAGAACAACCATCCTCTGGTTTACTCCTCAAATGCCTCCAACAGCCAGTGCTGGGCCAGGCCAGGCCAGGCACTGGGAACTCAATGCAGGTTGAAATTGGAAACAAAGTCAGGGCTTATATTCAAGTGCTCCAATAGGGGGTGGGGGTGTCCCAATCCATGTCCTAACTGCTATGCCAAATACTTACCTGTATCTCATTTCTCTAATTGCATTTTTGGATTTCAGTCATTCTAATAGGTGCATAGTTGTGTCTCAGTGTTGTCTGAATCTTTAGTTTTCCAGTAGCATTTGATGTTGAGCGTCTTAGCCAGTTGTCCCAGCTGTACGTCTTCGGTGAGGAGTCTGTGTAGTTATTTTCTGCTTTCCTCAACTGAGTGGCTTGTTTTTTCACTACTGACTTTGATGAGATTTTTTGTATAATTTTTATACATTTCCTTAATTATATGTGTGTTATGCAAATGTTTACCTATTCTATGACCTGTCTTTTCATTCTCTTAAAAAATGTGTTTATAGAACCTAAGTTTTTAACTTTAATAAAGTACAAATTATCAATTTTTCTTTCATGGATCATATTTTTGGTATTGTATCTAAAATCAAGATTGCATAGATTTTTCTCTTTTGTTGCTTCCTAGAAGTTTTATAGTTTTGTACGTCTACATGTAGGCCTATGATCTATTTAGAGTTACTTTTTGTGAAAAGTATAGGATTTGTATATAGATTCATTTTTTTTTCCTGTGTGTGGGCGTTTGACTGCTCCAGCACCATGTTAAAAAGACTACCCTTTCTCATGGGAATCATTGTACCTTTGTCAGGGATCAGCTGACTAGATTGTGTCTATGTTTGACTTTACTACCCTGTTTTATTGATCCATTATCTGTTCTTTTACCAATACCATCTTGTCTTTATCACTTTAGCTCCATGGTCAGTTTGAAGTCCATCAATACTAGCCCTCCAATGCTGTTTTTCTTTGACAATGTTTTGGTTTTTCAGGATATTTTTTCCTTCTCAGATAAACTTTAGAATCAGTTTGTCAGTATCTACAAAATTGTATTTTGATTGCAAGTACATTGGCTCTGTAGATAAAGTTGAGAAAAAAATCGACATATTAACAATATTGAATCTTTTTAATTCCCAAATTTGAGAACATGCAGTATTTATCTCTTTTTGTGCCTGGCTTAATCAACAGCTTATCATCCATACTCATTCATGTTTCCACAGATGACAGAATATCATTCTATCTTATGGTTCAATAATAGACCATTATTTATATACACCATATTTTCTTTAATCATTAGTCCATCAGTGAACACTTATTTCTTCAGAAAGCTAATTCCCTTTTCTTTGCGTTTGTAACCTGTAGTTAGATAGCTACATCATATAATAGTTCTGTTTTCAGCTTTTAAGGAATCTCCATATTATTTCCTATAGTATGCATGTATTAATTTTAATTCCCACTAACAGTATATGAGTCCCCATTTCCCCACATTATTCTCAGCATTTGTTATTTTTTGTCTTTTTCTTAATATTCTAGCTTGCATGTGTTGATAGCTGCATATTCCTGATGATTCGTGATGTTGATTATTTTTTCACACACTTGTTGGCCCATTTCTATGTCTTTTGAGAAATGTCTTTTCAGAATGCTTGCTTGTTTTTAAAAATCAGATTATTGTTTTTGTTACTGAATTGTTTGAGTTCCTTATATATTCTGGATATTAATCCCTTGTTGAATGGATAGTTTGCAAATATTTTCTTCCATTCTACAGATAGTTTTTTTCATTCTATGAATTATTTTCTTTTTAAAAAGATTTATTTATTTGAAAGGCAGAATCACAGAGGGACAGAGGCAGAGAGAGAGAGAGAGAGAGAGAGAGAGAGAAGTCTTCTATCCCCTGGTTCACTCCCCAAGTGGCTGCAATGGCTGGAGCTGCACTGATCGGAAGCCAGCAGCCAGGAGCTTCCTATAGGTCTCCCATATGGGTGCAGGGTCCCAAGCACTTAGGCCATCTTCCACTGCTTTCCCAGGCCATAGTAGACAACTGGATTGGAAATGGAGCAGCCAGGACTAGAACCTGTGTCCATATGGGATGCCGACACTGCAGGCAGGGGCTTTACCTGCTACACCACAGCACAGGCCCCTGGATTATTTCTTTAGCTGTGCAAAATCTTAGTTTTATACAGTCCCATTTATCTATTGTTGCCTTTGTTGGCTATGCCTTTGTGTTCTTAGTCAAAAAAAAATCTTCGATCAAACTCATGTCTAGTTTTCAAGCACTTTTGATGGAGGAAACTGTCCTTTATCCAAGTATGTCTTTTATAGCTACGTCAAAAATCAGCTGGTGAAGGGTGAGCATTTGGTGTGTTGGTTAAGACGCCACTTAAGATGCTGCATCCTATATCGGAATGAGTAGATTCCAGTCCCAGCTCCTCTCTCAATTGCAGCTTCCTGTTAGTCCACACCCTGAGAGCAGGGCTGATGGTTCGTGTAATTGGGTTCCTAATTTCTGTGTGTGTGTGTGTGTACACACACACATGTGCTCATGTGGTGAACAGCTGTTCAGGGCTGTGTTGAAAATGTTCCAGTTACAGCGATTAATATAGCAGCAGAATAGTTTAGGCTCTATTCAGGGGACAGCATGTAGTATGTAACACGGCTGGATGGGTCTACTGAGGGACTGTCAGAAAAGTGGTAAATAAGGCTAACCACGACATGAAAGGCAGATTGTGAAAGGTCAAGAGTCTTCTCCCAATTATTACAGATGGCTCCTTACAATAAAGACTTTCCCACAGCTCTCTAGGGAGATACTCAGTTTTGAAGGCTGGGAGTTAGCTTCATGCATCTGGGATTTAGAATCACAGCTCTATCTACAATGCAGATGACAAGTTCAAATGGAGAGAGACCAGACTGGAGATGGTGTTAGCCTAGCATAAGGATAATGGAAAACTGAATGAGCTAAGCGGCCATGGAGCAGAATGGACATGACTCACACACAGGAGCCAGACTGCTTGTAGTCTTGTCCTCATGCTAGATTTGATGGAGCATCACCCAGCTACTCTCTGCTTTCAGTTTAATGATGGGTTTTCTCCCCCATAAGGTTGTTAGGAGGCCAAATTAGGAAGTATTTTTAAAGGTTTAGGACAATGCCTGGCACTCACTAAGAATTATGTATTTGTTAAATAAAAGATAAACCAATAAAACTAATGAGGCAGTGGGTATAAAGGGCAGAAGGCAAACGTGGCAATTTCAGGACTGTTGGCAGTGTTGGCTGACTTTATAGATAGAGCTGTGACTTTAAATTCTGCATGGTCAAGTGTAGATTGTGACGCATTGACACGAGAAAGAAAACAGAGCAACCATAGTTGAGAAGAAAGGATGCCATTTCAGCTGAACCTACTGTTTTAGATTTGGGTTTTGTTTCATTTTGTTTTAAATCAGTCCTACAAGACCAGGATTGAAGAAACTTGGTGTGAAAATAATTTACATAACAAAAACCACAGGGGTTGGGTAGCCACAAGCTCAATTTGAGCAGCAGTGAGGCTTGGCTTGGTCTGAGTTAATAGAGAAGTGATGTTTACACTGTGCTCAGCATGAGCTGGACTGCGTTCTAAGGTACAGTGTTAAATTCTGGGCCCCACATGAAGTCTGGTATTTATGCTCTGGAAGATAGCCAGAGAAAAGTGACACAGACAGCAAGGAAGTGATTCACAGTGCATATGTTGAACAGTTAATGGTCTGGGGACTATTTCATGTATGTCCTCCCATTGTACTCTCTTCTTCCCACTTTTTCTTTTTTAAAAAGATTTGCTTTTTTATTTGAAAGTCAGAGTTACGGAGAGAGAGGGAGAGACACACACAGAGAAGTCTTCTATCAAATGGTTCACGCCCCACATGGCTGCAAGGAGCCAGGAGCTTCATCTGGGCCTCCCACGTGGGTGGCAGGGGTCCCAGTTCTTGGGTCATCTTCCGATGCTTTTCCCAGGCCATTAGCAGGGAGCTGGATTGGAAGTGGAGCAAACGAGACACAAACTGGTGCCTGTATGGGATGCTGGCATTGCAGGCGGCAGCTTTACCAGTTATGCCACAAAGTTGGCCACATCCTAGTTTTCTAACATAACAAACAATTGTGGTTTAGTTGATTAGATTTTTATTTGACACTTCCAGTGCACTGCACTGTTCTGCATTTTCAGCACCTACTATGTGCATGGCATTGTAATGGGTACTTTTCACAAATTATTGTACTATTCAACAACTATAGCAAATGCATATGGAAAGTATCATAAAGAAATAATTATGGAATCTATTCTCATTTGAGTATGCAAATATAAGTTCAATAATTAATAATAGAACTGAGATGGGCAAAATCATCTGAAAGGGGTAAAGGTTATAGAAGGATGTTTGGTGCCACTTTTAAGACATTGCTTGGGATGCCTCCTTCCATACTGGAGTGCCTGGGCTGAGTCCATGTCCCGCTCCTGACTCCAGCTTCCTGCTAATGCACACCCTGGAAGGCAGCAGTAATGGCTGGAGTACTTGGTCTCTGCCACCCATGCGGGGACCTAGACTGAGTTCTGGGCATGTGGTTTTGCCTGGCTTAGTCCTGGCTGTTTCAGGCATTTGGGGTGTGACTCTGGATGAAAATATCTCTCGTTCTCTGTTTCTTCTTTTCAAGGAAAAAAAAAGAGTTAATAAATAGTTACATATGCTTTATAGCTAGCACACATACAGAGACAAAATTAAAAGAAGAACAACTTTGATCATTTGTAGAGGTAGAGAGAGAGGAATAACAGAGATTAAGGTCTTGAATGTTCTGGTCTCAACTGCTAAGGCCATCTAAGGTAGAGATCTTGTAGGCAGTTGTCAGCATTGGCCTTAAAAGTTTCCTGGTCCCACTTGGAAAGTGATCCTTACAGCATAATGAGTTCATCCAGATACTTGAGCCTAAAGTCATTAAACAACATTCTTCTCATTTCCTGTATTCTATTTCCATGTTCACCCAAAAGCCCTTGAATCCCTGTACACGTTTACCTACATGGGAAAACAGCCCTAAGCATATAGTTATGATATTTGTTGTCTTGTGTGACAATACTTTTTTCCCTGAAAAATCAATAATGTGGTTTCTGCTTAGGTTTTGGCTTTCCCCACAGCTTGACTGCAGGAGAGCATGTGCTGAGCATATGGCCGTGACATACTTCTGGTCTGTGTGACAGGAGTGTCTCACTGTAAATCAATAAGTTAGCATTCTGAGGGCTGAGTGTGTCTTGTGTATGTCTCAGCACTCATGAATTAGGCTGTCAGGGTCTGATCACTCCTTGCTATGACAAGAGTTAGTCCCTGGGTCTTCCAAACAGTAGGCACAAAACATGCTGGTTTCCTTTCAAACACATTGTTGGCACTCTCTTGCTCTGTCTCTGTCTGTATCTGAAATATATATGTATAGGTATATATATATATATACCCATATATGTATATATATATATGAAATCTGTCACAACTTCTCAACTCTGCAGTCATAGGATTAAAGCTGCCATAGATGAATGTAAACATTAAGAGCATGTCTGTGTTGTGATAAACTTAATCAACCATAGGCCACATTTGACCCACAGTAGGCAAACCCTCAGTTTAGGCTATTAGAACCTGGACTAAGGATGAGGAGAAACTGGATGTTAATGCTAACATTCATAAATACTAAATACACAGGCATAATATGGAAGGGATTCGAAAGTTTAAGAAGTTGCAGTTTGCTTATCATGTACACCTTTAATATGCTTACTCTACTCCCCATCTCCCCAACTCCCCATAAATTGCCTGAGAGGACCTAGAAGATTCATGACGTCATTGAGAAAGGGATGGATGTGAGATCACCCACATCCTTGAAAGGTTCTCTGGTGGTTCTCCTCTAGTCTGGGGGTGCCAGGGGACAAAGCTGTTTTTGCGATAGAATACCAAGTTCAGTAGGGATCACAGGTCTCACAAGGCCCAAGGCCAGTGTGGCAGCCCTTAATTACCAGGACCAAAGTGGCACATTGACCACAATGGAGTTCAAAGTTTTCGCATTGGGTAGTTGATTATAGTTTCCCTTTAGACTTGTGATCTACTTTGTGGATTTTAGTAAGTCTTTTCTCTTAAGAATCCCCAGTATTGCCCAGTGTATTCATGTATGGTTATTCGTTGTAGGAAGAATGAAGTTTATGTATGTGTTTAACAATAAGATCATCCCCTTGTGAAGGCTGACATAAACACTGTCACTGCCAAGTGTTTAACCAGCCTACAGTACAGACCAGTGCTCATCCACATAGACCATTCTCTGAGGAAACCAGGCAGCCAACTGATACGAATTCCTTACCTGGAAGAGCATGCATTCTGAGTAAGACTATGGATGTTTCCTTCCTGTTAGCAAGCTCACAGTGTTTTTGCTAATACAAGTGCCCATGGACCTAATGAAGTTCTGATTCACCATGATGTTACTCTATACAACATTCCTTCTAACCAAGGAACTCATTTAACAGAAAAGGTAGTAAGCAATAGATTAGTTCCTGAGACATTTACTGATGTTAATTTATAACTAATCACTTAGCAATAGTCTAATAGAAGATTCAGCTAATACGTTAATTGGGAGAAACACTTCATAGGTTGGAGCATAATTCTACAGAATATGCTTTGAACAAGCAACTGATAAAAACTGGGTCTGAAAATCAAATCATAGAAGTCGGAGAAATGAGAAGTCATCAGGAAATGAGCCATGTGAATGAACTGGGCTTCCCAAGACTGAAACTTTAAGTCTAATCATTTGGAGATATTAGTCTCCTAGAAAGAAAAAAAGAAAAAAAAAAAACTTCTATCAGGAGACTCAGAAATTTAATTCTGTTGAATAGGGAGTTGACGTTAGCATCCGACACTACTGGCATTCTCATACTACTGAAATCTCAGGCAAAGGATGGGATGTCTCTGCTGGTTTTGGTTACTGACACTAATTTTTGAGGATAAACTGGATTTTTGCAGCAAAATTGGAGTACAGAGCACTGTCTCGAGATCCCAGGAGAATGAAGAGGGGCATTTTAATACTTCCATTTTCCTTTTTCCACAGTAAAACTTAACAGAAAATTTGAGCAGCACAATGCAAGTAGTTTTTCTGATAATATATATTCTTCCCAAATGCAGTTGTTTATCACTCTAAAAGATATTGAGCCCTGACCAGCCAAATCAAGGGGACAAGGGATATGTGGAAAAACAAGGAAGATGTAAATGTGATCTGTGCTCCGAGGACCAGAGAGAAATCTGAAGGCTCTGGTAGCTAAGTATAATTTTTCCACATTATTTTGTTTATAATAACTATATTTTCCTTCCATCTTCCCCCTATTTTACAGAGTAGTTACGTCCAGTGGCGAATTTAGTTTTTGTGTTACAGATTATTCAAATGAAGGTTAAGAATGAGTTAGAAGAGAAATACCATTGTCCAGAGACACGTATGGTAACTCTGGGAACTTTGTGTCCTCTTTTGCAGGAGATGAGAGAGGTTTTGTTTCTATAAAGGATGCTTAAGCCTTATCAGGAAGATGCATGAAGCTGTGTTGTATGTATACAGAGGTGTGGAAATGCATGTGGATGCTGAGTGGTCAAAAGCATAGATTTTGCTAGTTATTTACCTGTTATATCTCAGCAACACACTTAATCTTAAATATTTTTACTCTGTGATGCTGGGATTGGGATTCCATAATTTATGTTTTCAAGCCTATTTTGTAAACCTTTTCTAGCTGGCTCAGGCCAACAGGAATAAGTAATGGCACATGAGGTGGGGTGGGGGCTAGAAAACAGATTCACCTCTTGTTCTGTTAGTTTTCTTGAGGTGATCAAGGTCAGCTATGCTTTGGTCTCCAGTTTCTTTTTTGCACTCTCATTACCAGTTGTGTCAATACCTTCCACCCACCAGTTCCACTCACTCTTGATGGTCTGAGGAATAGCAACACAGACTCTCGCTCTCTGCAGAGAAAGTTGCTCTCCAGCCAACTCAACTTCTTCCTATTGATGCTCATTGTAATTACTAACATCTGAGGTGTCTCACCCCTAGGTATCCATAGATAGCAATAACTAGTTACCTCAGCATCCCAACCCTTTTAGCTCTCAACTCTTGGTAATGGGTTCCCTGCATTCAATTCCATGTGCCTGAAATGCTCACTCCACTTTCCTTCTCACTATTTTTTAAATGTTTTAGGGTTGGACCCTGACTGGCATCCTACCTGAGGACAGGAATTAGATCCCATTAAGTCTTCATTCTGGAGACTTAGCCCAGCGCTGGGGTCTATGCAACACTCCTGGGTTGTAAGTGTAAATAGTGAGGCATTACAATTTTTATGATGTGTTTGAAATATCACCAGGAAAGAGAGCAAGGAAGGTACATATCTAATTACAGTAGAAATTAAGAAGACAATTTTAATTCAGTATGAGAATAGGGCAAACGTTTTATTCCTATAAATGGAATAAATTACCTAAAAGAGTCCACCAAATTTCCCTTTTCTGGAATGATTTAAGCTGAAGCTGAATGATCTTTGTTAGGGCTAGGGTAGAGGATGATTCCTTAAATGTGTTGAAGATTAAATACACAGCGTTTGAATTATCTTCCAGCACTAAGATCCTGTTCATGAAACATTTCCTAACTAAGTCCTTTCTCTTGGTCATGATGCTGTAACTGTCACAGTCACATGGAAATGGCAATAGCTTACAATTTTGCCATTTGCAAAATGTCTTACATTTATTTTGGCAATTTTTGAAGTAGAAATAACAGTAACTGAGAGAGGCGGCAAGATGGCGGAATAGGCAGGAAGCACACTTAGTCCGGGGTGAGAGAAAGTTCAATATAAGTGGAGATACTGCAGGGTCAAGGAAGAGTAGCGGATGAAACAGCAGAGGAAACTCTTCCGGAACTAGTGATTCACAGTGGACCTGCGTGGAGAGCGTGGGAGCCCAAGTTCGGGACACCAGCGGCAGACTCAACGCACCAGCGCTGGAACGCGAGGTGAGCCGAACCTCCATAGCCCGAGATACCAGCGGGCAAGCGGAAAGAGGAGGCTAGAGGGAACGAGGCTTGAAACTCCGTGGGGAAGGGTTCACCAGGCTAACTAGAAGAGAGAGGAAAAAAAAATAAAAAAAGTGACTGATACGGACACGAGTTTCTCTCTCTCCGCTCACCTCTCAAAGGCGAGCAAGACAGAGCAGGCGCCATTTTGGACATACGTCATAAGCAGGGCGACCTCAGGTCTGCACCAGCCCTGAGCCTAGCAGAAAAACCTGACTCTGGGGGGAGGGGTGAAATAACAGGAGATTAGCATCTAACTTGGCAACCCAGTGGGAGACTGCAGGAGAATTGGAGCCCACACTGAGGGCAAAAGAGATTCCCTGTGTGGCCCTCAGGAAAGAGCTTCCGATCTCTGGCTCCTGTGGGTATATCATTTGCCTGCTAACTACCTCCAATTACGTTCAGCTGTGCGGAATTACTTCCCTTTTAAATCAAAAAAAGAAAGAGAGATTTACCACACCTAACCTGGGAGTGTCATCCTTGACACACCCTCAACCCTGAGGAACCAAACACAGCTCTCAGTCCACACTCATCTCAAGCCTCTAAGGCTCCACTGAAAGCAGACAGTCCACTTAATATAGAGCCATAGTGTAACAAGAAAAAACACCACAGTGAAGAAACCAAATATCTCCAACATGCCAAACAACAAACGCAAAAACCAAGCTAACAAGAACAAGGAAGAAACTATGACGCCCCCAAATGAAAAAGACACCCCAATTCAAGATTATGAAGATGATGAGATCCAAGAAATGCAAGAAGCGGATCTCAAAAAATTGATAAGAACATTAAGAAGTTCTCAAAAACAAATTCTTGAACTACAGAAATCCTTCATGGACAAGATAGAAAATCTCTCTCGTGAAAGTGAAATATTAAGGAGGAATCAAAATGAAATGAAACAACTACTGGAACAAGAAACTCTGATAGTGACTAGAAATCATAATGAAATGAAGAGTTCAATAGATCAAATGACAAACACATTAGAGAGCCTTAAAAACAGAATGGGCGAAGCAGAAGAGAGAATATCAGACTTAGAAGACAGAGAACAGGAAAGGAAACAGGCAAACCAAAGAAAAGAAGAAGAAATTAGAAATCTAAAAAATATTGTCAGGAATCTACAGGATACTATTAAAAAACCCAACATTCGGGTTCTAGGAGTTCCTGAAGGCATGGAGAAGGAGAAAGGATTAGAAGGCATTTTCAGTGAGATACTAGCAGAAAATTTCCCAGGTTTGGAGAAGGACAGAGGCATCTTAGTACAGGAAGCTTATAGAACCCCTAATAAACATGACCAAAAGAGATCCTCACCACGACATGTTGTAATCAAACTCAACACAGTGAAACATAAAGAAAAGATCCTAAAAGGTGCAAGAGAGAAACGTCAGATCACTCTTAGAGGATCTCCAATTAGACTCACAGCAGACTTCTCATCAGAAACCCTACAAGCTAGAAGGGAATGGCGAGACATAGCCCAGGTACTAAGAGAGAAAAACTGCCAGCCCAGAATACTATATCCTGCAAAGCTCTCATTTGTGAATGAAGGTGAAATTAAAACTTTTCATAGCAAACAGAAACTGAAAGAATTTGTTGCCACTCATCCTGCCCTGCAAAAGATGCTTAAAGATGTCTTACACACAGAAACACAGAAACATGGTCACCAATATGAAAGAAGGTAAAGGAAGGAAACCTCACAGCAAAAGATCACAGGAAGCTCAATTTCTCTTTGACATAGAATTAAACTCTGATGCTCTGTTAAAGCAATGTGTTAAAGTAATCTATTATGTTCTCTTGATCTCTGTTAAATTCTAATTGTTCAAAAACAGCTGAATTTTTATTAAGAGCTATGGGTTATTTAAATACGTGCTTTTTTCAAAAATTTGAAGAATCACCTTGTAACAATGATCAAATTTGGTCTATGTTATGTCATGATTTTAAGAAATCTTATTTCAACCAGATATTTTGGATTTTGAGCCTTCTTGGCATTCTTGACAGGCATTCAAAAAATCAAAGTTTCAAACAATCTGGTCTCTAAAATTTCCAGTAAATCCTGGACTTTGGTTTTTCCAGTTTGGGCCCAACTGAAAAAATCGAAGGACCTATGTCTCTCATCTTATAGAGACACCAACTAATCAGTCTATTTGGAGTATATTAGAAGTACTGTCAAGATGTGATGTGGTACCAGACTTTAAGTTTCTATAATGGAAAATGCTATTAATACAAATGTTTGAGAATTAAAAAGTCTAATGATCTTGTGGTACTAGACATGATAGTTATCTTAATGAGAAAGCCCCAGAGGCTTAAAGGGTTAAATACTTGTAAAATCCTACAGGTGCTTTCAAAAATACTGTGAAGTAAGCAAGTGCCTCTTGTTGGTTGATGAGTTTATAATTTTAAACATGGCGACTTAAAGTCTTTTGTCATCCACAGTTATATATGATCTGCTGCTCATAAAACTAAAGCGTTGTTGGTTCTGTGTTTAGCTGTCCTCCTATAGGTTCCTATGGACTTTTTCCAGCCACTTTTATTGTATTCAGTACTTTGGGATGGCTCTATAAACAGATGAAGCCAATAATGTATTAACAGTACCAACTGAGAGAAAGTATGGTTAACTGAGGTTACTAAAAACAAAAAGCAATTCAAATCAATTGGCAATCTACAAAAAGAGTTAAAGATTTTAAAAGCTATTATTAAAATTGCTATATTGGTCTATTATGCTATATTATATGTGTGTACATATTGTATGTCCACATGGGAAAATTTTATTAAGAGTTTTATTTTAAATGGCTTATAGATAAGATTGTCCATAAATTTAAGCTGCTAAAATCAATCAAAGATACATTTTAATTTGTGGGACCTGAATCTGTGTATCATATGTTTTAGACTTGTTGGTAGAAAGAAACTAAAAACATTTTAGATGGTTGTGCTTAAGTTTACTGGCTAAACAAACTACACCATGTTAGATCTTTAAGAGGTGTTTTCAAATACATGATTCTTAAAATTTATAGAAGGCATTGGACCTTCTGGTAAATGTTTTCTTAAGTTGTTATCTAATGGTTGAAACGGTTTGCTAAGTATTCATGTGATATTGCTATTGTCAGCAAGCGATCTAGGACTTGCTCCCTCATTTCTCTATTCTAAGCCCAACTTGTTCTTTCATTTCTCTATTCTCTTCAAGGTAGGAAACTAATTCTATTATGAAGGAATCTGTAGGATGCACAATTTAATCTTTAGACCTTATAAAAGAGATGGCTAACATTTTTCTGCAATAGCATAGCCAAAATAAGAACTCAAATAATAATCTCATAGCTAGATTCACTTCGCCATCAGCGAAGTATACAGTAAGTAGAAAAAACCTCCCTTTCAGACCAAAGGGAAAGAAAGTTTTAAAGTGAGAATATAATTTTCCTCATGGGCATTGTCTACCTTAGAAAAACTACTACAGAACATGCCTGTGACTATAGACTTGTAGTTCAGGCCACCGAAGATTAGAGATGGGACACGGGCACTCCCTTGACTTGCATCCTCTGGTCTGCTTTAACACAAACCAGGAGGAAAGGAAAGCTCGGCATCAGAAGCAATGGGTGGCAGGCCTATTAATGGCTGATCTGTACAGTGATCTGCCCTCAAGGAGACCCAACAGGCCAGTCCACTGCAGTGGCTTTCAATGTGGTAAGCCTGGGCTTCAGCAGAAGTCAGCTTGTGAAGAGCCCTGGCAGCTCTGCCAAGAGTTGGATCACTGGAAATGGACCTGCCCTGGAGTCGAAGGATGCCCAGGTCAGAGCCACAGATCTTATTGGCTCTAAGCTGAAAAGCCCTTCACTCAGCCCAACTTCCAAAGTGACCACTGCAGCTGAGGGGATGGTCAAGTAGGGTCAGCAACATTGCAGGCAGAACTGTAAATTTCTTGTTAGAGATGCCACCTGCCTTTACCTGGCCAGCTCTCCTCCCAGGCCAGCCAAGTAATGAAAGTCAACAGAGTGCCTTCCCCTAGGAGGTTCACACCTCCCTTAGGATATACCCCATGTGAAGAGATAGATAGGTCTGGGCCTCTGAACTTACAAGGCCTAAAGCCCACCAGATTATTATCAAGCCGCTTCTGTCAGGTTCTATTTGCCTCTCAATCAGAAAACTTAATTGTAGCTTAGACAGCACCTTTCTTAGCTCCTCTAATAATGACTCTGTCCTTTGTTCTAGGCCCTGTCTAGTGCACTTGGGCCTCATTCCTTTGTAATCATAACCTCTACTCTACCACCAATGGCTCTACTCCCAACATGTGTGTACTGATGGTCCTCTTCCCCACTTAATGCTGTATAATTGTTCAAACCTGGTAAATGCCACTCTTAGGATCATTGGTTACTATCCTCACTCTGTCTTTTATGACCTTGTCTAAATATGATCAGAGTCGGCAAACTTGGAAGGCTTCCATAGCCTTGGCAACTCATGACGACAGCCTAAGATGGTTATTGGCGCCATAAACTAGAGTGTCAATTTGTTGGGTCAACAACAGGAGCCACTGTGCACTTGCTCCTGATGTGGGATCTCTGTCCTTAATGTGCTGTCCATTGTGATTTAATGCTATAACTAGTACTCAAACAGTATGTTTCACTTTGTGTTTCTATGTGGGTGCAAACTGTTGCAATCTTTATACTAAATTGATCTTCTGTATATAAAGAGAATTGAAAATGAATCTTGATGCAAATGGAAGGGGAGAGGGAGCGGGAGGGGGGAGGGTTGCGGGTGGGAGGGAAGTTATGGGGGGAGGGGAAGCCATTGTAATCCATAAGCTGTACACTGGAAATTTATATTCATTAAATAAAAGTTAAAAAAAATAATAATAATAATAATAAAATTTAATATTTATGTTTTTAATCTAAAATATTTTTATATAAATATATATTTTACAACTAAAATATACATGTTCAAGGGAGACAAAAGCAAATAGACACAACAAATAATGCCACAAGAGAAGGAATAAGGAAGAAAATTTTTTAAACATAAAGAAGAGGAGACAAAAAGCAATGAGAGGCAGGCATTCTGGCATACCAGGTTAAGCCACCACCTGTGTACACCAGTTTGAGTCCCAGCTGCTCCACTTCCAATCTAGCTCCCTGATAATGCACCTGGGAAAGCAGCAGAAGATATCCCAAGTCCCTGGGCCCCTACACCCACGTGGGAGACCCAGATGACACTCCTGGCTCCTGGTTTCAGCCTGGCCCAGTCCCGGCTGATGAAGCCACTTGGGGAATGAACCAGCAGAAAGAAGATCAATCTCTCTCTCTAATTCTGCATTTCAAATAAAATAAATAAATCTTTAAAAAAACAAAAAGGAGGTACCTTTCTCTGAAGGGAGGAGAGAACTTCCACTTTGACTATGACCCTATCGGAATAAGATCAAAGGCAGCGAACTCTAAAGGCTTCCATAGCCCTGGCAACTCATAACTAGAGCCTAGGGAGATTACTGACGCCATGAACAGGAGTGTCAAATTGTTAAGTCAGCAACAGGAGTCACTGTGTACTTACACCCCATGTGGGATCTGTCCTTAATGTGTTGTCTAATGTGCAGTGATGCTATAACTAGTACTGAAACAGAATTTTTACACTTTGTGTTTCTGCGTGGGTAAAACTGATGAGATCTTTACTAATTATATACTGAATCGATCTTCTGTATATAAAGATAATTGGAAATGAAAAAAAAAACTGGTGTTAAATTGGAAATGGCATAGAAAATTAATTAATTTTTTAAAAAAAATATTATGTAGGATCTCTGTCTTTAATGTGCTGTACACTCTTATTTAATGCTATAACTAGTACTCCAACAGTATTTTTTTTTCACTTTGTGTTGCTATATGGGGGCAAACTGTTGAAATCGTTACCTAATATATACTAAACTGATCTTCTGTATATAAAGAGAATTGAAAATGAATCATGATGTGATTGGAAGGGGAGAGGGAGCGGGAAAGGGGAGGGTTGTGGGTGGGAGGGAAGTTTTGGGAGGGGGAAGCTATTGTAACCCATAAGCTGTACTTTGGAAATTTATATTCATTAAATAAAAGTTTAATTTAAAAAAAAAAAAAGAAAAAGAAAAAGAAAAAAAAAAAAAAGAAATAACAGTAACTTTATGTCCATTATAGACCTATCAGGGGTGTGTGTGGGGGGTGTGTGGGGTGTGTGTGGGTGTGTGTCTGTTGGGGAGTGTGTGTGTGTGGTGTGTGTGTATGTGTGTGTCTGTTGGGGAGTATGTGTGTGTGTGGTGTGGTGTGTGTGTGTGTGTATGTGTGTCTGTTGGGGAGTGTGTGTGTGGTGTGTGGTGTGTGTGTGTGTCTGTTGGGGAGTGTGTGTGTGTGGTGTGTGTGTATGTGTGTGTCTGTTGGGGAGTATGTGTGTGTGTGGTGTGGTGTGTGTGTGTGTATGTGTGTCTGTTGGGGAGTGTGTGTGTGGTGTGGTGTGTGTGTGTGTGTGTCTGTTGGGGAGTATGTGTGTGTGTGGTGTGTGTATGTGTGTGTCTGTTGGGGAGTATGTGTGTGTGTGGTGTGTGGTGTGGTGTGTGTGTGTGTGTGTCTGTTGGGGAGTGGGGATAGAAAAATGGGAAGACACCAAGGAGGAAATATGGGACCTCTGAATCCTAGAAGCTTTGAGCTTAGAGTCCAAAAATAATTAATGTCACTTTTCCAACAATTATTCCTATTTTTTGTTGCAAAAAATACACTTTAAGATCTAGTCATTTGGGCCAGAAATCCAAAAATAGCTGAGTTGATTTTTAGAATGTTTTCTTTACTAAAATGCAAACAACATGCTGTGTACTTGCAGAATATCCATTTTTAAAATATTGAGGTTAGGATCATTCCTGGTTTTTGACCTCTCTTCTTGCCTTTGGCTCACCAGTGCTCTGAGTTTAGTTTTGTGTCTGAGTTAAATATTATAACCCCTCTGATGACTTTATGTGTGCAAAAACAAAAGAATAAGCAAATAGTTCTGTTAAGATGAAGAGGTTATGGAAGCATTTTTTGGGCACCAGTATCCTCAAAAGTCATAATTTTCAGATCCCAACAAGCAATGCGGCATTTAAACACCAAATGCATACAAGCCCTTAGTGTTCATTAAAATTAGTAACAGAAAACACACAACTTGGGGACTGAACTCCAGGGATTTAATATGCACTTGAACCAGGAAAGATACCAGAGAATGTTGGTTTAGGCCCAACAGACATCTCAGAGGTTAATAAATATTCCTTCTGGTTCAAAGATATCCTCGAACATTTAAATGTTGAACTACATAAAATTATATTTGTGTATTCCCCCCTTGGCGTCAAACTCATATAAACATAGACTTCTGCTTTATAACTTATTCTTCCACATGCATTCGATTTTAAAAGCACTGATTTTAGGAAAGAAACAAGTAGGCACAAATTTATTTTCCAGTTGCTGGCTTACATTTGAAACCCTTGTTTCTCCTCGTCACATTGGCTTAACAGATGCATGTGGCATTGCTCATTCCTCAGGAGGCCTTTCTTTGCCTCTCTGGAGGATGATGGGCTACTCACAGAGGAAAATAAGCCCTAAGGACATTATGTCAGTGACTTGACCAAAATCAGAGCTGTTAAAAGGTGAAACAGGCATGAAATCCAAAAGGTTGAGAAGTCCCTGGTAACCCTGAGTTATTCTGCCATACTCAAGTTATTCCCTCTAGTCTGAGTCATTGGGCAAATATTTTTTTTGTCTCTCCACATTGAAAATTAAGCAGCTTTGGCAAATTATGCTTAGTAACTCATGAGTTATATTTTTTCCAATTTTTTCAATTTTGGGACTACCTTTTTTGGTTTCAATGCATATTGAACCTACTCCTTTATACACTAAATATGTAATAAAGTACAATAGACTAAATACATGTGGTGATACAGTTGGGGAGGGGTGCCAGTTTTCATAGGTTTGGTTGGAGACATATCATGGATCATATTTTATTTTAGCAGATACCTAAATAAACTCAAGGAGTAACGGCTTTTTCTGTAGAAAGTGGAGTCCAAGAGGAGAGAAAAACATTTGCCATGATCCCAAATTAAGAGTACAACTGACATCTTTGAGAAACAAAATGGAAGCCAGTGTGGAGAGATTGCACAAGGGGAAGAGTGAAAGATACAGCAAAAAGATATACTCTCTTTACTATGTTTAATTTTATCTACACAATGAAGTCTGAGTATTTTTTTAAAGGATGATGCTTCATCTCCTTAAACTAAAACACACTGATTTGATTTTGTTTAATTGTCCTGATCCTTGTGCCACTTAAGCTGTGCTTAGTTCAGTAATTTCCTCAGTTCTATTATCAAAATCATGCTAGAAAAGTATATATTTACCAGTATACAAAATAAGGACAGTATAATCAGAATCACAGGCAACATTCTTTGCCATTTATACTGAAGCATTGCATAAATAATAGACCTATTTGCAACTCAATACATCAAATAACAGGCCTTAAAGGATTTTCTTTAGGTCAAAGAGAAGTCAGCAAATGGCTTGATTTGGAGAAAGGGAGTTTTGTAATATACAATACTAAGTGCTGAGTCGTTTGTCCTGTATCCTGTTTTAACATCACCTGAGTTCCCAATATGGACTAAATGAGAAAGCTAGAATGTTAAATATTAAATCTAATGGAACATGACGTTTAGGATGAGCTGTCACATAGGTGATTTCCTTTCTCTGCTTTTGAAACCTATATATGATCCCCAATCAATTGTGCATTCTTAAAATGGAGCCAGAAAATGCTAGATTTAAAGGAAACTGTCCAACTGGCAGAGAAAAAGGAAGACGTTCGAGGGGGGATACCCCCTGAGGAAGTGTGAGAACAGCATCTCAGTGCAAGAGTTGTGGCTCAGAGGTGAGGTAGCAGAGATCAGGCAGATGTGAGCCTATGGGGTACCATCTGCCATTCTAGGTAGTGATGCTTAAGAAACACTGAGTAGCACAGAATCAAAGTCCAGTTGTAAAGTGAACAAGTTCAAGATTCATTTGGATTTGCAATGTAAAAGTCAAGCTTCTAATATGCATAGCGTTATAGTGATTGCTGACTTTATTATATTTTAGGGTCATTTTGAATTTAAATATTTTAATGTTATTCATGTGTAGAATTTGTTGAATTACACATTTAATGTCTGGAAAAGAAATGGATGGAATCCAGGCTTACTTAGATTCTATGGAAGCAGAAAATATACATGATAAAGAAAGTCTACAAATGGAAGCATACTTTTATTTTATTTTTTTAAAGGCTGTATTATGTAGTGGAAAGGAAGAACAAGACAGAGATACATATACAGAGAAACAGGGAGAGACAGAGAGACCTTTTGTCCACTGGTTTATTCTTTACATGCCCACAACAGCTGGGGCTGAACCAGGCTGAAGCCAGGAGCCAGGAACTCCATCCGAGTCTCCCACGTGGGTAGCAGGAATCCAAGAACTTGGGCCATACTGCTATGTTCCAGATACATTAGTGGAAGCTGGATCAGAAGGGCATGGCAGCCAGATCTTGAATCAGGTACTTCAGTATGGGAAATCAGTGTGCCAAGCAGTGGCTTAACCTGTTGTGCCACAATACTTGTGCTCGAACACCACTTTCAGATTTATGATTAAATCACTGATGTCAATAATATCATTGACTTTCATGACAGTATTAACTTAGCCAGTTTTGGTTCTACCTATGAAAATCTATAAAAGGATCACCTTGGTGATGTTCTGCTTCCTTGCCAGATATTTTTAACACAGGCAAAAATTTCTGTGGTGAAAGGCTATATTTGTCCTTGAAATTCTTCTAACATGTTTTCCCCCCTCTCTGGTTATACAAAAGAAACACTGGACATATATGGTAGAAGGAATAAAGGCTCTCAGAAAATGGCCATGTCCTAATGTCCAGAAGCTATGAATGTATTATGCTATATGACAAAGAGGTATTCAAGTAATAAATGGAATTAAGGTTGCTAAGCAGATGAATTCCAAACAGTTCATTAGCCCGGAGTATCCACATGGGCCTGCTATAATTACAGTGTCTGTAAATATGGAGGAAGAAGACAGACGAGGTCAGAATGGTGGGATGTTAGAAAAACCTGATCCACTGTGGCTGATTTGGAGATGCAGGAAGGGGCTGTGGGCCAAGGATTATGGGTGTGGCCTCCGGAATGAAAAGCAGCCTTGCTAGCTAACACCTTGACTTTAACTTCATGAAACCCATTTTGGACCCCTGACCTCCAGAACTGTAACATAACAAATGTGTGATTTTTGTTTAAAAGCCATTGATTTTGTGCTTGTTAGAGCAGCCATAGAAAATTAATTAGTGCATAGCATTTAAAATGACATCTAATATAACTTCAAATACAAAGATGTGTTTAAGATTTTTAATATCCAGAGAACAGATTTCATGTATTTCATAGGTAAAGTTGAGAAGATAACCATACATCCCTCCCTCCCCTCCCTTTGGTTCTCAAACCGTCTTCCTTCCCTCCTTTTTTTCTTTTCATTAATTTTTTTTTTTTTTTTGGACAGGCAGAGTGGACAGTGAGAGAGAGAGACAGAGAGAAAGGTCTTCCTTTGCTGTTGGTTCACCCTCCAATGGCTGCTGCGGCCGGCACATCGCGCTGATCCGAAGCCAGGAGCCAGGTGCTTCTCCTGGTCTCCCATGCGGGTGCAGGGCCCAAGGACTTGGGCCATCCTCCACTGCCTTCCCAGGCCATAACAGAGAGCTGGCCTGGAAGAGGGGCAACTGGGACAGAATCCGGTGCCCTGACCGGGACTAGAACCCGGTGTGCCGGCGCCACAAGGCGGAGGATTAGCCTATTGAGCCACGGCGCCAGCCCTTTTCATTAACTTTTGCAAAGATGTAGTTTTAAACCATTCTATGATCACAGGCTTAATCCACTACTAACCATAATATTCAACAAGTAAAAAGTAGGAAGACCACAGTTCCACTGCAGTATAAACAAGGGCTAAAAACAACAAAAATATCACACGATGTCCATTTCATTCCTATACATTTTTTGAATTCAGTTTATGTTCACTGCCACATATCAGAGAAAACATATAAATATATGTTTATATATTTTTGAGATGGGCTTATATCACCAAGTGCAATGGTTTTGACTTGCATCTATTTCATTGCAAAAGACAGGATTTAATTCATTTTTATGGTTGAGTAGTGTCCCACAGTGTACATATACCGCTTTTCTTCATGTAGTCATCCGTTGAGGGACATCTGAGTTGTTTCCGTATCTTAGGTATTGTGAAAGGAGTTGCTATGAACATGAGGATACATTATATTTAATATGTTGATTTCATTTTGTTTGGGTAAATTCCCAAGAGTGAAATGGCTGGGTCATATGGTAGATCTACTTTCAGATTTCTGAGGCATGTGTATACTGTCTTCCATAATGGTTATGCAAGTCTACATTCCCATCAACAGTGTATCAGCATACCTTTTTCTCTACATCCTCATCTGCATTTATTATTTTTTGATTTTTGGATGATACTCATTTTAATCAGGATGATTTGAGATCCCATTGTGGTTTTTATTTGCATTTTCCTGATGGCTGGTGATCCTGAGCATCTTCTCATGTGTCTTTGAAAAATATCTGCTCATGTCCTTTTACTGTTTCTTTTTTTAATATAGAAAATTTTTATTTAATAAATAGAAATTTCAAAAGTATAACTTTGGATTATAGCGGTTCTTCCCCCATAACCACTCTCCCACCCGCAAACCATCACATCTCCTACTCCCTCTCCCATCCCATTCTTCATTAAGATTCATGTTTAATTAACTTTATATACAGAAGATCAATTCTATACTAAGTAAAGATTTCAGCAGTTTGCACCCACACATGCACACAAAGTATAAAGCACTGTTTGAAGACTAGTTTTAGCATTAATTCTCAGTACAAGACATTAACAACAGAGGTCCTCTACATGGGGAACAAGTGCACAGTGACTCCTATTGTTGATTTAACAATTGACACTCTTATTTATGATGTCAGTAATCACCTGAGGCTCTTGTCATGAGATGTGAAGGCTATGGAAGCCTCTTGAGTTCACAAACTCTGATCTTATTTAGACAAGGCCATAATCAAAGTGGAAGTTCTCTCCTCCCTTCAGAGAAAGGTACCTCCTTCTTTGATAGCCCGTTCTTTCCACTGGGATCTCACTCACAGAGATCTTTCATTTAGGTCATTTTTTTTTCCAGAGTGTCTTGGCTTTCCATACCTGAAATACTCTCATGGGCTTTTTAGCCAGATCTGAATGCCTTAAGGGCTGATTCTGAGGCCAGAGTGCTCTTTAGGACATCTGCCATTTTATGAGTCTGCTGTGTATCCTACTTCCCATGTTGGATTATTCTCTCCTTTTTAATTCTATCAGTTATTATTAGTATACACTGGTCTTATTAATTTGATCCCTTGGATACTTAATGCTATTATTATGATAAGTTATGAACTTAAACTGATCACTTTAACTAGTGAGATGGCATTGTTACCTGCCAACATAGTGGGATTTGGAGTCCCAAGGCAAGGTTTTAGCTTTACCTTTATGGGTACATCTGAGGGATCATGTGCCGAAATGTACATCTCTCCCTCTTTTTTCCCACTCTTATTTTTAACACAGATCAGTTTTCAGTTGTATTTAAACACCTAAGTATAATTCTGTGTTAATTAAAGAGTTCAATGAATGGTATTAGGTAGAAAAAGAAAATACTAAAAAGAGTAAAATAGTAAGCTGTTTCTCAACAGTCAGGACAAGGGCTGATCAAGTCATTTTTTCTCTTAGTGTCAGTTTTCTGACACTACAGGTTTACAGGTCTACAGGGTTCCTTTTAGGTGCTCAGTTAGTTGTCAGAGATCAGGGAGAACATATATTTGTCTCTTTGGGACTGGCTTTTTTCACTCTGCATGATATTTTCCACATCCTCCATTTTGTTGCAAATGACCGGATTTCTCTCTCTCTCTCTTTTAACCACTGTGTATAATTCCATAGAGTACATATCTCATAATTTCTTTATCCAGCCTTCTGCTGATGGGCATTTAGGTTGATTCCACATCTTAGCTATTGTGAATTGAGCTGCAATAAATACTGAGATACAGATAGCTCTTTTATTTGCTGATTTAATTTCCTTTGGGTAAATTCCAAGGAGTGAGATGGTTGGGTCGTGTGGTAGGGTTATATTCAGATTTCTGAGGAATCTCCCAACTGACTTCCATAGTGGCCTGAGCGCTAGCCTCTATGGGTATAATATTCATCTGTCTGCACTCAAAGGATATGTGCAGTCCTCAGTGTAAGTTCTAATTCCATAGCAATGCTTCTCACTATGTAACCAGCACTGCCTGAGCTTGTGGCGTCTCCCACCAAGACTGCTCGAAGTCTCAGCCATAGCATGAGTTTTCCCACACACCCTCAGTTTTTTTTTTCACAGTTCTGTTTCAGAAGCTTCACACAGTCATAAGCTCCTAGCCCCCTGTTATTTCTCCCCACCAGAGTCAGGAGTCTCTGCTCGGCTGATTGTCAGGCACAGACACAAGCTAGCACAGCTGTTACGTATGTCCAAAATGGTGCCTTCTCTATTGGCTTGTATGCCTTTGTAAGGTGATCAGAGAGAGAGAGAAATGTGTCCATACTGTCCTTTTTTGTTTCTCTCCTCTAGTTAAGCTGGTGCACTTTCCCCCATGGGGCTTCAAGCCTCGTTCCCTTTAGGCTGTTACTGCCACTTTTTCGCCAGTGTCTCAGGCAACTTATTTTCCAGCGCTGGTGTGTAGACTCTCACCTATTGGAATCCTGAGCCTTGTGTGCTCACACCCTCCACCTAGGTCCACCATGTCCCTCTAATTTCAGTAGTTTCCTCTGCCATTTTTTCCTTAACTCTTCCCTGAGACTAGCACTATCTCCACTGTAAGCTCCCTCCCTATTCTGCCATCTTGGAACTCATCTTCAACCATTTCTTAATGAGATTGTTTTGTTGTTGTTGAGTTTCTTGAGGTCTTTATAATCCTGGATATTAATCCTTTATCAGTTACATAGTTTGCAAATATTTTCTCCTGTTGGTTGCCTCTTCACTTTGTTGAGTGTTCTCTTTGCAGTGGAGCAGCTTCTCAGCTTGATGTAAGCCCATTCGTCTATTTTTGCTTTTGTTGTCTGTGCTTTTGGGGTCTTTTCCAAGAAGTCTTTGTGCCAATGTCTTGCAGTTTCTCTGATGTTTTCCTCTAGTATTTTAATGGTATCAGATAATAGATTTATACCCTTGATCCATTTTGATTTGATTTTTATCTAATGTCTAAGGTAGGGGTCTTCTTTCATACTTTTGCATGTGGAGATCCACTTTTCTAGCACCATTTGTTGAAGAGACTGCCCTTTCTCCAGGAATTGATTTTAGTTCCCTTGTCAAAGATTAGTTGGTTGTAGATGCATGCTTTGATTTCTGGGTTTTCTATTCTGTTCCATTGGCTTACATGTCTATATTTGTGTCAGTAACAGGCTGTTTTGATTATAATTTCCCTGTAGTAGAACTAAAAAACATAATATTATATGTATAATATTATAGTATACATTATAATATTTTGATTCCTCCAGCTTTCTTCTTGTTTAGTACTACTTTAGCTATTTGAGGTCTCTTGTGCTTCTACACAAATTTTAGATTTGCTTTTTCTAGATCTGAGATTTTCCTTTTTGATTGGGATGGCATCGAAGCTGTAACTGCTTTGGGTAGTATGAATATTTTGGTGATAGTAATTCTTCCAATCCATGAACATGGAAGATTTTTCCATTTCTTTGTGTTTTCTCCTATTTCTTTCTTTAATGTTTTGTAATTTTCATTGTAGAGCTCCTTCAGCTCCTTGATCAAATTTATTCCAATTTTTTTTTTCATGGCTATTGTGGATAGGATTGACCTTAGAAGTTCTTTCTCTGCCATGGCATTGTCTGTGTATACAAAAGCTATTGATTTTTATGTACCTATTTTATATCCTGCTATTTTAGAAAACTCTTTTATGAGTTACGATAATTTCTTGGTGGAGTCTTTTGGTTCCATTACATATAGAATCATGTCATTGACAAATAGGAATAATTTGACTTTATTTTTTCCAATTTGTATCCCTTTGATTTCTTTTTCTTCCTAATATCTCTGGCTAAAACTTCCAGGACTATATTGAATAGTAATGGTCAAAGTGGGCATACTTGTCAGGTTCCGTATTTTAGTAGAAATGCTTCCAACTTTTCCCCATTCAATAAGATGTTGGCCATGGGTGTATCAAAAATTGCCTTGTATTTTATTGAGGAATGTTCTCTCTATAACGAATTTGCTTAAAGTTTCATTCATGAAAGGACGTTGCATTTTATCAAATGCTTTCTGTATTTCATCTATTGAGATAATTTCATCTATTTCTCTTTCATCTATTGTGATAATCATATGGTTTTTATTCCTTAATGTGTTAATGCAATATATAACATTGATTGATTTGCATATATCAAGCCATCCCTGCATGGATAAATCCCACTTGGTCTAGGTGAATGATCTTTCTGCTGTGTTGTTAGATTCAATTAGTGAGTGTTTTGTTTTTGCATTTATGTTCATCAGTTCATCAGTGTTAGTTACTGGTCTATAGTTCTCTTTGTTGTATTGTTTTTTCTGGTTTTGGAATTAAGGTGATGCTGGCCTCATAGAAGGAATTGGAGAGGATTCTTTCCTCTTCAACTCTTTTGAATAGTTGGAGAATCATTGGAAATAGTTCTTTAAATGTTTGGTATAATTCAGCAGTGAAGCCATCTGGTCCTGGCTTTTTTTTGTTGGGAGGGTCTCTATTATTGATTCAATCTCTGTCTTGGTTATTGATGTGTTGAGGTTTCCTATGTCTTCATGACTCAATTTTGATAGATTGTAAGTGCACAGAAATCTACCCATTTCTTCTAGATTTTCTGGTTTGTTGACATATGGCTCTTTTCAGTAATTCCTGATTTTTAAAATTTCTGTGGTATCTGTTGCAAATATCCTTTTTCATTTCTGATTTTATTAATTCGGGTCTTGTCTCTTCTCATTTTTGGTTAGTTGGGCCAACAATGTATCGGTTTTGTATATTTTTTCAAAAAATAAGCTCTTCATTACACTGATCTTTTGTATTCTTTTTTTCAATCCTGTTTATTTCTTCTGTAATTTTAATTATTTCTTTCCTCCAAATAATTTTGAATTTGTTTTGTTCTTTATTTTTCTAGGTTCTTAAGATGCATTCTTACATCACTTACTACCTTTCCAATTTCTTGATGCAGGCACAAATTGCTATAAACTTCCCTCAACACTGCTTTTGCTATATCTAATAAGTTTTGATATATATTGTTTAGCTATTTTCATTCATGCCTAGGAATTTTTTATTTCCTTTCGATTTCTTCCATGACAGCTGTTCATTCAGGAGCATGTTCAGTCTCCATATGTTTGCATATTTTCTAGAGTTTCTTAAATTGTTAATTTCCAGCTTCATTCCATTGGGGTCAGAAAAGAAAAATGTTTTATGATTTCAATTTTTTTTTAATTTGTTGAGACTTGCTTTATGGCCTATCCTAAAGTAGGTTCCATGCACTGATGAAAACAATGTTCATTCTGTATCCGTGGGATGCAATGTTCTGTAGATATCAATTAGTTCTATTTGGTCCATAGTGTAGATTAGCTCTGTTTCTTTGTTGATTTTTTGTCTAGTTGATCTGTCTGTTGATGAAAGTAAGGTGTTGAAGACTCATTATTGTTGTACTAGCATCTGTGTCTTCCTTTAGATTCATTAACATCTGTTTTAAATAGCCAGCTGCCTGGGCATTGGGTGCATATACATTTAACTACAGTCACAGCTTCCTACTGAATTGATCCCATAACCATTACATAATGTCCTTCTTTGTCTAGCAGTCTTTGTGTTAAAGTGTATTTTGTCTGATATTAGGATGGCTACACCTGCTAGCTTTTGGTTTCCATTTGCATGGAATATCTTTTTCCATGCTTTCACTTTCAGTCAGTGTGGGGTATGTTTCTTCATTAATAAATATGTATGTTTTATAAGTATTCTTTATGAATCTAATTTTGTATGTTATGATTAAACAATCATACAAGCCTATGACTTCTATGTTTTTAAATTTAAAAGTTTATGTATTCTGTAGTTCAATGCTTTTCTTTTTATAGAAGGTGAAACTTCCAAATCTTACATACTTTACTTAATGCTAGAGTTAATTTTCAAAGGAAAAATTCTACATATAGAAGGTTGCATGACTCTCCTGATAATATTAATTTAGTTTGATTGTTTTGGGATTAATTTACCTAACATTGCATGTATAGGAAATGAATTAGGGGATACTTTGCAATGATGTATTCTGTCTATGTGTGTGCTTTCATTCCATTTATAAATCAAGTAGGGAACTATAGATTTCTTTACTGATTTTTGTTTTTTAATCTCATAGTTTCAAAATGTTATCATTACCTGAACAATATTGTTTCGAAACCAAAAGATGGTTTAAGAAGAATCCCTTAGACATTGAGAAATGATTGTAGGAATGCTGCATTCTCTAGCAAATTGATTAAAAATAAACTGAGAAACTATATTAATTTAAAAAGTCACTTCTTCTGGCTTCAATTTTAAACCTGTTTCTTCTAAGACTAAGAAATTTGGTTCAGTCATCTCAGCTTTTTGGGTAAAATTCTACCAGTACCAGGAGCTATGTTGTAAGGAGAGCTGTGTCAGCAGTTCTGCATGTATTCTTATTTGCAGAGATTCAAAAGTTTGCCATGAAAACATCTACTGAAGCTGAAACTTGGCACACCAATACCTCAGTCTGGGTGCACTTCTATTTTTCTTCAATTTGGAGAAAAGCTCCTCAATGGATTGAATTTCCAGAAACATTAGATGTTAGGCATTTCAAAGAAGTCTTGTGTTTTCTTATAATAAGATGGCTTTCTTTTAATTATAGAAAGGAAGGATGATATTACCAGAGCAGGTTCCTCCCACCCAGAGAGGGTTGTATGTTGGCTCATTTATTGGGAGAACCAGTGGCTGTGAAAACACTCCCTTGCTGTCTGTTAGCTAAAATAATGATTAAGTGACACAGAGTTGCAATTTACAAACAAAGTCTTTTACAGTAAACCCTCCCATAACAGGACCATTCAAAAGCCAATCTGATAATCTGTGGGGCCACATGAAAATAGCATCTAAAATGAAACACTGCAATGTTACTAATTTGAACTAAATGACAAGGGGCAAAGGCCAAACCGAATTAGTCTGAACTTGCAATCTTTTTAAAGAAGTAAACATCGTTAAGAGGGAATCCAAACTCAAGGTGGATGAGGAGATTAAAAGAGACACACTTGTTTCAAATGAATTTAAAACTCCAAATCCATGCAGATTATACATCAGGATACTGTAAGAACCTAGAGCTTGAGTTGTAAAACCTCTGTCTGCAGTGAAAGAACTGTGGAAAATGGGGACATTCCAGAAAGTTTAAAAAGGGCCAGATCAGCACATCATTCCAAAAATAAATAACTAAAACAGGTGAGTTTAAAAAAAGGAGGAGTCATGGATAAGATACTGATCTTCAGAAACATAGTAGGAAAAAATTGGCAAAGATTTGTGGGGCCTTAGAAAACGATAAAAGAAAACTTTGACCGTAGAACTCAGCATGAACCATCCATCTGCACCTCAACCACACCTTTCAGTTCCAAACCATTGGTTACCTTTTGTATCTCCTCAACTTGTTTTCTAAGGCTGACCTGGACTTGAGCTGAACCCTAATCCTCTGTTAGCCATGCTCAAAACCCACTCGTCCTTGACCTCTTCCTTCTCCAGATCTGTGTCAAACAGCTTGGAAGACACCTTGAGAGGTAGGAGGATACTTTAAATCATTTGTAGAAAAAACAAAAAAAAAATTGAAAATCCTTGCATATGGTTGGCCTTCAAGATGTTCACAAAAATGTATATTTTTAAAAAACGTGCAGATTTAAAAACTTTTTTTACACTTCCCAGCCTCCAGAACTATGAGAAATAAATTTCTTTTGTTATAAATTATCCAGTTTCTGGTACTTTGTAACAGCAGCAGGAATTTTAAAATTCATGCATATGAGCTAAGACACTAAGATGCTCTCCATGCCAGTTTCTCTTCCTCTGTCTACCCTCTCATCCAATGACACAATATTACAGTCTGTAAAATTTAATTCATCATATATATATTTATTTTATTTTCATCCAAATTTTTCCATTTGCCTAATCTTGTTAATTTTTCACTGTGTTACTGCTACATGTTATAATGTTGTGATGAATCAAGTCTGCATATGAAGCCAATTCATCCTTAAACATTTATTAGCAAACAGGCACAAAAAAGCATAAAGCCTTTTCTAGGAAATGTCCTTATTTTGTGCCCTTTGAGGCATTCCAAGAAGCACCTGGTGTAAAAGGTTACTCCAAGGTGGAAACAACATGATGCTCTTGGCAAGACTATTCGACGCTTTCTAATGAAATCATAAAACTGCACACTCTTCGGTGAAAGAAACCAAAACCAGTTTTCTCAAGAGGAGCTGGGTTGTTGAATTTGCCAGATTCCTGTACTCTGCTCATGTAAAGATGCACAACCTTCCCAGACAACCATGTATCTTAAGCATTACTGAGTTTATCATTTATTTCTAATACCCTTTCTCTAACAAGCCCTCTATTACAGTCATATTTGAAACAATTACCCTAGTCTCCACTGTAGTGTGGATTCCTGCACCAGGTGCAAACCAAGCAGACTTGTAAGTGTAGATTCTTGAATAGGGTGTAGCTCAAAGATAATTTATGCAAATATATTTGTAGGTACTGTTTATACTGAATTATTTTAAAGAAAAACAAAGGACTATAATGTAAATTTTTTTAAAAAAAAACCTCTTAAATAGGATTACCAGAAATTTATTTATTAAAACTTGGATTTTTTTTTAAAGATCTATTTATTCAAAAGTCAAGTTACACAGAGAGAAGAGAGAGAGAGAGAGGTCTTCCATCTGATGTTCACTCCCCAATTGGCTGCAATGGCTGGAACTGTGCCGATCTGAAGCCAGGAGCTTCTTCTGGGTCTTCCACACTGGTGCAGGGGCCCAAGGACTTGGGCCATCTTCTACTGTTTTCCCAGCCATAGTGGAGAGCTGGATGGGAAGTGGAGCAGCCAGGTCTCGAACTGGTACCCATAGGGGATGCTGGCGCTTCAGGCCAGGGTGTTAATCCGCTGAACCACAGCGCTGGCCACTGGATTTTTTTTTTTTTTTTTAAGTAGCAATAGATTGTAACAGTTATCTCAGGTAAATTGTGTCTGGTAATTCAATATAGAAAAAATAGTTCATAGTTCTTTAAATCATGTTACTTTTGTTTATATTACAAATATAAGACATTATCATCATACATCCTATTTTTGTGTGGATGAGTTTTTTTTCCTTGTAAACTACTATCATCTGTTGAGAATTATCCTTATTGACTGAGTCATAATCTATTGAGCAGCATGACACTTAAAAGAGATGCATTTTTTGTTTTTGTTATTTTGATTGTTCATAGATTTTATCCTTAGTGAAAGGGTTAGAAGTTTTGTGCTATTATTGCTTTGAAAAATTCACCTGGATGTGTTTTTCCAAAGAGATAATGTTACAATCTATTTTGCCATAACAAGTGTTCTTATTTAATTAATAGAACTCATAAATAGGGAACAATGTCATTATGATGCAGAAAATCACATTAGTTAACAGGGGATTTTCACTAGCAATTATGTGTGGGTGTCACACAAAGCGACCTCAGCCTAATTGTACCTGTCAAAGAGCTTGTACTAGATTTACCTGCGTATTTTTCCTCTTGGCTTAGTGAGGCCAGATGCTCTTAATTTTCCAGATTCAATCTTTCCTTATAGTTTTCCCTCCTTTAAAAGTAAAATTCTATTATTTAATGATTTTTTCCAGAGATTTAATGTTTTCTTTTTTTAACAGTACTCAAATACTTTTAAAATTTCTGTTATGTTAGTGCTGTGAATAAAAAGTTCTAGAGATTTTGACTGATTTTCCTCAACCCTGTTTTCTCCTTTAACACTTTTTTTTAAAAGATTTATTTATTCATTTGAAAGTAAGAGTTACACAGAGAGAGAAGGAGGGACAGAGAGAGAGACAGAAGGAGGAAGGGAGGGATGGAGGGAGGGAGGGAGGGAGAGAGAGAGAGAGGTCTTCCATCTGCTGGTTTACTCCCCAAGTGGCTGCAATGGCAGGAGTTGCACTGATCTGAATCCAGGAGCCAGGAGATTCTTCCGGGTCTCCCACGTGAGTACAGGGGCCCAAGGATTTGGGCCATCTTCTACTGCTTTCCCAGGCCATAGCAGAGAGCTAGATCAGAAGTGGGGTAGCTGGGACTCAAACTGGTGCGCAAATGGGATTTCCTTGTCTTAATGGTGTGTTTCTTTTGTTTTTTCAATGATATTTTAATTTTCATTTATTTAAATAAAGGAGACAGGTTTCATGTATTTCATATTCAGTTTTAAGAACATGATACTTCCCGCCCTACCCTCTCTGCCTCCCTCACTCCCACCTTCCCTCTTCCTTTATTCTTTATATTTATTTTAATTTTTTCAATGATATATTTTCAGTTCACTTTGTACTCATAAGCTTAATCTTCCATCAAATAAAGACTTCAACAACTATTAAGTAGAAAAATCACCATTATTTAGGAGCAGAGACAAGAGCTATAAAAAATAATCAAATCTCACTGTTAATTCACTCATAAACATTTTTTGTATTTTATATATTAGTTACCCATTGTGAAGTTTTCATTATAATGTCTCAATTGTCAGTTTTTGTTAATTTATTTCATGGTAATCATTTGATACTTTAAGAAATCTGTGCTTACTTCAAAGTTATAAATATTTTCTGCTATGTTTCTTTTTATGGAAATTTTGCAGTTTAAGCTATAGATCTGTGTTTCATCTCTGGTTAATTTTTGTGGGAATGGTATGAAGTCAGTGGAATGGTTTATTTTCCATGTAGATATCCAGTCATTCCAGTATCATTTCCCTCAGTAGATTACTTTTGTAGCTTTAATGAAAATCAATATATATGTCAATCTGTTTCTGGACTCTATTCTTATTCATTGATCTACATATTATCATACCATCAATATGCTGTCTTGATTATTATAACTTTAAATCATAAAATCAGGTAATGAAAATTCTGCAAATTAATTTCTTTTTAAAAATTTTCTTAGCAATTCAAGATCTTTAGCACTGCTATACAAATTGTAGAACCAGCATTTACTTAAGTGGATTCTTCAAAACAGCCTGGAATTATATTGAATCTAGAGATTATTCTGGAGAAACAATACCTTACTAACATAATTTTCCCATCTCTAGCCATGGTATAACCTGCCATTTGTTTAGGATTGCTCTAATTTCTCTCAACCACTTTTGTTTTTCAGTGTCAAATTCTTAGACTCGTTTCTGCAGGTATCCTTAAGAATTTCCTATTTTAGGTTCTGTTATATATGAAATTATTATCAAAAGTTTTATTTTCTACTTGTTGAGAAAATCTATAGAAAAATTGGATTTTGGAGCTGGCATTGTGGCATAGCAGGTAAAGCCTCCATCTGTAATGTTAGCATCCATATGGGTGCTGATATAGTGTCCAAGCTGCTGTACTTCTGATCAGCTCCCTGCTAATGGCCTGGGAAAAGCAGCAGAAGATGGCCCTAGTGATGGGGGCTCTGTACTTAAAAGACCTGGAAGAAGTTCCTGGCTCCTGCCTTCGGCCTGGCCCAGCCCTGACGGTTGTGACTATTTAGGGAGTGAACCATCAGATAGAAGACCTCTGTTTCTCCCACTTGCTATGTAAATTTGCCTTTCAAATAAATGAGCCCTTAAAGATTGACCCTTGTTTATTAACTTTATGTGCTACTACATTGCTAAATTCATTTACTGGCAATAATAATCCTTAGGGTTTTCTACATACACGATTAAGTAGTATGCAAATAAAGAAAGTTTTAATTCCATATTTCCAATCTGAATGTTTCCTCTTTCTTGCCTTAATGTTTCAAGGCATCTAGTACAATGCTGATTAGCAATGGTGAGTGCAAACATTATTATTTTTCCTGAAATCAGTGTTTTTGTTTCAAAATATGTGTTAGAAATAGGGTT
Source organism: Lepus europaeus (assembly GCF_033115175.1). Lineage (NCBI taxonomy): Eukaryota > Metazoa > Chordata > Mammalia > Lagomorpha > Leporidae > Lepus > Lepus europaeus. The sequence goes on along the minus strand of NC_084840.1, from coordinate 15,486,847 downwards.
TTATAGATATACTTTTTAAAAAATCTTTTATTTAATGAATATAAATTTCCAAAGTACAGCTTATGGATTACAATGGCTCCCCCCCCCAATAACTTCCCTCCCACCCTCAACCCTCCCCTTTCCCGCTCGCTCTCCCCTTCCATTCATATCAAGATTCATTTTCAATTCTCTTTATATACAGAAAATCAGTTTAGTATATATAAAGTAAAGATTTCAACAGTTTGCCCTCACATAGCAACACGAAGTGAAAAAATACTGTTGGAGTACTAGTTATAGCATTAAATCACAATGTACAGCACATTAATGACAGAGATCCTATGTGATATTTTTTTAAAAAAATTAATTTTCTATGTAATTTCCAATTTAACACCAAGGTTTTTTTTTTTCATTTTCAATTATCTTTATATACAGAAGATCGATTCAGTATATACTAAGTAAAGATTTCATCAGTTTGCACCCACACAGAAACACAAAGTGTAAAAATACTGTTTCAGTACTAGCTATATCATTACTTCACATTGGACAACACATTAAGGACAGATCCCACATGGGACGTAAGTACACAGTGACTCTTGATGTTGATTTAACAATTTAACACTCTTGTTTATGGCGTCAGTAATCTCCCCAGGCTCTAGTCATGAATTGCTGAGGCTATGGAAGCCTTTAGGGTTCGCCGACTTCGATCTTATTCCGACAGGGGCATAGTCAAAGTGGAAGTTCTCTCCTCTCTTCAGAGAAAGGTACCTCCTACCTTGATGGCCCCGTTCTTTCCACTGGGATCACACTCGCTGAGATCCTTCATTTAGGTCTTCTTCTTCTTTTTTTTTTTCCAGAGTGTCTTGGCTTTCAATGCCTAAAAGTAGATATACTTATGAGGTTAAGTGTTTCCACTCTCTTATTTGTCAGAAATTAATCTTTGAGTGGATACTAAGATTTTTTTTCAAATGTCTCTTCATTTATTGAAATGGCAAAATGGTTTCCTTCTGTTACATAAATGTGATTTATTATAGTGATTACTGATCACATTGATTTATTAAACATTAATGGGACAAACCCATTTTATTATGATGAATTTATATATCATAGCATTGCTATTGTTTTGTTAAAGAGTTTGTACATCTTTGTTTAGGAAAGATGTTGTCCTCTAACTGCCATTTCTTCCAATGCCTTTCTCTGGATTTCTTGTAAGGATAAATGACTTGAGAATTATTTTCTTCTCCTGTAGCTTCTGAAAGAATTTCTGAAATATCTGTATAATTTATTACTTAGATTTAGTGAAATTTACCAGTGAATCCACCTAGACCAGAAGTTATCTTAAAGGAAGGTTTATGTATTATATCTGTTTCTTTCATTGCTAGTAAGCTATTCAGAATTTATATTTCCTGTCAGTTTTGATAATTTGCATCTTTCAAGAAATCTGTTTATTTCACCCGTTATTAATTTATTGGCCTAAATATGTTCATAAAATCCCTTGTCTTTTAAATGTGTGTAGGACCTGTTGTGATATCCTTTCCTCTAACTTTGATGTGAGGAAGTAACCCATGTTAGACCACCTGACGCTATTCAAGAGTTCATTAAAGCTCTGCCCAGTTTTTTCCACTTTGGTATTTATCCTCTGCGGGGGAGGGGGGGTTCCAATTGAAAAGGAAACCAAGTTGCTAAGCCTTCGCTCCACAAGGCCTCTAAGCCTTTGCTCAAGTTTGCTGCACTTCCGCATTTCAGTGACTCAGTGTTTCCAACAATCCAAGATGGCCCCCGGGGGAGGTACCTAGCCTGACAGGAGACTTCCTTACTTGTGAACAGTATGAGTTCTCGGCTATGATTGGCCCTTGAGAGCGTGCCTGGCTCGTGTCCTGCCTTACCTTTCAGCTGGTTGGCTTGGTTCCCTTGTGCCCTGGACAGCCCCCTTTCTGTGTCTATAAAAACTCTTCCCCTCCCAGAGTACCTGGCTGCACCCTGGGCATTGACTGGTCTCCCGGCTCTGGTGTGGTTCCTTTGCTGCTGACACTCATCATCCCACTTGGCCCCCGAGCTCCCCAGGCTGGCCCTGAGGAGCTCTATCAGACCTGCTGCCCCATAGTGAGCAGAATTCCTCTGCTCCTAATTTGGATAATATCTACTGTATGGATAATATTCCATTTTATGTTGTTCTATTTTTCTCCTGATTGAAATGTGTCCCATTTACTTCACACAGAAAGCCTGGCCATTATGTACGTTTTATTTTTGAAGGTCTGGATGTTTATCTTCATTTATTTTATATGTATTTTGCTAAATATTTTAACAGATACATTAAATTATATATAATGTGTGGGGTACCATGTGATGTTTTGATTCATGTATACAATTGTGTAATGATGAAATCAGGCTAAACACATCTATCTCCTCCAATATTTATCATTTTGTTATAGTATAAACATTAAAAATCCCTTCTTCTAGCTTTTTAAAATAAACAAGTACATACTATGTTATCATTATAGTCACCCCTACTGTAAAATAGAACACCAGTCATTTTCCTTTAAAAAGTTAGATTTTTCTGCTTGTTTGGTAGGTAGTTAAGCTACCTGCAGATCAACCTAAGTATTTTTTTTAATATTTAAGGTTTTTATTTTGTTATTTATTTATTTTAAAGATTTATTTATTTACTTGAGAGGCAGAGTTACAGAGAGAGGGAAAGACAGAGAGAGGTCTTTCATCCACTGGTTCATTCCCCAAATTGCTGCAATGGCTGGAGCAGGACTAATCCAAAACCAGGATCCAAGGGCTTCCTCTGGGTCTCCCCTGGAGGTGCAGGGGCCCAAATACCTGGGCCATCTTCTACTGCTTTCCCAGGTCATAAGCAGGGAGCTGGATCTGAAGAGAAGCAGCCGGGATTCAAACCGGTGCCCTTATGGTACTCTGGTGCTGCAGGCAGATGTTTAACCTACTAATCTACAGTGCTGGCCCCAACCTAAGTCTTTTTTAGAAAACTATTTATTTATTTGAAAGGCAACATGATACATATGAGGTGGGGGGGGGTGGAGAGAGAGAGAGAGAGAGAGAGAGAGAGAAGATGCAAGAGAAAGAAAGCACAGAGAAAGAGAGACAGATCTTCTATCTGTTGGTTTACTCTCCAAATGGCCACAACAGCCAGGGTTGGGCTAGGCTGAAGCCAGGAGCCAGGAACTCCATCTGGGTCTCCCTTGTGGGTGGCAGGGATCAGATAGTTGAGCCATCACCTTCAGGTTTCCTGATAACTGGGGAGCTGGATGAGAAGTGGTCTGAAACCAGCACCTGTATGTGGTATGTGGGCATCACAAGAGGCAGCTTAACCTGCTGTGCCACAGCACCTAGCCTGGATCAACCTAATTCTTGAGACTTATTTTTAAGATCTGTTAGGAAGGTTCTTTAGTAATCTGTAATTTACAGAGAGCTGAGCACTACTAAGGTTTTATTTTTTGAATCTCTACTGAAAGCAATGAAACTTAAGTAAATATTTTTCATTCTGGTAGGAATTTTTAAAAGTCCAGTTCTGCTTCAGCTCTGGGAGTCATTTAACGGCAACTGACAGCAGTTTCTTTCTTAGTTGGTCTTTGTGCAGCACCACAGGGTCTCCTCCTATGCACGCTCAGCTTAGGACTCATCCAAAGTCTGAAGGAGACCGCTAGGTACATTTTTTTTTTAAATTTCCTAGTGTGTGTGTGTGTGTGAATCTCTTTTCTTTCTGGTATTCTGCCTTTTAAATTCCAGTGATCTTGACCTCCCCAAACTCTGATTTCTATGGCTTCTGCATTGTGATATATGCTCCATTTGGACTGTACTTCCTCCAGCCAGAAAATCCGGACAATGGCAGGGCTAATTTTCCAATCCCATCTACACCCCTTAGTGATGACAGACTTGTGCCCCTTGTTCAATACCTGTAAATATTTTGCTCAGTTTTTCAATCATTTCCTATGAGACACATCTGATAACAGTTATTCTATTATGTCAGTAGGTGAAAGTAAATATTCTCTTTTCATAAATATATACTTTTAATGATATTGGAATATTTCATATATAATATTGAGAATAAAGATTGGATAATAATATATTTATAATATGTATTTATAGAAGAGAGGTAAGAGGGAATTGATGGTAAGATTTTTTCGCCTTACTAGCTTTATTTCATGAATTTTCAACAACTGATATGTATTTAGTTATTTCTGGAGGTGGAGACATGGTTTGTATTTTATTTCTTTAAACTTTATTTAAGGTATAAAAATTTCAGACATTTCATATATACAGGTTTAGGAACTTAGTGATTCTTCCCACCATTCTCTCCCTCTCACCCATTCTCCCACACTTCTTCCTCTTCTCTCTCTCCTATTCTCTTAATTTTTGCAAAGATCTATTTTCAGTTTACTTTATACTCAGAAAGTTAACCCTACAGTAGGTAAAGAGTTCAACAAATATTGTGATGGGAAAAAAACAGGAAGAGCTATAAACAAACATTGAATTTCAAAATGTTAATTTCACTCCTCTACATTATATTTTAGATGCTCTACCAGTTACCACAAATCAGGGAAAACATGTTATTTGTATTTTTGGGACTGGCTAATTTCACTAATTGTAATGGTTTCCAGTTGCATCCATTTTTTGCAAGAGACAAGATTTTATTTTTAAAATGCTGAGTAGTATTCAGTAGTGTATATATGTCATAATTTCTTTATCCAGTCACCAGTTGTTGGACATCTAAGTTGATTCCATATCTTAGCTATTCTGAAGTGAGCTTCAGTGAACAAAGGGGTACAGATAACTCTTTCATGTACTGATTTTATTTCCCTTGTGTGAATTTCCAAAAGTGGGATGGCTGGGTCATATCATGGATCTATTTTCAGCTTTCTTGGGTACCTCCATACTGTCTTCCGTAATGGCTGCGCCAGTTTACATTCCCACCAACAGTGGATTAAAGTTTCTTCCTCCGCACATCCTCCTCATCATTAATGTTTGCTGCTTTTGGTATGAGAGCCATTCTAAGTGTGGTAGTTTTGATTTGCAGTTCCCTGATGGCTAGTGATCCTGAGCATTTTTTCATGTGTTTGGTGGCCATTTGAGTTTCATCTTTTGAAAAATGCCTGCTCAAGTCCTTTGCCCATTTCTTAACTAGATTGTTTATTTTGTTGTTGTTGAATTTCTTGAGCTCTTTGTAGATTCTGGATGTTAACCCTTTATCAGTTGCACCGTTTGCAGATATTTTCTATTCTGTTAGTTTGCAGTGTTTCTTTTGTAGTCCAGAAGTGTCTAGGCTTGATGTAATTCCCTTTGTCTACCTTGGCTTTGATTACCTGTGCTTCTGGGGTCTTTTACATTGCATTTGCCAATATCTTGTAGGGTTTCCCCAATTTCTTCTAGTAATTTGATGGTATTGGGTCTTGAACATAGGTCTTTGATCCATTTTAGTGGATTTTTGTGTTTGTGTAAGGTGCAATGTAGATATCTTTTTTATACCTCTGCATGTGGAGATACGGTTTTCCCAGCACCATTTGTTGAATAGACTGTCCTTTCTGCAGGGATTGATTTTAGTGCCTTTGTCAAAGGTAAGTTGCTGTAGATGTGTGGATTAATTTCTGGAGTTTTTATTCTGCTCCATTTGTCTACATAACTGTTTTTGCCAGTTGGTACTAATTGCCTGGTGCTATGTCTTGAAATTTGGTATTATGATGCCTCTTGCTTTGTTTGTGTTGTATAGGATTGCTGTAGCTAACTCTTGTCTCTTGTGAGTCCATATAAATTTTAGAATCATTTTTTTCTAGATCTGTCAAGAATGTCATTGGTATTTTGATTGTAATTGCAATGAATTTGTAAATTGCTTTCAGTAGTATGGACATTTTGATATCAGTTCTTCCAATCCATGTATATGGAAGATTTTTTTCAATTTTTTTGTGTTTTTCTATTTCTTTCTTGAATGTTTTGTAATTTTCATTAGATCTTTGACAACCTTGGTTAAATTTATTCCAAGACATTTATTCTTTTTTGTACTATTGTGAATGGGATTGATCTTTGAAGTTCTTTCTCAGCCATGGTGTTGTCTGTGTATACAACGGCCATTGATTTTTATATGCTAATTTTATATCCCGCCACTTTCCTAAATACTTTTATGAGTTCCAATAGTCTCTCACTGGAGTCTTTTGGCTTCCCTTTATATAGAATCATGTCACCTGCAAATAGGGAGAGTTTGACTTCCTCCTTTCTAATTTGTATCCCTTTGGTTCTTTCCTCTGGCTCTGGCTAAAACTTCCAGGACTATATTGAATAGCAATGGCAGGAGTTGGCATCCTTGTCTGGCTCCAGATCTTAGTGGGAATGCTTCCAATTTTTCCACATTCAGTATGATGCTGGCTGTCGGTTTGTCATAGCTTGCTTTGTGTTGATGAATGTTCCTTCTATTCTCAATTTGTTTAAGGTTTTCATCATAAAAGGATGTTGTATTTTATGAAATGCTTCCTCTGCATCTAATGAAATGATCATCTGGCTTTTATTTTTCCATTTGTTAATGTTATGTATCACATTTATTGATTTGCAAATGTTCAACCATTCCTGCATACCAGGAATAAATCCCACTTGGTCCAAGTTTTTTGAGGATTTTTGCAACTAAGTTCATCAGGGATATTGGTCTATAGTTCTCTTTCTCTATTGTATCTTTTTCTGGTTTAGGAATTAGGGTGATGCTGGCTTAATAGAATGAGTTTGGGAGGATTTGCTCCATTTCAGTTGTTTTGAATACCTTATAAAGAATTGGAATTAGTTCATGTATAATTGCGTGGTATAATTCAGCAGTGTGGCTATCTGGTTCTGGGCTTTTGTTTTTTTGGGAAGGTCTTTATTATTGATTCAATCTCTGTGTTGGTTTTTGGTGTGTTTGGGTTTTCTATATCTCCCTGACTCAATTTTGGTAGATTGTATGTGTCCAGGAATCTATCCATTTCTTTTGACTTTCTGGTTAATTGACATATAGCACTTTTTAATAATTCCTGATTATTCTTTTTATTTTTGTGGTATTTGTTGTTACATTTTCTTTCTCTTCTCTGTTCTATTGATTTGGATCTTCTCCTTTTTTTCTTTTTGTTAGTTGGGCCAATGTTGTATCAATTTTTGTTTTTTTGTTTTTTTTGTTTTTTGTTTTTTTCAAAAAACAAGCCCTTCATTTCACTGATCTTTTGTATTGTTGTTTTGGTTTCAATTTTGTTGATTTCCTGTCTAATTTTAATGATTTCTTTCCTGCTAATTTTTTTTTAGGCCTTTGAGATGCATTGATAGCTCATTCATATGGTGCCTTTCCAATCTTATGTAGGCACCAACTGTTATAAAATTCCCTCTTAACACTGTATCTCATAAGTTTTAATATGTTATACTTTTGTCTTAATTCTTTTTCAGAAAATTTTTGATATCTCTTTTGATTTCTTATGTTGTATTTTTCTGCATTCTTTTTCAGGAATTTTTTGGTATCTTATGATCTGTTCATTCAGGAGCATGTTCTTCAGTTTCCATGTGTTTGTAAATGTTCTAGAGATTCTTGAGTTGTTAATTTCCAGCTTAATTCCATTGGGGTCAGAAAAGATTCATGGTATGATTTTGATTATTTTGAATTTTCTCAGACATGCTTTATGGCCTAATATATGGTCTATCCTAGGGAAAGTTCTATGCAATTTTGAAAACAATGTGTATTCTACAACTGTGTAATGAAAATGTCTGTAGATATCACTTAGGTTGATTTAGTTCATAGTGTCAATTAGCTCTGTTGTTTCTTTGTTGATTTTCTGTTTGGTCGACTTGTCCATTAATGAAAGTAGGGTGCTGATGTCCTCCATTACTATTGTATTGGTATCTATGTCTCCTTTTCAATCCATTAATATTTGTTTTAAAAAGCCACACATTCAATTTGAGTCCCAGCTACTGCACTTTCAATCCAGCTCCCTGGTAATGTGCCTGGGAAAGCAGCAGACAATAGTCCAGGTGCTTGGGCTCCTGCACCCATTTGGGAGACCCAGAGAAAGCTCTTGGCTCCTGGCTTCAGCCTGGTCCAACCACAGTCATTGCAGCCACTTGGGGTGTGAACCAGTAGATGAAAGATATTTCTCTGTCTCTACCTCTCTCTGTACCTTTGTCTTTCAAATAAATAAAATAAATCTTAAAATAAAAATTCCAGGTGCTCTGGTATTGGGTGCATACACTTTTCCTATAGTCACATCTTCTTGTTGAATTGATCCCTTAATCATTTCATAGTGCTCTTCTTTGTTCCTTTTAACAGTTTTTTGTTAATGTCTATTTTGTCTGATATTATGATGGCTACACCTGCTCTTTTTTGCTTTCTGTTAACATTGAATATCTTTTTCCATCCTTTCACTTTCAGTCTGAATACAACTTTGTTGGTGAGGTGTGTTTCTTGCAGGCAGGAAGTAGATGGGTCTTGTTTTTTTATCCATTCAGCCAGTCCGTATCTTTTAGCTGGAGGGTTTAAGCCATTTACGTTCAAGGTTACAATTGATAAGTAATGACTTGGCCCCTACCATTTCCCCCTGAATATTCCATTGTTTTGCTTTGGATTTCCTTGTACTTTTACTGGGAGATTTTCTGCCTTCACATTCTTTCATAAGGATGACTATCTTTCTGTGTTGCTGTGTATAGCAAGCACATCTTTAAGCATCTTTTATAAGGCTGGACAAGTAGTGACAAATTCTTTCAATTTCTGTTATGAAAGGTCTTTATTTTACCTACACTCATAAATGAGAGCTTTTCAGGGTACAGTATTCTGGGTTGACAGTTTTTTTTTTTTCTCTTAAGACTTGGATTGTTTTTCTATTTTCTCCTAGCCTGTAGGGTTTCTAATGAGAGATCAGCTGTGAGTCTAATTGGAGATCCTATGAGTCAATTGGCATTTCTCTCATGCACACTTTAAAATCTTTTCTTTATGTTACACTGTTGAAAGTTTGACTACAATTTGTTGTGGTGGAGATCTTTTCTGTGTGCCTCATGTGTTTGGGCATCTTTTTCTTTCTCCAACTTAGGGAAATTTTTTGTAATTATTTAAGTGAATAGGCCTACTAATCCATTCACCCATTCATACCTTCAGGAACTCATAAGATCTGTATGTCAGGTTGTTTGATAGTATCTAATATTTTTCAACACTGTTTTTAATTTTTCTAAGTTTTTTTTTGGTCTGACTTAAAAATGTCCAAAGATTTATCTTGTAGCTTGGATATTCTGTCTTTTGCCTTACCAATCTGTTGTTAATGCTTTCCACTGTATTTTTATTTGATCTATTGAATTTTGCATTTCTGATTAATTCTGATTTCTCTTCAAAATCTCAATTTCATGTGAAAATTTTTCATTCATGTCATATATGGATTTCTTTAATTAACATATTTGATTCTCATTGTTTCTGAGTAATCTTATGATTAATCTTTTGAATTCCTTTTTTGGCATTTCTTCATTTCTTCATCTTCACATTCTAATATTGAAGTATGATTGTATTTCTTTAGGGAAGTGGTAATGTTGTCTTCCTTATTCTTGTTTCTTCAATTTCTGCATTTATTTTTAGGAATTTGTGGATACACCTGTTCATTTTTGCTTCTGACTGCTTTTATCTTTGGACTATGCCTCTGTGGCTTAGAGGAGTGTCTGTTCTTGCAGTCAATTCCCAGGAGTGTGTGCTGGGTGTTGCCATGGAGTTCTGGTCAGTGCTCCAGGATGGGACAAGTATCCTGGGTGACACCCTTGTTGGGCGTAGTAGATCTCCTCTGTTTTTGTTTAGCAGCAGGGAGGGTTTGATCACCTTTGTCGGCTTAATTACAACTTCACCTTCTCTCTTTCAAGGTGATCAATGCCTGGGTATTAGCACACAGTGGGTGCAATGCTCATCTCTGCTGCTGTACAGTACTTAGTGTGAGCATGAATCCTATTGCAATGACCCACAGCAGGCAATCAGTGAGCTCTGAGTATGTGGCACTACTCACAGTCATTGTCCAGAGGCCATCTACACCCCACCCTCTCATGCAGTCTCAGCACAAAATGCTCCCACAGTCATGAGGTGCAGAGGATCTGCTCTGCCCTACTAGTCAGTCCCATCCACAAAGAGAGACATTCCCAGAGCCAGCTGCCTTTGGATGCTCCACTTGGGTGGTTTGAGCCCCAAAGGCTTGTCGTATGTTGAGAGGCTTGGGGTACCTCATTGTCATACATGGGTCCCAAGTCTCTGTCAATATTCCCAGCCAGACTCAAAGTCAATGGGGAATGTAGATTTTTCCCTCTGGTAAAATCCTTGGATCACATGCATGCACAAGAGCTGCCTGTCATAACCCTTTCGCATTTCATAATGGTGCTCACTTTCCACTGGTTTCCAGGCACGTGCACCAGAGCTGCTACTGTGACTACTGACAAGATGGTGTCTCATCTCGTCTGGTTGTTGGGCATGTGCATAAGAGCTGACACAGATGTTATGTATGTCCAAAATGGTGCCTGCTTTCTCTCAGCTGGTTGCTGGGAGCCATTGTGTGGTGGACGGGGAGGGAGAAGTGCACTTCTTTATTCCTCAAGGTTAGCAGGTACCCTGTCCCCTCCAGGGTTCCAGGCTGGACTCAAGCCAGCCTCTCCCCTCAGCTATATCCCCAGTGTCACAGGCTATGGCAGTCTGACCTTACCTCACTCTCAAAAGATGATGCGCTCTCAGGCTCTTGGCTGCCGGAGTCCAGTGTTGGTTCCATGCTTGTGCTGCAAGTCTGTGCCCTCCACTTAGAACCCAGTGTCCCTCTGCATTCTGCAGAATTTCCACTGCAGTTTTCTCCCTTACTCTCCCCTGAGAATGTAATCTACTTTTTTTTTTTTTTAAACAATCTTCCCTTAGCCTAAATCAGTTAGCATCCTCTCTATTCTGCCATCTTGGAATCAGAAATTATGTATTTAGTTTTCAATTACAAAGGTGTTATTCAAAAAGTTCAAATTAATGTACAATATGGTATAATAATTACTTCCCAGTCTTTGTATACTGTTTATTTTTTAATAAGTTCCATTAACATGACATTAAATAAGGCTTATTAATTTTTAAAGAGGCTTTGTCTATATGCCACATATAAAAATTAGGGTAATTGCTAATTAAGGCTTAATAATGATCATAGGATTTAGAGTTGAAATAAAATCAAAATCAAAATCAAAAAATCATCTAGTCAAATCCATGTAAGTTGCTTATATTTAATGAGGTACAGTGATTTGATGGAGGTCTGATAGGCAATTAATGATAGAATCAAGACTGATTCCAATTGTAGTTTTTTTTAATGCTATACCTATAAAGAAGTCTGTAAGTGTCTTATATGTTAACAAGTCATTATAAAATTAAACATTTAGGTATTCAATAGAATGAAAATAATAAAAAAACTATTAGTTATTAAAGATTATATAACTGGGCACAAAATAAGTATTCTAAGGTTGTGACAAAATTAGAAAACTGTTTCCTACTAGAATAGACATGCTTTTATATATTATTTATAGAGGCACACATTTTTTGAATTTATCATAAACAGGATTTTACTGTGTGAAAATGTACTCATATCACATATTTAAACAAATTAAATGACTCATTTGTAATTAACTAGAATAATTTAACAGATTCATGTGCAAATGTCATTGAAAGAATATTTCCAAGTAAGTTAAACATCTGCAATATTATTTGAACTAATGTGCTGAGCAAACCTGATCTTCACTACCACAAGGCAGTAAGTGTTCAGCTCAGGCCAAAATAAGATGAATTCTGAATCATTTTATTGAGAATAAATGAGGTTTTGTTAAGAGTAGCAGTGATTTATATTCTCACACACACTTAATTTTGATTGTGAGTCTTTATGTAAGTTCCACATTTACCTTGGTAAGGTTGGGCAAACAGACCATTTTGGCTGACCCCATTTTCACTTCATCAGCACTTCCACTTCATCACTCAGGATGCCAAAGAATTTAGTCCTCAGAGGGAAGCTATAATTAGATTTGTTTTTCCTTCTCATCTCCAGATACAATTAGAATCCTATCATTCCCTTCATCCCAAATTATCTCAATCTTCACAAGAAGCCCAAGATTCTCAGATCATATCTTTGACCCCAATCTGCATCTCAAAAGCTATGTATTACTCTCTAAATCTATCTCAGCCTTCAGCTTTCTTGAATCCTCATACCTTTCCATTGTGCCTATGAAGTATGAATTTTCATGAGCAAAACCTTTTCCCGCCCCTCTGCTGTGAAAGCATCCTAACCTTCTTGCACTAAAGTTTGGCTGCTCCCCGAGGACACTGATTCTATAGACAATTTTTTTTTTCATACATGCATACAGCTGAGACTGGGTGGGAAGATGTTAGCGTTCGTGTTCTAGGCTGCTGCTTCCACAAGATTATTTCTTTCTTCTCCACAAAATATTCCAGACTCTAAAAATCTGAGTCATCTACAGCCACAGTTGCCACAAATGAGTATACAGGGGCACAGGTTACCTGAACAATGGTTTCCAGTCCAAAGGGGTGAGACCTAACGCACAGGTCGAAGAGTTGGACTCCAAGCTGAGCGTGTCATTGTCACCAGTAGAAAGACACGCTGTTTATGCGGCATCTGTTTATCGATGGGACGATGCGTGAGTTCTCAGCAGAAATTCCCTAGTCCCTCAGCTGAACAGGAAGCTGAGGATAGCAGGAAACTGGAATAATCTAAAATTTTACCCCTTTGCCTCTAAAAGGGCTGCAGAGCTCCAACTGCTCATTTATCCATAGGCATCGATTGTCTCCAACATGCAGAGTAAGTCTCATATACAAAGAACCAAACATTCAATGTTTTCTGTCTTTACATTTTTCATGCTACCACGAGGCAGGGTAAAGACTGCACGGGATCACTGTAATACATGGCAGCATCTTGGGTGTCTACAACTATTTCAAGATTAAAAGTTAAAAATAATATTTCCTTTTACTCAAATCCATGTTGAACTGCATTTCACTTTCATACTCATTTTATAGCGTTCTGTACACTTACTGTTTCAACTATTTCTTCAATTTTCTGTTGAACAAATTCCAATCAGACATGAGTCCCCATTACCCTACTGACACTGATTATGTCAATGTCTTCATTGACCTACTGATTACCAAGTTCAACCCATAGTTTTCAGACCTAGTCCTGACCTGCCATTCAGCAGCATTTTACCCAGGCCACCATATAACCCTCTAGTTTTTTACCTTGCTTTATTTTCTCCAGACCACTGTTAATAATCTGATATTCTATGATACCTATATACAGTATATATGTTTATTATCTTTATTCCATCTTAGAAATTAAGCTCAGTGGGGGTTTCATATTTTTTTGTCCAGAGTATTAAACCTAATACCAATTAGCACATAGTAAGCACTCCAAAGTCCTTTTTGGATGACTGTCGGAATGAATAAATTATTGAACTTAAAACCAAGATCTACAGGGTAAGACTTACTCTTACCTATTTCCTCATCTCTCATTTAACATTTAGTGAACATCCAACTACTACGCTAGACATCAGTAATATAAAGACAAAAAGGACGCTTAGAAGCATAGACTATAGTATGGAAAAATAGACATCTAATCAAATAAATACAATGTGTGACTAATGCTAACAATGTGCCCAAGTATTTTGGAAGCTCAGAGAAAAAGGCAATTAACTTAGCCTGAGGGAAAGGATTAATAAAGGAACTAATACTGGAAGAGAAATAGTGCATGAGTACTTCATGCAAAGAAAACAGAATGTAAAACGGAATCTAGTAAGGCATTCTACCTGCTTGTAATGGTTGATAGGATTTCATATTATTTATAATAGTTGGGAACGGAGAGTAAGGCCAATAGTGAAATCCAAGCAGCCAGAGATAATTTTGTTCCTGGCCACTCTACATCTTTTTATTTTCCTTCTCAGCTTCCCCATCCTTCTGCCTTCTGTGTACTCATTTTCAAGGGATCTGCTTTGGGAAAATTTATTTTCAGAGTCAGAACAGTTCAAGATCACTCACAGTAAAAATGGACATACATATTTAGGATTTCCTTTACCTGCATATATCTAAGTATCTAATATGTATTGCAAATAAGATATTCTGCAAATAGGTTGGAGAGCTCCCTGAAAATGTGTTAACACTTACCAATGACACATCATTGGCAAACAATAATATTTAGAGTAGTGTGGCAATATTTAGAAATAAAAATTTAGGTCTTACTTACATATTTTTATGCTGATTAACCCTTCTTCAAACTGAGCACTCAGGTCATTAAACATTCACAGCTTTAGGAAAGGGATTGTATCATACAAGTGGAGGAAAAAGAGTCATTTTTGCCTTGCAACTGCCAAATAAAAAAAGTGTCATAAGGTCTCCAAACCAGAGATTCCAAAAAGTGAAGCAAAACAAAACAAAACAAAAAACCCTCAGAACTAGGCTTTCTGCCTATAGACAGATGTCACTTTTCTGAGATTGGAGTGGAGACAACTCAGAAGGGAAACCAGGAGAGGTTATCCATGGCTGATTTGTGAGGCTTTCTGTATGGCTTTCTACCTTGGGTCTGAGTCTTAGGGAGTAGGGAGAAATGCAGAGTTCCTGGATAGTTTTGCAGGGTCAAGAGTAACAGGAGCTTGTGCTACAAGATTCAGAACAAAGTTGGTTATACCTATTATACCTATGCTCATAGGTGTCTTAGAGATTAATAGAGTTCTAATCCCACATCATTTCCATGGCTGGTGCCATCTAGGAGCAAGAAAATGCTGCTGCTATGGTTTGGATGTTTGTCCCCTTCCAAACTCAGAGTGAAATTTCATTGCCATTGTGATGGTATTGGGAGGGTGGGACCTTTAGAATATGCTCTGGTCATAATGGCTCCACCCTCCTGACCAGACTAATGCCATTACTGCAGGTATGGGTTCCATACTGTGGGAACAGGCCTCTTACAAAGGACAAGTTCAGCCACCTTTTGTCTCTGTCTGCCTCCTTCCGTGTAACGACTTCTGCCACATTGTGATGAGGTAAGCAGGCCCTTGCCTGATGCTGAGGTGTTGATCTTGGACTTCCCATCCTCTAGAATGTGAACCCCTAAATGTCCTTTGTAAGTTATCCGATCTGGGCAATCTGTTACAGCAGCACAAACTGGACTAAGATAGATGCCCATACACCAAGGAAGGGCACCAGAATAATGAAGGCAAAAATCTTCTGAGGCCTGCAGGTTAGGACTGAGTGACAAAACAAGTCAGGCTTACCTTCTGGATAAAGGACTAGTGAGTGACGCTGTCACCACGGAAACGAGCAGGAACAATCCGGAGACCAGGTGAGGGATCAGACTTCCCCATCCCAAAAGCTTGTATCTGGTGTGAGAGATGGGAGACCAAAATGAACACTGGAGGCAATGGAGGTTGAAAACAGGAAGTCAATTTAGGGGCAGAAAAATGTTTTACTTCTTACATTTCTGGGGACTGTACTGCTATATTCACATTCACATGACCATAAGCAAATTTTAAAAGTTGATGAGTCCAGTCTATTTGCTATCAATCCATTTCCTCAATGTGGCTGGTTGATTTTATTTTTAAATATCCATTTTCATCATTTTAGTGATAATCAAGACATGATAAACATTCTTGACAGAGGAACAGGATAGAGTGGACATAGGAATGCAAAGGTCCTTGAATGTTTCCCTCCTAGGTGAGTTGAAGGCATTTATTTGAATAAAAAATGATATTAAATGTGCCGAGAAGATAGTTCTCAAGCTGACACATTAAAAATTTATAAAGTTACCACAGCTAAGATTCTAGTTAAAACCTTGTTTGGCAAGGTCCGAAAGAATTTTTTTTCAGGTTTTAAGAGAATACTTGAAAGGTTTTAGAGAATGGACTTCAGCATATTATCACTAATAGTGCTGCATTTGAACGTTGATCTCGGAGAAACCATCCACTTAGCAAGCAAATCAGCAAGTTCCATCGCCACAGCGATTGCGACGAATGCCAGTCTCTGATGAGGCAGGTTAATTTCCCGTGAACACACCATGAGAGCCAGCTTTCACTGGAATATGCAACATCTCCACAATCAAAGATGCAGTGGAGACGCGAACAGTTAAGAGCAGCGGCTGGAATGCAACTGAATTCTTGCTGAAGGAGAAGTGATCACCCAGGCACAAAATCCAGTTTGTGGAAAAGAAAATGAGCAGGATGGAGCCACTGGAGAGGCAGGGTCGCCTGCTTGGGGAGTACTTCCCGGCACTTAGTTACTATGACTTATAGTTCCCTTGAGATTAACTGTGACAGATCCTTGGGGAGATGTGGAAGGTATCCTCTCTGTATTTATGCAAAAAAAATGTATAGAGATGTCAAAAAATCAAGTGATTTTGGTATGCTTCTTGTGTATTCCCTTATAGTGTCTTAATTTCAAACAGCATCTACTTCACAGTATGCAACATATTAAACAGCTGGGATCTCTGGTGGAGGGAAAAGAGACAGCCACATGAAAATTGGAAAGAATAAAATGCTAGCATGCTACTAATTCAAGAGCTACCTGCGAATACTTTATTAGCAGCACATTGTGCTCTATTACCACACTGCACCTCACTGCTTTTCTATTCCTTCACATAGAGGATAAAAACTGTTGCTTGACAGAGTGCACTTGTCACTCTTTCATGAAAAAGATTTCATAAAGAGTAGGTCATATACTTGAATTCTCCAGTTCACTGTCCTGGAAGAACATAAAGCAAAATTCCTTGGAAAATGAGAGATTTCATTTATTGAATGCCTAGTGTATGCCAGATTCTTTGCTAAATGATTGCTTACATTAATTCATTGAACACTGGAAGTAGGTTTTTTCTCCTGCTCACAGACAAGGAAGATGTTAATGTTACTGGGGGAGGGCGCCTGGTGCAGCAGTTAAGATGCTGCTTGGAAACCTGGCATCCCATGTCGAGCACATGGGTTTAAGGCCTGGCTCTGCTCTGGATTCCAGCTTTTTGATAATGCTTACCCTGGGAAACAGCAGAAATTAGGTCTTGCCACCCTCATGGGAGACTCACAGGGAGTTCCTGGTTACCAGTTTCAGCCTACCCCAGCTCTGGCTATTACAAGTATTGGAGGAGTGAATTAGTGGAGAGGAGTTCTCTCTCTGTCTCTGCTTCTCAAAAAAAATTACATGTTATTGATCACATAGCTAAAGAATAGCAGCACCGAGGCTCAAAGACAGACCTCCTAGACTCCAAAGTCCTTGTTTTTGCTGCTATGCCATGATATTGCATTGCTTAAAGGCAGGGGAGTAGTAAATATTATGCTTGCTTTAACAGGGAGCCACTGAGGTTAGGGGAAAATATGTACCTTGGGGCACAGCATTAGAGCTCAGTGGGAAGTGAGACAGATGCTCGGTTCCCAGGAGCTCTACTGCCAGCCTCCTCTGCCCACTTGACATCTCTTGCCCAGATTGTTCAGAGGCGCTGATATTATCCCTTGAGGGGGCCGCACAAGTTGCCAGCTGAACAGAGAAAGGAAAACAAATCCATTGAACATTTAAACACACAAAAAGTGGAGGAATAAGGCATCATGACTTTCTGTAAAAGGAAATTAGGCCTAACTAACCTATGCAAGTTCTTTGAGTAGGTAAATAAACCATGCAGATGAGGAAGCACCAGTGGCCATAGTTGAAGATGGATTTAGGCTTTCTAAAACCTTTCCCAGTGAAAGCTATTGGGCAATATAATTACCATAAGTTTTGTGGCCTGTTTTACTATGCCTAGGGAACCATAACGAAGATAGAAAGCCAATGAAGGAAAGAAAGGGATACTTTATATAACAGAGAAATGTGAGTGGAATAGTACCCTCAGGATTAATGATTGGGGAAAGTTTACTTTTAAAATTTTATTTACAATCTTACAGAACAAAAACTCTACATTTGTACAGAATACCACATTCTTTTTTTTCTTCTTTTTTTTGGACAGGCAGAGTTAGAGAGAGACAGAGAGAAAGGTCTTCCTTTTTTTGTTGGTTCACCCCACAAGTGGCCGCTATGGCCGGCACGTTGCGGCTGGTGTGCTGCGCTGATCCGAAGCCAGGAGCCGGGTGCTTCATCCTGGTCTCCCATGTGGGTGCAGGGCCCAAGCACCTGGGCCATCCTCCACTGCACTCCCGGGCCACAGCAGAGAGCTGGACTGGAAGAGGAGCAACCAGGACAGAATCCGGCACCCCAACCGGGACTAGAACCTGGGGTGCCAGCACCGCAGGCGGAGGATTAGCCTAGTGAGCTGCAGCGCCGGCCCAGAATACCACATTCTAATTTAAGACACCAAGATAATAGAAACAGCTGAAAATTTTCTCCACGATCATGTAAATGAGCTAAAAGATGAATTTCATGTGGTTAGTAGGTAATATATATTTAATTATTCATTGAGTACCTACCACTTTGTAGCTTCTAAGCCATACACTAGAAATAAACAAAGGCTCTAACTAATTCATTCATCATTCTTGATTTGTAAGAGCCATATTGTGATCTATGGTGCTAGATAGCTGAATAGAATAGAAAAAAAGTTTCTTCCTTTAAAGGGTATATAGTGTGGATGCAAGCAGAACACTATTAAACAATGCAAGGAGAGACAGATGCTTTAGGTGGAGTGGTCCTTTGTTTTGGGGAGCTGTACTCTGCGTAGGAAGACACTTTTAACATCCCTAGCCTCTGCCTATTTGATAGCAGTGGCATCTTCCAGCCAAATTTTGAAACCAGATTTTTCTCTAGATATTTCCAAATGCCACAGAGACGGGAAGTATAAATGCTTCCTGTTGAGAGCCCTCACTGCTTTGGCATGAAGAACAAAAGGCATCTAACAGCCCTGAGGTGGTGGTGCGGAGGGGTGCAACGCAAAGGAGTGGGTGGAAGGTTGAAGGCTATTGGAGATAATGTCTGTACATAGTCTTTGAGAATGAGCTGGTGATAGCCACCAGGGCAAGACATCCCAGATCAGAAGCATGCATGAAGACAGGAAGAAAAGAAAACCTTCCTTTGGAAATTCAAGTCACTCTACTTGATTGAACATTTGTTGAGAGTCTAGCAGATGACAGGCACTGAGAATGTAGAAAATTCAAAGAGCTCAAGATATAGTTCAGCAGTTCTCAATCTCAACATCCGGCAGTTGTGTATTTTCATACAGTGGTCAACTGTGGCATCTGACAAAGAATTTGCCACCAATACTTATTTTTTTTAAGTTGGGGGTTGATTAAAATGAGATCATTCTCGCCGGCACTGCAGCTCACGAGGCTAGTCCTCTGCCTGCGGCGCCGGTACCGTGGGTTCTAGTCCCAATTGGGGTGCTGAATTCTGTCCTGGTTGCTCCTCTTCCAGTCCAGCTCTCTGCTATGGCCTGGGAAGGCAGTGGAGGATGGCCCAGGTGCTTGGGCCCTGCACCCGCATGGGAGACCAGGAGGAAGCACCTGGCTCCTGGCTTCGGGTTGGCGTGGCATGCCTGCCGTCGTGGCCATATGGGGGTGAACCAATGGAAGGACGACCTTTCTCTCTGTCTCTCTCACTGTCTAACTCTGCCTGTCAAAAAAATTGAGATCATTCTCATTCACTGGCATTTCAATATTTGTTTTCAGTGACAGATAGAAGAAGGGTGATGTCCAACTTTCTGGGCAAAACTTAGTTCATCCTAAATCTGCCTTGCTCGTGATGCAGCTCAGAGATAATTGTCTAAGAACTGTTATTTAAGTGAAAGGAGAAATAATTAAAATGGAATGTGATGAATGTACCATATATATATATATATATATATATATATATTTTTTTTTTTTTGACATGCAGTGTGGACAGAGAGAGAGAGAGAGAAACAGAAAGGTCTTCCTTTGCCGTTGGTTCACCCTCCAATGGCCACCGTGGCCTGCACGCTGCTGCTGGCGCACCGCACTGATCCAAAGCCAGGAGCCAGGCACTTCTCCTGGTCTCCCATGCAGGTGCAGGACCCAAGCACCAGGGCCATTCTCCACTGCCTTCCCGGGCCAAAGCAGAGAGCTGGCCTGGAAGAGGGGCAGCCGGGACAGAATCTGGCGCCCTGACCGGGACTAGAACCCGGTGTGCTGGCGCTGCAGTCGGAGGATTAGCCTATTGAGCCACGGTGCCGGCCTTGTACCACATTTTTGACAAATTTAAAATATATATGTATTTGAAAGGTAGAGAGAGAAAGAGTACAGGAGGGGAGACAGGGAGGGAAACTGGACTAGGATGAAACCAGAGCGTGAAAATCTAGGTCTCCACACCGGTGGCAGGAACCCAAGTCCGTGATCCGTTACCTACCGCCTCCCAGTGTGTGCGTTAGCGGGAAGCTGGAATCAGAAGTGGAGCTGTGGCTCGCAGGCAGGCTCTGAGAAGCTGTGTGGGATCCGCTGTGGGATCGTCACCACCGCACCAAGCATTTGTGACCATTTCTGAGCTTTTGCTTCATTTTTAGGCTTCTTCAGAAGCATGTTTTCTAATTTTCCTTCTTCCACCAGTTTTAAAAAATATGTATTTGTGTGTTTGAAAGGCAGAATTATGGGGGGGGGTGGAGAGAGAGAGCGAGCAAGTGCTTCCATCTGCTCGTTCATTTTTCACTACCCAAATGGCCCCAATTGCCAGGGCTTGCCCAGGCTGAAGCCGGGAGCCAGGAACTCCATCTGGGTCTCCTATGTGGTGGCAGGGGTCTCGGCACTTGGGCCGTTTTCTGTAGCTTTCCCAGGTATACTCGCAGGGAGCTGGATTGGAAGTGGAGCAGCTGGGACTTGTACGGGCAATCATATGAGATTCTGGCACTCAGGTGGTGTCTGAACCCAGCCACAGAGCTGCCTCACGTCCACCATTTTCTATCAGTCTCATGTACTGGGTCCTGTTGCTCTGGCCAACTTCAACACTGAACACAGTTCTTTGAGTGCCTACTATGTGAGGGCCACTATTTAGGCCATTTTGGTATTCCTCCAAGATGCCTACATTTACCAATCTCTAATAGTGGCTGTTAGTAATTTGAGCATGAGACAGAAAGTATCATGAACTGCCTGTGTTTTCCTTTCGTAGCCTCTCTCACAGCCACTTGACTGAGCCTGCTGTCATGGTCAAAGTCGTGCTGAAGATGAGGGACACATGCCCTATGCTTCTAGTGTACTCACCAATAACAGAAGTTTTAAAAGAGACTTATATTGGCTGGTGCCAGGGATCACTAGGCTAATCCTCTGCCTGTGGCGCCGGCACCCCGGGTTCTAGTCCCGGTCGGGGTGCTGGATTCTGTCCTGGTTGCTCCTCTTCCAGGCCAGCTCTCTGCTGTGGCCCGGGAGTGCAGTGGAGGACGTCCCAAATCCTTGGGCCCTGCACCCCATGGGAGACCAGGAAGAAGCTTCTGGCTTTGGATCGGTACAGCACGCCGGCCGTGGTGGCCATTTGGGGGGTGAACCAATGGAAGGAAGACCTTTCTCTGTCTCTCTCTCACTGTCTAACTCCGCCTGGCAAAAAAAAAAAAAAAAAAAAAAAAAGAGAGAGAGAGAGACTTATATTCTTAACTGTTCTAAAAACTGGTTCTGAGCAGTCACCAAACCAACTGCTTCTGAGCCCACCTTTATACCTTGGTGACTGTGATTATCTCTGGCTCATCCAGACCTTCCTCCCAAGCCTCAGAGCCATCTACGCATTCCCTGGGATATCCTGCAATGGCCACACTCAGGATGTCCTGAAGGGAGCTTAATTACTTAATTTCCCAATCTTCCGTTTCCTCTCAAAGATTCTACATCAATGAAAGTCACAACTCTCCATCCAGCTGTGAAGATTTGCTCATCTTAGATCCCATTCTCCCTCCCCTCATTGTAGTCACTCACCCACACCTCGATTCTCTTCCTCAACATATATTTTGTGTTACTCTAACTTTTGCTTTCTCATTAATTCTGTTAAAAACTCATGGTGCCTTTCTTCTTCCAGTCATCCATGCTGTATCATAGAATAGTCAGAGAAAACCATATTCCTGCTTAAAATATTAAAGCTCCCTAGTGTTTCCCTAAAGTATAGAATAAATTGATCCTCTCCATACAAGTCACTCAGCCACATTCTTGCACGCTTTATCATTCATACGCATTTTTCTTTGTTCAACCTCAAGATCACCAGCCCGGCCGGAATCACTGTCATATCTTCACAATGCAAAGTCTTGGTGTTGTATTTCTGTGGTCATTACTGTGTCCTCACAATCCAGTCTCCAAATGGTGTCCAGGGTAACATTTAAAAATATCACTCCTCTGTCAAACCCGTAATAGCTTCTCTGTGAACTAAAGAATCTGTAATATGCTTTGAGACACCGCACGAGCCAGCCTCTCCTAGCTGTGCAGCCTGCACTCCATTTACTCTCCCCTTGCTCAGTGTGCTCCAACCACAATGGCCTTCTTTCAGGTCTGTCGATGTTCCTGGTTCATTCCTTCCCCAGGGTCTTCCCACACACTGTTTTCTCTGCCTAAAATACTCCTCCCTCCACATTTTCCCTCGCTAAGTCTTACTTATCCTTTGGATATCTTCTTACTAAAAAAATTGTGGTTTTCTCCCAAATGCCAGGCTATTTATGTCACTATTCATTGCTATTTTTATTTTCTTAGTATGAAATAGTCACCCTGCTCATCCCATCATTCTGTCTTACTCTGTCCTAAAGGACTCAGTTCATGAGAACATTTTCTGAAAACCTCAGGCAGATTTGTGTATCTTTCCTCTATACTCCCGTGTGTTGTGATCTAACTTTATCCACCTCATTTCAATTAGAGTCTCCTGAGAGATTTTTCTGTATTGAATTTCTCCTAACTAATGAAAATATTAACCAGCCACATTGATTCAGTAAATAGTCCAGTACGAATGTAGTGCCGAGTTTCCTGGGAATTGAGTTTTATAATTTCAACCTGAAGTGAGAACTTTCCTTTTACTGCTCAAATTTAGTGATTTTCTCTAGTGACCCATAGCACAAAAGTCGCAATACCAACTTGCTTAATTGAACTTATACTTAAATCTCTAGTGTAAAATTATTTTGGATGAATCTGAGTTTTGCTAGGTTGTTTTTGAGATGTGGAGAGGAGTTATAAGAGCAAGGGAGAAATAAACCTTATTTTGCTTATGTTTGTTTATATTCTTTTTTCAGTAACCTCATATGTTGGGGCCTCTAATGTAAACATGTTGCTTGCTTAAAGGTATTTCACTACCTTTACGGCTGCTGTGAATCCTTGCCAATCCATTCTCACAGAGACGTGAGGCTGATTTCTCGTTTTTGCGTAAGTCGTATGCTTTATGCAGAAGGACTAATGGAGACAGCATTTCCCCTGGTGGGTGGTGGGAATAGTTTCCATCAGGAAAGCCCCCTATGTGGGTGGTAATTTCAATATGCCCCACCTAAACTGACTCAGTTATCCTCTTTTGTATCGACAGTGTTTGGAAACAAGTACTGCTATGGACTCCAACATATTATTTAGACTGGAAAATAATACTTAGATAGCCTTAGAAGTTGTTATAGCTGTTTTTGCTAGTTAAGAAGTGACAAACATGACTTTTTTTTCTGTTGAAGATGTCGCAAAGAAATCTGACATTAGTGAAGGCTGAGAGCCCTAGGTAAGGGATCTCATGTCACTCACCTTTTGGAGTAGGGAATTTTCTGGAAAGGTTATCCAGGAAAATGTTGTATTATTTGCTCAAGAGTGAATGATGTCAGTAATTACACTGTTAACATATAGATGTGCAACAGCAATTGCATTTCAAGTAGTAGCCTCTAATCTTACACACCCATAACCATGTGTAACTTTGAGAGTCTAAAGCAAGTACTGTCAGTAAGAAACAGTTATAGCAAGTGGTGAAGAGCAGCAAGGATGGGCTTCCTCCTTCCATCCTTCCTCCCTTTCTCTTTGTGGTTCAATAAATTTATTAGACTGTATACCAATGTTAAATAGTCACTGCTTATTTATCTCAGTTCTTTTCTTTCTTAGGACTAGCTACTTTATGTACACTGAGTATACTTTGTGTGTTTTCTATATATATTATAATTTACTTCTTTAAATGTTATTGTTAATTTCCATTTCATTGAAAAAAATGCTCATATCTTATTGTATTTTTGGTGCTATATTTTCTCCTTTATGCTAATCTCAATGTACACTTCCTTTATGCTGTCGTTTTATTTCCCTCTAAATTCTGATAGTTCCTCTTACTAGAGGTTTCTCCACTCAGCCTCTCTGACTTACTGCTTTGGGCAAATGTAGGTGTTTTTTGACATACATACTTGCCTCATGAAGAAATATACCTTCATCAAACATGCGGGTTTTGTTGTCAGTCGCCAATTTGAAATCAGTAAATTTTTTCTGAACATGCACACTCTATCTTGCCACCTTGTGTGCTGCATTGCAAGTGCTAGTTTATTTACTTTCTTCCCAACTCATTTATAAATTCTCCAATAGCAGCAGTATAACTTACTTCTCCTTGAGTCTTTCTTGCCTAGCATAGTACTTAGAAATTGTAGGTGCTCGATAAATGATAACAAATTGAGTGGTGAACACCAGGGAGTGACTAACATTGTGAGGCAGAGGCACAGAAGGCTTTACAGAGAAAGAGTAGGCATTTTCCAGGACAAGGGATGACAGCAAGTTGCTAAATCAATAAAATGTTGTAAACAACTTTGGAATGCGTGCTTATCATATTTTAATTATTCTCCCCATCTCTGAAGTAGTTACAGTGTTCTTTTTGTTTGAATTTGGTTTTTGTGCTTGCTGTAGTGAGTTAGGTCCCACCCCAAATCACATGGAGTAAAGATGGGGCATAAAAGATGCTATGATGAATACCGAATACAACCAAACAAGTTGGGGAGGCAAAAACAATACTTGTCTATTATGATCTATCTAACGCTTGGCTGTTTATGATCTACATAAATTCCTGTTTCAAAATATAGAATCTCAATTTTTCATCTAATTTTATGTAATTATGGCATTTACAAGAGACCATATATTCATTCCTTCCAAAGCAAGAGAAAACCAAAGCCATGTCTAGTGGCATTCAAATCCAAGTCCAGAAATTCAGTGTGATGTTCTTCCATCTTGATCAGATTCAGTGTAGTTCTTTATAGGCTGACGATGTGGGATAGATGCCCAATGAAAACATTGCCAAACCACCCAAATGTCTGATAGAAGGGAAACAGGAACATTCAAATAAAGCTCACATTTTGAAATTCATGACTCCGTGGAACATAGCATATTCTGCTAGTGTGAGAGAAACCTTTACCAAGCTCGGTTCTGCTGGTTTGCCTTGTTTATTTTTCATTGTTCCCTGTGGTCATTCTAGAGATGGGCACTGGGCAGATGTCTCTTTTGGTGCTAGCTTGGAAATTGGAGGAGTACCTCTGCATTTTTGTAACCAATCACACGTCTTTGTTTTCCAAGCTTGGGGTTTATCAGAGGGTTTTAGTCAATTTTATTTGTTAACTCATGAAGTAATAACCAAAGTCATATATTGTCATATCATTGCCCTTCAATATAGACTATGGTTTGCAATTATTTACCTCTTAGAGACTAGAATCTGTGCTCTCTGGTCAAATTTCAAGCCCTTAAAATAATGGTCTCTGTTAGCCAATATCTCGGATCAGTGGGAAGCTGCTGGGGAGGAAGGTACAATCTATTCTTGCTAAAAGGCTGCAGCACAGTAATGGCCTTCACAATGGGTTTCATTGTCACCATGGACAGGCAGGGAGGGACGAGCAGGTGCTCAGGAAAGACTAGGGAAATAAAGAAGTATCTCCTCCTAGGTCTTGCCCCATTAACGTTTTCAGCTTCTTTATCTTTGCTTCTACATGGCTCACTTGAGGACAGACACTTGTACTTTCCTGGGACCCGGGAGGTGCAAGACTATCTGGTTCTTAACTACTTTTCAAATTTCCACCTAAAAGCAGGTAGAGTCATTCTTAGCAAAAACATTTTCTTGCACTTCTGTGTTCTTCAATTAAAGTCTTCTCTTTTTTTTTTTATTATTTTTGACAGGCAGAGTGGACAGTAAGAGACAGAGAGAGAGAAAGGTCTTCCTTTTGCCGTTGGTTCACCCTCCAACGGCCGCCACAGTAGGCGCGCTGCGGCCAGTGCACCGCGCTGATCCGATGGCAGGAGCCAGGTGCTTCTCCTGGTCTCCCATGGGGTGCAGGGCCCAAGCACTTGGGCCATCCTCCACTGCACTCCCTGGCCACAGCAGAGAGCTGGCCTGGAAGAGGGGCAACCGGGACAGGATCGGTGCCCCGACCGGGACTAGAACCTGGTGTGCCGGCGCCGCAAGGCGGAGGATTAACCTAGTGAGCCACGGCGCCAGCCTAAAGTCTTCTCTTACTCATTGGATTTTACCAAAATCTCTAAGAAATTACCATCACAAATCTGAGACTTTTTTGAAGTTGTTCAAGCTCCAGGCTTAGTGACGCACAGGGATTTTGTCTCTAGAGACAACAAGCAGAGGCTGATTCAGATGCCTTCTTGCCATTGGACAGGGACTTCCAACTTGTCAACTTGAGGCAGGGGTATTCTTGTGGCCCAGACCTCCAGTTTCTTGGAGACCAACTCACATTTTAGGATCTATCTTGTGTCGCATTTTATTTGCCAGCGCCGATTTCTATTCAATGTTGTCTTTGTGAGACGTGAATGATAAACTCGACTCAAACTGAATTTCCCAAGAGAGGTTTTAGGCTGGATCCAGACGTTCAGTGAGGGCTCTCTCCCGTCATTGCCTCTGCTTTGTCTGTTATGACTTCACTCTCTGGCAAAATCTCCACGAGTCATGGCATTACAGCCCGTGTTGCACTCACCTAGATTGGCAGACTCAGCCAAGAAATGTCCTCTCTCCCGTTGGTTCTAGCAGCAGCTTTCTGTGTTTCCCAGCCGTATGAGTTCTCTTGGGTTGCTGTAACAAACTATCATAAATTGCACCGCTTGAAACAACACAGGTTTGTTCTTCCACAATTTATGAGACTAGAAGTCCGAAATCTAGAGGTTGGCAGGGCCATGTTCCCTCACAGAGGTCCCAGGGAGAATCCTTCATGGTCTCTTTGAGCTCCTGGTAGCTCTGGGCATTCCTTAGTTTATGACGGCATAACCATGACCCCTGCCCCTTTTGTCAGATAATCTTCTTCCTTGCATGCCTTCGTCGAAATTTCTTTGTTCTTATAAGAATGCTGGTCATTGGCCGGTGCCGTGGCTCTACAGACTAATCCTCCGCCTAGCGGTGCCGGCATGCCGGGTTCTAGTCCTGGTCGGGGTGCCGGATTCTCTCCTGGTTGCCCCTCTTCCAGGCCAGCTCTCTGCTGTGGCCAGGGAGTGCAGTGGAGGATGGCCCAAGTGCTTGGGCCCTGTACCCCATGGGAGACCAGGAGAAGCACCTGCCTCCTGGCTTCGGATCAGCGCGGTGCACCGGCTGCAGCCACCATTGGAGGGTGAACCAACGGCAAAAGGAAGACCTTTCTCTCTTGTCTCTCTCTCTCTATCTGTCCACACTGCCTGTCAAAAAAAAAAAAAAATGCTGGTCATTTTGTTAGGTCTACCCTTAACAATCTAGAATGTTCTCATTTTCATTTGAGGATATGTGCAGGCTCTATTTCCAAATAAATTCACTTTGGTTCTGGGAAATTGTGAATTTTGGGGAAACATATTCAATTTAGTACATCAGTCATCATCAAGTGCTTTGCAAAAGTAGAAGTCTTTCAGTCTATCAGTTCTTAGATTAAATGTTACCTCATAAAGAGCAGCCTCTGAGTGTGTACAACCTAAGGTATATTCTTCTCATTATTCTCTCTCATCATGCCTCTTTGTGTTTTTAACGTGAGAAGTTTATGTCTGTTTTATTTACTATTTTATCCTCAGCATTTTGCATTACTCTTCACACATGTATTATGTAAATAAAACCAATTAAAGAAAAAATGAATGGATGGATAAATGAATCAAATAGCTGACTATAAACAGTGATGCTTACTACCCAATTATACTTTTTTTTAAAAAAGATTTGTCTATTTATTTGAAAGTTAGAGTTAGAGAGAGAGAGAGAGAGAGAGAGAGGAGAGACAGAGAGAGGTCTTCTATCTGCTGATTTACTCCCCAGATAACCACAATGGCCCGAACTGGGCTAGGCCAAAGCCAGGAGCCAGGAGCCAGGAGCTTCTTCCAGGACTCTCACGTGGGTAGCAGGGGCTCAATAACTTGGGCCAATCTCTGCTGCTTTTTCCAGGACATTAGCAGGGAGCTGGATAGGAAGTGGATCAGCCTGGACACAAACCAGGGTCCACATGGGATACCGGCACTGCAGGTGGTATCTTTACCCATTAAGCCACAACACTCTTCCCCCACCCCCAAACAACATTTTGTGTTTTACTCTAATAAGTAACAATATTTTATATAATCGGCTTGTATCTGAGACAACATCTGTAGAAATTACTGAAGACCTTCTATGTGAGGCAATATTTGGGATTAAAAAAAAAGAAACTAGATTCAATATCTGCCTCTCAACTTATAATTTAATATTGAAGAAATAGATCTGGAAAGAAATAAAATAGAAAATGAGAGAGAGAGAGAGAGAGAGAGAGAGATCTCTTCAATACTCTGCTTCACTTCCAAATTGCCCCCTTATACCTGGGGTGGGGCCAGGGTGAAGTCAGGAGCCTAGACCTCAATTCAGGTCTCATACACGGCCAACAGCGAGCCAGGTACTTGAACTGCCTCCTGTTGTGTGCTTGAGCAGGAAGCTGGAGTCAGAACTGGAGCTGGGACATTCATATGGGCTGTGAGTATCCCAAACAGCATCTTGACTGCTGCACCAATGCCTGCCCCCTTCCTTAGAATTTTTATCCTCATGGTGATACTAAACAAGCAGCTCCTACATATTCAAAAAATTGCAGTTTTAGGCTCATGTATGGTTCACATTCTTGCAAAATTTACATTTAGTAGCAATAAACATGGGTTTCTCAGAGGGCCTGGCACATGATAAACACTCTATAAATATTAGCTTAATAAATGAATGGTTTGTAAAATACCTATAATAAAAACTAGAGGCAGAGAAATCCAATCATTATCTCTAAGGAACAGGCACAGAACTTGCAGAGCTTACACTGACAGGAAACATTAATACCTATAGTGTTCATGAGGTGTTATTCCAGCAGAATTCACAGTTAGCCTGACTCTGGTGTGGTAAGGACTCACTTGCTGTTTAAAAATGTGCATGAAACCATGCGAAAATGACAACAGACTAGTTTGGGCTCCTCTCTTTTTAAAGTGAAGAACATTCAATAGCCCCTTTCAAAGAGAGATTGACTAGGAGCTTGATTTTGTTTTTGTTGTTCACAGTTAATTAAATTCTCCATTTTGATGAGCCAGAAATGGCTTGCTAGTATACTAGAAAATACATGATGTGTGAGAAATACAAGTTTAATCTAACCTATGGGCAAGACGGCAATGGGGCATTTGAGTGCACACAAACACACATATGCATACACACATATTTCCCTGGTAGATAAGGGGAGAAAAAATCAACTTTTTCGACATATAACTAAACATGTCTCTTTGACAGTTTTAGCCACAGTGTTGACGGGTTTCTTGGCAAAAAGCCCGAGGCCTTTTATTACTAATTTATCAGCATCGCCATGCATATCTGAATTTGCTTTCAGTAATCTTCTCACTCCCATTCTTCTGGACCCTTATATTTATTCCCCATATTAGGAGTTAACAGTGTTTCTCCTTTATAATGCACCTGCCGCTGGATGAATAATTTTAGTCCTCACCATCCAGGAACCCGTTGAGAAGTCCTTTGTTGCTGGTTACACAGCTGTATCCTGCTCCTGAGACCACACTGGAAGCCTTGAGAAATGTGCTCCTATTGTCTGGGGACGGTCCCCTCCTTGCAACTGTGTTTCTTGCAAGTCATTTCTTCTTGAGGTTTTGACATGATCTCAAGCAGTCAAGCAGGCACTTTATTCTCCCGTAGATGAAGGACCAGGAGTGATTAGATTTTCCCTCCTTCACTTCTTCCGATTTGCTGAAATCTGTGAGCTGTTCTGAGAGGAGTCATCCCGACACATGTCACGGGCACTGTCAATTAGGCTCATAGACAAGTAGGCAGGGTCCTGGCTCTGAACTGTGTCATCTGCCAAGGTGAGTATCCACAGAATAAAAGCTAGAGGGTCAGGGTCTCTGACTCACTGGATATTCTTTTTGAAGAGTGTGTTGTGATTTCTGACAGAGGAAGGAAGGAATTAGGACAAAACAAGGGAAGGAAGAATTTGTTATTTCTTTCCAACAGCCAACTCTCTGATTCCTCTTGCTAAGAATAACTTTAATTTATAGGACAAATGGAATTCTAATTATATATCATTTTATGTTATTTTTGGAATAAAATTCTCTATTTTGATCTAAAATCATGAACATGATAAAAATAGAAATTTCAGGTCCTCTAATGTAAATGAATTGCATCACATATGTGTGGTTCACACAATTAAATCCAGGTGTTCAATGAAACTGGGCTCTACTGAATTTTATTTTTTAAAAATCTTCACTGAATATAAATTACTATGTTGAGAAACAGGGGCTTGTTATGATTTCTGGCAAAATGCTTTCTAGTAAATACAGGAGCTGGCGTTGTGGAGTAGCAAGTAACGCTGCCTTCTGCAATGCTGGCATCCCATGTGTGTGCTGGTTTGAGTCCCGGCTGCTCCACTTCTGATCCATTTCCCTGCTTGTGGCCCAGGAAAAGTGGTGGAGGATGGCCCAGTACTTGGGCCCTTGCCACCCACGTGAGAGAACAAGGTGGAAAGCCTGGCTCCTGGCTTTGGCCTGGCTCAGCGCTTTCCATTGCAACCATCCAGGATATGAGCCAGCAGAGGGAAGATTTGTCTCTCCCCCTCTCTCTGCAGCTCTTTCAAGTAAATAAATACATCTTTTTAAAACAAGAAGTGAGTATAAATTAGACCCCCAAATCATTATGTGATAATGAGACTGCCAAAATATGGCTTAAAACCTGGGACCATCTTGTACTTCCAATGTGTCATCTGGAAACAGAAAAACAGAAGACACAAACCAAAAAAAAAAAAAAAAAAAAAAAAAACAACCCTCACAAAAACCCTCAATCTGAACATAGAATGTTGATTATTAGAGGCTGAGAGGGGCAATAGGGATAAAAGGAGTTTGGATTCAAAAACAGAAAAAGCTGGGTGCAGTTCACTAATTCTGACAAGTACACTATCAGATGTTAGTATGCGGAGTAGGATGTGGGGATATGGGAACTTTTTGTATTACCACTTCACAACTTTTGTTCTGAATACTGAGCTAACAAAAGACATGAGAAACCTGAAGTCATGCTGAAGGGGTCATTTCCTGGTTTCATTATCCAAAAGGGAAAATGACTCCCCTGAAGCCCCCCATCTAGAACAATGCCTGTGTAAGGAAGCGTTTACTCTACTTGTACTGATCTTTATCTTAAGTCTTAATACATATTTTGCCTGTTAAGATCAAGGCTTTTTAGCATGAATGTTTCTTTCCTCTAAAAAATTAGGTTTAAGAACAAAATGATCTATGTGTGTGGTAGTTAGCAGCCACTAGCTTCAAATGACAACTTCTTTGAAAGCGGCAAGCTGAAGCCAGGCAGCCTTTTGAGAATGAGCCCTAGGGCTAATGCTCTATAGATTCCCCGGTTGTCACTGAATATGGATTAATGTTGGACTTTAGTCTCACATACACTTACGAATTAAAAAAAAATACATAGAAAATAGGAGCAAACATATCTGAAACAATATAGAGTTTATAGGAGAAGGTCATTTAGCCTCGAGGTTCAGCTGCCTGCATCCTAACTTGGAGTACCTGGTTTTGGCTCCCAGCTCTGGCTCCTGCCTCCAGCTTCCTGCCAACGCAGACCCTGGGAGGCAGTGTTGATAGTTCAAGTAATTCAATGCCTGCCAGTGATGGGGGTTACTGGGCTTGTGTTCCTGGCTCCTGGATTTGGCTCCAGCCCAGCTCCAACTTTGTGGAATTTGGGGAGCAAACCAGCATGTAGGAACTCTCTTTGTCTTTCTCTTTCAAATAAAAAAATACAGAAGTTAATATTCAAATAACATATTTAGGAAATGTAAATAAATATTTTTAGCAGTGTTAAATTGAGCACATTTCTCACTGCCTTTTTTTTTAACCAAAGAACTTATCAGAGTGTAATAACTGTTAAAACATACTGTATAAGTGGAATGTGATAAAATTAACACTCCATTAACAGAATAAGAAAATGAGACAGAGAGCGAGTAAGACAGAGAGATTGCAGAAATAATCTATCATTCATTCCACTTTTACAGAGAAAAGTGATTAAAAACCATAGCTATGTCTTATTGTGACAGTAACATTTGGTGTTGAAGTTTCACTATAGATCTAAATATGGCTAGGTGTTTTATGAAATTAATGTTTTTCTATAATTTTATTCAAAAAAGTCAGTTTATTCTATGGTTATATTTGTTTGTTTAGAATGGAACACAAAGAAACAATGACTGGAGTTTTCCATTAGATATTTCCAATTAACACGTGATAGTTCAGCAGTTTTCTAGTGGTCCTTGTATTTGAACACATCTCCGTGGTACTGGAGCACTCAAAGCAACAGAAGCAGCCTGCATCATTCCCATTCGTAAGACGGCCATGTACCTATGGACTGATGCTATGTGAGGAAAAACTTGTCAGTTAAGCACACTGTTATAAAGTTATGAATTTCAAACAAGCTGTAGTATTTTTGTGGTTGGGATTTCAAGTTTATTTAAGTCAATGACGATAGGAGTCTTAGGTATTTGTGTTTGAAATAAGGTATAACCAGAAAAGTACTCCAAGTGGAAACAGCTGTCATATAACTGTGCAACACACTGTGTGACTCTGAATGGATGCTGCTTCTAATGATGTCCTCACCCACACTCTGCACAACTTTAACATTTCCTTTTAGCTGAATCAGCATATGCCCATAATATTTTCTGACATAAGAAAGTTCCTTGACCTCCACTTCTGGTCTAGCTTCTGTTACATTTCTTTCTTTGTGTTTTGTAGCAAAACTTGTCAAAAATATTGTTCATGCTCCCTGCATTCAATGCTTTTCAAACGTTGCCTCTTTTACTCCAATCTTACCTTCATCCTCCTAGCATCAATGAAAATGTGTGTGTGTGTGTGTGTAGATCAAGGTCTCCAATGATACCCACATTCTCAAATCTACTGTTTCATTTTTTTTTGAAACAAAAAAAAAGTATTTGTATTTAAGATCTACAATATCATGTTATATATATGAAGAGTAAAATGATTACTACAGTCAAGCAAATACCCATCTCCTCAAAGAGTTTCCTTTCTTTTTGGAATGAAATTACTTAAAAATCTCAACCTAGATTTATTTATTTTTTGAAGGTTTTGATTTAATGAATACAAATTTCATATGTACAGCTTTTAGGCATATAGTGTTTCTTCCCCCCATTCCTGGCCTCCCACCCCCACTCCCATCCCAATTCCTACTCCTTCTCCCATTCCATTTTTCATTGTTTTTAATTGACTTTATATACTTAAGACAAACTGTACTAAGTAGAGATTTCAACTGTTTGCACCCACAAAGACACACAAAGTATAAAGTGCAGTTGAAGACAAGTTTTACTGTTAATTCTCACAGTATACCTCATTAAGGACAGAGGTCCAACATGAGGAATAAGTGCTCTGTGACTCCTGATTGATGATTTAACAATTAACACTCTTATTTTTGACATCAGTGACCACCCGAGGCTCTTGACATGAGCTTCCAAGGCTACGGAAGCCTTTTGAGCTCATAAACTCCATCAGTATTTAGACAGAGCCATATGTAAAGTGGAAGTTTTCTCCTCCCTTCACAGAAAAGTACATCCCTCCCCCCCCCTTTTTTTTTTTTTACAGGCAGAGTTAGAGAGAGAGAGAAACAGAGAGAAAGGTCTTCCTTTTCCTTTGGTTCACTCCCCAAATGGCCGCTACAGCCAGTGCGCTGCGTGGATCTGAAGCCAGGGGCCAGGTGCTTCCTCATGGTCTCCCATGCGGGTGCAGGGCCCAAGGACTTGGGGCCATCCTCCACTGCCTTCCTAGGCCACAGCAGAGAGCTGGCCTGGAAGAGGAGCAACTGGGACAGAATCAGACGCCCCAACCGGGACTAGAACCTGGGGTGCCGGGGCCGCAGGTGGAGGATTAGTAAAGTGAGCCATGGTGCCAGCCGAGTACATCCTTCTTTGATGGCCCCTTCTTTATTTGGGGTCTCACTCACAGAGATCTTTCATGCAGATCAGATTTTGCCACTATGTCTTGGCTTTCCATGCCTGAAATGTTCTCATGGGATTTTCAGCCAGATCCAAATGCTATAGGGGCTGATTCTGAAGTCAGAGTGCTCTTTAGGGCTTTTGTCGTTCTATGAGTCTGCTGTGTGGACTGCTTCCCATGTTGGATTTCTGGTGTTTCTATTCTGTTCCATTGGTCTATCCATCTGTTTCTGTACCAGTACCATGCTGTTTTGATTATAACTGCCCTGTAGTATGTCCTGAAATCTGGTATTGTGATGCCTCCAGCTTTGTTTTTGTTGTACAAGATTGCTTTAGCTATTCGAGTTCTCCTGTGTCTCCATATGAATTTCAGTATCATTTTTTCCAGATCTGAGAAGAATGTCTTTGGTATTTTGATTGGTATTGCATTGAATCTATAAATTGCTTTTGGGAGAATGGACATTTTGATGATATTGATTCTTCCAATCCATGAACATGGAAGATTTTTCCATTTTTTGGTATTCTCTTCTATTTCTTTCTTTAAGATTTTGTAATTCTCATCGTATAGATCTTTGACGTCCTTGGTTAAGTTTATTCCAAGGTATTTGATTGTTTTTGTAGCTATTGTGAATGGGACTGATCTTAGCAGTTCTTTCTCAGCCGTGGCATTGCATGTAAAGATCACATCAGAGGAATGAGCATTTCCCTTTCCTTAAACATTTATCATCTCTTCGTGTTGGGAGCCTTCAAATTCCTCTCTTCTAGATCTTTGTAAAATATGTAATACATTTTTGTAAACTAGAATCACACCACTGTTGTGGAACACTAGCACATATTCTTTTATTTTTATTTTATTTTTTTAACTTTTATTTAATGAATATAAATTTCCAGTGTACAGCTTATGGATTACAATGGCTTCCCCCTCCCATAACTTCCCTCCCACCCGCAACCCTCCCCTCTCCCGCTCCCTCTCCCCTTCCATTTGCATCAAGATTCAAATTTAGTATAAAGATTTCAACAGTTTGCACCCACATAGAAACACAAAGTGAAACATACTGTTTGAGTACTAGTTATAGCATTAAATCAAAATGTACAGCACATTAAGGACAGAGATCCCACATGAGGAGCAAGTGCACAGTGGCTCCTGTTGTTGACCCAACAAATTGACACTCTAGTTTATGGCGCCAGTAACCACCCTAGGCTGTCGTCATGAGTTGCCAAGGCTATGGAAGCCTTCCAAGTTTGCCGACTCTGATCATATTTAGACAAGGTCACAAAAGACAGAGTGAGGATGGTAACCAATGATCCTAAGAGTGGCATTAACCAGGTCTGAACAATTATACAGCATTAAGTGGGGAAGAGGACCATCAGTACACACAGGTTGGGAGTAGAGCCATTGGTGGTAGAGTAGAGGTTATGATTACAAAGGAATGAGGCCCAAGTACGCTAGACAGGGTCTAGAACAAAGGACAGAGTCATTATTAGAGGAGCTAAGAAAGGTGCTGTCTAAGCTACAATTAAGTTTTCTGATTGAGAGGCAAATAGAACCTGACAGAAGGGGCTTGATAATAATCTGGTGGGCTTTAGGCCTTGTAAGTTAAGAGGCCCAGACCTATCTATCTCTTCACACGGGGTATATCCTAAGGGAGGTGTGAACCTCCTAGGGGAAGGCACTCTGTTGACTTTAATTACTTGGCTGGCCTGGGAGGAGAGCTGGCCAGGTAAAGGCAGGGGGCATCTCTAACAAGAAATTTACAGTTCTGCCTGCAATGTTGCTGACCCTACTTGACCATACCCTCAGCTTATTTAACAGTATTTTGGTACCTATTTTCCATCTTCCCTCTATTGTCTTTTTACCTCTTCTTTCTAACGTCTATGATCACTATTCTACTCTCTTCTTTTCTATGAAGTCCAACATATGAATCATTTGTTTTATGATTAATTTTTAAAAATTTCTTTAAAGAGAAATCTTTGCCTATACTAATGCCATGAATATATTATCATACATTTTATTTTAGGAGCTGTCTTATGAGTCATTTGTGTGTGTGTGTGTGTATTGAGGTAGGGGTCAAGGTTGATTGTTTTTTAAAGGGCTATACAACTGACCATTTATGATGAGTATCATCCTTACTCTTAGAAACTGTTATGAATCAGAAAATTGTACATGTGTGGGTCTTTATCTGACTTTTCCATTCTATTCCACTGAGCTGTTGGTCTAGAATCATGTCATTTATCTTTTTTGATTCATTCTTTTGTTGTGAATTCTTTTTACCTTTACATATAGAATTTATAACTAGCTTTTGAATTGCTGTAAGAAACAAAAACAAAAATAAACAACATTAACAAAAAAGCAACTGTGACTTTGGCATGGATTGCATTGAATAAATAGAGTGAATTGAAGAGAACTGATATTTTAATGATTTTGAGACTTTTAATCTATAAACGTAGTAATACACCATCATTTATTATGGTCTTTAATTTCCTTATCAACGATTTATAATTTCCAGTGTAGAGTTCTTGAAAATATTTGTTACTTTACTCTTATGATTTGATGTATTGGTTTCTAAACTTTATTTCTATTTGCTTATCATTGTATATAAAAATCTGATTTATGCAAATTGACCTTGTGTTCTCAGACTTTGCTAAGCTGAGATACTGGATCTAAGCAGGTATTAAAAAAAGTTGTTGCAAATTTCTAAGTAGATTAAAATATCATTTATGAATAGAAACAGTTTTTTTTTCTTACTCACCTGGGATTTTGTTCTGCTTTTCGCAATAGCTGGTATCTCTCCTACAATGTTGACCTGAAGTGATGATAACAGATTGCTTTGTTCCCAGAATTAAGGAGAGAAATTATTCATATTTCAACATTAAGTGATGTTAGCTGAGGCTTTTCCTATATACAATTTTTAAGTCAAGAAAGCTTGATTGAATTTCTGTAGTCCTTAGTTTTTCTTTTTTTTTTTTTCTGATGAAAGCCATTTTATTCTTCCCTAAATAAATTTCCTTAAAATAAAATGGAAAACACTTGGTACCATCCTGTAACCCTGAATGACAACAATGCCTGACTCTGACACACACAGGGAGCCAGTCAGTGGTACACATTTCTTCACGGTCCTTCAGCAGTTTTGCACGTACGAAATGCTTCACTAGTCTGCTTTAGCACACAGCAACATGATTTAAAACTTTCACGTTTCCGTATGACACCTAAAATCCAGTCCTGTATTTATTAATATAGTTAGAAAAATAAAAGCCTTAAAAATTTCATGGTATGAATTCATAGTGATAATCACATAACCGCTTCAAACATAAGACATTTTAAAAACTCCTACATTAACAACCTTCTTAGTTTAACCTGAAAGGCTTAAGACTCAAAATCTAGTAAGACAATGTTAAGTCAATGTACATATAAATTATTTAATTTTCACTTGCCTTGGGAGAGTTAATTCCCATTGTCCAGTGAATGAATGCCTTTCAATTATTAATAAACATATTACAGTATTTACAAACATTCTTATATACTCTGACACTAATAAAAAGTTACGCCATGGGGAGGGAAGCACTGGGTTCCCAACATGTTGACTCTTGGTGGAGGGGACAAAAGGAACTGGTGCTCACACTGGGAGGGAGCTGGATGAGAGGAGGGATGGGTTCAGATATGCACACATCAGACATCAACTGAATCCAGCCACAGAACAATATTTTTGTTTTTGGATTAGAAGTAAAAGTTGGGCAGCAGGAAACCCGGACAAAGAGAAACACTGTGGGTTATTTTATAAGAGAGAAAAGGAGGCTCTGCCTGAAATCAGACTAGGCTAAGGATTTGAAAGTCACGCTCCATAACTCCTAGTGAATCACTCCATGGGAAATCAGCTAACTCAAGAGTGTAGAGGAGCAGGCACACTTCACGGTTGAGAGAGGGTTAAATCCAAACATTTGTTTTGGCACCCAAAATAATGCTAATTTGACTTCTACAATAGTAACCTTGCCTGGGCCTTTTCTTAGCTACTTTCTGCAAAGGGTTTCCCATGGACACACCTGCACTTATCTCCTTAAAGCCCCTGGCAAACCTTGTTCATGCTGTTGGCATTCACATTCTGATGCTCTGGGAAGAGGTACTCACAATGCCCAAGTCATCCTATACTGTATCATAAACCCAAAGAGGTGAAGGCAGTTACTAGATATTTGCTTTGTGAATGTGAACAAAATTTTTAAAAAATGTCTTGAATAGTTGTTAAATGTTGTCAAATTATTTTTCTGCTTTCTGATGATGATGCTTCAACAATTACATTAATATGGTAAATTACATAATAAATCAATATTCTTGGATTGACTCTCACTTGGTTATCATGTTAGTGATAGTTCTCCAGAGTAAAAAAACCAGTAGATAATAGAGAGGGGGACCTCAAAATATTCATGAAAAGTGTAATTAAAAACAACGTTTCTTTGTGCAAAATATTAGAAATTAATGAATATTTTCCATGAACGTTAAATATATTTATATTCATTTTATTTGAAATGTAGGGAAAGAGAGAAGTGTATTTCTGGTTAACTCTCCAAATGTCCAAGACAACCAGGGCTGGGCCAGGTTGAAGCTGGGAACAAGGAACTCCGTCTGGATCTCCATGCGGGTGGCAGGGGCATCGTCTGCTGCTTCCCAGGATGGCTGTTAGCAGGAAGCTGGCATTGGAAGTGGAGCAAGGACTAGAACCAGGCACTCAGATATGGGATGTAGATGTCCCAAGCAGCATCTTAACTGCTGTACCAAACATCTGCCTTTTTGAAGATCCGTTGTTTATGTGTGTGTGTGTCTGTGTGTGTGCACACACACATGTGTGTGCTCTCTGAGAAGTACTCCATTTTATGGATGTACCACACATCATTGCTACTGATTTCCCAGGAATCTTCTTTCCAAGTTCTTGACCATCTAACTGAACTATTAGCCACTGAATCAGTAGAGATCTGAACATCTGGAAAACTCTTCTAACAAATGAAAAAAATAGGTGATCTTTTTTTTTAAGGATTTACTTATTTATTTGCAACTCAAAGTTAGATTTTCCATGTGCTGGTCTACTCCCGAAAAGGCTGCAATGGCCAGATCTGGACCAGGCTGAAGCCAGGAACCAGGAGCTTTATCCAGGTCTCCCACTTGGGTGGCAGGGACCCAAGCACTTGGGTCATCTGCTGTTTTTCCCAGGCTATTAGCAAGGAGCAGGATGCTGGCATCACATGGCAGCTTTATCCACTAAGCCACAAAGTTGGCAGAATAGATGGCCTTCTTTGTGCCCACTGAAAAGATCTCCTTTCACAATCGTCTTTAAATGTTACTTTTGAGTGTGGCTATGGTGCTGTGTTCACTTTTGAGTTTGTTGACATATGACAAAGAACTATCAGCAAGCAAATCCAAGGCTTTTATTCCTCCATCAACTAGTTACAGCAAATCCCCATTTGGTCATCAGTATGAGTTAAAAATGAGTGTGCAATCTAGCGAAAGGAAGAGGCATGGAACTTATGTCTGTCTGCATTTGATATCTTTTCATGTCTGATTTCATACATACACTTCTTAATGACGAATTATTGTGATGCATGGAAAGCCTTATAGCTTGGTGGATCAGACAACATCCAAGTAGTGGAAGGCAGCTCATATTGCATGCTAATTTAGTGGCCTATGATCAAGTTTACAGTCTTCAGTAGGATCCAGTAGCAAACCAGAAACTGTATCATATCTCCAAAGGATGGCAGAGCTTTACTCCAAAAATTCTGAATTTCTACACAAGTTTATGCTGCGTTCAGGCCTCCAATGGGTTGCTCCCAGCAAATGATGAGCACTGCATGGACACTACATCAGGCCCATTCCTAGGAGACGGGGAACTCGTCTCTGACAGCTGACTCTAGCTTCAGGTCTTCTGGCAGCTTTGCCACACGAACTGTATGGCAGTTGCAGCACCTCGACGAAGCTCTTCTCTCTTTCACTCAGAGCCAGGCTTGCAGTAGAGACTGACAGCTCTTCCAGCTTCTCTGGCCCTCTCTCTGTTTTATCCCATGTGGCATTTCCTCTAATAGAATCGTTGCTGTTTAAATTTTGTCACGGGATCTGCTACCAACTGCCTTCCCTTAGTCAAAGTCATTGTTTTCTCTGCCCAGAATACTGCAATAGCTTCAATACCCACTTCCATGTTTCCACTCTAGTCTCTGAAAATCTGTTCACTGATATTTCTGCACAATTGAGGACTTCACAACCAAAATATCTTTGCAAAGGCATGAAGCTTATGATTTCCTCATACATATATATATATATTATGAAATTATTATGAAACTTCTGCTTTGTTCTGAATAAGGTTCTTTAGAGCCACACACACAAATTGTGTTCCTTTCTTTCAAAATCTTTCAATTCATATTGAGACCATATGTATTATATATATATGTGTACATATATATACACATAACTAGTTATATTAAATATACATATAAATATATATATGTACATATATATACGTGTATATATATATACACATAAATAACTAAATATAGTGTAAATTTTGTAAGGTCAAAGCCCTGTCTCTAATAATGTTCATTATCCTTTCGCGGTACTGTGCTCTGCACATAATAAGTGCTCAATAAACATTTGTGAAATCAATTAATGAGATATCAAAAACTTCAGGGTGGCTCAATACATTCAGCAAATATATATATATTTTTTTCTGTGTACTGCCTATGTGTCAGATACTATTCTAAGAGCTAGAAATAAAGAACGGAATGGACTGGGCAAAGGTATTTATAACTGTGGGGGGGGGAGTGTGTGTGTGTGGGGTGCGTGTGTGTGAAAAGACTGACAATAATGACACAGTAGAGAGATGGAAGGTTAGGTAGTGGTAAGCGTTATCATGGAACGTAAAACAGGGAAGAGAGGTGGGCAGCATGGTGATGCTGGTGTTGATCCTCACTAAGATGACATTAGAACACAGCAGGGATTGGGAGGAAGTGAGGAAGGAGCTGAGTAGAGATCTTGGGAAAGATTATTCCAGGTAGAAGGAAGAGCAAATACATGTGTCCCGAGGCAGCAAGGCCCCTCTGGGGCTCACAGGCCATTGTAAAGGTGCTGGCATTTCCTCTGCCTAAAGCAGGAAGCCTTCGGAGGGTCTGTGGAGATTTCCATGATCTGATTTAGGGTGAAGTGGTCACACAAATGTAGTAGACCTCATAGCCAGGGAACGCCAGCAGCAACTGGACATCCGCACCCAGGGTGGTCCATCTCCAGCAGACAGGGCGTCTGATTGGTAAAGGTGTGGCACTGGGGCTTACCGAGCCACCACTCAGCTGAATGAGTCACTGTACGATGACTCAGAACATATAACTAGGTGGCAGTTTCTACTAATGGGAAAAATTTATTTGAGTAAGTAGTTAAAGTCATTAGAGAAAGTATGAGGCTTAGTTGATGACAAAAATTTCTGGGCAGGCAAGAGGAGTGAGATCCTGTTTTGGTGGAGGCGTGCTCTCCCACTGTGGGCCTGGGGTCTTGGAAGTGAGACGCGGAGGGAGTGCCTGTCTGATGGCATCAGTGTCTGGGAAGCAGGAGGGAAGGCCTCTGCCGAGCGTGCAGGAGGAAGCTGAATGCGCTGATAATTTATTCATGTGCTCGGTGATTGGAAAGTCTCTGAGCATGAGTCTTTGCAGTCACCCCTGTTGGTTCCGTCTCTGTGAAAGTATAAGGAAATAAAATCCAGGCTCTGTGATCTGTATGACCGTGATAAAAACTAGGGGCTGAACAGCAGAACACTCTTGTCTAATGACAGATACATAGATTGATGGGTAGTAGATGGATAGAGAGAGAAATGAGACAGATAGGCGAACTTAGATTTCCTAGAGTTCTGGCTACTATGGGGTTTTACGTGGAGTTTAACATTCCCAGAAAACCTATGACACTGTCCTTTATTGTCCCAGTTCAGCTATGGAAACACTGAGGCTCAGAAGGGATAAATGACTTCATAAAGTTTACCTCAGTTGCGCTGGAATTTGCAACCAGAATTGTTTGAGCTCCAAGCTTTCTTACTTATTAATTGCATGTGAGAAAACAATATCCAGGACAGCATATCCTAAGCAGTGGAGCAACAAGGCTACTAAGAAAAAGGTGGCCAGAGGAGAGAGATGAGGAATACTCTGTGGGAAAAGACTATGGGGGTGGGAATTCAGGGGACAAGAGACTGTACAGGAGGAGGCTGGTGAGGGTGGCTCCTGACTACGTGGATGTTTTTACGAAGCAGAGAATCAGAATCGCATGACATAAGCGTCAATGACAAGTAGAGAAACATGTCATGTCGTTGCTTATGTTATGCACCAGCTACCACAGGGGTAATTAGCATAGTTCCTTTGGACTGGATGGGGAGACGGCCCCTCAATGCTGAGATCTTATGAAAGAAGCCATCCCAGAATGCTCTAGGAATACAGGACGGGAGTAATCTAGCCAGACATGGGTGGTGGTGGCTTAGGGGAATCTTCCAGGGGAGGGGGAGGGAGCAGGACACCTTTAGAGGATGGCTGGTAATTAAACAAGGCTGAAATAGGATTCAAGCAAGAAGCGGCAAATGAGCCACAGATGAGCAGGGGCCAAGTTTACAGGGAAGTTTTACATCCTTTAGGACTGTGAACACCTTAGGAGCCAGGACTCTTTCTTGCTCACCTTTGCGTTAGTACAATTCTTAAAAACTTAGTTGGGTCTACAGACATTTTTTTCTAAAGGCAAAGAAGTTATTATGGGGTGAAATTCAGAAGATCTGTGTTTTTAAAAGCTTG
Organism: Lepus europaeus; assembly: GCF_033115175.1. NCBI lineage: Eukaryota > Metazoa > Chordata > Mammalia > Lagomorpha > Leporidae > Lepus > Lepus europaeus. The sequence goes on along the minus strand of NC_084840.1, from coordinate 15,443,816 downwards.
AAGGACTCCAGCTGCCTGATGCAGAGGCACAGTGGTGTCAGCACAGCTGGCACACGGGAGGGGTGAGGACAAGGGACAGAAGGTCAGGTCTGAGAGCAGAGATCAGACTGGAGCGAGGGGCCTGTTGGCAGTGTTCTCACCCTGCCCAAGGGAGTACTTTAAGTTAAAATCAGATAGGTAAATCAACAGTGATTGTAGGGTGAGATATTAAAAACAGTGTCTTAGAAAAACTTGATTATACAAATAACTATAAGGGCAAAACCCAAAAGGTGCGTGTTTGCTCTGGGGGCTTAATGGAGGTCAGTAGACACTGGGAAGTAGAAGTTCAAGCAAGGGTCTTATAGCGATAAAGGGAACCAGAGCAAGTTTTGAAAGAAATGAATAATTGGTAATTATACTGATCGATTGATCAATCAACTGATTTATTCATATGTTGTATCATTCTACAAGGAATTTAAATGAAATACAGACAATAACAGATAAGTTAAAGAAAGTGCCGAGGTTTTTATCTTAACGAAAAGTGCCACTCTGCAGAATAGCAATTTATACATGAATAATGATGACTGATTAATTTAATTTGTATGTAAGGGTAATAATGTCAAAAACAGCGGACAGCTACCAGACATGTCTGATGCACCAGGTGTTAGTGTATGCCTTATATGTGTGCTTTCTTATATGGCTTCTTCCTCATGTTCCTATGATACTGGCTGTCTGTATTTCTATTTTATGGATGAGGAAGCTGAGTCTTACAGTTACATAGATTTCCCAAGGTCATATAGCTATAAATGGTAAGACTTGAACTCAAACTAGGCTAGATGATTCCGAAGTCAAATTTTTAATAAGTTCAGTACTCTTCTCCCTTATACCTTTGGTTTGTAGTGGACAGTTGGCCATCCAAGTGGAGATGTTCTGGAAGAAGTAGAAAACACTCTTAGGGAATTACAGCTTGTCTAATGAGCTTTGTCAGGAGTTTTTCCTTTAACAGTCAGCAATATGGTGTTGATACTTGAAATGAAAAATATGGACAGTGTTTTCAAGAAAGTGGAATAAATACATAAGTGGAGTCTGGGTCTGAGAATGCAGGAAGTTTCTACATTCTAGGGTAGAAATTGGTATGTTCCCTCTCCAGGAGAGATCTCTTTTGGAGAGCTGTTTCAATCAAATGGCTATGAGCTAAGCACACAGTGGTTCAGAAAGGCTTGATTCTGATGATTCACTAAACCTTTGGCTTATGGGGGAACACTGCACTGTTGAACAGAGATACTTTCACTTGTATTTCCGTGTCTCTGAAAATTACAGTGTGTCAAGGGGTGTGTGTATGAATACGTGTTCTGAACAGAAGGCCAGAGATTAGGCTTGCAGGTCAACTGGAAAGACTGGATAGATGTTAGGAGTCTCTTCCCCATCTGGTAGCAAAAGGCTGAATGAGCAGCGCTAAAATCTTCACCTTTATGATTTGCTAACTCCTCAAATTCATTGCTATTTTGAATAAATTAGGTCACTCTTTGAAATGGACTCGATTTTATGATTGCAACACTGGGGCAACCATAAAGAGATGTCTTTGTGTTTCAGTCTCAGCTCTGATCTTGGAAAGTCATGTCACTCCTCTGTATCAGCAATAAGATAAACAATTACATCTGGCTCAAGAGGTTAAATATATGTAAAGTTCTAAATGCTGCGCCTGGCACAGAATGCCAAGGTTTTTTTTTTTTTTTTTTAGATTTTATTTATTTGAAAGAGTTACACAGAGGAGAGGCAGAGAGAGAGAGAGAGAGAGAGAGAGAGAGAGAGGTCTTCCATCTGCTGGTTCACTCCCCAATTTGCCACAATGGCCAGAGCTGTGCCGATCTGAAGCCAGGAGCCAGGAGCTTCTTCCAGGTCTCCCACGCTGGTGCAAGGGCCCAAGGACTTGGGACATCTTCTACTGCTTTCCCAGGCCATAGCAGAGAGCTGGATGGGAAGTAGAGCAGCCAGGTCTCGAACCGCTGCTCATATGGGATGCTGGTGCTTCAGGCTAGGGCATTAACCCACTACGCCACAGCGCCAGCCCCAGAATGCCAAGTTTTAACTTGTGAATGATGACAGTAAGAATTCCTGAAATATAGGGATTGTTCATAGTAGGCAGGCACTTCATATCCATTATCTCATTCTGTTTCCATAATGACCCTCTGATACAGATGCTAGTATTACCTGATATTTTAGCTATAAGGAAACTGAGGTACAGGAGTTCCAGGGACTTCTGCACAGACACCTAGTTTATAAGTGATGGATGTTGGATTCAGCCCATCCTGTCTAATGCTGGAGTCTGACCAATTCTGTCCTCTATTCACTTTCTTCTCTTGGAGGTTTCTGTTGTGGCAAGTCTTTCGCAACTGACTCCTGGTGATTTTCTGGCTGGGGATACTGCTTTTCAATTTTGTTGTCTCCTGTGTTGGCTGTTGTTTTAATTGAGGCTGTCAACATCAGAGGAGAGAATTCCTCCTGCAGGAAATGGTAGCTTGTGTTGAAGTTGAGAATATTGCTTTGTTCCTCCAGAGTTGTCTCTAGATTACAAACAGGAGCTACCATTGCTAGATATTGAGCTATTGATAGCCTCTGAAGTGCTACCTTTGAACCAATGAGTCCCAAGAGAAGTAGCCTCCCCTCAGAACTAACTCCACTGATACTCCTTCACCAGCTACTCTTGTGATGTACGTAAGTTATCCCCAAGCCTCCAAGAGGAGTCCGGTAACAGCCTCAGTGGGTCTTGGCTTTACTTTGGAGAATACTGTAGGTATAGGCCAAGCAGCTCTAGCCTGGAGAACCAGTTAATAAGAAGGTGTCTTAAGCTATTTATGCTGTTAAAACACAATACTTTATTTGGGTAATTTATAAACAAAAGCAACATAGTGCTTGATTTTGGAGGCTGGGACCCCACAATCAAGGTCCCAGCAGACTCTGTGGTGACTGTACCCACTCCTTACACGTGGCCCATGTGTGTCCTCACGTGGTGGAAGACATGAGTCCCAGGTCTCTGTTTTGTAAACATCAATTTATTTATTTAAAAGCAGAGTACGGCATTGGGGTAGGGGAGAGAGAGAGAAAGGGAGGGAGAGGGAGAGAGAGAGAGAGAGAGAAAATGAATGAGAGAGAATATCTTTTATCCAGTGGTTCACTCCCTAAATGGCCTCAATGGTTGAAGCTGGGCCAGTCTAAGGCAGGAGCTTCCTCCAGGACTCCCACATGGGTGCAGGAGCCTGACGACTTGGGCCATCTTCCACTGCTTTCCCAGGCACCTTAGTAGAGAGTTGAATCAGAAGAAGAGCAGCCTGGAATCCAACCGGCACCCATATGGGATGCCAACACTGCAGGCAGTGGCTTTACATGCTACCCCACAGTGCCGGCCACATCCCCAGGTCTCTTTTTAAGGGTACAGTAATTTCATTTGTGAAGGCAGAACTCTCATGACATAATAATGTCTCCTAAAAGTCTCACCTCTTGACATAATGACACTAGGGCTGAAGTCTTAACATGAATTTTTTTTTGGGGGGAGGGCACAAACATTCAGACCATGGCAAATGGTAAGGAAGGTTGTGCAGAACTCCATGGCAGCAATTGTTGAGATCATCAAAGCCACAGCCACATGGGTTCCCGTAACATGTTAAGTGTTTGTGTGACAAAAATTCCCCAAATTATATGATCAGTGGGAAGTAGCAAAGGATTGGATTTCCTGTCATTAACAGGACAGAGGCTGAGACAAATATCTGGGCTTGCCATTTGGACTTTTTTTTATTTTTATTGACAGGCAGAGTTAGGCAGTGAGAGAGAGAGAGACAGAGAGAAAGGTCTTCATTTTCCATTGGTTCATCCCCACAGTGGGCGCTGCGGCTGGTGCGTTGTGGCCGGTGCGCTGCGCCGATCCGAAGCCAGGAGCCAGGTGCTTCCTCCTGGTCTCCCATGCGGGTGCAGGGCCCAAGCACTTGGGCCATCCTCCACTGCCTTCCTGGGCCACAGCAGAGAGCTGGACTGGAAGAAGAGCAACCGGGACAGAACCGGCGCCACAATTGGGACTAGAACCCAGGGTGCCGGCGCCACAGGCGGAGGATTAGCCTAGTGAGCTGTGGCGCCGGCCTCCCATTTGGACTTTCAAAACAGTGTGCTGTATTTATTGCAAACTCCAAAGACAATATTCATTCTATACTCGCACTTCAGGGGGAGCCCATATTTAGAATGCAATATGAGTGGTGCTCTTTCAGATTGTATAATGTAGTGACTCTGTTTTAAGATAAAATATTACACCCTGAAAACTGGGAGAGATTTGACACATTCAAACTGCACAAAAATCACTGTTACCATTATTTAGTCCTTACTATGAATGATGTATTTTACATTCATTATATTACTAACCTTTATGATGGTGCTGCTGTTAGCTATTTTATCCCTATTTGCTCAAAAAGGAAATTGAGATGTAAAGAGGTTACACGACTTTCTGAGGGTCACACGGTTGATAAATGTTGAGCAGGAACTTAAGCTTAGACCATTTCCTTCTCCAGTCTGCACCTTTTTAAAATTGCACTGTCTTGCCAAGACTAAGCCTGGGGCAAAAGAAGAAGAATCAAAGTAAGCAACCAAGAGAGGCTGATAGGAAGTACAGGAGTCAGAGAAGCTTGTGGGGCTCTCAGGATGGGAATCGTGCACAGTGTATGAGATGCGGCCACAAGTCAAGTAAGCACCAGATAAGGGCAGGCAAAACAGATTACGAGTTTGCTTGTAAACTTCAGTGTGACGCAAGCCGGATTTACCTATTTTACAAGTGAAGGAATACTCAGAAAACAGTGACAACACTTAAAAACCCTCCTTTTTCAGAGACTGAAAAGTAAATAAACTGGGGCCGGTGCTGTGGCACAGTAGGTTAATCCTCTATCTGCGGCACCAGCATCCCATATAGGCGCCAGTTCTAGTCCCGGCTGCTCCTCTTCCAATCTAGCTCTCTGCTGTGGCCTGGGAAAGCAGCAGAAGATGGCCCAAGTCCTTGGGCCCCTGCACCCACGTGGGAGACCAGGAAGAAGCTCCTGATTCCTGGCTTTGGTTTGGCGCAGCTCCGGCTGTTGCAGCCAACTGGGGAGTGAACCAATGGAAGAAAGACCTTGCTCTCTGTTTCTCCCTCTCACTGTCTGTAACTCTACCTCTCAAATAAATAAATAAATCTTTAAAAAATGTTTAAAAAAGTAAATAACCTAACAAAAAGAATGGTGAATGGATCAGTCATCAGTCAGAATATACCAATTTCTTTGGCAGTAACAAACAACACTCAAATCAGCATTAACACAGCCAAACGCCACATATCCACCATTTCCAGTGTTGTCAGGCCTCAGGAGATAGAGTGCTGAACAATGTTGCATCAGCTATTCATTGTTCCAGCAGATGGGACACACGTGTCCCTTTGGCTCCCAACTCTTTGTCAGATGTAGTCCCACAGCCTCAGCAAACCACAGGTATGGGCAAGTGATATTATGACTCCAATCAGATGGGACTCTTCTAGTACAGCATCCAAGGTTTCCTTTTCCTTAAGCAAGTTTGGCATTTTCATATTTGATGAAAGAAGAGGAATAGACAGGAAATTAAAATAGAGAGGTTTTAAAATTAAAAAGACCCCCGCATGTACATATGATAGTCTTTAGAGGGGTGTAAAGCCATGAGGAAGACTGACCCAGAATCAGCTTGAAAACGGGCCCCAGGCGTGTGAGACGATGTGGGTTGGAGAGTGCAATACGTGAAGAGAAGCAGTGGGGTGAAGAGCGAGGGATGCTGGAAACTGTCACTGTGAGAAATGGACTTGCGAGGTTGAGATGGGCCCCATAAATCCACGCCGGGCCCTGCCGAACAAACGAAGCTGAGAGATGAACCTGAAAGGACACAGGAAGTCAGATGTCCAGATGGCATCTGAAATGGGGTTTCTGCCCCTCTCTGTCCTGAAGGAGAAAGAACGGCCTTTTAAAGTGACGTGGTTTCCTTCACGCGTAAGAAAAAACCACAATGACACTGCAGCTTGTGACAGCACTGTCCATGTGTATGATACATATTATTTTTTTAAATAAACAATTCATGGGTGAGAGCCTTTCTCTCGCCAAGGGACCCCCGCAACTTCACTAAGCTGCTTCCTAATGTAAGACCCCTAAAGCCATCTGTATTTTGGTTTATTTAAATAGAACAAGAATTTTGACTCATATTTCCAAGAAAATGAATTCTATTCCAAAAGTTGAACAGGAAATTCCCATAGAGGAGTTTAATCAATGCCTGGGAACACACTGTTGTTTTTCCAGAATCATGGAAAGCATAAATGTAATTTGTTGTCTGTCTTACTCAAAATTTTAAAGTTGCAAGTAGCAGAAAAGCTGGCTCATAGTAGCTTAAGGTAACAGAAAAACGTTGTTGTTTCTTCTAACTGAAAACATCTCATATGAAGAATTTGGCATCCATCAGCTGCACCCACAGGTTCAAAAGTCATCAGGACTCCGTTATTCTCTTTCTTTCCTCTATCCCCAACCCTTTCTGTATCTCCCAATTTTCTCTCTTTATTTCTGTCTCCATGTTTGAGGACTTCTTTCCATTTACATAGCTTTATTCTCAAAAGATCACCCTGATGTAGTAATATGATGTCCACTGACATCTCCATGTTTCCATTACATGAACTTTAAATCTAAACAAAAGGAAGATTTCTCCCTAAGAATTCCAACAAAAATCTGGCAGTTGTGTCTCACTGGATCTCACTGGCTGACCTGGAACATGTGACTATACTGGGTGCGATCCTATGCTGTCTCCTGATTAGGCAACGCAAGGTCATGTCTCCCCTCCAGCTAGGGATGGTTTAGGGTAGGGATTTGGTCCCAAGGACAATTAGATAATCAGTGGTAGATGGTGGGGTAACAGATGCTGCTTAGGGCAAAACAATGTTTACTACATTCAAAGGTTTCTAGGTATAATTTCCACACGCTACAGTTTTGGATTCACAGTGATAATGCCTCAAGTCAAAGAAAACGATATTGTGCAATGTTTTTTCAATTCATCCACTTCTCTTTAGGTGGCACTCTGAGTAAGAACTATGCTGAAAAACAAATAGGAAGGTAATTAAAAAAAAAAAAAAAACGAAAAAACAAAAAAAAGGGTAACCTAACTTGAGCTAAAGTTGGAATATTTTCATTGATGGCTAACTAGAATTATTCTATAATTACTCCACCACAGCCCTGAAAGTGAGTCACCAAGAACTGAATATTTATAAGCTTCTGACCTCAAAAAAAATTCAAAATCTTACATGGGGTCACTTAAGGAGACTGTGGAAAACTTCCATGCAACTTATTGGCAGATGATTTTACTTCTTATTTCAACAAGCTTGGTATGAAATGCATGCCATCTGGTTACTGGGAAAATTCTAGCGCATATTAACTGCTTGTGTGAGAGGCATTCCTGCCGTTTAGCTGTAAATGATTGCACCTGCAAATGAAAAATAAAAAGAAAAAGTGCGTGTCTTATCATTTGCTCCCAGGGCTGCAAGATTTGATGACACAATACTGCTATTTCATCCACTTTTAAATTCTGCTTCTGATCCGTCCAGCTGTTCTCCCACAACTCTTTTGAATATGCTGTGTTGTATACCAGGGCGTAAGATTGTTGGGGGAAATTTCAAATAGCACTGACTGTGAAGACTGCAATGGCCCTTTCCATTTCTTCAAGGCATTTCTGACTGTTCCAAGATAAAACACAGGTTCTTTTGATTTAGATTATAGCAGTAAGGAATTACATTTCTCTACATTTTATATATGCACACCTATATTTTTTACATTATGTTTCTCAACTTTCCATGCCTGGGTCACCTGAGCTGGTTGGCAGATCAACGCTTGAGGTGAAGTCTCCTGGAAGCTCATGAGAGGAATCTCCATGGGTGGCTCCTCCGTCACTTTCCCAGTAAGGCGGTGGTGATTACCTAGGTATGTGGCCTCAAACCGGGAGGTTTATGTGCTTGCAAAGTCAAAAACCCTGTTATAAAGATCTCTATAACACTATAGTCTCACTACACTATGGATGCAACCTTTATCTCATTTGGGATGCACTCATATTGCCCTGTGTAAAGCCGTCATAGACCGAAGACGTTCTTGTTGGTACTGCCGAGTTTACAACGTGCACAAGTTACTCTCTATGGAGTGAATATTGTTTACAGAATCCTCAGGGTGAGAAGCAGGCTTTCTTCTTTTCCTGTGAATGTCAGGTATTGGGAAAAACGAGCAGATATGACTAATGGCAGAATCCTCACCAGTGGACCTCATTTTTATTTCTCTAACACACTTGAAAACTTTCTAGGTAGTGTATTTCATGTGTCTTTTTGCTGTGTGTGAGCTTTGATTAGCACTGCTGGAGGAGATCTCCTTCATCAGATGGGGTAATTCACCTATTGATGTGCCCACATCACAGAAATATGACAAAGTCCCAGGAATGCTGAACTATTCAATCAAGTGGTGACAAACATATTTACTCAACACCACCAACCAAGGTGAGTATCATGCTCTGTCTTCAGGGATGTGAATGGAACTATCAATTCTAGCCGCTGAGTATTAACTTGGGCCATAACACCGGCATGGACAGCTGGCTGTGGTATAGCAGAAGAGGTCTTTAAATCAAGAAGTGTGACGTACAAACCGAAACCAAGCAGTAAATCTTCAGAAATGTATCAACAGAGAAGAAATAGTATTGAGTATAACAAAAGGAAGAGACCCGGGATAATGGTTCATGACTTCCTTTCCAACTTTGAGAGGTATTTAAGATTGAATGGTTTTTAACACATGCTTGTACTTTCAGTTCTTAGTGTATTTGTTTTACCAAGATGAAAGTAAACACACATATTACTTGGAGAAAGAAAAGTAAAGTTCCATGATTTTATGAAAGGTATTAAAGATAAAAATATTACCATCCTATACACCAAATTTTCAGAAATATCATTTTGTATCACAAACATTTGATTTTACTGGCCAGATTCTAAATGGTGGGAATTTGCTTAAAGCATTTAGTTTCCCTTAGTAGCACATTAACAGCTGATTTTATGATTAATATATATCATTTAAATAAGTGTTTCATCTTTCAAATGTTTCTTATTAAATATTAATGTGTTATCCATTAAAATTATGTCTTAAAATGCATATTCTGTTGACTAACATTAGTTTCTATCTGTATTTTAGATATTTGTTACTTATTGAAAGAGTTACAGAGAGAGAGGGAGAGGCAGAGAGAGACAGAGAGATCTTTGATCTGTTGTTTCAATCTCCAGATGGTCACACTGGCCTGGGCTGGGCCAGGCAGAAGCCAGGAGCCAGGAGCTTCATCAGGGTCTCCCATGTGGGTGCAGGGGCCCAAGGACTTGGGCCATCTTCTGCTGCTTTTCCCATGCTATTAGCAGGGAGCTCGATTAGAAGTGGAACAGCTGGGACTTGAACCAGTGCCCATATGGGATGCTGATGTTGAAGGTGGACGCTTACCTGTCGCACAACAACACCAGCCCCATAATGTCTTAATTAAGAAGTTATTTTGCTTTGAAATCATGTGACTTTTAGAAAAATAGTTTAATAGTTCAATATCGAAGTTGCATTTTATCTATTGGAGCTGGGATTTGATTGCCTGCATCTTAAATATCACTGCTACTGGAAACATTACTTAAATAACTTTTGGTTTATTGCACAAGTTGTTTAAGGTCAAGGAGACTACATCCCAGACTGGATTTCAGAGATGACAGAATGAATCCGTTTTGAACAGAAAGGTACCCTGTGCTTAAAGAAGTTCTCTCTGGGGCCTTACCACTTTGCTATTTTAAGATCTTTAATATTTTATGCACTGTGCATTTGTCAGACAAGAATATACTTTCCCCACCAAAAAGGCATTTTTATTGAGGAAATTGTGTCCAAAAATAATATCTTATGTTCTAGTCAGTAAAAGTTGGCTTAAACTATAAAAATACATGGTATAATTCTGCAAGGAAACAATTTAAACATTATTATAAATCATAAATCAGCCTTTTATCTTGATTTATAGCTTTATATTGTTTTTGGTCTTAAAAATAGAAATTAAATATATTTAAAAATTCCATAAAGTGAAAATCTATTCAGTATTTAAGGCTTCTTTTAGTTGTTTAGCCTTCTGTGTTTAATTTAACAATTCTTTAATTCTGCTGTCCCTAGAAGTATAGTCCCAATTTCATATTTTGTCTTTTACAGGAATATAATTCTCTTTTCTAATTTCACTCCAATGTAGGGTTGGGACATAAAGTGGGTAAAAGATCATATAGATGAAAGGTGAAGGAAAAAGAAAGGGCAACTTTATCTTTCACACTCAATATTCCTTTTCTTACTGTCTCAGAAGTCAAGTTTTACATCACTTGCCCCCCAGGTTAAAAACACTTGGAACACACAACAATGAGGCATATAAGACTGGCTGAATGCTTGGTTACTGGCGTAGGATGAGGTGGGAAAATATGGAAGATCAGGAGCAAAAGACAGAGAGCAGGAGAAAGAAGAACCCCAGGGATTTACACATGACATGTTCCTGACACTTGCATACACACCTCCCTTGCAGACACGCTTACCCTCGACTCTCTCACTCCACATTTCCATTGATAAAGTACTGCCATAGGCCCCGGGAAGTGGAATTGCCAGATCCTATTGGTTGAGAGTTGAGAAGAAGCAGGGGTTCTAACTACTATTTACAATGATTCATTTGGGGAAATTCTTTGTAGCTTCCATCACCTACAAATCAGAGAACCATTCTCTATGTATTGGGGGCTGCATGTAAATTGACACCTTTTTATCTGAGAAGGATCTCAGCATTTGTGTTTCTTTAACTTTCAATTCCTCTCAGTGGGAACAACATTTTGCTTGTAGGAAGATGTGCTGAGTTGTATTCTCATATGAGTTTATTTTCAAGTAGCTTGGTCACTGTACAGTGACTGAAGTGTTAGCAGTAATGGCTTAGTACAAGAAACACCAGTGAAGTACAAGTGAAGTACAAGAAACAGCTGAACTTACGTGAAGATCTCAAGCCACGAGTCTTGTTTTCTCTCTATTGTATCTTGTTGTATCTTGGTATTTAGGTATTGGTTTCTGTGATGGAAACTGGCAACCAATCCGTATAAAAGTGCACTGTACTTCTTCACGTGAACAAATTAGATTAGAAGACACTCTGATGGTGAAGAAAGCTTTGAATGATAGGCATGCATTGGACATAATTAAAAGCTTGGGTTGAAGACTCATTATAAATGAAATTAATTCATTATGAGAAACATACAAACACCAGCTTGAGAAGTTACATTGAATGAAAAGTTTAGAACTATTCAAGAACTTTAAGAATTACTTGATTATAGTGGTGATAACGATGGACAAAATGGAAAAACAAACTAAAACGGATTTCTTCTAGTAGTTATTTTGGTCCTTCCTTTTCTTTATAACTTCCTACTGCATACTTCTTTGAATGCTGAGCCAAAGATGCTAAGTAGAAACTCAGATCAGTGAGTACAGATCTTATATCTATAACTGTGGAATTTTAGGGTCAAAATGGATCTGGTCAGTATTTGGTTCGGTATTTAAGTTTTCTCCCTATAGGATTTTCTATTACAATCTAGAGTTTGAATCCTGATCTAGTATATTCAGTGTTTGAAAAAAATTTCCGAGTTCCTATTTTAATCAATCATCAACCATACTACCACTCCTTGAGATCATATAGAGAAAATCAGTAACTCATTTCTTACGATGATTTTTTTTAAGTATTTGAACACAACTACCATATTTTCACTGAAGTTCTCTACTGCCAAATAAACATCTGATGACATTGTTTCTCTAGGTTTACTCTCCTGTGGAAATCCTGGTTCGTGCTTCTCTTAAATTATGATTCCCAATACTAACCTTCATGGAGGTTTCAACTATAGCACATTGAGAAAATGTCAGCAGCACACTATTAATTCTCTTAATACATACCAACACATCTCAAAACATGATCACTGTTATCATCGTGAATATTCTTCTTATTTTGCTATCTGCATCATACTATTAACCCATACTAGGGTTTCTATAAATCAAATGCTTTAAGTTTTTTTGTGGTTATACTAGGTACCTGACATCATGATAAATTTTAGCTATGTAAGTAAACCTGGCAGTCTTCTTTCTTTCTTTCTTCTTCTTCCATTTATTTATTTATTTATTTATTTTTTTTGGGGGGGGGGATTCTGGTTACTTATTTCCATGCTACAATGTGATAGATCTTTTTAAGTAAACACAGTCTCTGGCTAAACTAACCTGTATATCCTCACTCAACTTTTATAATGGTCTTGTCTGATAAGATAGGATATAAAAGACTCCATATCTTTCCTGTTCTGTATTTGTACAGTCAGACTGTTGTTTTTAGCCATAAATGAGAGTTTTTATATGGGAGTACTGCAAAAAAGGTCATGGAAAAATGGAGATTAAAAGATAAAATGATTTTGGTGAGAAACAAGTTTTGAAATCCATGCATTTTCTCCCAAATATGTTTTTACATGAAATTTTTGAAAAGTCTTATTATATTACTTGTTTTTTTTTAAATACTTAGTTTAAAAGTAGAGTTACAGAGAGAAAGAGTGAGACAGATAGAGATAAATGAATTTTTCATCCACTGGTTCAGTTCCCAAATGGCCACAATGGCTGTACCAGGATGAAGCAAGGAGTCTAGAATTCCATCCAAGTCTCCCATGTGGGTGGCAGGGGCTCAAGCACTTGGGCCATCTTCTGCTGCTTTCCCAGAGGCAGTAGCAGGGAGCTGGAATGGAAGTGCCGCAGCAAGATTCCCGTCCTTCATACGGGATGTGGGCAGCACAGGCGGCAGCTTAACTGCTACATCACAATGCTGTCCCTGTTAGCTGCTGACCCCTCACCAGTCTACTCTGATGACACGTTTATCTTGGATATAATGTATTCCCTTTCAAATATAATGTGCTTTGGGATTGACATGAGAGAATCAAATTATCATTTACCAATATTGGACTTAAATTCATCCTATCATTGGTTGGAATCTCACTGTAGCTATCAGAGAAATTAGATGCAAAAGATTAAGAAGCTCAGTTTCATTTTTGTTTTCACCACTGCCTATCAGTGATAAACAGTAAGCTATATCTTGTGTGAATATGTAATTTGGGTGTTTTCTCAGCATTCTTTTATTTTCTTCAGAGACATAATCATGAGCCATACTGTTTTTATTGTTGGCTTGTGTGTTTCCTTATTCCACACTAAAATGAAATACACAGGAGTTAAATGTTCATCATGACAAGAAAAGAATTTTTTCTAAAAAAGAATCACATATCCATTTATGAATCCTTACATTACTTATGCTTGTTTGTCAAATTTGCACACTGTGTTGGGAGAACATCTTTCATTTTTTGCATCTGGCTTTATAGTTTGTAATATAAACCTGAAATATATTACTTCTATTCTTATTCCCCTTTTCTCTTCTAATGAATGTTGCAAAATGTATCTACCTTCAGGTTCATGGGTTTGAACTGTAGGCTCCTAACTTCCTTAAGTGGGCTACTATAAGAAAATACTTCAGCTACCACGAATTAGTCTTGTTTAGATTAGGTTACATTGACTATTTCATGTCAATCAGGAGCCAAATCAGATCAAGTTATAACAAATCCTGATATAGCTCTGTGCTGAACTAAAGACTGAATTTGTTTCTGTTCATGTGAATGTTGTATTATTAATATATTGCACTATGTATGTTATCTACAGACAATATTGATCTGTAAGCACTTTCTGAAATTGTGCTTTATTTTTGAAAAAAAAGTCTTCCCAGAATCCAATGTGGGCATGTGTAACTGAGTATTTTTCTTTTCCTTTTTTTTTTCTTCTCTTTGAGCAAAGCTTTTGATGGAGAAAGTTGGAATGATCACACACCGAAAATGGAAAGTACGATCTCAGATTGTCCTCTGCATCTCATGAACTCAATCAATGCTGACCCTATCCCAGCCACCATATGGAATACAGAGGGTCTCTCAGGTATGTTCACTCAGTTTATGCTGCACCACTGCTGGTGTCCATCACTTAGGAGGCTGCCAGTGTATGTCACTGCTGCTATTGCTGTTCATGTCTTTTGAGAGACCCATGATGGTATTGCCAAGGCTGTTGGCTGGAAAAAGGGCAGTGAGACCCTGAGACAAGTGCACTCACTGTGTATTCCATCTAAGTTGTTGTTTGTCTTTATAGGAGTCATGTTGTCATCTACTTTCAGGGGATGTAGGTGGGAGAATTACTGTATGGGATTGTGCTTCAGTGGAAAAAGGTATGAAAAAGAGCAACCTTTCTGCTTCTAAGGTTTCCTCTATTTCTTTTGGCTTGAAATACTCAATTTAGCATGATGCCATATTTAGGGGTATTGTGTTATGAGCCACAACAAATTATATTTTAACAAAGAAAAATATATACATATATATAGTATATAAAAATATATGCAATAGTTAATATGTATATATACACACTCACACACACACATACTTATTTTGAACTTGGTCTGCTTTTAGAGGCTTCAAGCTTTGATACCTTCACTGGGTAAATGGCCACGGGCACTTAAGTCACAGAACCTATGTGATAATGAGCTCCTGGACTGTGACCTCCTTTCTGTTTCTTCCTCTTGCTGCTTCCCTGCTGGGACTGCAAGGCTTGGTGCAGGCTGCAGTTGCTGGTCCACCTGTGTGAGATGAAGCTCTGGGAAAGGGTGAGGTGTTTCTTACTGGAGAACGGGCCCTTTATGCTTCATTTGGAGACCACGTTGGCTACATTTCAAGTAGTTATTTTTCATTTTTCTTGCCAAAGATGGGAAGAGATGGGCTTTTTGTTTCTTTTGCTTTGCAAATCTGGTGTATTTAATCAAGATAAAAACCATGAAAGTATTGAGGATCCCTGAAGATAGCAGCCATGAAGAGTTTTAAACTCTTGAGTTAGTCCACACTCAGAATGCATCAATTCATCAAAATTACATTTAACTGCCCACATTCTGTGGCTCCAGTAGCTTGTGTTCCAGGTCAACTGAACCTTTTTGTGTTTATTTTGTTTTTGTTTTTAATTTGCTCACCTCTCCAGATTGCTGAGTGCTCAATCGCCCTGCAACCTCAAGTAAATTCTCCCCCATTCCCCATTTATTCACCTTTTCATTGCAGGTTTGGGAGTTGTAAGTTAAAATTGTGTATGTTAGAGCTGAAACTTGAAATACCAATTTTTAGTAAGATTCTTATATTAAATACATTCACTACTTGTTTCATGTTATTTTATGAGTTACACTCCTAACATTTTTTTTTTTTTTTGGACAGGCAGAGTGGATAGTGAGAGAGAGAGACAGAGAGAAAGGTCTTCCTTTTTGCCATTGGTTCACCCTCCAGTGGCCACTGGGGCCAGCGCATCTCGCTGATCCGAAGCCAGGAGCCAGGTGCTTCTCCTGGTCTCCCATGCGGGTGCAGGGCCCAAGGACTTGGGCCATCCTCCACTGCCTTCCTGGGCCACAGCAGAGAGCTGGCCTGGAAGAGGGGCAACCGGGATAGAATCCGGCGCCCCGACCGGGACTAGAACCCGGTGTGCCGGCGCCGGCCACTCCTAACATCTTTATCCTGGATGGATTCAGCCAAGAAGATAGAGCTAATTTTATTCTCATGTCCCAGTCTGGGGCAATGATTTTGTTCCTAGAAGAGGCAAGACACCAACATTCTAATCAAGCACAATTCCATGTTACAGAACCTCTATCACAAAGCTGAGCAATATGGAGCCCCATTCTTTTACCCAGAACCACCCCTCTTCTAGAACAGAAACTACCCTGGGTACATCAAGGTGAAAATATCAAGTTCTGTCAGAAAAAGCAAGTTGACACCACAAGACAGCCTTTCCACATATCACTCCAGGAGGCGGGGATCACTGGCCCAAGCCTCAGTTCTATAATAATGATTCAGAAGCTCTGCCTGCCCATAGGAAGGCAGGTAAAACAAAACCAAAGCAAATGAAACGACGCCATAGCTCTTCGTACAGATAGTGGCTTCATCTGGAAAAGAGTGTGGGGACGTTCAAGCCTAAGGGTGTGAAAATCTTCATGGTGAACACTTTGAAGAGGTTGCTAGCTTCATACCAACTGGCAACTAGTTGATCTTCAAGACATTTAACAGAGAGATCCAAGGTAAGGCGTAGCTAAGATGAGCTTTCTCCGGGGTGAGAGGAAGCCTCAAAGATGGGACATTGGAATAGAATGTTCTGAACACTGTGTCCCCAGGGTGTTGTCAAAAACAACAGAGAGATCATCTATTAATTAGTGGAGGCTAACTTCTGAGAATGATATCAATAAAGGAAGATCAACCAGTAGATTAATAGCAGATCATGGGCACTGAAAGTTAAACAGAATCCTACTAAAACCACAACTGTCCCTGAGGGAAGAAGGCCAGTTGTATTATACATATGTCTAAGGTTTTACCCTCTGAGAATGGAGAAATACACTTTATTGAGCTAGTCCAGTTCATTCACTAAGCAATTTAGCTAACAATTCATGAGGTGAGAGGACCAGCATTTAGAGTTAGCTATAGTATCCAAGAGGTCCAATTTTCAACAAAAATTTGAAACATACAGAGAAAGTTAATCAGAAAACAGAAATGTCTCTGAAATGGTTCATATGATGGGTTTAGAAGATAAGACTTCAAGTAAGTATTACATACGTTAGCAGAACTAAAGGAAGTTACGATTGAGGAATGAAAAAAAGGGGTATGTTTGATAATGTCCTACCAAACAAGGAATGTGTGTAAAGATATAGAAATTGTGAAGAAAAAAACAAATGGAAACTCTGAAGTTGAAAAGTATGATAATCAAAATTCACTAAATGAAATATACAAGTAGATTTGAGTTGACAGTATAAAAAAAATCCATGAACTTAAAAACAGAGATGTACAGCACATTAAAGACAGAGATCCTACATAATTTTTTTTTTTCAAAATAATTAATTTTCTATGCCATTTCCATTTTAACACCAGGTTGTTTTGTTTTTTTTTTTTCATTTCCAATTCTCTTTATATACAGAAGATCACTTCAGTATATAATTAGCAAAGACCTCATCAGTCTGCGCCCACACAGAAACGCAAAGTATAAAAATACTGTTTCAGTACCAGTCCTAGCATCACTTGGCTTTAGACGACACATTAGGGACAGATCCCGCATGGGGTGTAAGTACACAGTGACTCCTGTTGCTGACTTAACAATTTGACACTCCTGTTCATGGCGTCAGTAATCTCCCTGGGCTCTAGTCATGAGTTGCCAGGGCTATGGAAGCCTTTAGAGTTCGCTGACTTTGATATTGTTCCGATAGGGTCATAGTCAAAGTGGAGGTTCTCTCCTCCCTTCGGAGAAGGGTACCTCCTTCTTTGAAGGCCCCGTTCTTTCCACTGGGATCTCACTCACAGAGATCATTCATTTAGGTCTTTTTTTTTTTTTTTTCCATGATATCTTGGCTTTCCATGCCTGCTATACTCTCATGGGCTCTTCAGCCAGATCTGAATGCCTTGAGGGCTGATTCTGAGGCCGGAGTGCTGTCTAGGACATCTGCCATCCTATGAGTCTGCTGTGTATCCCACTTCCCATGTTGGATCTTTCTCTCCTTTTTTGATTCTATCAGTTAGTATTAGCAGATACTTGTCTTGTTTGTGTGATCTCTTTGACTCTTAGACCTATCGGAGCTATCAATTGTGAGCTGAAATTGATTACTTGGACTAGTGCGATGGCATTGGTACATGCCATCTTGATGGAATTGTGTTGGAATCCCCTGCACATTTCTGACTCCACCATTTACGGCCAGTCCGATTGAGCATGTTCCTAATTGTTCATTTCCTCCCTCTCTTTTTCCACTCTTAGATTTAACAGGGATCACTTTAATGTGCTGTACATTGCTATTTAATGCTATAATTAGTAATCCAATGGTAGTTTTTTCACTTTATGTTGCTATATGGGCAAAATGTTGAAATCTTTACCTAGTATATACTAAACTGATCTTCTGTATACAAAGAGAATTGAAAATGAATCTTTACATGAATGGAAGGGGAGAGGGAGCGGGAGGGGGGAGGGTTGCGGGCGGGAGGGAAGTTATGGGAGGGGGGAAGCCATTGTAACCCATAAGCTATACTTTGGAAATTTATATTCATTAAATAAAAGTTTAATAAAAAAAAAAAAACTAAAATAAGGTATTTTCCTTAATGTTAAATAAGAAATGATGAATTACAATAGAATTGCTTCCTAAGGATAATCTGAAATAACCATTAATAAACTGAGTATTATGTATAAAAAAAAAAAACAGAGATGTAACCTGAAGGATGGAAAAGATGAATAAATATGGATGAGGCTCTGAGAAACGTGAGACATCACTAGTGTACCAACATACAGTTATTGTATCTAAATAAGGGAAAGGCAGGTCCAGCACTGTCGCACGAGGCACTGGCTTCCCATATAGGCACTGGTTCATGTCCTAACTGCTCCTCCTCCAACACAGCTCTCTGCTATAGCCTTGTAAAGTAGTAGAAGATAGCCCATGTGCTTGGGCCCCTTCACCCACATGGGAGACCAGGAAGAAGCTCTGGCTCTTGGCTTTGGGTTGGCCCAGCTCCTGCTATTGTGACCATTTGGGGAGTGAACCAGCAGATGGAAGACCTTTCTCTCTGTCTTTCCCACTCTTTGTCTGTAACTCTACATCTCAAATAATTAAATCTTTTTTTTAAAGGAGGGAGGGGTAAGGAAACAAGAAAAAATATTCAGAGAAATAGTTTAAATAGCTCAAATTTGATGAAAAACATACTATACATACATTATCAACCTAACAGCTTGGATAAATGATAAAGATCCAAAGCTAACATGTGAGAAAGAAAGGTTAAAAGCCAAAAACAAACAGAAAATCTTGAAAGCAAAAAGAGGAGAATGACTCATCACATACAGAGTAATCTCAATATGATTAAAAGCTGGATTCTCATCAGAAATAATGGAAGCCAGAAGACAAGTGCTAGACAAGGTATTGAAGAACAATAAAAGTCCACTGAGTATCATATCCAGCAATAGTGTCTTTGCAAACCAAATTCAAAATACTTCATCAAATAAATGAAAGCTAAGGGAATTCATTGAGAGCAGACCTGCTTTACAAGAACTACTAAAGAAAGTTCTTCAGGCTGAAAGCAGTGACACTAGACAGTAGTTCCAACCCACAGGCCAAAGCAGAGAGACTTATAAAGATACTTGTGAAAATAATTAGAAAGGTGAGTATAGTTGTATACCTTTTTGCTGTTATTGTTTTATGTGTTTCTAAATAAATAATGAAAATATGTATCTAATTGCATTGTTTCTATAGCATATAGAAATGTAATATAAAATAAAATGACACAAATGAAGTAGATGGGCATCAGCTATATTGGAGTAAGGAAGTGATACTAGATGGAAACTGAAATGAAGACAAGGAATGCCAAAAAGTTTAAAATTGCCAATTCTGTAAACTGTAACTGATCCTTTATTCTAGTAGCTTTATTAGAAGATATAAAAGTAAAGTAATAATTATAACTTTGTACAATTGAATTTTTAACACCTATGGAGATGTAAAACAATAATGTCACAAAAAGGAGAGAGAAAATAAATCTATATGAGAGTATAGTTTCTGTAATACACTGTAATTAAGTTAGTATAAGTTTGAAGTAGATTCTATTATGTGAAGAAATATAGTTTAAACTCTGAGGAGGGGCCGGCACTGTGGCATAGCGGGTAAAGTCATTGCCTGCAGTGCCTGCATCCTTTATGGGTGCCGGTTCAAGTCCCGGCTGTTCTACTTCTGATCCAGCTATCTGCTATGGCCTGGGAAAGCAGTCCTTGGGTCCCTGCACCCCTGTTGGAGACCCAGAAGAAGCTGTTGGCTTCTGGCTTTGGATTGGCTCAGCTCCGGCCAATGTGGCCATTTGGGGAGTAAACCGGCAGATGGGAGACCTCTCTTTCTCTGCCTCTCCCCTATGTAACCTTTAAAAAAAACCCTGAGATAAGAAAATTACCAAAAAAATTAATTATTGAAATTAAATCCTACATTGGAAAATATTCACTTGATGCAGAAAGGAATTGTAAAGGAAGAAACATAAGAACAATCTAGGGGTCAGTGCCGTGGCTCACTTGGTTAATCCTCCGCCTGCGGTGCTGGTATCCCATATGGGCGCAGGGTTCTAGTCCCGGTTGCTCCTCTTCCAGTCCAGTCCAGCTCTCTGCTGTGGCCTGGGAAGGCAGTGGAGGATGGCCCAAGTGCTTGGGCCCCTGCACCTGCATCGGAGACCAGGAGGAATCACCTGACTCCTGGCTTTGGATCAGTGCAGTGCTGGCCATAGCAGCCATTTGGGGGATGAAACAATGGAAGGAAGACCTTTTTCTCTGTCTCTCTCTCTCACTATCTAACTCTGCCTGTCCAAAAAAAAAAAAAAAAAAAAGAATAATCTATATGACATAGAAAACAAAAAGTAAAATGGCTGACATTAAGCCCAACCATTTTGATATTAACATTAATTGTAAATATTTTAAACAACAATCAAAAGCAGGCATTTTCAGAATACATATTTTTTTCTTTCTTTTTTTTTTTTTTATTTATTTGACAGAGTTAGACAGTGAGAGAGAGACAGAGAGAAAGGTCTTCCTTCCATTGCTTCACTCCCCAAATGGCCACTATGGACGGTGTTGTGTCAATCCAAAGTCAGGAGCCAGGTGCTTCTTCCTGGTCTCCCATGCGGCTGCAGAGGCCCAAGCACTCGGGTCATCCTCCCCCCAAACCAATGCTGCAGGGAGCGGAGAGCAGCCATCTCATTTGTTTACATTCTGGAGCACAGGCCAGCTGGCTGTGCTTTTACTTCCTGCATGCGAACTTCAGTAGCAGGGGCCACCACCCCCCTCCCCGGAACAAGGATCACAACAGTTCTGAGTGATACCCCCTCATTGTGCAGGGGCCACAGTGACAGGGAAGGCTGAACAATGGAGGCCCAGGTGCTTTTGGGCTAACAAAGGAACAGGGAACCCAGTTCCACCAGTGGGTGGGGCTTAGAACATCAAAGCCTGGGTACCTCCCTACTTAAGTACCCACCTCCTTAAGCTCCCAGAAATAAACAAAGCCCTAGGAGGTGGAGCTACTTGCTTACACTGGCAATCGGCATAGACCCATAGCAGCACATAACAGAGGGAAATCAACTTAAAAATTAAACCAAACAGAAACCAAACAGAAATGCTGAAGAACAAAGGAAAAATCCTGAATAAGAATATAGAAGAACCTATGAACTCACCAATGGAGCAGGCTAAACCATCCATAATAGAGGCTGAAGAAGAAGAATTTGAAGCCATGCCAGAAAAAGAATTCAGAAAATTAATAATCAGATTACTTTGAAGCAAACAGAAAAGATTCAAGATTTGAATGAAAAGCACACCCAAGAATCAGAGATTCTAAAGAGAAGCCAGGATGAAATATTGGAATGAAAAATTCAATTGACCAAATAAAAAATGCCATGGAATCTCTCAGAAATCAAACAGATGAAATTGAAAAGCAAATATCAGAACTCGAAGACAAACTTCTGGAAGTAATACAGTCAGATCAAACACAAGAAGAAATTAGAAAATTAAAAGTCATGATTGGACACTTACACAATTCAATCAAGCATTGTAACATCCGAATAATAGGAGTCCCTGAGAGAATGGAAAGAGAGAATGGATTAGAAGCCCTTCGTAATGAAATATCAGAAAACTTCCACAATAGGAAGATTGAAAGAGATGTCCAAATACAACAAATACACAGGACTCCTAACAGACATGACCAGAAAAGGAATTCAACAGGACACATTGTGGCAACACTCAGCTCAGTGAACACAAAGAACAAATCCTAAAATGTGCCAGAGAGAAACAACAAATCACATTCAGAGGTAATACAATCAGACTCAACCCGGACTTCTCATCACAAACCTTACAGGCAAGGATGCAATTGCATGAGATATTCCAAGTTTTAAAATCAAAATACTGCCAACCCAGAATACTGTACCCTGCAAAGCTGTGAATGAAGGGGAAATAAAGATTTTCCATGACAAACAGAAACTGAAAGAATTTGTATCTTTGTGCTCAGCCCTACAACACTGGCTCAAGGATGTGCTACATGCAGAAACACAGAAACAGAAACTTCACTACAAAAGACGACGAAAGTAGAAAATGACCCAGCTAAAATACAAACAAAAACCAAAATACATAAACAGCTCTACTTAAGGAAGCATGGCAGGAAAAAGACAGTATTTAACAATAGTTACACTGAATGTAAATGGTCTCAACTCTACAGTTAAAAGACACAGATTTGCTGAATGGATTAAAAAAGAAATCCCATCCATCTGTTGCCTTCAGGAATCACACCTCACCAGAAAGAGGCATGCAGACTGAAAGTGAAAGGATGGAAAAAGATATTCCAAGCTATCAGAAACCAAAAAACAGCCAGTGTACCCATCCTAATATCAGACAAAACAGAATTTAACACAAAAGCTATTAAGCTATTAAAAGAGACAAAAAAGGACACTATATAATGATTAAAGGATCAATCCAACATGAAGACATGACTATTATAAATGTATATGGACCTAATTACAGGGTGCCTGGCTATTTGAAAGAATCAAGGTATTTAAAGGGAGTTACAAACTCAAATGCAATAGTATCAGGGGACCTTAATACCCCACTTTAAGTAATGGACAAATCAACCAGACAGGAAACCAACAAGGAAACAACAGAGCTAATTGACACTATAGACCAAACAGACCTAGAAGATATCTACAGCACCTTCCACCCCACAGCCACAGAGTACACATATTTCTCCCCAGTGCATGGAACTTTCTCTAGGATTGACTATATGCCAGGCCATAAAGGAAGCCTCAGCAAATTCAAAAAAATTGAAATTATACCATGCATCTTCTCAGACCATGGTGCAATGAAGGTCAAAATCAACAACTCAAGAATCTCTGCATCATACACAAACACGTGGAGAATGAACAACATGATTCTGAATGGACAGGACAGTAGGTCATAGAAGAAATCAAAAGAGAAATAAGATTCTAGAAACAAATGAAAATGACAATATGACCTATCAAAATTTGTGAGATACAGCAAAAGCAGAGCTAAGAGGAGAGTTTATAGCAATTGGTGCTTACATCAAGAAACTAGAAAGGTACTAAATAAATGATCTCTCTATACACCTCAAGGATCCAGAAAAACAGCAGCAAACCAAACCCAAATCCAGTAGAAGAAAAGAAATAGAGAAGAAAAAAAATTGAAACAACAAAAAAATAAAAAACCAGCTCTTCATTTTGCTGATCTTTTGTGAAAGAATAAACAAAATTGACACACCATTGGCCCAACTAACCAAATAAAGGAGAGAGAAGACTCAAATCAGTAAAATTAAAGATGGTAATGGAAATGTAACAACAGACACCACAGAAATAAAAAGAATCATCAGAAATCAGTACAAAGAGCTGCATGGCAAATTGAAAAGCTTAGAAGAAATGGATAGATTCCTGGACATATATAACCTACCTAAACTGAGCCATGAAGACATAGAAAACCTAAATAGACCCATAACCATGAAAGAAATTGA
The DNA here is from genome assembly GCF_033115175.1 of Lepus europaeus. Taxonomy (NCBI): domain Eukaryota; kingdom Metazoa; phylum Chordata; class Mammalia; order Lagomorpha; family Leporidae; genus Lepus; species Lepus europaeus. The sequence continues at coordinate 15,420,146 of NC_084840.1, read as the reverse complement.
ATCAGTAATAAAAGTGCTACCAAAAAAAAAAGCCCAGGACCAGGCAGCTTCACTGCTGAATTCTACCAGACATTTAAAGAACTAATCACAGTTCTTCTCAAATTATTCATAACAATTGAAAGAGAGGGAATCCTCCCAAAATCTTTCTATGAAGGCAATATCACCTAATTCCTAAACCCAGAAAAGACTCAACAGAGAAAGGAAACTGTAGACCTATCTCCCTGATGAACATAGATGCAAAAATACTAACCAAAATCCTTGCCAACCAAATCCAACTACATGTCAGAAAGATCATTCACCCAGACCAAGTGGGATTTATCCCTGGTATGCAGGGGTGGTTCAACATTCAAAAATCAATCGATGTGATACATCACATTAACAAATTGAGAAAGAAAAATCATATGATTATCTCAATATATACAGAGAAAGCATTTGACAAAATTCAACACCCTTTCATGATGAAAAGTCTAAGCAAATTTGGTTTAGAAGGAATATTCCTCAACACAATTAAGGGAATTTATGATAAACCCATTATATAGAATGGGGAAAAGTTGGAGGCATTTCCATTGAAATCTGGCACCAGACAGAATGCCCACTCTCACCATTGCTATTCAATTTAATCCTAGAAGTTTCAGCCAGAGCCATCAGGCAAGAAGAAATCAAAGGGATACAAATGGGAAAGGAGGAAGTCAAACAATCCCTATTTGCAGATGACATGATTCTATACACAGGGGACCCAAAAGACTCTACTGAGACTACTGGAACTCATAGAAGAGTTCGGTAAAGTAGCAGGATATAAAATCAATGCACAGAAATCAACAGCCTTTGTATACATAGATAATGCCATGGCTGAGAAAGAACTTCTAAGATGAATCCCATTAACAATAGCCACAAAAACAATCAAGTACCTTGGAATAAATTTAGCCAAGGATGTCAAAGATCTCTATGATGAAAATTATAAAATGTTAAAGAAATAAATAGAAGAAGACACACAAAAAAGGAAAAATATGCCATGTTCATAGATTGGAAGAATTAATATCATAAAAATGTGCATTCTTCCAAAAGCAATTTACAGGTTCAACACTATACCAATCAAAATACCAAAGACATTCTTCACAGATCTAGAAAAAAATGTTGAAATTAATATGGAGGAACAGGAGACAATAGCTAAAGCAATCCTATACAATAAAAACAAAGCTGCAGACATCACGATAACAGATTTCAAGAAATACTACAAGGGCAGTTATAATCAAAATTAAGGCAATTTATGACAAACACAAGTTATAGTCAAAACTGCCTGGTACTGGTATAAAAACAGATGGAATAGAAACACTGGAAATCAATCCAAGCATCTACAACCAACTCATATTTGACAAAGGAGCTAATACTAACCCCAAAACAGGGACAGCCTCTTCAACAAATGGTGCTCGGAAAACTGGATGTTCACATGTTGAAGTATGAAGCAAGACCCTTGCCTTACACCACAAAAATACTCAACATGGATTAAAGATCTAAATCTATGCCACAACACCATCAAATTAATTGAGAGCATAGGGGAAACCCTTCTAGACATTGGAACAGGCAAAGAATTCCTGGAATAGACCCCAGAGGCAGAGGTAGTCAAAGCCAAAATGAACAAATGGGATTACCTAAAATTGAGAAGTTTCTATACAGCAAAAGAAACAGGAAAGTGAAGAGGCAACCGACAGAATAGGAGAAATTATTTGCAAACTACACAACTGATAAAGGATTAATAACCAGAATTTATAAAGTGATCATGAAACTCCACAGTAACAAAACAAACAACCCACTTAAGAGATGGGCCAAAGACTTTAACAGGCATTTTTCAAAATTGGAAATTCAAATAGGAAAATCAAATTCACATGAAAAAATTCTCAGGATCTCTAGCCATCAGGGAAATGCAAATCAAAACCACAATGAGGTTTCATCTCACCCCCGTTCGAGTGGCCCTCATATAGAAATCAACAAGCGACAAATATTGTAGAGGATGTGGGGAAAAGGGCACCCTAACCCACTTTCGTTGGGAATGTAAACTAGTAAAGCCACTGTGGAAAACAGTATGGAGATACCTCAAAAATCTGAATATAGACCGACCGTATGACCCAGTCATCCCACTCCTGGGAATTTACCCAAGGGAAATGAAATCAGAAAACAAAAGAGCTATCTGCACCTCCATGTTTATTGCAGCTCAATTTGCAATAGCTAAGACATGGAAGCAACCTAAATGTCCATCAACCGAAGACTGGGTAAAGAAATTGTGGGGTATGTACACTGCGGAATTCTACATGGCAGTAAAAAAGGATCAAATCCAGTCCTTTGCAACAAAATGGAGCAAGCTGGAAAACTTCATACTTAGTGAAATAACCCAGTCCCAAAGAGACAAACCCCATATGTTCTCCCTGATTTGGGAGAATTAATAGTGCAGCTAAAATGAAAGCTATAGAATGAAATTGTCACTTTTAGAATCAATGTCTTCAAGAATCCTTGACGTGATTGTCAAGGGACAGTTTACCATTGTTACTTTTTACTGTGTATATCCTTTTTGTTTTGTTGTTTTTTTCCTCTGTTTTCTTTCTTTCTCTCTCATTTCTCTACTTCACACTATATGCTGAACTCTCTGTGTAACACAGAGTTAATTATATGTATTTTAAGGCATTGGAAAGAATCCCAGTTAAAAAGAAGAGAGGGAATAAGAGATGGAGGAAGTAGTCTAAAACTGTAAAACAGTCTAGTTCTGCATACAGTCATACAGACTTACCACTAAGGGTACAGCCTAAGAACTAGTCATGGGGCTCCAAACCCATAAGAATCGGTGGTATAAATGCCATATTCACTGTTAAAATGATAATATTAAATGTTAAAGACAACAGACAGATCAGTCTAAATTTAAAAGGGATGATATAAATAACATCAAGTACCCGGTAAAAATAATAGAATTAAAAAGGAAGGAAGGACCAACATGGGAAGCAGTCCCCACAGCAGACTCCTAGAATGACATTCGCAGCAAATAAACACTCTGACCTCAGAATCAACCCTTAAGGCTTCCTGGTCAGGCTGAGAGGCCTGTGAGAGAATTTCAGACATGAAAGACAAGACTCTGTGACAAAAAATATCCTACACGGAAGATCTCTGTGAGATCTCAGAGGAAAGAAAGGATCATCAAATAAGGAGACATTCTTCTCTGAAGGGAGAAGAGAACATCTTTGCTTACGGCCATGTCCAAATACCGATGGAGCCTATGGTCACAAAAGGCTTCCACAGCCTTGGCAGCCCATGGCCAAGAACCTCGGATGATCACTGACATCATAAAAAAGAGTGTTAATTGTTAAAGAAACAACAGTAGTCATTGCACACTTGCATACATGTCCCTAATGAAGTGCAATATGAGAATCGACTGCAAATTCTCTCCCCAAACTGTACTCTATATGTTATGTGTGGGTGTGGGTGCAAATTGTTGAAGTCTATGATTAGCATAGAGTTGGTCTTTTGTATATAAAGTCAAACTAAAAATGAGCCATAATGAAGAAGGAGATGGGAGGGAAAGGGAAAGGGAGATGGAGGTGGGATGGGAACTGGGTGGGGGGGTTTGGGGGAAAAAACCACTATATTCCTAAAGTTGTATCTATGTAAAAATGCATTCATTAAATAAAAATTTAATAAAAGCAAAAAAAAACTGAAAATATATCATTGTAAAACTTGAAGGAAAAATAAGGAGGAGGAAAGGTAGGAGTGAGGGAGGGAATGTAGGGTGGGAAGTATCATTACGCTGTTAAAACCGTATACATGAAATACATGATACTCACACCCTTTGTATAAATGAAAAAAGAAAACCTAGGTGAGCAAAAATATTTAAATAATTATCTGATAAAAGACAATACATGTCGAAAATAAAACAACAATAAAGAGAAATAGTACATCTTTTTTTTTTTTTTTTTACAGGCAGAGTGGACAGTAGAGGGAGACAGAGAGAAAGGTCTTCCTTTTTGCCGTTGGTTCACCCTCCAATGGCCGCCGCGGTAGCGCGCTGCGGCCGGCGCACCGCGCTGATCCGAAGGCAGGAGCCAGGTGCTTCTCCTGGTCTCCCATGGGGTGCAGGGCCCAAGCACTTGGGCCATCCTCCACTGCACTCCCGGGCCACAGCAGAGAGCTGGCCTGGAAGAGGGGCAACCGGGACAGGATCGGTGCCCCGACCGGGACTAGAACCCGGTGTGCCGGCGCCGCAAGGCGGAGGATTAGCCTGTTAAGCCACGGCGCCGGCCGAAATAGTACATCTTAAAAATGCACAAAGGATGTCAAAAAATGTTTCTCTAAGGAAGACATAAAAATGGGCCGGTGCCGTGGCTCACTTGGCTGATCTTCCGCCTGCGGCACCGGCCCCCCGGGGTTCTAGTCCCGGTTACTCCTCTTCCAGTCCAGCTCTCTGCTGTGGCCCAAGAGGGCAGCAGAAGTTGGCCCAAGTGCTTGGGTCCCTGCACCTGCATGGGAGAACGGGAGGAAACACCCGGCTCCTGGCTTCAGATCAGCGCAGCACTGGCTGTGGTGGCCATTAGAGGAGTGAACCAACGGAGGGAAGACCTTTCTGTCTCTCTCTCACTGTCTATAACTCTACCTGTCAAATAAAAAAAAAAAAAAAAGGCTAGACATTAAAAAAATAAAAAAAAAAGAAGACATAAAAATGGACAATAAGCATCTGAAAATGTTCCACATTATTCCTTAGGGAATGCAAATCAAAGTCACAATGAAATGCCACTTGACACTCACTAGGGGAGTACAGTCAAATAGAGAGAGAATAACAAATGTTGGAAGGAGTTTGGAAAAGTGGGAGCATCTATAGTTTATTGTTGGGGATGTAAAGTTTGTGCCGCTGCTTTGAGAAATAATCTGATAGTTTTTTTTTTTTCTTTCTTTTTTTTTTGACAGGCAGAGTGGACAGTGAGAGAGAGAGAGAGAAAGGTCTTCCTTTGCCGTTGGTTCACCCTCCAATGGCTGCCGCGGCCGGCGCACTGTGCTGATCCGATGGCAGGAGCCAGGCACTTCTCCTGGTCTCCCATGGGGTGCAGGGCCCAAGCACTTGGGCCATCCTCCACTGCACTCCCTGGCCACAGCAGAGAGCTGGCCTGGAAGAGCGGCAACCGGGACAGAATCCGGCGCCCCGACCGGGACTAGAACCCGGTGTGCCTGCGCCGCAGGCAGAGGATTAGCCTATTGAGCTGTGGTGCCGGCCCCTGATAGTTTTCTAAAGTGTTAAATGCGGAGTTATGAAACTAAGAAAGTTTATTTCTAGGTATATAACCAACAGAACTGAAAAACCTACATTTCATACATTATCTTGAGCACAAATGTTTACAGTACTATTATTTATTGTTGACAATAAATAGAAGCATGCCAAATGTACATCAATTTATGCATTAATAATATGTGGTATATACATAAAATTGAACACTAGTCAGACAAATGAAATACTGATTTATGCTACAACATGGATGAGCTTTGAAAACATAATGCTAAGTGAAAAAAAGCTGTCTCCAAAAAAAAATCACAATTTACATGACTTTATTATATAAATGACCCAAATAGGCAAAACTACAGATAAAAAGTAGTTGTGTAAGGATGGGAAATGAGATTAGATTAACTGTTAATGGGCATGGAGTTTGTTTTAGGGGTGTTTTAAAATGTACTAAAATTAGATTTTTGTGATAGTTGCACAATTCTGGACACATACCAACAGAACAGTGAATTATTCATTTTATAATGGTTGTGTTTTCTAGCATTTAAACTGTATTTCAGTAAAACTTTTAAAATACAGTATTGCAATATTTCAACTAATTTAAACTGGAACAATCTCTAGTAAATTATTAGGCTGAATTATACTAACTGGTGAAAAGTTACAGCTGAACGGGAGAGTAGCATTGGAAAGTTCATATTTGGTTCATGCTCTGAAAATGGAATTATGCTTTCAAATTTATTACAAGTTAACATCTGTCTCTGCCTATAAATGTCAATGAAAAATTGTGGTCGATTTTAAAATCAAATTTACTGGCTGGTATTAGTCCAGAAGTGACTAGCTTGTCCATAGCCAAAAAGAGAGCCTGTATTCTGTCTCATTATACAAGAGCACGGGAGAGCCATGACAAACCCAGAGTCCTCTGCTCCCTGGGGTAATGTCACTTCAGACATTATTCCAAAGGAATAGCAAGTTTTTAATCTTTCTTTTTATGGCAACTGTCCATGTGAAAAAAAGAAAAAAAACTATGGAATCAGAAAACAGCACAATTCCCAAATCGGTTGTTGTTTCTATTTGATTTCTTTTTGTTTATTAATAGAATGCTGACTTTGAAACATCATAGTATTAGCCAAAAACACTTGAGGTCCAAACAAGTTAATTGGTCTTCTATTATAGATTTCAGTCTTGTACAGTACTATAATTTGTATTCTTCAAGGAAAAAGAACTATTTTCTGAAAACACAATTTTGTTTTTGAAGTAGATTGAAGAGTCAGTAATTGTACTTCAAGATAAATCAATTCGGAGGACAAGATGGGATACAGAAATATGACCATATCTTGAAACGTGATTAATGACATTGAAGGAAATAATAAACTGTGTGTTCCCTTGAAAATGGACAGTAAACACCCAATGTCTGAGTGATATTATACATCTGCAATTTTCAGCCCTGCCACTTAAGTTTCATTTTGTCTGCCATTGGAAACAGCTGTTGTATATCTTCCACAATTTAAAATAATGCTCACTTTCCTCTTGATTATTGATGCCTACATTTCATAAAGTCAATGGCTCTATTTTCCATTATTTTGCAGAATACTTTGGTGACCGACAGGTTGGGTTCATTAGAAAGATGGACCTATTGTACCTGAAAAAGGTGAGTAAGTAGGGCCCAGCACTGTGGTGCAGCAGGTAAAGCTGCCATCTGCAATGCCAGCATCCCATGTGGGTGCAGGTTCGTGTCCTGGTCGCCGCACTTCTCATACAGCGGCCTGGGAAAGGCAATGAAGGGTGTCCCAGGTGTTTGGGCCCCTGCCACCCATGTGGGAGACCCAGATGAAGCTCTTGGGTCCTGGCTTTGGCCTTTCTCAGTGCTGGCCATTGCGGCCATCTGGGGAAGTGAACCAGCAGATGGATGATTCTCTTTCAAAATAAACAAACAAATCTTAAAAAAGAGAAGGGGGTACATAAAGGCATACAATGAACAAGAACTCCCTTTGGGATACAAGTTCTCCTCTTCCTAAATGTGGTGAGTTGATTCTTTCTTCTGAATGGCGTTTATTAGTTTATATATATATATAGCCTATATATATATATATACACTTACATTTTACAGGTGTAAGTACTTCTAACAAAATAAGGAATTCAGGAATTAAGAACTATGCATATAGACAAAGAATAAAAGTCAGGATCCTCTTCTCATCATGCCTTAAAAATTGTTTTGGATTTAGAATAACAATTTTCAATAATTTATTGTCAACTTTCCTAGATCACTTTATTTGCTATACTGAATATTTTATATTTGTTATCTCTTAAGAATAACCATAGTTAGCCCACATAAAACAGCAAAAAATATACTCCTTTTTTTGGTGTTTGTTTCATTCCCCTGAACAGAGGATGGCGTGTGTTTGAGGAGAAAGTGTATGTATAGAGGCGGTTCCATGGCAATAGCAAGACCATCAGATCACATTGGTTTTGGATTGCTGGGTCCATGTTTTTTTTACTCATATACTTGTCAGGCATTCATAGCGAGCTTTCTATTAATTCCTTGTGTAAAGTGGAAAATGTATATTTAGATGGTTACAACGACACACCAGGAACTACTTCCTCTCACGACTGCCTACTGCACAAAAGATGCATTATAGAAAGTTTTACTTAAGAAGGACAGTTAATTGTTATTAATAAAAGCACAAAGGAGTACTACTGAACAGGGTACCAAGCATAAGGAATGCTATCACGTCTGACATATTCCACAGTGAGAAGAACTTCCTAACTATGTCTTCTCCAACTAAATCTGTCTGCTGTAGAGGCAAGCTGATGAGAACTGTAATGAATAAGATGCTTGATCTTGAAAATTCTGGACTATCTTTAAAAATCAATATTGACTTACCAAAAGGGAAAGAAGAGGGACATCATGCCAGTGTAGCAATCTTGTAGTGACTAGAGGCTATGGTTCCGTCAGGTGCTAGGCACAACACTTTTACTTTTTAATTTATTTTTTCTTTATTTGAAAGGCAGAGAGTTGGAAAGAGACAGACTGGAAGACAGAGTTCCCATCCGCTGGCTGACTCTCCAAGTGCCAGCAGCAGCCAGGTCTGGGCCCGACCAGAGCCAGGAGACTGGAACTCAATCGGCAGGTCTATGGGGGTGGCCCGGAACTCAAGCAGCTGAGTCATGGCCAGCTACCTTCCAGGATGACACTGCAGGAAGCCAGAATGAAGATCAGAGACAGGACTGGACAGGCATCCCCACAGTGTGAAGAGTTAGGTGGGTTAACCGTATTAGTGATAGGAAGGCTAAAGAGGGTAGCAACCCCTGCCCTGTGATAGCTGTCATCCTGCTCTCCCCCTGATTGGTTAAACCTAGGTCTGCTGTTCAGAAAGGGGTCTATCAGAGAGAGCGACTGCATATGCGGCAGCTCCTCCCTTGGAGCTGCCCTCCTGACTACAGGTTTCTTGCTTTCAATCAGTCTCACTTGGCTCACTATACCTGTCTGTGTGAAAATTCTTCATTGACTGAGACAAGAACAAAGAGCGCCTTCACTTCGCTGCAACAACTGGGTGCTGGAGCCCCACATGGCTCCTCAAACCCTGAGGGGCTGTGTTACTCACAGCTAAATCTGTCAAACTAGGATACTAGTGTCTGCTTCAGAAGCTGTGATTTTTAAAAACTCAGATTATTTTAATTGGTTCTAAACTCCATATTATAAAAGCATTCAATTAAAAATCAAATATTTATTAATCTTCTACAGTTATATACTTTAATTTCAAATATAGAAGCAGAAACAGGAACATATTAAATAGATGTTATTTTACATAGAAAGATTATAGTAAATGTATTACAGTGTGCATATTACATGTTTATTGAAGAATTAATCTACAGGTAGAGATATGCTTTAAACTGGATATAAGTGAATGAAAACATAGGACACATTATCCTCCTACATGGCAAATTAAACACTCAACAAGGTGATCATGCAACTGAAAGAATGGGAACAATATTTGCAAACTATACATCTGATAAAGGATTAATATCTAGAATATATAAGAAACTCAACCACAACAAAATAAACAATCCAGTTAGGAAATGGGCAAAGGGCATGAACAGATATTTTCAAAGGATGAAATACAAATGGCCAACAGACACGTGAAAAAATGTTGAGGGTCACTAGCCATCAGGGAAATGCAAATCAAAATCACAGGGAGGATTTACCTTACCCCAGTAGAATGGCTGTCATCCAAAAATCAAAAGATAGCAAATACTGGTGAAGATGTGAAGAAAAAGGTACCCAAATCCACTGTTGGTGGGAATGAAAACTAGTATAACCATGATGGAAGAAAGTATGGGGATGCCTCATATGTCTGGAAATAGATCTACCATATGACCCAGCCATCCCACTCCTGGGACTGTACCCAAAGGAAGTGAAGTCAGCATATGAAAGAGTTATCCATACCCCCATGTTTACTGCAGCTCAATTCACAATAGCTAAGATACAGAATCAACCCTGATATCTATCAACAGATGGCTGGATAAAGAAAATGTGGTGTATACACTATGGAATACTACTCAGCCATCAAAAAGAATGAATTCCTGTCTTTTGCAATGGATGCAATTGGAGACCACATACTTAGTAAAACAAGGCAGAATCTAAAAGACAAAAACCACATGTTTTCTGATTAGTGGTAGCAAATTTATGGAGTATTGAAAAAAATTAATATATATGAGGGCAATTGACATCTGGGACATTGGACTTGATTATTGTTTATAGCCATTTTTGAACAGTGATGGTTCTATTTTTATTTTTTAATCTCTCTAATTAGTGGAACATTAAACTTATAGACTGTAAAGTAAATTAAAATAGAATATCGGGGCTGGTGCTGTGGCATAGTGGGCTAAGCCTCTGCTTGTGATGCCAGCATCCCATATGGGCACTGGTTCTATTCCTAGATGCTCCTCTTCCAATCCAACTCTCTATTATGGCCTGGGAAAGCAGCCGAAGTTGGACCAAATGCTTGGGCCCCTGCACATGCATGGGAGACTCATAGGAAGCTCCTGACTTCAGATCAGCCCAGCTCCAGACGTTGTGGCCATTTGAGGAGTGAATCAGTGGATGGAAGAAGTAGGAAAAGGAAGGAAGGATGGGAAAGGAAGAACTTTGTCTCTCCCTCTCTGTAACTCTAATTCTCAAATAAATAAAATCTAAAAAGAAATAGGTAATCACAGAAGTGAAAAAGGAAGTATCCCTATATTTTTAGAATTGTATCTATGAACTACTTGTAATCTGTTCTCTTTATATTAATAAAAGGATACATTACCCTTCTTGTGTTTATGAACACTAGAGAGTTCATGGTCTGCTTGGGGGGCATTTTGAATGCAAAATCACCAAAAAAAAAAAGTATGAAAATGTGAAAAATTTGTAACAAAACAGGCCAGGAGAAGAACATTTGTTTACAGAATGGCAGCATAAACAAGAAGATGAAGCACTGGCTTGTTCAAATTTAGACGGAAATGTACACATTAGGTGGATCAATTTCTTGCCATTCTATACATACCCATGAAAGACCATGAAAGCACTGGAAGTATTGATCTTGAGGTTACAAATACATTCTGGGGCCAGCCCCGTGGCGCAGTAGATTAATCCTCTGCCTGTGGCACTGGCATCCCATATGGGCACTGGTTCTAGTCCAGGCTGCCCCTTTTCCAATCCAGCTCTCTGCTATGGCCTGGGAAAGAAGTGGAAGATCGCCCAAGTGCTTAGGACTCTGCACCCACATGGAAGACCTGGAAGAAGCTCCTGGCTTGGGATCAACATAGCTCCGGCCATTGCGACCATCTGGGGAGTGAACCAATGGAAGGAAGATCTTTGTCTCTGTCTCTCCCTCTCACTGTCCAACTCTACCTCTCAAATAAATAAATAAAATCCTTAAAAATACATCTTAATAATTGGGAAAATTCACAAATACAAAATCCACAAACACTGATGATCAAGTCTGTATAGTCCTGCCTTGGTTGTGATCTTAATATTTGGGAATAACAACATAATCTCCTAGGCTGTGATTTTGAGTATATAATATTTTAGAACTTTTCATTAGATTTGTCAGTGCTATTATTTTTTTTTTTTTTTTGGACAGGCAGAGTGGACAGTGAGAGAGAGAGACAGAGAGAAAAGTCTTCCTTTGCCGTTGGTTCACCCTCCAATGGCCGCCGTGGCTGGCGTGCTGCGGCTGGCGCACTGCGCTGATCCGATGGCAGGAGCCAGGTGCTTCTCCTGGTCTCCCATGGGGTGCAGGGCCCAAGCACTTGGGCCATCCTCCACTGCACTCCCGGGCCACAGCAGAGAGCTGGCCTGGAAGAGGGGCAACCGGGACAGGATCGGTGCCCCGACTGGGACTAGAACCCGGTGTGCTGGCGCTGCAAGGCGGAGGATTAGCCTAGTGAGCTGCAGCGCTGGCCTTGTCAGTGCTACTTTTATAGAAATTATTTTAGTATATGAAAAATGGAGCTGGCTTTTTATTTTTTATTATTAACATATAATATTGTACCTATTTATAATTCTGTTAAGTTTGACAAACATATACAATAATGTGAGTACTAGCAAAATCGAGATAAGAATTTACCAGGAGCTGGCGCTGTGGCACAGCAGGTAAAGCCACTGCCTGCAGGCATCCCATATGGGCGCTGGTTTGAGTCCCAGCTGCTCCACTTCCTGTCCAGCTCTCTGCTATGGCCTGGGAAAACAATGAAAGATGGCCCAATTGTTTGGGCCCCTGCATCCGCGTGGGAGACCTGTAAGAAGCTCCTGTCTCCTGGCTTTGCATCAGCCCAGCTCCTGCCATTGCAGCCATTTGGGGAGTGAACTAGCAGATGGAAGAGCTCTCTCCCTAGACTTCTGCCTTTCAAATAAGTAAATCTTCTTTAAAAAAAAAAAAATTTACCACACTCCAAAGTTTCTCCCATGATCCTTTATGATCACCCTCTCTACCAAACCCAATCTGAGTTGATTTCTATCCCCATAGTTTTGCTCTTTCCAGAAATCATAAATGCAAAACAATTTGCCACCCTCTCAGTCTGCCTTCTTTCACTTCGCATGATGCACTTGAGAAAACTTCAGCATATTTCATTTTATGGATAACCACACCTTGTTGATCTAGTCTGCACATAAAGATCACTGTGCAGTTGCTTCTCATGTGGGATCTCTGTCCTTAATGTGCTGTACATTGTGATTTAATGCTATAACTAGTACTCAAACAGTATGTTTCACTTTGTGTTTCTATGTGGGTGCAAACTGTTGAAATCTTTACTTAATATATACTAAATTGATCTTCTGTATATAAAGAGAATTGAAAATGAATCTTGATGTGAATGGAAGGGGAGAGGGAGCGGGAGAGGGGAGGGTTGCGGGTGGGAGGGAAGTTATGGGAGGGGGAAGCCATTGTAATCCATAAGCTGTACGTTGGAAATTTGTATTCATTAAATAAAAGTTAAAAAAAGTGTCCTTTTCTATGGATTCAATAAGCATTTCCCTAATGATACTGATACTGAGCATCTGTTTCCAGTTTCCAGTGTTTACTTGCCATTGATGTATCTTCTTTGATAAGCTGTCTGTATAGGTTATCGGACCAATTCTTAAATTTGATTTTTCCCTAAATTTATTTATATAAAGAGAACAGAATTCATGAATTACATATATATAATTTTAAGCACAAGATGCTTCCCACCCTCCCTTCTTCCTCCTTCCTGTTTTTTTTTTTCTTATAATTTTTATGGTAACATACTTTCAATCTACTTTATAGCCACAGGCTTAATGCTCCACTAAACAAATTCAACAAGTAAAAAGACCACTATATTGATGTAATTAAATTGATATAGGAGTTGTGATATAGTTATTATAATTAGCTTAATTATTTCTTACTTATACTTCGTCTGGATTTGATTTACTCTTTTGTTTTAAGTGCCCCAGCTTTGGCCATTGATTTTGACTACCATTTCCTTTTAAACATTAACTTAGTCCCACAAATCTATTGCCCTCAGTTTTCCTGTTTCTTCTTTGACCCATGGGTTATTTTGAAGTATGTTATTTATTTTATAAACATTTAGGGATTTTCTAGATAGATGTTTATTATTGATTTATAACTTAATTTCTCTTTGATCAGATAATATATCCGTATGGTTTGTGTACTTTTAAATCTATTGAGCTTTTTTCTTTATGGGCCACAATATAGTTTTCCTTGGTATGCATTTGCATACACAGGAAATGAACTGCCATTTTGCTCCTTTTGTGTGAACTGTCTTGTAAATGCCAGTCAGGTAGAGTGGACTGAAAGTTGTTCATGTTTCCTATACATTACCTAATTTTGTATATCTGTGTCCTTTCAATTGTGAGAGAAAGATTGAATTGTTGACTGCTCTCTATGAATATGTTCTAACACATATTCTATCAAGTATTTCTTTATATATTCTGAATCTCTGCTATTAAGAACAAAAATTTTGGATTGTAGTGTACTTTTTATGAATTGACTTCTCTTTATTCCTGATAATGTTCTCCACTCTCAGATCATCTTCTCATTATATTAATGTAGATACTTCAAGTTTCTTTTGATTGCTGATTTTGATTTTGGTTTCTTTTCATGTTGATTTTGATTCTTTTTTAATCCTTTTGTTTTCAATCTTCACGTTTATAGTTTAAGCTGATTCTTATAGGCAGTATACAGTTGAGTCTTGCTTTTTTATTCACCTGACAATCTCTGCCTTTTAACTGAGGTATTTGTACCTTTCATGTTTAATGTTACTATCATTATTTTTGTGTTTAAATATTATTTGTTTTCTACATGTCCTGTTTCTTTTTTCCTTTGTATCTACTCTGCCCTCTTCTAAATTAGATATTTTTATTTTAAGATTTATTTTATTTATTGAAAGGCAGAGTTAGAGAGAGAGGGAGAAATAGAGGGAGGCATTTTCCATTTGCTACTCCCCTCCCCAAATGACTGCAATGGCCAGGGCTGGGCTGGGCCAAAGTCAGGAGCTAGGAGCTTCTTCCAGGCTCCCACGTGGGTGCAGGGGCCCAAGCACTTGGGCCATCTTCCACTGCTTTCCCAAGATATTTAGCAGGGAGCTGGATTGGAAATGGAGCAGCTGGGATTCAAATTGATGCCCATCTGGGATGCAAGAATTGCAGGTGGCGGCCTAACCTGTTACACAACAATACCAACACCTGAATTAGCTATTTTTAAAACTGATTTTTTTTTTGTCAATTATTAGCTAATTAGTTATAACCTTTTGTTTGTATTTTTAGTTTATTTTTGTATATATTTTTAGTAGTTATTTTAAGATGTGTGGTATACATCTGTATCCAAAAATAATTGCCTTAAATTTTTCATAAATGTAAGTGAAACCAGATATTAAAAAATCTGGAGATTTTAATTGTATATATGAGCAAGGAATATATTCAAGTAAATATATTTAAAGTCAATATATTTAATTATTTTTGGTTCATCTAGTAAGATGTAAGAGTAGGAATGGCAGGTAAGGGAAAAATCAGGAAAGGTAATTTTTCTAGGATGTGACATTTTAGGGGACAGAGAGCCTGAGTGTACAGTGGGTTGCCAAAACAGGTTCTTATAAACTACCACTTACTTGCTCTTCTATTTAATTTCTATTCTGTTCTCTGTTTTTTAGTGTGATCCATTGATAACACTACAATTTTACTATAGTATCATTTGAAAGGTTGGAATCCCTCAAATGTTAATCTCAGTGTATGACCCAGTTTAATAGAGTTACTGAAACACATTCTTTTTTTTTTTTCTTTCCTTGTCTCTTTGTTTCTTTTCTCCTTTCTTCCTTCCAGCATTCCAGATCAAACTGATGGGTTTATTCCAAATCTGTTACCCAAGGAAGACAATAAATGAAAACGTGAAGATAAAAGATGTGTACTATTATTTCTACAGTACATGGGCTTTGGTTCATCCTACAGCATCTTCAAATTCAAGCAAAAGTGATTGATCAAGTTACAACTTCCTATTTAAGTATATACAGGTGATGAAGAAGCTGCACATCTGCCTGCCTGTCAGGTCTGGTCTCTGCTTCTATAATTATTCTTGTTCTATGGACATTTGTAATCAAAACCCTGGAAAGGCTGGGGATAGGATTCTGGATATTTGCTAACACAAAATCTCTATCTTTACAACTGAAAATAAAGACATATGGAAAAAATGGAGGGCTGCAAAAAAGTGACATACAAAAAATGCCCAGTAACCCAAACTGGACTTATTTCTCATCATCCCAATTTTCTTTCAAATCTTTCCATTGACAGTTCGCACTCTCTTCTGATTCACAAACCAATTTTCATGTTATTATTTTGCAAACAAAATGACTTCTCTCTTGAAGTGTTAAGTCTTGCTCTCACATGAGTCTATTTAATATCTGCCTTTCCAGAGGGAGATGCTCTATATTTCTTAGCATAATTCCATTTCCTGGATTGTAGTCTACCTCCAGCCTTATTAAGGATTCTTGGCATATCTTGGCTTTGATTCCCTTCATTGTTTTAAAGTTCACTGCAACCATCTACCACATTTTCTGTCTCATTTCAAAGTGCTCACCTTAAATATCTCAGTTTAGGAATTTATCTTCTTCAATTACAAATTCCTATTCTGTCATCAACCTCTAGCTGTATCAATCCTCCAAGGAATTTCTTTAGGTATTCCACTGAATACAGGGTAATGGTTTCTCAGGGGGGTGTGCCTAGTGGGGTTGCTAAGCCACAAGGTACACACTTTTTACTCTCATTAGATGTTTCATACTTTTCTCCAACTTAGAACCAAATAACATGCTCACCATCTCATTGTATTGACAGACTTTTTAGTATTTATCACTAGATGGCTATAAAAATTATCTTATTGTAATTTGTCCACTCCATAATTTTGATCTTTCTACATTTGTGTGGGTCTCTATTCATCTATGAAACCTTTGCTCATTTTTCTTTATGAGGTTTCCTTTTCTTATAGATTTTTAATCATTTAAAATAGATATTATAAATAATAACTTTCATCCATTGAACATTTTGTCAATATTGTATCTAAGTAGATGAGACTTTTTGTATGTATTTTCTTGTGGTGTAGTCACATTTATAAATTTTTACCTTTGTGTTCTGTGGCTCTGAAGTCTTGACTAAAATATGTTTTTATCTTTTATTTTATTTTTTAAAGATTTATTTGAAAGGCATGGTTACAGAGAGAGAGGGAGGACAGAGAGAGATCTTCCATCCTCTGGTTCACTCCCCAAATAGCCACGATGGCCAGAACTGGGCTGAGCTGAAGCCAGGAGCCAAGAACTTCATTAGGGTCTCCAACAGGGTTCAGGGGCCCAAGCACTTGGGCCATCGTCTGCTGCTTCCCCAGGTGCATTAGCAGGGAGCTAGATGGGCAGTGGTGCTGCTGGGAATTGAACTGGGGCCCATAATGGATGCTGGTGTCTCTGCCCCAGAAATGTTTTTCTATACCTATGTCATGATAATAGTCTCTTAAGTTTCTTCTAAATTCCTTAGTTTTTTTTTTTCATATTTAGACCATAATGCAACCTAGAGTTAGTTTTTATGAAATGAGAATTTAATTTTCCTTATGATATGGATTTCTCCTCTCTTTTATGCAATCTGCAAGGAGATTTCTATGATATTCCAAGTTGCCACTTCAATTGATATATTTATTTAGCTAAGTGACAATGCCACTCCAACCTTATTTTTCTTGTTTTTGATTGTTTGTAATAATCTTGATTTTACTTTGGATTTTAAAATAACAATTGTTTTGGATTGCACTTTTGCAAATTTGGGGAGAACTGAGATCAGTGTGATGTTATATTTTTTCATGGAAAACCTGTTTATGCAGGCCTCTGTTAACTTTAGTAAAGTTCATTGATTCAAATTTCTGAATCTCTCTTGTGCTAGGCATTGGTCTAATAATTTTGTGATCACTGAGAAAGTGAATTAGGAGTCTAACTAAAAATCAATATGCTGTACTTATGTAAACATAGTACCATAGTATATAAAATTATGGTTGATGCTAATGGAACAAGAAATGGTATAGCAGATTAATGGAGATCACCATTGCAAGAGTCATGGGGCAATGGCAGTAGATTTCAGTTTAAATAGGGTAATCATAAAAGACACAATGGAGGAAGGACTCATGAGGAAATTTTTGGAAGAGCTGAAGGAGTATTTCAGCAAGAATCAATAGTGAGGACAAATGTCCTGTGATAGGATCTTGCTGGAATTATTCTAGAACAGTAATGAGAGGAATGAACGAGGAGAGGAGTGAATCAAAGAAGTACTGGGGGGGCCCACATCATAGTGGGTTTTATGAAAGCACAGGTTTTTTTTTTTTATTTTATAGAGACTGAAGAGCTTTGCAAGGTTTATGGCTAAGGAATATCATAATCTATGTGGTGGATACATTAAAGTAAGCGGCACTGTGGCTCAACAGGCTAATCCTCTGCCTAGTGGCGCCGGCACACCGGGTTCTAGTCCCGGTTGGGGTGCCGGATTCTGTCCCGGTTGCCCCTCTTCCAGGCCAGCTCTCTGCTATGGCCTGGGAGTGCAGAGGAGGATGGCCCAAGTGCTTGGGCCCTGCACCCGCATGGGAGACCAGGATAAGCACCTGGCTCCTGCCTTTGGATCAGCACGGTGCACCAGCCGCAGCGCGCTGGCCGCGGCGGCCATTGGAGGGTGAACCAATGGCAAAAGGAAGACCTTTCTCTCTGTCTCTCTCTCACTGTCCACTCTGCCTGTCAAAATAAAAAATAAAAATAAATAATAAAAAATAAAGTGTAGATGCAGCAAGGCCAGTGGTAAGTCCAGGTGAGAGATGATGGCTCAAATCAAGATGACGTTAAAGGGATGGTTGAATTTTAGATACGTTTTGAAGGCTGAACCACCAGGATTTCCTGAAATAAAGTATGTGTATTCTAAAACAAAAATAAAAGTCAAGAGGATAATAAAATCCTTTTCCCAAAAGAAAGAGTTTCTATTTATTGAGATTTAGAAGTCTGCAGATGAGTTCAGAAGTTGGTTCTGAATTCATTGACTTTTAGATGAGTATTAGACATCCTTGTGGATATATTTAGTGGAAGGTAAGTACAGAATTCTGGAATTTAAGAGAGGCCCGGTATGGAGATATAAATTGTGTATCTGTTATCATACAGGTAATATCTATGCCATGAGACTGCATTAATGAGCAAGGCAGTGAAAAGAAAGCCAAGAGAGAATGGGTGACAGAACGACCAATCATACCAAGAAGGCAGTGAGTAGAAAGAATAAAAAAAGTGGGTGAATAAAATACATTCAGAGAGGGAGAGTGAGAGAGAGCGCATTTGCTCCAGATGTTTAATTAGGTCAGTTTATAGTAGACTAGGCTGGAGATTGGTCCCCTTTGAAAGGAGAAGTTCGGGCGGATTGATGTGGCTAAAGTTGTTTGGAATGTGTTTAAGCAGGACCTGTTGGAGAGAAATGGGGTATAGAAGATCTGTGAGTTCTTCTGAGAAAAGTAATAGAGAAATGGCTCAGTAGCAGACAAAGTTGTGTCAAAGACTTCACTGGAGGGGCCGGTGCTGTGGTGTAGCAGGTACAGCTGCCTCCTGCAGTGCCAGTATCCCATTATGGGTGCTGGTTCAAGTCCTGGCTGCTCCACTTCCGATCCAGCTCTCTGCTACGGCCTGGGGAAGCAGTAGAAAATGGCCCAATGCTTGGGCCTCTGCACCCACTGTGGAAGACTCAGGCACCTGGAACCACGTGGAAGCTCTAGGCTCCTGGCTTTGGATTGGCTCAGCTCCGGCCATTGCGGCCAATTGGGGAGTAAACCAGGGGATGGAAGATCTCTCTCTCTCTCTCTCTCTCTCTGCCTCTCCTTTTCTTTCTGTGTAACTCACTTTCAAGTAAATAAATCTTTTTTTTTTTTAAAAAAGGACTTCACTGGAATCAAGAAATAAGGGCATATATTTATGTTATGTATTGCAATGGCAATTATAATGAAATGCATGAATTTTGATGTAGGAAACAAAGACAAAATTGTTGGTATTACATCTTTGAAGAGTATATAGGGGATCTACTGGAACAAATAAATTAAGTCTTTGGTAATGGTCATGAATATCCCTGTGATTATAGATTCTATTAAGTGGGTAGATTTGCTGGTAGGAGTCAGCAAAAGTAGTATCTTTGCTAGAGTAAATTAATATGGCCTTGGGTTTGTAGTAGGCAGCCAGTTATTGGGAAGTGTGTTTTTTCCCCTTAATTGGCAAAGAGGATTTGAAACTGTATGGATAGCGATATATATTCTCAGTATTTCTCTTATTTTCTGTTGTGATTCAGTCTGAACAGGTCTAGACCAGCTGGGTATCATGTAGATCATCCTGGTCCATTAAATCAAAGACATCATACAGGACGAGTAAGGTACGCTGAAGGTCTTGGCTCATGTGCTCCAAGGAGTATAAAAAAAGAATCCATGAGGATTCTGGCCCTAGCTGCAACAGTTAAGTTTTTAGGGTTTCAGTGGCCAGAGTGTGTCTTTAGAAACCCTTAATGTAAAAGACAAATTTTTATGTCCTGCATTACCCACTACAAAAAAGGAAGCATAGTATCCTGTTAAGTCTTTGGGTACAGAAAATAACTCATTCCATACCTAGGTGTACTTAGTCTGCTCCAGGTGACATGGGAAATGAGGATTTGAGTCACACTACCATGTAAACCCTGAGACCAGCTACGAATGGATAACAGATGAAGAAGACAAAGGCAAACAGTTGTGTGCCTGAGACCATGGGTACTGACTGCTCTGCATTGATTCCACCTAAAAAAAAAAATGGGAACTATCTTATTGATGGGCATGTGCAAAAAAGACCAAGGTGCTACACAAATGTTAAGATTAGCAACTGAGTTTGTGCTAGCATTTCCAGTAGGAAATCGGCGGCAGATTGAAACATTTTCCTATCGGATAATACTATTCTGAATGTTTAAACTATCTATGTCTGGAAGCTAGATAATTATCAAAATGAAGTTATAAAGAAATCTTTCCCTAAGAAGCAGCAGTTGATGACAATGTACAACCAAGTACTTAGCTTATTCCTCTGAGATTAAGTAAGAGCTCCCCGTCAACTAATGTGCTTCCCATTACAAGTGACTCTCTTCCTTTCTGGAGGACCACACCTAGGGGAGTTACTGTGCTCTTCGTTGTAAGTCAAGAGGAAAACGGCCTCATGTAACTGCTTAGTGAGACCCTGGAGTATTCCTGTGACGTAGCTGTTCCCATGGCCCTATCGCTGCATCGCAGGAAGCTCTGCTGGAGAGCACTTGCAGAATGCCTGGTCGGTGCTGGTGCCTGAAACTCAACTACCGTTTACCCATCTTCTTTAACAAGCAGTTCCTGATGGCTGCTTAGATGGCAACAGTGATACTCGGCATATTGAAGGATTAAAAATGAACAAGACAGAGGTCCTGCTCTCCTGATATTTCAAGTCTTTTGGAAACTTAAACAAACAGCAAATAAATTGGAGAGGGTACTTGATTAGATTAGTAGGACTAGAGGGGAGTCCAGGAATGTTCAGGTTTGGCAGCAGCTATCCTGGGATGTCACTGATTATTGGATCCCACTTTGAGAAACGTTTCCTTGCTACTGTTTATTTACAGGTAAAAGCAAGACTGGGAAGGAAAAAAAATCACAAGGGAAAAATAAAAGAATTGCTATGAAAGTTGTGCTTATTTTACTGTCTTGATTCTAAGATGAAATTCTGGATGGGCCAAAGGACAAGAGTGTCCCATGACTGGGATCATGCTGGCCACTTTGGAGAGCCAGCGGTGCTGTATGCAAGATTCCTCTAGGAAAACTGGTATCTTTTACCCCTTACTGAAACTCATCCAGTTCTTGCCACCCATACCTGTGTGGATAGCAAAATGCCCTATCCATCTCTGTCCCCTCCTGTCTCTTAGGAGCCTAAATAATATGTGTTTGTTTTTTTTTTTTTTTTTTTTTTGATCAAAGGGTTAAGCCCTGAAAGATGTCTTGTTTGCATTCAAAGTGGTAAATGCTCCAAAAGTTTTTTTTTTTTTTTGAAAAGCCATCAATAAAGCAGTTTTTGATTGCTGGCCCTTTTTTTTTTTTCACTTTCTCTGAATCTCTCGCATCATTTTGATGCATTCGTGTTCTGCCACCTGCTTTCTGGAGGCTGTTTGCATTCTCCTGGGGTTGCCTGGAGCCTGTAGGTATTCCACCGTCTCAGTTTCTACAGAGTTAATCCTGTCTCTTTTCATAATTAGGAAAATTTTTTCCAATTAGAAGATAATTTCAAAAAAGATAAAAAGATTATCTACCCATATATTTCTTAGGGCTTTTAAAAAAATGATTCTACTATTATTAGAGCTGCATGTTTGGGTCAAAACACAACCCACATACTTTTAAAATTTACATCAAGTTAACCAAACCTCTGTTTGTTTCTAGTATCAATCCTGTGGTCAAAACATTTGTCACAGTAATAAACAGCAGCATAATTAGAACTACTTCAGTGAATTTGGGTCAGTGTATCACTCTCAGAACACATTTTACATTTATCACAATTATAGCCTGGAGACAATTTTGGCTTTTTGGCCTCTGATAGTTTAAATCATTATTATTTTGTGAGCACGTTGTGCTCAATCTGTAGTTCAAATGCAGAGACAATAAAGCAAAATGAGTAAAAAAATAAAAGGATTTTGATTGTCTTGGAACACTGTTTTTAAATATTCCTCTCACATCAAATAATAGTGATTTCAGTATTTATTGTGATTATACCCAGTATTTTTTTTTAAAAAATTGCTGGTTGAATCATGTAATAATTATAGGTTATATTTGTTTAATGTTTAAATCACATATTATGCTAAGAACTTAATGTATATCACACCAACAAATATTTGCTTCACTTTATAGGTGACAGAATTGAGTCCCAGAGAGATTAAGTACCTTTCTCTAGGTCATATATTTCACAAATGACAGGAGAATAAATAAAACCTAGCAGCCCTGGCAGCATAGTTTTTAATGTGGAAAGTTTCCTCTCATACTCACAGCCATTGAGTTCCCGCAAAACTCATGGAAATAATTTCTGAAGGACAGAAGTGTATAAGAATGTCCAGTGCTGCGGTGAAAGGCGGATAAAAAACGAGAACATTGGATCTGGTGATGATGCATGCATGGGTCACACTGGAGAGAGCTGTGCTGAGAACAGCATGATCTGAAGGCAGACAAAAAGATGACAGGCATGGTAGCTGACCCTAGTCCGCCTGGTCTCACGGCTTGGTTGTTTTCAAGTTATTTAGATGATTAGGCTCAAGTGTTCTGTGTTGTAGAAACAGGAAAACACCAGCGTGGCTGTACCAAAATGAGCAACAGAGAGACTAGCACAGAGCAAGGTTGAACAGGTGAGTTGAAAGAAACTTCAGGAAGAGTCTTCCAGGCCACAGTGAAGAGGCTAAATAGGTGCTAAGAGCAGAGGGGGTGGACCTGGGGAGTATCAGGCAAATAAAGGTAAAAATATCATGCAAATTTTTAAACAATCCCTCTGCATGCTCTCTGATGGAAGGGTGATAGAGACTCCAGAGGGAAGATCATTACCTTGGTCTGTCATGGCGAGTTTATCTAAAGAGATAACAGTGGAAGTAGGTAGACTCAGGGATTCTGGGAGCAGAGTTAACAGGAATTGTTGATGAAAAGGAATTAAGGCATGAGAGAAAGACAGTAATCAGCGATGACCTCTAGCATGGCATTAGAAGCTAGAGCTGCCATTTGTTGAGAAGGGAAGACTAGAGCAAGAGGAAGTTCAAGGGAGACCAAACCTGTTTTGGTTATTTTTAGATTAAAAGAAAAATATCCAAGAGGATATTTTAAGAATGGACATATTATATGCTTAAAATATGGAAGATAGGTTTCTGGGTCTTCCTAAAGGCAGTCACAGGAACAGTGGGTGGTCTGTGAATCTGGGTCGGCAGGAGGGAAGGGCAGAGCAGGTGAGGGGTTGCTGGAAGCCGGGTATGCAACCAGAATGGGGGATGCGGCTGATTCACAGCGATTTTTCACAGAAAAGTGAATCCCCCAGCCTTGGGCTTAATACAGACTTGAGTCGAAAGTTTTTCAGCTACAGCAGTTAGCTATTTCAGTCCTGATATAGCTGTTTCTCAGGTTGGAAACTGGCCCAAGAAGCAGTGACACAGCCTCGTCTGTTTTCCACTCTTCATGGAGTCAGGAAGGCCACCCCTTCTAACTCGCCGCTAACACCCAGGTCGCCAAATGCAATTTTCTCTTCCTGAACACAACTTCCAGTCCCCCACTTACTCCTAGAACCAAAGCTCCATCAATTGTTTCAAGGAGGCCTTTCAAGAAAAGCTTCTCTAGGGGATTCTATGGTGACTTCAGTTTCCTTTTATTCTGTCATGTTGCTGCAACTTCTCTTAATAATGACCTTTTATTTCTGTCAGGGTCCTCCCTCTGGTCAGACACCAACTTCAACAGGGTCCTAACAGATGATTCCAATAACATTGTCTTTAAAATGATTGTTATTTTACTTGTACAAATTATTCTAGCAGCAATGGGACCACTCTGTTACTGTGAAGACTTTGTTTTTCCTTTCCATTGTACACACAAGGGATGGCATCGGCGATTTGTAAACCCAGAACATTCTATTTGGCTCTCTCTCAAAGGAACACGTCATTCAAAGCTGTGTCAATAGAGAATTAAAGCTTCCACATGACTAGGTATTCAAAATGTAAATACAGCTAGCTATGGCATTTTAGAAACCCCAAAGTAAAAACTTCACCACCGAAGGGGGAAAAAATAGCTTAAAAAGAGGACAGCAGGACAAATGAGGACAGCTAGTCTTTTTTCAGCGTATTTTTGTTGGATTCATTTTCAGTTTTGTAAACCAAGCTCCAGTTAGATCTTGAGGAAAAAAAAAATCTAACTGACATAATCCTCTGAGTCAACCTTCACACAAAAAGGTTTTGAACATCAAGGCAATGTTAGTGGTTTTCTAACCTCATGTCTTATCAATTTAAACGGAGCTGAATATGTAACTTTACATATACTATCAAGTAGGAGTAGAAAAATAAAATTTCATGAGCTCTTTATTACTGAAACCAAAGCAACAATGAAACTATTCTTCTCTTTAATTAACATTGAAAAAAACCAAGGATAAAATTATATTTGCTTTTTCTTCCTCTAACAAATGTATGTGACTACTGTGTCTTTTTAACAAACTTATACTATTTAAAAATTTTAGCTATTAAACATGCTGTAAAATATTATAAAGCAGAGGTGGTGTAAGGAGACTATTTCCTGGGTTTAATACATACAACATCATCTGTTTCTCTTAATGTCACAATCTCAACTCAGTCCTACTACTCTAATTTCAAATCATCTGTTATATTTTCAATACGAAAGCAGATGGAATTTCATCAGGAATAAAATTACTCCTGGGTGAGAATGCCTAGGATTGGGGCTATCATTATACATTTGCCAAAGGGACTTCTGATATTGGACAGTGTCCTGCAGTACAGAATCTGGTTCTTTACCCATGGCTCAGGTTTCCTCCTGGCCAACCAATTTTGGCCAATATGTAACTTATGAAAAGCTGAAGTTTAACTTTGAGTGTTCCTGTTTATCCTTATATTATTTAAATAATCTTCCCCTTAATTAGGTTCTTCTTAAGGTAGGCATAAACTTGTAACACAAAACTTTACCCTCCAGTATGACAGTAAGAGAGCAACTTGATTCTTGGAGACTACTAAAACTCTTCTGTGACTCATTATAGAGTATTATTGTGCTTAATTTTCAAAGAGGAACGCATTGCTTCTCCATAAGAAGAAATGAAGTTAGCCAATTGAATGAGTGTCTCAAACAGACTGTTTTAACTCAAGATGATTTCAATAGTATCCTCAAAGTACAATAAGATTTTCAAAGACTGTAAATGAATTAAAAGTAGTAGACTCCTATTCCACCAATTAAGTGAATAATTACAATAGCTTGTTATTTTTGTAATTTAAAATTTCACATAGAATGACCTTGATGAATGAAATAAAGAAAACTTTGTAGACAAAAGAGAAAAGTGAAGCCATAGGCAGATTTTACTCCAAAAGGAACTTAGGAACTTGTTTCTTTTTTGTTCCTTGAAAATATTTCCTCCAATTTCTTTTATTCTTAAATAAATATTAGGGCCACATTTTTAAGGAAAGAGGTAATTATAAGCACATTAACATTTCTACCAGACAGCAAAGATAGTGCTGGCCCGTCAACCCAAAACAGAACGCAGCTTGGCACCGAGCCCTGGGCCACTGCAGTGAGTCACTCTCTCTGCACTGTCCAGAGAGGGGAGTAAGCTCCCTCTCCACTGTGAACTTCCACTTAGGACAACACCACAGTGCTGCAGACCCAGAGGTGTGCTTTTATTCTTGGGCTTCCCAGTCCCAGTTTCAAAGCCAAAGCAAAGGCGTGGTTTGCACTAGGGCTTTAAAGTCAAACAGAGTAAAATTCCCTCACTTGCGTTTATTCCAGACTGCCTTGTCCAGATGGCTTCTTACGGGGAGAGAGAAAAAGGGGATCCTCACGCTCTGCTTCCTGTCATGCTGGCGGGCTGTGATTACTGCTAATGACCCACAGCTGTCCTGGCTCCGCACCACCTCTACCCTCTGCCCACCCCCACCTTCTTGCTCCCTTCTTATTTATGCATTCCTCCAGCAAGCCTTCCATGGAGGGCGGTGGGAGTCAGTTTTAGGATGGATCCACCATCGGGACTCACCCTGAGTCTGGCTTCTCGTGAAACCTGAAAACAGCAGCAGGCTCAAAGCTGATAGCTCTGCACAACCAGCAAACCTACAGTTTCTAGTTTTTCTAAGTGCTCCAACAAACATTTGTGAATTGACTCAGAAAAGCAGTTTTTTAAAGATTCTCTGTAATCTTCTGCATATATCATTAGCTACATTCACAGCTAAAGAATTAGATGAGTTCTAGATTTAGTGTTGTATGGAGCACTAATTCTTTCAGCATATGTAGAAAGAGGGGCAAGCAGACTGGGAGAATTTTTGCTATTAAATATTCCCCCTTCTACTTTCATCACTCCAATTGGTTTACACAAACACTATTAGGGAAAGGCTTCCATGAACTGAATTTGGATATGTCAAAGAATTGAAATGTCTTTTTCAAAGGTTTATTTGTATTGTCTATTTAGTTATTTATTTTATTAGGTAAGAAGACAGAGAGCAAGAGAGAGTGAGTGAGCTCCCAGTGCTGGTTCACTACCCAAACGCCACAACAACTGAGATCAGGCCAGGGGAAAGCCAGGAGGAGCCAGGAACTCAGTCTGGGTAGCTCCCAAAGGCGGCAGGGACACAAACACTGGAGCCAACGTCTGATTCTTTCCAGCTTCTGAATTCTCAGGAAACTGCAATTCTAACTGGAGCCAGACTCAAACTCAAGCACCCTAATATAGATATGGGTGTCCCAAGCATTGTCTTAACTGCTATGCCAAATATCTGCCCAGGACGTTAAATGTCTTTGAGATACTGTCTAGTCTTGGCTTGTTCTATTGTAGAACATATCTAGATTGTAAGCTCCTCATCTACACTACGTGCTCCCAGCACAGACTCTAGATTCAGAAGACAGAAGATGGCTATTGCCAGGTGAGGCCTAAGGTTATTACTATTAGTAACAATAATGTTATTGATGGTTGATTCTGCCATTATTAATAGGCTTAGTAGTAGTCCTATCCATGCTACTATTAAAATATTATACTGATATTTACTGCTGCTAACCATATTAATTCCTAGAGTTTCTGTTGCAATGATCTCTGTTAGAAACTTTGTCACTATCAGGGGCCTGTGGTTTGCCTAGGATGTTATTATGCACAGTTGCCTCTGCTTTCCCAGGCTGTGAAAAAGGAGAGTAAACAAGTGTGACAGCCATTGGCCCACTTGCTCTTATTTAGGGTAGTTCTCTTTAAATGTGCGGGCAGCTCCCACTTAAAATATCCTTGTTAGGGAATTACTGTGAACTAAGAAAATATGTTCTTAGAATCCCTCAGTTTTCTTCAGCCGTAGTCCTTTCCATCTCTTGCGCTCTCTGAAGCTTTTCTTCTTTACCTGGAATGAAACAAGTCCACTACCTGTAGATTCAAATGACAGGTCTTCATCACATCCAAGCACTAAAGTGACTTCTCCCAGGAAAGTTCTCTGATCCCCCTGTGTCTTTCCCTCTCTGAGCTCAATACCATTTCCTCTTTTTCTATCCCCTCACTGGAAAGTGACTTTTATTGCTATGCTACCAGCTACACAGTCTGTTCCTGATATCATGCTACTTCTTTCCTTGTGATCCTTTCTTCAGTGGTCCTATGAATGCCTTCTTCTCCCCCACAGTCTGGAAGTGGCCATGGCCAAAATGGAAGGTGGTGTCCATGAACTTAGCGTCTTTTATTACTAATTATTTTGTTAATCCCTTACTCTGACCCTTTACAAATTAAACATTATTGTAGGTCAGTATAGGAAATGGCCTATTATGTGAGGGGAATTCAAAATGTTCATGGTAAAATGGGATTGAATCCCAAGTTTATCTGCAGCAAAAAGTTTTGAAAGCCATGCATAATATTTTTCATATCATGCATTTTTGAAGTCCCTTTATATGAATGGATTATATATATATATATATATATATATATATACACTAAATAATATATATTGGGATCCCATATAAAATCATTTTTTAAAA
This sequence comes from Lepus europaeus, assembly GCF_033115175.1. Lineage (NCBI taxonomy): Eukaryota > Metazoa > Chordata > Mammalia > Lagomorpha > Leporidae > Lepus > Lepus europaeus. The sequence goes on along the minus strand of NC_084840.1, from coordinate 15,392,156 downwards.
ATACCTCATTTTATATTATCTCTCCCATTTACAAAACCAGCCAAACCCTAATGTGCCCACCATGCTCCTTCAGCTATAATTTGTTTTTATTCTTTCAGATTCCAATTTTTTGAAAAATTTATTATCCCTATCTTCACTTTTTCCTCTTCCATTTCATAATTCATTGTAATTTGTCTTACACTACTCAACACAAACCTCCATTTTCCTAAATCCAGGAGTGATTTCCACTGATTATCTTTGACTTTATGCACATTCAGTACTACTGATTCACTTCCTTCCAGAAACACCCTTCTCTTGGTACCCTGGCTGGGTGTTCCTGTTGTGGGTATACGTGTGGTCTCCTATCCCTGTAGAAACTTTCTCCTCAGTTTGTTTTTTCTCAGGTTTCTCTCCTTGTCTCCACCCTCCCAATTTACTTCTAAGTATTCATTGAAAAAAATTAATAAATGCTTATGTTCTGCCAGGAACACGTTTATATGAATTAAGTCATGCAACTGTCACATACACTCAACAAATAATTACTGCTTTTGCTGTGAGTTGTTTAAAGCAAACACTGAAGGAGAGGTGATATAGGGAAGGTCACAGAACTTGAAAGTGGTAGAGTTGGGAAGTGAAATCAGAAGACTGAATCCAGAAACCACATGCTTAACAACTGCGCCTTCCTGCCCTCTTTCTTCTCCTGTGCTCCCTGGGTGACCTCACCTTCTTCCATAGTGGGGAGCCAATTCAAATTACTTATGAATGTCTATTCAGCTCATCTATGGTGCCAGGTACCATGTTAAGTGTTAAAACATAAATATGAACAAAGCATCATTTCTTACCTAACTCTATAGTCATTAATCTTGTCCTTGTGGAGACACATTCTTGATATTAACAATAGTCATTTTAAAAATTCTCTGCAAATAAAGTCTGAATATATCTCCAGTCATGATTTCTTCTGACTCTATTCACATATCTATTTCTATATTATCTTAGCATACAGATATCTTTATGACACATTGCAGAATATGGAACATTTCTACCTCCTGCATGCTTCTGTTAGCCACGTTACCTCCAGTTAGCCATTTTCCTTTTTTAAACAATTATTTTTTTGCTGTTCAGTACTCAGCTAGTTGAGTCATCATTTTCTGTTTCTCAAGATGTATATTAGCAGTGTCATGAAAATTAACAGGCTCTGTAAAACTTTAAGATTTATTCAGGGCAGAATATGAGTGACATAGGCATGGCATACACAAGTCCAGTAACTTTCAATGATTCTTGGGAAGTGTCCCAAAGTGGTCAAATTCTAGCCAGCATTTATTTATGCCATGTCAGTAAATTTTCATTATCATTACACAGTAGACATATATTGGCTTGGCTTGAAAAGGCTGACTTTATGTAAGTGGGGCAAACTTCTCCTAAGTTGGAATTTTTTTTTACACATGCTTGGTAAAAACATCTACAGAGGCAGGGAATGCTGAAATAAGTTACTAACAAATTCTAAGGGGGATATTTCTGGAAATAGATAACAGAGTTAGACCACTGTGATTCAGATGACTAAGACAAAACATACTCTATTTACACATTACCCACATCAAATTAACATGGTGGGTAAGATTAATAGCTCTGTCTGGACATTCCTCAGACAGGTCTCAGTATGTATTTCTCTTGAATATGTTGCAGTCTTTTTAGGAACAGTTTGTTCTCAAGAGGCGGCTGCAATTGAGAGCAAAGCTAGGACTCAGGATGAGGAACTCTGATATGGGATGTGGGCATCTCAAGGACAACAGCTAGGCCAAGTACTTGCCCATCATTGACCATTTATGTATAAGTGTTATTTTTAACATCTGATATGAAATTCCCTTTGTTTACTTTTGACAGATCCAGCATTATTATTTACATATTGTCTGTCAGCAATGGTGGTTCAGAGTCTTCCCAAGAGCATAAAGTAAAGAAGTAAAGAGGTCCCAGAGCAGTATGACACAAAGTGCACAATACACCTGACTTCTATGAGACAGATTATTGCATTTGCAGTACAGTCTGGCAATTCACTGGCAGAGCCTATGAAAATCTATTCTGAGTTCTCACTGGTATATATTCATTGTTTCTTAAGGAATATATAAATCTAAAAAAGTGTCATCATAATGTAGTAATGTGTAGAGGTGGTATTTAGAAGACATCTAAGCACACAAATTATAATGCCTGGTAATACTGCATTGATAATAGTTTGAGAAATCTGAGGGCAATAGGAAGATTTTTCACAGAAAAATAAAAATTTAAGCACAGAAATATAATGAAGAGAAATTCAGATATAGAAAAAGGGGAAGGGTACAGGTGAGTTCAAGATAAATGTTCAATAAATCTTAAAATAAAGGGGGTGGGGCTGGCGCTGTGGCATGGCAAGTAAAACCGCCACCTGCATTGCTGGCATCCTATATGGGTGCCAGTTCTAGTCCTGGCTGCTCCACTTTCAATCCAGCTCTCTGCAATGGCCTGGGAAAGCAGTAGAAGATGGCCCAAGTCCTTGGGCTCCTGCATCCATGTGGGAGACCCTGAGGAAGCTCCTGGCTCCTGGCTTCAGATGGGTGCAGCTCTGGCCATTGCAGCCAACTGGGGAGAGGACCAGTGGATGGAAGACCTCTCTCTCTCTCTGCCTCTCCTTCTCCCATTGTGTAACTCTGACTTGCAAATGAATAAATAAATCTTTTAAAAAAAGATAAATGTTCAGAACAGGAAAAAAGAAATCAGATTAATTTAGATTACTATAACATGCTTGGCAGACTCAGTGTCAGCCAAAGAGAGTTAAACTGTGTAGGGCTTGATTATATTAGAATGTTGTTTTATCCTAAGAGAAATGCATAACTACAAGTTTCAACCATGGTTAGGTTGATTAGATTTATATTTGGGACGGTAACTAGTGACAACCTGGAGGTTTGATTAGTTAGGCTGTGTAGAGACAGAGAACCTTTATGAGGCTTTTATAATAACCAAACCACAATGCATGGACAACCTGCCTAGTAACTGATAGCCAAAATTCTCTGCGTTCAAGCCCAACTCTCTATTGATCCTGTTAGATCACTTAACTCAATCATCTCTGAAGTGAGAATTACAACATCCACCTTGTTGGGTTGTTACGAGATTAAACAAGTTAATAATTACAGTGTGCTTGCAACTCAGTAAGAATTCACTAAGTGGAAGAACTTTTTTTCAAAAAGTATCCATTAGAGCTAAGAAAGTATAAAGGAAGATTAAGATATAATTTTGAAAGCTCAGTAGTAAGCAGAATCAGGATCTGACAGAAAGTAAGTCAAAGTTGAGTCCAAATTTTGGGACTTGATGCTTGGTACTGTGAAATGAGATGGTTTATCTCAGGTGTTATAGTTATGATTAGTTTTAGGGAGGGAACAAAACAAAGTATGTTCTCTTTAATACTTTTTAATATTGAGATAGCTAATGGTAAAAATGAAAGTTTTGTGGATTGACTATAAAGTTGAGGCTTGCAACTTAGAAGAAAGAATTTAATGGCAGATAAAAATTTATTCATTTAAAGGTTACATGTGAAGATGTAGCCTTTTGGGGGATAAGTATTTAGTAAGAAGAGAATGTGATTAAGTAAAGAAGTATAAAGAAAAAATACACTTTTAGGAATGGGTATAGGAAAAGGAGATGACAATCCATATTTAGAAAGGATATGTAGAGTGATAAGGGAAATAAGAACAAAAAGAATCACAGAAACCAAGGAGTTAATGAGTTCAAAAAATAAGAGATGGGATCAATATGCCAGATCACGGGGGTTAAGTCCACTTGATTATAGACTGAAATGTGGCCCCTTTCTTGGCAACTACAAAGAAAGACTTTGGTAAAGGAAGTGATATTATGAAGACATAAAAATTAATGGGACATAAAATATGCAATAGCTGTGGGAACTGACTTATTCTTTGCAATAAAAATATTTAAGCATAGAAGAGTTGAGGTAAAGGAGAAATTAGTGAAGAACTCAATTCTATGTTATGAATTTGTAGAAGTAGGATTTTGAGTACTTTTTCTGTGGGAGTATGATTTGAACCTAAGTAGAAGATGATACAGAGCAGTATCAGAATCGTGAATGAGTAAGTAGTACAGACAGCAGGGTTAATGTTGGGACATATGTGCAATGTTCTCACAAATGGCAGTTTGGGGATTCAGAGCAGAGCTGAAAACAAGCTAGACAAGTGTCAGTGGTGAGGTGGTGTCACTTGTACTTACACTACTTGGGACCATAGTACTTCTTGAATACTTAGCTTGATGTATTCCATCAGTTTTGGAAAACTGTTCCTTTATGGCAAAATTGTTGAAAATCTGACAAAGATAACAATTCAAAATACATATTGTCCTCAACATAGCAATAGTTACTTTTCAGAAGGAATAGTGGAAGTCATTGAACAACAGAATTATAATTTTGAAGGGATGAAAAGAGATAAATTATGATTTATAAGTCCTCATACTAAGGAGTGAAAAAATACTGATTTATAATGCACACCAAAATCATCACAACACAGAAAGAACTGTAAAATTATATGTAGTAAATTTGGAGGGGATAAAATTTGGAATGATTAATAAAATATCCAAAATAAAGCAAGTTGAATGTGTGTGTAGGACAGATGGGAAAAAATTAAATCTCATATTATTAAGCCTATGTATTTTAGAATCTGGAAAACATCATGCTGAGTGAATTAAGCCAGTCACAAAGGGACAAATATCATATGTTCTCCCTGATTGGTGACAACTAACCGAGCACCAAAAAGGAAACCTGTTGAAGTGAAATGGACACTATGAGAAACAATGACTTGATCAGCCCTTGTCCTGACTGTAGAGGAATAACTTAATACTTTATCCCTTTTAGTATTTTTTTTTTGTTCTACTTAACACTATTGGTTGAACTCTTTAATTAACACACAATTATTCTTAGGTGTTAAAATTTAACTGAAAAGTGATCCCTGTTAAATATAAGAGCGGGAATAAGAGAGGGTGGAGATGTACAGTTCGGCACATGCTCAATCGGACTTGCCCCAAATGGTAGAGTTAGAAACGTGCCAGGGGATTCCAACTCAATCCCATCAAGGTGGCATATACCAATGCCATCTCACTAGTCCAAGTGATCAGTTTCAGTTCATAATTGATCATAATGATAGGATTAAGAGTCAAAGGGATCACATAAACAAGACTAGTGTCTGCTAATACTAACTGATAGAATTAAAAAGGAGAGAACTATCCAACATGGGAAGCAGGATACACAGCAGACTCATAGAATGGCAGATGTCCTAAACAGCACTCTGGCCTCAGAATCAGCCCTTAAGGTGTTTGGATCTGGCTCAAAAGCCCATGAGAGAATTTCAGGCATGGAAAGCCAAGACACTCTGGCAAAAAACAAACAAACAAAATAAAAAAATAAAGTGACCTAAATGAAAGATCTCTGTGAGTGAGATCCCAGAAGAATGGGCCATCAAAGAAGGAGGTACCTTTCTCTGAAGGGTGGAGAGAACTTCCACTTTAACTATGGCCTTGTCTAAATAAGATCAGAGTTGGTGAACTCAAGATGCTTCCATAGCCTTGGCAAATCATGACAAGAGCCTCTGGTGATTACTGACGTCATAAATAAGGGTGTCAATTGTTAAATCAACAATGGGAGTCACTGTGCACCTGCTCCCCAAGTAGGATCTCTGTCCTTAATGTGTTGTACTATGTGAGTTAACTGTATAACTAGTACTCAAACAGTACTTTATATTTTTTGTTTCTGTGTGGGTGCAAACTGTTGAAATCTTTACTTAGTATATATGTACTAAATTGATCTTATGTATATAAAGATAATTGAAAATGAATCTTGATGTGAATGGGGTGGGAGAGGGAGCGGGAGATGGGATGGTTGTTGGTAGGAGGGAGGTTATCGGGGCAAAAAGCCACTGTACTCCAAAAGCTGTACTTTGGAAATTTATATTTCATGAATGCTTCAGTTGCATGCAAAGATTATTATGTTGTAAGGAACATAAAAAATCAACTCTATGTTATCCAGAATAGGCATTCTTTATAAAAATAAGCTAAATACAATGGAATGGGAACAGTTTTACCAGGTAATTACCAATCTAAACAAAGCTAGTATACCTGAATATAGCAAACAAAAACCACTTCAAGCAATATTACTAATATTAAAAATAAGCATTTCATGGGGGCCAGTGCTGTGGCTCACTTGGTTAATCCTCCACCTGCGATGCCAGCATCCCATGTGGGCACCGGGCTCTAGTCCCGGTTGCTCCTCTTCCAGTCCAGCTCTCTGCTGTGGCCTGCGTGAGAGACCAAAAAGAAGCACCTGGCTCCTGGCTTCAGACCAGCGCAGCACACCAGTTGTAGTGGCCATTGGTGGAGTGAACAAATGGAAAGAAGACCTTTCTCTCTGTCTCTCTCTCTCACTGTCTAACTCTACCTGTCAAATAAAAAAATAAGCATTTCATGATAAAAAAAAAAAAAGCTTTGGCTTACCAGAAAGATGAAATAATTCTAATTTTAAAGAAATTCATGTGTTCCTAAGACTAAAGAGCATGATGTTAAAAATAGTGAACATTTTGGTCACATTTCCGTAACACTTTATTTTATTTTTATCACAGACTCTGGTGGGCAATATAATGTTATCAATTAGCATCCTTTGGTTTAACATTTTTGTATTTCTTGTAAAGGACACCTAGAAGTAATACAATCCCTCAGCTTTTTTTCTGTCTCAAAAAATCATTGTCTTTCCTCCATTTCTGAAGGACAGCTTTGTTGGGTAAGGTATTCTTGGTTGAAAGATTTTTTGTAAGCATTTTCAAGATATCCTCACACTCTCTCCTTGCCTACAAAGTTTCTGCTGAGAAATTTACTCACAGACTTACTGAGATTCCCTTTTATGTGATGAGTACCTTTTCTTTCTTCTTTCACAATTCTCTCTTTGTCTTTAACTTTGGAAAATGATTAGAATATGTTTTATTAAAGACTTTTTTGTGTCCAATCTATCTGGAGTTCTTAGGGATTCATGGATATGGGTGTTCATTTCTCAACTCAGATTAGGGAAGGCCTAGTTCATTATTTCTTTAGGCTTTCTTCCCCTTCCTCTTCATGTCTTCTGGAACCTCATAATAAATATATTGTTTCACTTCATGTGCTCCCATAAGTCATGTCAGGTTTCTTCACTCTTGTTATCATTGCACTATTTTGAAATGATCCGTCTTGAAGCTCTCTGACTTTCTGTTTGGGTTGAGTCTGTTGTCAAAACTCTCTAATGAATTCTTTAAATTTAGTCATTGTATTGTTCAGCTCTAGAATTTTTATTTTATAGTTTGCCTTTGGTTGAACTTCCTATTTTGAGCATTGATTTCTTTTCCAATTTTACATGTAAATACAGTTTATGTACAGCAAATAAGAAATCTCAGCTAACACATATAATCAAACATATAAATAGTTCTATATCAAAATATATGAATATTCAAACTTAAGTTTTTTTCTAGTATGAATTTTAACTTTTTATTAGTAATTTTAATTTTTTATTTATACAAGGGAATAAATCTCATGTATTTCATATTTACAATTTTCAAAGCATGTGATACTTCCTACTGTATCCTCTCTCCCTCACACCCACCGTTCCTTCTCCTGCCTTTCTTATTTTTAATTTTAACAATGACATATGTTTAATTTACTTACTAATTGCAAGATTAACTCTGCACTAAAGAATTCAACAAGTAGTAGGCAGAAAAAACACTGTTCCTTAAGAGTATAGACAAGGACTATAACCAATAATTAGATCTCAAAATATCAATTTTGCTCATATATAATGAATTTTTTCCTTGTATATTAGCACAAATCAGGGAAAACATCATATTTTTATTTTTGGGACTGTCTTATTTCACCAAGAATAATGGTCTCCAATTGCATCCATTTTGTTGAAAAAGACAGGATTTCATTCCTTTTTATGGCACAATAGTATTCCATTATGTATATTTATCAATTTTTTTTTAAAACAAGTCATCAGCTGATGGACATTTGGGTTGATTCCATATCTCAGATATTGTGCATTGAGCTGCAATAAATATGGGGGTATATATAACTCTTTAATATGCTGATTCAATTTCATTTGGGTAGTTTCCCAGGAGTGAGATGGACAAGTCATGTGGTAGATCTATTTTCAAATTTCTAAGGAATCTCCATACTGCCTTCCATAATGCTTGTACTAGCTTACATTCCCACCAACAGTGTATTATGGTACCTTTTCCACCCACATAGTTACTAGAATTTGTTATTTCTGGATATTTGGATGATAGCCATTCTAGTTGTTGTGGGGTGAAACCTCATTGTGGTTTTTATTTGCATTTCCCTGATGGCTAGTTATCCTGAGCTTCTTTGGATGTGCTTGTTGGCCATTTATATTTTGTGCATTGAAAATTTCCTGTTCATATCCTTAGCCCATTTCTTAATTGGCTTGCTTTGTTGTTGTTGAATTACTTGAGTTCCTTTTATATCCTGAATATTAATTCTTCATCAGTTTCACAGGTTGCAAATATTTTCTCCATTTTGTCTGTTACCTTTGTTGAGTGTTTCCTTTGTAGTGTAGAAGCTTCTTAGCTTAATGTAATCCCATTTGTCTATTTTGTTCCTTTATTCCCTCTTTTCTAGTGTCTTAGCCAAGAATTTTTTGCCTATGCCACTCTATCGCAATGTCTCCCCTATGTTTTACTCCATGATATTTTCAGGTCTTGGATTTAGATCCCTGACACACTGTGAGTTTTTTGTATAGGGTGTAATGTAGGGGTCTTGTTTCATACTTCTGCATGCAGAGATCCAATTTCCCCAACAATTTGTTGAGGAAACTTTCCAGGGAGAAATTATAGCACCTGTATTGCTTTCCTGATTTTTAAAAAGTTATCCATGTGTGTTGTCTTATAACTCACTGACCTTTCTGATGATTATTTTGAATTTTTGTCAGGAAGCTCCATTTCTTTTGTTTTGTTTTTGTGCTTATTTTTACTGTGGTCCATTTTGTTCTTTCAGTAATGTCATGTGTTTCTATTATATTTCTCTGGTCCTTCATGATCCCTATAGTCTTGTGTTGGAGTATGTGCATTTATGTACGGACTCATCAAGTCTTTATGCAATAGCCGCTAGCTTTGTAGTCTACAAAGTCTAAAAGGAAAGCATTTTACTAGATACCCTGGCCAGAAATTCAGAGAGGTGGGGCAACAGGAAGCGATCACGGTTCAGATCTGCACAGACGTTCACAGATCATTGGGTGGTCAGCCTGGTGAGGATCTGGATTATCCACATGGGCATAACTTAAGTGTGAATTGGTGGGAACCAGTCTGGCATTATGGTGGATCTGTTTCCTGAATCTACAGGGGCTGGACAAGCATGAGGATCCAGTGAGATGTGTGGGATTCAGCCTGATGTTCAGGTGAACCCAGCATGTAGTTCTTGGGGACCAAGATGACAGTGGAATGGCTCTGGAAGTTGCGTTCACATATTTCTTCTTTAAAAAAAAAATAACCCTAAGAGTAAGGAGAAGTTGAGGAAAATCAGAGGAGAATAATGTATGGATTTTGTACAGCTGGAGTGAAGTATGAGAAGGATAGGTAATTGAAAAATATTCAAAGTGCTGCTGTGCCTACTTATGTCCCTAACTGAAGTTTGAAAGATCATTTGAAATAATATGGTCTTTGTCCATAAGAATTTAATTTACCACAACATTTCTAAATGAAGGTGCAGATGAAGAGAAAACAAAGATTGATCCATGATTTGAGTAGTGCAATACTGGGCTTTCAAAAAGTTAAAGAGAAATTAAAAGATATTATAAATTGCTTGATTAATATAGCATGGATAGGGAATAAAGTAAAGAATACAGAGGGCTTATTTTATGGTGATTAAAAGCGTAAACTTTATAGTCAGGCTACCTAAGATGAAGGAGCATACTGGTAATCAACTTAAATTACCATTTTAACTGAAGCTGCTTCATTTCCCCAATTGAAAAAAATATCTACCTGTGGATATTGAATCAGGAACTATATATAAAATCTAAGAAAAAGCATCAATATAGACAAACTAAACAAACTGAATAACTGGAGATTAAGAATAATTATGACCTCTGACAATTGGTTTAAGATGATTAGGTAGGGAGGGAGCTACCTGCTCAAGTATAGAAGATAGCTTAAAACAAGTGGAAAGAGTGCAGTATCAGGGAAGAGCTAGGGAGAAAACTGCAGAGAAAACTCTATGTAAATTGGAGGACATAGTGAATATACATGGAGGGTGAAGACTTGCACAACTTAGGACCCCACCAGCCGAGCCTCTGCACCAGTGTGGGAGAGCTAGATGAGACCAGGCTGCAGCAGCCCAAGCCACTGGCAAAAAACAGCCTAGAGGGAATTTGGCTTGGAGCCCCATAGGGGATAGTGTACCTGCCAAACTAGAGGAGAAAAAAAAAACAAAGGTGGAGAGTATGTTTTCTTAGTCCAAAATCATCCTGCAAAGGCATCCTGTAATAAGCAGAGAGCAGGTGCCATTTTGGACATACTTAACAGTTGTGCCAGCTTGTGTTCTCACCCAGCAACCAGCCAAATGGAAACTCCTGAGTCTGGTTGGGAGAATAGACAGGGGCTGGGTGCTTGTGACTATGGGAGATTTGTGTGCGGGGGACTGTGAAAACACTGAGACTGCATGAGAAGATTCATGGTGTGGCTGGGACATTGGGAAGTCACTATGGAAGGCTCCACATGATGAGGGCTCTTTGTTTACCTGGAAAGAGACATTGCTGGGAAATCTGAGCTTTTACTGAGGACTTCACAGATCCTTTGTGTGGTCCTTGTGGCAGAGCAGATGAATAATATACTCACTGGGGCTGATGCTCAGGCACTCATCTCTTTTGAGGAGAGAAGCTCAGCTGAGTCTATACCAACAGACAAGAAAAAACCTCCTCATTGATAAAAAAAAGAGAGAGAGATTTACCATGCCAAACCTGGTTGTATCACCTCAAACATGCCCATTACCCTGCAGCACTGAACAGAGCTCCCTGACCATGCCCACCACATGCCTCTAGGTATTCACTGAAAGCAGACACTCCACTAATCCAATCAGACATAGTCCAAAAATAAAAGCTGCTGCAGCAAAAAATGAAAAAAAAAAAACAAAAACAAAAAACAATGAGTATCACCATAAATGCCAAATAACAAATGAATCCATAAAACAAGAACAAGGAAGACATGACACCCCTAAAAGAACATAACACCTCAAGACTAGATTGTGAAGATGATGAGATTGAAGAAATGCCAGAAATGTGATTCAAAAACTTGATCATAGGAGTACTTAGAAGTAATCAGAAGCATATGCATGAACTAATGAAATCCTTACATGACATGAAAGAAAATTTCTCCCACAAAATTCAGATCTTAAAAGAGAAATCAAAATGAAATCTTAGAAATGAATAATTCAATAGAACAAATAAAAATACAGTGGATTACTTTAACAACAGAATTGGTGAAGCAGAAGAACAAATATCCAACTTAGAAGATGAAGAACAGGAAATTATACAGTCAGACCAAACACAAGAAGATGAAATTAGAAAACTAAAAAACAGTGTTGAGAATCTACAGGATACTATCAAATGACCCAACATACTGGTTCTAAGAATTCCTGAAGGTGTGGAAAGAGAAAGGATTAGAAGGCATTTTTAGTGAAATAACGGAAAATTTCACCAATTTGGAATAAGAAAGGGACACCCAAGTAGAGGAAGCACATAGAACTCCTAATAGACATGACCAGAAAAGATCTTCACCACAAAACACTGCAGTCAAACACTCCACAGTAAAATGTAAAGAAAGATTCTAAAATGTACACTAAAGAGATGCCAGATTATGTTCAGAGGATTCCCAATTAGACTCACAGTGGACTTCTTATCAAAAACCCTACAGACTAGGAGAGAATGGTGAGATATACTCCAAGTCTTAAGAGAAAAAACTGTTAACCCAGAATACTACACACTGCAAAGCTCTCATTTATGAATGCAGGTGGAATAAAGACCTTTCACGACACAGAAACTGAATTTGTCATCACCCATTTAGCCCTGCAGAAGATGCTTAAGGATGTGAGGCACATAGAAAAACAGATACATGGTCATCATGATAGAAGAAGGTAAAGTAAGGAAAGCCCCCAGTAAAAGTACAAAGGAAATCCAAGGTAAAAAATAGGAATATTTATGGAAAAATGGCAGAGCAAAGTTGTTACTTATCAGTAGTCACTTTGAATGTAAATGGCCTCAACTCTCCAGTTAAAAGAAACAAACTGGCTGAATGGATTAAAAAACAAAACCCATCTATTTGCTGCCTACAAGAAACACATCTCACCAACAAAGATGCACAGAGACTGAAAATGAAAGGATGGAAAAAGATATTCCATGCTAACAGAAAACAAACAAGAGCTGGTGTAGCTATTCCTAATATCAGACAAAATAATCTTTAACACAAAAAGTGTTTGAAGAGACAAAGAAGGACACTTTATGTGATTTTATGATTAAGGGATAAATTAACAGGAAGATGTGACTATAATAAATATATATGCACCTAATTATAGGACACCTTGTCATTTAAAAGAAATATTAAGTGATTTAAAGGGAGATATATACTCAAATACAATAGTAATGGGAGATTTCAATAGCACATTTTCAGCAATGGACAGATCAACCAGACAGAAAACCAGCAAAGAAACAGCAGATTTAATTGATGCTATAAACCAAATGGACCTAACAGATATCTACAGAACTCTTCATCCTACAGTTGCAGAATATACATTCATCTCATCTGTGCATGGAACTCTCTCTAGGATTGACCACATGCTTGGGGATAAAGCAACTCTCAACAAATTTAAAAAAAAAATTGAAATCATCCCATGCATCTTCTTGGACTACAATGCAATGAAGCTGGAAATCAACAACTCAGGAATCTCTGGAACATATGCAAACACATGAAGATTGAACAACATGCTCCTGAATGAACAGTGGGTCACTGAAGAAAGGAAAAGAGAAATCCTGGAAACAAACAAAGATGACAATTCAACATATCAAAACTTATGGGATATAGCAAAAGCAGTGTTGAGAGGAGAGTTTATAGCAATCAGTGCCTACATCAAGAAATTGGAAAGGCACCAAATGAATGAGCTACCAATGCATCTCAAGGATCTAGAAAAACAACAGCAAACCATACCCAAAACTAGTAAAAGAAAAGAAATGATTAAAATTAGAAAAATAAACAAAATTAAAACTAAAAAAATTACAAAAGATCTGCAAAAAGAAGCGCTGGTTTTTAGAAAAAATAAAATTGATACAACAATGGGCCAATGGGAGAGAGAAGACTCAAATCAATAAAATTAGAGATGATAAAGGAAATGTAACAAACATCAAAGACATAAAAAGAATCATCAGAAAGTAGTACAAAGAGCTGTATACCAAGAAATTGGGAAACCTAGAAGAAATCGATAGATTACTGCACATATACCACCTACCTAAATTGAGCCATGAAGACATGTAAAACCTAAACAGATTCATTAGCAAGACAGAAATTGAATCAGTAGTAAAGATTCTCCACACAAATAAAAGCCCAGGACCAAATGGCTACACTGCTGAATTCTACCAGACATTTATAGAAGAGCTAACTTCACTTCTCAAGTTGTTCAAAACAATTGGAAGCAACAGAATCCTCCCATATTCTTTCTATGAAGCCAGCACCATACTAATTCCTAAACCTGAAAGATAGAACAGAGAAAGAGAATGACACACCAATTTCTCTGATTAACACAGATGCAAAAAACCTCAACAAAATTCTGGCCAATTGAATCCAACAATACATCAGAAAGATTATTCACTCAGACGAAGTGGGATTTATCCCTGGTATGCAAGGATGTTTCAACATTTGCAAATCAATCAATGTGATACCTAACATTAATAAACTGAAAAACAAAAACCATATGATTATCTCAGTAGATGCAGAGAAAGCATGTGAAAAAATACAACACCTTTTCATGACAAAAACTCTAAGTAAATTGGGTATAGAAGGAACATTTCTCAACACAATCAAGGCAGTTTATGACAAACCCATGGCCAGCATCTTACTGAATGTGAAAAGTTGGAAGTACTCACACTGAGATTCCAGAACCAGATACAGATGTCCATTCCCGCTATTGCTATTCGATATCGTACTGCGAGTTCTAGCCACAGCCACTAAGCAAGAAAAAGAAATCAAAGGGATTCAAATTGGGAATGAGGAAATCAAACTATTTCTATTTGCAGATGACATGATTCTATTCATAGGTGATCCAAAAGACTCTACCAAGAGACTATTGGAACTCATAGAAGAATTTGGTAGCAGGATATAAAATCAATATATAAAAATCAACAGGCTTTGTATTCACAGACAATGCCATGGCTGAAAAAGAACTTCTAAGATCGTTCCTATTCACAATAGCTACAAAAAAATCAAATACCTTGGAATAAATTTAACCAAGGATGTCCAAGATCTCTATGATGAGGATTACAAAATAAGAAAGAAAGAAAAAGAAGATACAAAAAAAAAAAAAAAAAAAGGAAAAGTCTTCTGTGTTCATGGATTGGAAGAATCAATATCAAAATGTCCATTCTTTCAAAAGCAATTTACAGATTCAATATGATACTAATCAAAATACCAAAGACATTCTTCTCAGATCTAGAAAAGGTTATGCTGAAATTTGTATGGAAACACAGGAGACCTCAAATAGCTAAAGCAGTCTTATATAACAAAAAGAAAGCTGGAGACATCACAATATCAGATTTCAATACATACTACAAGGCAATTATAATTAAAACAGCATGGTACTGGTACAAAAATAGATGGACAGACCGATAGAACAGAATAGAAACACCAGAAATTAATCAAAACATCTACAACCAATTTATATTTGAGCAAGGAGCTAAAATAAGTCCCAGGAGCAAGGACGGTCTCTTTAACAAATGGTGCTGGGAAAACTGGATTTCTGCATGCAGGAGTATGAAACAGGACCCCTACTTTACACCTTACATGAAAATCCATTCTGGCCAGCACCGTGGCTTAACAGTCTAATCCTCTGCCTTGCGGTGCCGGCACACCGGGTTCTAGTCCCGGTCGGGGCGCCGGATTCTATCCCGGTTGCCCCTCTTCCAGGCCAGCTCTCTGCTATGGCCTGGGAAGGCAGTGGAGGATGGCCCAAGTCCTTGGGCCCTGCACCCGCATGGGAGACCAGGAGAAGCACCTGGCTCCTGGCTTCGGATCAGCATGATGTGTTGGCCACAGTGGCCATTGGAGGGTGAACCAACGGCAAAAAGGAAGACCTTTCTCTCTGTCTCTCTCTGACTATCCACTCTGCCTGTCAAAAAAAAAAAAAATCCATTCAAAATGGGTTAGAGGCCTAAATCTATGACCTGATACCATCAAATTACTAGAGAACACTGGAGAAACCCCGCAAGATATTGGCACACGCAAAGAGTTCTTGGATAAGACCCTGAGGCACAGGCAATCAAAACTAAAGTCAACAAACAGGATCATAGTAAATTGAGAAGCTTCTGTACTGCAAAAGAAACACTCAGGAAAGTGAAGAGCCAACTGACAGAATGGAAGAAATTATTTGCAAACAATGCAACTGATAAAGGATCAAAAACTAGAATATATAAAGAGATGAAGAAACTCTACAACAACAAAACAAACAATCCAGTTCAGAAGTACCAAGAACTTGAAAAGACATTTTTCAAAAGAGAAAATCCAACTGGCCAACAGAAACTTGAATAAATGCTCAGGATCACTAGCCATCAAGAAAATAAAAATAAAAATCACAATGAGGTTTCACCTCACCCCAGTTAGAATGGCTTTCATATAGAAATCAACAAACAACAAATGCTGGTGAGGATGTGTGGAAAAAGTTATCCTAATTTACAGTGTATGTAAACTAGTAAAACCACTATGGAAATCAGTTTGGAGATACCTCAGAAATCTGAATATAGACCTACCATATGACCCAGCCATCCCACTTCTGGGAATTTACCCAAGGGAAATGAAATCAGCAAATAAAAGTGTTATCTGCACCCCCATGTTTACTGCAACAATATTCACTAAAGCTAAGACATGGAATCAACCTAAATGCCTGTCAACTGAAGACTAGATAAACTAATTATTGGATACATACTCTAAGGAATACTACACAGCAGTAAAAAATGAAAGCTGGTCATTTGCAACAAAATAGATGCATCTGGAAAACATCATACTTTGTGAAATAAGCCAATCCCAAAGTGACAAATACCATATGTTCTCCCTCTTCTGTGATAACTAATAGATCACCTAAAAGGAAATTTGTAGAAGTGAAACTGACAATTGTGAAGCAATGTCTTGAACAGCCCTTGTCTTGATTGTTGAGGAGTTTTTTTTTCATTAATGGATATTGGGACTGGGAAAGGGAGAGAGAGGAGGAGGTAGGGTGGGAGTGGGAGTGGGAGCATGGGTATCATGGGAGGAATCCACATATTCCTGAAGTTATACTTATGATATTTGTACTAATGGTTTCTTTGGGGGAAAAAGAATAATTAAATATCCATTCTTTTTTTTTTTTTTTTTGAAAGGCAGAGTGGAGAGTGAGAGAGAGAGAGACAGAGAGAAAGGTCTTCCTTTACTGTTGGTTCACCCTCCAATGGCCACTGCGGCCGGCACATCGTGCTGATCCGAAGCCAGGAGCCAGGTGCTTCTCCTGGTCTCCCATGCGGGTGCAGGGCCCAAGGACTTGGGCCATCCTCCACTGCCTTCCCGGGCCACAGCAGAGAGCTGGCTTGGAAGAGGGGCAACCGGGACAGAATCCGGCGCCCCGACTGGGACTGGAACCCAGTGTGCCGGCACCGCAGGTGAAGGATTAACCTATTGATCCATGGCCATTCTAAATATTCATTCTTATACAAGACAGGATAAAGGATACATCGACAGGAAGTATACGTGAAGTCATAGAAGAATTTAGAAGTAGCAATTTTTGAATGCTTTTTTTAAAGATGTTTTTAATTGGAGAACATACACACACACGCATACACAGAGTAAGAAACAGAGAGAGAGAGACAGAGAGAGAGACAGAGAGAGAGAGAGAGAAAGAAAATTTCCATCTATTAGTACACTTTACTCCCCAAACGGCTCAGGGCTGAGCCACACCAAAATTAGGAGCCTGGAACTCCATCCAGTCTCCCGTGTGGAGGGCATCACACACTTGGGCCATCAAGTGTTGCTTTCTCAGATACATTAGCAGGAAGCTGGATTAGAACACGAGTATCTGGAACTCAGATTGGCACTCTGATATGAAATGTTTATGTAAATGGTGGCTTAACCTGCTATGCTACAAAGCCAGTCCTCAATTTATTTAATTTAAAGAAAAATAGGAATATGGGCCTACAAATAAAAATCCCAAACCATAAATATAAGTTATTAGAATCATGGATTCAAATTCTACATTCACACAATGAACATACTTGTACGACTCCAATCTTCCCAAGCAGTAAGAAAGTATATAAATTATTTTGAAGATTTTTGGCTCTTTTTGGTAGCAGAAACTCATTTTTCCTTAAACTTAAAAAAATTCCTAGGTTTGTTGCTATTTCTGTTCATCAATCCTATTGTCACATCAATTTTTCACTTATGGACACTGAGCATGAAGAAAATTATAGAGGTCAGAAGGCAAGAAGCATGAAATATTATATTGAGCTGTGCTAGTTTGACACATGGCTTGTTAATATAGAATTATGACAATGAACTATTTCTGATACTCATTGTTATAACAAATAGCACATTTTTTATGGCTTCAAGAAGAAGTGAACTAAGTTCATATGAATCTCAAAAGGTTCAGTTCAGTTCAGGGAAAGGTTAAGTTTGATTTTATTCTCTGAATTGGCTTGCCAAACCCTAATTACAATAATAGACACTATTTTGCAAACTTGGAAAAGGTTTCATTTACATGACAGATATAAGAATCAAATGTTATCTTCTTTTTTCATTTTATCTTTTAAATAC
This sequence comes from Lepus europaeus, assembly GCF_033115175.1. NCBI lineage: Eukaryota > Metazoa > Chordata > Mammalia > Lagomorpha > Leporidae > Lepus > Lepus europaeus. The sequence continues at coordinate 15,374,094 of NC_084840.1, read as the reverse complement.
TGACATCAATAAACAAATAAGAAGGAATTATGAAGATGATCATAAGAAGCAAAAACACTGCAGACTTTTTAAGTTATTAAATTGTATGACTCTATACTGATATAGGCAAATCAAAGTCTTTTCTAAAAGTTAACCCTTGGAAAGGGGAAGATGTGCTCTTGTTTATGGTTACAATTATTCTACTAAAAACTTTGGTTTCACGATGATACAAAACTCATTTTAATGGACAAACAACTTATTCCTAAAAGAAAATATATTATAATTTGAAAGTATTTTCCTTGCTTGATTACCAAATGTAAAAACAGCCATTATTGTTATTATTCTTCCTTTTACCCAGGATGTGGCAAGGGGCTGAAGATATTCAGGAGTACTTTGACGAGAGTCTTATCTACCTATCTTTGCAAATTCTGCTCACAATTTAGCCTGGAAAGGAGAGAAATAAGTTCTGCAACTTCTCCTCTGCTTGACCTTCAATCTCTCTTTGTTTAGAACTTATCATATAGCAAAAGGATTTCCTGTAAATTATTCATGAAGTCATAGAACACATCATGTTTACTTGCATAATTTTCTCACCCAAAAATAGAGATCAATTAAGAAAGAGGGAGAGGTGGAAAATGTGTGCAAACATCTTGGTTTTAATATGTGGTTCTGCTCTGACAACCTTCATTAATCCTTGCATGGCCCCATGTAATAGGGCTTACGGAGTCATCCTGCTGTTACTTAAAGACCAATCTGAACATTCTTATTTATCTCAAACCATATCAAAGCAAACCAAACCACAAATCTGATGCTAAGTCCTTAAAAAAGGACAATGATCTTTAAAGTTGATTTCTGTAGAGGTGATAGGATGGTTAGCAGACAAATAAAAAAAGATTTCAAAATTTCTCTATAAATGCTTATCTCTTTGCTCCAAACTTCTGGTTTTCATGACTTCCAGATCATATGTCTCTTTTTCCTTTACCTTAAACTTCACTACTGAAGTCCTGATTCTGTCCCATGTTAGAGGGCCTAGCCCTTAAAAAACTTTCTTAGTGTTCATACTTATAAGCCAGAGATACTAATGATATATACTTCCTAGTCCTGAAGTAAATATTAGGTGAGGTAATAGATATAGATTTAGAATAGCTCCTGACACATAGTAAGCACTTAATAAGCATTGGTTGCTATTGTTTATTATTATTATGAGGGATTTTAAACATAAGGGTCAAATCATTGTTTTACTTAAAAGTAGTGGGAGACATCCCAGCTCAAAGAACTCTGAATTGTTTAAAATACTGGAATAGTACTGCTTACTTCAATCTGCTTTTAGTTTGTTGCAGTTTCAATCTCACATTTTTGTACTTTGAAATTTTATTTATTTACATTTAATTTGGAAGGCAGAGAGATGGAAAGAAATATTTGACTACTGATATTTGACTACTGATTTACCACCCAAATGCTCACAACGGCTCTTTGTGGGCCAGTCCAAAGCCTAGTCCAGGAAAAGGATCTCAGTCTGGGTCCTAAACATGGGTAGCAGGGACCCTAGTACTTGAGCCATCACTGGGTGCTTCTAAGGGTCTGCTAAATAGGAAGCTGGACCAGAAGCAGGGGAGCTGGGTGGAATCAGTACTCCAGTATGAGATGTGGGCATCCCGAGTTGTACTGTAACTACTGAGCCAAATGCCCACCCTATACTTGGCATTTTAAAAGGATTTTTCTTTTTTTTTTAAAGAATTATTTTATTTATTTGAAAGACAGAGTTACAGAGGAAGGTAGAGACACAGAGAGAGGTCTTCTATCCACGGTTCACTCCCCAGATGGCCACAATGGCCAGAGCTGTGCCAATCTGAAGCCAGGATCCAGGAGCTTCCTCCGGGTCTCCCACGTGGGTGCAGTGGCCCAAGGACCCAGGTCATCTTTTACTGCTATCCCAGGCCATAGCAGAGAGCTGTATCAGAAGTGGAGCAGCCGGGACTAGGACCGGCATCCACATGGGATGCCAGCGCTTCAGGCCAGGGCTTTAATCCGCTGCGCCACAGCACCGGCCCCTAAAAGGATTTTTCCGTAATTGTAGTTCAACTTGAAATATTTTAGCTTCTATCTCTTAATGTTATTGGTTTCCTTCATTTTTGTTTTTATCTTGGTATTCATTTTTTTCTAGTTTTTAAAAAAATTCTTTCTTTTTTTTTATTAAACTTTTATTTAATGAATATAAATTTCCAAAGTATAGCTTATGGGTTACAATGGCTTCCCCCCTCCCATAACTTCCCTCCCGCCCGCAACCCTCCCCTTTCCCGCTCCCTTTCCCCTTCCATTCATGTAAAGATTCATTTTCAATTCTCTTTATATACAGAAGATCAGTTTAGTATATATTAGGTAAAGATTTCAACATTTTGCCCATATAGCAACATAAAGTGAAAAAACTACCATTGGATTACTAATTATAGCATTAAATAGCAATGTACAGCACATTAAAGACAGAGATCCTACATAATTTTTTTTTCAAATTAATTAATTTTCTATGCCATTTCCATTTTAACACCAGGTTGTTTTTTTTTTTCATTTCCAATTCTCTTTATATACAGAAGATCACTTCAGTATATAATTAGCAAAGACCTCATCAGTCTGTGCCCACACAGAAACGCAAAGTATAAAAATACTGTTTCAGTACTAGTTATAGCATCACTTGGCTTTAGACGACACATTAGGGACAGATCCCACATGGGGTGTAAGTACACAGTGACTCCTGTTGCTGACTTAACAATTTGACACTCCTGTTCATGGCGTCAGTAATCTCCCTAGGCTCTAGTCATGAGTTGCCAGGGCTATGGAAGCCTTTAGAGTTCGCTGACTTTGATCTTATTCCGATAGGGTCATAGTCAAAGTGGAGGTTCTCTCCTCCCTTCGGAGAAGGGTACCTCCTTCTTTGATGGCCCCGTTCTTTCCACTGGGATCTCACTCACAGAGATCATTCATTTAGGTCTTTTTTTTTTTTTCATGATATCTTGGCTTTCCATGTCTGCTGTACTCTCATGGGCTCTTCAGCCAGATCTGAATGCCTTGAGGGCTGATTCTGAGGCCAGAGTGTTGTTTAGGACATCTGCCATTCTATGAGTCTGCTGTGTATCCCACTTCCCATGTTGGATCTTTCTCTCCCTTTTTGATTCTATCAGTTAGTATTAGCAGATACTTGTCTTGTTTTTGTGATCTCTTTGACTCTTAGACCTATCAGAGCTATCAATTGTGAGCTGAAATTGATCACTTGGACTAGTGCGATGGCATTGGTACATGCCATCTTGATGGGATTGTGTTGGAATCCCCTGGCACATTTCTAACTCCACCATTTGCGGCCAGTCCGATTGAGCATGTTCCAAATTGTTCATCTCCTCCCTCTCTTTTTCCACTCTTAGATTTAACAGGGATCACTTTGCAGTTAAAATTTAAACACCTAAGAATAATTGTGTGTTATTTACTGAGTTCAACCACTAGTACTAGAACAACAACAACAACAACAACAACAAATACTAAAAAGGATAAAGTATTACATTGTACATCTAAAGTCAGGAGAGGAGCTGATCAGTTCATTGTTGCTTATAGTGTCCATTTCACTTAGCAGGTTTCTCCTTTGGCGCTCAGTTGTCACCGATCAGGGAAAACAAATGATATTTTTCTCTTTGGGACTGGCTTAATTCACTCAGCATGATGTTTTCCAGATTGCTCCATCTTGTTGCAAATGACTGGGTTTCGTTGTTTCTTACTGCTGTATAGTATTCTATGGAGTACATGTCCCATAATTTCTTTATCCAGTCTACTGTTGATGGGCATTTGGGTTGGTTCCAGGTCTTAGCTATTGTGAATTGAGCTGCAATAAACATTAATGTGCAGATGGCTTTTTTATTAGCCAAATTAATTTCCTTTGGGTAAATTCCAAGGAGTGGGATGGCTGGGTTGTATGGTAGGGTTATGTTCAGGTTTCTGAGGAATCTCCAGACAGACTTCCATAGTGGCTTAACCAGTTTGCATTCCCACCAACAGTGGGTTAGTGTCCCTTTTTCCCCACATCCTCTCCAGCATCTATTGTTGGTAGATTTCTGAATGTGAGCCATTCTCACCGGGGTGAGATGGAACCTCATTGTGGTTTTGATTTGCCTTTCTCTGATTGCTAGTGATCTTGAACATTTTTTCATGTGTCTGTTGGCCATTTGGATTTCCTCTTTCGAAAAATGTCTATTGAGGTCCTTGGCCCATCTCTTAAGTGGGTTGTTTGTTCTGTTGTTGTGGATTTTCTTGATTTCTTTGTAGATTCTGGTTATCAATCCTTTATCTGTAGTATAGTTTGCAAATATTTTTTCCCATTCTGTTGGTTGCCTCTTCACTTTCCTGACTGTTTCTTTTGAAGTACAGAAACTTCTCAATTTGATGCAATCCCAAATGTTAATTTTGGTTTTGACTGCCTGTGCTGTTGGAGTATTTTCCAGGAAGTCTTTGCCTGTACCTATATCTTGCAGGGTTTCTCCAATGCTCTCTAATAATTTGATGGTTTCGGGTCGTAGATTTAAGTCTTTAATCCACGTTGAGTGAATTTTTGTGTAAGGTGAAAGGTATGGGTCTTGCTTCAAGCTTCTGCACATGGAAATCCAATTTTCCCAGCACCATTTATTGAATAGGCTGTCCTTATTCCAGGGATTAGATTTGGATCTTTGGTCAAATATAAGTTGGATGTAGATGTTTGGATTGATTTCTGGTGTTTCTATTCTGTTCCATTGGTCTATCCATCTGTTTCTGTACCAGTACCATGCTGTTTTGATAACAACTGCCCTGTAGTATGTCCTAAAATCAGGTATTGTGATGCCTCCGGCTTTGTTTTTGTTGTACAGGATTGCTTTGGCTATTCGAGGTCTTCTGTGTCTCCATATGAATTTCAGCATCATTTTTTCCAGATCTGAGAAGAAGGTCTTCGGGATCTTAATGGGTATTGCATTGAATGTATAAATTGCTTTTGGGAGAATAGACATTTTGATGATATTGATTCTTCCAATCCATGAGCATGGAAGATTTCTCCATTTTTTGGTATCCTCTTCTATTTCTTTCTTTAAGGTTTTGTAGTTTTCATCACAGAGATCTTTAACGTCTTTGGTTAAGTTTATTCCAAGGTATTTGATTGTTTTTGTAGCTATTGTGAATGGGATTGATTTTAGAAGTTCTTCCTCAGCCGTGGCATTGCCTGTGTATACAAAGGCTGTTGATTTTTGTGCATTGATTTTATATCCTGCTACTTTGCCAAACTCTTCGATGAGTTCCAGCAGTCTCTTAGTAGAGTTCTTTGGGTCCCCTAAATAAAGAATCATATCATCTGCAAAGAGGGATAGTTTGAGTTCGTCCTTCCCGATTTGTATCCCTTTAATTTCTTTTTCTTGCCTAATAGCTCTGGCTAAAACTTCCAGAACTATATTGAATAGCAGTGGTGAGAGAGGGCATCCCTGTCTGGTACCAGATTTCAGTGGAAATGCTTCAAAAAAATTCTTTCTTTCCTTTGACTTTAAATGCCATATCTTTTATTTATTTGTTAATTTACATATTTATTCTATTTCATTTGTTTTTCACAAGCTTTGGAGTATTCTAAAATATTTTAAAACTAATAGAAAGGTGGCGGAGCCAAGATTGCAGATAGTGAGGACGTGCGCCTTAGTTTGGGAAAATAAAGTTTCATAAAAGTGGAATTACTGTAGCCTCAGGAAAAGACTCAAGAAAAAAACTGCAGAGGAAACGCTTCCGGACCTTGTGGATGTGACACAGAGGACTTACAGGGAGCCCACTGCGTGGAAAACCAACGGAGACGAGCCGAGCGGCGGGAGACGAGCCAGAGCCACAGAATCTCGCCAGCGCGGGAACCGAGGAGGGTAAGACAAAGACCTCAGAAACTGGAGACACCGGGGTGGGGGGGAACAGAGGCCTCTCCCTTCACTCACCAAGCACCGCGATTTTACATATGTAAAGCGCAGCCAAACTCAGTAACTTTAGCGAAACTGGAGAACACATTGAGGGCTGCATAAACTCTGTGTGTGGTCCCAGGGGTAGATCAAACGAATACTCACAGAGGCCAGGTTTCAACTACCCTCAACTCCACTCCCAACTGAGTCAAAAAAAAAAAAAAAAAGAGAGAAAGCGAGCCAGCAAGGAGCAAGGGAGTGAGCAATCTGGGACGCTCTTTGCACAGCCTTAAACCTGAAGAGTTTACCTGAAGCATAGCTCTCTGGCCACACCCATCACAGCCCCTAAGGCTCCAACAAAGCAGACAGCTCACTTAGAGGAATAGTATAACAAGAAAAAAAACACCACAGCAAAAAAAAAAAAAAAAAAAAAAAAAAAAAACCACCATAAATTATCTCCAACATGCCAAACAACAAACATAGAAGCCGAGATAACAAGAGCAAGGAAGACACTATGACGCCCCCAAGTGAACAAGGCACACCAATGCAAGATTATGAAGATGAAGAGATAGAGGGAATGCAAGAAGCAGATCTCAAAAAACTGATAAGAACATTAAGAAGTTCTCAAAAACAAATTCTTGAACTACAGAAATCCTTAATGGACAAGATAGAAAATCTCTCCCATGAAAATGAAATATTAAGGAGGAATCAAAATGAAATGAAACAACTAGTAGAACAGGAAACTGAGATAGTGACAAAAAACCACAATGAAATGAAGAACTCAATAGATCAAATGGCAAACACATTAGAGAGCCTTAAAAACAGAATGGGTGAGGCAGAAGAGAGAATATCAGAATTAGAAGACAGAGAACAGGAAAGGAAACAGTCAAATCAAAGAAAAGAAGAAGAAATCAGAAATCTAAAAAATACTGTCAGGAATCTACAGGATACTATTAAAAAACCCAACATTCGGGTTCTAGGAGTTCCTGAAGGCATGGAAAGGGAGAAAGGATTAGAAGGCCTTTTTAGGGAGATACTAGCAGAAAATTTCCCAGGTTTGGAGAAGGACAGAGACATCCTAGTACAGGAAGCTCATAGAACCCCTAATAAACATGATCAAAAGAGATCCTCACCACGACACGTTGTAATCAAACTCACCACAGTGAAACACAAAGAAAAGATTCTAAAATGTGCAAGAGAGAAACGCCAGATTACTCTCAGAGGATCTCCAATTAGACTTACAGCTGACTTCTCATCAGAAACCCTACAAGCCAGGAGAGAATGGCGAGATATAGCCCAGGTACTAAGAGAGAAAAACTGCCAGCCCAGAATATTATATCCTGCAAAGCTCTCATTTGTGAATGAAGGTGAAATTAAGACCTTTCACAGCAAACAGAAATTGAAAGAATTTGTCGCCACTCGTCCAGCCCTGCAAAAGATGCTTAAAGATGTATTACATACAGAAACACAGAAACACGGTCACCAATATGAAAGAAGGTAAAGGAAGGAAACCTCACAGCAAAAGATCACAGGAATCTCAAACCAGATATTAGAAAATATCTTTGACAAATGGCAGGGCAAAGTTACTCCTTCTCAATAGTCACATTGAATGTTAATGGCTTGAACTGTCCAGTTAAAAGACACCGATTGGCTGATTGGGTTAAGGAACAAAACCCATCTTTTTGCTGCTTACAAGAAACTCATCTTTCCAACAATGATGCATACAGACTGAAAGTTAAAGGCTGGAAAAAGATATACCATGCCAACAGAAATGAAAAAAGAGCGGGCGTAGCCATCTTAATATCGGACAACATAAACTTTACCACAAAAACTGTCAGGAGAGACAAAGAGGGGCACTATTTAATGATTAAGGGATCCATTCAACAGGAAGATATAACGATTATCAATGTATATGCACCTAATCACAGGGCACCAGCTTATTTAAAAGACTTGTTAAGGGACTTAAAGGGAGACTTAGACCCCAATACAATAGTACTGGGGGACTTCAATACTCCACTCTCAGAGATAGACAGATCAACAGGACAGAAGATCAACAAGGAGACAGCAGATTTAAATGACACTATAGCCCAAATGGATCTAACAGATATCTACAGAACATTTCATCCTACATCTAAGGACTTTACATTCTTCTCAGCAGTACATGGAACCTTCTCTAGGATTGACCACATACTAGGCCATAAAGCAAGTCTCAGCAAATTCAAGAGAATTAGAATCATACCATGCAACTTCTCAGACCACAAAGGAATGAAATTGGAAATTAGCAACTCGGGAATCCCCAGAGCACGTTCAAACACATGGAGATTGAACAACATGCTCCTGAATGAACAATGGGTCATAGAAGAAATTAAAAGAGAAATCAAAAATTTTCTGGAAGTAAATGAGGATAACAGCACAACATACCAAAACCTATGGGATACAACAAAAGCAGTGTTAAGAGGAAAGTTTATATCAATAGGTGCCTACATCAAGAAATTGGAGAGGCACCAAATAGATGAGCTTTCAAGTCATCTCAAGGATCTAGAAAATCTGCAGCAAACCAAACCCAAACCCAGTAGAAGAAGGGAAATAATTAAAATCAAAGAAGAAATCAACAGGATTGAATCCAAAAAAACATTACAAAAAATCAGCCAAACGAGGAGCTGGTTTTTTGAAAAAATAAACAAAATTGACACCCCATTGGCCCAACTCACTAAAAAAAGAAAAGACCCAAATCAATAGGATCAGAGATGAAAAAGGAAACATAACAACAGACACCACAGAAATAAAAAGAATCATCAGAAATTACTACAAGGACTTGTATGCCAGCAAACAGGGAAATCTATCAGAAATGGACAGATTCTTGGACACATACAACCTACCTAAATTGAGCCAGGAAGACATAGAACCCCTAAACAGACCCATAACTGACACAGAAATTGAAACAGTAATAAAGGCCCTCCCAACAAAGAAAAGCCCAGGACCAGATGGATTCACTGCTGAGTTCTACCAGACATTTAGAGAAGAACTAACTCCAATTCTTCTCAAACTATTCAGAACAATCAAAAAAGAGGGAATCCTCCCAAATTCTTTCTATGAAGCCAGCATCACCTTAATTCCTAAGCCGGAGAAAGATGCAGCATTGAAAGAGAATTACAGACCAATATCCCTGATGAACATAGACGCAAAAATCCTCAATAAAATTCTGGCCAATAGAATGCAACAACACATCAGAAAGATCATCCACCCAGACCAAGTGGGATTTATCCCTGGTATGCAGGGATGGTTCAACGTTCGCAAAACAATCAACGTAATACACTACATTAACAGACTGCAGAAGAAAAACCATATGATTCTCTCAATAGATGCAGAGAAAGCATTTGATAAAATACAACGCCCTTTCATGATGAAAACTCTAAGCAAACTGGGTATGGAAGGAACATTCCTCAATACAATCAAAGCAATATATGAAAAACCCACGGCCAACATCCTATTGAATGGGGAAAAGTTGGAAGCATTTCCGCTGAGATCTGGTACCAGACAGGGATGCCCTCTCTCACCACTGCTATTCAATATAGTTCTGGAAGTTTTAGCCAGAGCTATTAGGCAAGAAAAAGAAATTAAAGGGATACAAATCGGGAAGGACGAACTCAAACTATCCCTCTTTGCAGATGATATGATTCTTTATTTAGGGGACCCAAAGAACTCTACTAAGAGACTGCTGGAACTCATCGAAGAGTTTGGCAAAGTAGCAGGATATAAAATCAATGCACAAAAATCAACAGCCTTTGTATACACAGGCAATGCCACGGCTGAGGAAGAACTTCTAAAATCAATCCCATTCACAATAGCTACAAAAACAATCAAATACCTTGGAATAAACTTAACCAAAGACGTTAAAGATCTCTGTGATGAAAACTACAAAACCTTAAAGAAAGAAATAGAAGAGGATACCAAAAAATGGAGAAATCTTCCATGCTCATGGATTGGAAGAATCAATATCATCAAAATGTCTATTCTCCCAAAAGCAATTTATACATTCAATGCAATACCCATTAAGATCCCGAAGACCTTCTTCTCAGATCTGGAAAAAATGATGCTGAAATTCATATGGAGACACAGAAGACCTCGAATAGCCAAAGCAATCTTATACAACAAAAACAAAGCCGGAGGCATCACAATCCCAGATTTCAGGGCATACTACAGGGCAGTTGTCATCAAAACAGCATGGTACTGGTACAGAAACAGATGGATAGACCAATGGAACAGAATAGAAACACCAGAAATCAATCCAAACATCTACATCCAACTTATACTTGATCAAAGATCCAAAACTAATCCCTGGAATAAGGACAGCCTATTCAATAAATGGTGCTGGGAAAATTGGATTTCCATGTGCAGAAGCTTGAAGCAAGACCCATACCTTTCACCTTACACAAAAATTCACTCAACGTGGATTAAAGACTTAAATCTACGACCCGAAACCATCAAATTATTAGAGAGCATTGGAGAAACCCTGCAAGATATAGGTACAGGCAAAGACTTCCTGGAAAATACTCCAACAGCACAGGCAGTCAAAACCAAAATTAACATTTGGGATTGCATCAAATTGAGAAGTTTCTGTACTTCAAAAGAAACAGTCAGGAAAGTGAAGAGGCAACCAACAGAATGGGAAAAAATATTTGCAAACTATACTGCAGATAAAGGGTTGATAACCAGAATCTACAAAGAAATCAAGAAAATCCACAACAACAGAACAAACAACCCACTTAAGAGATGGGCCAAGGACCTCAATAGACATTTTTCAAAAGAGGAAATCCAAATGGCCAACAGACACATGAAAAAATGTTCAAGATCACTAGCAATCAGAGAAAGGCAAATCAAAACCACAATGAGGTTTCACCTCACCCTGGTGAGAATGGCTCACATCCAGAAATCTACCAACAATAGATGATGGAGAGGATGTGGGGAAAAAGGGACACTAACCCACTGTTGGTGGGAATGCAAACTGGTTAGGCCACTATGGAAGTCTGTCTGGAGATTCCTCAGAAACCTGAACATAACCCTACCATACAACCCAGCCATCCCACTCCTTGGAATTTACCCAAAGGAAATTAATTTGGCTAATAAAAAAGCCATCTGCACATTAATGTTTATTGCAGCCCAATTCGCAATAGCTAAGACCTGGAACCAACCCAAATGCCCATCAACAGTAGACTGGATAAAGAAATTATGGGACATGTACTCCATAGAATACTATACAGCAGTAAGGAACAATGAAACCCAGTCATTTGCAACAAGATGGAGGGATCTGGAAAGCATCATGCTGAGTGAATTAAGCCAGTCCCAAAGAGACAAATATCATTTGTTTTCCCTGATCGGCGACAACTGAACACCAAAGGGGAAACCTGTTGAAGTGAAATGGACACTATAAGAAACAATGACCTGATCAGCTTTTGTCCTGACTCTAGATGTACAATGTAATACTTTATCCTTTTTAGTATTTGTTGTTGTTGTTGTTGTTCTAGTACTAGTGGTTGAACTCTGTAATTAACACACAATTATTCTTAGGTGTTTAAATTTTAACTGAAAAGTGATCCCTGTTAAATTTCAGAGTGGAAAAAGAGAGGGAGGAGATGCACAGTTTGGGACATGCACAATCAATCTTGCCCCAAATGATGGAGTTAGTAATGTGCCAGGGGATTCCAACACAATCCCATCAAGGTGGCATGTACCAATGCCATCTCACTAGTCCAAGTGATCAATTTCAGTTCACCTTCGATGGCTTGGATAGGTCTAAGAAACAAAGGGATCACACAAACAAGACAAGTGTCTGCTAATACTAACTGATAGAATCAAAAAGGGAGAGAAAGATCCAACATGGGAAGTGGGATACACAGCAGACTCATAGAATGGCAGATGTCCTAAACAACACTCTGGCCTCAGAATCAGCCCTTAAGGCATTCGGATCTGGCTGAAGAGCCCATGAGAGCATTGTAGGCATGGAAAGCCAAGATACCATGGAAAAAAAAAAAAAAGACCTAAATGAAAGATCTCTGTGAGTGAGATCCCAGTGGAAAGAACGGGGCCATCAAAGAAGGAGGTACCTTTCTCTGAAGGGAGGAGAGAACTTCCACTTTGACTGTGACCTTATCGGGATAAGATCAAAGTCAGCGAACTCTAAAGGCTTCCATAGCCCTGGCAACTCATGACTAGAGCCTAGGGAGATTACTGACGCCATGAACAGGAGTGTCAAATTGTTAAGTCAGCAACAGGAGTCACTGTGTACTTACATCCCATGTGGGATCTGTCCTTAATGTGTTGTCTAATGTGCAGTGATGCTATAACTAGTACTGAAACAGTATTTTTACACTTTGTGTTTCTGCATGGGTACAAACTGATGAGATCTTTACTAATTATATACTGAATCGATCTCCTGTATATAAAGATAATTGGAAATGAAAAAAAAAAAAAACCTGGTGTTAAACTGGAAATGGCATAGAAAATTAATTAATTTTTAAAAAAATATTATGTAGGATCTCTGCCTTTAATGTGCTGTACACTCTTATTTAATGCTATAACTAGTACTCCAACAGTATTTTTTTTTCACTTTGTGTTGCTATATGGGGGCAAACTGTTGAAATCGTTACCTAATTTATACTAAACTGATCTTTTGTATATAAAGAGAATTGAAAATGAATCATGATGTGATTGGAAGGGGAGAGGGAGCAGGAAAGGGGAGGGTTGTGGGTGGGAGGGAAGTTTTGGGAGGGGAAAGCCATTGTAACCCATGAGCTGTACTTTGGAAATTTATATTCATTAAATAAAAGTTAAAAAAAAAACTAATAGAAAGGCTTATGAATATTTACTAATTGTTTTGTGTTCAAGGTACTAGTCTAAGGGTTTCACATGGATTATTTAGGTAGTCCTCACAACAGTCCTTTGAGTTGTTATTATTATTCCATTACATAAACGAGAGATACCTTCCCTGAGATTCATAGTACTCTGTTGTTTTTTATTTTGAGCATAAGTTCATTTTAATCTATTTAATCATCTAATTTTAGTATATTATTTTTAATGTGAGCTATTATTTTATAGTTAACAATGACAAACAATTTGGTATGATGGGAGAATTGTAGCACTGAACACATGCTAAATATTAGATAGATGGATTTATGTACGTCTTCTAGTTGCCATTCTAGGTAGAGGAGAAGGAGTAAGATACAGCCTGCTAGCATTGTTACAGAAAAGTCTTCAGTAGATTTTGATTGCTCCAAATCTCTATTCCTTTTTAAACAAGATTTATTTATTTGAAAGGCAGAGATACAGAGAGATGAGAGAATGAGAGAGAGAGAGAGATTGAGAGTGAGAGAGTGACAGAGAGAGAGAGAGAGTCTTTCATCTGCTCATTCACTCCACATGTGGTTGCAAAGGCCAGGACTGGGCCATGCCTAAGCAAGGAGCCAAGAATTTCCTCCAAGTCTCCCACATCTGGGCAATCATCCATTGCTTTTCCGGGCACATTAGTAAGGAGCTAGATTGGGAGTACAGCAGAGGACTCAAACCAGCACCCATGTGAGATGCTGACATTGCAGTGGCTGAAGAAGTTGACTAATTCTGAATTTCATGTGGTAGGATTTTAGAATAAAATTAACTCTATGATGACAGGCACTGATAGACCTTTAGTAGAAACTAATTGGGAAACTAAATGTTTTGTTTTGATTACATATACAGTTTCAGCACTGCTGATAGTGCTGAAACTGTATATGAAATTGTTTCCCTTTCTGACTATAAATTTCAGATCTTGAAAAAAAAATTCTGAATGGTTTTAATCATCTTCCTAGAAGAATTGGATTATATAAAGACACTGTATATATTGATCCCAATTTAAAGTTGTTACCATCAGTTCCTAATCCTCCCAAATGAAGGTCCAATGTTGTGAAATGCCTTTCTGTTTAGTGGCATTCAACTGATAATCTCAATCAATTTTGACCTATATTATTATTATTCTCCAAACTGTTTGTTTCTCTTGTTACATTTGATTCCATTTCCCAGCTCTACAATAAATCTTCCCCTGTGCTGTTATCTTAATACAGAAAATTTATAAAAGACTTTTCTACCAAAAGCCAGGTTGGAACCCTTCTAATGTTGCTCAAAGGAACTAGGTTTGCCAGTTTGAGACTGAATCAATAAACTAGTATCCACAATTCTAAGTAATTTTAAACTCTAAAAAGCTAGCAGTTTAATCATTACTAACCCTGTGTATCTTTGGGAAGGAGCTTTTTTTCTTGGAATAAAACTATGTCAGATCCTAAATGCACAGATACTATCTTCATCATTTTTGTGTGAATGAATATCCTCTAGTCTGTGTGTCTTTTAAAGCATGATTCCAGGAATTCCAAGTGTAATGTGATACTAGTGCATATCACCTTTGTTAATGATGCCTAACAATCAATTAACCTCTGGCTGGCAGTCACATTCCAATGTCAAGTAGCCCAAACCTAGACTGTAGTTATAATTTCCCAAATATGTTATAGTTAAACTGTTTTTTTTTAAATTTTATTAAAACATGGTATACATACCAAAAAACACGTTAAGTATACAGAAAAATGAGTTTTTTGATTCTAGTCACAGAATCAAAAGAACAAAACATTTAGTTTCCTGAGAGTCCTCACATTGATCCTTTCCGTTTCTTCTTTTTTACTGTGAGAAGGAAGAATATATTGTCATTTACATGGTATGATTCAGTGAAGCAATATTTATTGATATACCAAATGATATGAAATCCACTTTTTTAATAATCTCTCTATATGTGAACTACCACAGATAAGAGGATATTTGTCTTTTTGTGTCTGGCTTATTTCACTTAGCATAATAATCACCAGTTTCATCATTTTGTTGCACATATCTTGACTTCTTCATTTTTATGGTTGACTAATATTTCAGTATGTTTATGCAATGCATTTTCTTTATGCAATCATTGTGATAGACAGCTAGGTTGATTCCTTATCATAGCAATTGTGACTTGAACTGCTGTAAAAATGCGAATGCAAGTAACTCTTGCATATGCTGACTTCATTTCCTTTGGATATGTTACCAGAAGTGGGACAGCTGGGTCATATGACAGATCTATTTCTGGTTTTCTAAGACATCTCCTGACTGCTTTTCATAATGGTTATACAAATTCACATTCTAACTAACACTGAATTAGGATATTTTCTTCTACACATCCTCTCCAGCATTTGTTATATTTTGACTTTTGGACAATAGCCATCCCATCTGGAGTGTGATGATATGTCAATGTGGTTTATTTGCATTTCCCTAATGGGTAGTCATTCTGAGCATTTTTTCATCTGCCTATTGATAAGTTATATTTCATCCTTTGAAAAATGCCTGTTCATATTCTTTGCCCATTTCTTAATTGGATTGTTTTGTTGTTGTTGAGTTACTTGGGCTCCTTATATTCTGGGTATTAGTCCTTTATTGGATACATAGTTTGCAATATTATTTCCCATTCTGTCAGTTGCCTGTACATTTTGTATCCTCTGTTGTGAAAAAGCTTCTTAGCTTGAAACTATCCTCTTTAATTGTTATTGCTTTTATTGCCTGTACTTCCAGGGTCTTATTTCATTATAAGGATATTCCACATCTGGTTCAGCTTATCTCAAGGTACTTAATTTTTTTCTTCTTGCTATTATGAGTGGGACTGGCCTTACAAGTTCTTTCTCAGCTAGAGCATTGTTGATGTATAAGAAAGTTACTGATTTTTGTGTGTTGATTTTATATACTGCAACTCTGTCAAATTCTATTATGAATTATAATAGCCTCTCAGTTAAGGCTTTTGGTTATCCCATATAAAGGATCATATCATCTGCACACTGGGATAATTTTACTCTGTGCTTTCAAATTTGTAAAACTTTCATTTTTTTTCTTACCTAATGACCCAATAACTTCCAGAAATATATAGAATAATAGTGGTGACAATGGGCATCCTTGTCTGGATCAGGATCTTCATGGACATGCTTCCAGCTTTTCCCCATTCAATATTATACTGGCTGTGAGTTTGTCATCTATTAATTTAATTATGTTGAGGTATCTTCCTTTTACACAAATTTATTTTATTCATTTGAGAAACAGAGTTAAGAGAGAGGTAGAGACACAGAGAGATAGAGGTCTTCCATCGGCTGGTTCACTCCCCCAAATGGTTACAATGGCTAAAGCTGAACTGATCTGAAACCAGGAGCCAGGAGCTTCTTCTGGGTCTCTCACATGGGTGCAAGAGCCCAAGGTCTTGGGTCATCATCCACTTCTTCCCAGGCACATTAACAGGGAGCTGGACCAGAAGTGGAGCAGCTGGGACCTGAACTGGTGCCCATGTGGGATGCTGGCACTGCAGATCAGGGCTTTAACTTGCTGCACCACAGTGCTGGCCCCTATATAAAATTGTTAAAGTTTTTTTTTTTCTCTATTGTGAAAGTATGGTGTGTTTTATCAATGCTTTCTCTGCATCTATTAATAAAATCACATGGTGTTTAATCCTTCTCTTTGTTGATGTGATATATCATTTTTATTGATCTGCATATATTGAATCATCCCTGCATCTCTGGGATAATTCCACTTGGTCTGGGTAGATAATCTTTGTGATATGTTGTTGTTTGTTTTTTTTTTTTTTAGTATTTTGTTTAAGAGTTTTGAATCTATGTTCATCAGGGATATTGGTCTATAGTTCTCTTTTTTGGTTGTGTCTTTCTCTGGTTTTGGAATTAAGGTAATTCTGGTCTCGTGTATTAAGTATTAAAGGGTTCCTTCTCTTTCAGTTGTTTTGAATAGTTTTAAGAAGAAATGATGTTAGTTATTCCTTAAAAGTTTTGTGAAATTAAGTAACGAAACCACCTGGTCCTGGGCTTTTCATGTAGGGAGACTCTATTACTGATTTGATTTCAGTCTTGGTTATTGGTTATTCAGGTTTTCTATTTCTCAACTTTGGCATATTATTTATGTTCAGAAATCTGTCCATTTCATCTAGATGTTTTGTTGGCATATAGCTGTTTGTCATAATTCCTAATGATTCTTTGTATTTTTGTGGCATTAATTGTATTATCTTTTCAAATTTCCAATTGTATGAGTTTGGATCTTCTTTCTTGTTTATTTGCTAGTTACGCCAAAGGTTATCAATTTAATTTTTTTTTCAAAAAAAGTTCATTGATCTTTTGTATAGTTTAAAAATCTCTATTTTTTCCCTAAAATTTATCATTTCTTTTCCTTCTACTTTGGGTTTGGTTTGTTCTTGTTTTCTTAGGTCCTTGAAATGAAATTTTAGATAATTTGTTTGATACATTTCCAACTTGTTGATGTAGAGACTTATTGTAATAAACTCTGCTCCTATCCCATAAATTTTGACATGTTGTGTTTCACTTTAATTCAAGGGATATTTTTACCTCATTTGTGATTTCTTTTAAGATTTATTTATTTGAAAGGCAGGGTCAGAGAGAGAGAGAGAGAGAGAGAGAGAGAGAGAGAGAGATCGTCCATCTGCTGGTTCGCTGTTCAATTGTCTACAAAGGCCAGGGCTGTGTCAGGCTGAAGCCAGGAAATTTGGAACTCATTTAGGTCTCCCACATGGGTAACAGGGGTCCAAGTACATGGGCCATCTTATGTCGCTTTCCCAGGGACATTAGCAGAGAGCTGGATCAGAAGTGGAGAACCAGTGCATATGTAAGATGCCAGCATTTCAAAGTCTGGCTTAACCCACTATGTCACAATCCTGGCCCCATTCGCTTCTGATTTCTGCTATATTCCACTGTTCACTTAGGGGCATGCTGTTCAGCCTCCATGTGCTTGTATATTTTCTTGCTCTTTTATTTTTTGTTAATTTCCAGCTTCATTCCACTATGGTCAGAAAAGACATGATATGATGTTAATTATTTTTAGTTTGTTGAGACTTTTATATGTTTTATATGGTCTATCTTTGAGAGTGTTCCATGCATTGATGAAAAGAATGTATATTCTGCAGCTGTGGAATGAAATGTTCTGTGGCATAGATTGCGCTGTTGATTCTTTTTGTCAAGTTGATCTGTCCACTGATGGATATAGAGTGCTGATATCCATCATTATTACTGTACTGGAGCCTATATCTCACTTTATTTTTTTAAAAGATTTATTTATTTTACTTGAAAGTCAGAGTTACACAGAGAGAGGAGAAGCAGAGGAAGAGAGAGAAAGAGAGAGAGAGAGCGAGAGAGAGAAAGAGAAAGAGACAAAGAGACAGAGGTCTTCCATCCAATGGTTCACTCTTCAATTGGCCGCAATGGCTAGAACTATGCCAATCTGAAGCCAGGAACTGGGAGATTCTTCCAGGTCTCCATCTTGGGTGCAGGGGCCCAAGGACTTGGGCCATCTTCTACTGCTATCCCAGGCCATAGCAGAGAGCTGGATTGGAAGTGGAGCAGCTGGGACATGAACCAGCACCCATATGGGATGCCAGTCCTTCAGGCCAGGGTATTAATCCACTGCACCACAGTGCCAGCTCCAATATATCTCACTTTAGATCCATTAACATTTGTTCTATAAAACTGGGTAACATAGCATTTTCCAGCATCATATCTTCTTCCTGAATTGATCCTTTATTCATTATATTGACCTTATTTGTCTCTTTTAACAGTTTTCTGTCTTAAATTCTATATTTTATAAGTGTAGCTACTCATGCTTGCTTTTGAGTTCCACTTGCATGAAATATCTTTTTCATTCTTTCACTTTAAGTCTGTATGTCTTTTATCAGTGACATGTGTTTCTTGTAGGCAGCATATAGATGGGTCTTGTTTTTTTATCCATTCAGCCAGTCTTTATCTTTTAATTGGAGTATTTAGTCCATTACATTTAAAAAATATTTATTTATTTATTTGAAAGAGTTACAGAGAGGCAGAGACAGAGAGAGAGAGAGGTCTTCCATCTGCTGGTTCACTCCCCAAATGGCCACAATGGCCAGAGCTGTGCCAATCCAAAGCTAGGAGCTTCTTCTGGGTCTCCCATGTGGGTGCAGGGGCCCAAGCACTTGGGGGATTGGAGGGAGGCAATATGGCCTCTCTTAATGGAGCAAAGTAGTCACTCAGACCCCTATCAGCTCCTCAGTCTGAACCCAGTGCCAGTGAAGATCACAGAATTCTCCCTCAGTCAAAGGTGCCAGTGGCAGGGACCACAACAGCTTCTTCCTACCTAATCCTGGCAAGATGGTGTTTCCCAGCCAGGAGCTAGTCATTTAGAGACAGAGGTGGTTGGCAACACAACCAGAAGCAATGTGTCCTCTCTCCTCACCATCCCATGGAGTAACCTCTTTCCTGTTCTGTCCACTCCCCACTGAAAACTTCTCTCAATAACTTTCCTGGAAATGTGGTCCTTCCTTTGTTTTTCTGGTATCTCTCTGTTGCTGAAGTCAGCGCAACTTCTCACAATTCAATCATCTGGGCTCTCCTACCACGTTTCTATACTTACCTCATTATTCATGTTTTTTTTTCCAAGAGCTGTTTTATTATTCTTAAATTTGAGTGATATGTCTCAGAATCCAAATGTTGAGATACTTCAATTCTAATTTTATCAAGCAATACACTAGGTATTTCTATCACTTAATATTGGCAGTACTGATGGACTATAGATCTTCAATCTTTTCATCCAAATTACTGAGTCCATCCTTAAAACTGCCTTCATGCCCACGACCATTTCCTTCAGATCTTTTCTCAAATGTCCTCTTCTCATCAGGATCTTCTTGGAACAATCTTCAAAATGATAACTTATTGCTCTTTTTCCCATCCTAAAATCGCCCTAATGCCCCTTAGCCTCTCCTATTTTATTTTCTCCAAGAAAAGGGCTCAACTTGTTTCACACTCCAGAGTTGACCTATTGCTCTTGTGTGTTTACTGTGTCGCTACACTAAATTAGATTGGAATAATTTTCCCTTCTTTGTTCCCTTCTATCTTTTCAGCCCATAACACAGTATCTGAGATAAAGTAGAGGCTTAATAACTGTGCCTTGAATAGATGTCTGAGCAACCTTTTATATAGTTGCTTGCACAGTTTTAACTCTGCCTAGTTGCACTATTGAGTCCATGGAGTTTTTCAGTTTTTCATAATATATTACATATCTTGGTGACATCATAAAGATGTAGACTTCACTCATCCAACTGATTAGTTTTAGGTATCAATATGAGGCTTTAAAGTCAGCTTGACTAGGTTCAAATTCTATTATTTAGAAGATCCTTTGGATAAACATAAATATGGTAATAGTTTCCTCCTTTGTAAGGTGTCAACAAAAGCTATTATCCAACTTTATAGTTTTAAAATTCAGAAACATACAACATTTTCCTCTGAAACATATTTATCATTGATCATCAAAAATCGGTGTGAGAATTACATAAAGGTACAGGTTAAGCTGTTAGAAAAGTATCTGGTAAAATATGTCATCTATATCACATATATGCAGTAGACTTACATATGAAAAATATACCTATTGATAGAGATATTTGATCATTAAAAATAATAATTTGGTTCACAGGAAAACATTTCCTGTCATATTCATCCACATTCCGGAGTCTATATGAATGGCACAGATTAAGAGAAGTTCATGGAAAGATTGTATTCACTTTGTCTTGGAACATTGGAGGAAGTAAGTCCCAGCCATCATTATTCAGGAAACACAAGGAGAATTCTATTAAGTGTTAAGAGACTTGTATCTAAAATCAAGTTATGCCAATAATTGTGGGCAAGTCACTTAATGATCTGTCTCAGTTTTTACAATTACAGATAGATGCATTGAGTATACTTCAGAAATTGGAAGATGACATTAATTCATAAAGAATTTTTACTCCAGAAATACAGAAATTTTGGGTTACTTAATGGTGTGTGAGTCATGCTTAAGATAAAGAACAATTTCAACTGAATTAAAAGGAACTCAAAGTCAGAATGACAGCACCAGAAGCTGACACCAAGATGGCCGAACAGGGAATGACATGCTGCTCCTAAACAGAGGAAAATAGCAGAAGAAAAGCAGAGCGAGTGCATTCCCAGGGGAAAATTGGAGCGCAGTTTGTAGTGGAAATTCTACAAAAGGAAGCGGAATGCCATGGAGTACTGTGGACACCCAACAACGAGCAGACACTTCTCACAACCCCTGCAGCCAGGAACTAAAGAAGATGCCAGCTTTGGAGAGTGAGGTGAGAGCAGACTGAGGTAGCCCATGCCACTGGTGATTTTGCCTGAGGTAGAGCCTTGTGGACCACCCTGTCTTTGAGTCTGGCCTGGAGCCCCAGTGGGGAACAGGGTACTCACCTAATCCAGCAAAAGAAAAGCACATTTCTTTCTCCACATGCCCTCACAAGGGTGCCCAGCAACTGGTGGGGAGAAGGCACCATTTTGACACCAGTAGAGGCTGCAGTGGCTCTTGTGCACTCCTGTGACCAGGGGATTTTATCAGAGGGAAAAAGCTGCACTTCCCACTGACTTTGAGTCTGGCTAGAAGGGTTGACAGGGGCTGGGAACCCACGTAGGAACTGTGAGGTATTCCATCTTTTAAACATCACAGGCTCTGGGACTCAAACTGCCAAAGCAGAGTGCCCACTGGCAGCTGGCTCTGAAATGTCTCTGCTCACTCTGTGGACAGGGCAGGCTCGCAGAGCTGAGATCGTCTGCATGCCATGACTGTGGAAGCTTTGTGTGTTGTGACTATTGGACTTCTGTGACTGCACGACAGTGTATAGCTTGGTCTCCAGACAATTACTGTGTCTGGTGTCAGAGGCTCAGAGCTACCTGGTCGCATGTGGTCGGTCACTGCAGAGGGTTCGTTGCTCTCCTTGCTCTGTGTGGGGACCAAACAGATCCTCATGTGCTGGCATGTATGGGGGTTGCACCCAGTATGTGCTAACCCCAGTCACTGATCACCTTGGAAGAGAGGAAGTGAGGTTGTGATTATGCCAACAGGTGTCATCATATCATCTCTCCTGATGATAATAGAGATTTACCATGCTGACCTTAGGTGTCATCCTGGATTCTCACCCCACACTTGAGCACTGATGAGGGCTCCCTGGCCCTACCTAGCACACATCTCTGGGTATTCACTGAAAGAGCAGGTGTTACACTAAGCTCCAGAGTCATAGTTCAAAGATAAAACCCATCAGAGGTGAAAAACAATGAGTATTTCCACAAATACCTAAAGATAAAAAAAGAAATTAAAGAAACAAGAATGACAACACGACTCCTCCAAAGAAACACAGTGCTTCAATATTAGAATGTAAAAAAGAAGAGATTGGTGAAATGCCTGAAAGGAAATTCAAAAGAATGATCATATGATTACTCAGAAATAATGAGAAGCAATTTTGTAAGTTAAAGGACTCCATACATGACTTGGATGAAAAATTTTCCTGTGAGATTTTATTTTGAAGAGAAATCGAACTGAAATATTAGAAATGAAGAATTCAATAGATCAAATACATTAAAGTGGAAAGCCTTAACAACAGACTTGGTGAGCAGAGAAAGAATATCCAAGCTAGAAGACAAATCTTTGGAAATATCTCACTGAAATGATATAAGGTGAGGTGAGGTGAGGTGAGGTGGGATAGAGATAGAGATAGAGATAGAGATAGAGAAAGATGGAAGGAGGAGGAGGAGAAATAATTAGAAAAATTAAAAAAAATCAAGATTTATGGGATATTATCAAATAACCAACATGTGGTATAGAAAGAGAGAATGGATTAGAAGGCCTATTCAGTGAAAAAATAAGGGAAAAACCTCCCTAATTTGAATAAAGAAAGAGAAGTCCAAGTACAGGAAGCACACAGGACTCGTAATACATGACCAGAAAAGGTCTTCACCATGACAGAATCTCTACCAAATATGCTAACCATAACAGAATCTCTACAAAATATGATAACACATTGAAACTGAACAACACACTCCTGAGTGAAGAGTCTATCACAGAAGATATCAAAAGAGAAATCCAAAAATTCCTGGAAATGAAAGAAGATGACAATACAACATATCAAAACTTCTAAAATACAGTAACAGCATTGATAAGAGGGAAGTTTATAGCAATTAATGCCTATATCAATAATCTGGAAATGCTAAATGAGCTATCAATTCATCTCAAAGACCTAGAAAAACAACAATAAATCAAACCTAAAATTAGTAGGGGAAAAGAAATAATTAAACTTAGAGAAGAAGAAAACAAAACTGAAACAAAAATAAAAATGATCAGTGAAATTAAAAGCTAATTTCTTAAAAAAATAAACAAACTTGATACACCATTGACTCATTTAACCAAAAAAAAAAAAAATGAGAGGGAAGACCCAAATTACTAAAATCAGAGATGAAAAAGGATATATTAAAATAGATACCACAGAAATAAAAAGAACCATCAGTAATTACTACAAGCAGCTATATTCCACAAATTGGAAAATCTAGAAGAAATGGATAGATTCCTAGACACATACAATCTCTATAATTGGAATCATAAAGGCATTGAAAACCTAAACAAATAACCAAGACAGAGAATGAATCAGTAATAGATAACCTCCCAACAAAGACAAACCCAGGACTAGATGGCTTTACTGCTGAAATCTAGCCGACATTTAAAGAAGAATTAATTCCAATCATCTCCAGCTTTTCAAAACATTGAAAGGGAGGAATGCTCCCAAACTCCATCCATGAAGCCAGCATTACCTTAATTCCAAAGTCAGAAAAAAATACACAAAGAAAGGTGAACTACAGACCAGTATCACTGATGAACACAGATGCAGAAATACTTCACATGATACTAGCTAATCAAATCCAAGAACAAATCAGACAGATCATTCACCTGGACCAAGTGAGATTTATCCCTGGTATACAGGGATGGTTCAACATATGAAAATCAATAAATGTGATACATCATATTAGCAAATTGAATAATAATACTCATATGATTATCTCAATAGATGCAGAGAAAGCATTTGATAAAATAAAACTTCCTTTCATGGCTGGCGCCGTGGCTCAACAGGCTCATCATCCGCCTTGCGGCGCCAGCACCCCGGGTTCTAGTCCCGGTCGGGGTGCCAGATTCTGTCCTGGTTGCCCCCCTTCCAGGCCAGCTCTCTGCTATGGCACGGGAAGGCAGTGGAGGATGGTCCAGGTGCTTGGGCCCTAGACCCCATGGGAGACCAGGAGAAGCACCTGGCTCCTGGCTTCGGATCAGCGTGGTGCGCCGGCCAAGGCAGCCATTGGAGGGTGAACCAACGGCAAATGAAGACCTTTCTCTCTGTCTCTCTCTCTCACTGTCCACTCTGCCTGTCAAAAACAAACAAACAAACAAACAAAAAAAAAACAAACAAAAAACAACTTCCTTTCATGATAAAAGCTATAAGCAAATCGGGTATAGAAGGAACATTCCTCAACGCAATTAAGGCAATATATGACAAACCCACAGCCAACATCTTATTGAATGGGGAAAAGTTGGAAGCAATTCCAGTAAGATCTGGAACCAGACAAGGAAGCCCACTTTCACTACTGTTATTCAATATAGTTCTGGAAGTTTTAGCAAGAGCCATTAGGTAAGAAAAAAAATCAAAGGTGTTCAAACTAGAAAGGAGGAAATCAAATTATCTCTGTTTGCAGATTATATAATTCTATATATAGGGGATGCAAAAGAATCTATTAATAGACTCATATGAGAGTTTGTTAATTTTATATCCTACAACTTTACCAAACAAAAATCAATACCCTTTGTATACACAGACAATGCCGTGACTGAGAAAGAACTGTTAAAATCAATCCCATTCACAATAGCTACCAAAAATTAAATAACTGGAAATAAATTTAACCAAGAATGTCAAAGATCTCTATAATGAAAATCATAAAACATTAAACAAAGAAATAGAAAAAGACCCCAAAAACTGGAAAAGTCTTCTATGCTCATGGACTGGAAGAATTAATATAATCAAAATGTCCACACTACCAAAAGCCATTTACAGATTTAATGTGATTCCAATTGAAATACCAATGACATTCATTGCGGATCTAGAAAAAAAAATGATGTAAAATTCATACAGAAATAGAAGAGACACTAAATAGCTAAAGCAATCTTACACAACAGAAACAAAGCTGGAGGCCTCAAAATACCAGATTTGAAGACATACTACAAATCAGTTGGCACAAAAACAGCCTTGTAGACCAATGGAACAGAACAGATACTCCAGAAACCCATCCACATTCTACATCCAGCTAATCTTTGAAAAAGGAGCTAAAATCAATCCCTGGAGAAAGGACAGTCTCTTCAACAAATGGTGCTGGGAAAAGTGTTTCTCCGTATGTAGAAGCAGGAAGTTCTACCCTATACCTTATACAAAAATCAACTCAGAATTGATCAAGAATCTAAATCAACCTGTTACCATCAAATTACTAGGGGAGGACATTGGGAAATTTTTTGCAAGACATTGACATAGGCAAAGACTTTTTGGAAAAGATACCAGAGGCACCGGCAATAAAAGCAAAAAATAGACAAATGGGTTACACAAAGTTAAGAAGCTTATGTACTGCAAAGGAAACACTTAACAAATCAAAGAGGCATATGACAGAATGGGTGGAAATATTTCCAAACCATGGAGCTGATAAGGGTTAATATCCAGAATCTATAAAGAGCTTAAGAAACTCAGCAACAACAAAACAATCCAGTTAAGAAACAAGCAAAGGACTTCCACAGGCATTTTTCAAAAGATGAAATTCAAATAGTCAACAGACACATGAAAAAATGCTCAGGATCACTAACCAAAAGGGAAATGCAAATCAAAACCACAATGCAGTGTCACCTCACCCCAGTTACAATGGTTCTCATGCAGAAATAATCAAACAATAAATGCTGGTGAGGATGTGGGGAAAAGGGTACCTTAATACACTGTTGGTAGGAATTTAAACTAGTAAAGATATTGTGGAAGACAATATGAATATACCTCAAAAAGCTGAAAATAAATATACTATATGACCCAGCAATCCCACCCCTGGGAATTTATCCAAAGGAAATGAAGTCAGCATATGAAAGAGGTATCTGTATCCCTGTGTTTATTGCAACTCAATTCACAGTAGCTAAGATGTAGAATTAACCCAGATGTCCATCAACTGATGACTGGATAAGGAAATTGTGGTATATATATATATATATATATATATATATATATATATATATATATTTATGGTATGGAATACTACTCACCCATAAAAATAATAAAATTCTGTCTTTTGCAACAAAATTGATGGAACTGGAAACCATTACA
Source organism: Lepus europaeus (assembly GCF_033115175.1). Taxonomy (NCBI): domain Eukaryota; kingdom Metazoa; phylum Chordata; class Mammalia; order Lagomorpha; family Leporidae; genus Lepus; species Lepus europaeus. Next base: position 15,347,901 of record NC_084840.1, on the reverse strand, counting down.
CCTAGTGAGATACAACAGTCTCAAAAGACAAATACCATATGTTTTCTCTGATTTCTGGTACCTAATAGAGTACCAAAAATGTAATATATATGAGTGAAATTGACATTTTGAGATTAGATGATTATTTATAGTACTCATCTCTACTGTTGAGGAACAGTTTTTGTTTTCCTTCTTACTATTTGTTGAATTCTTTACTTAGTGTATGATAGATAAACCTTATCCATACAAAAAAGAGTAGATCATTGTAAAAACTGAAGGAAATAATGGGATATGAAGGAGGCAGAAAGTGGGAGCGTGGGTGGGAAGGGGTAGGGAGGTATTACTATACTAAATCTATATATATGAAATACATGAAATTTGTTTTTTTATTTTAAAAATTAAAGAAAAAAATAAAGTTTATAGAGGAAAAAACAGTAAAACTTGAAGCATATTGGGTGGGTTCAGGAGCAAGTTAAACACAGCTTAAAGTGTTACTGAAGTAAAGAGTAAGTCTGTGAAGCAATTACCTAGAATTCAGCACAGCATTGCAGAACTGTTAACTACACACAATGTTGTGCTACAGATCTCCAGAAATTTTTCTTCTTGCCAAGCTACAACAACTATTGAGCAACTCCTGCTTTGGCATGGCCAACAGGCACATGAAAAAAATGTTCAAGATCACTAGCAATCAGAGAAATGCAAATCAAAACTACAATGAGGTTTCACCTCACCCCGGTGAGAATGGCTCACATTCAGAAATCTGCCTTGTTTGTGATTTTAAAGGGGATGCTTTCAGATTTTCAAGCCTTGAAAATGATGGTGGCTTTGTACTTTTTGCATATGAACTTAATTATGCTTAGACAATTCTATCTATTCCTAGTATGTTTAGTATTTATTATGAAAGAGCGTTGAATTTTGTCAAATGCTTTTTTGCATAAATTGAAATGATTATATGGTATTTGTCCTTCATTCTGTCAATGCAATGTATTGCAGTGAATGCTTTTCATATGTATGTTTATTTATCCTCAGACTGCAAGAAATCAGGCTACTTGGTCATGATGTATAGTCCTTTTAATAGGTTGTGCAATTGGCTTTGCTAGTATTTGGATGAGGAGTTTCATCAATATTTGTCAGGGAATTTGATTTGTACTTTACTTCCTTGTAGTATCTTTGTTTGAATTTGTTATTAGGACAATGCCAGTTAGTTGAATTGCATTAGGAAGTGTTTCCTCCTTCGATTTTTTCTAAGTTTGAGAAGCATTAGTGTTAATTCTTTAAATGTTTGGTAGAACCTTCCAGTGAAGCCATCTAGGTTTACACATTTCTTTTTTTTTAAGATTTTTTTTTTTACTTGAAAGAGTTACAGAGAGAGGTAGAGACAGAGAGAGAGAGAGAGAGGTCTTCCAACCGCTGGTTCACTCCCCAGATGGCTGCAATGGCCAGAGCTGTGCCGATCTGAAGCCAGGAGCCAGGAGCTTCTTCCAGGTCTCCCATTTGGGTTCAAAGATTTGGGCCATCTTGTACTGCAATCCCAGGCCATACCAGAGAGCTGGATCTGAAGAGGAGCAGCCAAGACTAGAACTGGCACCCAAAATGGGATGCCAGTGCTTCAGGCCAGGGCTTTAACCCACTGTGCCACAGTGCCGGCCCCACATTTCTGTCTTAAGAGGGTTTTGATTACTGATTTAACCCTCTTACTCTTTATTGGTATATTCAGATTTTCTGCTTCTTCATGATTCACTCTTGGTAGGTTATATATTTCTAGGAATCGATCCATTTCTTCTAGGTTATTTAATTTGTTGGTATATTATCTGAAGTGTTTTCTTATAATTTTTATTTCTGGTGCATTAGTTGTAATGTCTCCTCTTTTATTTCTGATTTTTGTCAGTTTTTCCTCTGTTTTCCTTAGTGTAGTTAAGGGTTTGTTGAATACTGATCTTTACAAAGCAACAACTCTCAGCTCTGTTGACTTTCTTTCTATTGCTCTTCTGTTCTCTACTCCAATGCATATATTACATACTTATTCTATATAAATATTTATATAAATTACTATACATAAACTTGTATAAATACTTATTTCCTTGCTTCTACTTTTTTTAAATGATTGATTCATTTATTTGAAAGGCAGAGAGAGAGAGAGGTCTTCCATCCACTGGCTCACTCCCCAGATGGCCACAATGGCTGGAGCTGCACTGATCCAAAGCCAGGAGCTTCCTCCAGGTCTCCCATGTGGGTGCAGGGGCACAAGGACTTGGGTCATCTCCTACTTGTTTCCCAGTCCACAGCAGAGAGCTGGATCAGAAGTGGAGCAGCTGGGACTCAAACCAGCGCCCATATGGGATGCTGGCACTAAAGGTGGTGGCTTCCTTGTTCTGCCACAGCGCTGGCCCCTTTTCTGCTAACTTTTGATTTAGTTCTTCCTCTTGTTCACTGAGAAGTAAACTTGTGTTACTGATTTTAAATCTTTCTTCTTTTATAAGGTAGGCATTTACTATGATAACATCCCTTCTTACTACTGCTTTTGCTGTATTGTATAAGTTTTGATATATTGCTCTGTTTTATTTGTATCAAAATATATTCTCTTAACTTGTGATTTCTTCTTTGACTCACTTGCTATTGAAAGATGTATTGTTAAATATACAAGTATTTGTGAATTATCCTGCTTTCCTTTTGCTATTGATTTCTTCTTCTTCTTCTTTTTTTTTTTTTGTCAGGCAGAGTGGATAGTGAGAGAGAGACAGAGAGAAAGGTCTTCCTTTTTGCTGTTGGTTCACCCTCCAATGGCCGGCGCTGCCGGCATGCTGCTGTTCCGATGGCAGGAGCCAGGTGCTTCTCCTGGTCTTCCATGTGGGTGCAGGACCCAAGGACTTGGGCCATCCTCCACTGCACTTCCTGGCCATAGCAGAGAGCTGGACTGGAAGAGGGGCAACTGGGACAGAATCCAGCGCCCCGACTGGGACTAGAACCGGGTGTGCCGGCGCTGTAGGCGGAGGATTAGCCTATTGAGCCACGGCGCCGGCCACTATTGATTTCTGATTTCATTCCTATGATTGGAAAAGATGTTTGGTTAAACATATTAAGAGTAGGTTTATGGCTAACGTGATCTATTTTGTAAAATAGTCTGTGCACTTCAGAACAAAGCATATTTTGCTGTTGGTGGTAGAATATTCTGTATATCCTTTATATACAATTGGTCTATACTATTGGAGTTCTCTTTCTTTTTAATTGGCTATCAGATTGATGTTTTCCTTATGAAAATCATGGTGCTGAAATATGTTACTATTGTTAATGAACAATTCTCTTCAGTTATCTCAATGTTGTTTCATGTATTTGGGTGCTCTGCTATTGAGTATATAGAATGGTTACTCGAAAAGTTCATGAAAAATGCATATTTGGAAAAATTACAAATGGATTTCAAATAATTGAACTAAAATAAATGTTTAATTCTGTATTTCCATGAGCTTTTTGAAGTATCTTATATATACTCACAAATGTCATGCTTTCTAGTGAATTAACCCTTTTATTATATAATATCCTTGTCTCTTTTGACAGTGCTGTACTGAAAGCCTGTTTTGTACTTATATGTCAGTGACCAGTGCTTCCTTTAGATTATCATTTGTATGGAATAATGTTTTCCCATCAGCCTGCCTATGTCTTTATATCCAGAGTTAGTTTCTTCTAGATAGTATATAATTGGATTTTTTCAAAAAAATATTTTTAATGATTTAGAATAAAGAGACAAGGAGGGAGGGAGGAAGGGGGGGGGGAGGAAAGAGAGAGTGAATCTTCTATCCGCAGGTTTCCTCCCCAAGTGGTACAACAGCTAGGTCTGGCTCAGGTCAAAAACAGAAGCCAGGAATTCCATCCTGGTCTCCCACGGTGCTGGCAGGGAATCAAGTACTTGGGTCATCTTCTGATACCTTCCCAGGTACATTGGCAGGAAGGTGGATCTGGTCAGTAACTGGGACTTGAACAGGCACTCTGATATGAGATGCTTGTGTTGCAACCAGCACCTTAACCAACTATATGCCACAATAAAAGCCCCAGTTTTGATTTTTTAAAATCCAGTCACCTATTCTATGTTTTTTGATTGAGAAGTTTAACCCATTTACATTTACAGTAATTAATGATAGAGGAGGGTTAATATCACTGTTTTATTCATTACTTTATGATTGTCATATTTTTCTGATTTCCTCTCTGCTATTTTTGTGTATTTTTTTTTGTAGTGACATGGTTTGATCCTTTCTCATTTTTCTTTGAATATATTCTGCAGGTATATTCTCTGTGGTAATCATCAGGATTCATAAAACATCTCATAGTTAAATTGATAAAAATTTTAATATTACATGCAAACTGCTTTTTCTCTACATATTTCCCTTTTGTATTTTAATTTTTTTTTGGCCAAGACACAATTTTAATCCACTCTATATTTGCAGGCTTAATTCACCACCAACCATAATATTCTACAAGTAAACAGTAGGAAGACCAGAGTTCCACAGCAGTATAAATAAGGGCTAAAAACTACATCATTGGAGATTCCAAGATGGTGAAATAGGGAGGGAACTTGACAAAAAAGTGGGGAGAATGCAATCTCAGAGAAGAGTTAAGGATAAAACTGCAGCAGAAGCTCCATGGAAGTTAGAGGGATGCTGTGTATCTATGTGGAGGGTACGGATGCGCAGCAGGTCACAGATAGAACACAGGACCCCAGCAACCGAGAGTCTCAGCACCAGCTTTGGAGAGTGAGGTGAGACCAGAATGAAGCAGACTATGCCAATGGCAATAAAGCTCTGGGAAGAGCCTGGTGTGAGTCCAGCCTGGAGCCCTGTGGGGGACAGTGTACCTGCTAAAGGTAAAAAGGTGGCCATGCCCCTCTCTCCCCAACCACCCAACAATGGTGCTCTGCAATTAGCTGGAACAGGGCAGGTGCCATTTTGGATGTACGTATCAGCTTGTGTCCATGTGTCCACAACCAGCCGAGAGGACACATCTGAATCTGGATAGGAGGACTGACAGGGGGCTGGGTGCTCACAAAGGGCTGTAAGGTGCCCCCAGATACCCAGCATTTCATAGACTCTGGAGCTTTGGCTGAATGGGCATGGTACCAACAGGTTGCTGGCTCTGGGAGCATTTCTGCCTCTCTCTGGACCACATGGACTGGCAGGTCAGAGTGGATCCTCGGCATCCTGTGACTGTGGGAGCCCTGTGTGCTAGTACTGTGTGGGAGGGTGCAGGGAATTACTGGGTGTCTGGGCAGTCACGGTAGGCAGCTCCACATGCTCGGGGCTTCCTAATTGTCCGTGATGGATCATTGCTGCGGGATTTGCACTCACACTGAAACTGCATGGATGTTTTATGTTGTCTAGCACTTGGCACCTTGGTCACCTTGGAGAAGAGGTGAGGGTGAGATTATGCCAACAGAGCTGGTTAAACTCTCCCCTCTGATTAACAAAAAGAGATTTACCACACCTAACTTGGGTGTTATCTTGGATACTCCCCTCAGCACTGGAGCCCTAAACAGCTCCCTGGCCATATCCACCACATGCCACTGAGTATTCACTCAAAGGGTAGACACTCCACTAAGCCACAGAGGGATAATCCAAAGATAAAAGCCATCAAAGGGAAAAAAACTAAGTATGCCCACAAACGCCTGAAAATAAGAGCAGAAGTTCACAAAACAAAAATAAAGAAGACAACATTATGCTCCCACAGGTACATAACAACACTTCAATGCTAGAATGTGAATATGAAGAGATTGAAGAAATTCTGGAAATGGAATTCAAAAATTAATCATAGGATTCTGATGACTCAGAAGTCATCAGAAGCAAATCCATGAGTTAAAGAAATCATACATGACATGAATGAACATTTTTCCCATGAAATTGATATTTTAAAGATAAAATAAAATATTAGAAATGAAGAATTTAATAGATCAAATAAAAAATGCAGTGAAAAACCTTAACAACAGACTCAATGAGGCAGAAATAAGAATATCCAAGTTAGAAGACAAATCTCTAGAAATTAAATTAAAAGCAGTGTTGGAGATACAGGGGATACTATCATACTACACAACATACGGGTCTTAGGAGTTCCTGAAAGCATGGAAATAGAGAATTATTAGAAGGTCTACTCATGGAAATTATTCTTTTTAACTTTTATTTTATGAAGATAAATTTCCAAATACAGCTTATGGATTACAATGGCTTCCCCCCCCCCCACCATGGTGGAAATTATTATAGAAACTTCCTTAATTTGGAGAAAGAAAGGGACATCCAAGTACATGGAAGCTCAGAAAACTCCTACTAGAGATGACCAGAAAAGATCTTCACCACAACACATTGTAGTCAAACTTTCCACAGTAAAATATAAGGAAAAGATTCTAAAATGTGTATGAGAGAAACGCCAAATTCCTTTCAGATGATCTCCAATTAGACTCACAACTGACTTCTTATCAGAAACAATAAGGCTACAAGAGAATGGTGAGATACAGTGTAAGTGTTGAGAGAAAAACTGTTAATGCCAAATACAGTACTCTGCAAAATTGTCATTTGTGAATGAAGGTGAAATAAAGATATTTCCTAATAAAGAGAAATTGAAAGAATTTGTCACCATGCAGCAAACCTTATAAAAGATGCTTAAGAATTTGCTACACACAGAAGAAACACAAACACTTGGTCATCACTATGAAAGAAGGTGAAGACAGAAAATACACCAGCAAAAGAACAAAGAAAATCCAAAGTAAACAAGAGGAATATTGATGGGAAAATGGAGGGGCCAAGTCTTTACTTATCAATAGTAACCTTGAATGTAAGTGGCCTCAACTCTCTGGTTAAAAGATTCAGACTGGCTGAGTGTATAAAAAACAAGACCCATCTTTTTGCTGCCTATAAGAAACACATCTCACCAACAAAGATACTCACATATACTGAAAACGAAAGGATGGAAAAAGATATTCCATGTTAACATAAACCAAAAAAAAGAACTGGTGTAGTCATCTGAAATGAGAAAAAACAGGCTTTGACACAAAAACTGTTAAAAGAGACAAGGGCACTATGTATTGATTAAGGGATCACTTCAACAGGAAGATGTGACTTTATAAACATATATACACCTAATTACAAGGCACCTGACTATTTAAAAGAAATGTTAATGGATCTAAAGGGAGACATAGTAAAGGATTAACTTTACTATAATTAAGTAAACTAAAACTAGATTTTTGTAAAAAAAAAAAAAAAAGATTGGGAATGGGGGAGTGGGGAGGAAGAAGGAAGGGAAGGTAGCATGGAAAGTATCACTATGTGGTTCCCGGCTGCTCCGCTTCTGATCCAGCTCTCTGCTCTGGCCTGAGAAAACAGTGGAAGGTGGCCCAAGCACCTGGGCCCCTGCACCCGCGTGGGAAACTGGAAGAAGCTCCTGGCTCCTGGCTTCAGATTGGCACAGCTCTGGTTGTTGCAGCCAATTGGGGAGTGAACCAGTGGATGGAAGACCTCTCTCTCTCTCTGCTTCTCCTCTAACTTTCTATTTTCAAATAAATAAATAAATCTTAAGGAAAAAAAAAGTATCACTATGTCCCTAAATCTGTATTTACAAAATACACAAAACTCGGTTTAACTTAAATAAAATTAAAAATTATTAAAACACAAAAAAGTATCCTGTAAATATTCAAATATTTCATAGTAACCATTGTCATATTATGTTTTACAGATAAAGTAGATACATAGAATTGCAAAAAATGTTTGTGATTTTGCTAGATTATCATTCATACATATTATACCAAATTATCATTACAAAATGTTGTGCAAGATTGTCACAATATAAATGATAATTATGATAAAGAGGAAAATTTACCAACTTAAATACATGTATCAGATAGAAGAAGTGTGCTGGATCAAATCTACCACTACTAATTCAAAATTCAAAGATTCTATTTGGTCTAAATTTCAGAGATTTTTGTTGCTGATGTTATCATCACTTTGTTACCTTTCTAAGTCTACATGGGGGGAAATGTTCCCTCTCACCCTGGGAGAATCTGAGAGACATACATGCTTTGGAGCTAAAACAGTTCCTATCTTTACTGTAATACTTGGTTTTGGTTTGGATATTTAATTTACATGTAATGTGTTAGTACAGAAAATTTTGCTGGTGAAATGACAGAAACCAATCTTGAAAGAAACATATTTCTCTACAGGAAAAAAAAAAAGCAAAATTCCCATAATTCATTCATGTAATAAGTATTTATTAAATACCTTTAGGAGTCATATATTTTTCTAGACTATGGGATACATTAGTGAACAAATCCTCATTAAACAAATTCCTGCTCATCTGGGTGCTATATTTAGTAGAGGAAACAAGTTAAAGAAAAAAATGAAATAAAATATATAGTATATTAACTACTCAAAAATACTATAGGGAGAAATGGGGAATTAAAGAAGATAGAAAAACTTGCTCAGGATCCCAATATTAGGCAAACTGGCCAGAGAAAGTATTTACAGAGGTCCTTTTGTAAAAGATGTTGAACAATGAGGGGGGAGCCAGGTTGTCAGTTGGAGAAGGTTGTAGACGATGTCAGAGAGGTTGTGAAAGGCCACCTTGTAAATGGTCCTATCATTTTGTCTGGAATAGCCGAAGTTTAAGTTTGCTGTCCTGGTGTAGTTAATGACAGCCAGTCTTTGACAACCAGTAGGGCTCTGCCTTATAATGTTCTCCCTACTTTTTTGAAAAGACTCGGGCTTTGTTTAAATAAAATGGGAAGCACCTGCAAGTACCATGATATGACTTAGGTTTGAACTGGACCATTTGGACCTCTCTGTTGAGAAGAGGCTGGAGTGGACAGAAATGAATACAAAATATATCCAGAATCTGACCAACCCCTTTCACTACTTGTGTTGCTACCAGCCTGGTCCAAGTCACCACCACTTCTTACCTGGATTTCTATCAGAGCTTCCCAATGAATTCGTCTTGTTATATTTGGGTACTAGAGATATTTAAAGAAAAGCACCTTGATAAAACACATACTCTTCCTATTCTACAAATATTCTAAACTTTTCTCTTTCATGTCTAGACAGTTTTAAGGAGAAAACCTATCAGATTTTTTTTTCTATTGAATAATTCAAATTGCATTGAAAGTGTTCTGTTTCATTCAAGGCATATCTTTTGATTTCCTTATAATCAAAGTCCCTGTGTGGTGTCGTTTACAGAAATAATGGTGACTTGTACCTCAGTTTTCCATTTTCTCAGACAGAAAGACAAAGGACCACAATTAGAAATCAGACTTTGAATCTTGGCTCTACTCTATAAGTGACACTTGACTTTGATTTTCACAGAAACAACTCTAAGGTACTTTAGTCATGTACCTCTACCAGTGTCAGTAAACATTGTTAATTTATTTTTTTTGAGCATGAATCTCTCCATAGTTTTGAACTGAAACAGAAAAACATATTTTTACCCTTTAAAACTTCCTCTGCTAGGTCTCATAGGAATCAGGTATCTGCAGCCAATAGTTCTCTTAGATACTAGCAACATATCTGATAGAAAGTTTACAGTTATACAAATCCTTATGTTCAGAAACCTGAAGAGGACCATGCATTTCTCTAAAAGAAAAGACCTTGTATTAGACGGTTGTACAGAAAAATCAAAAAACATTTCATTACACACACAACAGGTGCATTTCATGTCCTTGGGCTGTAAGACAATTTACTGATATGTGGACAGAAAAGTAGTGTCATTTTCATTTTCATTTGATTTGTCTACACATCCCTTTGGCAGAATATGTATTTACCCATTCCCCTGCTTTTTCTTTACTGGTGGCAGTGAGTTGAAAAAGAACATTTTGTATTGTCTCATTGTCTTCCTTGGACTTCCTCATTTCTCCTGGATTTACCCTTCTCCCATTTCCCATTGCAAGTTTCACCATAAAAATCTGTGTTTTAATATATTGTCTGCTAATTTGGGGGGGTAAATGCTACTTTAAATATTCATCTGAACTACTATGTCATATCTGATTGAAGGAACTGTGTGTTGCAAGCATTCTGTATGACATAACTGAGCCATTCTAAGATTCACATTGTCATTGCTCAATGGTAGCCTACTGGGCAATTGAGTCTGTGCTATAACCAGATACTTTCCTATGTGGTTGCTAGCTGTTGCTATTTTCCAAAACAGACGGATAGTGCGTTTACCACTTGCATTGATGAAGGACACCTTATATGTTTTCCCATGTAGTAGAGGTATAGGGTTAATACTTTATTAGTAGTAATGGGTTAGAATGATCATGATGGTTTCCAACAAATTCCTATAGGTCCCTTGACCATAGACATATTTTCTCAGCCTTAAATATCAGTGGGTTTTTACCAATTTGAACACTTGAAAATACAGTGTTTGAAGTGCAGCTTTTCCCAGCTTGAGACATAAAACTTTCTATAATGAAAAAATAAAATTTAGACCCTGTTAATCTAATCTTATGTATTTAGTGAAGAAAAGGGTAGTACTGTCATTTCAAGGGGAAACTATTCTAAGTTCTTTAAAATTTTTATTTACATTTAATTACCTTACAAACACACTAAATCCTGTATCATGTCTCGAATTAATTTAAACCCTGGAAAGAACAAGAGCATTTTACCTTTTATCATCAAACCTTAAACTAGTGATTCATTTATTATGTACTTCTATCAACTTGGACACTGATTCAATAAATGAAAGCAGTCATTGATTAGAACCAACTCGTCTTCAGGTAAGAAAAAATAACCTATGGTAAGTATTAGAAATAATGTCAAAGGAAGAACTCAGTTATATCACATGTTTTAGTTCCACAAAATTCTGGATGAGGGTTGGTGATGGAAACTATAGGGAAAACACTGTATGTTTGTATTTAGCATGAAGGAGTTAAAGCCTGTTAGCTACTCAGTCTTGCAGTCAGGAACACCCCCAGTTCTTTTCAAATGGGCTCTGGGTAAACAGACATTTGCTAGAAGGAGGAGAAATTTTTTCTGAACTACACTTAGGAAAATGTCCCTGGCTAAGGATTACCAAGGGTTAGTAGAACCCAAACATGGCTCCTGGAAAATGTCAAATAGTTTCTATGGCTCTCTGGAGATAGGGATGTAGTGGAGACTTCCTGCTGTGTGGATCACAGACCTCACTTAGAGACTTCGTCTGTCCAGGGGTAGCAGAGCTGCCCAACGAGGTAAAGGAGAATGAGGGTGTTGCCTTCAACACCCTGGACACCTTCTACCCCTTGAAGTTTTTACAAAGGACTGCATACCTCTAACTACCCAGTAAAGCTTGACATGGAGTGGGATCTCTCATGCAATTTGATTTGACGACTTGTTTATGTTAGCCCCAAATTAGTAATTGTTGTGATCTAAATCAGTGGTTCTCAAGCTATGCATAAACATTATCAATTGCAGATTCCTGGGCTCCTCACACAGAGAGTCTATTCAGGAGGTTTGGTTTTGAATGCAGCATCTATTTTTTGACTTAGAAATGTATGTATTACATAACGATTTGGAAACATCTCTAAGTCAATCTTATGTTGGCATAATTCTAATTCTACATCTTTCTATTGCATGGAAAAGATCTTTGATAAATTATGGTTTATTCCATGAATTTCTTGCTTTTGCTTATTTTTAATGTGTTTGACTAACAAATGGAAGCTAGATGAGTGTTTGAAATATGAAAGGGAAAATGATCTCATTGTCTGCTATAATATAGAAACATCTCATTGCTCTCCAAAAAAAGGTTTTGGAGAATTTAGTTACACAGAATTTTGAATGACTTTTTCCAAATCACTTGATTTTTTTTATGTAACATGTCTAATGAATTATAATTTACCTTTAGAATCAGAATATTGAACAATTTATTCCATGTGATATATAGAGCACATTTTAAAGGTGCATGTTTGATTTATTTCTTTTATTCATAGCCTCAATGAAGCTCACTGTTTACTCTTACTGATGATGATGAAACTAGGTTCAAAGAGAAGAAAGTACTCTGTAAGGTTAAAGGATTGGGGCCAGGGGAGTTCCTCAAGTAAGAGTGGAGGAAAAAGTGGAAGAAGCATCTCGCAAGTCTTCTATAAAGACACATTATTACCTCAGAGAAATACTTGAAAATTACAACCCCACCTTCTAAAAGAGGTATGTAATCCTTGTATTACTAAATACTACCTAGTACAAGTCAGATTACAGAAGCGATGTATTCTTTCAAACCTACAATTTTCTGGCCACATCCTGGTTTTTTAGGTTCCAGTTTTTAAAGTCTCTGTCTCAGCAAATTATATTTTTTTCCACTCTCTTGTCTCCTCTAACCTTAACCCTTCTACCCTTTAACATCAAAAATACAGACTCCAAATGAATGATTAGTAAGGAAGGAAAGTTACATTTAGCCAAGTATTGAAAAATGTAGAGTTTTAAACTGTATTTAGCCCAAGCAAATCCCAACATCTTGGTTCAAATTAAAAAAAAAAAAATACATACAACTCCTTGGTTGTCAGCTGGTTTTTACAAAACATCATCATGATGAATTAAGAGTAAATGAATGAGAACCATATGGAAAAATTTCCTTTGATATATACCCAGGATTAAAAAGTTTAAGAAAAATTGCTCTTGGCAATATAGTTTTGTAGTTTTTGCTGCAATGAAAGTGTCTGAAAAACAGTCTGAGAGTTTTGTTTAATCCACACAGCCAAGTACCAAGTTTTCCCATCCACAGGGCTAAGGCAACGATGGTGACCTCTCAGGAAGGTGAAGGGAATGGTCTCACTCTAGGAAAACGTCAGAGAAATTATCTCCTTGTTCATTTTGTGAAGTCATCAAACAAGAGTTCACCCCAGAGTTCAGACAAACAAATCTGGCCTGCTAGTGTGCAGCACAAATAGCACAGAAGTTAAGGGTACAGGTTCTAGCTCAGTGTTTCCCAACCTTTTCTGTATTATTTCTCTCCTAGGAAGCCTCCTTAGACAGTCCCCCAATCCCTCTACAGGAAATCTTACTCTACAAATATACTGTATATCTGTTTATGTTTCTCTCTCTCTCTCTCTCTCTCTCTCTCTCTCTCTGTGTGTGTGTGTGTGTGTGTGAATCTTGTTCTAAGGAGGGCAAGAAAATTCTACATATATATGTATATATATATATATATATATATATTTCATAATTAAAGAGTAGGATTTTCTTGCCTTCCCTAGAACCAAATTTCCCTCTCTTGAGGGTGAAATGGTATACGTGGACAATGAGTATGCTAGAGCAGTGGTTTCCACTCAGGAGCATTCTGCACCAGCAAGTTGGCAGTTCCTGAAGGTAGTTTTGAAGGTCATAACTGCAAAAAGAAGAACAGGAGGGAAGGTGCTGGTTGCTAGAGTAGAGGCCGGTGATGCTGGCAAACATTATACAGGGCAGCCCCAGCAATAAGATATAATTTGGTCTAAAATGTAGACAATGGGGTTGGGAAATTTCACTATATAGAGAGAAATTGCTTGAGTTTGAATCTTAGATGTACCGCTTACTCAGGGATAACCTGTGGTTTGTGTCTATAAAATGGAAGTTACATTGGTATTGAGTATATAAGGTGAGAAAAATCAAATGAATTAATACATACAAAACACCTGGAACAGTGCCTGGCACATGGAGAATGCTCAACAAAAATGAACTGATATTTTAAATAGCATGATTTCTTACATCAAGTTGAAAAAGTATATAAACATCACAAGATCCTTCTTGAAATTTGTATATATCTATTCATGTCACTGAAGCACATATAGTAGTTTATCCATGTTCAAGCTTAACTTCAGAATACCTTTAAATTTTTTTTTCTGAGCGACAGAGAGAAAAGAGATAGAGAGAGGAAAGAGAGAGAGACAGAGAGACAGAGGAGGGAGAATGAACCTATCCCATCTGCTTGTTCAGTCCTCAGCTGTACAGAACTAGGGCTGGTCCATGCCTGGGGCCAGGGACTGAGATCTCAATGCAGGTCTCTGACACAGGTGGCAGGAACTCAATTACTTGAGCCATCACTGCTGCCTCCCAGGGTCTTCACTGGTGGGAAATTGGAGAGGAGCCAGAGCTGTGAATTGAACTTAGGCAATCAGATATGGGCTACAGGCATCTAAGCCACTAAGCTAAATGCAATCTCCCCAGAATGCACTTTTGTAGTGGCTAACAAGCTATTAGATTTGGCAGATTAGTGATTAGATGAGCAAATACAGTGAGAAAGAATCAAGGATGCTACTGCAGACAAATGTATTCCATTATACTGTGAAAAAGACTTGAATATAAGAGCCTGAGATGTATCTTTTTGGGGGCTTCACTAGCTAATCAGGAAGCACCACTCTGACAGTCGATATATCCTGGTGGCAGATCAAGAAATGCTGTTCTAAATGAGAATTTTTGGGTTCATAGCATAGTGAAACATAAACTAGTGATCTGAGTATTTACATTATAAATATCTTTACCAAATAATAGCTGAAGCCCTGAGTTTCTTGCTATTTATTTCCTATTAGAACATCAGTGTTTGCATAGACAATGCAGAGGATTTGAGTGAAATGATCTTTCGGGATGTAAAAGAAAATATGGCTTCCTGCAAAAATCGAGATCATCCTACTTTTTCTCCCTTTCAGTTAATAACAAAAAGCAAGAACGAAAGAATATGAGGGACAATCCATTTGCTTTCATCCCTTCAACAAGCCCACGACTTGACATTTCCTAAACTGAGCTGCTTTTCCAGGTCATCAGTTTAATTCTGCACCGTTTCCCAGTCTTTAATGTGTATTGCAGAATTATGCTGAAATCATTCATGGAGACTCTTACTTCTAGGGATTCTATTTTTTGCTTTTTTCTCATTTTCTGCTGTCTCCTGCAATCTCAACAAAATATTCACATGAAGAAAAAGTGGGGAAGGGAGAGGGAGGGAGGGATGTGGAGACAGAGAAAGAGAGATGGAGAGGGGGAGAGGGAGGGACGAAGGGAGAGAGAGAGATGACTATAAAAATCTAGATGATGACAGACATAGCCAGAATTAGAAGGTATGGTCTTTAGAGAAAACTGCCTGAACTGGGATTCTGGAATTGCCACCTGCTAGTTCTGTGCTTGCTGTCTGGTTAGAATAAATGACCCAACATCTTAGAAGCACAGGCCCGAGAGCTGTGTCTGGGGCACAGACATGTTCAAGATACAAGTTAGCTATTGGTCATTTGCTTACCATGGCTGCAAATGAATCACCACTGTAGTGAATTCAAAGGTTCAACGCTTGAGTAGATTAAAGAAAGAAGACAAATATCTTTCCTTAAAAATACTACCTTCCCATTGTTATGCTGATAACGTGTCTCCTTTTCTGTTGCAGAGGATTTCTTAGTATGTTAATTTTTGAAAAATGATGTGCTTCAGCAGCAAAGAAAATCAATCCCATGCAGAAACAAGGCAACACACCAATTCTTCAATGTTACAAAAAAGCATCCACATATGTTTTTCAATGGCTGACTTAGTTTTACAAAGTCTCTGGTGGCTATGTGTCCTTCAAATGTCTCTTTCTCTTGTTAAGTGTAAAGTTTCTCTCTTTGGGCTCTGTTGGCTCCCAGCAGCCTTTTGTGTTACTGTTTCCCTGAGAGCATAGGAAGGGAAGTCAAAGGCGATGGGAAGGGCATGGCTCTTCTCTGTCTAGGGGATATATTTGTAAAAAAGACTCTTCTAATATCACTGTTATAAAAGTTCTGCCTTCTCTTCTTGCTACAATTTCTGCTCTAGAATCATAACATTGTTGTATATAACTTCTAGAAATGCCTAGACATGAATAGATCATTTTATTGGATTCAGAGCAGAGTTGTTTGAAGGTTATTTTTCTTTCCACTTCCAGGAATTTCAGCGTGGGAGGACTTGAGCACCACACTGGCCCTTGTGTTTCAATCAGGCCTCTTTTAAAGCAATACATTCTGGGGGGCTGGGCTTCGTAGAGGCAGGAGCTCCTTTAAAGCGTGCGGGCTGATGCCTCAGGCAGTCTGATTCCTTACCAGTGTCTGAGAAACACTTGATTCCTGAAAACGCATCCATCACCATTCATAAACTGGCGCTCTGCCTCACTTACTAGTAACAGCATGATCTGGGGGAAATTATCTAAGCTCTTTGTACCACAACCTTCCCTGCATGCTTATGAAAAACAAGAGGGGAGAAGGAAAGAATATGGATATAACCGGGGCCAGCGCTGTGCGCAGCATGTTAACGCCCTGGCCTGAAGATCCGGCTGCTCCACTTCCAATCCAGTCTCTGCTATGGCCTGGGAAAGCAGTAGAACATGGCCCAAGTCCTTGGACCCCTGCACCCATGTGGGAGACCCAGAAGAGGCTCCTGGCTTCGGACTGGCACAGCTCCGGCCGTTGCGGACAATTGGGGACTGAACCATCGGATGGAAGACCTCTCTCTCTCTGCCTCTCCTCTCTCTGTGTAACTCTGCCTTTCAAATAAATAAATAAATCTTTAAAGAAAAAAAGAATATGGATATAACCAAGGCTTATCTCATAAGGTCATTATGAGAATCAAAATGGCATGAAGAGAAGTAAATTACAATTCTTATGCAAATAGCGTACAAGATTAATATTAAAAGAATTCCAAACTTTTTTTTTTCATTTCTCTTTAACTTATCTCTCTTTTTTAAAGGATTTTATTTATTTATTTGATAGGTAGAATTATAGTCAGTGAGAGAGAGACAGAGAGAGACAGAGAGAGGTCTTCCTTCCGTTGGCCTGAATGGCCGCAACGGCCGGCGCTGCGCCGATCCGAAGCCAGGAGCCAGGTGCTTTCTCCTGGTCTCCCATGTGGGTGCAGGTGCAGGGGCCCAAGCACTTGGGCCATCCTCCACTGCTATCCCAGGACACAGCAACTGGGACTAGAACCGGCGCCCATATGGGATGCTGGCGCCGCAGGCAGAGGATTAACCTAGTGCGCCACAGCACCAGCCCAACTTAATGTATCTCTTGACCTTCTCAGAACAATGGTTCTTGGTAGGCCCACATTTGATAATGTGTCAGAAATCACAGACAACTGTGCATAAACTGAATAAATCCTGATTTATTTATATCTTATCCTGGGCATAAGATCTCCATAATGATTCTTTCTAGAATTCAGCTAACAAAAGTAGGGGAAAACAGTGAAATATTTAAGATCATGATTGCAATCATTTTACAAGTGAAGAAACGTAAGAAGAGACTGATCAAACAATTTACTGAAGTTATTCTTTCAATAATTGACCTTAAATTTGCCTTTTGCTCACATCAATAAAAATATTAACTCTTTTCCTTGCTTCCATATTGCTGTTTTATTTTTAGGTTAAATGTGTGGGACATAACATTTCATTCAATGAATATGGGAGCGCAAAGGCAAAGGGGGGCATTTCACAGCTAAGAAGTTTAGGTTAACAGAACTATTCTTGAGCACGTGAAAGAAGGATATGTACCCAAATTTTAGAAATGTCAGATCATTCTTTCATTTAGCTACTCAAAAATAGGAGTTGACAGCTGAGTCTGAAAAACATAGTGTCTGTTACTCAGACACTTACTTGGAATATGTCTGTTAATTTCAGTGTGGGTGGAAAGAGAATTCTGTTTATTTGAAAGTGTAATATAGATGGAATGTAAACAATGCCAAGGCTATGGTTTCAAAACTTGTGTTTTCTGCAGATATATTCTGAATAGGTTTTATGTGCCAGGCTTTATGCTAGCAGTGAGGATTTTTTAAATTTAATAAATGATCATTGTCTCTAGTTGAAAATATTAGTCAAAAATACGGAATCCACAAATTACAAATATTTGACCAAGTGTCAGATGAAAGGGAGATAATAAGCGCTATGGGAAGTCAGATGCTGAGAGAAGATGAGGGCACTGAAGAAGCTAAAAAAGCATTAAATAAACAGAATTTGAGCAGGACTTTTAAGGAATGGGTGGCATTTGACTTTTTTTTTCTTTTTTAAGAGGTCTTCCATCCACTGGTTCACTTCACAAATGGCTACAAAGGTCAAGACTGGGCCAGGCCAAAGCTAGGAGCCAGGAATTCTTCTGGGTCTCTCACGTGGGTGCAGGGGACCAAGCACTTGGGCTTTCTCTGCTGCTTTCTGAGGCCATTGGCAGAGAGCTGGATTGGAAGTGGAACAGACAGGACTCAACTTGTGCTCATATGGAATGCGAGCACTGCAGGTGGCAGCTTAACCCATGAAGGCACAATGCCAACCCTGAATGGCATTTGAATAAATGAGGGAAAAGTGTAAGAATGCCCAAAGCGCTGGGGTCAGGTTGGGATAATTGGTATCAAGATGGAGGAGGCGACAGTTACAAAGGCAGGTGTAGATGTGATGGCAGTAGCTCCTCATTTTGGTTAGGTACATGGTAGAACACCCTCTCCTTCCTGTGAAGTCCAAGATTAAAAAAAAAAAGGCTGTGTTAATAATATTAATTCACATTGGAACCATTGCACAATCTATTAGTCAGAAGAGACTAGTAAAATAATTCAATAATCCCGGAATATAGTAATGAGGATTTGAAACTGGACAGTGGGAGAGAAAATTATAAGATGTATAATATAAAATTACCATTTAAAACTCATCTAATGCTATCAGCAATACCATAATGCCACTATTGTCACTGAAAAGAGCAAGCCTATAGTCTTTTTCAAAGTATCAAATAATATGCAAAAAAAAAACTACCATTTCCTTCAAGATGTCAGCTATTTGAGAAATTTTCACATTGTATGACTCTTACCTTCTCTCAAAATGGGTCAAATTATCAGAAAAGTGAACCAACTCAATTCTCACCGCTACTAAGAAGATATATTATTGCTCTTCCCAGCAGTACAGAGCTATTTCATCTATTTAGATTCAAGAAATGTTCTGCTTCCTAATAGTGACAGATACTTTACCGCTCTCCCCACTAATGGCTTGGCATATGCTCTCTCACTAAGACCTTACACACATATTTACTATATATTATTCAATGACCATTTTACAGATGAGGTCATTGAGGCATAGAGAAAAAACTTCCCTGAGTACACAGTCAGCAAGGAGGTCATTAAGGCGTACAACACAGGTCTGCCTGGCTTCTTGCATGCGTTTTCTTAACTAGGACACACTACTATTTTCCATGACCCTCCAGTCGTGATTGCCTTTTGCATCCTAAGACTTAGGAATAATATCACATTATGCTTTCTTGCATGAGTCCCACAATTACCTGCATGAAATACACATTATTTTCCTTTTACAGATGAGAAAAAGCAAGCTGAAACACATGAATGGATCATTAAAAAATGTTGTTTCAGGAACTTATTCTGGACCACTGTAGAGTCATTTCACTCCATGTTGCTTCCATTTTTTAGTATCTTTCCACATCGGAACTGTGTGAGCCAGTCCAAAAAAAATGTAGGGGACCAGTGATTTGTGGTTTTATATTTTGATAATTAGAATATCAAATGGTAATAATGCTTAGCAATAAGATAAAAGAGAATTATAGCCCTTTTTTTCTGTTTAACTAATGTAACCTTTTCCTAACATATGCTAGGGACGCTCTGAGAAACCTAGGAATTGTAAAGTGAGTATGCATACCTGAAACCAAACAAGTTTTGTCTCCTGTTTATGATAAAGGCAGAAAAGACATTTTAACTGATTTATAAAGTAACTAATAAAAACACTAATACCACCATCTACAGATCAAAGGATAACATGCACGGGGGCATGACATGCTTAAATATTTCCTTTTTGGAAGGAAGACCTTTTTGGAAGATTCCCTTGTTTTTCTTATTGGATGGAGGTACAGTTTCCTTGACAACCACATTTTGAACATACTGCCTATACCTCAGTGTTCTACAGCTTATTTAAAAGTCAAAGTGTGATATTCTTACTTAGCAGTGATTGCACAATTTATATATGATATCTACAAGATACTACAGAGAAGATATTAAGTAACTAAGATAAAGGAGATTGTAAAGACCGAGGTATTTGAAGCCATAAAAGGCTTTTAAGTTTATAGTTATTACTTAAGGACTTACCATCTCTTTGTAATTATCTATTTATGCTTGCTTGTTCATTAACCAGAAACAGGTAATTCTGGGTTTATACTGACACTTATCTAAAATTAGAAATAATAGGAGAGTAACAACTAGTTTATGGCAGTTCTCTGGTCAGTTACAGGAATAATTCCAAATTGCTCAAGATGACTCTGAGCATCCATGTGAAATCTTCCTGCTAAGCTTGCTTTTCCAGAGGACTTTCAATACCCCAGGGAACTCCTGTGCAGCACGGGAGAAAGTGAAGTAAATGGGATTGGGTTTGGCAGAGCTTTTCGAATGCTAGAAATAGTGGGAAGTCTGTCTAGCCTGTAGGCACTTGTCCAGAAGCATCATATTCAGGTTCATTTTTCTTCAGGGAAGTAAGACTATGTATTTTTTACTACCTTTTGCTCTTGTGTGTGTGTGTGTGTGTGTGTGTGTGTGTATATATATATATATATATATATATAAACACAGCTTAATCTTTGTATCCTCAAGTGTGCCCTTTAAAATAGTGCTATGTTTTTAAATTACTTTGGCCCATGCTTTGTCTTTCAAATGCACACTTTTAGGGAAGTGTCCTGGAACAGGTATTCCTCATTTGGTTATGAGCCTATCTGCAAACTTTTATATATAGATGGTTGTAAGCATTTTTTAAGGGAGTTTCAATTATTTGATCAAGTTCTAAATGCGCTGAAACTTCAGACAAATGTTAACATCTGCTTCCTTCCACAATTTGCTGCCTGACTTTGCAACTTTCCATCTTTCTCTGACACAGTTCTGTCCTCTCAATTCTTCTCAGCATCCCCTTCTCTGATGCTATTCTAAATGTTCCCTTACATTTGCTGCTTATCAGATTTTTTAATGTGTATAGATTTACCATCAGATTTTCTTTTCTTTTCTCTATCAACTGAACTCATAATTTGGGTAATTTGTCAGAATTAGCTCATCATGTAATAAATCAAAGCCAGACATGGAGAAGATACTACAAGTTCTAGAGTTTTGAGAAGACATTTCAGAGTTTCCTTTTGAGGTCAATTAGTACCCAAAAATGTTTGACCATACAAGCTCTGATAAATACTTGGATAATTTGAAATTAGCTTAATGCAAAGGGTTCCCTTACTTCATGTAAAGTGTTCACTTTACACAGCTCATAAGATAATGAGTGCAGATAGTTCTAGATGGTGGTAGAGCTAAATGCTCAGCAAAACAAGATATCCTTCATATTCTTGCAGCCACGCAATTTGCTAAACAACAGAGTGAGAGGGACAACGAAACTATTAAATCTTCAAGTTTAATGGAGCTCCAGAGCCCACTCATTGAGACAGGAGAAGATCATGTGGCATGTTGTAGAAAGGAATGCTATTCATAAACATACAAGTGGCTTGAGGATTGATTTTTTTATATGAGCAACTCCTTTTCCTGGTTCCTTTGAGAGAATCAGATAGAAAATATGTGCACCAAGGAATACTCATTCTGAAAGGAGATGTTAATTGGTGTGTTAGATGTGTGCTATGTTCATTGTTTCCTGATCTATACTTTTAGTGACTATGTCACTACTGTCTTTACTCAATGAGAAAATGAATTGGATTACATCTTGTTTACACATTTCTTAAACATACCTATTGTTATAGAACACCCACAAAACTGACTGGAAGAATCGCTACAGAATTCTCAAAACTGGGTCTGCTAGCCTGATATATAGCAAGTCAATTATTGATGCATGGGAAGAAAGTAGGTATTTATTGTAAAATACAGAGCATGAACTCACCCACTACTGCTTAATTTCCAAGCTCCTAAAGGGGTTAGGATAAAGATCTTACAGACTGAAGTTGGAATTGAGATGTACATGTTTCACCTTGTGTCCAAGTCTCTGATCTGGAGTGCCTGTGGCCCTAAAGCAATTGGTCAATAATAGCATATTCTTTATTAAATCTGATGGCAAAGTGTATAGTCCTCCAGTTCATCTAGAGGCTACATGAATGCTGTAGTCATGTTTGGCTTTGGGCCTGAGGTCTCTGGAAAAGAAACTCCTTGAGACCAAACATCATGATGTCATTAATGGGGAGATAAATGACCTCAAGTGTCTGGTGTTCAAGGACTCTGTAGGGTCCCTACACCACTCCCTCTATTCTGTGAGCTAATTTTAGTAAGAGGCTGATTTGCAATAGTAACAGCAGGAATAGGAAACTGTAAGCTAAAGGGATGAAGTAGGATACCATGGGGGACTAAGATATGATGGTATCTAACACATGCATGCAAGGCACCATAGGGGCTTGGTTTCAATCTCTGAACTCTCTCTTCCATCCTTACCAGACTTGCTCCAGTAATTCAGCAGATGGTTGCTTCTCTGGAGAGAAATCGGGGAACATCTCAGAGAAGCTGACAATAGAGATGCAGCTTAGCGCCTTATTAACGCTATGCCAATCTTTTCTTCCAATTCAGTGAAGAGAAGCAGCTCTTCTCTCAGCACACTTTGGAGAGTATGTTGAATCTTGTGACTTTGAAAATTCTCTAGGACCCAATTCTCAGATGCTTTTTCAACTCTAACCCCTTTGAGACCTAATTTTCCTCTAATATTCTCGGGATTTCCTTGCAATGGAGAGTCCATTTGTTCTTTCACCTCTTGGAAGGAATCTGCTTCCTTCTCATGATTTACTACGTGTTGGTTCAGAGGGGTGAAAGTCAATGGTGAGGAACCTCCTTCTTCCTGAGTTTCCTATTCTTACCTGCCAGCTCACAGGATGAATGTGCCTGATTCTGCTCCAAATTCCTTCACTGGCAGAGAGGCTCAACTCTTTCCACCTCCTCCACTGATGCTTAAAAGGCATGTGATAATGGTTGTATTTTCTCAAGGTTTAGACATGAATGAATTGTCCATAGAAGCCTAATCATGACTGATGTACATCTTCTCATCAAACTTTTCCCAATGATAAGGTGGAACAGTTCGAAACCTATTATTCTGATTTTGTGCATGTCTATTTATTAGACATTCTGAACTCAAAAGGTTATGGAGCAGAAGCTTAAGACCCTCTTAAAATCGCATCACTTTCATATTTAATGCAAACAAATGTGCTCTGCTAATCATTTTATTTATTTTACTTTATTTTATTTTTAGTTGACAGAGTTAGACAGTGAGAGAGAGAGACAGAGAGAAAGGTCTTCCTTCCGTTGGTTCACTCCCCAAATTGCCGCTATGGCTGGAGCTTGCCAATTCGAAGCCAGGAGCTAGGAACTTCTTCCAGGTCTCCCACGCAAGCACAGGGGCCCAAGCACTTGGGCCATCCTCCACTGCACTCCCAGGCCACAGCAGAGAGCTGGCCTGGAAGAGGGGCAACCGGGACAGAATCTGGCCCCCCAACCAGGACTAGAACCTGGTGTGCAGGCTACACAGAAGGAAGCCTATTGAGCCGCGGCACCTGCTGTTGTTGTTCTTTCTCCAAGTTATTTTCCTATTACTAATGCATACTTACATTGACCTTCTTTGATCACTATAAATGATTATGTCTGGTGATGCACAGAATGATTTATACTAAGGCCTATCTCTTCTCCTCCAGGCTTCAATATAACTATAATTTAAAAATTTTAAATCGATAAACTATTTGTATCTTATTGAGTCTTTGACTTATGTGGCATAGTTAATCCATCAGCTAGCCAGCCACTTCTATCTTCAAAATATTTCCTGAACCCAACTGATTCTTGCTAATACAATCCACTGCTATCAACTATCTCTTGTCTGGATAGCTATCATAGGTTACTAATCGTTTTTCTTGCTTCCACTCTTGGCTACCTGCAGTGTGTTCTGCACACAGCAGCCAGACTGGTATAAATGAGTTAGTTCTCATGAACTCTGCTTTCCAAAGACTTCTCTTATGCTTGCTAGGGCCAAGGTCTTCCTCCCATATCCTAAAGACCTGCACGACATGGATCCTGGCCTCCAAATCGTGCCCCCTTTCCTGGCGATCCCTGAAGCTCTGTGTCACAGGCTGCTTGCTATCAAGGACACCACAAACGCTCTCCTCAGAGCTATAGCACTGGCCGTTCCCTCAGCTGGAATGCTTGTGCTGGATATTCACAGGCTCCTTCCTCATATTTTAGGCTCCTTTTGAAAGGGCTCTCATTTAAAACTTGCTTGCATTCTTGACAACCTCCTCTAAAGATGCTCCCGCCCAATCAGATCTGTAATCTCTCTTTATACTCTTACCTGGAATGTGGACTACATGAGATCAAGTGCAGTGTATGTGTTTTGTTGTTGTTGTTGTTGTTGCCATACTGCTAGCACTGACAACAGTGCGGCAGTAAAGAAGCCCAGTAAATACTTATAGATTTGATTAATATGTAAAAAGAGCATTAATAAGAGAGCGAGCACAGATGTTTCAATGATGCTGTAGATAGGCACCCAAAGTTTTGAACTTCATCTAGAGATGGTAATCATTCTATAGAAAAATAAAGAAACCAGTTGCATGTAGTGAGCATCCTTAACCCTCAGAAAGAAAAAAATCTCTTAAAAGTTTGTCCCTTTTATAGGGTCCATGGATTGTTTCCATCTAGTTGAAAACACAGATTCAGGGTGCCATGAGGAATTGTTCTTCTCCTTTTAGACATTTCAGAGACATTTCCAGTGCAGTGATTCTGAGAAGGCTCAATGGGAATCCATCTGTAAACTGTGTAACTATAAAATATATCAGCATGTGCTAATAAGTGAAAACTATCCATTCTCCCCTGACTATTATTTGCCAGTTTTAAATTGTATTTGTGTGAAAATATTTTCCTATTGTGTATTATTTACCTTGTAGATACACTGTTACTTTACTGATGGCCATTTTCTTCATGCTCAGTTCATCTCATTTTATATGTTGTCTCCAAAGTCATGGCAGTGACTACTGCTGACTCCCAAGTCCTGGACAAGCTTCACATTTATTTAGCTCCCTGATCATCTCCATTTGCATATGTCACAAAATTACTAAATGGAACAGGAAATGGATAATTCTTTCCACCAGACTTGTTATCTTTATGCATTTCTCATCTAAGAAAAATAAGAGTGATGTCAGATCTCCCTCTCTCATGTAATTTTCCATAATCAATCAATCAATAAGCACATTTTATACACTTAACCCCCTCAGTAGCTCTCAACTGGTCTTCTGTCTGTTCCTAGCAAGTCCTCTATCCTTAAGGATTCTCTAATTTCACCACAGATATAATTTCTTTAACTTAGGCTAACATCCCTTCCAGCTGTCCACTGCATCTCATACAAATCCAAATACAGGCATTCTCCGTGTCCTGCAACAACTCCTTAAGTCTTGAGGATAAAGGTCGATTAAAGACTACCAGATTATGCCCTCCTTCCTAGACGTTGTGCATCTCTCTCCAGCTCAGACTCTTGGCGGTATCTCACACAGACTCTGCATCTGCTGTTCTGAATGCTAACCATTTGCCCAATGCCCAATGTTTCTTCCACACGTTGTTCCTTCCACTTCAAATGCCCTTGGCTACTACCTCAGTTCAGTCAATTTTTACTTGCCCTTTATGACTTCGTTGCTAAGAATCCTTTTCCGAATTCTCGGTGTTCTTCATTTTGCCCATTCATGGTGCTCCTCTAACAACGCAAATAGATTTTATGATTCATCATACCATACTATCATTCTTATTATTTATCTCTACTGTCCTACTTGTGTAGTTTGAAATTCTAAAGGTTAATGATGGTGTTTTTGAACATTTTTATGTCTCAAGTTGTCTAGACTGATAATGTTCATTAAACATCCATGTTAAGAAAGAAGAAAGAGTGACTTAAAGCTTTGCTACCTAGACCTAGAAGAACTTTTCAGAACCAAACAAAATTAAGATACAATGTTTAAGGCCTTTGTTGTAACACAGCAGGTTAAGCCACTACCTACAATGCCAACATCCCAGATGGGTGTCAGTTCATGTCCTGGCTGTTCCACTTCCAATCCTGCTCCCTGCTGGTGGCCTGGGAAAGCAGTGAAAAGTAGTCCAAGTTTTTGGCCCCTGCCACCCACATGGAAGACCTGGAAGAAGCTCCTGGCTCCTGATTTTGGCCTGGACATGTGGCCATTTGTGGAGTGAACCAGCCAATGGAATAATATTCTCTCTCTCTCTCTCTCTCTCTCTCTCTTTCTCTAACTTCCTTTTCAATAAATAAATAAATCTAAAAATAAAGATTTAATGTTTATGTTTTGAGGTACTGTGGGCAAACATTACATGCTATTACATATAACGGGAACTTACAAATGCAGAGATGTAGGGAATGATGATTTTTCTATTTTGGTTTTCAATCAAAAGGTAAGGACTATTTAAGTTGTAGAACACAGTCCTGGTGTGTGTGTATGTGTGTGTGTGTGTGTGTTGGAAAGGTACAGGAATCATGACAATTTGGCAAATGACTTCTGAGGAAGTATTCCAATTTTAGTGTTACATTAATTTACTTTCTACTGGCAGTTAAATAATTTGTTGCTACTGGATCGTGTATATATTTTAAATATATGTATTTCAATAAATAAGGCTATCTTTCTACGACCCATCTATCTATATTTCTTTGGCATCAATGCAATTATATAAATACCCAGGACATAAAAGCATATTAAAACCATTGATTGAGTGATGAAAAGTTGATGCACTTAAAATTCTTCTAATTATATTAGTGAATTTTCTTTTTTATAAGTGGGATTTGAAAAACACAGATTTGATTTGAAGCATAATTCATAGTTTCCTTTATTTCCAGCCATTTGCTCCATATGATTTCTTGTGAGCATCATTTGTGTAGGTTTGGCTGTAAGTACGGTCTCCAAACATATAGTTTATACAGTCCCAACAACGTAAGAAATAAGAAAACAAATACTATTCAGCTGATTAGAATGCACTGCAGGAAGGCATCAATTATTGAATGATTCCAGTCCTTCACCTCAAACTGCCTGAAAGACCATTCCAAACATTTATTACTCAGAGTGAAAAAGCACTGCCTTGGATCTCTGCTGACTATTTCCCTTTCACTTTCATTAAGGCTTCTTGTACTGTGTAAGCTGCATGAACAAAAGTAACCTACGTTATCTACACATACAATCCTGTGTACTTTAATTAGATCCTGTTTTGTCATTTCCATAGCAGGCCTCCCTGTTCCCCCCAGTCCTGTAATTCATTCCTTTCCAGCTATTGTTATCTGGGCTTCATCTTCTTTCTTTTCATCAAATTTAATTTAACTTTGAAAAAAAGTGGGATGGAGATATGCAACCTCAATAGCTCACACTACAGG
This sequence comes from Lepus europaeus, assembly GCF_033115175.1. Classification (NCBI taxonomy): domain Eukaryota; kingdom Metazoa; phylum Chordata; class Mammalia; order Lagomorpha; family Leporidae; genus Lepus; species Lepus europaeus. The sequence continues at coordinate 15,320,646 of NC_084840.1, read as the reverse complement.
TTTTGTAGCATTTAACTAGAATTACATTTGTAGGATGGATACATCCTGACAAAAGGAAACAAAAGCAACATCTCTGATGGGCAAAGATAAAAATGTTTCCTCCCGCTCCATCATGTGCTTAGGCACAATGGCATCTAACAGCTTTGTAAGGTTTTTGACATTAGGGACCACCTCTTTTATGTGCTCTGAATTGATACTGGCACCCCATAGGTGTTTAATAAATATTAATACAACTAGACTTAATAATAAATGAAAAGGAAAAGCTTCTCGAGTAAACCCCGTGGTGGATGCCCATCGCAAGATGTGATTCACTGTTTTCAAAGGCAGCCTTTTATTTCAGACATAATCTTCAACACTCATAATTTTATCTGTTTCATTTAAAATAATATAAAGAGTATCCTTAGCTATTTCTTCATTTAGTGCAAAGTAAAATTTCATTTCCAGAAGAAACAGTAACAGAGGCACAAAAACCAAACTGTAGACCATTCATGACGTACACTTGTATATCAGGAACTAAGGCCAGATGGGGCTATAAAATTAGCCCTAAATCTCAACATTTAATTCCATATGTTTCAACAGAATAATGTAGGACATCATTCAGGAGATAGGGAGGCGCTGGAAATATCGTTTTGCAATTTTTTACTTCTCTTTCCCCCAATCCTGACAACCACCCATACAGGCTTAGAAATTGGCTGTCCCAGTATGAGAGGAGAGGAGGGCTCACTAAACAGATTTGATATACTGAAGGGAGACAAGAGGGCACTGAAGTCGTGTGCAGGCAGCTTTGATTCACTCAGATGTGGAATGTAGCAATTTTAAGTGGGTTTCAAAAATACAGTTGCATCTTGTTGAATTTAATGACACAAAGAAATACTCCCTTTATCTAATAATTTGTTATTTGCAGACACAGAAAGGACTTTAGGTCACAAGATCGGTCATCCTGCATTCAAGTGGAGTTGGGCTAGCATGAATGACAGTTGGCTTGTTTACACAGCTTCTAGTCTATGTCTCTAGACATTTCGATAAAAAAGAGTACATACAAATCAGTCAAATAACAGGTCTGATTGATTTCACTCAATTCCTCCTATCCCCTACATAACTATTTCATTAGAAGGAACAACTTTCATGTAAAGTTAGTTTTTCAGTGATCTTACCTACTTATAAAAGTATCTCATCACCTCTATAAGGTGCCAGTGCTGTGGTGTGGTAGGTTAATCTGCCACTTTGTGAAAGTGGCATCCCATATGGGTGCTGGTTTGATTTCTGGCTGCTCTATTTCTGATCCAGCTCCCTGCTGGTGTGCCTGGGAAGGAAGTGGAAGATGACTCAAGTACTTGGGCCCTGCACCCCAAGAAAGCTCCTGGCTTCTGATCAGCCCAGCTCTAGCCATTGTGGCCATTTGGGGAGTGAACCAGTGGATGGAAGATCTCTCTCTCTCTCTCTGTTTCTTCCTCTCTCTCTGTAACTCGCCCTTCAAATAAAACAAACAAATCTGAAAGAAAGAAAGAAAGAAAGAAAGAAAGAAAGAAAGAAAGAAAGAAAGAAAGAAAGAGGTATGCTTAGATCTAGTAACTGTTCACTGGAAAAACATTTAATCAAAGCAAATTTTTTATGTATAACATTTGAGTAAGAATACTTCACTCCAAAAATAATAGCAAAGTACTTATAAAGGATGATGTAATGGGATAAATAACCCAAAATCCTTTTTAAAAATCAGTCAAAAACATTTTGGGTCTGACCCACAATTTTTCTTTTTTCTTTTTTTCCAAACAATACTGACTGTAATATATAAAGGATCAAAATATGGGGTGAATAGACTAAGATTATACCAAAACTTTCAATTTCTAAGGTATTGTTAGATGCTTCACTTTTGACTTAGAGAAGTTAGATTATCTAGTGTGGAATTCCAAATAGTGTCGAAGTGCATTATAGTAATTGATGTTAACATTAAGCAGTCTGGAAAGTTCTTGCCAGAAATGACACTACAGTTCAAGACGACACTAACTGGCTAGAAACGGGCATCTCTCTGGAAAGTGCTGCCTGTCAAAAATAAAATATTTTGACACATTTGCATGTCTGAAGTGTTAAGTTCCATGTGGATCACGAATTGGGAGACTAGCCACGGCTACCAGATATGCTCATCTTGCTCCCTTCTCAGCTGTACTGCAGACTAAAGTAGTAGTTTGGTTGTGGGCTTATATTCCAAACACAGCCAGTGTGACTGAGTTTCAGCCAGAGAGAAAGCTTTGCTTGGGTGCAGATACCAGGACTGTGCCCTTGAAGTATAACCTGAAGATCAAGCTCTCTAATTAAATGAGCTCAAATTTTAAAAGTAAGACTTTTAATATATAAATTCTCCTTTTAAGCAAAAATATCACTGGTAAATGTGATAAATTGTTTGATATTATCAGAAGTCAGTCCTTAGTAACAGCCCAGAGAGGTACCTTGTGTTTAGACAATAGGAATCATCACACTTCCATAATTCTTACAAAACAATTATTTTCCTGTAAATTTAGTTTTCAAAGCACAGAATGTTCCAAAGGGAATTAAGAAAGGGAAACAAGAGAAAGCAGATGAAAAAAATTTACTCTGATTTAGAATTTTGCATAAGTAAATATTAGGCACTAGTAGCCTAAAACATCCAACACCAAGAAAAAAGGGAAGAATTGGGCAGAAAAACCTATGAATGTGGAGCCACAATATGAATACTGTATTCTTTTTAAGGCATTATATAATGATCTTATGAACACATTAACCCAAAATAAAAGCTCTATGACAATAAAAGATTCAGAAAACAGAAAATGGAATCATCCTTTTACTATTTTTAAATTTCAATTTTAATTTTTACTTGTATCTATTTTGCGAGCATAAAATGTTCAAACTGCTTGTGGTACATCTTTACACATTTTAAACGGTTTTCACTTAAGACAAAACAACTATTATACATATTTTCACTTCTTCTTAAAACTTTCTAATGGATGTAAAATATTCTGTCATCTGCTTAAGTGCACCCTTCATTGATTAAAAAATACATTTAGTGCCTACGTATCCCAGGTTCTGTTCAAAGCACTGGGCATATAGCAGATATAAGTTCAATGTTTTGTTTTTACAGAATAATGTTCTAGTGGGGGACACAGACGGTAAGTACATAAATTTCTAATAATATAATGGATAGTTAGAAAACCAATGGATAGGAGCCTGCTTTAGAAAAAATTACCGAAGCACCGGTGCTGTGGTACAGCAGGTTAGTGCCCTGGCCTGAAGTGCCGGCATCCCATATGGGCACCGGTTCTAGTCCTAGTTGCTCCTCTTCCAATCCAGCTCTCTGCTAATGTGCCTGAGAAGGCAGTGGAAGATGGCCCAAATGTTTGGGCCCCTGCACCCATGTGGGAGACCCATAAAAAGATCCTGGCTCCTGACTTCGGAGTGGCTCAGCTCCAGCCATTGCAGCCATCTGGGGAGTGAACCATCGGATGGAAGACTTCTCCATCCCTCTTTCTCTCTGCCTCTTCTCTGAGTAATTCTGCCTTACAAATAAATAAATAAATCTTTTTTAAAAAAAAAAAAAGAAAAAGTTACCCAATGATCTCTCCAAGGGGAAATATTTAAAGAAGACATGAAAGAAGGCTGGAGTCATTCATTAAACTCTCTTGGGGAACATTGGGCATAGGGAAGAGAAAATACATAAACCCCGAGATGCTTGGAGAAATCAGAAAGCCAGCTCAGTTATTCTGATTCTACGAAAGAAAGAGGTATGGGCTGGCGCCGTGGCTTAACAGGCTAATCCTCCACCTTGCGGCGCCAGCACACCAGGTTCTAGTCCCGGTTGGGGCGCCGGATTCTATCCCGGTTGCCCCTCTTCCAGGCCAGCTCTCTGCTATGGCCCGGGAAGGCAGTGGAGGATGGCCCAAGTCCTTGGGCCCTGCACCCGCATGGGAGACCAGGAGAAGCACCTGGCTCCTGGCTTCGGATCAGCGAGATGCGCCGTCCACAGCGGCCATTGGAGGGTGAACCAATGGCAAAGGAAGACCTTTCTCTCTGTCTCTCTCTCTCTCACTGTCCACTCTGCCTATCAAAAAAAAAAAAAAAAAAAAAAAGAGGTATGAAATGAAGTCAGCACCATTACGAGGCCAAAATATAGGACAGGGGCTGGGAATACATAGTAAGGACGTCTTCTTTATTCATACACTGGCATCATCAAACTTTTGGGAGCAGGGGTTGATCTAACCTACTTGTGAGTGTTTTGAAGAGGGTTGATCATAGAGATAGAGACAAGAAGAATGCTAGCATACTATTGCTGACTTAGATACCAAACTAATCAATGTCCTACTCTTCAATAAAACATATCTGTCTACACTTACATATTGATGAGACACAAATCTTCAAGTTAACAGGTACTTTAACAGAATCTGAACCATTAATAAATTGTATGTGAGTTACAGAAAGGCACCTCCTTGGGTCTCTTCAACAGTACTACAACATCACATTAAAAAGACAAGGTTCTCTTTGTTTTATTGCAATGTGTCAGGTATTTTTTTAAAAAAGCTGAGTTAATATATTCTAGATGAGGAGAAATTTGTGGGAAAGGGTCAGCCATGGTTTACTTGCCCACCCAATAAACATTATTTGATTAGGAATATTATGTTAGTGTTATAACTGATGGTTACTATTAACCTCTTTTTGTACAAAGGATATCCTTAAAATAAATTTACAAGAGAGGAAGTAATTGGTCCCTATAAAATTTTTCTATTTTATATCAAGCAGTATTTGAACTTAACACTAATGTATCATTTCAATTAGATTCTCTTTTAATCTAGCCTTGGGAATTGTAATAACCTGTAAATTGTATTTTTTAGTGTTTCCGTAACTCTTTTAACCTTGTTTTCCAGATTTTACCTGTCTATAAAAGCTGTAGACCTTGGCATGGATGTGTGTGGTCAGAGGCAGAAGAAGCCGTTGGATTAGTAAAACTATTTGTAACTGAAAGATTTCCTTAGAACTTTTGTCACTGTATTTGATCTGAAGCTGAAAAGCAATTTTTAAAAGGGTATTATGACCTTTAAATGTATCCTGTTTTAGTCACTCTGACAATTAAAGAAATTACAAGACAAAGTGACTACCTTTGAAAAAAACAATTCACTTTCTCTTTAGATGAGCTATGAATATGAATTGACAGGAGTATGGTATAGGAACATAAATATGGTATTTGGAGACATTTATTTAGTTTTTGTTTGAAAGGCAGAGAAAGAGGGACAGTGAGAGAGAGTGAGAGAGCACATGAGCACATAAGCTGGTTTAATCCTCAAATGCCCACAACAGCAAAGTCTGGACCAGGCCAAAATCAAGAACCAGGAGCTCAATACAAGTCTAACTTAAGGGTGTCAAGGACCCGAGAACTTAAGCCATAACCTGCTGCCTACCAGGGTGTGCGTGAGTAGGAAGCTGGAATCAACAATGGAGCTGGGACTTGAATCCAGGTACTCTGCTTTGTAGGCATCCCAACCTGAAGCTTATCTGCTAGGCCAAATGCTCATCCCTGATTACTTTAAAGGATCACAGTTGCTGACAAGCATTTTACATGACGATCTACAATCACTGAAGAGAACTTAAAGGTAGAAGATTCCACAGTTTTGAAGAACAAAAATAAACAAACAAGTAGGAGAGTTTGAAAACCACAGAATAAGGGTCAGCATGCAAGAGACTAGACAATAGTATTAATCTGCCATGTAACTCATTGTCTACTACAAACTTCTTGAGATTTACATCTGTTATATACAAAAATCACTTTCTTGAGTAGTTTTTCAAATATAATCTTAATGTCATGTTCAGCAGCCAAGGACAAGACGAGACCACCCAGAACAAAGACCTGGAATGCAGCCAGTCCACCAACTTCACTATAATACTGTAAACTATTCAATTCTGCTGAATCACACATGTTAATAGGGCCTAAAAAACAAACAGGTGTGCCTTCAACTAGAAAATCAAATAACCAAATAAAAGCTAAAAAAAGATGTGTGGAAGTCTTTTTAGCAGCATTACTTTGACTAGCCAGGAATCAGTGATCTACGGTCCGAGCCAACAATATTTTTAAAACAGAGACATAGGAGACTGGGGGGAATCAAATCATCCAACAAATGAAAGAACAAGGCCACAAGAGCTATAACTGTATTTCCAGAAGGAAAAAAAAAACACCATCATTTTCATAGAGGGAGGATGGCCTTCTATGCTATTCATAACTTCAGGTGACTTCACTGTAAAATATGTATTAAAGATTTGTGTACTGCCAATGACCAACCAAGTACAGACAGTCCTATTGGCAACAGTCCACACTCTAGAATGTCTAGGAGGATAAGTTGTTTCTCAGATTTCCTAGAAAGGATCTTCCAAGATGACATACTGATCACGTGTCTACAATAAGACTCTGTCCTCTGAAGCACAGAATCCGGAAATCCAGACTTAAAAATATGGGTCTCCAGATGAGGCTGTTGGTAGACAGTGACCAAGCAGGTGCAGTAATGAGGTTATTAGAAAGACTAATGTGGGAACAATCCATGTGGGGCAAACCTGAAAAATTAGATTACAGGTGAGTAAAATTAAAGGGATCACACTGAGATATTAAAGAAGCAGAACACTGAGAAACCAAGGAATGTGTAGACAGAGTTTTAGATCTGACCTCACAAGAAAAATAAGTAAGTAATTAGAGAGGGAGGACAAGAGAAGGATAAGATGAATAGAAAACACGCATTTAGCTTCCTCAGGATGAGACAAGAATCTGAGATGGGCAATCCAGGGCAAACACACCATAATGGCAAGCCTCGGGAGAATGTCTGATTAGAAAGGACTGTAGGATATATTCTCAGAACAGTTCAAGTAAAAGCCATTATAAAATCATTGCCACAACTGGCTTGCTGGATTTAGAAAATTCCATTTGTTGAAAAACAGAATTAAAAGATATATTTATTTTGATGTAGACATTTTTTTAAATCCATTCACTTTTTTTTTTCATGCATTTCTATGAAAGTTCTGAAGGCCTCTTGTATTACCTACCCAATCCTCCTAAGAGTAGAAATTATCTCAATAGCCAATTTACTTGATAACTGTTAACATTTTGTACATTATTTTCTGCATCTATAGTGGCTGCAAGAAGACAATAGTTCTTACCAGACAATAGTCAGAAGGACTGGAAGAACTACATGGAGCTTTTTTCCTCACTCTCCAGCCTACCAAAGGATTTGTCTCACCCAAAGCAACTTTGAATCAGGGTAATCAAATGGTAGAAGGAAAGAAGAATCAATGAGGTCACCATCACTGTCATCAGCAAGCATCCCTAAGATGTGAAGTTAGGGTCAGGGAAACATGGACTTAACGCGGATGCCCATCCTTTCCACAGCGATGGTGAATATCCCCATCTGGCTATAGCTGAATCTGCTTCTGGTTGTATCAGGAGCTGTTTAAAAGAAGTGCACAGGGGCTGGCACTATAGTGCAGCAAGTTAAAGCCCCAGCTTGCAGTGCCAGCATCCCTTATGGGTGCCAGTTCGAGTCCTGGCTGCTCCACTTTCGATCCAGCTCTCTGCTAATGTGCCTGGGAAAGCAACCAGGGATGATTCATGTTCTTGGACCCCTGCACCCAAGTGCGAGACCCTGAAGAAGCTCATGGCTCATGGCTTTGTATCAGCTCAGCTCTGGCCATTGCGGCCATTTGGGGAGTTAACCAGTAGATGGAAGACCTCTCTCTCTCTCTCTCTCTCTCTCTCTCTCTCTCCCTCTCTCTCTGTCTCTACTTCTCTCTGTGTAACTCTTTCAAATAAATAAATAAATCTTTTTTTAAAAAGTAAGAAAAAAGATGTTTGAAAGGAACAAAATAGTTTTTTAAATGTTAAGAATGCCCCGTTTAGATGCTCTCATATTATAGGCAAATTGTTTAAATTCAACAGAAATGGAAGATACTCACTCCTGGAAGTGTGGAGGAAGGATTCCCGGTTTTGATTAATCTATCTGCCCTCAGGCAGTTGCTATTGATTTTGGCTTGGCTGAGATCATGATGCTTTTATGACAGGGATTTATTTCTGCTGAGAGAGTTGGGAAACATTCATGTCTTTCAGATATTTCCTGGAGAAGTCTCATGTCTTACCAGCAACAATGCACACTCAGGACTAGCGACTTTAAAAAGGAAAGCATAGAATTTCTTTTTTAAAAAATGAGTATTAAAAGTCACTCACAGGATTAAAGAACATCTGTGATTCACCAAAGTCATTGCCTTTGTTAGCCCTTTCTTCTGGGGTTCAGTGCATATTCAAAGTCATGAACATGCTTTTCTCAGGTTCTTGATCTCTAACTCATTAAAAATTAATTGTTCATAAATGTTCTAAGTCAACACATCATTTCACTGACCCCATAGTTTTAGTTCCCAAATGTCAATTTCTTCCTTTGTGATACATTTTTTAGACATTTCAAAATGGCTTTAAATTATAAAACAAAAATTCTTAGGTAGTAATATAGAGTTCCCACAAGCCCTTCACCCCACTTCCCCTATTAACCCCCTATTAACATCTCATATCAGTATCCTTGTCAGAATTAACGAACCACACGCAGCTTCCCCTATTCTTTAATCAAAGTTCCTTTTATTCTTTCTACTTCTCCCAGTCTCTAGTAACCAATATTCTGTATTTATATCGAGTTCTCTCTTCCTTTTTCTTTTTAATTTAGTTCCCAAATATAAAGGAGAACATGTGGTATTTGTCTTTCTGTGTCTTACTTATCTGATTCAAAATGATGTCCTCCAGTTCCATTCAATTTGCTGAAAAATGACAGGATTTCTTTATTTTTTAAAACAGAATAGTATTCTATTGGCATATTATACCACATTTTCTTTATCCAATCATTTGATGATGGACACCTTGGTTGATTTTATATTTTGGCTTTGTGAGCAGTGCTGCCTCAAACATGGTAAAGCAGGTATATCTTTGAAAACAATGAGTCATGCCTTTTGGGTGAGTATCCAGTAGCAGGGTTGCTGAATCATATGGCAGTTCTATTTCTCCATACTGTTGTCTCAGTGGCTGCACCAATTCATAATCCCACTAACAGCATATCACAGTTCTTTTCTCTACATTCTCAGAATTTATTACTCTCTTCCTTTTCGATAAAAATTGTCCTGACAGGTGGCAGAAAACCTTTAAATGTGTATATAAAGTAAATGCTTAACAAACCAGATGCATAAGTCGTATTTGAATATTAATAATTGGTTTCTAACATCAGGCAAGGATAGTGAACCTGAGATCTATTTCGTGCTTAGCTCAGATATCACTGCCCATTCGTCACCATCCAATATTTATAGGCTCAAAGTGGGATTAAAATGGAGAGACTCTACCTTCATGTTCCACCCAGGAAACACTTGAAGTACAAAATACAACTTCACGCTTTAGATGCGTTTTTTTCCTAAAGACGTCCAATTACCTGACTGCAAAGATGCCTGCTCGCGGCACATGTGACCAGTGCACACTTACCAGCTCCCTGCTGCCTGATTCTGAACGCCTTCAGTTTGAAAGACTTCTAACTGCCCACAGCTGAGTCATAGCAGCACTCTCGACAGAGCTACATTTCCCATCTCTCAGATACATGCTTAGTTATCACTCGCATCAATGCAGTAGCTGAGAAAAGTGCTTCCGAGAGTTTCACTACTTCATCACCTGATTTCCCAGCCACTCCCAGAACCAGCACCTAGGGGTGCAGTGTTCTTAGGCTTTTCTACAGTCCCAACTCCAAAGGTCACTGATCTGGTTCAGAGTTCACATCTCAAAGAATGTTAGATAAACATGAACCTTCTGACTCTCCTATCCCAGGGTAGCTGCAACGCTAACTGTAAGTGAAATGTGTATGTTCCTCTTTGCGGATAGCTGCTGGACAGATTCCCAGTGGCAATTTGAAAATTGCACAAAACTAACAACTGGACCCAGCCAATAGGAGCTCCTTTACTTTCAAGGGTCCAGAGTAAGTCCTCAGAAAGCTCTTGGAGATTTTCACATAATGATCTCATCCAAGTTCCTTGGAGTTATTAGTAATTGGCTAAATTCACAGCTTCGATTCGATGTGATTCATCAACAAAATGTTTAACTGCTTATCAAAACCTACACAACTAGAGTCATAAATTTAGTACCAATAGAGTCCGATGCGTTCTTTCCTGTGGGACTGCAGGCTGACAAAGCAGACTTCCAGAGCATGCCAGGGCTTTTAGCGCTGACAGATATGAGGAAAAAAAAAAAAAAAACTGGCAACAGAAAAAAAGTCAATATTTTCCCCCTTATATAACGTATTTATTTTTCAGAAATTGGTTTCAATATTTGGAGTGCTTGCTTTCTAAACACTTACTTGCCTGTCTTCAACAAGCGCAATTATTATCCCTTTTAGTAGTCTTAGATCAAAGATATCAAAACGCGGAATTTGGTTTTTATGTAAAAATCTGTTCCCCATTTGGCACAGGGGACTCAGTTCCAGTCTCATGCATGGCCGCCTCCAGCAAATCACCCAAGCCGGGACGCACTTGCTGCTCGTTGCACGCGCGCACTGCGCACGAGGACATTCACAGCGAGGCTCCTCCCCTCCTGACGAAGAGTACACAAAGCCGTATCTCGCTAGACACATTGAAGAATAGCACAGTCTTTATATTTTCATCAGGAATGGCAGAAATATATTTTCTTTGAAATACAAAAATGAAGGCCCCAAATATATTTTCTTGAGGCAGCTATTGATAAGATGTTAAGTATTTTTCTATGCTTTGGTTAAAGCAGCCTAGGAACAGTAATCAGCTCTTCTTCTACTAGAAGGGGTTTATATTTTAAAACATTTTCTTTAAGAAAAGAGATGGATTTAAGATGTTGAAAAGACTTTATTTAAATATCAGTGGATGTTACTCCAAAACTGTCCCTTTTTTGCTTAATGGTGATGAGGTGATACTAAAGGAATGACATAATATGATAATTTATCTGCAAATGGTATACATGTAGATATGGTGGGCCAAGATGAACAGTAAACTACCTAGAACAACTCAAATATAGGAAAAAAGATTATATTTGACTGCTGGTAGGACATAAATTCTTTAGTCATAAGCAAAAAATGGTAAGAAAATAGTGAAAATAAACATATACATGGCTACTTCAAAAAGCACATGGAAAACGGAATTACGGTGCCAGAATTCAACCCAGCTGTTAATACGTCCACAGCCTTCATCGAAGAACTTGGGTTCCATTCCCAGCTCTGGCTCCTGACTCCAGCTTATCGCCAATGCAGTCCCTGGGAGGCAGCAGTGATGGCTCCAGTAACTGGATTCCTGTTCTCCAACAGAAGACCTGGACTGAGCTCACAGCTCCTGGCTTCCGCCTGGCCAGCCTTAGTTGCATGCGTTTGGGGAGTGAACCAGACAATGGGAGTTCCCTGTGGTGGAAGGTGTCCCATCCTCTTCCCTGACAGCTAATGTTAGACCTGTGTTAGCCTCTACCTGTGGCTGCCCCACTACCAACTGCCATGATGGTATTTTGCTCCCTCCCAGCCTGGGAAAGGAGCTGGCCAGGACCTCCGCTCCAAGTACAGAAAAAAATAGAAAGTAAATACAAAATAAGCAATAGAGAAACTACATGTTTGAAAAAAACCAGATAATATAAAAATGTAACTTGGGGCCGGCGCTGTAGCATAGTAGGTAAAGCCACTGCTTGCAGTGCCGGCATCCCATATGGATGCCGGTTCAAGTGCCGGCTGCTCCACATTTTACCCAGCTCTCTATTATGGCCTGGGAAAGCAGCAGAAGATGGCCCAAGTCCTTGGGACCCTGCACCTGTGTGGGAAGAACCAGAGAGAGCTCCTGGCTCCTAGCTTCAGATGGGTGCAGCTCTAGCCATTGTGGCCAATTGGGGAGTAAACCAGTGGATGGAAGACCTCTGCCTCTCCTTCTCTATGTAACTCTTTCAAATAAATAAATAAATCTTTTATTAAAAAAGTAACATCATCTGACTTTTGTAAAGATTACTGAAGTTCCTTTACAGAATTATATTCAAGATCAGTTGAACACAACAAAATACAGACCAGTAACTATATTATTCTATTATTTCAGTATCTATTAAAAACAAAAAATGAACAGAAAAGGGGTCAGAAATTAAAGAAAAGAGAATTAAGAGAGCATTTGTATATTCTGGTGCAAAACGTTTTTTGAAACCAATGCATAGATTTTTCAGAATATACATTTTCTACCAAGTTTTTGAAGTACCCTCAAATGTTTACAAGCATTGCCAACCATCCCCCTTTACACACACATACACACACAACTCATCATTTTAGTTGTAAAAAGTTCAGGACAATTTTCTAAAGTTTGTAATAAAAAATAAGAATAATGACTAACAACTTAAGGAAGGTTTGTTTTATGTGAAAGGTGCTGTCAAAAATGTAGGTAATGCTATTATCATTCCCATACTACAGATGAGGAAACTGAGTTACAGACTGATAAAAATGGTGGAACAAGGAGACTAATATAGGAAAACAATGCATACTGCCTTTGTCCAGTGTGCACTGGAATGTATTTTGTAATCAGTAATCACAAACATGACCAGTCGGTACTGTGACGTCATGAAGAATGTCTGTGTTAATGTACTTTGAACATCACTGTTTATGTATTTTAAGTTTTAAACTATTTCTAGTAAACCAGGTTGTTAGTCACGTTTTATTTGAGTTGTAATAGAAGATGTCCATATTCAACATCTATACTGATGTTCCTTATGTTTACTATAAGTATAAAGATATGTGTGTGCTTGGGAGGATATTTTGTATATATGTATGTAAATATACATATGCATGTGTATGTATATATACGTGTATATATATATATGTAATATATATATATATAAATTTAAGCAGAGGGAGAGAGCATGCACACTCTCATGTGCTGGTTCGCTCAAAAAATGCCTACAATTGCTGGAACAAGACAGGCTGAAGCCAGGAGCCAGGAACTCAATCCAGGTCTCCCATGTGAGTGGCAGGGACCCAAGTACTTGGACTGTCACTGCTGCTTCCCAGGGTATTCATTAGAAGGAACGCTCAAGTCAGGAACAGGAGGTGAGTATTGAATCCAGGTCCTCCAATATAGCACCCAACCATCGGAACTGCTAGGCCAAGCACACAATCCACATTCCTGGAAATTTAAATGTTATAAACTTAATTAAAACTTTATATTTGATCTCAGCCAAAAGGCAGAGAAGCAATTAAATTAAAACGTCATACTTCTATTTCTTTTATTAAAGTAGGTGATCAGTATAGTTTCCTATGGCTCCTCTGCAGCTAAAAATTTTATCCTTGGAAATATATAAAGATGCTCCTTGGTAGACATGTCAGTGTGACACTAGTTTTCTTTGGCAGTGTCTGCAATCCAATATATACTGATGTCTACCTTCCATTGAAGACTGGGATTTGGGAATTTTTCTTTACCAAGATATTAAGCTACATCTTGTTTAGAGAGACAAATTTACACTTCTTGGTATACTTTCCACAGACCTTCTACATAACATCAGAGTTCTTATGAACAAAGCTTTATAGCATCCTTTGTCAGGAAAGTACAGTTAAAATGAAACGCATGTTCCATCCTTCCTATGGTTCATTTATTTCTGGATGAAAGTTAACCTTGAGGATTAATGAACAAAGCAAAAAATGATGGTAGTAGGACTCAGGAAAAGTATGTTAAACAATTAAATATAATATTTGACAACTTTTGTAATTGAGAGCTCTCTTATAAAAAGTGTACTTTCCATAAACAGAGAAAGCAATGGGGAACCAGACAAGTCATGACTTACAAGGCTGAATATTTAGGGAAAAGAAGGCACAGAATAAAAAGAAAAATGCCAGCTTCATAATGTGGAGGCTGAATTAAAAATGGCTAAGCATTTCTATCTGTCAGTCATGTATGTTAAACTTCTAAGTTGTGTTATTCATGTAAAAAACTTTTGGTTACAAATAGTAGTAGTTGTTGGAGTAGTGGAAACATAAATACAACAAACATTGCTACTACAAAGACACATGTATTAGAAACTAGTAATACGCTAAGTGTTTCAGAATACATGCCAATATAGATGGACATTCTTACCAGAAAAAAAGAATTATGAAAGATTAGTAAGCATAGAAATGGGAATTATTCACTATCATCCTAGGAAATAAGATTTTAGAAGGTGTCTTTATAATAAAGCATAAAGTATTACATTTGTTTCACAGCTGTATTATATATAAGTATTGCAATTCCCTCCCATAGGAATAAAGTATTTTCTGCAGAATGAGTGAATTCCAAAGCAGTGTGAATTCTTATGCAATAAAATAAGTAAGTACAATCTTACACAAAGGAATTAGGTAAGAATGATCAAGAAAATTATTTCAACACAATAATTAGTTGCAACAGTTGAAAGATATTAAAGGTCTGGAAAGAATCTTTTAACCATATGGGAGTTATTAATAAATCAATATCATATTTGACAGCCATTCTAATAACCTAAAACCAGCTTCAAAGTCAGATTATTTGGAAATCTGTATTTATTTTAGTATATCAGATGACAAAGGAAGAAATGTGGTATTTATACATAAAAATATGTTCATATGTTGATATGAGGGCAATTAGTAACCTATGGGATAAAGCTAAACCAATCTTTCAGTGTAATTGTTTCCATTTTGCACATTTATAAAGGCAGATGAGAAAAAGCATTCCGTGTTACTAGGCAGTACACATTCCATTAAATTAACCCTCTTAGGACAACCGTGTATTTAATTTTCAACTCTGGTATTTTAGCAGTAATTAAAACAGGAGGTCAGCTATACAATATTACTTAAATAACCTGCCAATGGTAGGTAAAAATCATCTCTTTAGAAATATCTTCAAGACTAACACTCAGCACTCTTCCTATATCCAAATTGGTTACTTATTGCATGTTGTGCTCATAATAAAGCAGCATGAAAAAGTGGTATGTTTCATTTTAGTGCCATCATAACAAATCAAACCATATTAGATTCACATCTGAGGTAACAGACCCAGTCAACATGGCACTACATAATGAAGTGCAGTAGAAAGCCTCATCTTGAAGCCTTACTTTGAAGATAAATTAAACAGAAAAACAATCTTCAGTAAGTAAAGCCTGCAAGGGACTGTTTTACATCATCACTGATTCATGCACAGATTTGGTTATTATTATTCTACAACTTGGTTGATTTTTGGACAACCTCATTGGCAAAAAGAATTTTTGTAAAGTTTCCACTTTCTAACATCTTCTTAGAAGTTGAAATTTTCCCCTTCTCTAGTAATTTCCAGCTTTTTCCATTTGGTTGCTATTACCATTTATTTTTCTTATGTTTCAACTGGAAGAGCTGCCAAACAAAGATGTCTTTTCAGGACATGCAGAGGGAGTGCCAGTGCATGGTTCCAACATCGCCACTTGGTGGTTCCCTGCCAGCTGCAGAGGAGAAGGGGGGTTCATTCTCTTTTCTTGGCCCTCACAGGCAATCATATGACTCATCTTTTCGGAGACGCTTAGAGGAGTTGTGAAAAGAGTTCATTTTAACATACAGATTTTTAGAACGAGAGGATGTGTCTAAGAAATGTGGATTTACGAAGGCTTTTGATGAAGGTATGGCACAAGAGAGTCAGCTGTAAGTTTTGTTAAAAATATAATAAAGTTGATACACGAGGTTCTATCAGTAGCACTGAAAGAATGATTTGGCTGTCTGAAACATAAGCCAAGACCCTGTATTTTTATTAACCTTCCCCTCTTTCCTTTTAGATTTTGGAAACAGCAAATACAGATGAATCGAAAAGGTCTTTTAAGGCAGTTACTTTTAAGAAAAGTCTGATAGAAGACCAACACAGTGGAAAAGGTCAGAAGGCATTTGGGGAAGCACCAGGGATGGGCTGGTGGAGTCAGCTGTGTATGTGATTTTATGTAACTTTCAATGTGTTACTTAACCTTCTATGCTTCATTTTTTCCCATTCATAAAAATGACAATAATTACACTTGCCACCTGTGTACCTCAAAGGAGAGAGGGAGGACTAATGAAATGTCTGTCAAGGGCTTTGAACTTTCCAGAATAAAGCTTTTATGACTCCATAAAGTACAAAGTAGTATCCCAAGCTTGTATTTTTCCTGGCATTTACCTCGATCTATCAAGTTCTTTGCACACCATTGGCTACTGTTGCTCACAACATCCTCCTCTCTTTAGTGACTGCCAGAGCTATTCTAGAGGAGCGCCAGGCTGCTGCTGCTTTTTCACACAAGGCTAGGGAGACTTTTTCACTTTGGTCATGGTATTGAAACTTTTGTTCCTTTGCCTATTTCCCTGGGCATGTGAGATTTTTTTTTTTTTGTGGGCACGGGAGCATGGGTAAATGACACAAGAACCAATGTGGGAAATATCAACTCAGACATTCCTGAATGACACATTGATACTGAGA
This sequence comes from Lepus europaeus, assembly GCF_033115175.1. Taxonomy (NCBI): domain Eukaryota; kingdom Metazoa; phylum Chordata; class Mammalia; order Lagomorpha; family Leporidae; genus Lepus; species Lepus europaeus. Next base: position 15,304,182 of record NC_084840.1, on the reverse strand, counting down.
ATATATTATTACAGAGCCAGCTTGGAATGCTACAAAACATCTCCCACTATTGTAAAAGAAAATTTCATCTTGCCAAATGCAACCTTATAGCTTATAAATTCTTAAAAATATTTATGTTCTATCACCCTTTCTCTTTTTAACTTTTTGGTTTTCCTTGAACAAGGATCCAGAAACAATTTCATGGCTATTGAAATCAAAACTTTGATCTTTAAAGGAATCAATCCTTTTTGTATTTCACTGAGGGGACTTTAAGAGTACAGTAGATTTGGATCTTCTGATATGCACGCCCGCAATGCCGGTGAGGGTCATGGTGAAATTACAGCAATGGGTTATTCCAATTTACTGCTTTACTGATAGGAAAGTTTGAAAAATAACTTGAACAATTAAAAAAATATTTTCATCTACTCAAAAGGCAGAGAGTGAGAGACTGATTTTTCTATCTGCTGGTTCACTCCTACACACCCACAATAGCCAGTGCTGGGCCAGAATGAAGCTAGGAACTGAGAACTCCATCCTCATCTCCCCCATGGATGGCAGGGGCCTATGTCTCCCAGGATGCCTTAGCAGGAAGCTGGATAAGAAGCAGAGCAGCCAGGACTTGCAACAGCAGATGCAGTGTTACTGATTGATATGTGCCAAACAACATTGGAAAATTCAAGGAAAAATATCAGACATAGCCTAGGTCCTTAGAATATATTCTCATTCATCATCTGAGAATCCCCACCTTTGCAGTTTTATACATAACAAAGTAAAAACAAACAAGAAAAAACTAACAAAGGAAATAACCACACACCCCCAGATCTGTGCATGTGCATATACATGCACTGTCTTCCTTCTTGGCCCTCTAGTTCTTAAAATGCTACCCTGTGAATTCCACGGAGGACAGGCCAACATTTTGCAACAGCATTTATTTGCTTGCACCAGAAAAGATTTTTAATCTTTAGTAAGAATCTGATTATTGAAATTGCAAGTACTTTTCTGTATGCATTTGTTAAGATCATTAGTTAGCTAAAGATTTATAAAAGGCATTTTTTCTGGAACATATGACATATATGGCAATTAGAAACATGTAATTACATACATGGGGCGCAAGGGTACATGATATATAAAATATGGCTTCAGGAAGCTTTTATTCTTTCACAGAGAGATTTAAAACGAGTTTACATAATAAAGTGCAAATGAGATTTAATTTTATATGTAATCATTTTATTCTATAACTACTTCCTTCACGAAAAACCCTTCAAAGACATCCCATTAGCTAAAAAAAAGTCTCAGGACTGGTAGGAGAGAGTCAAGTACATACTTGGGGTACATCAAACTTACTGAAGTTATTGTCAAGCATTTATTCATCTGCCTCCTTCAATGACTGACACAATACTTTTGTAGGGTTAGGAAGATTAAAAACAGAAGTCCCTGTGCTGAAGTTGACAGCATAGTGTGAAGATAAAGCGTGGCCAATCTCAACTCAGGGTGACAATTATGCTGGTATCTGTATACATGGGTGCCCGTGGGCCGTTTTAAGAGGACTGATGCCTGGCCTTGCTGAAGATAATGTGTCAGAGAAGGTGCAGGTGTCCTTCCTAAGCCCTTCGATGTCTTGAGTCTGAAACAGGAGCTATCTGATGGGGGAAAGCTTACAGGGAGAGAAAACAAGAAAAGCTGAAAACCACAGTAAGTAGTTCATTGCAGTGTAGGGCAAAAGATGGAGCATGGCAATCATACCAATATTAGAGTGATTGGGTTAGCTTCAATGATGGCTAGACAGTGGCGACGAGACTAGAATCAGGCAATGCTGTCACAAATCAGGAATCCAAGGAAGACGAACGAGTCCATGGGAGGCAGAATCCAAACAGGTATGAAAGGGTAGTGATTCTCCCAAGTCTCACATTCCCAGACAGCCTACATTGATAGACTTCTGGTGTTACTTTCACATGAGCTTTTGCAGAGTTGGTGCATCTCAGTATGAGTGTTAGACTTAAGTACAATCATTAACTCGTATTACCATTTTTAACTCTTTGGATATTTCCTTACTTTCTAAGGCAGGTCTTTAAAAATCCATGGAATTATATATTTTGAAAAAACTATGTATTTCAAAAATTTTTGCAACAAGATACAGTTATTCTTCAATTCCTTCATCCACAAACTTTTTAAAGTATCTTTATATATGCAGAAAGCCTAGAAAATGCAAGAGGACTGCAACTCCCTGGCCCTGCAGGTAGGTAGAATGAAGGAGACTGGTAGACTTAAGAGGGTTTTTAACCCTGCACAGGTGAAAAGTTTTGCCTAAGTTTGTCCAGATGTTTCATGGCAAGGCAGTAACAAAACTAGACTCCCAGCTTAGACCTCTTTTATATCCCTATGCCCTAATTCTATATTCTTTGTGTCAGAACAGCAAATAAGTAGCTCTAAGCTTTAGCTACTCAATTTTTTTTTTTAAAGATTTTATTTATTTATTTGAGAGGTAGAGTTACAGACAGTGAGAGGCAGAAGCAGAGAGAAAGGTCTTCTGTCTGCTTGTTCACTCTCCAAATGGCTGCAAAGACCAGAGCTCCATTGATCCGAAGCCAGGAGCCAGGAGCTTCTTCTGGGTCTCCCATGTGGGTGCAGGGGTCCAAAGACTTGGGCCATCTTCCACTGCTTTCCCAGGCCATAGCAGAGAGCTGTATGGGAAGAGGAGCAGCTTGGACTAGAACTGTTGCCTATATGGCATGCCAGAGCCACAGGCGGAGGATTAACCTACTGTGCCACAGCGCCGGCCCCCTACTCAATTAATTTTAAATACAATCATTATTACTTGATGCCTAAAACACTGATGAAGAGAGCAGAAAGAGGGAACGTCTGAAGATTTTGTGTTTGTGTGTGTGTTGGGGGACTAAGTGCTAAAAAGTAATGAAGCACAAAAACCTGGTTAGTTTCAATTAGAAAAAGAAAATAAATACTTGGTGAAATAGATTATTGTGGCGGAGGAACTGTGAGCAAGGAACCCTCCTTTACTTTTCCCGCTTGGGGGAGCTGCACACAGAATAGCTTCCCTTTTCTCTTCAGCTCTGCCTTGCCATTTCCTTATTTAGTAAAGATCCTTAGAATACTCGTGTTTGTTTCAACATCTAAGATAGATTGGTTGAAGAAAGCATCTTATTATGGGGCTTTATTTTGTAGTTCAACTTGTAATTGCAGTCATTTAAATGAGAAGCAGACAGTGGAACACATCTAAATTTAGCCACACTGAGTGGTTAGTAAAGGATGAAAAAATACCAAACCTGGCCAATCTCATTGATGGATACAAATCTTAACAGTTTATGCAATCATGACATAGATTTTCAAATACCTAATGTTTGGTCACCTGCAGATTAACGCTCAGTAAACTTACAACTTTAAAAGATCTGCCCGGGCTGGACAAATTATTTTCCCATCAGCAATATTAACCACTGCCACAGCTGAAAAGACAAACAAACCACAAACATCTGAGAAAGAGATGAATTAAGAACACAAGGAGGACTCCTTCAGACTGCAACGAGTACAACTTTCCCTTTCTTTCTACTGGATTATCTCCAATCTACCCTCAATTGCTGAACTGACATGTGGTAAGCTTGGACAACCCAGAAGAAGCGAAACACATCCAGCTGTGCGTATCTGGCAGTCTGCTATTTCACCTGGTATTTTTGGATAGTGGGCCCACTGCCATGCATTTGGATCAATCACTTGCAGTAAGTTAAACGTTTTCCCAGTTTCCTGGCACAGGCAATGAAAAATCTCTCTGGAGAGCCAGAGTTCATAGCACAGACTTGCAAGTGACTCCTCACTCATCAGTTTTAGATCAGTTTAAGTTGGAGAAGGCACTCATTTAATTTAGCTGATTATCTTTGCTGCTCCTGGAAATAGGAGGTAAGGAATAGTTTAGAGATTCTTTCATAAAACTCTTAGATTTATATAGTGTAGATTCTAATTTCTCTACGAGCTTTAAAACACAACTGAAGGCATTCCTGAGTCTACCTGATTTTTGAGGGCTCCCTCAGTGCCTCGGCCTTGCTTTCATATTTTCAGTTGCTAAATTGATAACTGTGGTGAAATTTCATTTAAATTCGATGGAATAGTCATTTACACTTTGTACTGTTTGAATTTGAAGGATTATAATCTTATAGGAAAGTTAAACATATATTCAAATTACTATGCCATATTGCAGTATATAACAAATGCTATAAGAAAAAATTACAGAGAATACAAGGAAGATAAGGTACACTTCCAATTGGGAAACCTAGACTAAATCACAAAGTATATGGGGGAAAACACATTAACAAGTAAAATGGACGGGAAAAGGCAAATAAAAGAGCCATAGAACTAGAGATCTCAGGCTATGTGTAGGGAAGGCTAAGTAAGTCATTAATAATGTTGGACACAATGTGCAAATTAGTGGACATTAACTGAGTATCGACAGGTACTGTGGAGAAAGCTGGGCAAGGCTCCACGTTATGGTCCATCGGAAGACAAGGCAGAGATTGTGTCTTACCCTAATGGCCACATATACATTACAGAAGTCCAGTATCTAATTGGCATGAAAGACCCTGTAACAACTAGACCAAACTTTCCGTTTTCCAAGACTCTTCTTCCTGAACCACAGGCAGATTAATCAGCTCTTATGTCTCTTATCTGATGCAAGTTTTCCTATCTTTCTTACTCTGTTAATGTCTTCTCTAAAGAGTTTTCCTTTCTCCATTTCTGCTTCTGTGAACTGGAAGTCCCATTTCAGACACCATCTCCTTTTTAAGACATTTCTTTTTTTTTCTTTTTTCCTTTTTTGACAGGCAGAGCTAGACAGCGAGAGAGAGAGACAGAGAGAAAGGTCTTCCTTCTATTGGTTCACCCCCAAAATGGCCGCTACAGCCAGCGCACTGTGCCAATCTGAAGCCAGGAGCCAGGTGATTCCTTCTGGTCTCCCATGCAGGTGCAGGGCCCAAGCACTTGGACCACCCTCCACTGCACTCCTGGGCCACAGCAGAGAGCTGGACTGGAAGAGGGGCAACCAGGACAGAATCCGGCACCCCAAATGAGACTAGAACCCGGTGTGCTAGTGCCACAGGCAGAGGATTAGCCTAGTGAGCCGTGGCGCCGGCCAAGATATTTCTTAATTTCTTTCCAAGTCTGTGCATTTAAATTCATACAGAACCTTACTGACAGAAGTTATTTTCTATTTTTAAATGATTCAGTATGAATATAGCTAACCTAACACATTATAACACTGTGAGATATCTGTCAATTCCATTTTTGTGTATGCTTCTAGAAATTAGCAAAGAGTAATGTTTATAATGGAAGCATTACATATTGGTTGAATGGACAAATCACTGAGCAGATAAGTTTAAAAAAGAAACTACATATTTTTGGAAGGTTAAGTTCTAAAAATCTGAAGCTCAATGTTAACTATATTATGAAAGTGTGAAAGTCTTTGAGTTTAAAACTGTAATACAATCACATTGATTTAGAGGTATGGCAGTAGACTGTATGAGGAGGAATAGATTATAGAATGTATTTAATTAATTATATTTTATTTTTCCAAAAAGGTTACTTATCTTAAATCACAAAATGTGAACTAAGAAGTTGAAACCAGTTTTTAAAACATCCGTTTCACAGATAACACCATACAAATCATGAGAAAACATTCAGGAAATACTGTATTGTCTCTATGGCTATGAATATACTTTAAAATATGCTATAGATTCTATAATTTTGAAAATAAAACTCAATATAAAGATTTAATGTTCTAAATTCTGTGTTAGTACACTTTTCCTAATATATATAAAAAAAGACATAGATGGTGTGTCAAATAATTCTAGCACAAAATCAGAGCATACATAGACAGATACAGACAAAATAATACATGTAAATATGGTTTTATAATTTATTTTCTGCCTGAGAGATCAATTATAATCTTCCACTAATATACTCTTTTATAGCTTTTAAACTAATATGGAATACCAGCAAATCTTTAAAGCACTAATGAAGCTAGATTAGTTTGAGGTTAAAATGTGGTAAGTAAATACACATGGATAAATGGTTAAATTCCTAATTGAACTGCAGAGCTTTTCATTTTGCAAATTGAGAGCATGAACTCATTATTTCAAAAAAGTGAATATGGTTTAAAAAAACATACAAAAGATCAGCAAAAAGAATAATTTTTTTTTAGAAAAAAAAAGAAATTGACACACCATTGGTCCAACTAACCAAAAAAAAAAAATAGAGAAGACTCAATAAAATTAGAGGTAAAAAGGAAATGTAACAACAGACAACATAGAAATAAAAAGATTCATCAGAAATTACTACAAAAAGCTGTATGTCAATAGACTGGGAAACTAGAAGAAATGGACAGATTTCTGGACACATACAACCTACCTAAATTGACCCATGAAGACAAAGAATATTTAAACACACAAATAACTAAGGCAGAAATTGAATCAGTATTAAAGACCATCACAACAAAGAAAAGTTCAGGGCGAGATGGATTCACTGCTGAATTTTATCAGACATTTAATGAAGAACTAAATCCACTTCTTCTCAACCTATTTATTCAAAACAATTGAAAGGGAGAGACTCCTCCCAAATTCTATGAAGCCAGCATCACCTTAATTTTTAAACCTGAAAGCGATACAACACAGAAAGAGAACTACAGACCAATTTCCCTGATCAACATAGACACAAAAATCTTCAACAAAATTCTAGCCAATCGAATCCAACAAAATATCGAAAAGGTCATTCACTGGGACCAAGTGGGATTTATCCCTGGTAGGCAGGGATGGTTCAACATTTGCAAATCATTCAATGTAATATATTACATTAACAAATTGAAGAACAAAAACCATATGATTATCTCAATAGATGCAGAGAAAGCATTTGATAAAATACAACACCCTTTCATGATGAAAACTATAAGCAAATTGGGTACAGAAAGAACATTCCTCAACACAATCAAGGCAATTTATAACAAATCCATTGCCAGAATCTATTGAATGGGAAAAAGTTGGAAGCATTCCCATTGAGATTCAGAACCAGACAAGGATGACCACTCTCACCACTGCTATACAATATAGTCCTAGAAGTTTTAGCCAGAGATATTAGGCAAGAAAAAGAAATCAAAGGGATACAAATTGGGAAGGAGGAAGTCAAACTATCCCTATTTACATATGACTTGATTCTATAGATAGGGGATCCAAAAGACTTCACTTAAAGATTATTGGAACTCATAGAAGAGTTTGGTAAAGTGGCAGGATATAAAATCGACAAACAAAAATCAACAGCCTTTGTATACTCAGATAATCTGATGGGTGAGAAAGAACTTCTAAGATCAATCCCATTCACAAGAGCTACAAAAAAAAAAATCTTGGAATAAATTTAACCAAGGATGTCAAAGATCTCTATGATGAGAATTACAAAACATTAAAGAAAGAAATAAAAGAAGGCAAAAAAAAAAAATGGAAAAATCTTCCATGTTCATGGACTGGAAGAATCAATATAATCTAGATGTCCATATTACCAAAGGCAATCTGCAGATTCAATGTAATACCAAATACCAAGGACATTCTTCTAAGATCTAGAAAAAATGATGCTAAAATTCATTTGAAATACACAAGACCCCAAATAGCTAAAGCAATCATATTAAAAAAAACAAAGCCGGAGGCAGCACAATACCAGATTTCAAGACAAACTACAGGGAAGTTATAATTAAAACAGCCTGGGACTGTTACAAAAACAGGATAGACCAATGGGACAAAATATAAATGCCAGGAATCAACCAACATATCTATAATCAACTTATCTTTGACAAAGGAGCTAAAATAAGCCCTGGAGCAAGGACAGTCTCTTCAACAAATGGTGCTGGGAAAACTGGATTGCCACAGACAGAAGTATGAAGCAAGACCTACACCTTATACCTTACACAAAAATCCACTCAAAATGATAAAAGACCTAAATCTATGACCCAATACCATCAAATTATTAGAGAACATGGGGAAACCTGCAAGACATTGGCATAAGCAAAGAGTTCTTGAAAAAGACTCCGAGGTACAAGCAATCAAATAAAAAACTGGCCAAAGGGATTATATCAACAACCTAGTTAAGAGATGGGCAAAGAACTTAAAAAGGCATTTTCAAAAGAAGAAATCTGGATGGCCAGCAGACACATAACTAGCTGTCAGGGAAATGCAAATCAAAACCACAATGAAATTTTCCCTCACCCCAATTAGAATGTCTTTCATACAGAAATCAACAAACAACACATGCTAGCAAGGATATAGGGGAAAAGGTAGCATAATTCACTGTGGGTGGGGATGTAAACCAGTACATACACTGTGGAAATTAGTATGAAATGCCTCAGAAATCTGAATATGTCCTACCATATGACTCAGCCATCCCACCCTTGGGAACTGATCGACTAGAAATGGAATCAGCATATGAAAGAGTTGTCTGTACCCCCATGTTTATTGCAGCTCAATTTATAATAGATAACATAAGGAATCAACTCAAATTTCCATCAACTGAGGATTGGATGAAGAAATTATGGGATAGGTACCTCTCAGAATACTACACAGTGTTGAAAAAATACAAAATCCGGTTGTTTGCAACAAAATAGATGAAACATTATCCTCAGTGAAATAAGCCAGTCGCATAAGGACAAATACGATCTGTACTCCTTCTCCCTTGGAGTCACAGAAACCAGTTGTGGAGGACATTCCACGTGTTAAAGGATGCAACTAATAGGGCAAAGCAAGAATCTTACCCAAAAGTAGAGAATTCTCTATTGGAAGTTCTCTTTATTGGTTGGGTTTATAGTCCATATAATAGAGCAGAGTTATCACAAGTGAGAAAAACATGAACAACAAAAAAAAAATGTAAAAGAGGAATACAGCCAAAAAGGGAAACCGCAATGTAGGAGCGGACAAGGATCCAGACAGCGATCTTGGTGCAGAAAAAGCAAGGATCTTTATCCCTTCCTTTTACTTATGTACTTGTATTTCATGTGATGTGTGGTGGTGGGTGTAATTGCTGACCTGGGTTGCAGGGGTGAATGTTGATAGTGTTACACAGGAAGTGACCTGTTATCCATATTTCCATGTATGATGGGAGATACTTTTTTCATCCAAACCCAATCAGCAGGTGATGTTACCCGCCAAAGGGCATTTATTTTTCACAAAAACTTATTTGAAAGCTATTTATTTCTATATGCTATTTCCTCCATTTTCCCTTCCCTTTCCATGCCTTACTGCCTCTACCTCCACCCAAAGATAAAGTATCTTTCTGCCCCTGCACTCATCTTGCCTCCTGAACCTCCCCACCCCACCTCATCACTTGCTTTTTGCAATACAGTGGTTCTCTCAGTTACAAAGAGACAGAGAGGCACAGGCAGAGAGAGAGAGATCCTCCACCCATTGGTTCACTCTCCAAATGGCCACAATGGCCAGGGCTGGGCCAGGATAAAGCCAAGATCATAGAACTCCATCCAGGTCTCCCACTGAAGTGGCAGGGGCTCTAGCACTTGAGCCATCCTCTGATGTTCTCCATGCATGTCAGCAGGGAATGGGACCTGAAGTGGTGCATCTGGGATTTCAACTGGATGCTCATATGGGACACTGGCACCACTGGTGGTATCTTAAGCTGTTGTATCAAAAGCTGGCCTCAGGAAATTTTGATTCATTTTGAGATTTCCAGATGTCTGGTATTTTGGAAAGATTATGGGAAAAAATGAAATATCAGTTTCCACTATTTATTAAAATAATCCCTTGATTGCCTAATAGGGTATTCTGTCCTTGCATCTTGGCAGTTCTTGAGAGCTGGAATCACAGGCAAAAGAGCTTCTTTAAACATCTAATAATCAGCTTTCTTTTGGAGGATTTTGTTTTAAATAAGGGTCTTTACATCAAACTTCCACTTGATTATTCTTCAAGAATACTCAGTATTCTTCAAGGAGTTTAGGACATTGATGTTATACTTCAGATAAAAACAGTTTAGTCTTGGATATGGTATAATCTGTGGTTTATTTCTATGTGATAATAGTTTCTTCCTTCTTTCCTTCCCTTTCTACAGCTATCGCCCACACCTCCATTCAAAGATAAAATGTCTTTCTACTCCTTCACACATTCTTCTTTATTTTCCCACCCCATCTCATCACTGGCTTTGTGAAATGCAGTGATTCCTCAAAACCAATCCTATCAATTTAATCATAACAATCTGATTTATGTGCTAAAAACCAAACTGAAACAAAACCAACTTCCCTAGCCAGACCTAAATGTACTAAATTAGCTACAAATAACCACTAGGAAGATTGATTAGATATTATAACCATTCACAACTTTAGTAAATCTCTAAGAATAGCAATAGGTTATGTAGAGTAGGCTCTTGTATTTTGTGTGGAGTCCATTAAATCTGACTGGAAACAATTTCCTTAAATATAAAGTTTCCTTTCCCACATTATTTTTTAAACATGAAAACCATGTAATAAAAGAGAGGTAGTCCTATGAATTTATGTTGGATTAGTTGTGAGGTAAGAAGGACTTTTATAGAATCTAATATCCATTTATTTACTGATTGTAAAATATCTACTGACCATTTCAGAAATAAAGTCCTAGGTGGATATAAGAGACTCAAATAATTAATGTAATAACTTTAAATTAGTACTATCTGCTGGCACTGTGGCACTGTGGCTAACTTGGCTAATCCTCCGCCTGCAGCACAGGCATCCCATATGGGCACCAGATTCTGTCCTGGTTGCTCCTCTTCCAGTCCAGCTCTCTGCTTGGCCCGGGAAGGCAGTGGAGGATGGCCCAAGTGCTTGGGTGCCTGCACCCGCATGGGAGACCAGGAAGAAGCACCTGGCTCCTGGTTTCGGATTGGCGCAGCGCCAGCTGTAGTGGCCATTTGGGGAGTGAACCAACAGAAGGAAGACCTTTCTCTCTGTCTCTGTCTCTCTCAATGCCTATAATTCTACCTGCCAAATTAAAAAAATAAATAAATAAATAACAAATTAGTACTATCATAGACTCAAAAAACCTACTTTGCAGGTTTCAGAATATAATATTGACAATTATTAAATGATGATGAAATTAGAGTAGATGGTTGGCACATAGAACTGTAGAATTTGGCTCTGGTCTTGAGGATACTTTAGTTCAGTGCTTTTCAAAAACATCTTGAGCAACTGAAGTCACCTTTTTCAAATGGAATTTTACATAAGTCCATGATATAAAATATTAATTAAAGTAGAGTTGTTTTGGTTAAGCAAGAAAGAGATCAAATCTAGTCAAATTTTACAGAAGACACAATTTAAGTCAAGAGAACGCTTCAGTTTATCAAAGGTAATAAAAAAAAAAAACTATGAATAAAAGCCCCTATTGTTGAGTTCCCATTTCAGACATGTTGTTCTGTAAAATGTGATGAATCTAGAGAAGAAATCTGATGATGGGGAAATGAAGCCATTTAGACTTAATGACTGTATTCATTTTCTAGGGCTGCTGTGACAAAGTACAGCAGACTGGGTAAACAAGGGAAATTTACAAGCATTTCTTATAGTTCTAGAAGCTGAACATCTAAGATCAAGATGTTGGGAAGGGCAGTTTTTTCTGGGGCCTCTCTTCTTGTTTGTGGAGGGCCACCTTCTCCCTGGGTCTTCACATGGGCTTCATCTGTGAGTGTCTGAGTCCTAACTCTTCATATCAGGATGCCAGTCATAAAGGATTAGAACCCAGAATGATCAGAGTGGGCCCTGAGAGGCCACGCTGCTCCTTCTTCCACAATCACTGCTTCTCTAGCTCTGCAATTGCAACCCAGGCAGTTTGAGAGCACACCCTGGGCATGCCACCGCTGCTTCTGTGCCTTTGCATCTGCTGCCCGTGGATCCCATGAGCTAGAGACTTCTCCTGTCCCACACTCTCTGCTTGGCTCCCTGTGTGTTCTGAAGAAAGAGGACATGTTCTCAGGACTGGAAACCTACAGGATAAAATCAAATGACTCATCATAGAGGTTCTACAAGTTCCTGAAGGTGTGGAACAAGAGAAAGGATTAGAAGGCCTTTTTAGTTAAATACTAGCAGAAAACTTCCCTAATTAGGAGAAAGAAAGAGACATCCAAGTACAGGAAGCACACAGAACTCCTAATAGAAACAACCAGAAAAGATTTTTACTATGACACATTGTAATGAAACTCACCACAGTAAAACATAAAGAGGGGCTGGTACCGTGGCTCACTTGGTTAATCTTCTGCCTGTGGTGCCAGCATCCCATAAGGGTGCCTGGCTCTTGGCTTTGGATCAGCACAGCGCCGGCCATTGCAGCCAATTGGGGAGTGAATCAGTGGATAGAAAACCTCTCTCTCTCTCTCTCTCTCTTTCTCTCTCTCTTTCAGCTTCTGCCTTTCAAATAAATAAATCTTCTTTTTTAAAAATAAATAATTCACCACACTCCAAAGTGGCCATTTGGGGAGTGAACCAACAGAAGGAAGACCTTTCTCTCTCTTTCTCTCTCACACAGTCTCTAACTCTACCTGTCAAAAATAAAACAAAGAAATATTCTAAAATGTGCAAGAGAGAAACACCAGATTACTTTCAGAGGATCTCTAATTAGAGTCACAACAGACTTTTCATCAGAAATCCTACAGACTAAGAGAGAAAGGCAAGATATAGTTTAAGTCTTAACAGAAAATAATTGTTAACCCAGATACTAAATCCTGTGAAGCTCTCATTTATGAATGAAGGTGAAATAAAGACCTTCCATAACAAACAGAAATTGAAAAAAATTGTCACCACACATCAGGACCTACAGAAGATACTTAAGATACACTGCACAAAGAAACACAGAAACATGATCATTACTACAAAAGAAGAAAAAGGAAGGAAATCTCCCAGTAAAAGTTTAAAGGAAATTCTAAGTAAAAGATAGCACTGCATTTGAAAAAATGGCAGAGCAAAGTCATTACTTATCAATAGTCACTTTGAATGTAAATGGCCTCAACTCTCCAGTTAAAAGACACAGAGTGGCTGAATGGATTAAAAAACAAAATTTATCTATTGCTGCCTACAAGAAACACATCTCACCAACAAAGATGCACACAGACTGAAAGTGAAAGGTTGGAAAAAGATATTCTATGCTAACAGAAACAAAAAAAGAGCTGGTATAGCCATCCTAATATCAGACAAAAGAGACTTTAACAAAACACTGTTAAGAGATAAAGAAGGGCACTATGTAATGATTAAGAGATCAATTCAACAGGAAGAGGTGATATCATAAATGTATATGCACCTAACTTCAGGGCAACTGGATATTTCAATGACATATTAAGGTATCTAGAGGGAAATATAGTCTCCAATACAAAAGTAATGAAGGACTTCAATACCCCACCTTCAGCAATGGATATATCAATCAGATAGAAAATCAGCAAGGAAACGGCAGAGGTAATAGACATAATAGACCAAATGGACCTAATAGGTATCTATAGAACTTTTCATCCACAACTGCAGGATACACATTCTTTTCAGCAGTGCACAGATCTTTCTCTAGGAGTGACCACATACTAGGCCGTAAAACAAGTCTCAGCAAATTCAAAAAAGTTTAAATCATACCATGCATTTTCTCAGACTACAATGCAATGAATCCAGAAATAAACAGATCAGTAGCATATACAAACATATACAAACACATGGAGACTGAACAACATGTTCCTGAATGAATAGTCAGTCATAGAAGAAAACAAAAGAGAAATCAAAAAATGTCTGGAAAAAAATGAAGATGACAACACAACATATCCAAACCTATAGGATACAGCAAAAGCAGTGTTAAGAGGAAAGTTTACAGCAGTTGGTGCCTACATCAAGAAATTGGAAAGGCACCAAATAAATGAGCTATCAATGCATATCAAGGATCTAGAAAAACAACAGCAAACTCAATCAAAAACTAGTAGGAGAGGAGGAAAAAAAACAACAAAATTAAATCCAAAAAATACAAAAGATCAGCAAAAAGAACAGTTTTTTTGGAAAAAAATAAACAAAATTGACATATCATTGGCTCAACTAACCAAAAAAAGGAGAAGACTCAAATCAATAAAATCAAGATGAAAAGTGAAATATAACAGATACCACAGACAAAAGAGAATCATCAGAAATTGTTACAAAGAGCTGTATGCCAACAAACTGGGAAACCTTGAAGAAATAAACAGATTCCTGGACACATACAACCTACCTAAATTGAACCATGAAGACATAGAAAACCTGAACAGACCCATAACCAAGACAGAAACTGAATCACTAATAAATACCCTCCCCCAAAAAAACGCCCAGGATCAGACGGCTTCATTGCTGAATTCTAACAGACAGTTAAAGAACTAACTCCAATTCTTCTCAAGTTATTCAAAACAACTGAAAGGGAGAGAATCCTCCCAAATTTTTTGTATGAAGTCAGCATCACCTTAATTCCTAAACCTGAAAAAGATGCAACAGAGAAAGAGAATTACAGACCAATTTCCCTGAATAACATAGATGCAAAAATCGTCAACAAAATTCTGGCCAATGGAATCCAACAAAACATCTGAAAGATCATTCACCCAGACCAAGTATGATTTATCCCTGCTATACAGGGATGGTTCAATATTCACAAATCAACCAATGTGATACCTAACATTAACAAACTGAAGAACAAAAGCTATGATTATCTCAACAGATACTGAAGAAGCCTTTGATCAAATACAATACCCTTTCATGATGAAAACTATAAGCAAATTTGGTATAGAAAGAACATTTCTCAACAAAATACACAGCCAGTGTCCTATTGAATTGGAAAAAGTTTGAAGGATTCCCACTGAGATCTGGAACCAGAAAATAATGCCCACTCTCACCAGTGCTATTCAATATATTCCTAGAAGTATTAACCAGAGCCATTAGGCAACAAAAAGAAATCAAGCGGGTACAAATTGGGAAGAAAGAAGGCAAACTATCCCTATTTGCAGATGACATGACTCCACCAAGAGACTATTGGAACTCATAGAAGAGTTTGGTAAAGTAGCAGGATACAAAATCAAAACACAAATATCAACAGCCTTTGCATACACAGACAATGCCAAAGCTGAGACTGACCTTCTAAGATCAATCCCATTCACAATAGCTACAAAAAATCAAATAGCTTGGAATAAATTTAACCAAGATTATCAACAATCTCTATGATGAGAATGACAAAACATTAAAGAAGAAGGCAAATAAAAAAATGGAAATCGTCCATGTTCATGGATTGTAAGAATCAATACCATCAGGGAGAGCGTGGGAGCCCAAGATCGGGACACCAGCAGCAGACTCAACGCACCAGCGCTGGAACGCGAGGTGAGCCGAACCACAATAACCCGAGACACCAGCGGGCAAGCGGAAAGAGGAGGCTAGAGGGAACGAGGCTTGAAACTTCGTGGGGAAAAGTTCAACAGGCTAACTTGAAGAGAGAGAGGAAAAAAATAAAAAAAAGCGACCGATACGGACACAAGTTTCTCTCTCTCCGCTCACCTCTCAAAGGCGAGCAAGACAGAGCAGGCGCCATTTTGGACATACGTCATAAGCAGGGCGACCTCAGGTCTGCGCTAGCCCTGAGCCTAGCAGAAAAACCTGACTCTGGGGGGAGGGGTGAAATAACAGGAGATTAGCATCTAACTTGGCAACCCAGTGGGAGATTGCGGGAGAATTGGTGCCCACACTGAGGGCAGCAGAGATTCCCTGTGTGGTCCTTGGGAAAGAGCTTCCGATCTCTGGCTCCTGTGGGTATATCATTTGCCTGCTAACTACCTCCAATTACATTCAGCTGTGCGGAATTACTTCCCTTTTGAATCAAAAAAGAGAGAGATTTACCACACCTAACCTGGGAGTGTCATCTTTGACACACCCTCAGCCCTGAGGAACCAAACACAGCTCTCAGTCCACACTCATCCCAAGCCTCTAAGGCACCACTGAAAGCAGACAGTCCACTTAATATAGAGCCATAGTGTAACAAGAAAAAACACCACAGTGAAGAAACCAAATATCTCCAACATGCCAAACAACAACCGCAAAAACCGAGCTAACAAGAACAAGGAAGACACTATGACACCCCCAAATGAAAAAGACACCCCAATTCAAGATTATGAAGATGGGGAGATTGAAGAAATGCAAGAATCAGATCTCAAAAAATTGATAATAACATTAAGAAGTTCTCAAAAACAAATTCTTGAACTACAGAAATCCTTCATGGACAAGATAGAAAATCTCTCTCGTGAAAATGAAATATTAAGGAGGAATCAAAATGAATTGAAACAACTAGTGGAACAAGAAATGGTGATAGTGATGAGAAATCATAATGAAATGAAGAACTCAATAGATCAAATGACAAACGCATTAGAAAGCCTTAAAAACAGAATGGGTGAAGCAGAAGAGAGAATATCGGAATTAGAAGACAGAGAACAGGAAAGGAAACAATCAAATCAAAGAAAAGAAGAAGAAATCAGAAACCTAAAAAATACTGTCAGGAATCTACAGGATACTCTTAAAAAACCCAACATTCGGGTTCTAGGAGTACCTGAAGGCATGGAGAGAGAGAAAGGATTAGAAGGCCTTTTTAGTGAGATACTAGCAGAAAATTTCCCAGGTTTGGAGAAAGACAGAGACATCCTAATACAGGAAGCTCATAGAACCCCTAATAAACATGACCAAAAGAGATCCTCACCACGACACGTCGTAATCAAACTCACCACAGTGAAACACAAAGAAAAGATCCTAAAATGTGCAAGAGAGAAATGCCAGATTACTCTCAGAGGATCTCCGATCAGACTCACAGCTGACTTCTCTTCAGAAACCCTGCAAGCTAGGAGAGAATGGCGAGACATAGCCCAGGTGCTAAGAGAGAAAAACTGCCAGCCCAGAATATTATATCCTGCAAAGCTCTCATTTATGAATGAAGGTGAAATAAAGACCTTTCACAGCAAACAGAAATTGCAAGAATTTGTCGCCACTCGTCCAGCCCTGCAAAAGATGCTTAAAGATGTGTTACATACAGAAACACAGAAACACGGTCACCAATATGAAAGAAGGTAAAGGTAGGAAACCTCACACCAAAAGATCACAGGAATCTCAAACCATATATTAGAAAGTATCTTTGGCTAATGGCAGGGCAAAGTTACTCCTTCTCAATAGTCACATTGAATGTTAATGGCTTGAACTGTCCAGTTAAAAGACACCGATTGGCTGATTGGGTTAAGGAACAAAACCCATCCTTTTGCTGCTTACAAGAAACCCATCTATCTAACAATGATCCATACAAGCTGAGAGTGAAAGGCTGGAAAAAGATATACCACGCCAACAGAAATGAAAAGAGAGCGGGCGTAGCCATCTTAATATCGGACAACATAAACTTCACCACAAAAACTGTTAGGAGAGACAAAGAGGGGCACTATTTAATGATTAAGGGATCCATTCAACAGGAAGATATAACGATTATCAACGTATATGCACCTAATTACAGGGCACCAGCTTATTTAAAAGACTTGTTAAGGGACTTAAAGGGAGACTTAGACCCCAATACAATAGTACTGGGGGACTTCAATACTCCACTCTCAGAGATAGACAGATCAACAGGACAGAAGATCAACAAGGAGACAGTAGATTTAAATGACACTATAGCCCAAATGGATCTAACAGATATCTACAGAACATTTCATCCTACATCTAAGGACTTTACATTCTTCTCAGCAGTACATGGAACCCTCTCTAGGATTGACCACATACTAGGCCATAAAGCAAGTCTCAGCAAATTCAAAAGAATTAGAATCATACCATGCAGCTTCTCAGACCACAAAGGAATGAAATTGGAAATTGGCAACTCAGGAATCCCTAGAGCACGTGCAAACACATGGAGATTGAACAACATGCTCCTGAATGAACAATGGGTCATAGAAGAAATTAAAAGAGAAATCAAAAATTTTCTGGAAGTAAATGAGGATAACAGCACAACATACCAAAACCTATGGGATACAACAAAAGCAGTGTTAAGAGGAAAGTTTATAGCAATAGGTGCCTACATCAAGAAATTGGAAAGGCACCAAATAGATGAGCTTTCAAGTCATCTCAAAGATCTAGAAAACCTGCAGCAAACCAAACCCAAACCCAGTAGGAGAAGAGAAATAATTAAAATCAGAGAAGAAATCAACAGGATTGAATCCAAAAAAACATTACAAAAAATCAGCCAAACAAGGAGCTGGTTTTTTGAAAAAATAAACAAAATTGACACCCCATTGGCCCAACTAACTAAAAAAAGAAGAGAAAAGACCCAAATCAATAGGATCAGAGATGAAATGGGAAACGTAACAACAGACGCCACAGAAATAAAAAGAATCATCAGAAATTACTACAAGGACTTGTATGCCAGCAAACAGGGAAATCTATCAGAAATGGACAGATTCTTGGACACATACAACCTCCCTAAATTGAGCCAGGAAGACATAGAAAACCTAAACAGACCAATAACTGACACAGAAATTGAAACAGTAATAAAGGCCCTCCCAACAAAGAAAAGCCCAGGGCCAGATGGATTCACTGCTGAGTTCTACCAGACATTTAGAGAAGAACTAACTCCAATTCTCCTCAAACTATTCAGAGCAATCGAAAAAGAGGGAATCCTCCCAAATTCTTTCTATGAAGCCACCATCACCTTAATTCCTAAGCCAGAAAGAGATGCAACATTGAAAGAGAATTACAGACCAATATCCCTGATGAACATAGATGCAAAAATCCTCAATAAAATTCTGGCCAATAGATTGCAACAACACATCAGAAAGATCATCCACCCAGACCAAGTGGGATTCATCCCCGGTATGCAGGGATGGTTCAACATTCGCAAAACAATCAACATAATACACTACATTAACAGACTGCAGAAGAAAAACCATATGATTCTCTCAATAGACGCAGAGAAAGCATTTGATAAAATACAACACCCTTTCATGATGAAAACTCTAAGCAAACTGGGTATGAAAGGAACATTCCTTAACACAATCAAAGCAATATATGAAAAACCCACGGCCAACATCCTATTGAATGGGGAAAAGTTGGAAGCATTTCCACTGAAATCTGGTACCAGACAGGGATGCCCTCTCTCACCACTGCTATTCAATATAGTTCTGGAAGTTTTGGCCAGAGCTATTAGGCAAGAAAAAGAAATTAAAGGGATACAAATTGGGAAGGACGAACTCAAACTATCCCTCTTTGCAGATGATATGATTCTTTATTTAGGGGACCCAAAGAACTCTACTAAGAGACTGCTGGAACTCATCGAAGAGTTTGGCAAAGTAGCAGGATATAAAATCAATGCACAAAAATCAACAGCCTTTGTATACACAGGCAATGCCACGGCTGAGGAAGAACTTCTAAAATCAATGCCATTCACAATAGCTACAAAAACAATCAAATACCTTGGAATAAACTTAACCAAAGACGTTAAAGATCTCTACGATGAAAACTACAAAACCTTACAGAAAGAAATAGAAGAGGATACCAAAAAATGGAGAAATCTTCCATGCTCATGGATTGGAAGAATCAATATCATCAAAATGTCTATTCTCCCAAAAGCAATTTATACATTCAATGCAATACCCATCAAGATCCCGAAGACCTTCTTCTCAGATCTGGAAAAAATGATGCTGAAATTCATATGGAGACACAGAAGACCTCGAATAGCCAAAGCAATCCTGTACAACAAAAACAAAGCCGGAGGCATCACAATACCTGATTTTAGGACATACTACAGGGCAGTTGTTATCAAAACAGCATGGTACTGGTACAGAAACAGATGGATAGACCAATGGAACAGAATAGAAACACCAGAAATCAATCCAAACATCTACAGCCAACTTATATTTGACCAAAGATCCAAATCTAATCCCTGGAATAAGGACAGTCTATTCAATAAATGGTGCTGGGAAAATTGGATTTCCACGTGCAGAAGCTTGAAGCAAGACCCATACCTATCACCTTACACAAAAATTCACTCAACATGGATTAAAGCCTTAAATCTACGACCCGAAACCATCAAATTATTAGAGAGCATTGGAGAAACCCTGCAAGATATAGGCACAGGCAAAGACTTCCTGGAAAATACTCCAACAGCACAGGCAGTCAAAACCAAAATTAACATTTGGGATTGCATCAAATTGAGAAGTTTCTGTACTTCAAAAGAAACAGTCAGGAAAGTGAAGAGGCAACCAACAGAATGGGAAAAAATATTCGCAAACTATACTACAGATAAAGGATTGATAACCAGAATCTACAAAGAAATCAAGAAAATCCACAACAACAAAACAAACAACCCACTTAAGAGATGGGCCAAGGACCTCAATAGACATTTTTCGAAAGAGGAAATCCAAATGGCCAACAGACACATGAAAAAATGTTCAAGATCACTAGCAATCAGAGAAATGCAAATCAAAACCACAATGAGGTTCCATCTCACCCCGGTGAGAATGGCTCACATTCAGAAATCTACCAACAACAGATGCTGGAGAGGATGTGGGGAAAAAGGGACACTAACCCACTGTTGGTGGGAATGCAAACTGGTTAAGCCACTATGGAAGTCTGTCTGGAGATTCCTCAGAAACCTGAACATAACCCTACCATACAACCCAGCCATCCCACTCCTTGGAATTTACCCAAAGGAAATTAATTTGGCAAATAAAAAAGCCATCTGCACATTAATGTTTATTGCAGCTCAATTCACAATAGCTAAGACCTGGAACCAACCCAAATGCCCATCAACAGTAGACTGGATAAAGAAATTATGGGACATGTACTCCATAGAATACTATACAGCAGTAAGAAACAACGAAACCCAGTCATTTGCAACAAGATGGAGCAATCTGGAAAACATCATGCTGAGTGAATTAAGCCAGTCCCAAAGAGAAAAATATCATTTGTTTTCCCTGATCGGTGACAACTGAGCGCCAAAGGGGAAACCTGTTAAGTGAAATGGACACTATAAGCAACAATGAACTGATCAGCTCCTGTCCTGACTTTAGATGTACAATGTAATACTTTATCCTTTTTAGTATTTGTTGTTGTTGTTGTGGTTCTAGTACTATTGGTTGAACTCAGTAATTAACACACAATTATTCTTAGGTGTTTAAATTTTAACTGAAAAGTGATCCCTGTTAAATCTAAGAGTGGAAAAAGAGAGGGAGGAGATGAAGAGCTATGGGTTATTTAACTATGTGCTTATTTTCAAAGACTTGAATAATCACCTTGTAACAATGATCAGATTTGGTCTATGTTATGTCATGATTTTAAGGAATCTTATTTCAACCAGATATTTTGGATTTTGATATTGGTCTATTATGCTATGTTATATGTGCGTACATATTGTATTTCCACATGGGGAAATTTTATTAAGAGTTTTATTTTAAATGGCTTTTAGATAAGATTGTCCATAAATTTAAGCTGCTAAAATCAATCAAAGATACATTTTAATTTGTATGACCTGAATCTGTGTATCATATGTTTTAAACTTGTTGGTAGAAAGAAACTAAAAACATTTTATATGGTTGTGCTTAAGTTTACTGGTTAAACAAACTACACCATGTTAGATATTTAAGACGTGTTTTCAAATACATGATTCTTAAAATTTATAGAAGGCATTGGACCTTCCGGTAAATGTTTTATTAAGTTCTTATCTAAAGGTTGAAACGGTTTGCTAAGTATTCATGTAATATTGCTATTGTCAGCAAGTGATCTAGGACTTGCTCCCTCATCTCTCTATTCTAAGCCCAACTTGTTCTTTCACTTCTCTATTCTCTTCAAGGTAGGGAACTAATTCTATTATGAAGGAATCTGTAGGATGCACAATTTAATCTTTAGACCTTATAAGAGATGGCTAACATTTTTCTGTAATAGCATAGCCAAAATATGAACTTAACTAATAATCTCATAGCAAGATTCACATTGCCATCAGCGAAGTGTACAGTAAGTAGGAAAAAAAAAACCTCCCTTTCAGACCAAAGGGAAAGAAAGTTTTAAAGTGAGAATATAATTTTCCTCATGGGCATTGTCTACCTTAGAAAAACTACTACAGAACATGCCTGTGACTATAGACTTGTAGTTCAGGCCACCGAAGATTAGAGATGGGACACGGGCACTCCCTTGACTTGCATCGTCTGGTCTGCTTTAACACAAACCAGGAGGAAAAGAAAGCTAGGCATCAGAAGCAATGGGTGGCAGGCCTATTAATGGCTGATCTATACAGTGATCTGCCCTCAAGGAGACCCAACAGGCCAGTCCACTGCAGTGGCTTTCAATGTGGTAAGCCTGGGCTTCAGCAGAAGTCAGCTTGTGAAGAGCCCTGGCAGCACTGCCAAGAGTTGGATCACTGGAAATGGACCTGCCCTGGAGTCGAAGGATGCCCAGGTCAGAGCCACAGATCCTATTGGCTCCAAGCTGAAAAGCCCTTCACTCAGCCCAACTTCCAAAGTGACCACTGCAGTTGAGGGGACAGCCAAGTAGGGTCAGCAACATTGCAGGCAGAACTGTAAATTTCTTGTTAGAGATGCCACCTGCCTTTACCTGGCCAGCTCTCCTCCCAGGCCAGCCAAGTAATGAAAGTCAACAGAGTGCCTTCCCCTAGGAGGTTCACACCTCCCTTAGGATATACCCCATGTGAAGAGATAGATAGGTCTGGGCCTCTGAATTTACAAGGCCTAAAGCCCAACAGATTATTATCAAGCCCCTTCTATCAGGTTCTATTTGCCTCTCAATCAGAAAAATTACTTGTAGCTTAGACAGCACCTTTCTTAGCTCCTCTAATAATGACTCTGTCCTTTGTTCTAGACCCTGTCTAGTGCACTTGGGCCTCATTCCTTTGTAATCATAACCTCTACTCTACCACCAATGGCTCTACTCCCAACCTGTGTGTACTGATGGTCCTCTTCCCCACTTAATGCTGTATAATTGTTCAGACCTGGTTAAGGCCACTCTTAGGATCATTGGTTACTATCCTCAACCTGTCTTTATGACCTTGTCTAAATATGATCAGAGTCGGGGAACTTGGAAGGCTTCCATAGCCTTGGCAACTCATGACGACAGCCTAGGGTGGTTACTGGCGCCATAAACTAGAGTGTCAATTTGTTGGGTCAACAACAGGAGCCACTGTGCGCTTGCTCCTGATGTGGGATCTCTGTCCTTAATGTACTGTACATTTTGATTTAATGCTATAACTAGTACTCAAACAGTATGTTTCACTTTGTGTTTCTATGTGGGTGCAAACTGTTGAAGTATTTATACTAAATTGATCTTCTGTATATAAATAGAATTGAAAATGAATCTTGATGTGAATGGAAGGGGAGAGGGGGCGGGAGAGGGGAGGGTTGCGGGTGGGAGGGAAATTATGGGAAGGGGAAGCCATTGTAATCCATAAGCTGTATACTGGAAATTTATATTCATTAAATAAAAGTTAAAAAAAAAAAGAATCAATACCATCAAAATGTCCATTTTTCTGAAGGTAATTTATAGATTCAGTGTAATATCAATAATATATGCAAGGGAATTCTTCTCAGATACAGAAAAAATGATGCTGAAGTTCATATGGAAACACAGGAGACTTTAGATAGCTAGAGTAATCTTATATTACAAAAACAAAGCCAGAAGCATCACAATACCAGATTTCAAGACATACTACAAGGCAGTTATAATTAAAACAGCCTGGTACTGGTACCAAAACAGATGGATAGATTAATGGAATAGAACCGAATCACCAGAAATCAATGCAAGCATCTATAACCAACTTATCTTTCACAAAATAGCTAAAACCAATCCCTGGAGCAAGGACAGTCTCTTCAACAAATGGTCTGGAAAAATGGATTTCCACATGCAGAAGTATGAATCAAGACCTCTACCTTACACTTTACACAAAAATTCACTCAAAATATATTAAAGATCTAAATCCCAAACATGACACCATCAAATTATTAGAGAACATTGGGGAAATGCTGCAAGAAATTGGCATAGGCAAAGAGTTCTTGGAAAAGACACTAGAGGCATAGGTAGTGAAAGCCAAAATTAACAAATGGGATTACATAAAATTGAGGAGTTTCTGCCATGCAAAAGAAACACTCAGGAGAGTGAAGAGGCAACCGACAGAATGGGAGAAATTATTTGCAAACTATGCAACTGATAAAGGATTAATAACCAGAATATACAAAGAGATCATGGAACTCCACAACAACAAAACACCAACCCAGGTAAGAGATGGGCTAGGGAATTAAACAGACATTTCTCGGGGCTGGGGCTATGGCACGGAAAGGTTAACACTCTGGCCTGAAGCGCCGGCATCCCATATGGGCACCGGTTCAAGACCTGACTGCTCCACTTCTAATCCAGTTCTCTGATTTGGCCTGGGAAAACAGTAGAAGATGGCCCAAGTCCTTGGGCCCCTGCACCCACATGGGAGACAGGGAGGAAGCTCCTGGCTCCTGGCTTTGGATCGGCACAGCTCCGGCCATTGCAGCCATCTGGGAAGTGAACCATCGGATGGAAGACTTCTCTCTCTCTCTCTCTGCCTATCCTCTCTCTGTGTAACTCTTTCAAATAAATAAATAAGTTTTAAAAAAGCTGACAGACACATGAAAAAAAATGTTAGGATCCCTAGCCATCAGGGAAACACAAATCAAAACCACAATGACATTTCACCTCACCCCAGTTAGAATGGCTTTCATACAGAAATAATCAAACATCAAATACTGGCAAGGATGTGGGGAAGAAGATACCCTAATCCACTGATGGTGGGATTGTAGACTGGTAAAGCCACTTTGGAGGACGGTATAGAGATACCTCAGAAATCTGAGTATAGACCTACTATTTGTCCCAGCCATCCCACTCCTGGGAATTTACCCAAAGGAAATGAAATCAGTAAATAAGAGTTATCTGTACCCTTATGCTTATTGCAGCTCAATTCACAATAGCTAAGACATGGAACAAACCTAAATTCCCATCAAGCAAAGACTGGATAAAGAAATTACGGATATGTACACTATGGAATACTACACAGCAGTGAAAAAATGAAATCTGGTCACTTAAAACAAAGTGGATGGATCTGGAAAACATCATACTTATTGAGATAAGCCAGTCTAAAATGACAAATACCATATGTTCTCCCTTATCTCTAAGAACGAATAGAACACCTAAAACAAAGTCTGCCGAAGTGAAATCGACATTTTGAGAAGGGATGGTCTGAGATGCCCTTGTTTTGACTGTCAAGGAACAGTTTTTTTTATATTTCATTTTTTTCTCTTCATACTATTTCTTGAACTCATTACTTAACATAGAGTTAATTATATGTGTATAAATCAATTGAAGATGGTTCTCAGTAAGAAATAGGTGTTGATATAAGAGAGGGAGGAGGAAGTTTGTAACTGTAAAACTGTATAGTACTGTATATATTCCTAGGGATTAACTTCTAAGGATACAGTTCAAAAACTTGTCATTGGACCCCAAATCCCATTAAGCCAGGTGATAAAAATGTCAACTTAAGTGTGAAAGTGATCATATTAAGTGCTAAAGTGAACATACAGATAGGATTAAGTGTTAAAGTGATCATATACATAGGATCAAGTGTTGGGTAATTATAACAGAATTAAAAAGTAGAGAGTGTTCAACATGGAAAGCAGTCCACACAACTGACTCATAGAAGGTCTATTGCTTTAAGTAACACTCTGTCCTTAGAATCAGCCCTTAAGGCTTCCCAGTCTGGCTGAAAAGCCTCTGAGAGCATTTCAAGCATGGAAAGCCAAGACACTGTGGCAAAAATTATTCCACATGAAGAATCTCTGTGAGTGAGACACCAGAGGGAAGAAGTGGCCATCAAAGAAGGATGTACTTTTCTCTATACGAAGGAAAGGACTTCCACTTTGCTTATGGCCTTGTCAAAATAATGATGGAGTTTATGGATTCAAAAGGCTTCCATAGCCTAGGCACTCATGTAAAGATCCTTGCATGGTCACTGAACTCATACAAAAGAGTGTTAATTGTTAAATTAACAACAGGAGTCACTGTGTACTAACTTCCCATGCAGGACCTCTGCCCTCAATGAGCTGTATTATGAGAGTTAACTGTGATACTTGTGTGTGTGTGTGTGTGTGAAAATAGTTGAAATCTTTACTTAGTATAGAGTTGGTCTTCTGTTTACAAAGTTAATTGAAAATGAATCTTAATGAAGAATGGTACTGGGAAGGGGAGAGAGAGGAGAAGGACTGTGGGAGTGTGGGTGGGACAGAGGCTATGGTGGAAAGAATAACTATATTCCTAAAGTTCTACATATGAAATTTGTATTCCTTAAAAATAAATTAATTAAAAATCAAATTTCCAAATTCTTTGGACTTTGATATTTTCAGTTGTGCCCCTGGAAATGTCAAAGGATATATCTCTCATCTTGTAGAGACATCAACTAATTCGATTATTTGGATTATATTAAAGATGCTGTCTAAATGTGAAATATGCTAATGTTATGATAATGTAAAATGCTACCAATACAAATGTCCAAAAGTTTTTTTTTTAAAAAAAAAAAAGTTTCATGATTTATCCCTTTAAAGGCTCTATTTCCAAATATAGTCAAATTCTGAGATACTGGGAATTAGGACCTCTACATATGATTCTGGAAGGACACAGTTCAACCTAGAACACTGACCCACCAGAAATTAATTCTGGATTAGTTTACATTTTGTGAAATAGGGAAGTAATCCATGTCAGAATTGGTGTTGGTTCAAATGATATGCTGGTGAGTGTCAACTACATATGAAAGGTATTGAAAATAATCTGTTACTAGTTAAAGCAGTATTTACATGACTGACTTATTATTATAAACCTTTGTTTATATAAAGTTGTAAGAAAACAGGAGTAGGTATTTGGTGAAGCTGTTAAAATGCTGCTTGGGACAGCTGCATCCTATGTCACAATGAGTGCTGGGGTTGAATCCTGGCTCCAGCTTTCTGCTAATGCACACCCTGGGAAGCAGCGATGATAGCGCAAGGAATTGGAGCACTACCACCCATGCAGGAGACCCAGATTGAGTTCCTGGCTCCTGGCTTTGGCTTGGCCCAACCCTGGCTGCTCTAGTTATTTTGGGCAGTGAATCAGCTGAAGGGCGTTCAGTGCCTCATGCCTTTCAAATAAGTAAATAATAAACTAAAAGGAAAATATAAAGTTAAGAGTTTGAAGTCCATTCTATAAAATCAGTTATTGAAAGAAAAAAAATGGTGTTACAATAGTGACTCAGAGTTGCTCACAACCTACAGCCTCTCTCTTCTTCTACAGTGCAGAGTGCCTTTCTAATATTGAGGTACCAATAATTGCCAGTCATTATAATTTACCTCTAATGTAAAAGTACTTGCTTACTATTTACATATATAAACTTCTTACATTTGTGCATGAAACAAATTTATCTTTTGACATGAACTGATCACCAAATTTCAGCTAATAAGTATATCAATATCAACTTTAGACAGTTACCATTTGTGTATGAAGGGAGGTGAGATGATTCAGTTCAATAGTATCTTCTTAGGAAATTTCAAGTACACAATATTGTATTTTTAAAAGATTTATTTATTTATTTATAGGCAGAGTTACGTGTGTGTGTGTGGAGAGAGAGAGAGAGAGAGAGAGAGAGAGAGAGAGAGAGAGAGAGAGAGAGAAAGGGAGATCATCCATCTACTGGTTTACTCTCCAAATGGCTACATCAGCCAGGTCTGAGCCAGGCCAAAGGGAACCAGGAGCTTCTTCTGGGTCTCACATGTGGGTGGCAGGGACCTAAGCACTTGGGTCATCTTTTGCTGCTTCCCCAGGCCACTAGCAGGGAGCCGGATTGATATGAAGCTACCAGGACACCAGCCACCAGTACCGTTGGCTCTATGGGATGTTGGCTTTGCAAGTAGCATCTTAACCCGCTGTGCTACAACACCAGCCCCATGATATTGTATTTTTAATTCACATAACCATGCTGTATATTGGATCTCCAGAACTCATTTTGTATAACTGAAACACTACCTTTTGAACAACTTCATCTCATTCCCTCTCCACCAGGCCCCTGGAACCACCATTCTATTCTCTGGTTTTGTAGTTTGACTATTTTAGATTCCACATATAAGTGAGATACTGCAGTTTTCTTTTTCTGTGTCTGGCTTCAATTTCATTTAGCATAAGTTTTCTAGATACATTAATATTATTGCAAATTGCACGGTTTTCTTTTTTGTAAAAGTTGAATAATGTTCCAATGTGTGTGTGTATGTGTGTGCATCTAATTTTCTGTATTTATTTGTCCATCAAAAAAGATTTTAAGTTGTTTCCACATCTTAGCTGACCCTGTGATGAACATGAGTTTACAGATATCTTTGAGAGTCTGATTTCAATTTTGCAGGATATTTATTAAAAATTGAGATTGCTGGATCTTATAGTAGTTCTATTTTTAATATTGTGAGGTAAATCTATACTTCTTCTTGTAATGGCTACATAGGTTTATTTTCCTACAAATTTTATAAATGGTTCCCTTTTCTCCACATGCATATTAACACGTGTGATCTTGTGCCTTTTTGATCACAGAATTCCTGACACATGTGAGTTGACAGTTCATTGAGGTTTTGACTTGTATTTCCCTGATAAGAGATGTTGAGCATCACTTCCTTTACATGTTGGCCATATGATTTTGCTATTTCAAGAAGGGTCTATTTGCCTATTTTTAAAATATTTGTATTTATGTTGTAGTTGTATGAGTTCCTTATGCTTTTGGATATTAACCTCTTATTAGATAAACAGCATACAATTATTTCCTATTCCACGGGTGCTTTTCACTTTGTTGATTGTTTCTTGTTGATTGATCTTATAATCAAAATCCCAATTGCATTTTTTTAGTTGAAGTTCATACAGAGTCACAAAAGACTCCAAATAGCCAAAGCAGTGTTGGGCAAGAACAAAACTAAAGGCGTCACATTTTCCTGACTTTGAATTATATCACAAAGGTATAGTAATCAAAACAGCATAGTACTGTCATAAAACAGATATACGGACTAATGGGACAGAATAGAGAAAGAAATAAACTTATGTATTTACTTTCAATTGCTGTTTAATGAGTGCTAGGAACTCACAATGAGGTAAGGAAAATTTCTTTAATAAGTGGTGCTGAGAAATCTGGACATCTAAATATCAAAAAATTAACTGGATCCCCAACTCATGCCATATACAAAAATTAACTATAAACTTAAATATAAAATTTTAAATAGTAAAACTCATGGCCGGTGCTGTGACGCAATAGGCTAAGCCTCCACCTGCAGTGCCAGCATCCCATATGGACACTGGTTTGTGTCCTGGCTGCTCCTCAACCTATCAGGCTCTCTGCTTATGGCCTGGGAAAGCAGTGGAAGACGACCCAAGTGCTTGGGCCTCACTACCCATGTGAGAAACCTGAAGAATCTCCCGGTTCTACGCTTTGGATCTGTTCAGCCATTTGGAGAGTGAACCAGCAAATGGAAGACCTTTCTCTCTGCTTTCCCTCTGTCTGTCTGTAACTCTAAGTCTCAAATAAATAAATGATTCTTAAAAAAAAAAGAAATAGTAAAACTGCTAGCAGAAAGCATATGGGAAAACCTTCTTGACACTGGTGTTCTGAATGTGACACCACAAGCAGAGTCAACAAAGGCAAAACTGGATAAGTGATATTGTAAGTCAAATTGGCATACTAATGTTTGATTCTACTGTGTCCATAGGATAGTGATACACATGGGACCCCCATCCATCAGATCTGTAGAGGTTAAGAATCAAGTAAGTAACAACCCTGAAGAACATTAATATCAAAGAGCTGGTCCTTCTTTATGCTAAAATGCACCAGTAAATTCAGGAAGACAAATCTGTTTGCATTCCACTTTATACTTCATAAAGGCATTAAAGAAAAGAAAAAAAATTTCCCTGGGCCAAGGCTGTAGATTGCTCACAAAGTAAAACTGTTAACATTTTTTTAATGCAATAAAATAAGCCCTAGGCAAAAAGAAAAGGCAACTCAGTTCTTCTGGTACTGAACCTGTCAACTACTTTGCACCTTGCAAGCAGCTCAGCTGAGACCACCTGATGGTCTGTAGCAGGTAGAGGTGACAGAAGACACTGACTGTTGCACAAATCTGGGCTTTGATTCTGCTCCAGCAACACCAGGCCAAGTTGGAAGAGACTGCCTCAGTCCAGTGGAACGGCTATCACCCCTTTCCTGGTATTGAGATTTTGAAGAAGTTTAGCTTCTGTTTTAAATGTATTTGGAGTTCATGACATTTAGTTACCAACTGTTCTTTCTTTGGAGGGACAATCTTCTATTTTCAAATCATATTTTTCTAGTTTGTGGGGAGGGAAGTCTTCAAATGTCTACATGGGAACAAAGGTTACAGTAAGGAGTACGTGCTTTCAAACAAACTTAATGGGCAAAATAAAAAGTTGGAAACTCTAAAAACCAAAAAAGAAATCAGCTCCACACTCTTCAGCCCACCTACCTTTTATAGTCTGAATTATTCCAGGCCTAGACATCAAGTTAGAAATTAAAATAAGAGTTAGCTTATTCAAAGAAATTTTACTTTGATGTGAGTGACTAATCACAAGGCTCTCTTAACTCTTCAAGGGCAATTGTATTTGAGCCATGAAGACACAGAAAACCTACACCGACTAATAACCAAGACAAATTGAGTCAGTAATAAAGACCCTCCCAACAAAGAAAAAACCAGGACTAAATGGTTTCACTGCTAAATTCTCCCAGACATTTAAGAACAAACTCCAATTCTCCAAAAGCTATTCAAAACAACTGAAAGGGAGGGAATCCTCTCTATGAATCTTTAAAAAATGTATCTTCAAGTCCTTTGCCCATTATCAACTAGATTGATTGTTTCGGGAAGCCTTCTATTGTTTGTTTGTGAAGGAATCCTTCTATGAAGCCAGAATCACCTTAATTCCTAAAACAGCAAAAGATACAAGAGAGAAAGAGATCTATAGATCAATTTCCCTGATGCACATAGACACAAAAACCCTCAATAAAATTCTAGCCCATCGAACCCAACAACACATCAGAAAAATCATTTACCCAGACCAAGTGGGATTTATCCCTGGTATTTAGGGATGGTTCAACATTTACAAATCAATCAATGTGATACACCACATTAACAGCCTGAAGAACAAAAACCATATGATTATCTCAAGATGAAGAGAATGCACTTGATAAAAATACAACATCCTTTCATGATGAAAACCTTAAGCAAATCGGGTATAGAAAGAACATTCCTCACTAAGACAATTTATGACAAAACCATGGCAGGCATCCTATTAAATGGGGATAAACTGGAAGCATTCCCACTAAGATTCAGAACCAGACAAAGATGCCCACTTTCACTATTGTTATTCAATATAGTTTTAGAAGTCTTTGCCAAAGCCATTAGGCAAGAAAAAAAAAAGTGAAGGTGATGCAAATTGTTAAGGGGAAAGTCAAACTACCCCTATTTGCAGATGACATGATTCTATGTATATGGGATCCAAAAGAGACTATTGAAACTCATAAAGGAGTTTGGTAAAGTGGCAGAATACAAAATTAACATACAATAATCAATAGACTTTGTAGACACAGACAATGCCAAGGCTGAGGAAGAACTTCTAAGATCAATCCCATTCACAATATCTACAAAAAATTAAATACCTTGGAATAAATTTAAGATATCAAAGATCTCTATAATAAAAATTATAAAACATTAAAGAAAGAAATAGAAGAAGATACAAGAAAATGGAAAAATCTTCCATGTTTATGGATTGGAAGAATCAATGTTATCAAAATGTCCATACTACTGAAAGCAATTTACAGATCAATGTGATCTCAATCAAAATACCAAAGATTTTTTTTTCAGTTATAGAAAAAAATGATGCTTAAATTCATTTGGCAACCCAGGAGACCTCGGATAGCTAAAGCAATCTTATACAACAAAAATAATGCCAGAGGTATCACAATAGCAGATTTTAAGACATACTTCAGGGAAATTATAATCAAAACAGCCTGGTACTGGCAAAAGAGAAAACAGATGGGTAGACCAATGGAACAGAATAGAAACACCAGAAAGCAATCCACATATGTACAATTAACTTATCTTTGACAAAGGAGCTAAAATCAATCTCTGGAGCAAGGTGCAAGACACAGGAAAACTGTATCTCCACATGCAGAGGTATGAAGAGAGACTCCTACCTTACACCTTACACAGAAATCCACTTAAAATGGATCAAATACCTAAATCTATGACCTGACACCATCAAATTACTAGAGAACATTAGGGAAACCCTGCAAGACATTGGCAAAGGCAAATACTTCCTGGAAAAAAACCTGAAGTACAGGCATTCAAAACCACAATTGACATATAATTACATCAAATTGAGAAACTTCTGTACTGCAAAAGAGCTCTCAGCCAAATAAATGACAGAATGAGATAAAACATTTGCAAACTATGCAATCGATAAAGGATTAATAACCGAATCCATAAAGAACTCAAGAAACTCAACAACAACAAAACAAACAATCTAGTTAATAATGGGCAAAGGACTTGAAAATACATTTTTTAAAAGATTTATTTATTTATTTATTTGAAAGAGTTACAGAGAGAGTCTTCCATCCACTTTTTTCACTCTCCAGATGGCTGCAACAGCCGGAGCTGAGCCAATCTGAAGTCAGGGGCCAGGAGCTTCTACTGGTTTCCCACACGGGTGCAGGGGCCAAGGACTTGGGCCATCTTCTACTGCTTTCCCAGGCCATAGCAGGGGGCTGGATTGGAAGAGGAGCAGCTGGGACTAGAACCAGTAGCCATATGGGATGCCAGCACCACGGGTTGAGGATTAACCCACTGTACCACTGAATGGCCCCGAAAATACATTTTTCAAAGGAGGAACTCCAAATGGCAAACAGACACATGAAAAAATGCTCAGGATCACTAGCAGTCAGAGAAATGCAAATCATAACCACAATGAGGTTTCCCCTCACCCCAGTTAGAATGTCTTTCATTCAGAAATCAGCAGAGAACAAATGCTGTTGAGAACATGGGTGGGAACAAGTACCCTAATACACTGTTGGTGGGAATGTAAACTGGTACAGACACTGTGGAAAACAGTATGGAGATACCTCAGAAATCTGAATATAGACCTACCACATGACCCAGGCATCCTACTCCTGGGAATTGACCCAAGAGAAATGAAATCAGCAGATGAAAGAGTTATCTGTAACCCCATGTTTATTGCAGCTCAATTCACAGTCACTAAGATATAGAAACAACCCAGATGTCTATCTACTGAAGACGAGATAAAGAAATTATGGTATATATACACCATGGAATACCACACAGTTGCAAAAATAAAACTGAAATTCTGTCATTTGCAGCAAAATGGGTGAAACTTGAAAATATTAAACTTATTGAAATAAGCAAGTCCCAAAAAGACAAACACTAGATGTTCTCCCTGATCTGTGGTAACTAACAAAGCATCTAAATGGTAATCTATGTAAATGAAATTGATATTTTGAGATTTGTTGACTTTGAACAGCCCTTTTCTCAACTGTTGAAGAACAGATTTTTTTTAATACTATTTGTTGAACTCTTTACTTAGTAAAGGGTTAATCTGATGCACATAAAGTTAATTGAAAATATATATTAGTAAAAAATAAGAATGGGAATAAGAGACGGAGGAGGAAGAAGGGTGGGAGTGCAGATGGGAAGAATCACTATATTACTAAATTTGTATATATGAAATGCATGACATTTGTATGCCTTAAATAAAAGGAATGTAGAAAAAAGGAAAGGGATTAAAAATAAAATAAAGAAAATCTGTTAAGTCAAGTAAATTGCCAATTAGTGGACAGTGTTGTAATTTTTTAAAGGGTTAAAAAAGTTTTCAGACAGTAAGGGAAATATTTCTGGTAAGAAAAATATTCTGTGTCCATTAATTCTCATTCCTTGTTACTCATAGTTAATGATTTTTTAACTCAGTTTTTGGCAATATTAATAAAATAAAATGAAAACACATTTCATAATTGCCATGGATTCTGAAAAGAGCCTCACTGACAATTCATATTTTGTTTACGAAAGTATTTATTTTGTCTTATTTATTGAGTGCCATCTTAGTCTATTTGGTGTTGCTGTAACAATATCACAGACTGGGCAACTGATAAAGAAAATTAGTTTTATGGCTCATAGTTCTAGAGATTGGAAGTCTAAGAGCATGGTCCGGCATCTACATAGCATCTAGTGAGGCCTTATTGCTGCATTATCTCGTGGCAGAAGGTGAGACAGCAAGTGAGCATGAGCAAAAGGGGAAGAAAGAAGGGCCAGACTCGCTTTTCTAACAATCTCCTTCATGATACCTAACACAGCCCTGTGATAACAACATTAATCCATTCCTGAATGCTTCACTCCCCTGACCCAGTCACCGTCCCCTGGTTAGACCCCATCTCCCAACACTGCTGCACTGGGGACTGAGTTTCAAACACATGAATCTTGGAGAACACATTCAGACCATAGTATTTTGCCCTGGCCCCTAAAACCATGTCCTTCTCACAATGAAAAACATCCATTCCATCCTCAAAGTCCTAAAAGTCTCAACTCATCCTGCCACCAACTCAGAAGTCCAAAATCCACGGAGTATCATCTCCACCAGATGCAGATGAGAATCAAGGCATGATTTACCAGAGGAGAATTTTCCTCTAGCTGCGAGCCAGTAAACTCAAAAAGTTTTCCACATCCAAAGGGCATTGGTGCTGCACGCCCAAGACTGACAGTCACATCACAAAAGGAAAAAAAACATGAAGAAAAGGGCAAGCGGTCCAAGACCTACCAGGGCGAACAAAATGAAATCTTAGGGCTCCAGGAGAATCTTTCACTCCATGTGCTACCTCCTGCACACACTTGGGGGACTGTGCTCCAAAACGCTAGGCAGCTCTGTTCTGTCGGCTTCGCTGAGCTCAGCCCATCCAGCGGCTCTCGTTGATCACTCTTTGGCGTCTGCAGTTCTCCCAGGCTGCAGCTGCACACTGGGAGCTCTCCAGTTCAGGGAGACAGCCCCACTCTCCTGGCTCCCCTAGGCGTCCTCTCAGAAACTTCCGTGGTGGCTCTGATTTCACATTTCCACTCAGCAATGCCACAGTAGGGGCTACCTCCAGTGGCTCTGTCCTTGCAACAGGTCTCTTCTTTGGTCTCCAAGCTGTCCACAATATCTTTTAAAATCCACGTGGAGGGAGCCAGTCTCGCACAGCTCTTGCCTCTGCATGCCTACAGAAACAGTACCACATGGCTGCTGCCAAGGCTTACTGTTTGCATCTCCTGGTACAGTGGCATGAGTTGTATTTGAACTCATCTGAACCAAAGCTGTGCCAGCCAACGAGTGGTGCATTGGAATGCAGGAATCAGAGACCTGATTTCTGAGGTGGCTCAGTGCAGTGAGCCCATACAGGGTATCCCCAGCCTGTCCCCTGAATCCACTCTGCCCTCTTAGAACTGTTGGAAAGATCTCTTAAATGCCTTTGGAGTCATTTTCCATCGCCTTGATGTATGCAAGCTGGCTTGCTTCTACGGATGTTCTCAAAATTCTCTCAGCTGAGAGATTCCCAAATCTTTCTATTCTACTTCCCTTTTAATTATAAATTCTGTCTTTAAATCATGTCTTTCCACTCTTATTTTATTGTAAGCAGCTACAGGTAGCCTTACAGCTCCTTCAGTATTTTGCTTAGAAACTTCTGCCATCATTCTTAAACTCTGCCTTCCATTGGACCCTAGAACAAGGGCACACTGCTGCCATCCTCTTTGTAGCTGTTTGATAAGGTTGGCCTTTAATTTCCAACGACTTGTTGCTCAGTTCTATCACAGAATTCAGTAGAATGGTCTTTACTATCCCTGCTTCTACCAACATTCTGATTCCACCAACTAAGAAGTTCCAGATTTTTCCTGTAATTTCTTCTAGAAATGCCATTAGTGTTCCATTCATGGCCATGTACAATTTTTCTAGCATCCTCCTTCACGTTCTTTCAGCCTATAACTATTACTCAGTTCCAAGGCTGTTTTCACATTTTCTGTATTATTTTACCAATAGCCCCACTTCTTGACACTAATTATCTGCCTTCGTCTGTTTTTGTTGCTGTAACAGAATACCACAGAGTGGGTAACTTACAAAGAAAATAAGCGTATTAGGCTCACAGATCTGGAAGTCCAAGAGCATGGTGCAGGCCGTCTTGTCGCACTGTCTCATGCAGCAAGGCTAGAGAGGGTGTGAGTGCATATGAAGCAAGAAGAGGAGCCAGACCGGCTGTCATAACAATCCACTGTCACTATAACTAACCTACTTCCATGATAATGGGCGTAATACATTCACAAGGGCCTTCTTTGTAAATTCAGCAAATTCAGAGGCACAAGAGTGTTTGCATTATACTTTATGCCCCATTACGTTAAAGAAAAGACTCAATCATCCGCATTAGGCCCCATTTCCCAATACTGTATGCTGGGATCCAAGTTTCTAACACATGAACTTTGGAGGACACATTCAAAGCATATCAAGTGTCATCTAAGTTAACCGAAGAACATTTCATAATTTCCGAATATTTTTTCATCGAAAAATATGAAGCCATTTTGTATGTAAAGAGCCATACAATAACGCATGCAAGATTTTTGATTTTTCAGAAGGTATTACTAGTGACTTAAATGTGTTTACTTTGTGTTGCTATTGTTGTAATAGAATTAACACAAAGTAGTCATTAGCATCTAGGACTTTGTAGTTTAATTCCATTGCCTTTAGTCCAACCTGTATTTCTTGTTGCTTATGGATTTGGAGCATTTTTCTCCTGTGATTCAGTTTCTTCGTATGTGAAAACAATATCTACCTTGCAGATTCACTATGAGGATTAAATCCATGAATGCATATAAAGTGCTTATTAGAAAAGCAGGCATCCTGAAAGTGCTCAATAAATGCTAGCTATTACTGTTGCTGCTGCTGCTGCTGCTGCCATCTCCCTCATCTCACCTGCATCCTACAAAAAGCAGAGGTCATCGAATGCACAAAGACCAAGATGATGGAGATATGTATAATGTTACCCATACAGAAGCATAATCTGGGCCATATAATTCCAACAACTAAGAAAGTGTCCAAATACTCCCAGAGGTACGTGCAACTGGACAGCACCCGAGCGTTACTTCATTTTGCATGTCTTTTTACTATACTAACAGTTTATAAATAAATACACAGATCCTCTGAGGGAGGCCTGGCACTAGCCAGCTGGGCTGAGGGCTGCTGGCTTTGTGTCAAGTGCAAGGTCCCCTATGCCGATCATTAGTTGCCAGGAAATGCTTGCCTTATTAGTCATTATTGCCTGAGGATTTGCTAGTGATAGAGTGTTAATACCATATGAAATGCTATAATTACGAGACTGGATTAGGAGATTTGTACTGTACTTCATTATTCTACTTTGAAGCCTGCCACTAAAGCAATCACTTTGTCAAAAAAATATATTACATAACACATTTCAAAGAGTTTTCAGTGTAGACATAGACTTAGTTCTACAGTTTAGAGCAGAAGCAAATAAGTGGTACTGGCAAGAGGGACTAGAATGTTAGAGACTCAATCTCTCAATGAATGCACTTACCAGAGGCATACTATATGCTTAGCCTTGTCCTAAAACATACATGACCTGGATTTACAGATATTTGGCATTCATAATCTTGCTAGAGACCAAACAACCCCACATAAAACAAAGGAAGAAATAGCGCTGTTTGTGTCATATGTACATAAACAGAACTAATATTTAAAAAAACCACTTGGTGAATAAAGTTATCTGAACTTGATAAGATATTTGAATACAGTCAAACAATTAGCAGTGGTACTTGAGAAGTTTTAACTTGGATTTCAAATGTTCCATTTGAGAGCTAGGATTGCAGGTGTTTCTCTCTGCCAAAAGCCACTTGGTAACCAGATCTCAAAAAACAAAAACAAAACAAAACAACAACACGCTAAAGAAATCCTATTAGTGTTAAGAAACTTGTCTGCTATGAAAACTTAGAGCAGCACAAAAATTGGCACAGGAAGGCCCACATAGGAACAGCCAAAGATATGGGCCTTCATTTACTCTTTGTGTTAACCTTTTTACTAGGTGTCATGAGAAATACAAAGTGCCCAATAAATGTTAGATGAATGAAGAACGGGCAAAGGGTAGGTAGAGTTAACATGTACTGGCCACACTGTCCTGCCCCTTCCTAGGTTCTAGACAGGAAGCTAGACCTGTAAACCCAGCAGGAAGCAAGCCTGCCCTGCAATATCATTGTGCTAGAATGTTGGTGCTCTACACATCATCTTGGACCTGACTGTGGACTTTTCAACCAAATATTTAAAAATTAAGCTGACTTCTGTAAAATTGCATTCATGATTGATGAATTGAAACCTATTTTTATTGGTTTCTGTTGCAGTTGATTTCTCAACAATGTTGCAGTGGATGCCTTTCTGAGTGGAGGAGCGTGGTGGGGGCAAGAGGCGTGGAGTCACCACACAGACTCTCTGGGAGTCTGGTGAAAGCAGGCCTGAGGCGAGCTGCCCGCAGACTCGTTTATTTCAGTTGGTACTGCAAGGTGTCTGGCGTGTAACAAATCTTCCCAGGCAGACGAATCAGGCTTGATAATAATCTGGTGGGCTTTAGGCCTTGTAAGTTAAGAGGCCCAGACCTATCTCTTCACATAGGGTACATCCTAAGGGAGGTGTGAACCTCCTTGGGGAAGGCACCCTGTTTACTTCCATTACCTCTCTGGCCTGGAGGAGAGCTGGCTAGGTAAAGCAGGTGGCATCTCTAACAGGAAATTTACAGTTCTGCCTGCAATGTTGCTGACCCTACATGGCCGTCTCCTCTCAGCGGCGGTGGTCACTTTGGAAGCTGGGCCGAGTGAAGGGCTCTTCAGCTTAGAGCCAGCAAGATCTGTGGCTCTGACCTGAAGTCCTTCGACTCCAGGGCAGGTCCATTTCCAGTGACCCAACTCTTGGCTGGCAGAGCTGCCAGGGCTCTTCATAAGCTGACTTCTGCTGAAGCCCAGGCTTACCACACTGAAAGCCACTGCAGTGGACTGGCCTGTTGGGTCTCCTTGAGGGCAGATCACTGTACAGATCGGCCATTAATAGGCTGCCACCTATCTTTCCATTTCTGATGCCTAGCTGTCTTTTCCTCCTGGTTTTTGTTAAAGCAGACCAGAGGATGCAAGTCAAGGGGGAGCTCTAGTCCCATTTCTAATCTTGGTGGCCTAAACTAGAAGTCTGTACTCACAGGCATGTTCTGGTTAGTGGTTTATTTTGAGGTATACAATGCCCTTACTTTAAAACTTTCTTTCCCTTTGGTCTGAAAGGGAGGTTTTACCTGTTTACCATGCCCATGGTGAAGTAAATCTACCTGTGAAATTATAATTTAAGCTTTTATTTTGGCCATGCTATTACAGGAAATGTTAGCTATCCCTTTTATAAGATCTAAAAATCAAATTGTGCACCTTGGAGTGTCCTTCAGAATAGAATTAGTTTCCTACCTTGAAGAGAATAGAGAAATGAGAGAACAAGTTGGACTTAGTATAGAGAAATGGGGGTGCCAGTCCCAGATCACTTACTGACAATAGCAATATCAAATGAAAACGTAGAAAGCAGTTTTAATCATTAGATAACAAATATAGCAGTTTCAATACTAGCTTTTTAAACTCTTTAACTGTTTTTTAATTTACCAATTGATTCGAATTACTTTCTGCTCTTAGTAACCTCCCAGGTTTTGGTACTATCTGCAAGGTGTCCGGCGCATAACAAGTCTTCCCAGGCAGACAAATCAGTTAATTCACAGGCTTTTATTGGGGTTCCGCTCCCAGGCGAGGTTCCCCAATCCCAAAGAGCAACAGAGTGGGGGCCGGGGAAGTCATGCATCAGAGATTGGGAGAGCTCCTTTTATAAATTCAGGGCATGGGAGTTAAAGGTTGAGGCGGGTCTGATCCTCATTGGTTGACCTTTAGGCACCCGCAGGGACCTTGACAAGGACTTTCTTCCCCGGAAGTAGGCCTCTCCATTCCCGGAAATATAGGCCTTCCTTCCATGCGGATCCCAAAGCTACCAGGTACAACATCTTATATAGCCAAGACCAGCCAATCTGGTCAAGGGGCGGTCTATGCCCCAACCAATCACAGCCTGTTGCCAGGCAGTTTCCAAAGCCATCCAATCACAGCCTGTTGCCAGGCAGGCTCTGTTGCCAGGTGGGTTTCAAAGCCATTCCTGAGTAACTGACGCTCGCTTGCCAGTGGCCCCCTTGGCATGGACTTCTCATTCCACCACAGGTTTCTATTAGGCATTTTGTGTAGTAGATTTTAGGGACATGACTGGACCCTGAATATATTTGATTTTCTACAACTACCAATTTACCTTAACAGGATGTATACTTTTTTCCACATAATTTTTTTTTTGACAGGCAGAGTTAGACAGTGAGAGAGAGAGAGAGAGAGAAAGGTCTTCCTTCTGTTGGTTCACCCCTCAAATGGCCTCTACAGCCTGTGCGCTGTGCCGATCAAAGCCAGGAGCCAGGTGCTTCCTCCTGGTTTCCCATGTGGGAGCAGGGCCCAAGCACTTGGGCCATCCTCCACTACCTTCCCGGGCCACAGCAGAGAGCTAGACTGGAAGAGGGGCAACCAAGACAGAATTGGCGCCCCAACCAGGACTAGAACCTGGAGTGCCAGTGCCGCAGGTGGAGGATTAGCCTAGTGAGCCACGGTGCCAGCCTTGCCACATAATTTTTATGATGAGTATTCAAAGCTGAAAGCCTCAGCTGGTATGAATGTGTTCTATTCTACATATAGAATATGTACAATGCCCTAATAATAATTTGAATGGTGATACTAACAGCATTTACTCAAAGTGATGGCTTTTAGCAACTTTCCTTTTTTTTTTTTTTTTTTAAAGATTTCTTTATTTATTTGAAAGTCAGAGTTACACAGAGAGAGGAGAGGCAGAGAGAGAGAGAGGTCTTCCATCTGCTGGTTCACTCCCCAACCGGCTGGAGCTGTGCTGATCTGAAGGCAGGAGCCAAGAGCTTCCTCCGGGTCTCCCACATGGATGCAGGGGCCCACGGATGTGGGCCATCCTCCACTGCTTGCCCAGGCCGCAGCAGAGAGCTGGATTGGAAGTGGAGCAGCCAGGACTAGAACCGGCGCCCATATGGGATGCCGGTGCTTCAGGCCAGGGCATTAACCCACTGCGCCACAGCGCCGGCTAGCAACTTTCTTGAAGTTGAATGCAGTTGACTCAGTTAGCTGTGGTAACAGAGCACAGGAACAACACAGATGAACTTCACAAAATAGATTCTTCTTGTGGTTTCAACTTCCTCTCCAGAGGTTTGAAGAAAAAAAAAAAAGATTCAAATGTGAATTCCTCTCTTTATGTGCCAAAGTACTTGGTTCCTGGTGACATAGCACAGGTAACAGCAGTAAGAAAACAAAGAAGTCCAGTGTGGCAGACAGACCTCAGAATGTCCCTTGTCCATGCCCTGTATAAATTCCTTCCCCTTGAGTTCAGTAGGGACGTGAGACTGGCTTCTCATCAATGGAACACAGCAAAGGCAATGGGTTATCATTCTGTGGTTGCATTATGTTGTAGAAGATTCTTTCTTAACAGCATGGAGAGGGTGATTCTTCTTGTGAGACTGATGACATGAGCCACTGTTATAAGAAGTTCCCAGAGCAAGGGCAGCCTTTAGGCCCCGAGGGTAGCCTGAAGCTGAGAGCCACAAGCCAGTTCCTCAAACATAGTCACCAGAGAAGTGGATTTTCCAACCCAACTGTGCATCCCTTTTCAGAAGACTCTGATAAGAACACTGCCTCAACTGCAGCCTAAGATGTTGAGCAGGGAAGCCAGCTAAGCCCTGCCCAGACTTCTGACCCATGGACTCTGGGAGATCTACAGGAAACCTATTTCCTTGAAAAGACTATTCCTAAGAATCTGGACTTGAAATTAATGATTTTGACTTCAGAAATAAGTGATGAACAGGTTACAAGAAACTGAAGGAAGGAAGATCCTTGTTACACAGAAGCAAAAAGCTTAGTGAAATTGTCTCCTGAAGTACAGGGAGGAAAGAGCTCACAAGCGATAACATTGGATATTCAACCCCTCTCATTCTGTCGGTTTGTCCTTGAGTGGGAGAAAACTCCGCTCTTCAGGGTTCATGTGGTTATGTCGAGTCCACCTAGAAAACCCCATATTGTAAGTGGACTGTTTCCTGTAACACAGTGCCATCCTGGGAGATACATTTTGCTCATATTCAATTTTCTGGGACACTGTTCAGGGGAACATTTTAGAAATTCTGCCTACCACAAAATCTTCAGAAAACAGGCAAAATTAGTAGTTGTTTTCTTTACAGAAAAAAAGTGCTTTGGCAATCTTTGCATTTCATGGGGATATTAAATATAAGCAATTCATAGCTTATGTATCATTTCTACTTTTGTACTTTTATGAAGAAAACAGTATAATTAAGGCATTTTCATGAGTTCAGAATAATTACAATTGGCATCATTTATTTACACAGGAAAAATGTCTGGTTCATAACATCCATCAGTGATAAACAGATTGCTTTTACAATCATTTTGTCTCTAAATTTCTGCTCAGATTAAAAGAATGCACACTGAGATTCAATGAGATGAGAAAGTTATGTAAAATAATTGCTCTTTCTGTCTGGCTTTTAAGATATAGTTTTAATTTAAGATAGAGTGCTTCAAACTGCAAAGGATCTTTAGTCAATCTACTCTCCAAAGCAATGCACTTCCCCTTAAACTTCTCCGTTTACAGCAGCGTCAGTTCCTCAGTTCCCTTGAGCCTGTCTGCTTCACAGCTGCTCCTAGTCACTGGGTCACTAGGACCTTGCATAGTGTTGTGTGCACAGAGGGAGGATGCTCGTTCTTTGGCACAAAGGTGCCACCCACTGGCTAGACTGCTTTCCAGAAGTTGACCTTGCCCTCAGTGGGGCTTTTATTTTTATTTTTTAAAGTCATCCATATGGAGAGGTAGCCCTTTCAATACTGGTAGTAAGAATTGAGAGTACTTAGTCTGTTTCAGGCACTGGAGCTAGTGAACCACTTAAAAAACACAATCTTGTGAATTAGGTGATATCTGTATCCACATTATACAGCTGACGGAAATGAGGGTTAAGGATGTTACGTAATTTAACCAAGACCACAGAATTTGTTTTTGAAAGAACTGGGACCTGAACCTACTGAATTTGATTCCAAAAATACAAGCTGTCAAATATGCTTGTTCTGTTGCCTCTCTGTCCATTTACCCATTATGAATATTCTTAAAATAAAATGCAGTGAAATAAAGTAAAATAAAATATGCCTTAGAAAGGTCTTATAATAATCAACAGGTGAAGAAATCAGAGCCCAGAAATCAAAGTAACTTGTGGCATCTGAGTAGTTACTTAATTGTAAAACCAAAAAGAAATTCCAGATTTCCTTACACTAACCCAAGAAAGGGTCAAATAAGTGTAGGAGAGAGAAAGGAAAGTATGAGTGGCAAAAATCATCAAGATTGTGTACTTCATTACATTAACATTTAGGAGGGTAACAGAACACACGTCAGCAAGTCAGAAAGCAAATACATGACTTTCTAACTATCACTTAGGTCAACTATTTGATGGAATTACCTCCTAAACTATTTAACTTTCTAACTGATACTAAAGACAAGTTATTTACCATTGTTGAACACTTGTCTCCCAAATAACACAACCAGATCCGAATACCAGAAGAAAGTTCAGACTCTGAACTCCTAAACATAATTTCCCCAAAGCAAAACTTGACGCTTGTTGGAAAGCTTTCATGCTTCCAACTGCGGCCAATCTTGTGTACCTGAGAGGCTTCTGAACATTGCTTGGGCCTGGGCAGTCACTGTGTGTATCAGGCATTTCAACAACTTACTAAACAGTGGAAAAAGATGGACTGCATCACCCAAGTTTATACTGAACTCTTTCTTTCATTAAAGGTCTTGACAACACTTAACTCTGAGATGACCAAGGTCATTCACAATTTGAAAATCAGAGAAAAATATTTGATTATTTAATAAAGAGATGTCTTAATTGGATTTATATACACAGTATCTTCATAATCACATATATTTTTTAATTTAAAGGAATTGAATTCTTGACATATATAAAATGAAATTTTTGGATTTTTTGTATTAATAGATAATAGCTTGTTACGATTCCGGTTAAATTAGATCAGCTGACTCATAATTTGTAGCATGTGGCTCATAGCTAGGTATGACTTCTGAGAACATGTTCCACAAACACACACGATAGAACTGACATACATAGAGATTAATAATGGCTTACCTTCTTCAGCCAAGAAGAGTAGCATCAGGACTGGAATCCGGCAACATCAGAGAATAAAAATAAAGTAAATGCAATTTTCACTATACCACACTGAGAATATGGGGTATAAGGTGTCGGACCCTCGCCAGCGAAGGTCCAACACAGTCACGACATGGTCACTGTTCACCGGTTCTCAAGGAACTTTTACTTGTGGGGAGAAAAGGAAAGTGGGGAGAGGAGAAAAGAGGAGGGGCCGCGCCGGCCCGCCCAGATCCCAGTGTCCCTTTATGCTGATATCGTCCAATCAGATGAAAGGTCGAAAGTTCATCTGTTTCACCTGGTTCTTCCTAGTTTATGCAGAGTCCATTCTGTTTCATCTGCTTCACCTGGCTGTTCTCGTAGGACTTGTGGTCCACCAATTGCTGCAAACTATGTAGATGAGGAGGTTCTCACAGGTGGCCAGCCTGCGATTCCCCACAGTAAGGGTGCTTCCTCTATGAATTTTTCACTGATAGCTTCTTCCATTAACCCTTTTCTGTCAGGAATAAGCAGGTATAAGTTATATTGTATTTATGGCAAAGAGGAAATA
The DNA here is from genome assembly GCF_033115175.1 of Lepus europaeus. Lineage (NCBI taxonomy): Eukaryota > Metazoa > Chordata > Mammalia > Lagomorpha > Leporidae > Lepus > Lepus europaeus. Next base: position 15,259,212 of record NC_084840.1, on the reverse strand, counting down.
ATAGGAGAGAAAGCAAGTGAGAGTCAGGAGAAAATAATGAGTTATTATGTGAGTTTGGGGTGATAGCACACTGTCCAGAGAAATCTGAAAATATAGCTCTGAACTCCTTGCTGTGCCATATAAACCCTTACATGATATTTCTCTAATCTCATTTTTTATTTTACCACATATGTTGGTTAAGGTATTGCTAGTTGCTATAACAAACTTTAACTTATCAATAGCTTAACATAATAAAAACTAATATATAAAACACAATACAGTGCATATAGTACTCTCTGGAGTTTTAGGCATCCACATCGAACATACCCCTTGATCACTTAATCCTCTGAGGTAGGACAACAAGGCAGGTGGGTGCAGGAAAGTTCTATTCCATCCAGTTATAACAACATGCAGACTGACAACGATCTTCCACCTTCAACAAGAAGCCTCTGCAGCTGACCTGGGCCATTCACGTGATAGCGGAGGCTCATCACATGACCCAACCCAGAAGCAAGAAGAAAATGAAGTGACTTGGTAGGCAGTAGTGTCCTAGCTACAACTGTGGTTTGGGGTGCGGGGCAGTTAAGATCTTTGGTCATTACTGGGATGCCTCTACTGACCACTCATTCACGTGCCTCCAGCCAGAGTGGCTTATTTTAGTTTCTTAAACACAGTGTATTCTTCGCTACTTTAGTACCTATAGGCTTGGCATTCCCTCTGCTTGGACTAATCCTTTCCTCTATGTGGCTAGTTCCTGCTCTTTCTTCTGGTCTTAGCCCACATGTAACATGCTGTTTTTCTTGACCATTCAACGTAAAAACTACCAATCACTCATGAATCTAATATATCTTTCATAATCATATAATTTACAATCTTAATGTACTTATACATTGTTTGACTGACAGAATTGCAAGGCAAATTTCTGAAAAGAAGGAACCTGGTCTCCCCTGATAATTTACATTGCTTAAAATAAAAAACAATCAATATTTAGAGTAATCCCTATCCACAAGGGATATATGTTCCATGTGGATGCCTAAAACTGCAGAGTACTAAATGCTGTATATATTTCTTCCCTAAATGTACAAAGATACTTGAAAAGTTGATGGAAAATTTAATTAAAAGATGTCTATTTTTGGCAAAACTTTTTCAAATCTATGCTTAAGTTTTTACAGTATACATTTTGCATGAACTTTCTGAAGATCTCTCAAACACACCAGTCACAATATTTTTACATTTTTTAAAAATTTCTTTTTAACCAATATAGTGTTATGATAAAGCATAATTTATAAATTAGGCACAAGCAGAGATTAACAACTGTAAATTTTGGCAACTTCAAAGCAAGATTTTGTTTTTCTTTCCTTTGAAAGCCAAGAGTTAACCCTTTTTCAGATAGAGGAGTCACTTCACAGCTTCTCTATGGCAAATCAGAATTGCTGGCACCACTACTCTTATGCTTTGGGGTCATTCTCATGGTAATCAAGTCATTTCCGCAGTAACTATATTAATCCCTTTATGAAGGTAGAGCCCTAAGGACCTAATCACCTCTAAAACAACCCACCTCTCAACACTTTTGCATTGAGGATTAAGTTTCCAACTTTCCAAAGTTCCATGAACTTTGGTGGAAACATTTAAATTATATCAAGTTCTTCAATAATTTGGAAATAGGGAAAATAGGATTAAATTCTGAGATACTGTTTAAATATGTGGAATTAGAGCAAGAAAAATGTGCAGTCATTTCAGAAAGATATAAGTCCTAGATGTGCCACACTAGATTATGACTCAATTGAATAAGTTATTATATCTGAGAAACACACTGACTTGAAGGTAGTTTGCTCACACATCGGATATACAGAAGAAAGAATCAAAAAGCCAAGCTAAGAGGTCCTAAACAAAAACTACTCATGTGGGAGAGAATACCAAAGTTCAACCTATCATATCCTCAGTAATATATAATGTGGAAATGGATGTTTTTGGTTATCTCCACTGAAGAATCACAAAATATCTGAACCATGTAACTAATTCCAGTGCTCTAATTTCATGAGTACCAAGAAAATTTTATCACTCAGCTTATTACCATGCTGGTGTTCATGAAGCATTTTCTGCAGGAGGTCCTGTGTTCCAAAGCAGTAATAGCCTAGCAAATACACAGAAATACCCTGGGTGGGCACTAGCCCTGGTTATAATTTACTAAGTGTTGCAGCAACATTCTGAGGTAGGATCCAACAGCCTGTAATGTTGTGGTGGGTCATGGCTATTGTCATTGGTTTTATTTATTAAATAAATAAATCTTGCTGTCCTCCTTCTAGATACAAGGTAAGATTATATTTCCCCTCTCCTGTTATGAGTACTTGTTTTGAAAAATTCCATGTGAATAGGCATAAATTATATCATCTCTAAGCAGAAGTTTTAAGTGTCAGAACACAACTTGTCATCCTCCCCTCCTCCCATGGCAGCAGTGGTGAAAACAAAGAGATTGAGGCTCCGCTACTTCTTTTTTTTTTAAGATTTATTTATTTATTCGAATGGCAGAGTTACAGTGAGACAGGCAGAGGAAGAGCAAGAGCGAGAGAGCGAGGTCTTCCATCTGCTGGTTCACTCCCCAGATAGCCGCAATGGCTGGAGCTGTGCCAATCCAAAGCCGGGAGCCAGGAGCTTCCTCTGGGTTTCCCATGTGGGTGCAGGGGCCCAAGGACTTGGACCATCTTCTACTGCTATCCCAGGCCATAGCAGGGAGCTGGATCGAAGTGGAGCAGCTGGGACTCAAATTGGTGTCCATATGGGATGCCGGCACTGCAGGGGGTGGCTTTAATTGGCTTCGCCACAGCACAGACCCAAAGCTCCCCTACTTCTTAAACAGGAAAATGAACTTATAGAATGATAATGAGAAAAAAATGTCTTTGCTGTTTAAATCATTGAAAATTTGGAGCCACTTACTATTGTCATTGTTGGAGCATCCTACATTGACTATTACAAAAAAAAATCCATTATTTTTGGATGGCTGAAGACATCTTTCTCTTGTTCCAAAGACTAAGTCTTAATTTTGTAAAGCATATTCACTAACTGATGACCCTATTTTCTGCCTTGTCCTTGGACCTTGTCACTGGTTAACGTTGTTATTCTGAATAGCAAGGTGTCTAACAGATCATAGCAGTTAAGAGAAAAACTCTGAAGTCATACTATATACAGTCTGTGCTCCCGGATTTGTTACTAACTTATGCCATTTAATGAAAATGAGATAATGTTATCTATGCGCATTCCTAGAAAATTATTTCTCCTTATGTTCAGAATAGTTACCTTTTGAGATGTTGACTTAACATATTTATAAATCACTTTACAAATCAGAGAACAATTTTGAATCTCAATGGTACCATCTGCTCCCTATTCCTCCTTCCAAGCTAAATTCCCAGCTTATACCTCCAGCAAGGTAACAGGGAAGGTTTTGCAAGGGCCACCAAATGTAGGCCTGAACCAATCCTCAGTGTTCTAGAAAGTTGTCTCTGAGAACTTTGGTTTAAAGTTTTACTATGAAAGGGAGGTGAGCAGTTGAAGGGGTGGATAGACAGGCAGTTTCATGGGAAAATCTTGTGCATATTTAAAAGCCAATGGAAATCAGCCATAAAGGGGTAATGTGGTTTCCACTATACATCAGACAAGAGATAATGAACAGGTGATTGATGAGAATGCAGGAGCAATATGATCTCAGATATCGATGGGGAAATTAGTTTTAGAGGCACAGCCTTTTTTCCGTTACTCTGTGTCACATAGATTTTGTTAAGTGTACTTCATACAGCTTTGATCTTGATTTTTGTTTCCTTTCTGTCTGAAAAGTTATGTTAAGACAAAGTTTTTCCTCCATTCCCTTTCCCACTCCTGTACCCTCATTTCCTCTCCTCCCTTGTCTGGTTTTATAAGCTAAGTAGTCCTGCACTCATTGGATGGGTTTGGAAGGGCTCTCTTTCAGATTACTGGTTTGAAAAGTGCTGGTATTAATTCCTCCTTAAAAGCTTGTGAGAATTCAGCAGTGAAGCCATCTGCTCTGGGGTTTTTCTGCGTTGAGAAATTTTTGATTATTGATTTAATCTCATTACTTATTATGGCTCGTCCAGATTTCCTATGTCTTTGTTGTTCAATTTTGGTAAGCCATTTCTTCTAGGCTTTTCAATTTATTGGCATATAGTTGTTCACAATAGACACGTTTGTATCTCTGGGGTATCAGATGTAATAATTCCTCGATCATCTATGATTTTGGTTTTTTTTTATTTTATTTTTTATTTTTTTTTATTTTTTGACAGGCAGAGTGGACAGTGAGAGAGAGAGACAGAGAGAAAGGTCTTCCTTTTGCCGTTGGTTCACCCTCCAATGGCCGCCGCGGTAGCGCGCTGCGGCCGGCGCACCGCGCTGATCCAATGGCAGGAGCCAGGTGCTTCTCCTGGTCTCCCATGGGGTGCAGGGCCCAAGCACTTGGGCCATCCTCCACTGCACTCCCTGGCCACAGCAGAGAGCTGGCCTGGAAGAGGGGCAACCGGGACAGGATCGGTGCCCCGACCGGGACTAGAACCCGGTGTGCCGGCGCCGCGAGGCGGAGGATTAGCCTAGTGAGCCGCGGCACCGGCCTGATTTTGGTTTTTTTATAAGTCTAGTTAAATGTTTATCAATTTTATCAAATTTATTTTTTAAGTTATTCTAACTTTCTGATCACTTGTCTTTTAGGTGTGGCATATGGACATGGTATATAGCCTGGTTTTGGCTTTGGCAGTTAATATGAGAATTGTTTATTTTTAAATTTGTAGCTTACCCAACTTATATTGCTATTTATCATACCTTAGACTATTCATCACATTTAATACTGTATCTTCTTTTACCTACTTATAAAGGCAACTTCTAAGAGTTATTGGCAAAGTAGAATTTTGCTTATTTGTATCACTACTGCCCATATATGCTGTGTTTTCAGCTAAGTTTACTCTCCATTGTGTTGCTTTCAATGTGGCCTTCGATTCTGTGATAGTTTGTTATCTTTTCTGATCTTTTGTAGCTCTTGATATTCCTGTTAACCAATAACATTTATCTCACTAAAGCTTTTTTTCTATTTATGTCTCATTTATTATTTATTACTATTTCTTTTCAGTATCTTGATATCTTTTGCATTACATTAAAGTCATTTTTATAGATCCTCAGCTGGTTATTTTTACATTGTAAGTTATTTTTAAAGTATTGAGTTTTTCTTGCAACAGCAAGAAGTTCTTCTAGCTTTAACTTGTCTGAGCCACCAGAGATCATGTAGATTTTCTTTCTTTATCTCCATATTTCCTGACTTCTACAATCAGGGGTTCTATTCGCTTCTGCTTACTGATAGACATGATTTGCTATTAATAATATTTCTCATTTCATAAAACAGAGCTTGCTTTCCAAATTGATTTTGATATTTTCTAAAAAACAAAAATGGAGGCCGGCGCCGTGGCTTAACAGCCTAATCCTCTGCCTTGAGGTACCGGCATACCGGGTTCTAGTCCTGGTTGGGGCGCCGGATTCTATCCCGGTTGCCCCTCTTCCAGGCCAGCTCTCTGCTATGGCCCGGGAAGGCAGTGGAGGATGGCCCAAGTGCTTGGGCCCTGCACCCTCATGGGAGACCAGGAGAAGCACCTGGCTCCTGGCTTCGGATCAGCACAATGCGCCGGCCGCAGCAGCCATTGGAGGGTGAACCAACGGCAAAAAGGAAGACCTTTCTCTCTGTCTCTCTCCCTCTCACTATCCACTCTGCCTGTCAAAAAAAAAAAAAAAAAAAAGGAAAAATTAAGCCTTTGATCCACCATCTGAAAAAAGCAGATATTTTCTGCAATTCTTGACATACCTTCTAGATACTTACTTCTGTGCCTGCTGTATGGTATATATTAGAAAAGGACTATCCATTACCTTCAATTCTACTAGATGAGTAGTTTATTTCCTTAAAGGAACAACTCTGGTTGTTATTATTCATAAACAGATAATTTTAACCATATTTCCATATTCAGTTTTATGCATATTCATTTATATAAGTAATTCTTTTTTACTATAGCTAGCTGTATTTTTAAACATTGTGTATTTCCTTAGTGATGGATTTTAGCTGAGTCTATTGCAATCAAACCTAAATTGTACATCTTCAATGACATCTAATGAGATTCATTTCCTTTCATACGTTGTTTACTTCATGTTTTATTTGAACTAGGTATATGTCTTTGGACATGTTACACATTTGTTTACCTATTTCATTATTTCAATTTTTATGAGAAATTCCTCAATGACTTCTTTATAAATGAAGTCTTGCTATAGCTATTTCCATTGTCCATCAGTATATTTATCTGGTTTTTATAGCACCACACTATATATAAGGATCCAAAAGACTCCACTAAGATTATTGGAACATATAGAAGAGTTTGCTAAAGCAGCAGGATATGAAATCACCACAGAAAAATCAATAGCCTTTGTATACACAAACAATGCCATGGCTGAGAAAGAACTTCTAAGATTAATCCCATTCCCAATAGCTATAAAAAAGCCCAAATTAACCAAATTAACCATTTAACCAAGGATGTCAAAGATCTCTACAATGAGAATTACAAAACATTAAATAAAGAAATAGAAGAAGATACAAGAAAATGGAAAAATATTCCATGTTCATGGATTGAAAGAATCAATGTCATCAAAATATCCATTCTTCTAAAAGCAATTTATAGATTCAATGTGATACCAGTCAAAATATCAAGGACATTCTTCTCATATATAGAAAAAAAAATGATGCTGAAATTCACATCGAAATACAGGAGACCCCAAATAGCTAAAGCAATCTTATATAACAAAAACAAAGCTTGAGGCATCTCCATACCAGATTTCAAGGCATACTACAGGTCAGTTATAATCAAACAGCCTGGTGTGGTACAAACACAGATGGATAGACCGATGGAACAGAATAGAAATGCCAGAAATCAATCCATGCATCAAGCAATGCATCTACACCAACTTATCTCTGACAAAGGAGCTAAAATCAATCCCTGGAGTGAGGATAGTCTCTTCAACAAATGGTGCTTAGAAAACTGGATTTCCACATGCAGGAATATGAAGCAAGACCCCTACCTTACACCTTACACAAAAATCCACTCAAAATGGATTAAAGACCTCAGTCTATGACCCAATACCATCATATTATTAGAGAACATTGGGGAAACCCTGCAAGACATTGGTATATGTAAAGACTTCTTGGAAAATACCCTAGAGGCACAGGCAATCAAAGCCAAAACTGGCAAATGCGATTACATCAAATTGGGAAGCTTCTGTACTGCAAAATAAACACTCAAGAAAGTAAAGAGGCAAATGACAGAATGGGAGAAATTATTTGCAAACTATGCAACTGGTGATGGATTAATAATCAGAATATGTAAAGAGATCACAAAACTCAACAACAGCCGGCGCCGCGGCTCACTAGGCTAATCCTCCGCCTCGCGGCGCCAGCACACCGGGTTCTAGTCCCGGTCGGGGCACCGATCCTGTCCCGGTTGCCCCTCTTCCAGGCCAGCTCTCTGCTGTGGCCAGGGAGTGCAGTGGAGGATGGCCCAAGTGTTTGGGCCCTGCACCCCATGGGAGACCAGGAGAAGCACCTGGCTCCTGCCATCGGATCAGCGCGGTGCGCTGGCTGCAGCACGCCTACTGTGGCGGCCATTGGAGGGTGAACCAACAGCAAAAGGAAGACCTTTCTCTCTGTCTCTCTCTCACTGTCCACTCTGCCTGTCAAAAAAAAAAAAAACCAAAAAACTCAACAACAAAACAACTCAGTTAAGAAATGGGCAAAGGACTTAAACAGACATTTTCAAAAGAGAAAATCCAAATGGTCAGCAGATACATGAAAAGATGCTCAGGATCACTAGCAGTCAGGGTAATGTAAATCAAAACCACAATGAAGTTTCACCTCACCCCCTTTAGAATGGCTTTCATTCAGAAACCAACAAAGAACAAATGTTTGTGAGGATGTGGGAAAAAAAGGTATCCTAATCCACTGTTGGTGGGAATGCAAACTGGTACAGACACTATGGAAGACAGTATGGAGACACCTTAGAAATCTGAATATACACCTACCACATGACCCAGCCATCCCACTCCTGGGAATTGATCCAAAAGAAATGAAATTAGCATATGAAAGTTTTATTTGTACCTCCATGTTTATTGCAGCTTAATTCACAATAGCTAAGACATGGAATCAACCCAAATACCCATCAACTGAAGATTAGAAAAAGAAATTGTGGGATATGTACACCACGGTACAGCTCACAGTGGTTAAAAAAAAATGGTCATTTGCAACAAAATGGAAAACATCGTATTTAGTGACATAAGCCAATCCCAAAGGGACAAATATCATTCTCTCTCTGACCTGTGATAACTAACAGAGCACCTAAAAGTCCATCTGTAGAAGTGAAATTAACACTGAGAAGCAATGACTTTGAACAGCCTTTGTCTCAACTATTGAGGAACATTTTTTTCTTTTATAGTACTATTTGTTGAATTCCTTACTTAATAGTTAATCATTTGTGTATAAAGTTAATTGAAAATATATTTTAGTAAAAAAAATGTGTGGAAATAGGAGAGGGAGGAGAAAGAGGGGTTGGAGAGTGTGTGGGAGAGCGAGTACAATGGGAAGAATCACCATGTTCCTAAAGGTGTAATTATGAAATGTGTGAATCTTGTATTCCTTAAATGAAATGTTTCTGGGGAAACAAAAAGATGTACTTATTTTTTGAAAGTAAGAGTGATATGCAAAAAGAGAGAGCCATCCAGAGACAGAGAGAGATCATTCATGTGCTGGTTCACTCCCCCAAATGGCTGTGACTGCCAAAGCTAGGTCAGCCAAACATAGGAGCCAGGAACTCCACCTAGGTCTCCCACATGGGTGGCAGGGGCCCAAATACTTCAGCCATCATCTGCTGCTGATTCAGACACATTCGCAGGGAGCTGAATAGGAAATGGAGCAGCCAGGACTCAGTGCTATGCAGAAGATAACATGTCAGCTTTGGTAAGCAGCAGCTTTGCCGGCTGCACCACAATGCCAGCCCCCATTTTAAATACTTCTTGATCAATCCAGTACATGAAAGAATTTGTTAAACACATTCCTGCAGGTTTCCTAGATTCACTCATATACCTCTTGCCTGTAGTCTTCACTTATGGTCCTTTGATGCTATTTGCTTTAATTCTCTACTGAAAAATGTAATTATACATATTGCAGAGCTAATATTCATTTCCTATGTGAAATAGCAGAAATGACTAGTACTTAGTCTTTTAGATGCATCTTGGCAGGACAGCTACCATATTTCAAACACCTTCTATAGGAAGGATGTCCATCTAGTTACAGGTGCTTTCCTAGCTCTAATTAAATTACTATGATCTATCTTCAATTGGGTTAAACAACAAGATTTGTCTCACTAATTGCTAGGGTTTATAGCTTTGCAGTATTATTCTGCATGACTGGAGTTCAGCCAGAGTGTCTGATAGAGCAATGAAAAAGTGGAGTTCTAATTTGGCAGGTGATACATGTGCATAATATGTTGTCTTGGTTCAAAACAAGGCACACCATAGGAGATGAACTTGAATGATTGTATCAGTATGTAGTGGGCTAGTTTGGGTACAGAACTGACTACCTCTGCAGGCAAAATGAAGCTTTCACAAAGTATGAAACCCCTGTTCACAGAAGTTCCAGATCTATTTCATTATCCAGTAACTTCTCTTTCTCTACTGAGTCATGTTCTTTCATGTAACTGCCAGTCACTAATGGGTTTCTCTCTCCAAGTTTCCTCTTGAATTATTTTTGCTCATATGTTTGTGCTCCTTAATGAACCAGAACAAAGTTGTATCAATCAGAGCTTTCCTACTGTTAATGCATACTCTTGCATTTGTAGTGAATATGCATAGTGACTAATTCAGATAGGGACATTAAGAAAATCACATGACCGGCCGGTGCTGTGCTCGGCTCACTGGGCTAATCCTCCGCCTGCGGCACCGGCACTCCAGGTTCTAGTACTGGTTGGGGCACCAGTTCTGTCCTGGTTGCTCCTCTTCTAGTCCAGCTCTCTGCTGTGACCTAGGAAGGCAGTGAAGGATGTCCCAAGGGCTTGGGCCCTGCACTCGTATGGGAGACCAGGAGGAAGCACCTGGCTCCTGGCTTTGGATCTCAAAATTGTTATTTCTTGGACATTTGTGTAAGAAGAACTGATGTCCTCTGCAGAACATCATCTCCCATCCTTGACCCCTGCAAAGTGACTGAAGTTATCTTGAAGAGAGATTTTGGTGATATCTACGGGCAATCTGATGATGCTCTACCAAGTAAGAGCTCAATTTAAATAAACTGCTTTCCACCACCAAGCCTTTGCTCACCCCAAGTCCAGTAAAGATTTAAATGAACATGAAGAGAACTTTGCCCTGACATATGTTACTGAACCAAGGCCTAGCTTAAAAATTAGAGGATTAAAAGGAATATAGTTTCATGCAGAATGGATAAAATTAGGAAACAACACTGGATTTTCTATTATAAAAATAGGAATATTAAAAGCAGACTGTTAAAAATAGAAGTAGTAAAATGGTAAAAGAGGATGACAAAATGTTAAAAGACAAAGTTTACATGTTGAAAATCTTCTAAAAATAATTCTGTTAAAGTTCATTTTTTTAATATTTTTATATCAGTTGACAGATCATGATTTCAATTAAACATTGACTACTTTTAAATCAAATATTACGACCCATTCCAATACACATAGAAAATAAAATTTATTTTCCTTTAGTTCTTTGTTTTCCTTTCTGTATTTGCCCTGTTAGATAATGAAGCAGTAGCTTCCCCTTTGACTGCCTGATATTTTCAAGTATAAACAGACTTTTCATTGACCAGAATTCTCATAGAAGTTTTTTTTTTTTTTAAAAAAAAAAGTAAATTGGAGTTTTTCCTCCATCTTCTCTAGGTGGAATAACTGAACTGATACCCCATGTGGCTTCAAGGCAGCAGCGTTCCACGGCATGTCAGGTGTTGCCATGGTGCTGAGAATCATATTCACTGGCATCCTTTTCATGATGTCTTCATCTCAGATCTGAGATGCACTACACACATTACTAATTCACTCCTGGCTATACACAAATATCTGCATACCCTCCGTTTTTCTCTTTTCCATACCTTTAAGAATACCCATCATTCTTCTTCTTCAGTTATTAATGTAACTCATTATGGGCTTCTCCGGCTGTCCTCAAAATGTATGTTAAATAAGACATGAGGAGGAAAGCTTTTTTTAAAAAAAAAAAGCTGTTCCAATCTAGGCAAGTCATTAGATGAATTTAAGTCAGACAGTGGAGGAAGTTTTCCATATTGTGCAGTTGAATTGTTAGTCACGCACTCTATGAAATGGATGAAAAAATACTACTTTTTTCCCATATTATTAACAGTGATAACATAAATACATTAAATTTCAGAAAATGCTTTTTTTCTGTATCATAGAATGAAGTAAAGGACATTTTTCACTCCAGAATTTTAGATTGATAACAAGCAATTATAACTTATAAAAAGATTTTTTAATGAGCTTAATAATCTGCTTCCAATTGTGTTTATAGATACAGTGGGCACTCTGTATCTTGATCCAGATTTAACCTACTGTAGATTCAAAGTATTTTTTTTTAAAGATTTACTTAATTACTTGAAAGTCAGAGTTACACAGAGAGAGCAGGAGAGGCGAGAGAGAGGTCTTCCATCAGATGGCCACAATGGCTGGAGCTGCGACTATCCGAAGCCAGGAGCCAGGAGCTTCTTCGGGTCTCCCACATGGGTGCAGGGGTGCAAGGACTTGAGCCATCTTCTACTGCTTTCCCAGGTCATAGAAGAGAGCTGGATCGGAAGTGGAGCAGCCAGGATTTGAACCAGTGCCCATATGGGATGCTGGCACTGCAGGCAGTGGCTTTACCCACAATGCCACAGCACTGGCCCACAAAGTATTTTTAAAACACTGTAATTCCACTGAACATTAATAGATTCTTTCTTCTTCCCATTATTCCCTAAACAACGCTGCATAGCAACTATTTACGTAGTATTTACATTGCATTAGGTATTAAAGGTAACCTAGAAATGATTTAAAGTACAAGGATGATAGTGTGGATTCTATCCAAATACTATACCTTCTTTTTTTTTTTTTTTAAAAAAAGAGAGATTTATTTATCTATTTAAAAGGCAGAGTTACAGAGAGGCAGAGGCAGAGGCAGAGAGAGAAAGAGAGAGAGAGAGGTCTTCCATCCACTGGCTCACTCCCCAAATAGCTGCAATGGCCGGAGCTGCGCCAATTTGAAGCCAAGAGCCAGGAGCTTCCTGCGGGTCTCTCACATGGGTGAAGGGCCCAATGACCTGGGGATTCCTCCACTGCTCTCCCAGGCCATAGCAGAGAGCTGATTTGGAAGTGGAACAGTCGGGACTTGAACCCATGGCCATATGGGATGCCAGAACTTACCCGCTACGCCACAGTGTCGACCCCTATCCCTTCTTATTTAAGGGTCTTGAACACCCAATCTTTGGTATTCACAGGAGATTATTGAACCAATCCCCTGAAGACACCAAGAGAGAATTGCATAGAGTTGGCATAAGTACATGCCACATATATATCAGCATTAATGAAAATGCACTGTAATTTTAGCTGGCAATCTGTTTCACAATATCTAACATATGAGCACTTTACTAAAGAGCTAGAAAAAATCAGACTATTCAATGTATTCTTCATTATAAAGCAATATACTACTCACTCTTATGCATGATTTAACATAATTGATGGCCATGCATATAGTATAATCTGTGACCATATATATGGTATAATTTCACTAGGTATTGAACATCAATATCTACTCCATGATTTTTTCTTATTCAATGGTCAACACTAGAAATTTCAGTCTGACTCTATCTCTATTTTCCCCTTAAGTTTGTCTTTATTTTCCACTCGTGTTCCTTATTTGTCTTTATACTTTAATTTTAATTACTTTTTTCATTTATTCTTTTATTCTTCTACTTGTTTATGCAGTGAAAGCCAGGAATTTGCTGGAAATACAAAGATACTACCACTAAAGGGTTGTTGTATATGTGTGTATTACATATATGTGATACACAGACACACACACATTTACCTACAAATTCTGTTGAGATGTTTATTAATTTGAGCTGCTATCAGTAACTGATTCCTCAGTGTGACTAAAACACATGAAGATATATTTTGAAAGAAGGTTACAGAATAACCTTGGAGTGGCTGAGTTGGGAAATTTAAAGCACTGAAGATAAACCTCATCAACTTTACCGTGTTGTCCAAAATTGGCCACATAGTAGAAAATCTAGATTTTATATTATTGCAATTATTTCATTTAATCATTTAAAAATTTGATACAAATACACACACACACATTCCCTCAAGGAGAGTTCAATTATCTAAGTTCAGACATAAATCTTTAGATTTCTAGGCAAACATTATTCAACCTACCTGTCTCATATCTACTTATTCCTTACAACTACCTTGTTCCACATAAAAATGCCTGAGTTGGTATCTAAGAAACACCAGCCTGGCCCTTTTGTTTACTTTGCCAAATTAGAGCTGAGTTTTGCAGGGAGGGTGCTGGTGCTTAGTAGGCTAAACTTCCGCCCATGCCAACACCCCATATTGGCACTGGTTCATGTCCTGGCTGCTCCTCTTCAATCCAGCTCTCTGCGAATGGCCTGGGAAAGCAGTGGACGATGGCCCAAATGCCTGGGTCGCTGCCATCCTTGTGGGAGACCTGGAAGAAGTTACTGGCTCTCGGCTTCAAATCGGCCCAACTCAGGCTGTTGCAGCCATTTGGGGAGTGAACCAACAGATGGAAGACCTCTCTCTGTATGTAACTCTACTTCTTAAATAAATAAATAACCATACAGTATTTTGCAAAGATTGACCAGATCATAAATTGGAGACTGACTTGGACAGAAGAGAAATTGGAAATGCAGAAGGTGTTGCACAACCTGTTTTATGGGCTGAAATACTACCTCCCCTCATACCACCTTTAGCCTCTCATGGGCTCATTTTCTGCTTATCTTTGTCAGCTGGCCCTGAGGCAGGAGTGTAGCTTCCTTTCTGTTTTGTGCTGATATTTTGTGTGTATTCCACTCCTTGTGATAGTCCACTATCCACATTAGTGGGAATGAAAGGAATTTAAGAGAGAAATTTGGGAGAACTTGTGCCGGTAGAATTGATCTGACTTGACACACCACAGGCAGAAGGTGAGGGGAAGGTTGGCCATTTTTATGCATTAAAAGTCTTGGTGCCATGAGCAGAAGCAGGGGCAAGGGCATGTGTTGGGAAAATCTCCAGGCGGCGCTGGACCCAAGGCCAACTCTTGGAGGGGATAAAGGGAGGGTTTCGGTGAACTCTGTAATGGCCACTGCAGGTACCTGTTTTCAGGTCTGGATTTGTCAGGGTCCCGGGCCCGCCAAGCCTGGCAGCTGGGACCCCTGGGTCCCCCGCACCCCAACCCCTCCATGCCCACCTGCCTCCCTTCTTCCGCAGAGGCGGCTTGGCCTTGCTGCACCTTTGCCTTGGGGCGCGTCTTCGCCCACTGCAGGCCGCGCTCAGCACCTGCGTGGCAGCCGGGTCACCGCCAGCAGGCCTGCAGCTGGGGCCTGACCCTGCCTCCCAGGCCCCACAGCTCCTGGGCTTCCTGAGCCGCCCGGGACAGAGCCGGAGAGAATGGACGACACCTGTGACGACGTTCGCCTTGCCTGTTTGCTACCTGTGACTGCCTGCCGCCTCCTCCCCCGCCGGTACCCTGGACTTGCTGGAGTCCCCCCTAGCCAGGCCGCAGGGGCTCCTGCTGCGTCCCCCCCCCACCCCCCCCCACCCCCCCACCCCCCGTCCTCCTCAAAGGCCAGGCTCGGACCCCGGCCGTGGCACCACCCCAGGGAACCGCGAGCAACTCCGGACAGGTCAGCGGCTCTGAGGAAGTGGGCAGAGGCGAGGCCCTGGGTGAGTGCTATGGGCTGGGTCACTGGGAGGGGGCTCAGGGATCATTAAGGGGAGGATCCGGGCCTGACCTCGCAAGACCCCTGCTCAGGGGCCTGGGGTTGCAGGGGGCTGGTCTAAAGCCCTGGCTCAGGTATGTCTGGGCTTGAGGGAGGGGTCCCTCCATCACCCCCTTGTCTCTAGATTCATCTGTCTCCTGCCCATTTCTGAATTTGTCAACGTCTACACTCCTCAGATAACAACAGCTAAGGAGTCAGGGCCCCGGTCGGATCATGGAAACTGGATCTCTTGCCATTCGGATCGGTGGTTTCTTGCAGGTTGTCCTAGGTGGTACCCAGAACCGGCCCCCGGGGATAGGACAGGGAGGTAGAGTCGGTAAATTAGGCAGAACTACTGTGCAGAGGGGAACCTGAGCCCTGGCTAGATGTTTAAGTAGGGCAGGTGTGACCCTTTCTGCCTCTCAAATAAATAACAAAATGAAAATTTAAATAGCTAAATAAAAAAGATTGGGATCCATGTCATATGAGCAGAAAGGCCAGTTGCCTTCCAGGAACTACCTTTGAGGAGGGAACCAAACAGCTGAAGGATTTGCAGAAATTGGGGAGGCAGGGGTAGGGTGGGCGATGGCCATAATTGGAAACTGTTCCTTTTTGCTCCGGAAGAGGAAATCGGCGTCCTGTGAGGGTGATGGGGTAAGGGGCTTCAAGCAGGTGACGAGGGCAGCAACCGACCCTTTGGGGATTGTGAACAGAAATAAAATCAACAAAACAAAGGGCAGAGAGGATGTGCATCAGGAAGTTTTTGGAATGATGAACTACAAAGAATTTATTTTCAGCTATTAATTTCATAGCCAGGTTCTATAACCCCATTGTTACTGGAATAAAGAGAACCAAGTCACAACTGCATTGGAAATCATATTTTTAATAACTTTCTGTATTCTTGACCTTGCTAGATTTTGAAATGTGTTATATATTTAATATTCCTAACAAGTGTTAAATTATTGGTGAGTCCCCTCTAAAGATGAGGAGACTTAAGTTTAGAAGTGGTAAGCCATTTTCCAAGGTTATAGTATAGTGTGTTATAGAATATAGATTTGAGAAATCTTAATTTTATATCTGAATAATGACAGATTTATTGTTTTTAAATTTTCATCAACAATTAGTAAGCTGTACATATCATATTTGCTAAAGTCTGTAGTGCTTAGTGGCTCACAAATTTATACTGATTATGTGAAAATATTTGAAAAATTGCTATTTGATAATGTATTAAGTGAGAATGCAAATAGTTTAAAGTAATCTCAATTTTTAAATTATAAACCCTTTATAGATTGTAACTTTCATTTAAATGATTAGTTCTAACAAATTTATCTCTGAATTGAATGCCATAAAAATTTTGTTTGTTTGTCAAGGTCTGGGGTTGCAAATGGAGAAACCACTGCTGATTATGAAAAGTAGGAAAGACAAAAGAAGCTGAGATGATGTATGGTACCTCACAAAAACCAATAGAAAGGCAAGAGGACACATAGAAAATTGTGCTGGAGATCACTGAGGCTGGGCAGCCAGGAAATCAGCCAGTACACTATCAGAGAAATCCCTAAACCATATGGCAATTTCAGTGAGTAGCTTACAGCAACACAGCTTAATAGCAGAGGAAAGTCTTAACAGCTAGGTGTCTGGACTTTTTTTTTTTTTTTATCAACTTGCCATGTTTGTCCATACTTTGGTGAAGCATGGCAAATACAATACCTAATTCAGCACTTCTATGGTATCTGTGTTTCAAATGTTGCTTTGCTTTTTCCCTTTACTTTTTGAGTTTTGATTGAAGAAATGAGAATGATCTCATACATCAGCACTGAAAAATTGTTTATTATGGGTCTTAATACAAATCTTTAAAATGACATCTGGGATATTGTCACCTAACACTCACCACCAGCATGTGTGTCAGTGCATAAAACAGGATCTCAAGGAGAAGTTGTACCAATCAGCGATTTCAGTCATTAGAGCAGGTAACTGATTTCCTGCTTCACTGGTGAGAAAACAAAAGCTTAGTCGCTCAATTTGAAAAACATGTAGTAATCCCAAAAAGTTGAATGTTCAAGTGAGTTCTGCAATTCTTTTATCCCATTCAATTCACAGCAGAAAAAGAAGGGATTCAAAAACCTGTGTTGATAATTAAGATTTATTTTGTATAATAACTAAACTCCGCCGTTTTCATCAATAACAGCAATATTTGTAAGTTTTTACTCTTTGTAGGCATTGTGATGTTGACCTGCATAAACATAAGATAGGGTTATTTCCCTTAATTATTTAATTATAAAGAAAAGACATTCAAAATATAAAGGCAGTGCAAAAAAGAAAAAAAATTCAATGGTCTTTCCTTTGTTAAACATATACTTAAACATATATATTTAATACCTACAACAATATATACATATTTGAATACATATTATTCTTATATTTTACAATACAACTAAGAAAATGAAAAGGGTGGGGGGGCTGGCATTGTGGTATATTGAGTTACACATCCCAGGTGAGCTCTGTTTCCAGTCTCAGCTGATCCGCTTCTTTTTATTTATTTATTTTTTTATTTTTTGACAGGCAGAGTGGACAGTGAGAGAGAGACAGAGAGAAAGGTCTTCCTTTTTGCCGTTGGTTCACCCTCCAATGGCCGCCACAGCTGGCACGCTGTGGCCAGGGCACCACGCTGATCCCAAGGCAGGAGCCAGGAGCTTCCTCCAGGTCTCCCATGCGGGTACAGAGGGCCAAGGACTTGGGCCATCCTCTACTGCTTTCCCAGGCCATAGCAGAGAGCTGTATCAGAAGTGGAGCAGCTGAGACTCAAACCAGCACCCATTTGGGATGCTGGCACTGCAGGTGGCAGCATTACCTGCTACACCACAGTGCCAGCCCCATCATAGTTTCAACGTTTCCCAGAAACAGAAGCAGTGTGTATAGAGAGCTCTAGAACCATGATGTTAAGTAAGCTTATTGCTCACTCATCCGTCCCAGTAATACAACAAATCTTGCTTCCTTATTTATAAAAAATAGAAAAGGGCTGAGGTCAGATCTGTTTATATAATTATTATATAAAAAGACATCACCATATTATATTTGAAAAGTGTAACTGATATTTTAAAATGAGATACAATTTAAGAAAATGATAGAAGTATAAATTGACAGCATCAATGAGAATTAGAAAAAACATGGATTAGATGCTCGGGGAACAGGAAGATTTAAAAAGGAACACTGACAAGCTACTGGAAATAATTTTAAATAAAAGAAAAGAAGATCATTTTGGAATGAATTAAAAAAGAAAAGACGCATCAGAGAAAGTAAACACCATAGATTATGCTTGGAAAAAAAGCTAGATAAAAGAAAAATATGTTCAGCTGGCACTGCGGCTCAATAGGCTAATCCTCCGCCTTGCGGCGCCGGCACAGCGGGTTCTAGTCCCGGTCGGGGCACCGGATTATATCCTGATTGCCCCTCTTCCAGGCCAGCTCTCTGCTGTGGCCCGGGAAGGCAGTGGAGGATGGCCCAAGTGCTTGGGCCCTGCACCCCATGAGAGACCAGGATAAGCACCTGGCTCCTGGCTTTGGATCAGCGTGGTGCGCCGGCTGCAGCGCGCCAGCCGTGGCGGCCATTGGAGGGTGAACCAATGGCAAAGGAAGACCTTTCTCTCTGTCTCTCTCTCTCACTATCCACTCTGCCTGTCAAAAAAATAAATAAATAAAAGAAAAATAAAAATATGTTTTAGTTACTGAAAGCAAGGTGGAGGAGCTAGGGAAGATTTGAAAAGTGGTACATGTAAAAGACTGAGATCCAACAAATCATTCGTTTCCTAAAGAGCAGTAGCAACACAAGGGACCAGCATCAATGCTAAGATTATAACTCAATACATCATTGAAAATAGAGTTAAATTATATGTAAATAGAAATAAAGTTAAGAAAACAACTTATGCAAAGAAAGCAAAGTGTTGCTGAAATTAAAAAAGTCATAAGTAGAAGGGCATCCCATATTTATACACTGACATACTTAGTATTTTTTTTTTTTGACAGGCAGAGTGGACAGTGAGAGAGAGAGACAGAGAGAAAGGTCTTCCTTTTTGCCGTTGGTTCACCCTCCAATGGCTGCTGCAGCTGGCGCATCGCGCTGATCCGAAGCCAGGAGCCAGATGCTTCTCCTGGTCTCCCATGTGGGTGCAGGGCCCAAGGACTTGGGCCATCCTCCACTGCCTTCCTGGCCCATAGCAGAGAGCTGGCCTGGAAGAGGTGCAATCGGGATAGAATCTGGCGCCCCAACCGGGACTAGAACCCGGTGTGCCGGTGCCGCAAGGCGGAGGATTAGCCTGTTAAGCCACAGCGCCGGCCATACTTAGTATTCATAGGATGACAGTACTGCTCAGAGTAAGGTAGACATTCATACAATCTATCAGAGTCCTACTGACTTTTTTCCCCTAGAAATAGAAAAACCCATCCTAAAGTGCATATGTAATCTCAAGGAACCTCAAATAGTCAAGCGACTTTGAAAAAGAACAAAGATGAAAGACTTACACTTTCCAATTTCAGAACTTACTATAAAGTTATAATAATCAAAACAAGATGTGTGGGCAGGACTGATATGTGCATCAGTAGAGAATGAAGAATACAGATTTTCAACAAGGATGTCGAGACCAATCAACGGAAAAAAGGGCCATCTGTTAAATAAGTGGAATTAGGGAAACTGAGAGCCGCATGCAAAAAAAAAATGAAGTTAAACCCTTACCTTATATCAGATATAGAAATTAACTAAAAATGGATCAAAAAACCAAATATTGAGTTAAAATGTTAAAATATCTTCCAAGGAAATGAGAAAATCTTTGTAACATTGTATTTGGTTATGATTTCTTAGCTATGGCAATAAAGGTAAAATGAAAGAAAAAATTAAGTTGGATGTTATAAAAACAAATAAATAAACTCTTTTGTTCACCAACAGATCCTATCAAAAAAGTGAAAAGATATTCTACAGTTGGAGAAAATATTTGCAAATCATATATTATTAAGGGATTGGCAGCCAGAATACATAAAGAACTGTTGCAACTGAACAATAAGCAAAACCAACCGGCACAATTCAGAAATGAATAAAGGACTGGGATATACATTTCTCCAAAGAAGGCATTGCAAATGATGAATAAGCAACTGAAGAAATGTGCTGGTACTTGTTTAGGAAAATGCAAATAAAACCCACATTGAGTTCTCACTCCCCAACCATTGGGGTGGTTATTATCAAAAGGAATGGAAACTAAAAAGTGTTGGTGAGGATGTGTAGAAGTTAAAACACTTGTGTGTGGCTGGTGTGAACGTAAAATGGTGTAGATGCTGAGGAAAACAGTTTTGTGATTCCTTAAACACTTACAAATACTGCTAGCATGTGTTTCAGAAATTTCACTGCTAGGTAGAAACCTAAAAGAACTGAAAACAGGGCTGGTGTTGTGGTATACAATGCTGGCGTCCCGTATTGGACCACTGGTTCTAGTCCTGGCTGCTCTGCTCTGATCCAGCTCCCTGTTAGTGCCCATGGGAAAGCAGTGAAGGATGGCCCAAGTACTTGGTTCCCTGTGCACACACATACACACGAAACCGAGATGGAGTTCCAGGCTCCTGGCTTCAGCCTGGCCCAGCTGTGGGTAGTTGTACCCATTTAGGAAGTGAAACAATGGATGGAAGATATTTATTCATTCTCTCTCTGTCTCTCTCTCTCCCTTTCAAATAAATAAAGTAAAATCTAAAATCTCAAAATATGCATTTATTTAAAAAACAAATTGAAAACCTGTATTCAAACAAAGCTCTACACTAATATTCATGGCATAGCTGCTAATATTAATAGCAGTATTTACAAGAGATGGGTAGAAGCAACCCAAGTATCCATCTTTAGACAAATAAAATGGTATATACCTGGAAAGAATTGTCATTCAATTTTTAAAAAAAATAAAAATATAATACATGCTCAGTATGTATTAGATATTATCTAAGTGAAATAAGCCTAACATAAAAGAATAAATGTTGTATAACTTCATTTAGATAATTTATCAAAAATATCCTAATTTATAGGGACAGAAGCCAGAATATATGTTATCAGGGTGATAGTAGTGACAAGGAATGGGGAGTTATTATTCAAATAGTACAGAGATGCATTTTAGGATGATGAAAACATTCTGGAAATTGTTACACATCATTGTGAATGCACTTATTGCAACTGTATTATGTACTGAAAGATGGCTAAATTCATAGATTATAATATACATTTTACTAAAAAATAGGAAATATATCAAATAGCCAATAAGAAAAATTTTACATCATATACCTGTGAATATCAACCTAGACTGCCTGAACACAGAAGCTTTTATTTGTAAAATTTGTCAGACTTTAAAAAGAAGAAAGTAAGCATTTAACATTCAAACAAAAAGATTGAATCATTTATAAATGAAAGCAAACTGCATTGGTATTAGATTTTTTATGACAGAAGAAAATGGAGAAATGTTTAAGAAGGTCAAGGAAAGAAAATGTGTGCCAAAGATTTTATTTTCAGTCAAACTGATTTAAAAATATATAGGCTTCTCTGTTGATGGGCATTTAAGTTGATTCCAGGCCCTGGCTATTGTGAATAGAGCTGCAAGAAACACTGAGGTGCAGACAGCTTTTTTATTTGCCAATTTAATTTCCTTTGGGTAAATCCCAAGAAGTGGGATGGCTGGATTATATGGTAGGGTTATATTTAGGTTTCTGAGGAATCTCCAAACTGATTTCCTTTTTTAAAAATTTATTTTATTTATTAATTTATTTATTTTACAGGCAGAGTGGACAGTGAGAGAGAGAGATAGAGAGAAAGGTCTTCCTTTGCCGTTGGTTCACCCTCCAATGGCCGCCATGGCCGGTGCACTGCGGCCGGCACACCACGCTGATCCGAAGGCAGGAGCCAGGTGCTTATCCTGGTCTCCCATGGGGTGCAAGGCCCAAGCACTTGGGCCATCCTCCACTGCACTCCCGGACCATAGCAGAGAGCTGGCCTGGAAGAGGGGCAACTGGGACAGAACCAATGCCCCGACCAGGACTAGAACCCGGTGTGCCGGCACCGCTAGGCAGAGGATTAGCCTATTGAGCCGTGGCACTGGCCCTCCAAACTGATTTCCATAGTGGCTTTACCAGTTTGCATTCCCACCAACAGTGGGTTATTGTTCTTTTTTCCCCACATCCTCGCCAGCATCTGTTGTTGGTAGATTTCTGTATGTTGAAACCTCATTGTGGTTTTGATTTGCATTTCCCTGATAGCTAGTGATCTTGAACATTTTTTCATGTGTCTGTTGGCCATTTGGATTTCCTCTTTTGAAAAATGTCTATTGAGGTCCTTGGCCCATCTCTTAAATGAGTTGTTAGTTTAGTTGCTGTAGAGTTTCCTGATCTCTTTGTAGATTCTGGTTATCTTTTATCGGTTGTATAGTTTGCAGATATTTTTTCCCATCCTGTTGGTTGCTTCTTCACTTTTCTGACTGTTTCTTTTGAAGTACAGAAACTTCTCAATTTGATGCAATCCCAATTGTTAATTTTGTCTTTATTGCCTGTGCCTCTTGGGTCTTTTCAAGAAGTCTTTGCCTATGCCTATATCTTGCAGGGTTTCTCCAATGTTCTCTAATAATTTGATGGTGTCAGGTCATACATTTAGATCTTTAATGTTTATTGCAGCTCAATTCACAATAGCCAAGACCTGGAATCAACCTAAATGCCCATCAACAGTAGACTGGGTAAAGAAATTATGGAATATGTACTCTATAGAATACTATACTGTAGTAAAAAAATGGAATCTAGTCATTTGCAACAAAATGGAGGAATCTGGAAAACAACCTGCTGAGTGAATAAGGCAATCACAAAGGGACAAATATCATATGTTCTCCCTGGTCGGTGACAACTAACTGAGCACCAAAAAGGAAACCTGTTGAAGTGAAATGTCACAATGAGAAACAATGACTTGATCATCCCTTATCCTGACTGTCAAAGAACAACTTTATACTTTATTCTTTTTACTATTTTTCTTGTTCTACTTAATACTATTGGTTGAACTCTTTTATTAACATACAATTATTCTTAGGTGTTTAAATTTAACTGAAAAGTGATCCCTGTTAAACATAAGAGTGGAAATAAGAGAGGGAGGAGATGTACAGTTCAGCACATGCTCAATTAGACTTGCCCCAAATGGTAGAGTTAGAAACGTGCCAGGGGATTCCAATTCAATCCCATCAAGGTTGCATGTACCAATGCCATCTCACTAGTCAAAGTGATCAATTTCAGTTCACAATTGATCATACTGATAGGTCTAAGAGTCAAAGGGATTATATAAACAAGACTAGTGTCTGCTAATAGTAACTTATAGAATTAAAAAGGAGAGAATGATCCAACATGGGAAGTGGGATACATGGCAGACTCATAGAATGGCAGATATCCTAAACAGCACTCTGGCCTCAGAATCAGCCCTTAAGGCATTCGGATCTGGCTAAAAAGCCCATGAGAGTATTTCAGGCATGGAAAGTCAAGACACTGTGGCAAAAAAAAAAAAAAAGAAAAAAGAAAAAAAAAAAAAAAACAACACCTAAATGAAAGATCTCTGTGACTGAGATCCCAGCGGAAAGAACGGGCCATCAAAGAAGGAGGTACCTTTCTCTGAAGGGAGGAGAGAACTTCCACTTTGACTATGACCTTATCTAAATAAGATTGGAGTTGGCGAACTCAAAATGCTTCCATAGCCTTGGCAGCTCATGACAAGAGCCTCAGGTGATTACTACTCATAAATAAGAGTGTCAATTGTTAAATCAACAACAGGAGTCACTGTGCACTTACTCCTCATGTAAGAACTGTCTTTAATGTGTTGTACTATGTGAATTAAAGGTATAACTAGTACTCAAACAGTACTTTACACTTTGTGTTTCTGTGTGGGTGCAAACTGTTGAAATCTTTACTTAATATATACTAAAATGATCTTCTGTATATAAAGATAATTGAAAATTAATCGTGATGTGAATGGGATGAGAGAGGGAGCAGGAGATGGGATGGTTGTGGGTGGGAGGGAGGTTATGAGGGGAAAAAGCCACTGTAATCCAAAAGCTGTACTTTAGAAATTTATATTTATTAAATAAAAGCTTTTAAAAAGTCTAGAAAACTAAATAAAATAATTTACCTGTTCACACTTTATATATATATATATATATATATATATATATATATATATATATATAGGCTCCTCAATCTGTTGTGAATGTGCCAAAACTGAAGAGAGTATTGTTCCTATACACCTTTTCTGAGGAACCTTCTAGAACATGAATTCCCTACCACTAAATGACTGGAGCAATTAAGTGTAAGGTCTGGTAGGTATCAGAAAGATTGATTTTATCTCTAGTAAGGACAGAAAGAAGAGATGCTAGCTGCTGGATGACTCTCAGAATTGATCTGAGTCCCCAAGAAGCATGTACTGTACTTACATTTAAGTCTGCATATGCTAGAGTGAATTACAAGACCAGAGAGCTCTTATTTATAATTAATGAATTAATTTTTTAATGATACAGCCTTTTGAGAATCCATTGAATTAGGTTACATGACATCTGAAGATTCATATTGCATTTCAAGTATTCCCTGATGTTTTAATTTTAGTAAATGTTTCTTCTTTCCAACAATAGGAATGTAGTATTTTCATAGCTTAATGAACTTCCATGTTAACATATGCTTTACCTCTTGTTTGTCTTAGCATTAACCAGAAAGTCAAGCTTTATTATATAATTATGTGAATTGATTTTTATTCCCATATTATTTTCGGTATCTTTTAACCTGACCTAAACTTCCACCCTTTCCTGTTCTTACATTACTTTGACCATTTTCTCAATCACATTACTTTATTTCACCTTCAGTTCTAGATCTCCTGGTATTCAATGGTATTTTTTTCATCCTGCTTTCATTGTTGTAGCCTTGTTGCATCTCCTTCAATTTTTCTATTTCAAACTCCCCATTTTGACTTCATCTTCCAGTTTAACATCCTTCAATCTACCATTTCCACTTCACTAATGAAATATCCATCATTTATCCCACTCTGAATATACTCTCTGACCCTACCTTTATGTCCTTGTTACCCTCCTTGCAAGCTTCAATTCTATGGGCCTTATGACATTTTATTTATTTATTTGACGTACTTTTTCCCTTTGTCACAGTCATCCAATAAGACCTCAAGCCCTAGTTAAACCTGTCTTATCTGCCTGTCCTGTTTCTGTACCAGAGCAGCGAAAGGTTCAAAGAAACATGCAGACATGTAATTAGTATTACTCAAATCTCAAATGAGCCTTCAGCATAGTCTTGCAATCTTGTTATGCTCTTCCAAATGACTGTTTCACAGCTTTCTCTTTAAACTTTTGCATCAAATCCCTGATCTTGATTTATACACATAGCTGAGACCAAGGCTTATATGTCATTAAGAAACTGAAGAAATTGGAAACTCATATTTTTGTAACTCATTATTGTATGCCAACTAATCTGCACATAAACTCACTCCCTCTACTTTCTTCCTGTACTGAGCAGCAAACAGTCCTGCCTCAGTCACAACCAGGCCCTCAAGTTTCGCTCAGTGTACAACCCTTGTATTTTTGTGATACTCTTCCTGAAATTTTGCTTCTATGAAATTCTAGTCACATATATAGCTATTAACTTGAAATGTCAGCTTTGACATCTAGTAGTTTAAAATCAGACTTATCCCATAGAGCATTCTCTATTTTGTTCAACCTTATACCAGAAATGTGCCTCTCCCCAATTTTCTTTATCTTGGTAAATGATGCTACCAGTCACCCAAGTGAAGTAAAAAATCTAGAAGCCATCCTTGATTCCTCTTTTATTTCCCAGATTCCATACCTTATCCGATGCTATTGAATGTACCACCAATACATTCTATATTAATTTTTTTCATCTGTTATGACACATCATTTCTTTTTTTCTAAAAATTTATTTATTTATTTGAAAGTTGGAGTTACAGAAAGAGAGGGAAAGATGGAGAGAGAGCATCTTCCATCCTCTGGTTCACTTGCTAGTTTACTCCCTAGATGGTCACAATAGCCAGGGATGGGCTGGGGCAAAGCCAGGAATCTGGAGCTATTTCTGGGTTTCCCACGAGTGTGCAGGGGACCAAATACTTGGGTTATATCCACTGCTTTGCTCAGGCTGTTAGCAGGGAGTTGGATTGGAAGTTGGAGCAAATGGGGCACAAACCGGTGCCCCTAGGGGATGCCAGCATCGCAGGTAGCAGCTTAACCTCTGTGCCATAACACCAGCCACTACTTAGGAGTTTTACAAAAGCTTCCTCTATGGTCTCCTTACTTCCACTCATATTTTTATAATCTATTCTCCAATTAGTTGCATAATTTATAAAACATAAATCAGATCATGTCATGAAACTATGCATTTCAGAAAAATTCCTGACTCTCACTGTGTAGTCCTATAAACGTGCCATCAGCTACTATTATGGTTTCCTACTAGTTTGTATGTTCAACATTGTTCAAATGCCTGTGTGCTAAAAGCTCCATCTCCCGGAGGACACCATTAGGAGGTGATGGGGACTTTAGAAGATAAGGTCTTTAGGTCACTGGGGGCACCGGAAGGCAGTTAACCTGAGACCTGATCTCTCTCTGCTTCCTGGCTCCCCATGTTATCTTCCTTTGCAGGTTCTCTTCCGGTGACATCCACCACACCCACAGGAGCCAAAGCAGTGGGGCTGCCTGATCTAGGACTTGAGACTCCAAACTGTGAGCTCCATAAACCTTTTCTTTTTATAAAGTTAGTTGCCTCAGGTATTTCATCGTAGTAAATAAAAGCCGAACATCAAAGCTACCTATGTATTCTACCTCATGTTACACAGCTCTTTCCTTAACTCCCTAGGCCATACCAGCATTCTTTGTTTCTTGGACACATCAGTGTAATCTCAACTTTGGAACTTCTAGCTCAATTTCTCTTTAGTGATTTTGTGCTTAGTCGTTTCTCCTGTTTGAAATCTTCTTTCTCTTAATCTTGGTTTTTATATTTAGGGACCACCTTTAAGGTAATCTTCCCAAAGATGACTTTCCTAACAACCATGTCTAAATTAGCTACTTACTCATTACCTTTCATGGTGCCCTGTTTTAATTTTCTGTATACTTATTACTGTCATCTGTTTTCATTTCTTTTTAAGCAATTGCTTGCATTGGTGTAATTGTTCAGAACATTCCAGTGCATAGGTACTAGTCTATTTTAATGTGCTCATGTATCCCTGGGTCACAGAACTATGAAGGCATGTAGTAGTGAATGATATTTTAAAAAGATTTATTTATTTATTTGAAAGTCAGAGTTACACAGAGAAAGGAGAGGCAGAGAGAGAGAGAGAGGTCTTCCATCCGATCGTTCACTCCCCAATTGGCCACAATGGCCGCAGCTGCGCCGTTCTGAAGCCAGGAGCCAGGAGCTTCTTCTGGGTCTCCCAAATGGGTGCAGGGGCCCAAGGACATGGGCCATCTTCTTCTGCCTTCCCAAGCCATAGCAGAGAGCTGGATCAGAAGTGGAGCAGCCAGGTCTCGAACTGGCACCCATATGGGATGCCAGCGCTTTAGGCCAGGGCATTAGCCCACTGTGCCACAGCGCTGGTCCCAGTGAATGATTTTTTTAGTTATGAATATAAATATCCAAGCTCATGAAATTTATGAATAAAACAGAGTGGCAATTTATTTGTTTAAAATAAGAACTAATATTATAAAAGTGAGCAGGATATTTGATGCACTGTTATTAGTGGTTTTTTTGTCCATGAATCAAGTTGGCTTAGAAATCAACTTGGAATCAGAATGCTAGTTTGTTAATCTGAAATGGAGATATAACATTCAAAGAGAAGGGACTCCTATAATATATTTGCTGTCACAGCATCTTCTACCAGTGGATGAAAAAATGAAAATCCAAAGGTTTCTTTGTGAGTATAGAGTTAGGGTAAAGAAAATTAGAGGAATCAAATAGCATAATGCCATCAAAATGATATATAATGCCAACAGTTTTCCAGTAGAAGACTCTTGCCAGTCTCAAAGTCCTCCAGATCTATTTTCTAAATTTATGAAACAATTTAACATTTTTGAAGTGCTTCCTGTGTGCTAAGCCCTGTATTTATTAGCACTTCAAATGTTTCCTCACATAAGCCTCACAACAGTCCTAGTTTTGTATATGTAATTAATTAGGATTTCAAGATTTTACCCCTAGCTAATGAATGTGAGAAGACATCAATGAAAGGCATGTTGTAGCAATGTGAGCTGGCTCAGGGAAATCTGGAAGGGATGGATGGGCAGACACCTGGAAGCCAGCATAACAGCTAAGTGTCTGCTTCCCCAAGGAAGGGACAAGGAGGGGAGGCTGTTTCTGGAGTTCAGTGAGAGCTAGAAGCACAGAAGCTGGGAGGATTGGCCCACCTCAGGGGCTGTATTCATCTCCAAGAAGGTGTAGATCTACTGCCACAGACAGAGCACAGGCAAAGAAAGTGTGCTTTGGCTGAGTCTACCTGGAAGCTTGGGGCAGGAGACCTGAAAGGCAGCTCCCAGGAGTTAGCCTCCTGAGCCATGGGGCCACCCAGAGAAGGGCACAGAATGGATTGGGGCCAGGGCGTGGCAAATGAAGACTTGGACAGTTGTAGTATCTTTATTGAGCAGAAAGGAAAACCATTAAGAGAAATAAGCACCTCACCTAAATTCACACAAGAAAACCACAGTTGCAATGCACAGGTGTATGCCTGCACGAAGGCCTTTATCTAAAAACTTTACATGATGCTGTGTCCTTGTGCTTCTTTTGTATGAAACTAGGTATGTCACACACTTTAATTCTCTGTCCGTGATGGATATGCTGGTCTTCGGTAGGAGAGTCTGAGGCCTTTTCTTTAGGTTCAGTTATATAATTTTTATGTTTTGTATTTCTTCTTTCACTCTCAAATTCTCCCTTCTAACTAGCTTTTAACAGTTGCTAGTTCATTTCATGCTTACTGGTTTCAGTGCCCCATATTTGCTCATCTGCAGTGAGATAATATCTTCAAGTAGTGTTTTGAAGCTGAGAGCTTATATTCTGAACCATCTTACATCTTTCACTATTTTTAGTTTAAGCGCACACTACTCCTAATATGCTACAGACATTGTTTTGTTGTCTTCTGGAGTGTTGTATTGAACAACAGACTGATTTTATTTTTAAATTGTTTTGTAGATAGGGGAAATTCACTATAACATTATTCATGTTCACTGTAAACATTTAAGTGATATGTAAAATATGAAGAAAGTAAAACTGATTTGAAATCATTGAAGCATCAGTCATTCATATTTTATGGTCATTTTTCAGATATCTCAATGTTTGTGGTGTATAAATATACAGAATTTTACATAAAACATGTTTTCTTATGTAGTTCATATATATTCACATATGCATTTTTCAAGCAGTATAATAAGCATTTTCTGTGTCAAGGCATAATATTCTATGGTTAGTTTGTATTGTATTGTATTGTATTGTATTTGCCAGTTCTTAGGAGTATTGAAGTTGTTTCTATCTTATTTACTGCCATTATAAATAATATTGGAATATACATTTTATAACTGTATTTTTTCCATACTTATATATTTACCTTGTGAAGTTAAACTCCTAGAAGTGGAATTGTTGAATTTTCATACACTTTAAATTTTGTAATATGTTGCCAGATTTCAGTTTGTATATTTACCCTATAACCTTGCCACTACTGGGTTAGTTGGTGAGTGTATCATTGAAACAAACATGCCTTATTTCAAAATTTTCTTTGCTTTGAGTAGTTGGTCTTCAAGTATTTTGAATATTTTTAATTAGATTGTCTTTTTAATCTGAAGTTCTTCATGTGTTCTGAATGTCATTTATTTGGATGCACGAATTGCTGTGGCTTTCTGTTTCATTCTTTTTATGATTTTTAACTTATCAGAAGTCCTTAATAAAGTATAACTTGCTAATTTATTCTTTTATAGTCAGCTATTTAGTGCCATATTTAGGCAATATTTATGTAACCTCAGTTCCTGAAAATATTTTTCTAAGCTTTCTCATAATTGTTTTCTTGTTTTAATTTTATGATCCATCCATAGTAAATATTATGGTGCCTTTACCAAATCTTGCAGGTGTAGACCATCCATCTCAAGCTACTCTGAGTGTCTGTTGCTAATGGTGCAGAGATTCACTTGGGGAATTTTTCTTCTTCCTCAAAGTGTGGTAATGGCTTTCATTTCAGGTGTATGAGATGCCAAACTCCTTGATTCCAGAAGAGATAATCGTGATATGGTCTAGTCTTCAGAGGCATAAACTGTGACTCTAATCCAGGCCAGACTTTATCTGAGACTGTATCTTTTTTTCAAACGTTTACCCTCCCTCATTTTTTTTTTTATCAAACCTTGTCATATTTGTTTTCTGAAGAATGCACTATAAATAAATCTCATGTAATGTATCATCATGTTGGTTTCTGTTTCTAGAGACCTTACCTAACACATATGTCAAAGTATTTTTTTTTATGTAGCATAATTGGGCTCTCCATTTTTTTTCACAGATCTGTTTACCTATGCTTATACCATATTCTATCTTAATTACTGAAGCTTTACAGTAAGTCTTGATATTATAGTATAAGCCCTCCTATAGTGTAAATCCATCTTCTCCAAGATGGACTTCACTAGTCCAGCCATGTCTGTGTAATTTTAGAGGCATTTTATTAATTTCCAAGAAAATATCTGGTAGAAGTTTGTGGTGGGCTGTGCATATCCAAATCCTTAAACCTTGTCACCTTATTTGAGAGAAAGGTCTTTTAAGATGTGATTAAATTATGTGACTTGTGATGAGGAGAACATCCTGGATTACCCTTGAGAGCCCTAAATCCATAACAAATATCCTTATAAGAGATAAGCAGTGGGAGAAAAAAGGCATGTGCATAGATTCCGTGAGAAGGGCAGAAACTGGGGTGATGTTGCCACAAGCCAAGAAATGAGAAGGAATGCTGATAGTCACTAAAATCCTAAAATACTCAACAGATTTTCCCCACAGCTCCAGAGTGAGGGTGGCCATTTGAAAGTTCTGGACAGTCTTGTCAAGCTACCCACTGAGCAGTAATTGGTTACAGAAGTCACAAGATATTAACATGGGATTCTAAGACATTGCATTTTTTTTTCTATAGATCATTTTAGGAAAACTTGACATTTCAACAATATTAAGTTTTCTGTCCCATGATCATAGTAATCTGAATCTTTATTTTGAATATTTTTGTATTGATTTCAGTAATATTTTGTAGTTTTTGGCAAGAAAGTATCTAGTTATCTAGTTATATAGTTTCATCTATTTTCCTGATATTTACCTTATTGTTATTTCCATTTTCCTAATTTTTTTTTTGCTGTTTCTTTTCTAGCTTCTTGAAATGATTTCCAATTTTTCTTTTTCTGATTATGCATCAATATATGAAAGTTCTCCTTTGTGGACTAAATTGTATCTTGTATGTTTTGATCTGCATGATTTCCTTATTCTGGTTGAATATTTTCTGATTTTCATGTTGATAGTCTCTTTACTCATTTCTTTTGAGATACATGCATCTTAAGTTCCAATCATGTGAATCTTTGAGTTATATTTCCACTCCCTTTTCTTTTGCTAAATTTTATATTATTTTCAAATTCAGAATGCATGGCAATCTTCAAAAACTTCATAGAAAAGGATATTATGAAAAAACCTATATGTGAATTTCAAATTTTTGCTACAAAATTAACATTTTAATTCCATTTCACTTTTTTTTTGACAGGCAGAGTTAGACAGTGAGAGAGAGAGAGACAGAGAGTTATAGACAGTGAGAGAAAGAGAGACAGAGAGGGTTATAGACAGTGAGAGAAAGAGAGACCGAGAGAAAGGTCTTCCTTCTGTTGGTTCATTCCCCAAATGGCCGCTACGGCCGGCGCTGTGCTGATCTGAAGCCGGGAGCCAGATTCTTCCTCGCAGTCTCCTATGCAGGTGCAGGGACCTAAGCACTTGGGCCATCCTCTGCTGCCCTCCCGGGCCACTGCAGAGAGCTGGACTGGAAGAGGAGCAACCAGGACCAGTACCCGGCACCCCAACCTGGACTAGAACCCGGGGTGCTGGCGCCACAGACTGAGGATTAGCCTAGTGAGCTGCGACACTGGCCCCATTTCACTTTTTGAAGTACCTTAATACTTTATATACTTACAGTCTTTTTAAAATTTTCGCAAAGTTGTGTTTTATTACTAATTTGTACTAGTATTTTAAATGATACATTGAATACTATAAAACAGTTTCTATTCTTAACTTTTGTGTGCAGGGTTCTATAATCACAAATACCAGTTGATTAAATATTCTACAACCACAGTAATATTTTGACTTGGTTTATCACTAATATTATATTTTATATATGTTTTATTATTTTAAACTGTAATGATGCAGTTTAAAACATGTATCCTTAACCAACTATGATCTCTCTTAAATGACAATGCTTACCTCTTTTTGAATGATAAATAAATTAAAAGTGTTTAACTTCATTTATCATCATCCCCCCCATCCATGGTTTTTGGTCTTATTGACTTACACTTTCTTTCTCTTTATGTCATAAATCAAGAAGGCATAATTATTATTCTTCCTTTAAAATTTTCAATATTTTAAATTCCTCAATGAGTTGTATATTCTGGCAGCACTCCTTGCACTTGTAACTGTATGTTTTCATCTACTTTCATTATCATTTCAATTCAGTCTAACAGATTTCCATAAGTAATTCTTAAAGTTTGGATTCAACTGGCATACATTTTTTCCAGCTATTTTTCAGAGGTGAACATCTGCAAACAAGTTTACATTGCCCTGTTGCCTCTACAAAATAGACATTTTGAGAACTGATTATTGTTTACAGAGGAACAATGTTTGTTTCATCTTACTGTTGAATTTTTTTCTTAGTGGAGGGTTAGTTGTGATTATAAAATAAACTG
This sequence comes from Lepus europaeus, assembly GCF_033115175.1. Lineage (NCBI taxonomy): Eukaryota > Metazoa > Chordata > Mammalia > Lagomorpha > Leporidae > Lepus > Lepus europaeus. Next base: position 15,226,204 of record NC_084840.1, on the reverse strand, counting down.
AAAGTATGCACTGTAAAAAAAGAAGGAAAGAATAAAAAAGGAAGTAGGAGGGAGGGAAGCATGGGCTGGAAGGAGGGCAGGGTGGAAAATATCACCATGCTCTTAAATCTGTACATATTAAATACATATAATTTTCTCACCTTATATAAATAAAAAATAAAAGAAAAAAGATTTATTGTGTATGAAAGGCAGAATTAGAGAGAGAGAGACAGAGATCGTCCATCCGCTGGTTCACCCCCTAAATGGCCACAAGGGCCAGGGATGGGCCAGACGAAAGCTAGGAGCTAGGAACTTCATCTGGGTCTCTCACCTGGGTGGAGGGTACCAAGCTCTTGGGTCATCTGCTGCTGCTTCCCCAGGCACATTACATTGAGTGTCTTTTTTTTTTTTTAATTTGAAAGGTAGAGTGGTAGACAGAGAGACAGAGAGAAAGGTCTTCCTTCCATTGGTTCACTCCCCAAATGGCCACCACAGCTGGAGCTACAGCGATCCAAAGCCAGGAGCCAAGTGCTTCTTCCTGGTCTCCCATGTGGGTGCAGGGGCCCAAGCACTTGGGCCATCCTCCACTGCACTCCCTGGCCACAGCTGAGAGCTGGCCTGGAAGAGGGGCAACCAGGACAGGATCGGTGCCCCAACTGGGACTAGAACCCGGTGTGCCGGAGCCGCAAGGTGGAGGATTAGCCTACTGAGCCATGGCGCCGGCCATAAAATGTTTAATACAGTTCTTGGCATATAGTAAATTCTCTGTTACAGATCATTGTGGATATTTTTCCTTCAATCTTCTATGATTGCTACTATTATCTTTTTAGAGACATTTGGTAAGCTGAAATTTGTATTGGTGATTACATACAGATGTAATTGTGTTGACTGTATGAATGGTTGTGCAAAGGAAATGTTAAATTGATGGCCAAACCTGCGGCTGATACCTAGCTAGGCTGTGGCAGATTGCATGTTCCAAGAATAACTACAATCATATCTTCCATTTCATATGATTTGCTTCCAGTGTGATTTTTATGGTCCTCCCATTGAGGAGACTTTATTTCATTTATTTCAATGAACATATTATGGAAGAAGAAATGTACTATGATTTCAAAGACTAACATGTGTTAATTCACCTTCTACTTTGCTTGCAAGAGTACTTAACCATTAAATAGTTAAGCTATACCTAAGCCGTTGGTCAGCTCTGATGTTGGCATGTGTCATACTTAGAAGAAGTATAAACCAGTCCGTGTAACAGGTCAGTTGGAAAGTTTTGAGATGACATTAAGAGTCACATGTTCATTTACCCCCAGTGTATTTTAAATGTACTTAAGGAGTTTGGATTTTATAAGTTATAGGGGACACTTGTAGCTTTAAGAAGGAAAGAGACAAGTCCCATCTGTGTTTCAGATAGAGCGTGCATGAAGCATCAATGGAATGCAAGAAGAGAGCAAGAAGACTGATGCCATCAGTATCACCCTGTTAGTTAGCACCAAGCTAACTTAGATTCCTTCCTCAGGTGCCACATCTGGAAGACTGTGCTCTGGCCCTCTTCTGCATGTGTCCCTTCCCATGAGGTGGCGTATCTGTAGGCTGAGAAAATGTTCAATGGTAGCCCATCCTACCACCCCTTCCTCTATTATGGAATGAACATGCTTCAGGAACAAGCACCCCATTTTCTCTTGAGTCAACATCTCCATGGCTCACAGGGTTCTTTCCTCTGGGTTATATTTTTGAGGGTGGGCTCTACTGCAGATAACCTTACCTCTTTCCAAGGGGATGATGGAGTGGCAGTAAGGGTCATAGGAGACATCAGTTGGATATGTAGCATCTACTATTCTTTCTACTGCCTGACTAGCATGTGGGAAACCCTTAGCCAAACCATACAACTCTTCCCAAATTTTTGATCAGAGGAATTATAAAACAATAAAATGAGAGTGGTTGCTTTGAGCCACTGTGTTTTAGAGTGGTTTATTATTCAACAATAGATAATTAGAATGAAGTTTTCTAAGATGCTTTCTTTGCCCCATTGTCGTCCATGCAATTTTGACCTCTTAAGCAGTTTTCCTTGTCCCAAATCATGCCTAGCCATCTTCACATGAACTAAACTGAATCTCTTTCCCTCTCTGGAATTTTCACAATAATTGTCTAACTAATCTAATAAATTAATTTACCCTAAAGACTTGGTTACTGATGTTTTAATACATATATCATCCTAGAGAAGCATTTAAATATATTTTTAAAATAATGTAATTTGGCACTCAAAATAGATTGACTAGTGTTTGAATTTTTAGATAGAGTGAAGATCTTTTGAGAAAAATATTTTTAAGAACAGAAGGAGGAGGTATGGAATGTTGTTAGATGTTCATTGCCTGAAAAAAAAAAATCATACTACATGAGTTCTGCCTGTGACCCATTGAGAGCTAAAATAATAGTTAAAATGGCTAGATGATAGAATATCATTTTGCTATTGGTTATGCATATTGAAATATAGCTAATAGTATTAATAATTGGAAAATATTGTGAATTCATGACATCAAAATTGCAGCCTAATAATAAAGATATTATTACCATTGAATAAGATTCCATATAATGAGTTTCAAACTGACCCTGTAAGGTTTGTTATGTTAGAGAAGCTAATATATATAAGCTAATACAAATGTTAATCTGATTGTTAAAATTTACCAAGCTGATATTCTAAATTATGAACTTCCACTAAGCCAATAAACAAATGATATCTAAATTGGAAGTCCCCCTCCACCCCAGACATAACATAAGATGAAAATTGACCTACAAACTGTCTGCAAGATGTTAATGAAGTTTCTTCTTACCCAAGGCTTAAGTGACTTCTCAGAGAGGACTATGGAACCTGAGTAATTTTTTGTTACACAAATATTCTGTTAAGTTTCCAAAGATAATATTCCAGTGGGCACCAAGCACAGTACCCAAGGAGATTTTACTGGAGAAGTTCTCCAAAAATATGTCAGATATTTTCTTGCCTGTTCTTGGAAACCTTTTCCCTCTATAGCTAACATGGACATGCCAAATTAGAAATCAGTGTATCATCTGTTTCAAAATATCTTTCTCTAAGCTTGGGTCTTTGTCATTGTTTTTATGAACAATCCAAGAAAATGTTCTTTAGATTTCTTACTGGTATCACTCAGCCCTTTTCTCTGTCGATTGACTTGTTTCTGGATTTTCAAATGTACCTCAATCTTTCTATCTTAAAAATAAAAAAAAAAAAGCTCGCACACTTGTGAATAACGCTTTTCATACACTGTTTACGCCTCAGACTACACTTCTATTTCTTTCTTGGTTTTAATGTCAACCTTCTGTCCATGAAACCTTTGAATTCAACTTTGATTTTTGTATTTATTTCTTAAAAGTTTCCCTCAATCCCAAGACCTCTTTTTGCCTTCCAAATATTTCTTTAACTTATCCTTTCCCTTTCTATACCCACGTGCACTCTCCTTGTCTATGCCTACCATATGCATATATGAACTGATTATGTATTTTACAGAAAGGGAATCATTACTGCGTGGTCCTCCTTCTGTGTTGTGTCAGCTCTGTTTACAAACAATTCTGTATTGTGTGGGGAAAAATAGTCTATGTTAGATCATTGAGTTGTGGGTTCTTTCTGAATTGTTAATTGAACCATGTGATGAGTAAATATGACAACTTGGCACTTTTGTTGGAGACTATAAAACATATCAAATAAAGTGCTAGTTTTTTGAGAGGTTTAACTAAAATTGCAGCTCAGTTCAGACAAGAGGAGAAATAAAATAACCATTTCTTTTTTTATCATGTTCTTGAATGTGAAAAATATAATGAAACAGAAAATCATTCATAAGTCTATCTGATACTTCTTGAAAGCATTTGCAGTAGTATTGCATGCAAAAATGCATAGATGGGAGGATGTATTTCCTTCAGTGGTTTTTTGAGTATTTTCTAAAATGTTTATTTCCTCAATATTGTATTAATGATAATGTGACTCATTTCATTTATTAAAAAAATCAAAGAATTGCCATAATAGGAATTTTACTGTAAATAGGCAAAATATTTCTTGACGTCACATGTATTAAATTTACCTCAAAGGCACAACAGATTCCACAACATGAAATTCTCAAATTTCAAAATGAATATTGAATGGGATATATGCGTCTTACAACAGAATGTTCATTATAAAATCATTTACATATGATTATTATTCATAATGTACAAAAAAGCTTTTTCACTTATAACTAGTGTGGCTTGAGACCAAGATCTCCTAAATGTACACAAGTCAAATTTCTGCAAATATAGGAGTATTTTGTTTGGGAGGATGCTGGTCAGTGGAGTTTTGCCATAAGGTCTGCTCAAGGCACACAGCAAACAAAGGAATTTTTCACTTGTAAATAATGGGCCAAATACACCCCCCCCCCCATGAGCCTTTTCCATTATGTTTCTTTCTGGAGGCTGTTCATTCTGTTTTCTTTTCTCCATGGTTGGATTTGTTGGCATATAAAATAGCAGTTTCAAATACTCTTTGTGATGGCTAATCCTATTAGTTTGGAAAAATGATTTTCCTGAAATTTGGAAAACAGGATAATTTGCTTTGTGAGGCTTTTCGCATATGTTGCTATTTCATCACAATGCAGTTTTTAATTGCCATAAAATAAGACAGGCTCTATGTCTTTTTTTTTCTCATGTCCCTTTCTTCTAACTTGGAAGCCTAATTAGTCCAGATTGTATTAAAATGCTTTGTTTTTGCTGCATTGTCAGAGAAGAGTTAGAACATGATGCCTCTCTTGGTAGGTCACAGACTGAAGAGGCCTGACCCAGGGAATCAAATGTCTGACCTGGCCTGACCCTAACCTCTACTTAAAATCAAGTCTTTACTTTTATTTTAAAACAGAGGTATATTTTCCATGTATCTTTCCCCCCTCGTGTCCCAGCTGCTCCAAAGCACCCCTGGCTATTCATCCAAGGGCTCAGGGTGGGAAAGGACATTTTCCAATCTTCTCAGTTTGGAGAATTGAGTCTAGGCTTGATTTAATTGTGTTTGCTTAGGAAACACTCCACTGGATTGTCTAGGAATTTCATGTGAGAGTAGTGCAACCAAAAAAATGTAGAAGTAGATGAATTGAAGGTTTTCCCTCCACTGCACATGAAACTTAAACATTTACTTATTTTAAGTAAATTCTTATATTGAATTCAAAATTATGCTTGATTATGCTTTAGCATTTAGATAGATCACTTGGCAAATGTAATAAAAAATTACAGTTGGTAGAACATTTAAAACAATGTCAATTTTCTGTTAGAAATATAGAAGATTGAGTGAGCTCCTCTAATAATAATACTATTAATCACTTCATGGTTTTGTGCTCTCACTTCTGAGGCAAATGATCAATACCCTTAATTTTAGTCTTGCTTTTATTGTTCAGCTCTGTGATCCTTTCTGCTCTGTTTGTATGGTTGTTACAGTAAATTTAATTTATGACTGTGTAGGGCGATGTATCCTGTAGGTCATATCCTGTAATCTTTCATGTGGAGAATTCCCATGGAGTTATTCTGTGCGATTTGATGGCAGACTCTTTTGCTCTTTTGCTTTTATTTTAAACATCTTTACTTTTGGGGATGTGGGGGTATGGGAGGTTAGCTAATTCAGTGCATTCCAAATTACCATGTACAGAGAATGTTATTTAAGTCACTTAAGTCTGTAGTATAACTGCAGACTTGGTGGATAACTTCAGACGCTCCTACTTATTCTAAATTCAGTAAGTTGTGACTTTGAAAATAAAAATTCTTTAGTGTCTCACAATCTAAATTGTTCCACTCTCCATCTCTGATTACCATTGCTAGTTTAGCTTAAGAAAAGGGCCACGTTTTTCATGATTCTCAAATCTTGCCAGTTGTGATCTTTAGTACAACAGACAAGTGTCAGCCGTATGGTAATGTGACTTTAACTTTTTAGAGAGGAAGCTTGTTGGATTGACATTTTCAAATTCAAGTGTAGCAAACATAGTCAAGGTTAAGTTGTTTGTGGAGCAAACATGCCTCTTCAACCTGTGATACTTTTGCTCGGTTGATTTAATCACAAACTGAAAAGAAAAAGACACTAAAAATATCTTCTGAAGTGAAAGTGAGTTACTAAAAATGTCTGTGTGAAGAATGTCTTTATTTTTCAGTTGACCCATATGAAGTGACTCTAAGTTAAAGTGCCAATGCAAAATTAAATCTGGATGCACAAGCTTAGATTTAAAATTATTAAAATGCTTCAGAATTGAGAGGGCTCTCCAGTTTGTGATGTACATGAGCTGTGAGCCATGGACAGGGCAATTTAAAATTATTCAAGCTCTTCAGATTTCCCAGAGTGCTTCAATTTGGACATTATCTGTGTTCCAGGAATGTGTAATGCATAGAAATGTGAGGCTACTGAAAATACTCTTTTTTTTTTTTTAATAGAAAAAAAAGTTCTTCATTTGTGTTTAGACATCTGGGCATGTGCAGACACTGAGGAATAAATTGATGTGAAATTGTTTGAGTGCTTCAATTTGTAAGTGATTCAGAGAGATGCCTAGCTCACTCAGCACATGTTCAAATGATTGCCCCATTCAAAAAGTGGAGGGAAAATTGAAACCAAATCTTCATTGAAAAGGGTACTGGCCAAGGAATTAAAACATTTCTCAAAAATATGATATTTCAAGAGAGGTGACTTAGAATATGGAGAATACATTATTAAAGAGTTAATTTCAGTTAAGGTTTTTGTGAAAGCCTCCGTTATGGTAATTTCACACTACATTGTTAGTGAACTATAAGCAGGATAGATGACCTGCTCTCCCTTGAATGGCCCATATATGCCCATGTTGATGTCTTACTGGCCCCTTCTCGCACTGACAATTCAGTGATGAAAGTAGATCATCGTATGGCATGTCAGATCATTTCACTTCTTAGTAGATGCCTGGAGTGCTGTGTTGAGAATTCAGAGGCCACAATAGACTTCAACAGAAAAAAGCAAGTCATAGTTAATGCTGTCACTATGGATAAAGGAGAGACATTTAGAATCACACACCTGTTTCCTGTTCTTTCTTACCCATGTTCTATACTTCTAGAAGATCCTGTTCAGGTCACACCCTTGAATTTTCAAATTTATTTAATCAGAATTTTTCAGCATTATAGTTTTTGGTCTTTAGCAACACCATATTTTTGCCACTTCAGATTTTAAATATGAAAAGAATGATGAGAATTGTAAAATACATTTACGTCCTGTGTAATATAGGACACTCCAATGACTGGTAATGTGTTTTCTGTTTCAGGAACATGTCATATTAACAAATAATCATAGAAGGTCACTGCATATATCAATATTGTTGACCTTCTTGGTCTTGTGTCTACCCCTTCTTAGTTGTATTCTCATTTCACTTCACTGTTTACCACTGGTTTCATCTGTTAAGTGAAGGCTTAAATGAACAGCTAGCTGCCTGAGGTTCTTTGCCCATCTGAGCAAGGATTCCAGCAACTGAAGATGTGATCAATGAGACTCCTCTCCTCAGATAACGAAATGTCAGCCTGAAGTAACTGAGCGATGGTGACAACCCTGGGAAAGTGGATCTTCTCGGCATCCTCGGGAAAATTCCTCCATCAAGTGTTTGAATTTCTTTTTCTTTTTTTTTTTTTTATGATTTTTTTTTTTTGACAGGCAGAGTGGACAGTGAGAGAGAGACAGAGAGAAAGGTCTTCCTTTTGCCGTTGGTTCACCCTCCAATGGCCGCCGCGGTAGGCGCGCTGCGGCCGGCACACCGCGCTGATCCGATGGCAGGAGCCAGGTGCCTATCCTGGTCTCCCATGGGGTGCAGGGCCCAAGCACTTGGGCCATCCTCCACTGCACTCCCTGGCCACAGCAGAGAGCTGGCCTGGAAGAGGGGCAACCGGGACAGGATCGGTGCCCCGACCCGATGTGCCAGCGCCGCAAGGCGGAGGATTAGCCTGTTAAGCCACGGCGCCGACTAAGTGTTTGAATTTCTAATCTACTGTCCCCAGCAGTGGCCAGTGATGGGCTACCTATTTGCTGTGTTTCCAGAGTTTGCAGAGTAGCTTTCAGGACCTTTTCCCAACAGTTCCACTCACCAACTGCTGCTGGTAATTACTTTAGGAACAAATATTTATTTCTTAAATTTAAAGAAAAGGTGTTAAAAAGTAGAAAGAGCAGAATTTTGAGGAACAGAGAGTTCTGAATCTCAGCTCCACTATTCACTATTTTTATGAGCTTTCATATGTTCCTGGGATTCTCTGAGGCCCAGCATCTGTAGATATGAAATAGTAATAGTAAAAGCCATCTCATAGACTTCTGATGAGGAATAAGGGTGACAAGGGCTGCATAAACTAGTTAGTACTGGTGTGGACTGAATGCTTTTGTCTCCTCAAAATTCATGTGTTAAAATCCATTTGGTTGGTTTAAGAAGTGGGACCTTTGGGAGATAATTAGGTAATGAAATGTTCAGCCTCATGAATGAGATTAGTTCCATTATAACAGGACAAGTGAGAGAAATGACTTTCCTTTGATGACATGAGAATAGAAAGAGAAGTCTACCATCTACTAACCAGGAAGCCAGTCCTCACCAGACCCTAAGTCTGTCTTCTGCTCGAACTTTAGACTACCCAGCCCAAGTCTGTATGTAGAAATTTTAGTCTAAAATCAGAAATGTGTTTAGGATTAGATTGGCAATGACTTTAAGTGGAAGGCAATGGGGATTGAGTGACATCTAGCTAGTGGAAAACCTCCTGAACAGGAAAGTGACATGTTCCCCATTGTCTAAAAGCCAGTTGGAGAAAGGGTATATGGACGTGGCTGGTGGCGGATGGGAGAAAGACTCTGTACAACACAAGGCTGTTCTATGGGCACAGGTACCAGTGTGGGTGGTGACAGTCCAGCAGAGTAAGGCAGGAAGGCTAGGAAGATCATTTGAGAAGATTAATTACCAGTGATTTCTACCTAATTACATGGGAGAAGAAAAATAGCCATAATATCCAGGTTTTTTAATTTTCCGGTAACTAGATCCCAAACCCCAGACCAATTATTTAAATCTCTCTGACTCCCAGTAGAGTGTACAGCAACTGGCATCAGTAGCTCAGAGATTATAAAGTGGAGGGATTTACTATGATCTCATATTTTACTTTTAGCTCGCTAATGTGGAATGTATTAGATTTTCCCACATAATAAATCACATGGGCAATTTTTCTGATTAAGATGTTGATAAATATATTCATAGGCCCTGGCTGCATGATTAGACATAAAGATGTAGGAAGTAAATTAGAAAGACAAAAGAATGGGCTTACTTTGTGAAAACTTAGGAAAACCAAAAAGTCTAGTCATACTTGTGGACTGGGCATAGTGTGCCTGTGCTCAGGCATATCGAATGCCCACTTGGTCAACTATGTACACAGGGCAGCTCCCAGAGTTGATGTAAGTCTTGAGGCCTGACCTCAAGGTGTAAATCACTGGTTCCCAAACTAGGAATTTCATGGTCCACTCAACTCACCAAAAAAAAAAAAAAAAAGCCATTCAACAGAAAGTGTCAACTTCTATTTTGAAAAATATAAATTTCAAAAAGAAAAAAAAATCCAAAATGCTACCATCTCTCTTGCTAACATAATTTAGTTAAAAAAGAAGAAATAAATTTAAAGTCTCAAAGAGAAACAGTGGACATAATCTCAGAACAAAGAACCAGTTTTTTTTTTTAAATAAATATATTTAGCCTTATTAAAACATTACTACTTTTTGCTGTGGGCCTTTGAAAGTGTGTTACAAATGTCCCAGATCCAAAGATGATGAATTGAAATCTACTGGTATTAGTCCTGTCTGCTCAGGCCCACACTTATAATTAAGGGTAACGTTTTGGTATGTGGGAACTCTAACTTATTTATTTTCACATATTACAGTAACTTGTTGCCTGATATATAAAGTAGGTGATCAATAAATACTTGTTTTGTGAATGCTGAATAATAAATGAATCAATCCATCAGTCAATGATAGCTTGTATGAAAGCAGCAAATCTATAAGTTTTTCAGGAGCTCTTCTTGTGGACAGAGAATAACATAGCTTGTTAACATCAGAGTTGATTGCATCTGAGGGTTGACAGAGCCAGGCTTCCAGTAGAAATTGCTGTGAAGAGAATCCTGTAGTTACTGATAGTTTATAGGAGAAGAGGAAATGTTTTTACATACTGCAGGTGCCCAGGGTAGGAAGTTGGCCTTTCCAGGATTAGTAAGATGGCAAGTGTGTGAAAGCTCACAAATTTCAGTCCTGAAGTCACTATAAACAGTAATTCAGAAAATTAATAGTTTACATGAATAAAAGAATGAGATTACTTTTCAATTTAATGTATATTGTTTTCCATTTTGGATTTTATCTCCTCACACAATCAAACCATCCACATTCACATAAGTAGAGACCAACATCCACCTTTTTTCAACATGATCTTGTATGTTCACTACAACCTTTAGGTCTAAAGTAGAACCGCGAATTCTTTCTCTATGCTAGCCGTTTCTCATTCTCTTCTTCTTTCTCCTTTCTTCAGACCCCATTGGGACTTAAGCAGGAGGGAATGTCTCAACATTAACTAATGGCTTTCAAATATGGACTTTTTGGTATTATCTCCAATTGTATAGCTATATTCCAGAGACTCACTGTCAGGTTGAAAAAAAAATTGTTTGTGGTACAACTGTACTATTTTTTAAAATATTTTGTTTATTTATTTGAAAGGTTGAGTTACAGACAGAGAGGGAGACACATAGTCTGCTGGTTCATTCCCCAAGTGGTTGCAACGACAAGATACAGTCCAGGCTCCCATGTGAGGGGCTGGCAGGGACCCAAGTAATTGGGCTGTCTTCCACTGCTTTCCCAGGTGCTTAGCAGAGTAGCCAAGTCTTGAACCAAATCTCAAGCATCACCTCTACCTGCTGTGCCACAACAGTGCTCCCACTGGGGAAGCATTCCAGCATCCTATTATCATATCATAATCTGAGATAGGATATAAATTTATAATTTTAGAAATTTAATTTCCCTGTAGCAGTATTATTTAATTTGTACAAATAGTGGTAATTTATCAAATTATTAAATTAAAGCTCAGGTATTTTTTTTTCTTGGTGCTCATTTGGTACTTTTTAATATTTTTAATGTAGCAAACATTTCAGAATATAGAAGTAGCTGGATATCTCTTGGCCTGTGAAAAACAGCCTGCACCACCATAGATCTTTCTCAGCTTTTCCCCTGTACTTTGTTGGAAGTATTTGTTGGAATGAGGGAAGAGCAGCTATGAGAACAAAAGGGATACTTATGATTGGGATAGACCTGAGGGAAATAAAGTTTGTTCAGAGTGTCATTTTCCTTCAGATTGGACTGAAGAACTTCTCTGTGTTATTTTTATGCTGATTGTCTACCCAAGTCTTTGAGGTTATGTAAAATGTGGAGCTGCTGAAGCCTTTGGAAACGGGTATGTAGAGATATAAAGAGATGATGGATCAGTTCCCATAGAACAGGTGTGGTTCCTCCCCCATCTTTTATTTTCTGTTTTGCCTTTTCCCTGTATAGCACCTTTGAAATGTTTTAGTCTGAGAAATGCCCATTATAAGAAAAAGGACTGGAAAAATCTTTCTTTCCTTCTATCACTCATTAATTCCTTGTAAATATGTCTAAAAGATTACTTTTCCATGAGTATTTATTATGAAATAGCTATTCACCAATTGAGCAAGATGATGTTAGGCCTCAACTAAAGAGTGAACTTCTTGAGAAGAGAAAGTGTGGCGTAATCAGTGAGTTCAAAAGGACAGAAGAGTAGGGCATTTCATTCTCAGGCAGGATTGCTCCCTCTGAGCACTGGTGATGTTTTGGAATATGTAATTCATGTTGTCGGGAATTGTTTTGTTTATCACTGCATATTCAGTAGTATCCCCAGCCCTACCCAACAGATACCAGTACCAGCCACTAAAATATGACAAAATAGAATTTTTCCATGCTTTGCAAAATATCCCTGCTAGAGAATCAATAATATAAGCAATAGTGATTTGCATGTCAAAAGATTAATATTTAGAAAAGCCAGTGTATCTATGAGAGGTAGAAAACTGCACCTTTATCTATAAAAGCTACACATAAGGGAGCTAGCTACACATTTCTAACACCCAGTCTCATGTTTTCACTCTGTTTTAATTTCCTGTGTCTTCTGTACTCAGTACGTCCTCCCCAGTATCACCAATATAATCTTCCTAGTATACATGGAGCTTTTATTCCAAAGAACAAATTGATAAATAACCAACACTGTCAGTTGGTTGCAATCCTGTGTTAAGAATCAAGATGTTTGAAAGAATTAGGTATTGCGTTGCAATGTATTTGATTGGATATTATCACAGCACTTTGAGGAAATTAATAATGTATTTATTCTAAGGTACACACTGAACAAGCCTTTATGTGTGCATGTATGCTATAGTTGCTATATTATAGTAAATAATTTGATATGAAGCTAAATTTTGGCCTGGGTTTAAGTGCATCTTTGTGATGGAATTTTTGGAACATAATAATGAATAAAGTTTGACTGAGTCCTCAATTTGAGTTATTATAGCTTACTGGTGTTTTAGACTGGCAGGAATTAGCTCTGGTAACAGTGGACCAAGACCATTTGTCATCTTTCTGTGGAATTAAACTTTCACATATTTTTAAAAACACAAAACTATATTCAAACTAATAGTTTCATAAATACCGGTGATTCAGTGGTTATAATAATATGCTGCAGAGAGATTAAGTATTGGTAGTTTTTTTTTTTAATTGACATTGTTCTCTATTTCTTAAAGAGAATGAAAGGAATATAACTTGGACATGTGTGGAGAGGAAACTAGGAGGAGAGAAAAAAAAAAAAAAAAACAAATCCCTGGTATCTCTTCCTGCTCCACAGTTCTGACTCCCATTCTGAAAAATTTAAAAATCTCCCTTAACATAATTTGTATCATTGGGTGGCAAGTTCAGAACCAATACCAGTATTTCTTTGGTGGAAGCTTATATTCTTTGAATGCCTAATCTATGTAATGTTATACATGAGAGATTAGCTAAAACAAGCATCAGAGACAGTTTTGGGTGAATATTTCACTAAGGTTCATGGCTGGTTAAAAGTACTGGGGTGCCTGGAAGACTGATCATAAACTATATTTACCTTAGCGATTATGATTGGACATTTGAATTTGCTATATGAGCATATTAATTTTATGATACTATAAATGAGATGTAAGTAATTTCACTTCCATAAATTATCACCTGAGTCTGCTCAATGGTGTTAAGCAGCATCATTTTTTCTTACTGCAAAGTTAAGTTTGTCTAAAATGCACAGAAAATTGAAGAACTTTTCAAAGGGGGAAGTAACTATAAAGTTAGAAAGAGATACTTTGAGATCTAGAGGAGGAATGGGAGAAAATGCCTATTTTGCTGATGTTACATCACGGCAGAAGTTGCATGTGATTTATTGCTGTGTCAAAGTGCCTATCCAGGGCTCACATAATAAGCCCACAACAAATATTTAATGAATGAATCAGTTAAGCCAAACTTGAAAATGTTTTGCTTAATAAACGTGGATGAAATGCGTTGTTTCCCACGCCTTCCCTTAGAGTTCACCAAGTACAGTGGAGTTGCATTATTGTGCTATAACAATTCTTCTCCATGGAAACTACTTGCCAGGAAATACAAAAAACAAAAGCCATGGTATCAGAAAAAAAATTTGGAAGCTTAGGCTCAGGTGGACAAGGGAGCTATCCCAGGGTCAAGCATTCTTGCCAATAAGTTCTTTTTGTATGAAATAGTCTCACTTGGTCTAATCTTTCTAGTTAGAAATATGCATTTTCATTTGTAATGGAGTAAAAAATACAAAAACATTGAATGAAATCCGTCTCTCCTTTTTGAAAGACATTCTAGTTATGAGGCTAACAACTAGCTTAAAAGTATGAGAAGAACCCACAGCAAAAGGAGAATTAGTGCAGAGCTGGCCTGGGGAGTGCTAAGATCAGCATGCTCACAAGCGACCTTAGGCTGATGATTGGTTAAGAGGATTTTTCCAAGAGAAGTCTGTCTATCGCAAGGTGACGGCTCCTACAAATAGCACAGATTACAGGGCTTCAGAAGTCTGTCTCATGTGATTTTTATATGAAGGTTTTAATTAAATATATTCAGGGAACTCAGAGAGATCTTGAGCCAGAAACCAAAGTTAGAAAATATGTCTGTTTTTTTTTTTGTTTGTTTGTTTTTTTTTTTTTTTTTTTTTTTTCCCAGAGACTTTGAAGGAATTAGTTATGGTCGATAGTTTAGGGTAAGAAAGATTTTTTTTTTTTTTCGAACACATGGTTTGCTCTATATAAGAACTACCACTAAACCAAAATGAAAGGCTTATTCATTATGGCTGAAAATACTGATTACATCTCGGACAAAATGACACAGACCTGGTCTTTTTCTCCATACCAAAGCACACTGTTATTTTTTTATAATGGTCTCAGTCAATAATCACAGATCTTCACTTCAAGTTGCACTTTAACAAAACAGAGTATTTTAAAAGTCTCGCCAAGTGCCATCCAGGTGATTGTTACCTGCTTCCCACATAGGGAAACAGCGATGTGGACAAGTTGTGTGATTTGTCATGTGTTCCATCGCCCAGAAAAGACAGAATCGGTGATTTTCCAACTTAGCCACTGGGCACTGTTATTTCTGTAGAAAAATCTAAACTCTGTTGTAAAGTAAAAAGCTTATAGTATAAAAATTGTTTACTTATTTAACCAACTGTTTTTTTTTCCCCCCTTTGGATCTACCATGTGCTAAGAAGGCAACTGCCAAATATATTTATTTGGAGAGAGCCCCAGAAATTGGATTCCATAGCCCAATCACTATAAAATCCATTATCTTATGCTATGAGCCACAATAGGTGTAAACTGATTTGAATTAGTTTAATGAGGAGTTCTAGAAGTTCTATGGTAAATAGTCGAGTTTGTTCAGCAGAATATTTTTCAAATATATTTTTTTTGCATGTATCCAAATGATTTTCTATACAACACTATAAATATTGTACAAAATTTGGAAGATTACAATGAGTAATACAATATCCTTGCCCATTATGTTGTATATTGAAAAAATGAGGCAACAATTTATAGTAAAATATAACATACTATATTAATTAAATACAAAGAACTAAGTGCTTAATTTTTCCTAGGGTTCAGGAAAGGTTTTATCAAGGTGACAAAAGTTGTCTGGCCTGTCATGGATGCCAGGACTGGGGTCCACAGAGTGGAAAAAAAATATCACAGGTGTATGAATTGACTAACTTTGCCCCAGGGCATCCGCAAGTTGCGTAGTGGGTGAGCCTGGAGGGTGTAAGAGAGAGAACTGAGGCTCTACATTAACTCTGCGCGATAATGCCAAAGTGCCTTGAATACTACATTAAGGAATTTAGACTTTCTAATTTAGATAATGGGGAATCTTGGCA
This sequence comes from Lepus europaeus, assembly GCF_033115175.1. Lineage (NCBI taxonomy): Eukaryota > Metazoa > Chordata > Mammalia > Lagomorpha > Leporidae > Lepus > Lepus europaeus. The sequence goes on along the minus strand of NC_084840.1, from coordinate 15,210,740 downwards.
GATCCTTGGACTGAATGAATAAACTGTTTCCTGGATGCTGATAAGACTCAAGGAGTTAACAAATTTGCTCTGGGGTTTCATTCACATTTAACTTCCTCTTACCTTGCCAAACAATTTTTTTCAGCAATATCTGAGCTCCTCTGAGGAGTTCCTTGAAGAGGAAGCACCTGGAAGCAACTTAGCAGCTTGCTTAGGGCAGTTGACACCGCCACAAGTGTACTAAGATTGAACCAATTCTTTGATATACTACAGTATTTAGATTTAACCACAGGCTCTCAGGCAAATTCTATTTTTAAAATTTGTGGGCTAATCTTAACTCAAATCTAAAAGCTTTCTAGAAGGAATACACAGTTTCTCCTAAAATTTTTTAATGTTCTTAAGTAAATAGTTCACAAGAGTCTGCATTTATATTTTCAGAGAACTTAAACTTCTCAACCCTTAAAGTTTCCTTATCTTTAATTAAACACACCATGAAAGTGAGACCTGGTCTATTACAAAGTCTGTACATGTCCAAGTTTTGCATTACATTAGTTCCTAATTCTACTTTATTTTAAATGTCCTTGCCTTCCTCTGAATACAAAATAGATGTTATTTGCTTCCTGAACTTGGCATTTCTGAAACTCATTTAGTACAGAAATATACATTTCTGCTTTAGGAATGTGTGCCCATGTTCTGCTGGTTTCTGGAATATACACTCCACATAGCAATATGTTCAGGCTTTTGCCTGATCTCACTGCATGAAAGACGTCTCTAGTTGTGGGAAATGTCAATGGCATTTGTGTTGATAGATCCCCTGAGTACATACAAAGGATCTCAAGAAGGTTGAGGAAAACAATGAGTTAAAGTAAGTTTCTTAGTTTCTTCATAGTGTGCATTTCAACGAACTTTTTGAAGATCTTCAGAGTCCATTTCCTTTTTCAGCCATTTGTAATTGGATGTGTTAATATAGTTAAAGCTAATAAACAACATCATTATAATTAAAAATCAAAACTTCCAATTGAGGTTAAATCAGAGGATTTTCTCTCGTGGCTTGGTAGAAAAATACCAAGCCACAAATGCTTCCTCTACAACCCATGTATTCCTCCTGCCAGCAGAAAGCATGTGATTTAGCCATACTCTGCAAATTAAGAGCTTCTCGTGTAGATACTTTCAAAAAAATCCAAAAGGATTTAATTATATTAAATCTATGATATTTTTGGTGTATTTGGCAGAGAGTGTATAGCATTACTGATCTAAATCAGATCTAACATATAAATAATCCCTTTTTACTTTATTGTATTTTTTGTGCTAAAATAAAATTTAATCATATCTGGGAATTATAAATGTCTATAAATAGTGCTACATTGTACCCAATTCTATAGTGATACCTTAAGTATACAGTTACTGTTTTGCTATTATTTATATTTACAATAACTTTACTATTCACTACATTTCTTACACTTACTATTTGATGGAATACTGGTCAAAGATAGAAAATAATTGACCTGGTATACATGTTTCCTGAGTAATAGAAGATTGGGAATAAAACAGGCATGTACATTAGATTTTATACTTTGACAAGTGATTAGTGAGAGTTATGCTTAGTATCTATCCTATGTTCCCTAATATTCTTATAGTAAGAATTTGAGTATTAAAGAGCAGCGTCCTAAAAACTCAAGGTATTTAGAAACGCAAAGGTTTATACAAATCCAGGAATCACCAGACATGGCTTACCTCCTGTGAGTTTAGGACTTGAGGTATGAGAAATGTAGGCGGGCTGGTGCTGTGGCATAGCGGGTAAAGCCACCACCTGTAGTGCCAGCATTCCATATGGGCACTGGTTAGAGACCCAGCTGCTCCACTTCCAATCCAGCTCTCTGCTATGACCTGGGAAAGCAGATAGATAGAAGATGGCCCAAAGCTTGGGCCCCTGCAGCCACAGGGAAGACCCAGAAGAAGCTCTAGGCTCCTGGTTTTGGATTGGCTCAGCTTCCAACCACTGTGGCCAATTGGGGAGTGAACCAGTGGATGGAAGACCCTCTCCCCCGCCCCGCCTCTCCTTCTCTCTTGGTATAACTCTGACTTTCAAATAAATAAATAAATCTTAAAAAAAAAAAAAAAAAAAGAAATGTAGGCAAGAAGGAAATAGATGACCACTAAGATTCACGTAGGTGTGAAAGAAAGTTGAAGTGATAGTAAGTGGCCTATGAAAAGATAAAAAATTGATTTATCCATTGATTGCAATGATTTCATAGTATTTAGGGTCAGATAGCCTGATTATGGATTGGTGTAAAGTAAAAGGAACAGAAGAATATTAAGATTTATCGTGACTGATAGTATTACTCTCTATTTCCAGACTCTTAAGAAAACACTTATTTTCAGTGTATTTTCTCTGTACTTTCTGCTTTTTGATTTACCTATGAAAATAGTAATAGTAAAAATAATAATAGTAAACATTTTTGACCATGAAATATATGTGAGGTATGAACTTGTTATGTATTATTAGTACAACTATAGAAATACCACCAAAATTAAGGGCAAGTAAATGATAAAATATCATATGAAACCATTTTTGAGTTTTACATCTGGAAGGTTAGAAAAACATTTATCATGAGTTTCAGAAAAATATAAATTATTAATCTGTTTTTAGTTTTAAGACTACATCTTTTTATTACTCTTCATGTGTGATTGAGAATTTTTGTAGGGTAGCTTGGTAGCTTTATGGGGAATAATTACTGGATTTTTTTTCCTTGATAAAATGATGGCAAGTAGCAGATCTTAAAAAGATCTCAATCACTTTCATTTATTTAAGAGTTCATTAGTATATTTTTGGATTGTTTCTCCAAAAACAGGACCTTTTACTCTCCTATATGATAAAATTCCCTTATATTTCATTCCAGTAATTTATAATTTTAATATTTTCATTTATTTTTGATAAATATTTTTGTTTTGTATGAGGAAAAACTTTACCATTTTTACCAAGATTGTCACTGTTTTAACACTATTTAATGAGTATTTCATTTTTCCCACTTATTCAAAATGCAATTAGCCTAAAATTATTTACATTTACACATATTTATACAAATGATCCATATCTATTTATATGAATATATCAATGCCAGTATCATCCTGTTTAAATTACTAGCATTTGCATAGTTTCATAAATATCGAGTAAGGCAAGTTCTTCTTTATTATTTTTTTTATTTTAATTAAACTTTTATTTAATGAATACAATGGCTTCCCCCTTCCAAAATTTCCCTCCCACCCACAACCCTCCCCTTTCCCGCTCCCTCTCCCCTTCCAATCACATCATGATTCATTTTCAATTCTCTTTATATACAGAAGATCAGTTTAGTATATATTAGGTAACGATTTCAACAGTATGCCCCCATATAGCAACACAAAGTGAAAAAAAATACTGTTGGAGTACTAGTTATATAGAGATCTTTACTAATTATATACTGAATCGATCTTCTGTATATAAAGATAATTGGAAATGAAAAAAGGAAAAACCAAGTGTTAAATTGGAAGTGGCATAGAAAATTAATTAATTTTTTAAAAAAATATATTATGTAAGATCTCTGTCTTTAATGTACTGTACACTCTTATTTAATGCTATAACAAGTTCTTCTTTATTATTAATTATTTTTCCTCATTGTATTGCTTCTTATAGATGAACTTGGGAATCGGGTCATGAAGTTCTATAAATAGTTGGGATTTGGATTGATATTTGATGAAATCAACACATTACTTCAGGGGAGATTGACCACAAAAGTATTCAGTTCAGTCCTTCAGTTCAGGACTGTACGTGAGCTTCCATTTGCTCAAGCCAACCTCTGCCTCCTAGTGACATTGCCACCACCTCTTCTCTGTCTTGTCCTCTGTCTCCCTTTTACAAGGATGCATGTGATTGCATGTATGGCCCATCTTGACAAGGCAGGATAAATTTCTCCTCTCAAGATCTTTAATTTCATCACACTTTTGCCATATAGGCTAACATTATGAGGTTCTGACAATTAGAGCTTGGCCGTGTCATCTGGGAGGCCACTATTCAGGCTATCTTCCATCTCCTACTTCCAGATAGCTACACGAGTTCCCACACTTTAATGAAAGTTAAATTTTTTATTCAGTTCTGAAACCACACTTAAACTATTCATCTTTTGGTTATGTGCTTATTCTAGAAGGTATATACTTAAAAATAGTTATATTCATTATGCCTGTAGAATATATTTATTATTATATAGACATAATATTGTTGACTGCAAAGCCAGATAGTATCCTAGGAATATGCCCTGTCTAATGTTACCACCTCTCTACCAATTGAAAGATAATTTTTCTACTGTCTAGCACAAGGAACTGTTTTTCTTTCTGTCAGTTCCACAATTTGGTTTCTTACATAGTCAGTTAAATTTTTTTTTCTAGGGATTTAATTGCTTTCTTCCTGGTGGTTGAGGTAAGACACTATATTTTTCTCACTATGCTGTTAAGGTTATCTGGAATCTGGATTGTTTTCCCTACATTCTAGAGTGCGTGTTTCTTCTTAAAATCTTATAGATCTCTCACTTCTTACCCAATTGCTTTCTCCTATTCTTACACCCCAAATCTTTTTCATTTACATATTTTACCTTAATTTGTTTGAATATATCCTTAAGCAGTTTCCTGAGAAACTATTGTGGGAGGTAAATTTAGAGTCCTTGATAGACTCAAACATCTACATATGGCCCTCACAAAGAATTGATACTTTGGCCAGGCATAGCATTTTATGCTTACAATCATTCACCCACTAAGGACTATTTTGTTATTTTTTTTCTTTGTTTGCTTTTGGTTTTGCCCTCTAATAGTGCTTGTCGTTGTTATAATCAGAAGGCTCATACTAGTGTAATCCTTGACCCTTTAAAGACGTCCTTTTTCTATTTGCTGTCTTCCTCTGGAAAGTTTTCGCACCTTCTAACTTTCATTCATACTGTAAAATTGTGTGATAAATTCTGTTTACCACCTAGAGAGCTTTTTTTCCACCTAAAAATTTGTGTCCTTATCACTATGTTACTTTGATGCTTTCAGTTGACTTCAACTTATTATTTTTGTTATTGACTGGGAAATGAGTTTACCAAAGGGATATTGGGCAGACATTGCAGTCCTTATTTATGCAACTAATCGAAAGGCTGTGGTTGATAGTTTTGCTTTCTTTCACCACTAAGTATTTTATGATCCATATACTTTCAGAAAGCTCCCCTGGTTGTGTTTTTATCCAAAGAGGTGACCCAGTCTTTCATTACTTTTAAAGGATCCGAGCCCTTCATGTTCCTACTTATGTGGGTTTTCCATTTTCTTCCATTAGCTTTTACTACTGATCATGAAACCATTAGCATATTTTCTAGGAAAGTGCCATTCTGATGGTTTAAAGTCCACCTCTGTGAAGCCTCTGAAATTACCACCCCTGGGTGTTGCTTTCATCTTCTCTTTAGTATTTAAATTATGCAACAGGAAACTTCTGTCTTTTCATCAAAACATCACTGTTGACTTGACCAAGGACTCAGGTTCTGTACGCGTCCTACTTTACTCAGTCCTCCTACATAGTTTCTCTTTCTGCAGGCTTGAACATATTCATTTCTCTTGTGTTTCATCCTTTTTTCTTTCATTCAGTTTTATCTTTCTTTTTAAGCTTTGGGGTGGATTGTTAAGGGATTTAAAAAAAAAACATTTATGTTATTTATTTGAAAGGCTGAGTTACAGAGAGATAGGGAGAGACAGAAAGAGAGAGAGGTCTTCCATCCACTGGCCCCCTCCCCAGATGTCCACAACAGCAGGGGCTGGGCCAGGCTGAAGCCAGGAGCTTATTCCGAGTCTCCAATGTGGGTGCAAGGGCTAAGCATTTGAGCCATCTTCTGCTGCTTTCCCAGGCACAGTAGCAGGGAACTGGATCAGAAGTGTAGCAGCTGGAACCACAGCTGGCACCCATAAGGGATGCCAGTGCTGTAGGAGGTATCTTAACCCGCTATGTCACAGCTCCAGCCCAATTGTTAGGGGATTTTAAGGTTCCCTTCAGAAAACCATGTATTATTGTCTCTGCCATACACTGTTCCTATTCATGGCAATTACCTCAGCACTTAATTCCTATTATTCATAACCTACTTTACCCATGTTCCTTTTTATTTTATTTTTGTTACATGGATCAACTCCTGGACTATGAAGCTTATTAACAATAGGTATCTTAGTCCTCTCTGCAGAATCTCACTGTGGACTAAGTTCTGACTGCATACAATTGACTGGACAATTTGCCTAGGCATAGGTTTTTTTTTTTTTTGACAGAGTTAAACAGTGAGAGAGAGACAGAGAGAAAGGTCTTCCTTCCATTGGTTCACCGCCCAAATAGCCACCATGGCCAGTGCACTGTGCCAATCCGAAGCCAGGAGCCAGTTGCTTCCTCCTGGTCTCCCATGCGGGTGCAGGGCCCAAGCACCTGGGCCATCCTCCACTGCCTTCCCGGGCCACAGCAGAGAGCTGGACTGGAAGAGGAGCAACCAGGACAGAACCGGCGCCCCAACCAGGACTAGAACCCAGAGTACTGGTGCCACAGGCAGAGGATTAGCCTAGTGAGCCGAGGTGCCGGCAATGCCTGTGCATAGTTTTGAGAACTGTGGGTACAGAATTCAGTCAGGCACAGGTGGCTCTTGTCCTCATGGAACTTCTATTCAAATGCTTCATTTATGTGACATTCAGTTCTATCTGAATTTAGGTTGAATTCTCTTGATTTGATCAGACCTAAACTTACTATGTACCTAGCCTGCATATGTGAATGTGTTGGGCTTTTGGTAGGAAGGAAATGATAAATGTGTGAAAACATGGATCCAGACCCCTAAAGATACTGATAATTTAATGAATCACATGCAGTATATAGAGACACATGCAGGTTGAAGGAATACCTTTTGGATACTGCTTTATAAGGAGAAGAGTACGGTTTTCATGGGAGAGGCAACATTGGAGTTAGCCTTGAGGTAGAAACGGTTTGAGTGGATAGAGTTTGGGCACCGAGTTGAGAGAGAGGGAAGACGTAGCACTACATTCGGCTCACAGGCCCTTCTCCATCTCAGAGCAACTATGAAATCCATTCGTGTTCATCTCATGGAGCAATGTGTTGATCATAAGGAATGGCCAATGCTGATGATTTGCAAGGTCAAGAACTCGACAGTTCCTGTCCCAGTTCTGAACTATGAGATCTGTGTACAGCTCCATGCAGAGCGCTGGTCATGCAAAGAGTCTCTAGGGGAATTATTTTTAATCAAGTGTTTTAAAAAAGGAAATTCTTTTATCCAGCCTGTTTTATTTATATCACATTTAAGGCCCTGACTATACTCTTGCTGAATTTTCTTCTCAGTTTGCTTCCTGTCAGTTTCAAAATGATGAGCTCCTCCTCCAGCTCAAAGTTTTGTTTTAAAATAGGTTCACAAAGCCATTAGAGTCACAACCCAGGAAGGAATTTCTCTTTCTTTATAGAAATCTGCCTGAGCCCCTTACAAACCTAACGAGCAAATAAAGTCCTAAAGCTGAGTTGTTTTAAGAGAGCTTACAGGCAACTATTTTGGCTAATGTTCAAGATTCTCTTTAAATATTTCACCATAAAGTCTCCTGACTGTTTCTCTTTATGGAACTGAAATGGTGTGTTAGGAAAATATGTATTTTCCTCAAAAATAAAAAATGAGCACACCGTGAAAACTTTCTGTCCCAAGGAGCTTGAATTACAAGTTACAAGCTTCCAGCCCAAACAACTTCTGAAGTTTTTATTCCTCTTCTTACAAAGAACACAGCACCAAGCTATTTAAATATCTTCAATGCAGAAATAAGGCCAATTTATTTGATATTGGCAGCTTTTATTTTGGAAAATTAGAGAAAACGATAAGTATTATCTGAATTTATCCTATTGTTTGTACTGAAACTAGGTTTTTATATATTTGTGAACTTTTGTAATGAAAATTAAAAACAAATAAGCAGAATACAACAATAAATACGGTACATCTTACATTATTTGGAGACTAATTGCTCAGTTACAGAAATAGTCGACACTAGTATTTTAACACTTGCTTGATTCTTGCTAGACTCCATACTCCACACATGAAAAGAATGAAATGGAACACACTTAAATCTAAACTCATTTTGTACTGGTGGGCAAGTCTGATAAGGACCTTGGTGAGATTGAGATTGAGATTGAAAATAGTTCAGCTACTTAATGTTACCTGCAGATGTAAAATAATTCCTGCTGTTTTCCTCTTTAACTTAGAAAACAGGAGAGTTGTGTATGTTGTTCTGAGAATGAGCCCACTGGCCTGCTTATTATTTGGAATCCTGCATATTTTCTTCAGTTGTAAGTAAGACATAATCCAGATTATAGGAGAAATATGTCTACCATTCAAGTTAAATTCAATTCTAGTCATTTAATCATCACCTAAAAGTAATTTAAGAAAAAAACTTTTTTTCACAAGTAAGGCGGCTGTAACTCAGAATTTTCCTGGAGTCCTTTCTCACATTTCTCTGTAAAGCATCACTCTTTATTTTGTCAGTTTCTATTCTTTCAACTTAATCCTAGGTGACCTAAATTTCAGTGCATGAATGTGGGATAATAACTGGCCCTTTGTATAACATTTGAAGGGTTATAAATTAATGTTAGTATATCATTCCATTTGATTCCCTCAACAACTCTAGTTTGTATAGAATGTTATTATTTCTTAAAGTTAAATCTAAGAAAAAGAGGAGATAATAGATTGGCTTGGCTGGAGGTATAAAAGTATATCTAACAGAAAATCAGCTACTTCTCTTCTGCTTTCAATGATAATAAAAATAACACTGATTACTTATTTATATGCCAGGCATTGAACTCAGCAGATGCTGGTCGTAATCTCATTGGATCCTATAGGATTCTCTGCAATAAGATTATTAGTGTCCCCATTGAGCAAGTGAGGTGAGGTAACTTGTCCAAGCCATTCCACTGGTTAAGCAAAAACTCACATTGGCCAGAAAAAGTCTGCTTTCATTCCCGCTTGGTTGTACTGTCTATAGTACTGTGTCAGAGTAATGGGAAATATCTTAAACACTCGAGTAATGGGAAATACCATAACCATGCCGATGCATGCTACTCTTTCTAGAAAAGTATTCTTTCAGAAGGTTCTATTGACAATTTTCACTGCATGCAGGGCCCACAACAGTAAGTGCCCTCAAGTGCATTTTCTGGAGTGGGGAAGATACTGACACGTGTCTCACAGGAGAGGTTCCCCGGCACATTGGTTTAATGAGAAACGGATTCTTCTCATGTCTTACTTTACCACACTTTGATTGTTGGAGCTTTTATTCTTCATTTGTTCTTTCTATATGGATAAAGAAATCTGATAGAGATGAATTTAATTTGTATCATTCCAGGATGTTCTTACCGTTCTCAGGAAAACTGTATCTTGTTAAATAACGGACACAAAGGAAGTGTTCTGTCTGCAGAAGGAAGCCTGTTGCAGCAGTTTATCTTTGGACATGGTTTAGGCGGTTTGCTCCTGCTAAGAACTCTTTGGTTCTGATCCCCACAATGATTTCATGCTTTTTTTTTATTATAGAATATCTAATACTTATCACCATTAAAAATAGATCTTAGCATTAAGGGGTCATTGTAATTTTTTTTCACAGTTGGAATCCTACCAAAAGAGTATTTCCAAGTCAGATTCTAATACTATGATGAAGTTCAGGTGGAACAGCTGCAGTGGTGATAAGGTAGACTCACTTTTTAAAGATGGGCTGTAGTAGTGCACCAGTAGAATCTATTAGTGGCAAGTTATGCGCTTTATTCCCAGCGTAAGCCTGTTCACGGATCAGAATTTTATCATATGTTGCAATTGCTGAATTTTCTTCAAAATTCTGATTATTGAAAAAGAATATTCTCTTCCCATAATCTTAGCTATTCTCATCTTGGTATCAAAGAATCCACTCTGAAGTCCTAGAAATTGTTTTCTTGTGTATATATATGAGTACATGGTACATGTACTCTTATGTAATATATTTGAGTACATGGTGAATATACCTATAATAATAACTACATGCATACAAATTGTGTGACTGTGTATATAAAACTGAAGGACAAATAAAAGTAAAGAAATACAAGATGTGTTATTTTAGAAATCCAGACCTATGAGAAAGATAACCTATGAATCAGAATAGGAAAAAATGAAAATACTGCCATTATGGGTGTAATTATTTTATGTAATTTTATATAATCTGTTTTGGCTTCCTTTGTGTGATCTTTTCTGTGAATTCCCTCTCATAGGGCAGAGATTAAAGAAGTTAGTGATTGTTTATTTAAATCACTAAAGCAAAAGCAAAGCTTAAAATTAAAAATATCCATGTAATTTTCACTTTTATAACCAAAAAACTTAAGTTGTTGAGTACTTTAGTATGAGGTAATCCATGTTTTTCAGTTATTCATATAATACAACTTTATACCTACAATCTCTGAGATGAATATTTTGCTTATAGTAGTGGTAAAATGTAGCCTTTCATTTTTCGAAATATGGCAGAAACAGGGGCCGGTGCCGTGGCTCACTTGGCTAATCCTCCGTCTGCAGCGCTGGCATCCCCTATGAGCGCCGGGTTCTAATCCCAGTTGCTCCTCTTCCAGTCCAGCTCTCTGCTGTGGTCCAGGAGGGCAGTGGAGGATGGCCCAAGTGCTTGTGCCCGTGCACCCGCATGGGAGACCAGGAGGAAGCACCTGGCTCCTGACTTCAGATCGGCATAGCTCTGGCTGTATTGGCCATTTGGGGGTGAACCAATGGAAGGAAGACCTTTCTCTTTAACTCTCACTCTCTCTCACTGTCTAGCTTAATCTGTCAAATAAAAAAAAATTGCTTTATACTTGATTGCACAGTTAAAGAGCTAAAGGTAGTCGCTGAATAATTTTGATCTAGTTAGGAAAAATAAATATTTAATATTTATCCACTCATTCAATCTAAAGGCATTCATGAGAATGTACTGGTGCCAGGAACAATACTAGGTGCTGAGGTGACAGTAAACAGATTCCTTTTCAAGATAATACAGAGGCCGGCCCCGTGGCTTAACAGGCTAATCCTCCGCCTTGCAGCGCCAGCACACTGGGTTCTAGTCCCGGTTGGGGCGCCGGATTCTATCCTGGTTGCCCCTCTTCCAGGCCAGCTCTCTGCTGTGGCCCTGGAAGGCAGTGGAGGATGGCCCAAGTGCTTGGGCCCTGCACCTGCATGGGAGACCAGGAGAAGCACCTGGCTCCTGCCTTCGGATCAGCGCGATGTGCCGGCCGCAGCGGCCATTGGAGGGTGAACCAACGGCAAAAAGGAAGACCTTTCTGTCTGTCTCTCTCACTGTCCACTCTGCCTGTCAAAAAAAAAAAAAAAAAGATAATACAGAGATACTGAATTCATCTTAAAACACTAATGTGAGTGTTCAGTCAGGCCACATTGAAGTTCATACTGTCATTGGCCAAGTTGCAATGCAGCCCTGTTATTGTTTATTTTTGCATTTTTAAGAGGATATTTGACTACATCCTTGGTTTAAAGATAAACCACACTAACGAGATACATAATGATGACGCAGAATGACACTGAAGGTTCATCTCAGATACAGGCACAGAAACCTGAAGCATGATTGTACCTTGAAGTGGAATCTATTCTGAAACCCTGACCTCATTTCCACCAAAATAGATCTGCATTCTACAAAATCGGTGATTCAGTGACATCTGTTTAATCTACCCCATCATTTGAATATGAAAACATGCACTTTGTTATACAGGTCAGCAGTGCCCTTTTCTTGTTTTCCTTGCAAGTTCAAGTTTCCTGCGTAGGTTAGTTATGTCAGATCCCTAAGAATGTTCAATCTTAAAAACTGATAAATGGCTGACATTTTGTGTGTCTCACTAAAAATTTATTCAAAAAGACTCCTTCATCAGGAATCAATTCAATAAGTTCTTCCAAGAAGCTTCCCTGACTTAAGTATCTGTAGCATTAAAGAGAAAATAACCATCAACAACATCCTTCATATGGATATGATATCTCCACTTCTTCCAAATAGTTCCTCAGTAATGGATAAGAGACAGGACAAAGGGAATTTGCTTTCCGGTCCATTTACTCTGAGCCATCTTGCTGTAAATCTAACTTGCAAAGTTCCAGCATAAACTCACGTGATAAATACGCAGTGGGGCATGGGGTCACCAGTCTTCACATTTAAATTAAATAAACTTTTTTTTAAGATTTATTTATTTATTTGAAAGTGAGAGTTACACAGAGAGAGGAGAGGCAGGAAGAGAGAGAGGTCTTCCATCTGCTGGTTCACTCCCCAATTGGCCCCAACAGTGAGAGCTGCACCGAACCAAAGCCAGGAGCCAGGAGCTTCTTCTTGGTCTCCTATGTGGGTGCAGGGGCCCAAGGACTTGGGCCATCTTCTACTGCTTTCCCAGGCCATTGCAGAGAGCTGGATTGGAAGTGGAGCATCCGGGTCTTGAACCAGCACCCATATGGGATGCTGGCGCTTCAGGCTAGGGCGTTAACCCCGCTGTGCCACAGCGCCGGCCCCTAAATAAGCTCTTAAAACAGTTTGTCCTCTTTTTTCATTGCCGGTACTCTATCATCAGTGAAACATTTCCATTTTTCACAAGAATTCTTCAAGAATTCTCTACTTTGTAGGTAAAAAATAAGGCCCTGTAGGTTGACTGTTATTTATTCTCAAAGCATATAAAAGTTTATAGAATTCCAAACACCAGGTAAATCCACATGCTGGTTCTAGTAATTGAAACAATATTTAGGATATTCAGGTCTTTAACATTAAATGTTTTATTTATTTCATATATCAGAATCTTTTATTTTTTTTTTTTAGTTCAGTCCATCAACTTGGAGGACCTGTATTATCCTTTATTATATTATGGTTTGTGCATATATAGTATATTTATTTGGCACCATGTGTGTTCAAGGACAGCACTTTGTGAATCTGATTGCCCAGTAGAATAACTTGCATGCAAAATACAGATTCCTAGGACCTTTGAATTATTTTTGAAAAGATATCATTAAGTTTTCAAGTTAATCTTCCATGGTAGAAAAACAGTATACGAATGTTTAAAGTGATTTGTTGTAGTACACTGATTTTTAGGAGTAAGATAGCATATACAGAAATAATAATTGACTTAAAACTAATAGGGTTTTGAAATTAAATATTTTTATATAAAACTTATTATTTTTTAACTTTCCTTTCTTTTTTTTCTTTTTTATTTCATAAATGTGAATTTACAAAGTGCAACTTTTGTATTGTTGTGGCTTCCCCCCGCCAACCTCCCTCCCTCCCATGGCCCTCCCCTCTCCCTCTCCCATCCCGCCCTTTAACGAGTTTGATTTTCAATTACCTTCATATACTGAAGATCAACTTAGTATATACTAGGCAAGGATTTCAACAGGCTACATTCACACAACCACACAAGGTATAGGGTATTGTTCGACTAGTAGTGTTTTTACGTTTCATAGTAAAACACATTAAGGACAGAGATCCTATGTGGGGAGCAGGTACCCAGTGACTCCCGTTGTTGATTTAACAATTGGCACTCTTATTTATGACGTCAGCAATCACCCGAGACTCTTGCAATGAGCTGTCTAGGCTATGGAAGTCCCTTGAGTTCACCGACTCTGAACTTGTTTAGTCAAGGCCATGTCACAGTGGAGGTTCCTTCCTCCCTTCAGAGAAAGGGGCCTCTCTCCTTGATGGCCTGTTCCTTCTGCTGGGGTCTTGCTCACCAGGGTCTTTCATTTAGGTTGTTTTTTGCCATCATGTCATGGCTTTCCATGCCTGTGAGACTCTCATGGACCTTTTAGCCAGATCCGAATGTCCCAAGGGTTGATTCTGAGGCAGGAGTGCTGTTTTGGGCATTTGCCATTCTATGAGTCTGCTGTGTGTCCTGCTTCCCCCGCAGGATCATTCTCTCCCTTTTAATTCTATCCTTCATTATTTGCTTACACTGGTCTTATTTGTGAAATCTCTTCGACACATACCCTATCTTTTTGATCGGTTGTGTATTTATACTTATCACTTTACCAAGTGCACTGGCATTGGTACCTGCCTCCTTGGTAAGATTGAGTTGAAATCCCCTGGCACATTTCTAGTTCCACCATTGGAGGTAAGTCCGAGTGAGCATGTGCCAACCTATATATCTCCTCCCTCTCTTATTCCCACTCCTATGTTTAACATAGATCACTTTTCTGTTAATTTTAAACGCCTAAGAATGATTGTGCATTGATTACAGAGTTCAACCAGTGGTCTTATGTAGAACAAACAGAGCAACAACAACAACCACAACAACAAAAATACTAAAAGGAATAAAATAGTAAGTTGTTCCTCAACAGTCTAGACAAGGGCTGGTCCTGTCATTGTCTCTCATAGTGTCCATTTCACTTAGCAACAACAACAACAACAAAAATACTAAAAGAAATAAAAGAGTAAGTCGTTCCTCAATAGTCAAGACAAGCCTGATCATGTCATTGTCTCTCATGGTGTCTATTTCACTTCAATGGGTATCATTTTAGATGCTCGTTTAGTTGCCATCGATCAGGGAGAACATATGATATTTGTCCCTTTTGGACTGGCTTATTTCACTCAGCATGATGTAAAACTTATTATTTTTAATAATGGGAGAACACCCTTGACATTTCACCCCATTAATGACTTAGGAAGCATAATCAAATTTGAGATCACTGATTAGATCCTGATTTAAAGACCCATCCAGTATATTTGTGTTTGGGGGTAACTGGTAAATTTCAATATGAGTTGCATATTCAGTAAATACTGGGAATTACTTTTGCAGTTTGGTTAGGCTTGCAAACAGTATCATTTTTCTTTTTTTGAAGGATTTCTATTTTTTTTTTTTTTTGACAGGCAGAGTGGATAGTGAGAGAGAGAGAGAGAGAGAGAGAGAGAGACAGAGAGAAAGGTCTTCCTTTTTGCCGTTGGTTCACCCTCCAATGGCTGCTGCGGCCGGCGCATCTCGCTGATCCGAAGGCAGGAGCCAGGTGCTTCTCCTGGTCTCCCATGCGGGTGCAGGGCCCAAGCACTTGGGCCATCCTCCACTGCAGAGAGCTGGCCTGGAAGAGGGGCAACCGGGGTAGAATCTGGCGCCCCAACCGGGACTAGAACCCGGTGTGCTGGCGCTGCAAGGTGGAGGATTAGCCTGTTAAGCCACGGCGCCGGCAAGGATTTCTATTTTTAAAGATAGATTTGCTTGTTTGTTTGTTTGTTTGTTTATTTGAAAGGCAAGAGCCACAGATAGAGGAGAGAGGGAGGGAGGGAGGAGAGAGGGAGGGAGAGAGAGAGAGAGATAAATTGATCAATCGACCTTCCACTCTTCAGATGACTGTAACAGCCAGATCTGGGGCATGCTGAAGCCAGGAGCTAGGAACTGCCTCTGAGTCTCCCTTGTGGGTGGCAGGGTTCCAAGTACTTATGCCATCTTCCACTGTGTTAGGATCATTAGCAGGGAAATGGATCCGAAGCAGAGCAGCTGGGACTTGAACCAGCTCTCCAAAATGGGATGCTGTAATCCCAGGCAGTGACTTAGCACTCTGCACCACAATGCCAGCCCTGACATTGGGCTTATCAAAGAGGATGTCCTCATTTTCAGGGGGATACATACATGAGATTCTGAAACTCTAGGTTTGTCATATTTCTCTATCACTTGAAGTCTGTATTATAGAATAAAGCAAGTAACAAATGTACACATGTTAACAAATATGCACATATTTGAATTGACAGAAAAGTAATTAAAAAGAGAATGTCGAGACAAAAGTGAATAAAATGCAACCTTCTAGTCGTGACTCTAAACACTAATTTCACATATCCATAACTCATCCAGTCATTATTTGGTGTCAAAACATCAGATAATTTTCACTGAGTTGTTCATTAAATATATACACTCTTAATAAAAAATGGCTGGGAAATTGTTAGCAAACATTGAATATAGGTGTTTATTTTTCTGTTTACTTTATGTTTGAAAACTTTCATAATAAAAAGCTAAAACAACAAATAACCCTTTCCCAAGGCCATCTTCACTGAAAGTGACTTTTTTAGGGGCCAGCATTGTAGTGCAGCTTGTAGAAGCCACCACCTGTGGCGCCAGCATCCCATTTGGGTGCCAGCTCATGTCCCTGATACTCCACTTCCAATCCAGCTCCCTGCTAATGGTTTGGAAAAGGCAGCAGGAGCTTGGGCTCCTGCCGCTGCAGCCATCTGGGGCATGCACCAGCCGATGGAAGACTTCTCTCTCTGTCTCTCCCTCTCTCTAACTCTGGCTTTCAAATAAATAAATAAATAAATCTTTTTAAAAAGGAGAGAGAAAATGACCTTAAAGTTATGAAAGTATGTGTTCTTTTATGTTTCTTTTATTTATGTATTTATTGTTCAAACATTTATTGACTGTCTGCTATTTTTCAAGAGTAATAATGTTATAAATTTCAGGAGATAAAGATATAGCTTAATTAATAAGATATATTCCCAGCACTGAGAATTACTGTCAAATGATTCCTAAACATTTTTCCATATGGCACCATATAGAAAATAATACTTCTGCAGCACACTGGGAGGCAAAGTTTGGGGTAGATTTGGGAATTTATATGAAGATTGAAAAAAATTATTAATCTTTTCTGTAATCAATAACTTTGAAAAGGAAATTAAAGCTAAAACATTAGAGAATATTTAATATTACGTAACAAATCCAAGTAAAACCTGTGAGAAAGTTAAAGTTGTGCTGTTAACTGAGCAGTCTTTTTATTTCCATCATTTTATTACAAAATATACTGTTGATAATTTTCATGCTTTCTTATAAAATTAGTAATTCTATTAATAACCATTTTGATTGTAATACTAACTGAAAAACTTTGTGTCTAACTTCTTAAGCCATTCCAATACTGTTGTAAAAAACTAAGCTCAGGATGGAATTTTTTTTTTTTTTATGCTTTCCAACTTTCAAAAATCTTGTCATCATTTTCTGTGTAATTGCATATGTTTTTGTTTGACCCGTTGATTTGCTTGATAACTTTCCTGTGCATTAAGAACATAAGATATTTAATTGGAGGAAGATAGTATTTATCAGATAAATAATTTTTTATTTCATCTTATCTGGAATATTCCATTTAGTCAATTTAAATTTTTAAAAATTGAGAATATATTCATCTAGTGCCTTTCTACCTCTCTACATTATGTTTTAGAAAATAAAATTCTTTGTGGAATATATAGGTTAAATATTAAATACTATTTTTTTGAAAATAATATACTTAGGGATGAAATAGGTTATTATTACACAGATGATTGATTTAAAAATAAATACAAAAATATAGAAAAATCCCATTAAAATTTGAAAAACTAGACCTAAGTTTTTGCAAAATTAACAATTATAAATTCTAAGAACTTAATAGGTAGAAATATTACTTTTAATCATGTCTGATTAAATATTTTGCATCTCCATAATCTGTTAATATGTAAAAGCTAATAGTTCGTGTGAGCTTTTTTAAAAATTATATGCATTTATTATGTTTTGAAAAATAAATCTCTTTTGTTATTGTAGAGTATTTGTAAGCTTAACACTATTGCTGCTGCACATTGTTTGATGGTGTCTGGTGTACCAGGTAGACCAAAAGAACAACAATGCAGTCTCTTAAGGGTGAAAATGGACCAAAAAACAACTGCTATGGACACAATGACCAGAGAGGTGCAAATGTGGCTGGTGGGTTGCACAGAGTTGAAATGAGCGCTCAGAATCAGGAGTAGAGCTTTGTTTTCTTCATTTTTCTCAAGGGCCACTTCTTTTCCTATTGAACTATTTGCCTTCTTGTCAGTATGAACACCTGTACATTGGTTTCATTCTAATTTTGAATGTCTGAAGTGATAAGGAAGTACAGCAAACTTAGGCTGAACGTGAAGACGAACTTTATAGGCCGGTGCTGTAAGGAATTATGTTTGGATAGCAGCGGTCAGTACCACGTATGCATGCCACAAACCCCAGAGAAAGAACGTCCCTCCTGCTCTGCTTTGCTTGCTCCCTCTCTTCCTGCTCAGTGTCCGTCCTCTTGAACACCGCCTATGCTATATTCCTTAATAGATCACTTCATCTAACCCTGTATCTAGGAGACAAACATTCAGTTATGTTAATGAAAAGCGATGGTGAATACTTTTTGTTTCTTGTAGTTGTTTTAACTGAGAACTGTTCTCATTTCACGATGACCATTTGAGAGTGGTCTTGTTATTTCTGCAGTCATCCACTGCTAAGGGAGTGAAGAGACTGAAGGTGCAGGTGGAGTGTCGATGATGCAGCAAGCCCTTAGACCTGAGCACCTGTGGCTCCTCTTCTAAACCCTCCATAGAAAATATGACAGCATAAAATCTCAGCCATGTCCGAAGAATTGTGATGTTAATTTTTGAAGGCATTAGGTAAATGTGGTTTTATTTTATTAGCAAGATAAGGTAATGAAAAAGCCTTAAAAGAAAGCATTGTCTTAATTTGAACTAATACATTCCCATGTCTCTAAATCTGTTATCCTTACAGCTTTGTTAATTCTACATGATCGCAATGTGTTTGAGCTTCCAGGGTCAGTAGATGTAACCAAGCCTCGTGTAGGTTTTTACCATTCTGGCAAAGTTTCACTCATTCAAAAAAAGAAAAGCTTACACAACACTGTTTCAAATCTTTCCTCCACTTCTGCTTAGAGGGACAAAAGTAGTTCTGGGTGACATTTTAAGGAGGAAAGGACTCTGAAGTGACAGCCAGAGCAATTGTATTTCCCACGTGAAGGGACGTGTGTGTGAGGTGCTCTGTGATTATAGTGCCAACGACTGGGTGGTTTAAGTAACAGAGATTTGTTTCTTACCTGTCTTGAGGCCGAGGAGTCCCAGATCAAGGTGTTAGCTGATCCGGTTCTTGGTGAGCGCTCTCTTCCTGGCCTGCAGTCTGTGTCCTGATATAACCTTGGATCAGTTAAGGGATTTGGCTGCTTATAAAACCACGAATCCCATCTTAGCAATCCTGCTGTCACAGAGTGCCTAATCTAACCCTATTTATCGTCCCAAGGTCCCATCTTCAAATACTATCACACTGAGGGTTAGCGCTACAACCTGTGAATGGGGGCAGGCGATATGAACCTGCAATTCATAGCTGTGTGTAGTAATTCATAAACATTTGAGTGACTTTAGTTCAAGGATCTTTGTAGTTCTGGAAGAATGATTATAGTACCCTGCCTAATAAGGAAGTAGTTTATTATCCATTTGAGGTATAAATGTTGTGTGTGGACAACTACCTGCAATACAGAATGATGTAAAATAAAATTTCAGCACCAGTAATCCAAAATAGTTGCTGTGAGAGAACCGCATAGTTGCAGTCCACTCCCCTGGAGGAGCCAAGGTTGCCTTCCCAAAAGCTGTCCCATTCCAGTTGGGTGCTGTGGCCATGGTACCCATGAGGACTGTGTTCTGTTTATTAATGGCATACTTATTGTTTGCAGTGTCAGGGTGGCTCATACTCCAGAAGTCCTTGCCCGAGGGGTGAATGCTGATTAATTTAAAGAGTGCTTATCAACCTTTCTTTCATTATCTTGCCCCTCAGGAGCCTTTCCGGACCTTTCTTTTTTCCTAATTATCTCCCTATCTGAAATTGTAAAACCAGGGATCCTGTACCTTTTTATGCACTGTATGCACATTTTTTGAACATAAAAAGAGTAGGAATTTTTCATGCCCGCAATTACCAGTTACGACCCTCTTGGGGATGATGTTATTCCTGTTTATTAAAGCGGATCACAGTAACTCCTTTTCCTCAGGCAGAGCATGTGATGCAACTGTGGTCAGTGAGCTACAGGAGGAACCCGGAGAAGGGGCCCGGGCTTCCTGTCTTTGCATATGGTCATGTTAGGAGGTGATCATGAGAGCTTCAACCATTTTGACACCATGAGTGGAAACATGGAAGGAGTCAGGGGAAGCTAATTTAATGTTTCAACACCTTGAGCTACTTTATTAACCAACTTCTGGGTTTGCTCTTCCTCCATACATCATGATACATGAGATAGTAGATGTTCTTAGTTTTTAACCGGTAAGTAGTTTATATTCCATCATTTGAAGTTGAAATCCTGTTATTCTGACATAAATGTCCAAGTCTGGGAGCACTTTGACAGGCAAGTATTTCCAGGCTCAGAGATCACTACCGGCAAATGCACAGAGAAATGGAAGTCCTCAGGAAGTTCAAAGCAGACTGAACTTTCTGGTACAGATGTGAGAATAGGGAATCTGATAGAACTTACAGGGATATGAGGGTAGAATAATACAGTGAGTCCAGATGGTGAAGGCACTACTTTCCAAATTAAACAATCTGTTTGAATTTTTTTTTTCAAAAACACAACTCCTCTGACATATTTGGAAAGAAAACAGATGTCAGTGATGAGCTGGCTGAAGAGAGATTGGGAGTAATCTGAGGAAGACATAATTATGGCAGCAAGAGCGCATAGAAGGATATGTACGAAACATACAAGTAGCATAAGAATTCAGCGAATGATTGGGAAAGTCGAGTGAATAAGAGAAAAAGAATTAATGATGATTCAGAGTTTCTAGACTTGATGTTTTTGAGAAAATGTTAACATTAACTGAGATAAGATATAGCAAGTTAACTTTGGGATATTTTGAATTTCACATATTAGCAGGATACAGAGCTGGGAATGCTCAACAGAGCTTGGAAAACCCTGTGGTAATACATTATATGGTTTTTCTGTAGTCTGAATTTTTATTCTCTTTTCTTGAATTTGGAAAACAAGAAATTATAGAATGACTGTGTCCCAAATCATCAGCAGGAGATTTTTATAGCAGTACATAAGGTGCCTTTTCTCCACACATCACAGAAGCAGCGTTTATGAGCATTAAAGATTCCCAGACAGTTCTTTTCAACAAACCAGGTTATCACTTCACGTAGTGGTAGACCACATACAGGCTTTAGCTGGTCTTAACAGTTATTCATCTTTCTTGTTCTGTTTTAACTTTCTAGAATATTGGGCAGCATAGCACATAAAATCAAATATGAAACCTATGTATGTGCATCAAAATTTCAATGCTTTTTGGTATCATCTGTCTTCAGAATGAAAAAAAGCTGAATAAGGACCACAACGAGTGTAAATCCAAAAATACTTATGTCTAAACTAGAGCTAAAAGAGATCACTCCTTTGTCTTAGCTAAGAAAAAGCCCAATTCAGGTTGTAAGCCCTACCTCCTCTAAAAATCAAAACAAAACAGCCAAATAACATTACTGCCTTCGAACCCATTATTTTAAAGAAGGGATTTTCTGTACTTTTTACAGAGTCTTAAATGTTTTTTGTTGTTTCCCATATGTTTTGACACTGTTTCAGGCTGACTTCAAAGGGATTCTCTCACTGGAAAATTTAGGCATTTAATCCTCAAAAGGAAAATTCCACAATAGCACTTCAGAAGAACCGAGGAGGAAGTGTTTCACATATCTCTGGGAAAGGAAAAGCATTTGTTTTTTATGTTTTTATGGAGTTTGAGAGTTTGTAATACACAGTAACATTAGTCTCTTTCTTTATCTCCATTAAAGAATTCTTTGATTTTCCTGTTTCTCTTTTTATTGCATGAAAAATATTCTCAGCCTCCATTTACCATGGGATAGAAACTCTAGCACATGATATGTATGGTGTTCAGCCAAAAGGATATGATGAGTGCAGCTCTCTCCAGGCCTCGTGAAGTATATATCCATTTAAAATCACACAAGGCAATAGGACCATCCTTGATTTTTAAAAAGAATGATTCTCCCCAATTCACATGCAGCTCTACAGAGGAGATTCACAAAACATCAGCCAGAGGTACTTTTCAAGTTGGAGGGACATATTATAAAACTTGATGAATGTACAAATCCTTTAGATAAACACACTAACATACTGAAATAAAGTTATATTGTGTCACGATGAATAAAAAACTGTACAAACCCAGCAGAGGTCTCTCTGATTTCCAGATCCCCCATAAAACCACTAAAGTCCTTGCAAAAATATGGCATTCCTGAAATGAAATATTATTGACGCCGTGCAAGGAGTCATGCCAGGATTGCTACTTTCCAAACGATGCTAAACATGGAAAACAAGGGATCCTTCCTGTCTCCTGTGCTCATCACCTCAAGTCCAAAGTAAAGTAAAAAAGGCAAGAAAAAGGAATCGGACAAAAGCTCTCACATGTGGGTGTCCACGAATTTGAGGAGGCTGTTGTGTAGAAATCTGCTAATTTACAAACTGCCAATTAGGTCATGCCCTAGAGATAAGTGCAGATAAAAGTTTGACGCCAAAATCTAAACTAAGCAAAATAATTATTATTAAAATTATTTTCAGTTAAAAATGCTCATCATTGTATCATATTAAACATTTATTCAAGTAAGCTTCTTTACTGTTCTCAGTGCTTCATATAAAATCGTTTACCTAATTTCTTATAAAGTTTAAAATATCACGAACTACACAAAAGTTTTAATTAAATTCATTCAAAATTCATTTTTATTTGTCTATTTTATTCAGAAATGTTTACAACAGAACAGTGAAATCAAAGTTTAGAAACAATGGGTGTCATTATTTTAGTAGCACTCGTTTTTTATAAAGGAGACACGGAAATTTTTACATGATGAAAGATTTCAAACTGCAGTGCAACATGCTGCTTCATGGGATGCTATTTCAATCGAGACTTCAGTCTACATATTTTCCAGGAATGTCACGTCTCTAGAGGAAAGATCCTTGTCATCTAGAACTTCCTCGGGGCCTCCATACTCAGGAGGAACTTTGTCTCCCAGCTTCCACACTAATGGTGGATCTCTCCATCCTTTCCTTTAGAGGCTGACCCTGCTATTTCAACTTATTGATTTTTATCTTAAAAGATAGAATAAAGAAGGATTTTTTGAACTAAAAGGAAGAGAAATAATAAAATTAAGGATAGGCAAAAGGGAATGGAAGAAGAGACAGACTTGTAGATGAAAGCAGGGGGGATGTGTTTTTATAGGACATTTTTAAGCTTTTCACTAATGGAACTTTCCATAAAACAACCAACCTGCTTTCAAAGCCCTAGGAGACGTTAGAGAAGAGGGACTGGCCTGGAGCTTTCTTCTTTCTGTTCTTTCTGCCAATCATCTATATCAAGGAGCAACTTTAGATATAGAGCTGGTCCTTTGGGCTGAACCTGGGGCTGAGTGGAGCTAGAGGGAGAATTGGGGCTAGTACTAGAGCTAAAGGTGAGGCCAAGCCCGGGACTGGAGCTAGTGCAGAGGCCAGGTCAGGCAAGGTGACCAAACTTTCCTGGGTCACCTCATATTAACTGCCACAAACTGGCCGGATTAAGACAACAGAAATGTATCTTTTCACAGTCTGGAATATGAAAATTCACTATGAGAGTGTTATCAGGATGTTCCTTCTGGATGATCTGAAGGTGACTCTGTTCCACGCCTCTCTCCTAATATTCTGTGCCATTTCTCAGCTTAAGGATATATCACTCCAATGTCTGTCTTCATAGAACTTCTTTCTTGTATTCTGTATCCCTGTGTCCAAATTTTCCTCTTTTTACATGCATACCAGTCATGTTGTATGTAGGCCCACCCTAACCTGGCATGACCTCATAACCTGATTACATTCTCCAAAGGGCCTATTTCTAAGTAATGCCAATTCACAGGCTCTCAGTGGAGCATTATTCCACCTGTGACACCTCTTTTTTTGTGTCTTTTGGATCTTGAGTTGAAGTTCCAGCATCTGGAAATGTGACACAAACTAGACAACAGCAACCAACAAGAGGAAAATGCTGAGATTTCTTATGGTGACCAAATATAATGTATATGTTAAGCTATATGGAAATAACATTGAAAAGGATTATCATATTCTATATTAAGAGAACTGAGTTGGATCTTGTTTTGTTAGAAAACCTCTTGAACACATTTTATGTTTCTGTTCCCAGTGCTGGCTTTCACTTTGGATGCTTTAAAAGTGTCTGACTTCACACCCTCTGAACAGAGCTACTGTGAGTGTTTTAGATGCTACAGAGTGACCTACTTTCGATTATCAAAACTTGAGGTGTGAGAAAAAAATTAAAATCAATTTGGGTAACTAAAAGGAGAAAAAGAGGTATAGAAAAATCACAGAAAGCTGTTAGTTGTACTTTCATCTGACATTATGTAGGAAGATACAAAGAACCATCTGTTAGTATAGTCTTTAGATATGTTTTAACAGTCGTACGTACAGGCAGCCTCAGATAATCACCATGGAGGAAGATTATACCATACTGACATCATTTACAAGTACTAGTGGTATATAATACCATAAAATGAAATATATACATAGTCATGTCTGAAGTTGTATGCCAGATTAATTTTATATATTATGTTCATAATATTTATTACAACCTTGAGGCATTACTATACCCTCTAATTTCCATCTACTTTCATGGTTTGCTTTGGAATGGATAGATTCAATTGTGTCTCATACTAGTAATTTTATTAGTTATGGCACATGAGGCTGTAGGTACTGAAATAATAACCTCAGAAGTTACTCCAGCATAAAACATAAGATCTTACTTTCTTACTCCTGCTAAATTGTGTGTTAGTGAGCATCCTGCTTCATCGGGTGTGGTAAATTTGCATTAAGGATGCCTCCAATGACCCCTATCTCCTTGCATTCATCCCATCTCTGTCTGCTTGGATTAAATCCTTTTCTTGAGTATAGGCTGGACTTATTCACTAATAATGACCGAAACCCTGCAGCATTAATAGGTTGTAACTTCTAAGATTAGGTTTCAAAGATACCATAGTTTTCATCTTGGCAATTCGTTCTCATTTTCCCTTGAATTATTTACTCAAGGGAAACCAGTCGCCATGGTATAAGGGAGCCCTGTGGTGAGGCGCACCTGGCCATGGGTGGAAGGATGCTCGTAAGCATCAGTAAGAAAGGAAGTGGCTCCTCACCTACCACTTTTTAGCCTTCAGAAGAGACCATGGCCCCAGAGAACAGCTTAGCACTAATCTTATGTGAGAACTTGAGCCAGAGATTCCAGCTAAGCTGTGCCTGGGTTCTTAATGTGGAGAACCTGTGAGATGACAAGTGTTTGTTTTGGAATAATTTGTTACGCAGGGATGGGTAAGTAATATATCTGGCAGCTTGGGGACCCTGGGGCTCTTTGTCTTGTGATTCAATCACAATACAATTACCTTGGCTATACAGAAAAGAGATAATGAGGAATTCACTTTTAAACTGAAACACATCAAACCTAACTTTGTGGGAAACTATGAGAAACAGGAGAGTGCATGAAATTTTCCATGGAAATTACTGTCTCCATCACATAATGATTTACTCCATCCAGTAAGCCAATCAATCAAAAATATTTTAAAAGTTACTACAATGCTTACCACCTCATTAAGTTAAAATCCCTAGTTATTTCTTTACTTATATGATAATTTATTTTGCAATATTATGCTTCATTAAAGAAATGTCAGACATTCTGCCTCCACTTCCTCTATCCCCACCAGTGCTTAAGCCTGTGGCAATCTGACTTCTACTCCAAAGTTTAAACAACACAATTTTTGAATATTTACAATCATTCCTAAATTTAAGACGAAGAAAACATTTTACAGCTCTCCTATTTTACTTATGTGGCTTTACAACAATATAAATATCAATTTTGTTAGAATTTGTATTTTCTTTCAATTCTTGTGACATACTCTATTATTTTACTCAGTAATTGGAGAAGTATTGATAAGACTTCTCTAAATATAATGTCACCTACAGTTCTGTTCCCTTGATACTGGTTTTAGTTATTGGGCATAAATATAAACAAGGAGGTGTAAAAGTCAATTAGCATGTTTTTTAACTAAATTGCATTTGAGTTATTTTAATTCCTGGACTGCCTTTCTCTCAGATCTCAGGATGACTTGGAGATATAGTAGAACTATCAACTACAGAGAATCAAAAACTATTAAATAGTAAATTGGGATTTCTCCTTTTTCTACTGTTTCTCATATTTGCCAGCAAAATGAGCACCTTTATATTCCTAGGGAAAAAAAGGAATTATACTCTAAATTTAAGCAAACTATTAGAAGAAAACTCCTATTATTTGTCTAAAAGTTATGTATTAAATTTTTGTAAACTTATTATTTAATAATAGCAAGTCATTTCATTGGAATATATCATGGAATGTATATTTCTGTTAGAAATTGGATTGCAAACTGGTAAAGCCGCTATGGATGTCAGTTTGGAGATTCCTCAGAAACCTGAATATAACCCTACCAAACAATCCAGCCATCCCACTCCTTGGAATTTTTCCATAGGAAATTAAATTGGCAAATAAAAGAGCTATCTGTACCTCAATGCTTATTGCAGCTCAATTCACAATAGCTAAGACATGGAAGCAACCTAAATGCCCATCAACAGAAGACTGGGCAAAGAAATATGGGATATGTACTCTATAGAATACTATACTGCAGTAAAAAAAAATGAAATCTGGTCACTTGCAACAAAATGGAAGAATCTGGAAAACATCATGCTGAGTGAAATAAGCCAGTCCCAAAGGGACAAATATCACATGTTCTCCCTGATCACTGACAACTAACTGAGCACAAAAAGGAAACCTGTTGAAGTGAAATGGACACTATGAGAAACAATGACTTGATCAGCCCTTGTCCTGACGAGGAACAGCTTACTATTTTATTCTTTTTAGTATTTTTTGTTCTACTTAATACCATGGTTAAACTGTTTAATTAACATACAATTATTCTTAGGTGTTTAAATGTAACTGAAAATTGATCACTGTTAAAAATAAGAGTGGGAATAATAGAGGAAGTAGATGTACAGTTCAGTACATGCTCCCTCGGACTTACCCCTAATGGTGTAGCTAGAAACATGCCAGGGGATCAATTCCTATTAAGGTAGCATGTACCAATCTTACTAGTTAAAGTGATCAGTTTAAGTTCATAATTGATGATAAAGATAGGATTAAGTGTCAAAGGGATCACATAAACAAGACCAGTGTCTGCTAACAACTGGTAGAATTAAAAAGGAGAGAATGATCCAACATGGAAGTGGGATACACAGCAGACTCATAGAATGGCAGATGCCCTAAATCACTCTGGCCTCAGAATCAGCCCTTAAGGCATACAGATCTGGCTAAAAAGCCCATGAGAATTTCTCAGGCATGGAAAGCCAAGACACTGTGGCAAAAAAAAAAAAAAAAAATGACCTAAATGAAAGATCTCTTTGAGTGCTATCCCAGTGGAAAGAACGGGCCATCAAAGAAGGAGGAACTTTTCTCTGAAGGGAAAACAGAACTTTCACTTTGATTATGGCCTTGTCGGAGTTTGTGAACTCAAGAGCCTTCCATAGCCTTGGCGGCTCATGACAAGTGCCTCAGGTGATTACTGATGTCATAAATAAGAGTGTCAATTGTTAATTCAGCAACAGGAGTCACTGTGCACTTACTCCCCATGTAGGATCTCTGTACTTAATGTGTTGTACTATGCAAATTAATGGTAAAACTAGTATTCAAACAATACTCTATACTTTCTGTGTCTGTGTGGGTGCAAACTGTTGAAATCTGTACTTAGTATATACTAAGTTGATCTTCTTTATCTAAAGATAACTAAAAATTAATCTTACTGAAGAATGGGATGGGAGAGGGAGTAGGAGATGGGATGGTTTGTGGTTGGGAGGGAGGTTATGGGGGAAAAGCCGCTATAATCCAAAAGTTGTACTTTCAAAATTTATATTTATTAAATAAAATTAAAAAAAATGGATTGCAAAATGTACACTGACTTATGTAAGCTTACAAAAAGGATTTGTGAGGGGGGTAGTCTAGTATATCTTCCACAAAAGTGGTTTTGATAAAACTTTTTTTTTCAAGATTTATTTTATTTATTTGAAAGACAGTTACAGAGAGAGGTAGAGAAACAGAGAGAGAAGTCTTCCATCCAATGGTTCACTCTCCAGATGGCCGCATCAGCCAGAACTGTGCTGATTTAAAGCCAGGAGCCAGGAGCTTCTTCTGGGTCTCCCACGTGGGTACAGGGGCCCGAGGACTTGGACCATCTTCTACTGCTTTCCCAGGCCATAACAGAGAGCTGGATCGGAAGAGGAGCAGCCGGGACTGGAACTGGCACCCACGTGGGATGCCGGCGCTTCAGGCCAAGACGTTAACCCACTGCGCCACAGCACCAGCCCCCTGATAAAACTTTTATACTGCCACTTCTTTTGCACTTTCTGTAATTCTTCTGTTACCTTTAATGTAGTGGCTCCCATATCTTCTGACTTTGACTTATCTTTCAACCGTTTTTTTCCTTGGTGATCCAGTCTGCTCCCACAGCTTCAAATGACACTGCCCTGGGTATAATGGCCAATGTAGATTTCTAGACTTGACCATATTTCTAAGCCTGAGATCTGATTTCTAGTGCCTATTGGCTGCCCTTCTGACACTCTGCTCTACCCGTCCAAAACAAAACTCAAACCTGCTTGCTGTTCTGATTTTTATTTACATTAATGATGTGATCCTTCTCCTAGTTACTGATGTAAAAAACTCTTGAGTAGTCTGATTCTCCCCTTGCCTGGACGTAATAGCTTTCTAAGTTCTGTTAGTTCTGCCTCAGCCAAAGTGTTCTCAGTTATGTCCTCATTGCTTTGTTAGCACCTTTGTTCTCCTATCTCCTAATATGTTGTCTCTCATGGAAAACACAGTAAATAGATATTTACTTATTCTGAATCCTGTTTGTTATGATCTACCTCTGTCTAATCCATAATTTATATTGAACAAAGTTTGATCTTTTCACTCCAATGCCCTATGGTCTGACTGTGTGTGCCAGAATTAATATGTTGGAAACTTAGTCTCCTATGCAGCAGAGTTTAGAAATGGGAGCTTGGGGCATGAGCGCTTGTCCTCACAAGTGGATTAATACCAGTCTAAAAGAGGGCAGGGGAGTAGGTTCTCCTGCTCTGCTGCTCTTCTGCCATGAAAGAACTCAGCCTTGGTCTCTTGCCCTTCTGCCTTTCTTCACGCACCCCAGATGCCAGTGTCTTGATCCTGGGTTCCCCAGCCCCTAGAGAGTAATAAATTTCTATTCTTCCCAAAGTACCCAATCTCAGATATTCTTTTAGAGCAGCAAAAGATTGACTGAGACAACTTGTTTGGAAGTGTTCTCAAAGATGTTCATGAGAGAGAGAATGAGAGAGGGAAGGCATGCAGAGGAAGAGAGACAGACAAAAGTTCTGCTGGTTCCCCTCAGTTCCAGTGGGGTGTGAAGAAGACCTAGCTATTCTGGTTTTCCAAGTGAGAGACATGAGTGAGAGCTGAAACAGAAAAATGATGGTGTCGTGGAGAGTTGCGCTCTAGGAGACAGTGCTTACTGAGGTCCTGAGTGGAGTCACAGCATATCTTAGGAATCACATCAACTTCAGCAGTCAAGGTATATCCTCTACTTCTTGGACTTTTCCACTTGTTCTTAGATTATTGGCTAAATAGAAGGAGGGGGCAGAGATGATTCCAGTGGGAAGTGATTGGTGTGTAGTTCCCATGCTGAGAAGGAAAGTAGTGAATTATGTATGCAGTTAATTCAGGAGGGTTAGCAGTCAACAATATAAGAGTAAGTAGGGTGAGAAAGCTCAGCTGAGACCATTAAGGGTACAAGAGGGCTTAAGGCCAGCAAGCTTATTTTACCTAAGTTAGATCTGAATACTACCTGAGATTCAAATGTAATCTTCCAGGTTGAATCAAGCAGGATTTCTGGGATGTGAAATGATTCAATGTTACATTTTTCTCCCATTTTCCATTAAGCACTTATTTAATATTTCTTTGTTCCTAATGAAAACTTTGGCAAACTGATGGTATTTCTGACTACAGCTAGGTGATAAGTCTTACAACCAATTTAAATAAAAGCAGCATCTCTCTTCAGTTGAATTATATAGTCCCATTTAATCTTCAACATTGCAAGCTTTGTATAAACTTAAAATTGATCTTTTTGGATACTCAGGAAGCAGGGAATAGAGGTGTGACAGAACTTACATTTCAGTACCTTTCTCCTTCATCTCCCTAATGGTTTCTGGCTCCCATTGGGGTCAACACAAGATCAAGGAGGGGAGAGAAGTGGGAAAGCAAATAGTTCTCACAGTGTTAGGGATGACATTCAGTATTTAACTGATTTTAAAGAATAAACTCTCCTGGGTATTTTTATACATTTTTTTTAAAAAGACCTTTTATTCCTTGGACCTAGTAAATATACTTCTCATGACACAGAAGATATATTTTCTCCATTAACTCTTAATAAGTTTTTAGTTATCCACCCAAACAGACTTTGGCTCTAAAGTTGTTGTTAGTGTTCTAACAGTCAGTCAAATAGGAGGAAAGTAAAATGGTTCTAGATTAGTCCTTCTCCTGGGATACCCTGTGTTTTGCCTTCCAGATGCGCACAACATCATGACTACTTCTCCCTCTCCGGTTGGGGGAGTTGACTGACCCATCTCTGCTGGGTCATTACGCTTTCCCAGGCTAGAATCAGGTGGGATGATTTCTCCAGCTAGTCCCATGGAAGTCGGGGAATTGACTAAATATCTTGGATCATAATGGTTAAAACATAAGAGTTCAGGGAAGACGTCAGTTATAGAGATATAAAGTAAGTTGTGCCATGCTGTGTTGCACATACTAATTGTAAACTCGTTATGCTATGTTTTGGGGTCCTTGCTTTGTTTACTTATTTATCTCAAGAGCATCCACTGAATAACCATTGTTTATTAAATACTCAAGATTGCTGCACAAGTGAATTGGTTGAAGTGAAGGACAATCTCTGAAATTTGATCTTTGAGAAACTGAGCCTCTCTAAAGTAATTGCATATGCCTGTTGTGAGCCAATAATCTTGGCTACTAGCAGAGGATAAGAGGATCTCATTTTTAGTATTTTGAGCCTAGGTTGGAGGCTACCTCTAACATACAAGAAGATGTTCTGTATCCAGATCAGTCTAGCTGCTCACTGAAGCTTTTCTTTAGCCCTTAAACTCATAACCTCATACAAATAATACTTACTCTGCTGTTGATCTTTGCCTGGATGCATCCATTTCTTCTGATGGCCTTGAGAGAATTGGGAATTGGCTAACGAGGAATGGAATTCCTTGTTCCTGGGTTACTTGCTGAAAACACATCCTGGTTTCATTCCTTTCATTTCCCCCAAATAGGTTTATATTTCCTCTTTGCATATTTGTGGTCTTACTCTTCCTTCTTGGTATGTCCTTACCTGATTTCTTCCAAAAACATTTTTTGCCATCCCTTCTAGTTTGCAGCCAAACGCCCTTGAAATTTTACTTCAAATCTACTGGAAGTAGGTTGCTCCCTTCTCTGAATCCTGCAAGCATTTCATCAAAATTTACGGATTAGGACTTTTTTAGATACTTACTGCTGTACAGTTTTTTTGCCTTCTCATCTAGTTTATTAGTTTAATTACCTTTGAATTCCTCACAAGGTATTATACTGAGTCTAATACCTAGTTGACTTTTTAAATTGAAAGTCAGAAAAACAGAGGAAGAGAGAGAGAGAGAATGTGAGAATATGCTAAAGATAGATTCTCTAGTTCATTTCCCAAATACTCATAACACCCCGGGCCTGACCAGGCTGAAACCAGAAGCAGGAACTCCAATCAGGTCTCCCACATAGGTAGTGGGGAACTACCATGGAACACATTTGATCTGGGATGTGAACTCAGGCACTCTGATATGAGATGTAGACTTCCCAAAAGCAGTGTGGAAATTGCATGCCAAACACTCTCCCATAACTGATTTTTAAGAATTCTTATTGAATGCATTAATTCACATTGGAAAATATTAGAATTTATAATGTGTTTCTATTAGACACCAATTGAATTAGGTGACATAAATTGTACATGTATCCAAAAGTTATTCTAGTCCAGATTCCTGTCTATATTTCATTTATGGGCCAGTGCCTTTAGGACTAATACTTAATTGTACATACTTAATATAGCTCTGAAATGATGTTATATTTGTAAATAATATTTTATCCCCATTCTATTATAAACTTAAAAGGGAAAGGACTTTTTTTTTTTTGTTTGGCCTCATGGCATTTATGGCAACACTGGGTTATTTAGACATTAGAGTTGTTATTGAATACACAGAATTTAGTTGATGGGACATTTTGTGTAAGATTCCCATCAAATTGTTATTGCTATAATCTTGAAAATATCTTTTTAATTAGACTGTACAGAAATTTAACACTTTATAATATGGTAAAACTGATTTATTTGATCTTACATATTCACACTAAGATTTATCATGTTGAAACCAAAGCATCTGAGTAAAATTTGAAGAGTTTACCTATTTAAGATAAAGTAATCCACTTAAAAAGCCTTGAATAGTTACTTCAATTGGTCCATTCCAAGCAGAATTATTTTTTAATCTTTTTTTAAAAGATTTATTTATTTATTTGAAAGTCAGAGTTACACAGAGAGAGGAGAGGCAGAGAGAAAGGTCTTCCATCCAATGGTTCACTCCCCAATTGGCCACAACAGTCAGAGCTGCGCCAATCTGAAGCCAGGAGCTTCTTCCAGGTCTCCCACGTGGGTGCAGGGGCCCAAGGACATGGGCCATCTTCCGCTGCCCTCCCAGATCATAGCAGAGAGCTGAATTGGAAGTGGAGCAGCCGGGTCTTGAACTGGTGCCCATATGGGATGTTGGCACTGCAGGCAGCAGTTTTACCTGCTATGTCACAGCGCCAGCCCCCAAAGCAGAGTTATTAAAAAGCATTATTTATTTATTTCAAACTTTCTGAATGTATGGCTTTCATTTAAGTAGCTTGAAATTAGGGACCTTAAAATAACTTCAGAGAGAGGCTGACACTGTGGCATAGTAGGCTAAGCCTCTGCCTGTGGGGCCAAAATCCCATATGGATATCAGTTCAAGTCCCAGCTGCTCCACTTCCAATTGAGCTGTCTGCTGATGGCTTAGGAAAGTAGTGGAAGGTGGCCCAAGTGCTTGGGTCCTTGTGCCAACTTGGGAGACCTGCAGGAGGCTCCTGGTGTCTGGCTTTGGATTGACCCAGCTCCAGCCATTGAGGCCACTTAGGGGGTGAAGCAGCAGATGGAAGACCTCTCTCTCTTTCTCTGTACCTCTGCATCTCAAATAATTAAATAAATATTAAAAAAAAAACCACCTTTGGAGAAGCATTTATAATTCAGAATTTTGATGCCAAGTAATAATGCATCAATCAGAGCCAATGGAATCTTATGTTTTTATGTAAACAATTTGTACTTTTTCAGAAAGAAAGAATGTATCTTATCATTTAAGTTATCCAATTAAACTGGATTATTGACTAAAAAAAATACTTATCCTGGCTACACTTCCTATCCAGCTCCCTGCCAATGCACCTGGGAAAGCAGCGGATGATGGTTCAACTATTTGCGACCTGGAGACCTAGTTGGAGATTCTGGGTTATGGCCTCAGCCATTCTCTCTCTCTCTCTCTCCCTCCCCCTTTTCTCTGTCATTCAGCCTTTTAAATAAATAAATATTTTTTTCTTTTTTTAGAAAAAGGATTCAGTCTTGGGTAGACAGGTTTGAAATGTGGAAATCCCTGCACTTATTTTTGATATACATTTTTATTGACATTTTGAAAACTTGCTCATGGACAGAGTCTAGAATAAAACTCAATAATAAAGCCTAATATTTTGTTACCTGAGACTTTAACCCCATTTACTTGCAGATTGTTAAGGAAGACCTGAAAGTTAATGTGTGAATGACTGAAAATCCGTCACCTGTGCCCAAATATAGAAATTCTACTGACAGAAAAGGGAGTAGGAAAAGGAAAGTGTTATTATCAGTTTCCATACCTGTTAATGAGAATCATAGGAGTATCTATCTCTTAGGCTAATTCTACAGAATAATAATTTTATAAATGTCAAGTGCTTACAACTTGGTATTTAGTTAGAATTCAGGAAGGCTTCACCATCATTTCTGTTATGTCCAAATTCTGTTCTATCAGTCTTAATGAATTTATCGTGTTATCTATAAAGTATATATAAATTGTGTATAACTCACATACGTACATGCAAATAAACATGTGAATGCATGTATGTAAGGGAGTTACATGCACTTTATAGAAAATGGATCTCACATCTCATGAAAATCTATTGAGATTTTGGGGGCAATTATAACTATATCCATGTTTTTTATTTGTTTTTGTTTTTAATGTCGATTTAGCAATTTTCTTTGGGCTATGAGCTAAAAAGTGGCATCTATGCCTAAAATCTTGATCTTTTGATTTGTCATTCATTATTATTTATATCACAGGTGGTTACTTTTGATGACTGCTCCTCTAAATTGCTAAACAATTATATTCTGGAGAGCTTAGCTAAAAATTAACATGATAGCTAACCATCACTGTTTAAATGATGAAACGGTTGAATTTTTTTTCTGCATTTACTGAATAGAGAATAATGTTAATATTAAGTGGATGTATGTTCAGACACAAAAGGAGCAAATGAATATCACAGCTCTTGTATCAGCCTTTTGATTTTGATCAAATCATTTTGCTTTCACCAGACCTAGACAAAAATTGAAAAGAGTATTGTTTTTACCTGCTGTATACATCAATGGCTTGGGGCACTACTGAATAATATTTTCGATTTTCACATTGACTTTTTCAGAAGATTTTGATGAGGGTTTTCCTATATAAGCACTGTCTTAATTACTTTAGAAGAAAATTTCCCATTTCTCGAATGCTATTTTGGCACACGTAATTCATTAAATCAAAATTTTTTAAAAAAAGAGAGATAGAAACTATTGAAAGCAGTTAATGTAGTAGTTAAAATGTGGTTGTTTTTGCAAGACTCAGATAAATGTTTCCACCCATCTGGATTCCATCTATATATCACTAATGTTTCAGACTTTTGATCTTTGGTTTTCAGACTGTGGGACTTGGGGTAAGGATGGGATGAGAGGAGAAAGAGAGGTTGAAGGAAAATGATGAATAAGGGGTATTTTTAATTTTAGCAGTTAAGCAGCCAGTATCATGTCTGCATGTGAGCCAGGCTTGCAGACTTATTTATATCAGGAAGCTAGTATACAGTTCCAAAGTCAGTGCCACTAAGAAGTACTTAAAAAGGAATTGTGCAAAAGAAATAAACCCACAAGGCAGGAAGTATTTCACATTTGCTCCAGGAGACCATAGTTCCATTGGGGATTTACTAAAGTCTTCAAATACTATTTTTATTTGCATTTCCTGAAGCTACAAATGCATGTTTTCACAAGATTTTTTTATTCCATTTTGAGAAGCACAAATTTTTAAAACTTAGAAACACTTTTCCTCTCCTCCCATCTTTTAAAAAAATCAACGCAAAAGATTTGTTTAAAAACAGATATTCCAAAAGTTAGCAACAAAGGAAGAAAAAAAATAATAGATGCCACTTAATTTGGTTACTGATTTTTACTTGAAGAAACCATTTGTAATTCTGTGGTTGACTCAGATCACAGAGTCTCTTAAGTAATCGTCATTCTTTTATCGTTTCACTTTGACTCATCCGACTTACAACATGGAGTAGAGAAAAGATTGAAATTGGGCAAGACTTCTCTTGTGAATGAGGCACTCAGGGCACTGATAAAGGAGACACATTCATTCAGAGTGAAGAACCTGTAGGGCAAGGCTTAGGACCTCACTCACCCAGCAATGGAGATGGAGGTCTAATCTGGCTGGGAGGATATCCTGTCCACGGCACCATATTTTGCCTCTTGTAGTTGCTGGAAGTCTCTGTCGGAGGGGGTTTTAATTCTACTAAGACGGAGCTGAAAGGCTGAGCCCTCTGGTAGAAGAAATGCCTTGAGTCCTGCAAAGTTTAAATAGCCGGGAGCAGATGATGTCGCTAATCAACCAGCAGGCATTTATTGACCACTCATATGGCCATGTGCTTGGTGACATATGGTGAACTGAAGCATGTGGGTCCTGCTGCCCTCTTTGATGTCTTACTGAAATTCTCCAAGCTGAACTGATCATTCCCTTATTTGGGCTATCACTGTGATGTCACACACTTCTTTAACCCCATATGTCTCCTGCACTGGATTTGTAATCTTCATGCAAGAGCTAAGACTGGCTAGGACAGGGGCCAGTGCTGTGGTGCAACGGGTTACATCACCGCCTTGCAGTGCAGGCATCCCATATAGGCACCAGACACTCTGTGTCCCATCCAGCTCCCTGCTAATGTGCCCGGGAAAGCACCAGAGGATGGCCCATGTCCTTGGCCCCTGCACCTTCGTGGGAGACCCAGAAAAAGCTCCTGACTCATGGCTTCAGATTGGTCAGCTCTAGCCATTGTGGCCATTTGAGGGTTGAACGAGCAGATAAAATACTTCTTTCTCTGTCTCTACCTCTCTCTGTTACTGTTTTTCAAATAGAGAAAAAACTTTTTTTAAAAAGAAGACTGGCCGGCGCCACGGCTCACTAGGCTAATCCTCCGCCTGCGGTGCCAGCACACCGAGTTCTAGTCCCGGTCGGGGCGCCAGATTCTGTCCTGGTTGCTCCTCTTCCAGTCCAGCTCTCTGCTATGGCCCAGGAGTGCAGTGGAGGATGGCCCAAGTGCTTGGGCCCTGCACCTGCATGGGAGACCAGGAGAAGCACCTGGCTCCGGTCTTCGGATCAGTGCGGTACGCCAGCTGCAGTGGCCATTATGAGGGTGAACCAACAGAAAAAGAAAGACTTTTCTCTCTGTCTCTCTCTCTCTCACTGTCCACTCTGCGTGTCCAAAAAAAAATTAAAAAAAAAAAAAGACTGGGTAGGTCGTATTCAGACTGTATCAGAGTCTTGGCTCATAATTGACACTCTGTGCATGCTTAGACTGAGGTAGATATTATTGCTACTCTTATGGCACTTGACAGCTAGGAAAGGAATTCAGACATTAACATGGAGCAGACTGATTGAGAGATTAGTTGCTTTAAGTTTATCATGTAGAGTAGTGAGTTACAGAGGAGACAGAATAAGTGAGATCAATAAGCCCCCAAATGCATTTGCTTTATTCTCTCAGTTTTACTGCACCAGCTTTACACTCAGGTTAGAATATAACAGTCTGGGGCCAGCGCTCTGGCATAGGAGGTAAAGCTAACACCTGCAGTGCCTGCATCCCAGCATCCCATATAGGCAATCTATCTCTCTGCTATGGCCTGGGAAAGCAGTACAAGATGGCCCAAGTTATTGGAACCATTGCACCCATGTGAGAGACCAGGAAGAAGCTCCTGGCTCCTGGCTTCGGATTGGCTCAGCTCCAGCTTTTGCGGCCATCTGGGGAGTGAGCCAGAGGATGGGAGACACTCTCCCCATCCTCTGTCTCTGCCTCTGCCTGTCTGTAACTTCTGCTTTTCAAGTAAATAAATCTAAAAAAAAAAAAAATAAAAGAATACAACAGGCTATCCATTACACTGCCTTCAAATATTCAGTAGCAATTATCATATGTTCCTCATTTGTTTCCTTGAAGTAGGCTTGAATTTAACTTATTTATTTGGAGAATGCCCAAAGCAATGGAGTGTTGAAGAAATGCAATCTTTTCCATTTTCTGTAGGTGTGTCTTGAACAGAGGTTTAAAATTAGAAGTGAGTTGAAATGAATGGAAATTTCTAATTCTTTTGGACAACATTGATTTGAATGATAACTTTTGATTCAAAGATTAACAAATAAATTCAATCCTGTCTCCGTGATTTAATAGGCTTGAGATCTTAGATCATATCCTTCATCTCACTGAACCTCAGTTGTCTCATCCAGAAAGCGAAGATAACAAAGTCTACCCTGTTTATTTGTTACAGCTGGTAGGTGAAGAAAACATTGTGTACGCTATAAGATGCAAGGGACTCTTGCTATTACTGTGATCATAATTACTCCTGTTAATATGACAATAGAACCCAGTAGAACCAAACCTAGGTATGAAGGGCTCCTCCACATAATTAAAGTGTCTTACTGCAGAACGGCTCCAGACACTCTCACCTGTGAAGCAGCAGCTGATAAGCCCCTAAACTCATCAAAGAATACACGATGGTCCCTGAAGAATTCCTGGCACATTAATTTGCTTCCCTGGAAACATCTGGATTCTCTAAAATTAGATTCTTGATGAAAGATCCATGAAGTCTTGCCAGATTTTTGTGTAGATAACTTTATTCACTCAACAAAGATGAATCAAATACCTATTATACGTTAGGAATTGCTCAAGGTAATATAAGGTGGTTGACCATGGCTCCTGCCCTCAAAGAACTTTCGTTTTATTGGCAGAAACAGATTCATAGTTAGATGTCCATAAAATATAAAGTGGAGTTATGTGCAATTATTACATAAATCACAAGTACTATCACAGGAGGCGGGCTAGAACAAGAGCTGAGACTTTCCTAGTGGAAAGGATGCCTGAGATAAATCTTTAATAATAAGTAGGAGTTACACAAGCAAAATGGGTGAACATTGAGGATAATTCCAAGTAAAGGGGGCAAAGATAACTGAAACTAGGAAAAATGTATATATAACCATTCAGTGTTCCTGGAGCAGAAATGGAAATAAAATGTAGAGAGAGATAAAGCTGGAGAAGATTGGTGAAGAACAGATCCATCCATAGAGGGGTCTTGGTTCATGTCCTTTGACTCTGTGGCAAAAATGGAGTCACAGAAAGATATGAAATGGGGAAGTAGCATTGTGAAATATGGCTTTTATATAGAATGCCATGTGTAGTGTATTGACTAAGAGGAAAGACTGGAAGCAAGATCATTGGCCGGGGAGTTAGGGTGGTAATTCAGAGATGAATCAAGGAAATGGTAGTTAAGGAGGGACTCAGCCACAGTTGTGAGATACAGTGATTGTTGTAGGTATGAGTGTACACACACACACACTAGACTTTGAAATCTGTTTTCATGTGGCATTCAGAAATAGAGTTGTTAAGGCGGATTACCTAGACACAATGCTGATTAAAGAGACAAGAGTCAGAGTTCATGAAATCAAAAACACTGAGATATAAATTTATTTTTAATCAATTACCTAACTTCTGACTGCAGCCCAAATTTCAGTAATTTGTTGGGGAAAAGAAATGCCTAAACCCCAAACTTCAGTCTTTACTGAAGTTTCTCCACTCTGTATTGTGCCAGGATTTGGAAGTCTTACTTGCCAAGGAGTTGATGATGGCACTTGCAGGCAGCTGCCAAGTCAGCAGTCATCCTGGCCTACATGGGCCCCACAGGTCCCTCCAATCTCTCTGCTGCCTCTGTTCCAGCTACAACTCATTGACAAAACCCTGGGAAGAGGGCTGGTGTTCTCCCTGTCCAGGAGCAGTGGGAAGCAGTTGTCCCTGCTTGCTGTGTTTTCCGAGGTAACTCAAGTGGAGAGGAAGCACCTCCTGCCACGAGGGAGTCCTTAGCTCTTTAGTCATTCTTTCTCTTCTTCATCTGAGGTGCTCATTCTCTGAGGAAAATACTCTTTATTTTAATTTTGTCTCAATTGACATATAAACATACATGGGGTATGTGTGATGTTTCAGTACATGTGTACATTGTGGAATTATCAGATAAGAGTATTCATGTCTCTTTGGCTCTATTTGTTTATGGCCCAGTTTTTCCTCTTTTCTATGGGGTTTAGTTTTGATATAGAAAATTGATCAAGATGATTCCTTATTGATATTCACATTTTATCATATACCTGTTTGCTTTTACCTTTTACTGTCTGCCCTTTCCCTATC
The DNA here is from genome assembly GCF_033115175.1 of Lepus europaeus. Classification (NCBI taxonomy): domain Eukaryota; kingdom Metazoa; phylum Chordata; class Mammalia; order Lagomorpha; family Leporidae; genus Lepus; species Lepus europaeus. The sequence continues at coordinate 15,171,020 of NC_084840.1, read as the reverse complement.
CATGAGATGAAACTTTGTCTCCTTTCCATTTGTCTTTGGCACCCTGATCAAGAACACTCTGGCACATATCAGGAACACATACACACACATAAGACTTGCTTACTGAATAACTCGATATGAAGATGAGTTATTAATGGGCAGAGCTCTTTAATTTATTTTAGGGGGATGATGCTGTGTGAGAATTCTCTCTGCAGTTCCATGTAGTAAAAGAGTAGATAAATGAATTAGTTTAAAAATCAATAAAGCTGTTGCTACTTTTCTTTTTTGTTCTTTCCCCTGAGGTGTTGAACACAGAGTTGAATACACAGAGGTGGAAACAAAGAAAAATGCAATGAGGAAAGATTTATTTAAAATATTAAAATAATGGCCAGCTTTGTGGCACAGCAGGTTAAGCCACCACCCACCACACTAGCATCCCATGTAAGCACCAAGTCCTGGCCATTCCACTGACAATCCAGCTACCTGTTAATGCTTCTGGGAAAGGAACATACAATGGCTAGAATGGTTGGAACCCTGCACGCACGTGGGATACCTGGATGGAGTTCCATACTCCTGGCTTTGGTCTGGCCCAGACCCTGCCATTGCAACCATTTGGAGAGTCAACCAGCGAATGGAAGCTCTCTCTCTCTCTCCTTCGTTCTCGCTGTAACTCTGCCTTTCAAATAACTAATTGAATGAATGAATGAATAAATAAATATATCTTCTGAAAAATAAATATTAAAATAATCCAACCAGACTAAGTATTTCATCTAAAATCATTCAAAAACACTATTTGTTAGCAATCTAAACAAAAATTTATATTAAAATACAAAGTAGATTTGGACAGGCATTTGACCTAATGGTTGAAACACCAGTTAAGACACATCTTATGTCAGAGTTTCTATTTTGAAGTCCTGTCTATGCTCTTGATTCCAGCTTCCTACTAATGCATACCTTGGAATCATCAGGTTGTGGCTCAAGTAATTGAATTCCTGCCATTTATGTGGGAGAGCTGGATGGAGTTCCTGGCCCTAGGTTTCAGTTCAGCCCAGCCAACTGTTGCAGGCACTGGAGCAGTGAATCCATGGAAGGGAGCTCTCTGCCTTTCTGTCAGTCTGTCTCCCAAATAAGTAAATTTGTACAAGTTTAAAAATATACAAAGTTGATTTAAGTTACATATAAAGGATGGAATTAAAGAATTGGAGAGAGTACTAAGACAGTCAGTTGTCCAGTTCATGCAGAGAGAAGTCATTTCTTTATCTTTTTCTATTACTAACCAGATTTTACTACGTGGTCCTAGGCCCCATACTGCTTACTCTTTTAGGTTTTTGTTTTTTCTTTCTTTACTTTTTAAAAAAAATCTATGTATCTATCTATCTATCTATATACATATATATGTATATATATATGTATATTTATTTACATATATATATATATATATATATATATATTTGTCAAAAGAGGAACCAGTCAGGGCAAAATCATTCAAACCTGGTTGTGAAGCCTGTTGGAGTACAGAAACAAACAAGCAGCAAAAATAGCCCACCAGAAAACAAAATGCAAAAAATGTAAATTAATAAATTTAATTCTCAGACCCTATGGGTAGTAGAAGGAGAATCAAGGGAACACAAGGGTTTCAACTTTGGATCACGATTTCTTTCTGGACTGGTATAAGAGAGGAGGGGAAGAACACCACCCTGTCCTTTCATTCATGGGATGTCCCATATCTTCCATAGGTTCCCTCACTGCCTTACTGTTGGCCTGCACTTGGCTGGCAGAGGCATGAAGACACACTGTCCTTCCATGATAGTGGTGACTTCATCAGAATGTCCGAGAGGAGAGAATAGGGAGGTTAAGAAATGTGGGTAATTTTCTTTGAAGACATTAACTTATCTTGGAATGTTATTACTTTTCTGTACCTTGTATTTTGCACTTAACATACTTATTTTCTTTTAGTTTTTATTATTTTTGCTTTCAGATAATTCGCTATATCACAAGATTCTGGACTTGAACTTGGGTTGATAGACTCAGACAAAATATATTTTCAAAATATTATTCTCTCTCTCAGATCTTATCTCTCATCTCTCCATCCCCCCCTCCTCGCTCTCTCGCTCTCTCACTCTCACCGTGTGTGTGTGTGTGTGTATAAAAAAACTTTTCATTGTCTATAGTCAAGGATCCAACAATTCAACACTGCATACTATGCTACATGTTTTTTTAAAGATTTATTTTATTTATTTGAAAGTCAGAGTTACACAGAGAAAGGAGAGGCAGAGAGAGAGAGAGAGAGAGAGAGAGAGAGAGAGAGAGAGGTCTTCCATCCAATGGTTCACTCGCCAATTGGCCACAATGGCCGGAGCTGCGCTGATGCAAAGCCAGGAGCAAGGAGCTTCTTCCAGGTCTCCCATGCGGGTGCAGGGTCCCAAGGACTTGGGCCATCCTCTACTACTTTCCCAGGCCATGGCAGAGAACTGGATTGGAAGAGGAGCAGCCAGGTCTCGAACCAGTACCCATATGGGATGCCGGTGCTTCAGGCCAGGGCATTAACCCACTGCACCACAGCACCGGCCCCTAGGCTATATGTTTTATGTGCATTTTTTCACAATATCAAAAACAATTTCAGTTGTATGTTCATTTCTTCCTGTGAAGTAAATATTATTGGTTTACAGAGGTACAAATGGAGGCTTGAACAGATAAAATAATTTTCCTCAAAGTATACCACTTTTAAGTTGCTGCATTTAGATTTCAGTATAGGGGAAAATGAAGTTTTCAGTACACTTTGCTGTTCATTGTCATTTTTGTCCTGGCTCCATGAGAGATTTCTCGGGCACTGAGAGGAATGGGTAAGACACAGTTGAAAGAAGATACACCCAGGGACAAGAGATTCGGTATTAAATTCTGCCATCTTACACTTTTATGTAGATAAGGGAGGAATAAGAAACAATCTGTGAGCTCATGTTTAATTTTGTCATTTACTAACTATGTAAACTTAGGCAAACTTTTTTCATGTCCAGTTTTTCACTTGTCCAGAAGAGAGAACAGTGAGTTGGCTGAGAGAAATAGGCATGGAAGTGCACTGTACAGTCAAGCTCCAACCACGGCACAAAGCAAACACCGAGTAATTGCAGTCCGTCCTGCCTCAGCTAATGTTGATAATTTGTGAAGCATGTGTTATGTTCTCTATGGACTGTTCAGTTATTGGATAAACATACAGGTTTTAGGACCAATAATGTGACGTACCTAAAATAAATGCAAAAGAAATACCTGCCTGAACAAGGAACTTTTTTTTTTTTTTTTTTTTTTTTTTTTTTTCTCTCATTAAGAAGTTAGACCATGGTATCTAAGTTGCGGAAATGAAGCAGCAATGATTTCTTCACGGAATCCCTTCTTAGATATTCCTCTGACCCAGGATTCTGTGTCCACATTTTAACAACAGCAGTTTATAGCTTTCTCAAGTAGCAGAGAGCCCTGGAAAGATGGTACAGGATTGAATCTGAAGCCACCCTCTGAGTGAAGCAACTGTCCTCACAGCCCAGGGCACTGAGCCAGGAGCTCTGAGCCAAGCCTGCAACATTCCATCTGCTGTACTAACCAAAGGTAAATGACCCTCAAACCCCAAGGGAGTCGTCAGCTTCAGGAAGGAGAGCTCACCTTTCACACAGCAGGCAGGCTGGAGAGATGTTGCTTGAGCGACTGAAGAGGAAGAAAGAAGAATCGGAGACCTGGTTAACGGAATGGATTGAGGTCATTTTCACTCCACATTGATGAAGCTCAGAAACAGAAAGTGTCAGGAGGGCTATAATTAGGAGATAGAGTTAAAAATTTAACAGCTCTCCAGTTTTCAACTCTATCGATCATCATTTTTAATAGCTCGCTCTTCCCACTTTGCACTTTTAGGGCCTATCGTCTTCCTGTCTCCTTTTCAACATTTGAGAGAAGTTTGTGAAAAAGAATATTAAAGGAAAGAGAAGTGATATAATGAAAAGATATTTTGGATGAGCCCAGAAATTCTTAGAAGATAGGTTCTGTTCTGTCTCTCTTTTGCCTGTGATTCATTCTAGGACTCTGGGGAGTGTGAAGTTATCGTGTGTGTGTGGCCCCTGTTCCTTGGAAGGACCCAGTGGAGAAAGGAGATTCAGTCTAGCTGTCATCCCCAGAAAGGCTGATTTTCAATGGTGCACACTAATCATCCTCTGAGGTTTTAGGCTTAGATTATCCCCTCCTGCATTTTAAAACCAATATATACTTTATATTTTAAAATAAATAGCTTTAGGATCATAGGTGTTTAGAATATAAAATAGCTTTAGGGTCATAGGAAATCTGAGCAGAAAACACAGAGTCCCTAATATGATTCCTGCACTTAGACATCCACAGCTTCCCCTGCCACAGACATCCCACCCAAGAGTAGTATACTTGTTACGATGACATATCATTATTAACCAAAATCCATAGCCCACAAGAGAAAACCAGACATTGTTTACTGTGCATCCTGACAGATATGCTGTTGAGTTTGTGAAAGACGAAAAGGGGTCTTTAGTGAGCGATATTTTTGAAATGCACATGTTTGAAAAGGCACTGATTCTAAGCTGTACACTTCTATGTATATTTGTTGACTCTGTGCAAGTTATTCTCTCAAGTATTTTCTTCGTTAATCCTTGAAATGCCCCGCATGTTGATGACTTGCAAATAATCTAAGTTGTTTTTGACAGGGCAAAATCTATCAAAAGAGCAGTTTTGCTTAGTAAAGACTAAAAACAGCCTTGCTAAAAGCAAGTTAATGCCTTAAATGACACAAGTGAATGAGATATAATTAGGAATAACCATTTCCTTCCTCTCTGTTTAGAAGCACATGAGCCATTGGCACAGAACTGAAAGGGGTGATCTTATCACTTTTATGTAGAATGTTTTTCCAATGAGGCCATTAAGTTATGCTTATATAAAATAGTACCATGAAGTAGACAAACTAATTTTCCTTATATTCTGTGAATCAAATTTGAATAGCAGTGGTTTCATGACTAAAGAAATTTGCAATCATTAGATTGTTGTTGTTGACATCCTTATGTCTTATATGAAGATAATGTTTGAGTATAGGTGATATAGATAATGTTCAGAAAGAATGTGAATAAAACATTAATTTTAGGTTGTCTTTCAACAAGATTAAAGAACAGTAAATTCACCATGCTGAAATGCATGTTTGATAACTGTGTTGATCTGTGTTCTCCGTAGAATAGAAATATAATTACAGACACACATACACACACATAGAAATGCACACACACAGTCTTCAAAAAGTTCATGACAAATAGAAAATATGCAAATCCTGCATGAGTTTCAAAATTATTTATCTTTGATTTGAAATGAAAAGAGCAAAGAGAGAGAGAGAGAGAGAGACACCTTGCAGCAATTGGTTCACTTTCCATATACCCAAAACATCCAAAACAGGACCAGGCCAGAGCCGGGAATGCCGTTTTTAATCCCGGATTGCACGTGGGTAGCAGGGACCCAAGTACTTGATCCATTACCTGCTGCCTTCCAGAGTGCACATCAGCTGGAAGCTGAGTTGGAAATGAGACAAATCAGCCCCTCCAATATGGGATATGCATGTTTCCAGTGGTGTCTTAATGGCTTCATCAAATGTGCCCCTTAACTTTTAATTTCATTTTTCAGTGAAATTTGTGTAGTCCCCTCACGTGTGTGTCTGTGTGTGTGTCTGAATGCAGTCTTAAGAACCAGGAGGCCAGCGCTGCGGCTCACTTGGCTAATCCTCTGCCTGCGGTGCTGGCACCCCAGGGTTCTAGTCCCAGTTGGGGCGCCAGATTCTGTCCCAGTTGCTCCTCTTCCTGTCCAGCTCTCTGCTGTGGCCCAGGAGTGCAGTGGAGGATGGCCCAAGTGCTTGGGCCCTGCACCCACATGGGAGACCAGGAGGAAGCACCTGGCTCCTGGCTTCGGATCACCGCAGCGCGCCGGCCATAGCGGCCATCTGTGGGATGAACCAATGGCAAAGGAAGACCTTTCTCTGTGTCTCTCTCTCTCTCAAACTCTGCCTGTCTAAAAAAAAAAAAGAACCAGAAGAGCCAGTGGCATAAGTTCCAGTCCAAGTTGATGTCCAAAAGCAAGATAAGACTGATGGCTCAGCCTGAAGATCATCAAGAAGGGAGGGCAATTCCTTTTATCCTCAACATTTTTGTTCTGTTTAGGACTTCAGCTGATTATGGGAAGCCACAATACATGGGAGGGCTACATGTCTTAAAAGTCTACTAAAATTTTAATCTCATTCAAAACACCCTCAAAAATGCACTCAGAATAATGTTTAACCAAATATCTAGGCATACTGTCACCCAGTCAAGTTAGTTTATAAAATTTACCATCACATTAATAATTTTTTTTCCAAAAAAATTATTTATTTATTTATTTGAAAGGCAAAGTTAGAGAGCAGGAGTGAGATCGAGAGAGAGACAGGCATGGATGGAAATAGATTGCCCTTCCATTGGTTCACTCCCCAAGTGGCTGGAACGGCTATGACTGGCCAAGCCGAAGCCATGAGCCTCTTCTCTTCTTCTGGGTCTCCCTTGTGGGTACAGGGACCCAACACTTGGAACATCTTTTGTTGCTTTCCCAGGCACATTAACAGGAATCTGAATTGGAAGTGGAGCATCCAGGACTCGAACTAGCACCCATATGGGATGCCAGTGGCAGCTTTAACCTGATGCAACAGAGTATCGTCTGCAAAATCTTTTCTATTAATTCTACCTGATGTGCGTTTGTGAGCACTGCAATGCACTGTGCTGAGTTCTATGAAGAGCACAGAACACCAATAGCTGGACTTTTTCTGCTAAAAGCTAATAAATTCATGGATGACACCTACTTACTTAGTTATTGCAATAGTAGGATAGAGAAAAGGTTATATATGATCCAAAGAATGATTTATTTGGAATGTGGAGATTGGAAAAGGATGACAGAGAAGATATCATTTGCTTCATTTATATAAAGGGAACAGATTTCTTGTATTTCATATATATATAGTTTTAAGAACATAATGACACTTCCATCCTCCCTCCCTCCCTCCCTTCTTCTTACCCTCCTTTCCTCCTGATTCCTTATTTGTCTTTTAATTGTTTCGATGACCTATTTCCAATTTCCTTAGAATCACAAACGTAATCCTCCATTAAAGGAATTCAACAAGTGGTAAGTAGAAAAACCACTGTTCCTCAGGATATGGACAGGTACTATAAACAATAATGAAATTGATGATGTCAGTTTCATTCATATACATTATTTTTTTTGTATCCATATATTACTTACCAAAAACCAGAAAGAATGTGATATATGTCTATTTGGAACTGGTTTATTTCACTAAGCAAATGGTCACCATTTCCATCCATTTTCTTATGAAAGGCAAAATTTCATTGTTTTTTATGTCTGAGTAGTATCCCATTATGTTTGTTTACCACATTTTCTTTTTCCAATCATCAGTTGATGGACAACTGAGTACATTCCATATCTGAGCTATCTTGAATTGAGCTGCAATAAACAAGCAGGTACAGATAACTGTTCATATGCTGATTTCATTTCCTCTGGCTAAATTACCAGGCCTGGGATAGCTGGGCCATAGAGTAGATCTATCCTCAGAGTTCTGAGGAATCTCCATACTGTATTCCATAATGGTTGTGTGGTTTTATGCTCCCACCAACAGTGTATTAGGGTGCCTTTGTTTTACACATCCTCATCAGCATTTGTTATTTTTCATTTTTGGATGATAACAATTCTAACTCAGGTGAGATGAAATCTCATTGTGGATTTTATTGGCATTTCCTTGATGGCTGGTGATCCTGAGCATCTTTTCATGTGTCTATTGGCCATATGTATTTCATCTTTTAAAAAATACTTGTTCATATCTTTAATCCATTTTTTAACCAGATTGTTTGTTTTGTTGTTGCTTAGTTTCTTGAGCTAAAAATATTTTCTGGATGTTAACGTTTATTAGTTGTACAGCTTGCAGATATTTTTTTCCCATTCTGTCAGTTGCCTCGTCACATCATTAGGAGTTTCCTTAGCAGTGCAGAAGCTTCTTAGCTTGATGGAATGCCATTTGTCTATTTTTGCTTTTATTTCCTGTGCTTCTAGGGTCTTTTCTAAGAAGTCTTTGCCTATACCAATGCCTTGCATTGCTTCTTCTATGTTTTCTTTTAGCAATTTGATGACTTCAAGTAATATGTTGTGAAATCCGGTAATGTGATGCCTCCAGCTTTGTTTTTGTGGCTTAAGATTGCTTTAGCTATCTGACATCTCTTGTGTTCCCATATAAATTTTAGGGTCTTTTTTTCCTAGATCTGAAAAGTATGTCCTTGGTATTTTTATTGGGATCAAATTGAATCTGTAAACCTATTTGGATAGTATAGACATTTTAGTGATATTAATTCTTCAAATCCATAAACAGATGATGTTTGCATTTTTTGTGTCTTCTATAAAATTTTTAAATGTTTTGTAATTTTTATTGTTGAGTATTTCACTTCCTTGGTTAAATTTATTCCAAGATATTTAATTTTTTGTAGCTATTTGAATGGGACTGATCTTAGTAGTTCTTTCTCAGCCAAGGCATTGTTTGTGTATACAAATACTATTGATTTTTCTAAAGATTTATTTATTTATTTATTTGAAAGTAAGAGTTATACACAGAGAGAAGGAGAGGCAGAGAGAGAGAGAGAGAAAGAGAGAGAGAGAGAGAGTTCTTCCATCCACTGGTCCACTCCCTAATTGGCCGCAATGGCCGGAGCTGTGCCAATCCAAAGCCAGGAGCCAAGAGCTTCTTCTGGGTTTCCCACATGGGTGTAGGGGCCCAAGGACTTGGGCCATCTTCTTTTCTTTCCCAGGCCATAGCAGAGAAATGGATTGGAAGTGGAGCAGCCAGGACTCAAACCACCACCCATATGGAATGCCAGCATGCAGGTGGTGGCTTTATCCAATACGCCACAGCACCAACCCCCACTATTGATTTTTTATCCTGACTTTATACCCTGCAACTTTTCCAAACTCTCCTATGCGTTCCAATAATCTCTTAGTGGCATTTTGTGGTTCCCATATGCATAGGGTCATCATCTGGAAACAGGGATGATTTGGCTTCCTCCTTTCCCCTTGCTACCTGTTTGATTTCTTTTTCTTTGGCTGAAACTTTCAGAACTAAGAGCATTGGTAAGAGTGTGCATCCTTGTTTGGTTCTTGGTCGTAGTGAAAATGCTTCTAACTTTTCCCCATTTGATATGATGCTACCTGTGGGTTTGTTATATATTGCCTTGATTGTGGTGAGGTGTGTTCCTTCTATATTCAGTTTTATCATTAAAGCATGTTATTTTATCAAATGCTTTCTCATCTGTTGAGCTAATCTTGTAGCTTTTATTCTTCAATCTCTTAAAGTGATGTATCACATTTGTTCATTTGTAAATGTTGAATCATCCCTGCATTTCAAGGATAATTCCCTCTTAGATCTGGTTGAAGATCATTTTTACAGTCGTTGGATTTGATAAGTTATTATTTTGTTGAGGGTTTCTGCATCTGTATTCTTTAGGGTTATTGGTGTGTGGTTATGTTTTACTGTTGTATCTTTTTCTGTTTTTTAAATAATGGTAATGCTGGCCTCATAGAAGGAGTTTGGGAGGATTCCCTCCATTTCAGTTGTTTTGAATAGTTTAAGAAGTATTGGGGTTTGTTGTTCTTTAAAAGTTTGATAGAATTAAACAATGAAGCTGTCTGGTCCTAGGCTTTTCTTTGTTGGGATGGTCTTTAGTACTGATTCAATTTCTGTCTTGGTTATTGGTCCATTTCAGTATTCTTTGTCTTCCTGCCTCAAGTTTGGTAAATTGTATGTGTCTAAAAATCTACTCATTTCTTCTTGATTTCCCAATTTGTTAGCATATATCTGTTTGTAGTAATTCCTGATGATTCTTTTTCTTTCTCTGGTATCCATTGTAATGTATCCTTTTTCATCTCTGATTTTATTAATTTGGGTCTTCTTCTCCCCTACCTTTTTTTTGTTGTTGTTGTTCAGTTTTTCAGTGTGGCCAGTTATTTATTTATTAAATTTTGTTTATTTTTTAAAATCAGATCTTTATATTATTGATCTTTTGTATGGCTCTCTTTATTTCAACTTTATATTTTAATTACTTAATTTGGGGTTTGGTTTATTTTTGTTTCTCTAATTCATTAAGATGACTGTTTGGTCATTTATTTTATGCCTTTCCAATTTATTGATGTAGGCATTAATTGCTATAAACTTCTCTCTTGGCATTGCTTTGCTGAATTCCATAAGTTTTTATATGTTGTGTTGTCCTCTTCATTCATTTCTAGGAACTTTTGATTTCTCTTTTATTTCTTTATAACCCTCTGTTAATTTAGGGGAATATTGTTCCATCTCTATGTGTTTGCTTATTTACTGGAGTTTCTTATGTTGCTAATTTCCAGATTCATTCCATTGTGGCCATACATGGTATGATTTCAGTTTTTTTTAATTTGTTGACAATTCTTTTATGGCCTAGCATGTGGTTTATCATAGCAAATGACCCATGCACTGATGAAAAGAATGTGTATTCTGTAGCTGTGGGATTAAAAGTTCTGTAGATATCAATTAGATCCACTTGTTCAATAGTATAAATTAGCTCTGTTTTTCTTTTTGGTTTTTTGGTCTAGTTGATCTGTCCAGTGATGAAGATGGGGTGTTGAAGTACCCCATTATTATTGTGTTGGAGCATACATCTCCCTTTAAGATCCATTAATGTTTGTTTTAAAAATCCAAGTACCCTAGCATTGGGGGTATATTCATTTATTATAGTCACATCTTTCTGTTGAATTGATCCCTTAATCATTACATAATGTCCTCCTTTGTCTCTTTTTAATAGTTTTTGCCTTAAAGTCCATTTTTTTCTGATATTAGGATGGCTAATCATGCTTATTTGATTTCCATTTGTATCAGATATCTTTTTCCATCCTTTCACTTTCAGCCTAAGTTTATCTTTATTGCTGAGGTGTGTTTTTTGTAGGTAGCATATAGATGGACCTTTGTTTTCAATCAATTCAACCAGTCTGTGTGTTTTAATTGTAGAATTTAGTCCATTTATATTCAATGTTATTGTTGATAAATAATGACTTGGTACTAACATTTTTCTGTAAATATTCCTGTTTTTTGTTTTGTACTTTTACTAGGGAGTTTTCTGCTTTTGTCTGCTTTCATGATGCTGATTATCTTTCTCCTTTTCTGTGTTTGTGCATTCTTAAGTATCATTTGTAAGGCTCGCTGAGTGTTGACAATTTCTGTTTTGTTTTTGTAGGTCTTTATTTCACTTTCATTTGTAAATGAGAGCTTTGTGGGGTACAGTATTCTGGAACAATAGCTTCTTTTGTTTTAGGAGTTGGACTGTGTCTCCATTGTTTTCTAGCCTGTAGGGTTCTGATGTTCTCATCTAATGTTCTGCTATCAATTTGATTAGTTTCTTCAATGGTAATTTGATGTTTCTCTCTTGCAAATTTTTGTTTTATCTTTGAAAGGTTGACTATGATCTGTCATGGTGAAGATCTTTTTGATCTATTAAGGGTTGTGTGCACTTCCTGTACTTGAATTTGAATGGGGCATTCATTGTGTGTGGTTACTAGATAATTGTAATTAATAGGAGGATGAGGAAACAGAGAAGCAAAGGGTTTGGGGCACAAAACTTTATGCAATGCCTGTGTTTCTGTAATGCAAATAGCATGGCTAAGGTCTCACACTAAAAAGAAAGGTCAAGATCATGCCATGAAGGATCCTGTCATGCTAAACAATATGTTCTACTTCAGGATTGTGCTTATTTTATAGAAATTATACTTTTCTTATTTTATGATGTTTCAAACATCATGATCATGATCACAGCTACCATTATTAAAGGCAGGTGACCTAAGATTAGCACTTGAATTCTCATCTGCTATTTTGTAATCCGTTTCACTTGTTTTGTGCTATTTCTTCAATTATACACAAAGTTGATTTCTGGGGTTTTTGTTGTTTATATATTATTAATTATACATGCATAATTTCTCTTCATTAAAAGAAAAAAATAAATATGAAAAGGTAGCCTTCACTCTCTGACAATGTTCCACTTTCTTCATAACTTGATGAATGGTTTTAAATAACAATCTACATAACCTTTGAAACATAGACACTGAGCACAATCCACTTTGACTTTATTTTTCTCTACTAGGGAACATAGTGAAATATTCAGTATGCAAAAATTGATTTATAAGCCAGTGTAGAAAAACTATAACTTCACAAGAGTGTATCCAGAAAGAATCTTACTTCCTAATTCAGGATTCATAAATCTCGTAATTAAAAGCAAGTAGAAATAGGGCTTTCACTGTTTTTATGGCCAAAGATCTTGTGATCTCAGTTGTTTCTTTCAGGTATACATTGTGCACAACCTCAGTCTTAGCAACAAAGTACTGAAAAAGAAAATAAAACTTCTGCTTGAGAACATAATTTTTCTGTACTTACATTGACTTTTTATTAATGAAGCATTTTTGTTACTGTATGTTTGCTTTCTTTTTCTGATTCATATCAGTGCAGTTTAAAAAAAAAAAGACTGGAGGAGCCAGCATTGTGGCATAGTAGGTTAAGCATTTCCCTGCAGTGCCAGCATCCCATATGGGTGCTGGTTCGAGTCCCGCCACTCCACTCCAATATAGCTCCCTCCTGATGATGTGGTAAAGAAGTAGAAGATGGCCCAAGTGCTCAGACACCTGTACCTGTGTGGGAGACCAGAAAGAAGTTCCTGGCTTCTGACTTCAAATTGACCCAGCTCTGGCCATTGTTTCCATTTGAGGAGTGAACCAACGGATAGAAGGTCTCTGTCTGTCTTTCCCTCCATCTGTAATTTTGCTTCTCAAGTAAATTAATCTTAAAAAAAAAAAGATTGGAGAAAGAGGTACATATTACCATTGACTAATTAATTTTTAGTAATTTCATAAACCACAAGTGGTTTATCTTTTTTTTAAAAAAATTTGACACGTAGAGTTATAGATAGTGAGAGAGACAGAGAGAAAGGTCTTCCTTCCATTGGTTCACCCACCAAATGGCCACCACAGCCGGCACTGCACCAATCCCAAGCCAGGAGCCAGGTGCTTCTTCCTGGTCTCCCATGTGGGTGCAGGAGCCCAAACACTTGGGCCATCCTCCACTGCCTTCCCGGGCCACAGCAGAGAGCTAGACTGGAAGAGGAGCAACCAGGACTAGAACCCAGCACCCATATGGGATGCCGGCACTGCAGGCGGAGGATTAACCAAGTGAGCCACGGTGCCAGCCCCGGTTTATCCTTTTAACCGTAGGGTTTCTTTAATCAAATAATAATATGTGCTTCAAAAATTAGTTTGAAATTAGTCTCAGTAATTTTTTTAGAATTGATGAACCAATTTAACAGAGTTGCTGCTTAAAAAATAAATATTCAGGGGCCAGCGCTGTGGCACAGTGGGTAAAACCACCTGCTGCAGTGCTGGCATCCAATATAGGTAGCAGTTCGAGTCCTGGCTGCTCCACTTCCAATCCAGCTCTCTGCTGTGGCCTGGGAAAGGAGTAGAAGAAGGCCCAAGTCTTGGGCCTCTGCACCCGCATGGGAGATCAGGAGGAAGCACCTGGCTCCTGGCGCAGTGTGCCAGCCGTAGTGGCCATTGGAGGGTGAACCAACGGCAAAGGAAGACCTTTCTCTCTGTCTCTCTCTCTCACTGTCTAACTCTGCCTGTCAAAAAAAAAGAAGAAATTTATCAATTTAATAATTTGAAAAATGTGTATATCAATAGGAATACTTAACATTAATAATCCTGTTGATTTAGAATCTACCATGTTCTTCCTTATAGAAAGCTTAAGCCCTGTTGGAATATGCATATATGGGAAAACACATTTAGAAATAATAAGTAAATTATTTAATATAAATATCTGTATAAAACAAAGATAAGCCCAAAAGTAGAGAAATGGTTTTTGAAAACTAAGATAAAATTAAAAATGAAATCAATTTTTTTAAATACCTAATATAACCCTCTAAGGCAGGCTTTCCAATCCTCTCAAATTATTCCTCAAACAATACATTTAGTAATTTTCTCAGGGCTAATAATTCATATTTAAATATCTCATAACTTTATTATATACAAGGAGTCTTTGAAGAATTTATGGAAATTACATGCGATAAAAATACTATGCAAGAATTTCAATCATTTTTACACCAAAATAAACATCTTTTAATTCAATTTTCCATGAACCCTTGAGCATTAAGTGTAGCCACCATAAGAACAGATTGAGACCAAGAGAGTTTATTTTTTCCCTAACACTAGTTATAAATATTGTTCTTTACCAAATAAAACTAGTAAATATATCCTCAATACAAGTCAGTAACCCATGATGTCTGAAAAAGAGCCTTGTCTTGTTTGAAATATTCTTTTATCTTTAAAGAAAGCAAATGTGTGGTAAATTTCAAAGAGCTGTCTAGGGATTTGGAATACAGAGATACTTTGAGTAAATTCTGAGAGTGCTAAACAGAAGTTAACAGACAAAATAAATGTTCATAGTGTTATTTTATCTTCTCCAGTGATGAATTTCAAATTATAGAAGTATATACACTTAAAAATTTCCTTTTTATATACTCTACCCCATTCTTTCACAGCATTTACTTCTGCTGACATGTAGTACATGTTTTGACACATTGCTGGATTTTGATGTCACCAGAAGTTATATAAGTTCTGACATTTTAAATACACATAAACACTGAGTACCAATTTTACATTTATGGGAAAGCCTTTCCAGAAAATTATTCCAATTGAAATTTAATACTTACATATTTAAAATCAAATGGCTTTTGGCAAGAGAAAAGTCATTTGCAAGAAAAAAAATCTTGTATTTTAAATAGTCTATTTTTATTAGGCGATAATATTCCTAATATTTTAAAGCTTAAATAAGTTATCTCTAATAAGGCAATTGCAAAAAGCCTTACCATCACATTAACTTTATAATGGTATCATTAAAAATAGTTCATAATAGATGTAAACTAGCTACTTCAGTTTTTGTTGTTGTGTTGATTGGGTCATGATGAAAAGGCAAAAATTACATTTGCTATATTATTAACGTACAATGAGGACTTCTAAGGTTAAGGAAACAGTCTGTGGAGAAGGAGTTTCACCTTCTTTGACCTGCTGCAGTGCGAGCACTGAGCATGAAGGGTGTTGGAGAAGGAGTAAAACTATTACCTTTTTTTCTTCAGCTTTTCCAGGGGCAAAGAAAGGAACAGGCAGAATGCAGGTCATGCATGACAAACCACTGCAAACCATTGTGAAAGGGAGTCTTTGGTATCTGAGATGAAGGAATTAGATAAAGACAAAAGGATGCAAGGAGTTAGGTGGAGAGCTTCTTTCAGTCAGACAGACTGTTCTGTTCACATCTGAAGTAAATGTTCTTGTGAGAATTAAGAACAGATCAATATTGTTATGTTCAATATTCAGCTCAGGGCTGGCTAAGGGCTCTCTTATTTCTGGAGTATTATTCACAGATGTTTGCAGAATTGTTTTTGTTACTCAAAGCTTTATGGGGGAATTTTGTGCTTGGAGTTTATAATTTTGTAGCTACAAAATTTAACAGGAATTGCAGGATTTGTGCAATTGGCTTACAATCTTTTTTAAAAATTCTACAACTTGTGGTCATTTTCTGGTAAAACAGTAAGCCAATCATAAAGTATGTGCTATACATAATGATTCAAGCATTTGGGAAGTCAATAAACTTGGAGCACTTAACTGTGACTATAGGAAAGTGACCATGATGATGGTAGGAGTGAGTAACTTTGTGGTGTAAACAAAAGCAGCTCAAATGAAGTAACACCTTCAGTTAAATTTTTTAAAAAAATTATATTATTATTACTTTTAAATAGTAGACTTTATGAAGAAATATTCGGAATTCGATTCTCTTGGGAGCTAGTGACTGGTAGAAAGATGTAGCTGGGTAAGCATGTGGCTAGGAAATTTTGAAAATTTCTGCTCAAAACTTACCATTCTCAGGATTTCAAGGATTCATAAAATAAAGGGAACATAGCCAAGTAGAAAAAGGACAAATACATAATTCATGAAGCAGCCCTTTCTGACATACCCTGCTGCTCTTGGCTCCTAAAAATAGATCAGTTAAAAGCAACATGTAATAATTTCCCTTAAAAATGGTAAAAATATATTTTATTTGAAAATATTCTAAATTTTTGCAGTATAAGCAAGAGAGGAATCTTTAGCCTATTTTAGAGGGAGACACAGGGTGTTATGCAGATATATCTGAAATAACTTTTTTACTGTGTGTCCTTATTAGCATCTCGCTGGAAGGCATTGCATGCCTTTTTGCTTCACTGTGTCCTATGCAAATTACCAGGATGGAAAGTGCCTTTCCTAATAGATTTAAAATACACTTTAGAGTGATGCATTTTCTCACAGATAGCATTTTTGACATGGAATCTTCAATTGCAGGCAAAAACATCTACCATCAATTTGAAATCCAGAGAATGTTTAATTTAGTGACACATCAAGTAGCATAAGAAGCCATTTCAGAATAATACAGGATTTAAAAACTTAGACTGCATAAGAAAAATCCATTATCCCCTCTGTCTAAAATTCAAGACTTCTATTAATGTGTTAAATTTGGTAAGTACAAGAGTAGGAAGGTATCAAATCTATGTAGAATTATCTTTAAATATCTAGACGTTAGCCTTTCAACTTGTTTTCTTTACATCATTCAAGTTACTCTATTTCATGAACTTAAAATGTAATAGTATTTAAAATGTTACTATCATGTTGAGGTTAAGCATCATAAAATATTAATCCCAGTTTTATTTGCAGGTACCAATAATTATATTAATGTAACTGAGGTTTGAAAGATTTCTGACTTGGAAAAGTGTAACATGAGTATACAATTCGCGTGAACTACATTTTACTATGAACTTTCTAACAGTGGCTAGTATGTCTTCAGTGGTATTATTCGTATAAAGTATTTTAATTTATGCCTTAAATTAGCATAATCTCATTAATTTTCATCTGCCTCTGAATAAATGCCAGACTTACAAAAACACTCAAACTGAAAATCTATAGCCTTTAGACTTCTACTAGTCTACCTGTCAGTTCTGATTATATTCAGTAATCCAGTTATATCACTGACCTACTTTTTCAATGACTATTAACTTTTCTAGGCAGAATTTAAAGGTTTATTTTTTCTTGATGGTGGTTATTTTTGTTGCCAGAGATTATTAATAATTTAGCCATCTTTTATAATGCCAACTTTTATTACTGGAATGTTTTATATATTCATAGTTAAACTAATAAATTGTCCATATTTCTCAATTATCTGGAGACATTGTTCAAATTTAATATATGACATCACTTCAGAAATTTTATTGAAAAATATTATTTTAAGATGCACATTTTCTATGATATTTTTGAAACTTTTGTATATTGTATGTTATTTCAATTCAATCTATACATTTGAAAAAAGAATTAAAAATGAAGATAAATGTATGAATCAAGTATCTTCAAAGTATTAAACAAATCCTGCCCTAATTTAAAGTATTATAATGAAAGATAATTAAACTTGGCCTCAATGAAGGTTTTTTTTAAATTTTGAGAATTACGGAGTTTGTTTCTAATCCTCTTGATAACATCTGCTGACTTCAATGAACTTAACTGAACACAGTGCATTTAATCCATCTTGTAATATCCACATACACACACACAGGTGTGCACAATTATTTCTACTAATTTGAAATGGCAAAGATGTGACACTAGGTTGACATGGTTTTCTTGCCATTCATATTGCTAAACTGGAACCTGCATGTGGCAAATGACTTATAACATTCTCTAAAATGTGTCTGGTGCTTTTGGGGTTCTATTCCATTAATTAGTGAGAAAAAAAAATGTCCTTATTTTATTATAGCAATACTGATCTAAAATAGTAATATCTCTGTTAATACACATCAGATGCTCGTTGAAATATTGGTTTATCATACCTACCATAGTACCATTGAAATATTTGTGGATTAATTACCTATAATCTTAGATGTTTATATCTATGTTTTAGTGATTGCCTTTTAGAAAATTTTATAGGAAATAATATAACCTCCACTGTTACGTACTGTACCTTCTTAGGACTTATCTACTGTCCTTTAGGAATATCCACAATGCACAATGTGAAAATGAGAAGGGTATAATTGGTAAATAGGTCAATCAGAGCACAGTGCAGAAGAGAGCCATGTCGTGCTGTCATTTGTCCTCACCCTCCGATAATGAGGATGTTTGCATTGTAGGTTAAAAGTTGCTTCTGTGAAAAGCAACATTTGAATCATATACAAAGCTGTTGGACCAGGATGACAGGGTTCTTAACAAGAAAGGATAGTGCAAGCACTGGCCAACCCCAATGTGTCCATTATAATAACATTCAAAGGAAAGAGCTAATCTGAACAAGGGATATGAAATAGGAAGCACGTACATCTGAGAGAAAACTATGTGAGAAATGATCACAATGTGATTCATGACCTTAAAACTTGTGATGCCATGATAGAGGGAAATTGGCTTTCAATTTCAGAGTAAAAATAAATAATGAACTCTCTCCTAATTTATTCCTCTTGGGGTCCTCTCTTTACAAAATCCTGTCTGGAATTCTCTGTAAATAGATGCCCTAGACAGCAATAGAGAAAATGATTTTATATTGTTTTCAGAGACAGGAAAAAAATTCTATTTATTTAAAGTTTTATTTCTTTATTTGGTATTCAGAATTACACAGCGAGAAGGAGAGGCAGAGAGAGAGAGAGAGAGAGAGAGAGAGAGAGAGAGGTCTTCCCTCTGCTGGTTTACTCCTCAGATGGCCACAATAGCCGGTGCTGTGACGATCCGAAGCCAGGCGCCTCCTCCGTGTCTCCCATGTGGGTGCAGAGACCCAAGAACTTGGGCCACCCTCTACTGCTTTCCCAGGTCATAGCAGAGAGCTGGATCGGAAGTGGAGCAGCTGGGACTCGAACCGGCACCCATATGGGATGCCAGTACTGCTAATGTCAGCTTTACCCACTACACCACAGCACTAGCTCCTTATTTTATTTTAAAGATTTATTTATTTATTTGAAAGGCAGCTTTACAGAGAGAGAAGGAGAGGCAGAGATCTTTCAGCTGGTTCACTCCCCAGATGGCTGCAATGGCTGGTGCTTTGCAAGGCTGATGCAAGGAACCAGGAGCTTCATCCAGGTTTCCCATATGGGTGGCAGGGGCCCAGGGAGTTGGGTCATCTTGTGCTTCTTTCCCAGTTACATAGCAGGGAGTTGGATTAGGAGTAGAGCAACAGGGACTCAAACCAGTGCACTTATGAGATGCCAGCATTGAAAGCAACTTAACCGGCTGTACTACAGCACCAGCCTCCAAAATGTTATTTTTTAAATAATTTATTCACATCTAATTGAAAGGGTCACACGCACAAACACAGTCACCCACCTGGGGTGGGACAGGGGGAGAGGGGAGAGGGAGAGAGAGAGTGAGAATCTTCCATCACTAGTTCATTCAGAATGCCCACACTAGTCAGGCCAGGGCCAGACCAAATTCAGCGCCCTGGAATTCCATCTGTTGTCTCATACTGATGGCAGGGATGCACTTAAATTAAGCCATCACTGCCTTCTTTCCAGGATATATTAGCAAGAACCTGGATCAGAAGAGGAGGGAGGACTCAGTTGCAGACACTGATATGCGATGATGTAGTGAGGGCATCTCAAGTGGTGGCTCAGCCCACAGTACTGCAGTGCCCACCTAGAGCCAGAGAAAACTTTGAAAAGCATTGGCTGGATATCACAAAATCCAGTTGCCATTATCTTTTGGGTCCTTGAGTAACAGATGTAGCTAGAAGAATTAGGTGCAACTAGATTCAACGTGCCTGATTGCAACCTTACAGAAAATGTTGTAGCTAAATTTGTATAGCGCGAAAGAAAATAATGGCCCTCGATTTGGGGACTAAAAGTCTAGCACTTTTTACCCTTCATAATCATGGAAATTTGTTCTCTAACAGAAATGGGAAGAAATATGCTTTTGTGAGAAATCCACCACAGTAAATCACACAAATAAAAGTAGACTGTGGATTTGCTTGTTTTATAAAGCAAGCTTTGTTCACGCAGCTGTTACATATTCTAGAGTAGAGCCTTTTTAATACTAAATGAAGAGAATCTTGAGTGTATCCTTTACCCTAAAGCAGGTGTTGCATGCTGTCAGAAAAGATCAATCATTTCCTACATTACTTTTTTGTTTTTACAAAAGTCTTCCCTGGTATGACCATGAACTAACGACTATGATTTTAATAAAATTAGGAATATATATCAGCTCTAGTGTGCCAAATAAATGCACAAATGCAAACCAAGCTCACTTTAAATTAACGTTTTCAATTTTGCATGTGCTTTCATTACTCTCTAGACTTGATATTTAATGGTTTCCTTTTATGGCTAAGAATATTTTTATTTGCTAATCATTCATGGGTATTAATTTTTTAAGTTTAATAAAGTAGAATGTTCTCCAAGTTACTTGGTTTCATAAGTATTAATTTTAATCTGACCACATCTAGAATTTATCTATAGAGCAAGATTTCCTGATCTCCATAATAAAAAACTAGTTAAGTTTGATTTGTAAAAATGCATATTTAGGACATGCCCCATGGAATAGCCTACTAATAGTAGTAGTAGCCTCTACCTGCAGTGTTGGCATCCTATATGTCCTATATGGACACCGGTTTGTGTCCCGGCTGCACTTCTTCCAATCCAGCTCTCTGCTTATGGCCTGGGAAAGCAGTGGAGGATGGCCCAAATGCTTGGGCCCCTGAATCTACATGGGGACTTGGAAGAAGCTCCTGGCTCCTGGCTCCTGGCTCCTGGCTCCTGGCTCCTGGCTCAGATCAGGCCAGCTCTGGTTCTTGCGACCCTGTTTGGGAATTGAACCAGCAGATGGAAGATGTTTCTTTCTGTCTCTCCCTCTCTCTGTCTGTAACTCTCTCACATGAATAAATAAAATCTTTTTTAAATGCATACTTAGAATGAAAAAGATAAGTCTCCAAATCAAGTATTATTCAAAAAGTGAAATATATATTAAATTTAGCATTCCTTTTTAAATTTGTTATTTCAGGTAAGAGTTCTAATTTGATCTAAATCTTGATAGAATTTGACATTTGAGACTAGTTATGTTAACTTTCATTGTGATAACAAATGCTTTTTCTGGAATATGGAAACTTTTTAAAGGTTGTGAAATTGAATGATTTAGAATGCTATAAATATGTGAGATCCAATTTTTAAAATTTCTGTGGGGTCAGCATTGTGGCACAGCAGATTAAGCTATCTCCTGTGATGTTGGCACCCTATATTGGAGCACTGGGACAAGTCCTGACTGCTCTGCTTCCAATCCAGTTCCATGCTAATGCACCTGGGAAAACAGGAGATGTGGTTCAAGTGCTTGGGGCCCTCCCACTACTGTGGGAGGTCTAGATGGAGTTCTAAACACCTGGCTTTGGCCTGGCCCAGCCCTGGCTATTGTGGCCATCTGGGGAACGAGCCAGCAGATGAAGATCACTTTCTCTTTGTGTCTCTCCCTTTGTTGATCACTCTGCCTTTCAAATAAATAAAATAAACCTTCAAAAATAAAAATAAACTTCTGCAGTAGATGACAGTTTGCCATTATGAGAAAAAAAAAAAAACTTTGTTACTAAACCTTTGTTCTAATTAAGTCCACCTTATCTTCAATAATTTTAGTTTAATCAAAGTAACACATGCATTTAATTTAAGAGTCATATCTTGCTGAAAGGTTTATAATGAAAAGTAGTTTCGCCTATTCTCTGAGCCCCTATCATTCCAGTCCCTAGACACAGCTACACCTGGCCTCAGTATCCATGGGTTGTGCATTGATGGAATCAACCAACTGTGGCTTGAAAATATTCATGAAAAAAATTGAGTCTATATTGAACATGTACAGACATCTATCCCGTTGATTATCTATTAGATGTTGACGTTAATTTTTTACTTTATATTATAGTATGTTCTTATAAAAATTATATATTGTCATTTTTATTATATAATCATTGTTTTATACTAAATCAGTATTAGTGGTTTTCTTTTGTATGCTTTAAAAAATCTGTGGTATTTAATAATCATTTAATATTTAGATTTCTTAGTTTTCTCTTGAAGTGGCACTATATCATTCTGTCTTCAACACCTTTCAAAACTATATTCGAAAGAATCAAGTAGACTAGATCTTGTTTAAAAAAAAAAAAAAAAAAAAGACCTCCCTTGAGAAGTGCTGCAATCTGGACAATGCTTTTCTTGTTGCCTTGAGGGTATTAACTCAGCAGTAATCAGGGTCTGGGAGGTAAGAGTGGTCTCTTTTAAGTTCAGATACTAATGGTGTTTATTATAGATCATTTAAAATAATACTAGAATTGGCTAAAAATAAATTCCCATTTTTATTAGCACCATGCACCAGTAATTCTTCAATGATAAGGCCAGTTGTTGCAGTCATCCTGGCACCTTAGATGGCTCAGCCATCCTGACACACTCACCCTGTCTCTTGTATGCCACTGTATTTATTACAGCTCTTTCATACTGTTTTTATTTTTCTGGAATTTTTATATGTCCTCTGAATTATTCTCAATCTTTTTTGTTTCCTTTTTTAAATTCTAAATTCCATTTTATATTTGTTTTATTCATGTTGAAGGCTTTTTTCAGAAGCCTGGTGTCTTCTAACTGCAGATTTGTTTTTATAAATGAAATTATTTTAAAAACTAGAAAATTGGTATACTTGGGCTAGGCTTGTTTATCAGTGGGCTGGCTTTTTTGAGCTGGCTCTCAAAGCTCAAGCTCTGTGAGTTCTTTCCAGAGTTATTCTGTGCTCCAGAGAATTCTTCAAACTTCTGGCTGCTAATATTCTAGGAGCCGTGTTGGGAGAGGTAGCTCATGGTCTAATTGTTCTTGAGTCTCCTGGAAGTTCAGTGCCTTGCTTTTCCTTATTGTTTCTCTCTTCCGTGTTGGAGGCATCATCTTCTGTCTGTTTCTATTTTCCTAGATTAAGATTTCAACGTTAGAAATGTTTGCTGATTTATTAAATGTGATGCTTTTTCCCCATTCTGTTGTCAGCTAAATCCCTATAGATGTAACTTAGTTCTGAACAGTGCAGTTGTGCTGCAACTTATTCTGTTACAGATAGGCTGCTCTGGAACTCTGAGTCTTTGGAAAACATATACAGATAAATTTATTCAAAACTTAAACATATTAAAATAATCATTAGTAAAATGTAGCGAATCTTAATGAACAGTGTCCCTATAATACCATTCTAAAAAATACAGTCAACTAATGTGTTCTCCCATAATAATTTAGCCTTTGCTCTCTAGCTAACTGTTGTTTTTCCTTGGACTTTATCTAAGAGCTTGTTCAATTGTTGTTATATTATTCACAAGTTAGATGTTATGTTATTGGCCATAGTTGCTAACAATACACTTACACAGTCTAAGAAATCAGCCAAATGATATACAAAATTAAAATGTATACAAATGGCAGAACTTTTTGGATACTGGATATCATGAGAATTTCTGAACTGAATTAAGATATGGATGGCATTATTGAGTTCTTTTGGGTTAGCATGTTTTTCAGTCATTTTTACAGAAAAGTTGTGTTCACATCTTGCTCCGTAAGGTTTAGATCCAAGTAATCACAGTCACAAAAGTCTCCTGGAATATATTTGACCACATTTAGCTCTTTATCTGATTTCTCCAGATGTCACACAACTGAGAACATTATTATAGACTGCTCTGCACTTTAGATGCAGTTGTCTTGGTTGTCCAAATAAAGTTTTAGTCTTTTAAATCAAAGTTATCATTCTCCCTAGACATAAAAGGACTAGAACTTCAAGTACTGATGCTGACGCTCCAGTTTTTGTTTACATCAAACAAAATGGAGACTTCACAAACAAACCTAAACTGGGTTTGTAAGCTGAAGAAAAAAACTAAAAAGGGAAGGACAGGAATGTTATACCTTGAAGGAACCTGAAGAAACCAAGAAATGTTTGCTTTCAGTTAATATTGAATAAAGAAAAAAAAAAAGACATTTAGGCAGAAATTTTAGAACCTTTAAACTCCATATTTTCTTGTATTAAAAGTTTGTATTTATATAAAATTCTAATTTGTCTGTGCTCAAACCCTTCAAAGGTTCCCCGTCACCTACATCTACCTGTATAGTTTTTGGTGGGGAAAGGCAGGTACTTTAGTCCTGTTTTATTTGTGGGGGACACACTCCAAGGCCTCCAATGGATACCTGAAATTGTGGATAAGTACTAAACCTTACATATGCCATGTTTTTATTCATGTATACATATCTATGATAAAGTTTAATTTATTAATTAGGCATTTTAAGAGATTAACCAGGGCCAGCGCTGTGGCATAGCGGGTAAAGCCGCCACCTGCAGTGATGGCATCGCAAATGGGTATGGGTTCAAGTCCCAGTTGCTCCATTTTCTATTCGGCTCTCTGCTGTGGCCTGGGAAAGCAGTGGCAGACAGCTAACGTCCTTGAGCCCCTGCACCTGCGTGGACACCTGGAGGAAGCTCTTGACTCCTGGCTTCAGATCAGCACAGCCCTGGCTGATACCTCTCTCTGCCTCTGCCTCTGCCTCTCTGTAACTCTGCCTTTCAAATAAAATAACACATCTTAAAAAAAAAGACTAACTACAATGACTAATAATCAAATAGAATGTTACAATAGTATAATGTAATAAAAATGATGTGAATGTGGTCTCTCTGTCCCAAAATGTCTTATTATATGTAATATTTTTGACCATGGATAATTGAAAGCGAAACTTTGGATAAGGAAGATCTATTTATAGAGGCTTCAGAACGTATTTGCCTCCCTTTAGGCCAGTATTTTCTTGCCTATGGTGATTGTTACATCAACAAAATGGGTCACAACAGCAGCTTAAAAAGTATGAAATAGAAAAGAAGTTTCAGGATGAATCAATCATTATAAAACTGAGTACATTTAAGCATGCATTGGTTGGGGTAGGCAAGTTTCATTTATGCTGGTTTCTCTCCTAATTATCTCTAATTGTACCTATCACATTCGTTGATGCCCCAGTACAGGAGATAAAAATCTATGTTCACCCTCATAATGTGTTGCAAAGGACAATGTATTTCCTGGTACACGTCACAGTAAAAATATTTAAATTGATTTTCTTAGCCACTGTTGAGTCTTTTTGTTCCTTAAACATGTTAACAAAACTGAAATTCTTTGAACCTGCCTTTCCTTTGTGCTCTTGAGTAGGCAGATTCTGGTCCTAGAATATTTTTGTTCTCTCTTCCTCATTCTTTGCCTCCCAGGAAAATCCCTAGTAATTTGTGAAGACTTTTTCTTATCCTGGAAATAATAAAATTCTCTAATAAGTATTAAACGTTTGGATAGGGAAATGGGAACAGAACATACAGGAACATCAATGTCAGGATAACAAATGCAATTGTTTCTTTTTTTTTCATAACAAGCATGCACATACATGCACACAAAAGGCAAATGTGTACTTCTATTATTTGTGTTTTGTAGGCAGGTGACATGAACAATTTTTTTTTTAAATTAAACACACCTATCTTGCATAAGTGTAAAGAGAAGCTTGATTTGGGTGCTCTACAATGAGAAGAGGCATAAAAAATATGTTTGGTCTGGGTTTCCCAAACAAGTGGAGCCTGATACAAGAGCTGGCCTGTAGCTAAGTTTTTGTTGTTTTTGTTATTTCTGTTTTTGAGAAATCATCCGAGGAGCAAGAACAAAGCACCAGGAACAGGGGAAAGGTCAGAATTAATGGAAGAGTGTATTGTGAAGTGTTGTCCAAATAGTTCACTGTCTAGACAATCCGTGTCCACTCCCGATTGGAAACCCTGTGAAGAGCTACATAGAAGATGCAAAGGGGAGTAGTGTCACCAGGTCCTGCCTTTGTAAGTACTGACACGTTGTGTGTCTGCACCCTCATATTTCTAGGTCTGTTCAGAGTTCAGAATGGCTGAGGTGCTTTCAGGAGGCTCATATGCATAGCTTGGTATCACAGCATCTGCTGGACTGAAAAGCTGCACCAATAGGAGATAAGTAGGGCTGAGACCTCTTTGATATTTCTTCAGATAGGATGAATCAAGGGAAAATATTTAAAAATGTTTATTTGTTTGAAAGGCAGAGCTACAGAGAGCGAGAGAGTGAGATGGAGAGACGGAGAGAAGAAAAGATGGATATCTTCCATCCCCTGGTTCACTCCCCAAGTGACCACAATGCCAGGGGCTGGGCCAGGCCAAAGTTGGGTGGCATGGGTCCAAGTACTTGCCATTTACCACTGCCTTTACAGGCACATTAGCAGGGAGCTGGGTTGAAGTGGAGGAGCCCAGGGGCCGGCGCTGTGGTGCAGTGGGTTAACGCCCTGGCCTGAAGCGCCAGCATCCCAGATGGGTGGCGGTTCTAGTCCCAGCTGCTCCTCTTCTGATCCAGCTCTCTGCTATGGCCTGGGAAAGCAGTAGAAGATGGCCCAAGTGCTTGGGACCCTGCATCCACATGGGAGACCCGGAAGAAGCTCCTGGCTCCTGGTTTTGGATCAGCGCAGCTCTGGTTGTTGTGGCCAATTGAGGAGTAAACCAATGGATGAAAGATCTCTCTCTCTCTCTCTCTCTCTCTGCCTCTCCTCTCTCTGTGTAACTCTGACTTTCACATAAATAAATAAGCCTTAAAAAAAAAGAAATGGAAGAGCCAGGACTCAAACCAATGCCCATATGGGATGCTGGCATTGTAGATGATGGCTTAACCTGCTGTACCACAATGTTGCTTACAAGAACAAATATTTTTAAAATCTTTTTTATTTTATGTGATTTTTTACTTTTTTCTAAAGATTCTTTTATTTGAAAGGTAGAGTTATAGACAGACAGAGGGAGAGACATACAGAAAGGTCATTCATACATTGGTTCACTCCACGAATGGCTGCAATGGCCAGATCTGAGCCAATCTGAAGCCAGGAGCAGAGACCTTCTTCCAGGTCTCCCACACTGGTGCAGGGGCCCAAGCACCTGGGCCATCTTTTGCTGCTTTCCCAGGCCAAAAGCAGAGAGCTGGATCGGAAGTGCAGCAGCTGGGACATGAACTGGCACCCATACGGGATGCCAACACTGCAGGCAGTGGTTTAACTCACTTTGCCACAGCACTGTCTGCTGTTTTTTGCTTTCTTTTTCTTTCTTTCTTTTTTTTTTTTTTTGACAGGCAGAGTTATACAGTGAGAAAGAGAGAGACAGAGAGAAAGGTCTTCCTTCCGTTGGTTCACCCTCCAGATGACCACCACGGCCGGCGTGCTGCGCCGATCCGAAGCCAGGAGCCAGGTGCTTCCTCCTGGTCTCCCATGTGGGTGCAGGAGCCCAAGCACTTGGTCCATCCTGCACTGCCTTCCTGGGCCACAGCAGAGAGCTGGACTGGAAGAGGAGCAACCGGGACTAGAACCCAGCGCCCATATGGGATGCTGGCGCTACAGGTGGAGGATTAAAGTGAGCCACGGCACCGGCCCCATTTTTTACTTTCTTAAAAGAAAGATTTATTTATATATTTGAAAAGGAGAGAGATCTTCAGTCCTCTGCTACATGACCAGAGCTGGGCCAAGCCAGAGTCAGGAGCTTCATCCTGGCCTCCCACATGGGTGCAGGGGCCCAAGCACTTGGGCCATCTTGTGCTGCTTTCGCAGGTGCATTATCAGGGAGCTGGCTCAGAAGTGGAGCAGCTGGGACTTGAACTGGCATCCATATGGGATACCAGTGCTGCAGTCAGCAGCTTAACCCACTTTGCGCAGCGTTGGCCCCTGTTTTTTATGTTGAAACTGTATGAAAATGTTTAAATGCAATCACTCAACTGCAGTTCTTATACCTTCTATCAACCCTTAATTGTTCATTCACATAAATATCTTCTCTTTAAACTTTGTTTATACAGAAGGAACAAATTTCGTGTTGTTTATATATATATATAGTTTTATATTTATGTGTCTTTAAATATTTATTTATTCATTTGAAAGGGAGAGTTGCAAAGAGGCAGAGGCAGAGAGAGAGGTCTTCCATCTGCTGATTCACTCCCCAGATGGCCACAACAGCCAGAGCTGGGCTGATCCAAAGCCAGGAGCCAGGAGCTTCCTCCAGCTCTCCCACCTGGGTGCAGGGGCCTAAGGACTTGGGCCATCTTCTGCTTCTTTCCCAGACCACAGCAGAGAGCTGGATTGAAAGTAGAACAGCCAGGATTAGAACCGGCACCCACATGGGATGCCAGCACTGCAAGTGACAGCTTTACCGGCTACATCACAGCACCAGCACCCATATATATATATTTAGAAACATAGTGTTGCTTCTCACTTTAGCCTCCCTCCCTCATTAATTCCCACCTTCCCCGCTCCTCTTAGTTTTCTTTTAATTTTTATAATGACCTTCTCTCACTTTTCTTTCTTTCTTTTTTTTTTTTTTAAATTTTTGACAGGCAGAGTGGACAGTGAGAGAGAGACAGAGAGAAAGGTCTTCCTTTTGCTGTTGGTTCACCCTCCAATGGCCGCCGTGGTAGGCGCACTGCGGCCGGCGCACCGCGCTGATCCGATGGCAGGAGCCAGGTGCTTCTCCTGGTCTCCCATGGGGTGCAGCGCCCAAGGACTTGGGCCATCCTCCACTGCACTCCCGGGCCACAGCAGAGAGCTGGACTGGAAGAGGGGCAACCGGGACAGGTTCGGTGCCCCGACCGGGACTAGAACCTGGTGTGCCGGTGCCGCAAGGCGGAGGATTAGCCTAGTGAGCCGCGGTGCAGGCCTCACTTTTCTTTATAATCATGAGCTTAACCCTCAACTAAATAGAGAATTCAAGAAGCAATAAGTAGAAAAACCACTGTGCTTCAATAATCAATAAACAATAATCAAATTTCAAAATATCAATTTTGCTTGTATACATGACTTTTCTGGTACTCCATACATTAGTTATTAGAAATCAGTCTTTTGCAGACTGGCTTATTCCACTAAGCACACTGATCTCCAGTTGTATCCATTTATCTTCTGAACCTGAATTTTGTTGGATAAAGGAAGAGGTTGAGTGCAAGATGATGTCAGTGAATCACAATAGAGGTAGCAGTTAAAGACGTTACAATACATCTACTTGGAAAGAATAAAAAAAGATAGTTATTCTCTACAAAGTATGGAAACCTCCTTCCATCATCCATAAGCAAGGAATATTTTTATTTGTCTTGGCATAGTCTTCTCTTAGCATAGTATCACACATAGAGTATGCAACTATGTGTCCATGTTTGTGTGTGATTAAAATAAATATTGCAGTGCAGGAGAGGCAAGAGTAATGCCTCAACACTTTTAACTATATTAGAGGAGTTTTGTTTTTTTTTTTTTACAAAATGGAAGTAACATGTATCAATAGTCAGATCTGTCACAATAACTAATGATAGCATTATAGTCTCTATTCTTGACTCATTATGTCATTTTAATACAAATAATTATCAAATAAAGGAACAGAATTTTAATTTTAAAGATGTTTTTTCAAATCCAAAAAAAAACGTCTCTTTTATGAACTAAAGGCAAAAATATTTCACCTCGTAATTCCTGGTCTGTTGCACTGTTTTAAATTTCAATTACAAGCATAATTTCAAATTTCTCCCATGTAATGGCAAAATTGAATTAGCTCAGATTATTTTTTGGTCTTACAATCACTTTACTACCATGTTTTTAATTTGAAAGCTACTGTTTAGGTGTAGGAATATGTGGTGTCCATGGGGTTAGAGGTCTGATCAGAGCCCAAAGCAATCTAGAGTAATTCTGAAACTAAACTAACTTCCTACTGAAATGAACATGCACAGCAGACTGCATGTATTGGGTGAACTAGATAACTGAGAGTCGCATGAGTTAATTTCTATATAGGATACAATGCTTATTGACAATGCAAAATTAGAATCGCTAGCATGAGGCTCACATATGTATTGTTAAAATTCAAAATAATCATGATGGTTTAAATCATAAAATGCCTCTACCAAGGATGAGATGTAATCACAGATATTTATAAGAATTATGAAGATATGGTGATAACAAATAGTAGGATAGGTAGTTCTGTTCTTGTTCTTAAATTCTCTAGAAATAAAGGACCCTGTAAATTTAGAGGCAGTCAATTCAATAATCCTGCCTTTGATATACCACTGGTGGTTTGCACTGCTTTATTTTATTACATTATGTTTGTTTATTTTTTATCCAAGAGGCATTTCTAGACACCCACATCAACGATTTCATACTGTATCTTCTGAAAGCCTTGGTTTTGTTTTTAATATTTTTTTTTTGAGAGGCAGACTGGACAGTGAGAGAGAGAGAGAGAGAAAGGTCTTCCTTTTACTGTTGGTTCACCCTCCAGATGGCCACTGTGGCTGGCGCACCATGCTGATCCAAAGCCAGGAGCCAGGTGCTTCCCCTGGTCTCCCATGTGGGTGCAGGGCCCAAGCACTTGGGCCATCCTCCACTGCCTTCCCGGGCCACAGCAGAGAGCTGGCCTGGAAGAGGGGCAACCGGGACTAGAATCTGGTGTGCTGCCGCCGCTAGGCGAAGGATTAGCCTATTAAGCCGCGGCGCCAGCCTCATGTTTGTTTTAAAGAGTAGGATCTACAATTCATTTCAAATGAATTTTTCATTTGTTGGAAGATAGGTGTCAAAGTTCATTATTCATAAGAATATTCAATTGTTCCATCATCCTTGTTGAAAATATAAATTTTTAGAATTGAATGCATTGAAACTTTTGCTAAAAGTTGATTGATTTTATACTGGTAGGTCTGCTTATGGACTGAAGTGATCAGCATCATTTTTCTCATGACTTCTGTGGTTTTTTTTTTATCTTAATTCTGTTACCATATGAATTATATTGATTTCCAGATGTTGAGCCCTTCTGGCATTCGTGAATGTACCCTCCTTGGTTGTTACTCATCAGTGTCTATGTTGCTGGATTCATTTTATTGTATTTGGTTAACAATCTTGGCAAAAACTATATTTTTGATATTAATTTTCACTTTTCATAAAATTAGTTTCGTACGTTTTGTTATGAGGATACTGTTCTTCCTAAATTATTTAGAAAAGTCCCTTCTTTCTCTAGCTTATGAAATAATTGATGTAGGGCAATCATTTGGAATTATTTCCTTTTTAAATGTTGATAGGATCCACCAGTTTAATCATCTGGGCCTGTGATTATGGGAAAGTTTTGATAATGAGTTTTAGTTCTTTATCTACACATAAGAGAAATATTCAGATTTTTTAAAAAATGTTTTTGAGTTGATGTTGGTAAGCAATTGTTTAAAAAAGAAGTTTGTGCGCCCACTTTCTAGTTCCTTCCTCTGCACAGGGGCCCCATCTCTTCTTCCTTGTTCTCCAGTTTCCATTCCTGTTATCAACTCCATCCACAGATTTCTGCCTCTGTTCCCTTAGCTGTCCCACTGTTCTCTGCTTCATCTCCAACTGGCTGTGTCATAGTTGATGAAGTATCTCCAAGTAAAGGGCCTTGTTAATCCTGGAGCATGAGTTTCTCTTCTTTTCTTTTCTTTTTTTTAATTTGACAGGTAGAGTCATAGACAGTGAGAGAGAGAGAGAAAGAGAGGAAGAGAGAAAGAGAGAAAGAGAGAGAGAGAGGTCTTCCTTCCACCGGTTCACTCCCTAAATGGCCGCCACAGGCGGCGCTGTGCCGATCCAAAGCCAGCTCTCCCATGCTGGTGCAGGGCCCAAGCACTTGGGCCATCCTCCACTGCACTCCTGGGCCACAGCAGAGAGCTGGACTGGAAGAGGAGCAACCGGGACTAGAACCCATCGCCCATATGGGAAGCCGGTGCCGCAGGCAGAGGATTAACCAAGTGAGCCACAGTTCTGCCCCCAAGTTTCTCTTCTTGAAGGAACTTTTTGTCTTGTTCTGTTGCCCAAAACATCAGTGTCCCATAAGTTCCCGCCAGTTTTATACCTGATTATGGGGGAGTACTTGTCTTATACAAAGTGCTCCATTATAGTCAAAGAGAAAGTAGCCTATATTTTTATTCTTATTGTCACTATCTTAAAATTTAGGCCCTACTGCCCCATATAATTATTTAAACGTTTTCTTCACTGGTATTTCAGACACCAGTTTTCCTATGCCTCCTCTTTTCCACAATGTTACTTTCATCATTTAACTTTTATCTTAAAATATTTCTTTACTGCATGTAGGCTAAATTATGGATTTTCTATTTTGTATTGACCCACCACTAAAGTCTGTTCTCAACATATCATTTTGTTTTGTTTTGTTTTGTTTTTGAAGATTTATTTGTTTATTTGAAAGAGTTCGAGATAGGAGAGGCAGAGAGAGAGAGTCTTCTATCTGCTGGTTCACTCCACAATTGGCCACAAATGTCGGAGCTGCACCGACCCAAAGCTGGGAGCAAGGAGCTTCTTTCAGATCTCCCACACAAGTGCAGGGAACCAAGGTCTTGGGCCATCTTCTACTTCTTTCCCAGGTCGTAGCAGAGAGCTGCATTGGAAGTGGAGCAGCCGGGACTCGAACCAGCGCCTATATGGGATGCTGGCACTGCAGGTGGTGGCTTTACCTGCTAGACCACAGTGCTGGACCCTCAACATATGTTTACACATAAATAATCTCTTATATGTTTTACCCATTATAATTGTTAGTCAACCGGGTCTACTTGGAGCATTCTGAATCACTTGTCCCTTATTAGTATGTTTCCACATTAGAATCACATCATAAAATGCTCATCCTTACTTCTTTTTGTTCTATAAAAACTTTACCAGTTTTTCAAAATGCAGTTGATACCCTTTTTCCACAAGTCATTGTTAAACACACAATAGTATTTCTCAACAGCACTCATATGGATTTCATTTTTTTACATATTCTTGCCATAGTATAATTACAAATTAGTAGTGATTGTCTTCTCAGAATATATTGAAATCTCACTGAGGGTACAGTTTATGTATTTATCTTTCCTAATCCAAGAATACTATCTTTATTGTGTAAGACCATAGGAGCTGATAGAAAATATGTACCCAAATCTCAGATGCTTCATATAATGTAAGCTCTTTCTCACTTACAAAGATCCTGAACAGAGATTGGGATCACTCCACATCTGTCCTCCAAATGGCCAGGCAGGAGCCGAGTCACCTTCCGTTTGTAGCTCGGCCATTGTCAGCACATCTACCTTCCCCTGTCACTGTGTTGGATGAAATCAAGCTGCTAGGGGCTTTACTATAAATCACTGCTCATATTCTGTTGACTAGACTTAGTCACATGGGTATAATCTACCACAGAGAGGCTGAGAAATGGAACCCAGCCAGGTGCTCTACAGAAAGGAAACTAACTAGGTACCATTCCTGCCACAACTCTGGTAGTATGATTGCTCCTTTGTCTTATGTGTCAGGCTTCCTAAAGGACACCTTATTGTTTAAAACTGGGGAAAGAGCTTAGGCCTTTCTCTGCGCCTAACAATGACTACAATCTGTAATTGCAGGCCACATCCATAGTCCACAGAGAATAAAGGAACGCCACTGACTTGCGAAGTGATCTCAACTTGTAGGCACCATCATTGGAAGGAAGAGGTCAGAGAGAGGAATGTCTCAAAGTCCTGCTCTGCATATATTTGCCTGCTGCTATAAAAAAAGGAAAACAAACAGATATCCATATTTCAGATAAAGTTCATTTATAAGGAAAATGCAAGGACTTTGGTTCCTTATGTAGCAGTTCAGTGCATACCTTCCTGCAGGAACTACAGCCTTGAAAACTAAAACCGCCATCCTCCTACTTTCTAAAGCAGAAAGAAACAACTCTAACACTGTAGAAGGGGCCGTTTCTTCCAGCAGTTTAGATTTAGGGTTTAGTATTGGCCTGTATTTAGATGCCCTATGTATTCCCTTCTTTCTTTTTCTGAACCAACACCCAACTGCCCAATACCCCAGTTATTTTTCTCTCCCCCTCTCCCTTTCTCTCTCCCTTCCCCCCCCTCATATATAGGCGCACACACACACACACACAACCCCCACACATCTCCCGATTTTATTCAGTCTTTGTGACTAAGCCTCTCCTAGCTCCCATTTTTCCATGATCCTTATAGGGACTGTGTTTTGTTTTTTTGTTTTGTTTTGTTTTTCTTTTAATCCAGCCCGCCTCTTTACCCAGGCATGTGGACTCATTAAGTTTCTCAGATTAAATTAAGATACCTAATGAATAAGGTATAAGATAGTGTCTGCTTCCTGGATCTAACTCAACAAGCATTAACTACCATTCTAACTATGTTATCCGTTGGCATAACTGCCTCTTTAAAAGTTGATTCAAGGGGTCTGCTCTGAAGCACAGTGGTTTAGGCCACCATCTGCAGTGCAGGCACTCCATATAGGCGCCTCGTGTCCCGACCGCTCCACTTCTGATCCAGCTCCCTGCTAATGTGCCAGGGAAAGCAGCAGAAGATGGCCCAGGGGCTTGTTGGTCATGGGAGACCCAGGTGAAGCTTCTGGCTCCTGGCTCTGGCCTTGCCCAGTCGTGGTTGTTGCAACCATTTGGGTAGTGAACCAGCAGATGGAAGATCTGCTCTCTCCCCCAGCCACTCTCTCTCTGTTCCCTCCCCCACCCCCAAAAACTCTTTAGATACATAAATAAATAAATCTTGAAAATAAAAGTTGATTTGGGCTCCATGGTGAAGGTGGTGGATCTGTAAAAGCTGCTGGGTATGAATCAGGTGGCTAAAGTCAAGTAAGCAGATGGGTATGAACCACCAGTCCAAGAATCTGTCTAAAATTTAGACTTAGAATAGCGTCGAACAAGAAGTCCTATTTGAGGTTGGCACATGCTCACTCAGACTTACCTCCAATGGTGGAGCTAGAAATGTGCCAGGGGATTTCAACTCAATCTTACCAAGGAGGCAGGTACCAATGCCAGCGCACTTCGTAAAGTGATAAGTATAAATACACAACTGATCAAAAAGATAGGGTATGTGTCGAAGAGATTTCACAAATAAGACCAGTGTAAGCAAATAATGAAGGATAGAATTAAAAGGGAGAGAATGATCCTGAGGGGGAAGCAGGACACACAGCAGACTCATAGAATGGCAAATGCCCACAACAGCACTCCTGCCTCAGAATCAACCCTTGGGACATTCGGATCTGGCTAAAAGGTCCATGAGAGTCTCACAGGCATGAAAGCCATGACACGATGGCAAAAAACAATCTAAATGAAAGACCCTGGTGAACAAGACCCCAGCAGAAGGAACAGGCCATCAAGGAGAGAGGCGCCTTTCTCTGAAGGGAGGAAGGAACCTCCACTGTGACACGGCCTTGACTAAACAAGTTCAGAGTCGGTGAACTCAAGGGACTTCCATAGCCTAGACAGCTCATAGCAAGAGTCTCGGGTGATTGCTGACGTCATAAATAAGAGTGCCAATTGTTAAATCAACAACGGGAGTCAGTGGGTACATGCTCCCCATGTAGGATCTCTGTCCTTAATGTGTTTTACTACGAAACGTAAAAACATTACTAGTCAAACAGTACCCTATACCTTGTGCGGTTGTGTGAATGCAGCCTGTTGAAATCCTTGCTTAGTATATACTAAGTTGATCTTCAGTATATGAAGGTAATTGAAAATGAAACTCGATAAAGGGCGGGATGGGAGAGGGAGAGGGGAGGGCCACGGGAGGGAGGGAGGTTGGGGGGGGGAGCCACAACAATACAAAAGTTGCACTTTGTAAATTCACATTTATGAAACTAAAAAAAAAAAAAAAAGAAGTCCTATTTGTAAAGCACCAGTATTGTCGAACAGTGATTCAACTGTTGTTTGTGACACCAGAATTGTATCTCTACCACAGTAAACAGATTTACCCAGTAATGGGCACCTGGATTGCCTCCAACTCTGTCACAATAAACAGCTTGGTATTTATGCGCCCTTTCAGACTTGAGCAAGAATCACTCTGAGTTTCAACCATGGGGCATTTATATGGGACCAAAGAGCATACTCCTGCTTTACTTAAGTACAAATGTTTGCTTTCTGGAAAATAAAAGTCTGATTTGAGGATCCAGCATGCATACAGGTAGGATAATTAGAATGAACAGTTTCCCAGAAAAAAAAAAATGCAACAGGAATAGTTAGGAGTTAATGTCTAAGCACTGAGACCCAGTTAAGGACCCAGGAATCATTTCCAACAATTCACGGCTCAGGAGTGAAACGATAGGAAAGTTAGATGCTAAGACTACAAGCTAAGTACTTCCTGCCATAAGTTAGGCATGATCTGTGAAAAGCAGCGGAGAAGAACTTATATAGGTAAAGCAAAAAAAAAAAGTCAAGTTTTGAGGAATGAGGGGGTAGAGATGTTAGTATGAAAGGCATTGCCTAATATCAGCATTTATAACTATTTATAAATATTATAACTCATTATTTTTAAAGGGCATACTCAGAGTAGGTGAATTGTACTGCCATGATTTCCAGTTATGGCCAATGATTTTCCCTGTTGTTCTTCTAATTCTGCGTCCCTCCCCCACCCGCACCCTCGCTGCCACGGCTCTCCCTCTTCCTCTCCCTGTCTCCCTCTCTCTCTCTCCCCCACCCTACTCTTCCTCTTCCTCTCCCTCTCCCTGTCTCTCATTCTTTCTTCTTTCTCCATTATATCCCTTGTGTTGGTTAAACACATCTCTAAATTCTCTTACATTTTCCCACAAGGTAGGGGGTTTAATTCTCTTTCCTGTGAATATGGTCCAATATCAGTTACTTACTTATAGTAAGTTGAATGTAGAAATGGTGCTGTGTGACCTCTGAGTCAATGTAGCTTTGGCCTTTTGTCAGGACATCTGCTTGAGGATCCCTAAGCCAGCCCTGAATACCTGGAAACCAACATGCTGGTGAGCTCACACAGAGAAGACAAATACGGATGAACAAAAACTCCCTAGTAGTCCAGTTATTTTAGCCTTTAACTGGTCGAATCTTCCCATCGCTGACCTGAGATGTGAGTGAGCCCTCAGGAGATTTTAGTCATAGCATTTGAACAATTCTAGCTAAAGCCAGGTGCAGGAGACATGAGACTTTTCTGTATTCCCTGCCTGAAATCCAGAGAAACCGGGACTCTGATATAGGGTTGTTTTATGCCACTGAGTTTTGTGGTGGTTTGTTAGGCAGTTATAGTGCCTGGACAGATTTTTAAAAAGAAAATGAGAAAAACAAACAGGAAGAGGATTCTGTCATATCAGAACCTAAAACATAGCTTTGAGACCAGGAAACAGCTGAAGAAAACAGTTAGAGAAAGCTCAAGGGGCCATAAAGAGACAGCTAATGCTTGATCAAAGAAACTGCGAGTGAAGTCTTGAAGGAAAGTAGAAAAGTGTTCCTGGAAACAGAGGGAAGAGAATCTTTGTCATATCATGGCAGAAAGCTTTGCAACACATTTGATGAAGGAAAGTGACATTGAACCTTGTGTACTGAATGCTCTATATAAGGAGATTTCTAGGCAGAGTGAAGTTGCCACCTGGCTTCTTCTTGCTGCTTATAGTAAAATCTGGGAGAAGGTAAAGATAAGCTGAAGGAAAAACTTCCTTTATATGTATTTGTTTGAAAGGCAGTGTGTCTGTGGTTGGGGGCGTGGAGGGAGGGAGATCCATTTTGCATCCACTGGTTCACTCCCTCAAATGCCAGGGCTGTGCCAGGCAAAAGTCAGGAGCCAATAACTCCACCCAGATCTCCCACAGGAGTGACAGATCCCTAAGCACTTAGACCGACCCCTGCTGCCTTCCCAGGCACATTAGTAGGCCTGGAATTGGGAGCAGAGAAGCCAGACTCAAAACAGTACTCCAGTGTATATGTTGACATCACAAGCAATCACTTAACCTACTGCTCCACAATGCTGTCCCCAGGAAATTTACTCCTAAGTAGCAGACCCTGGACTTGTAGGGTTTTTAAGAAAAATAGAGTCATTGTTAGTCTCTCAGAGATTTTTCAAGTTAAGAAAAAGCTTTGGAACAAGATCAAAATCTATCTTGGGGCTATAAAATATTTTAGTAAGAAGTCTCAAATAGTTAAGATTGTGTCTCTGCATAATATTTACATGTAAGATATTTACATATGTACTTTAAAAGAAGCTTGCATGCCCAATACAGTGTATCAGACATGAGAGTTGCTAAAGAAAATCGTGCCTTTTCAAACCATGTTATTCCTTGTTTCTTTGGTCAAAGTAGGTGGCTCACTGGTGTCCATATTTCAACTATTAAAGAGAAGGGACAAAAGTTAAAAAAAGGAAATTCATCAGCAATGGCACAGCAAACTTCCCTGTTTTTTCATCTTCATCCATTGAGTGCAAACAAATGTGAAGTCGCTAGGCAAATGTTCCAATGCTGACTCAATAGGCCCTTTCACCAGCTTATGAGAATCAAGTTAATGTTTTAAGAAAAGACATAACCTGAAGATAATGTAGTGATGAAACATATAAATAACTCCACAAGTATTTATACTAGTCATTATTTTATTTGAAAGTACAAATTTGTAGCAATTGATATTTTAACATAAAATGTCAAAATGATATCTTGTTTATCTGTCATAGTTGAATTGATAAAGAGGCCTGGGAAACATGAGCAATTAGTAAAAACAGATATTGTCTTTACTAGTAACTCACAGAGCATTTGGGATGAGAAATTAAAAGTAGTTAATTAGAAAAGAATTAAATTATGAAGAATTCAGCAGAACACTGTTTTTTCTTATGTAAGTGAGACATAATATTTAGGCTGTAGAGAAAAGCAACATGTAAACCTTGTTCTCTGCCCATGGAGAAGCAGAAACACAGGCATCTTCAGAGTGCAAGGTCATGTTTACCAGATAGCTGCTTTTTGCTTGATTTGAGTACCTGTGAGACTAGATGCTTCTTTTTTCAAAGGCTGAATGTTGAATATTGGAACTGTTTTCCATGTACCTTGGAAACCAGGCTGGGTGTACTTAGTCACGCTGAGAATTGAATGCGTGAATACACAGGTGAATAACATAGACCCAGGGAAACGCCATGGAAAGCATCAGTATTTGAAGGACAGGCAGAGTACTGCAAAAAACTGCAAGAAATAAATAGGCCAAGATATTAGAGAGGATCCAGGAGAGAAAGATCAAGGGAAGAGAAATTGAGACGGAGAAGGCAGCAGATTCCCACACTAGATTCCACTCACTATATGTCAATTTACCGTTGACATCATTGTGACAATCTCCTAGCTCACTTTCCCTTCATTGTACATTGGCCCCACCAGGCCCCTTCCGCTATCGGTCTTTCTTTCCCCTTTGTGTCCCCCTACCAAACTGTTTTCGTGCTGCTGTGAATACAGAAC
This sequence comes from Lepus europaeus, assembly GCF_033115175.1. Taxonomy (NCBI): domain Eukaryota; kingdom Metazoa; phylum Chordata; class Mammalia; order Lagomorpha; family Leporidae; genus Lepus; species Lepus europaeus. Next base: position 15,131,658 of record NC_084840.1, on the reverse strand, counting down.
ACTGGGTTCTGAGTCTGAAATCATACGTGCTTATGTGGGCAGGTGGGATGTGTGAGTGTGAGAGTGTGCATTGGTGTGTGTGTGTGGGTGTGTGTGTAGGCGCAAGAAAGGGAGTATTCCTAAAGTTGCAAATACAGAGCGAGTTAGAAGGTTGATGCTAATTAAAAACAGAAAGCCTTCCAGGTACTTGGAAGTACCCGAAGCCTAGAGTCTTCACATCAGTGGACTATGTCATCATATTACATGGGATCCAACACAAAAAACCTTTTAAGAGTCCCAGTTGCATGCCATTGAAGCCAGGCAGCAAGAATTTTTGAAATTGTGAGAGGCATTCTTGTGTAAGCATTCTTGCTTCACAAACTGACTAAATAAATACCCAAATATTAAGCATGTTGAAAAGAAATATCATTATATACCATCATCTGCTTTTTAATATACAGTGCAACTATTTTGTTAATGTTAAAGACGAAGTCTGAAGATGAAGTGCCTCTAGAGATGAAATGTTCATTTCCTTGATTTACCCAGCTTTTGAATAAAAGAGAAATGGCTATTCAATATTTTCCAATAAATATGACAAGTTTTATGTGATAAAATAATTGGAAAAAGCTTCTGTTTACCAGTGAATATCAAATTATTGCTGGATAATTTACCTGCATTCAATATATATTACATTCAGGAATGTCTTGTGATTTAAGATGTGCGCATGTTTATAGGAGATTTATAATCTGCTATCTAGGTTCCATTATTACTTTTCAACTACAGCCATATTACAGGAGATAAATCACCTGAATAAAGTATGCAGCGTTGCCCTGTGTGCATTTGTACTGCCCTGTGCATGATAAAAGTTAAGCCAAGCATAAAGACAGTAGAAACTGAGACACTTTAACAACTAAAAGGCTTTAATTTGGGAAGAATACCAATCAGCAGTTTGTTCCAAGGTGAAGAAGGCACCTAGGAGGAGAGCTGCGTCTAAATTTAATGAGTACCCTTACATAGATCTGTACCCTAAAACATTGCACACCAGTGCATACCAGTGTTGTAGAAAATTAAATACAAATATGGCATCTACTGAAAAACCAAATTAATATGTAAGTAAATCAACATTATATATTTCCAAATAATTTGCCTATTGGGTAAGTCTCATGCATGTTTATCTGGAAGTGTGATGATGTCTTAGGAACTCAGTGTTTATTTAAATCACCTTTAGCTCTGCTTTGACTAAGGCTGTGATTCTAAAAATAAGGTACAAATTTTATATATAGATTGAGGTCATGAACTTTTCTCATCTTGCTCAAAACATTAACATGGATCAAAAATAATAACAGCAATGATTAAGTTGAACACTAATAGTGGAGTTTTTTACACACTACTGACTAGCGATTATTGGTTTTTATCTGTGAATACAGTTTTTGAGTAGCCTTGAATGGCACTCACATACGCCTTTGCAAGTCAAGCATCTCAGTTTTCTTACCAGAATTGTGAAAAAGTTATTTGTAATCACATCATTTTTGCTTCCCCTGCAATTTTACTTTTTTGGCATTGTTTTTATCAGTAACTTAATTGACATTCTGTCATGTGACCATCTTTCTTGGACTATTCATGAGTGATTTATGTGTTAAAATCATCAAAACTCGGCCAGTGCCGTGGCTCACTAGGCTAATCCTCTGCCTGCGGCGCCGGAACACCTGGTTCTAGTCCCGGTCAGGGCGCCGGATTCTGTCCCGGTTGCCCCTCTTCCAGTCCAGCTCTCTGCTGTGGCCCGGGAGGGCAGTGGAGGATGGCCCAAGTCCTTGGGCCCTGCACCCGCATGGGAGATCAGGAGAAGCACCTGGCTCCTGGCTTCGGATCCGCGCGGTGTGCCGGCCACAGCAGCCATTGGGGGTGAACCAATGGAAAAGGAAGACCTTTCTCTCTTTCTCTCTCTCACTGTCCACTCTGCCTGTCAAAAAAAATCATGAAAACTCAAGATTTCTAGGTGGTAGATTACTCCTGATAGAACCAAATTCTCCATTGTCTCTCTCAATCACCCAAACAAGCAGATTTTTCTATAGTTGGCTGGAAATGGATGAGAAATGAGCACAAGACACTTGGAATGGGGCTGACAGAAATATGAATATTATTCTGATGTTAGAATACGAGTAGGTGAGGAATAGGTACTTGCAATTCAGAATCATGGAGTTTTGTGCATTGATTCATTCAAAAACATTTAGTAAGGGGTGACTATGTCTTTGATGCTAGGGATAAAATGACAATGAACATAAGCAAAATCAGGACCTTGGTGGAGCGAGAGAGATCATATGTTAGGCTTGACTCACTCTACAATGCTCTGAACAAGTAGATTTGCATTGATACTGCTGTTTCTGTGGAATAATTCCTTGAATTATTCAAAACATCACTTCCTTAAATTATCTTCTTTAAAACTCGCAGTCCTTATTCTGAATTCAGATTCTGTTGCCACTAGAATAAGTCTGCCCATTTTATATAGGGCAGCTTCTGAAATTTAACATGCTAGCCCTCATATGAGGGATCTTCAAGAAGTCCATGGTAAATGCATACCATGAGAAGCTATGCACGGATTAAAACTTTTTTTGCATCAAAATAAACAGATCTTCTAATTCCATTTTTCCATGAATTTTTTGAAGTACTCCTTTTTTCTTCATCTGTTTCTCACATGGCATGATATCAGATTTTTTACCTTTTGGGGTAATCTTAGTAGATAACACAATCTGTCAATACCATTATCCAACTGAGGTGCCAGAACCATCTATGAAACTCCAGATGCAATACAACTAGCATGAAATTAAAGGGAAAAATTATTTCTTTCCTTTTTTCTTGTTAAATCTATCAATAAAATATGATTTACTACTATTTTTTGAATATTTATTGTGTTTGTGAGAGGAAGAATAGTGGAAACACATCACAGTATAGAGCTTTCTTTTTTTTTAAAGATTGATTTATTTATCTCAAAGAGTTACAGAGAGAGAGCACTTCCATCCACTGGTTCACTACTGAAATGGCCACAGTATCTAGGGTTGGGCCAAGCTGAAGTAAGGAGCCAAGAGCCTCTTTCTGGTCTCCCAAGTGGGTGACAGGGGTGCAAACACTTGGGCCCTCTTCTGCTTCTTTTTCCAGGCCATTAGCAGGGAGCTGAATCAGAAGTTGAGCAGCTGGGACTTGAACTGGCACCCGTATGGGATGCAGGTGTCACAGGCAGCAGCTGTGCTCACTACGCCACAGCTCTGACTGCAGTGTGGATCTTCTCATGGAGTATTTTCACCTGACTTCAGGACGAATCCCCATGTTGTTTCTATTGGTCATTTGTGGTCTGTTTTAGTGCTTCATTTAAGTGCATAGAATTTGTTCCTCCTACATTTCTCTAATTCTTGATTTTTTGTTCCTCTCAAGACTATTTTAATTTCATAACTAATTTTAATTTTCATAACTAATTCTCATCCACCTCTTTCAGCTTAAGGCTAGCAGTTGGCTTCATCAGCATGCTCTCTATATCTTCAGCCAGTCATTGCTAGAATGCCGATGCTGTCTCTGTTGGAAAATGCTTGATCTCTTTCATTAAGAAACAAAATTAGGGGTTAGTGTTGTGGCACAGTGGACTAAACTGCCACCTGCAATGTAGCCATTCCATATCGGAGCACCATTTTGAGTTTGGGCTGCTCCACTTTCAATCCAGCCCCCTGCCAATGTGCCTAGGCAAACAGTAGAAGATGTCCTAAGTACGTAGGCCCTTACCACTCACATGGGAGACAGAATAGAGTTCCAGGTTCCTGGCTTCTTCCTTGCCCAGTCTCTACCATCCTGGCCAGTCCATGGAAGATCTCTTTGTCTCTGTCTCTCCTTCTCTCTGCTGTCCTGCCTTTCAAATAAATAAATATTTTTTAAAGTGAAAAAATCCCAGGAATAACTGATCATCTATTGATAGATGCATTTTATTAGGACTTGAGGGAAAGGATGCACCATGTGGAGTTAGTCATTTATGTCAACGTTATACAAGCATGAATGGGGTGATTATTTCAACTCGAGGTTCCTGGGACCATATCCAGAAACTGATTGGTTGCTTTGGGCTGATGCATAGGAGTTTATAATTTAATAATTTTCCTCATAATTCTGATGCAGATTTGGGAGTATTCTTCATGCTGAAAAGCACTGATTATTAAAAATGTCGGTGGACTCGTGCTGAGTCTTATAAACAAGACTTAACACAAGTTCCTTGGATTCTCTTAGCATCAGTTTCTTTGAAAAATTAAGATTTCAGTACTTCAGCATTAAAATAATATTTAATAAATATAATGAATGTAAACCGCTGGGAACATAATAGGTACTACTTAGATATTTTCCCTTCTCTTACCATTGTCTTACTATTGTAAAAACAGTACTGTGGTTATATTGACAGCCCATTCATTTCTGGAAAACATTTGAGTTGTTGATCACAAATTATGTGGTTGTATCAATAAGTGTACAGAAGCAGCTAAAAATGTGATTTCAGGTCAGAGTAAAAGTTACCATAATTATTTATGTCATAAGATTTTGAGTCTTGAATATGATAAATTTAAGAACAACTAAAGACAGCAATATGGATAAAAGACTGAGAAGATCCATCAATTAGGACGGTGTTATAGTCTTGTAATTGATAAGACATGAGGTACAGAAATTACTACATGCTCTCATTCTTGTTTTCTGTAGGTTAAATAAAAATAAATAATTGCCGGCGCCGCGGCTCACTAGGCTAATCCTCTGCCTTGCGGCGCCGGCACACCGGGTTCTAGTCCCGCTCGGGGCACCGATCCTGTCCTGGTTGCCCCTCTTCCAGGCCAGCTCTCTGCTGTGGCCAGGGAGTGCAGTGGAGGATGGCCCAAGTGTTTGGGCCCTGCACCCCATGGGAGACCAGGAGAAGCACCTGGCTCCTGCCATCGGATCAGCGCGGTGCGCCGGCCGCAACGCGCTACCGCGGCGGCCATTGGAGGGTGAACCAACGGCAAAAAGGAAGACCTTTCTCTCTGTCTCTCTCTCACTGTCCACTCTGCCTGTCAAAAAAAAATAATAAAATAAATAAATAAAATAAATAAATAATTTTTAAAATATTGAATATTATCTTCTACTAGTCATAATTCAAAATAGAGTTGAAAGTTTCCTTTATGCAATTTTAAAGTTTTTCATATCTTATAATTCTCATATTCTCAAAAGTAATCCACAATATTTTAAGTGAATTATCTGGCCTTAACATTGCATCCTTCTGAAAGCTATATACACAAACCACATCAAACTACATCTTCCACGTGACTTAACTGAGTGGATTTGGGATGCCTAGAATTTAATGAATTCTCAGAGATCTTTCCCATTTGTTTTTTAAACTCAAATTTCCACTATTCACTAAAAAGGAAAAAGAAAACATAAAGTATGTTAAAATAGAAATGACATAACTGAAGAAATAGAACTCAATAGGATACACTTACAGTTATTATAATTCTCATATCATGTTTGGGGAGAGATAAACCCTGCATACTTTATTTCTAACTTGATTTGCTGATTCAATGTCCTTCTCTCAATAAACAACTAATATACCTGTGTCTAGACAAATTAAATGAGATTCATAATATTTGCTCTGTTTCCTAGTGGATTTGCGAAGAAAAACATCAAACAATTTTGCATAAAGGATGTAAATAATTGTTATGAATATGTGAATATATTTCTAAATGTAACATCATCCAATTTTTTTTTTTAAGATTTATTTTATTTATTCTAAAGGCAGAGTTTCCGGGTTGGGGAGGATTTTCCATCGGCTGGTTCACTCCGCAGATGGCTGCAATGGCCAGGTTTGAACCAAGCCGAAGTCAGGAGCCAGGAGTTTCTTCTGGGTCTCCCATGTGGGTGCAGGAGCCCAGATGGCTCCCATGGGGGCCATCTTTTCACAGGCACATTAGCAGGGCGTTGGATCAGAAGTGGAACAGCCAGCACTCAAACCTGTGCTGATGTGGGCTGCCGACACTGCAGGCAGAAGCTTAACCTTCTATTCCACAGCGCTGGCCCCCCATCCAGTTCTTATTTATACCTTGATAGGTTATCTGATTATTTATCAGTACCTGTTCAGTGAGATAATAAAAAATGCAGGTAATACGTACAGAACCCTCATAATCTTATCCTCTTTCCAGAAATACACTTTTAAGAAAACTTTGGTGTAAATATATCCAGAGCTTGTTTCCTTCTCCATTATAACAGAGAGAAAGCATTTTTTTCCAATGCTGGCTAAAGTTTAATTTACTTCTTTAGGAGGTTGGAAGAATATTTTAAAGGAAATTTTCAGTTTTTTATTAGTAAAATTATGGACTTTTTTGCTTCTATGCCTTTTATAATCTCTCATATCCTAAAGCTATGATTTGCTATGTAATAATTTTTTGCTAACATAAATAAAATTTTAATTCATTAAATGGAAACATAAAATTTATTTTCCCTTATTTCTTGTCCAGTTATAGTATTTAACAAAAATAGGTGGATGAATGGTTTTAATTGGACATCCAAACTGCTACAAACTAAAGATAGGCAAGGATACTTGACATTTATCAGTTTTGGAATGAGTTTTGAATTTTTAAATTTCCCTGCCAAACCCAAGTAAATCTGTTCTGAAGTCTCAGTTCATATTTTTATGAGCATTTAAATGGAAACAAATAAACAAAAAAGAAAAAAAATCCTTCCCAATTTACTTTCAACCTTCAGAAACTAAAGGACTAGAACTTTAATTTTATTGTTTTAGAATTATTCATGTGACCCAAACCTGCAGTGATACATTATGAATCAGAGGCATAGCTGACTAAAACCACACTTGAGTTATATTCTAAAAAGCCTGAGACTAGGTTTAGGGGGTTTCCTAGATGTTATTTACATATCAATAACTAAGACAATTGATTACTTTATAAACAGTCAAATTGAATTGATCAAAGAGACATTTTAATCATTAAGACAAAACTGTAAGATGAACTGTTCAACCCTGTATTGATAACTAAGTACTTAGCAGTGATATTGTTCAGAATCACTGCTTTGCTACAAATTGACCAAATCCATTGCCTAAAGCAATGTCTATTTGTAAACACAGATCAATGAAGACCTTGTCGGGTTATTGTGGTTATCTGATTTAAAATAAGCTTAAGAAGGAAGAAAACATGTGCTTAATAGATCCTTTCTGATAATAAAGACTTGTCAGTAATTAATAACCATGTTTTATTGGGTTTCTGCTTAATCTGTGCTATCAAAGTATGTGACTGTTTACATTCCCAAAGCTATACAAATTTTAGAAAATTGTTGTCTTAATCAATAATGGTATAAGTAGCAATGGGTTAGGTTCTGTAATAGTAAAAACATTAATTAATTTAATTATATAGTCATGAACCTTAAATGAACAAAATTTATTACGAGAGTCAAGCACATTTTTCATAATTTAGATATTAAAAGTGGAGAGCAAACATCCACTAGTTTCTACTGTAATTCTCCCCTTCATTTGACGTGTTAGGCCATTGATCTGTGTCAAATCATGAGGACTATAATTCTGTTCTATTTAATGAAGACAGTGCTTTATTGTCTGCAGAATCAGCACACTGGAGTTACTACCGATTCCCATCTAAAACTCTAATAGGCACTCATTGACTTCTGAAGAGCAATACAGAGTGGCTAATCTCCACTTAGCATTGGCTAAAAAGTGTTGCACTTAACAATATAGGGGAGCCGCCAGAGTGTTGTGGTTAGGGTGTAGCTGCCCCCTAGGTGAGATTCAGCAAAACCTGACAGAGGTGGGCCCACAGGGATAGTGTAGAAAATCATATTCCATGTCGGTGCTTTGGGATTGTTCATGGTCTCCCCAGGCATAAGCTCAGCTTAGTAGAGTAATACACACAAGGGACTTTTCTTATGTCTCCATGTTCAGAAAGATGAGATATAAGAAACCCCCAGAATATAAAAAACAAGTGTGGGTTTATTATTGTCACACAGTTTTAATTGTATTGGTTTTAGTATCAATTTCTAAGCAAGCTATTAAAACTCTGTATATATTTTATGGTTTTTTTTTTGTCCAAACAGAATAAAATTTTGGATATCTACAAGTTTCTCAATTGTCCCATTGCCAAGCAATCAAAATTGATTGGAGCAAGACAAAGCAAAAAATAATTCTTTTTTTAAAATCCATGGTTCTGACATTATTCTCATCTCACTTTGTAGAAAATAAGAAGTCAAACTCTAAGGACTGGAGGAGTGTACTTAAGATCTACTAGTCAAAAGTCATATAATTTGATTCTACGAAATAAAGTGTTGATTTAATGCATTTTTAAATTCTTCCAAAGAGAAGGAACTCTCCCATTAAAAAATATTTTCCTTATATTAAGCTGTAATGAGTCTCCTTAAAGTCTTTCAGCTGAAATTAAATTCAGGCATTCTTCGCAGGACTCAAAGCCCCTTTCTTCACTCGCAGGAGTGTTGGCTGCTGGTGGTTTACTGCTGAGTCCTTCCTCAGAAATTACTCACAGCCAAAGGGATCACCTTGTCCAGGCTTATCTTCTCCCCAGGGTATGCCCTCATCCAATGAATATTTCATTGCGGTATGTGTGGTAGGGGGAGGGTGGTGTAAATCAACATCCCTTACCTTATTTCTAGACAGGCTAGTTAAGCTTGGAGATCATGGCGGAGTGCACTAAGCTCCATCTGCGAACTCTGCAGTTTAATTTTTACATCACCTGTTGCTTTCCTGTGCTCTTACAGGTGTTTTCCCACACATGTGTCGGGTTGAAGCTTGCACAGAAATATGCATCTCAGATTACATTTTGTGTAGTCTTGCTGACCAGGTCTACTCATTTAAGCATGACCTAGATATTCAGAGCAATCAGTGGTCATTTTTTCATTTTCCATGCACGTATCATTTTAATATATGGTTTCATACTGCAATTCATTTGAGCAGTTAACCCCTTCAGTCAATAAACTAAATCCATGATTTGGGAATTCAGATTTTCAGAACTTTGTGGCTGATTGTATATAAATTACTACTGGTATTTCCCATTCCTGTACCAGTGCTCTGCATGTCCTCTTGCAATGTGCCATTGCCATTTCTTCCATCCCGAAATGGGTTTGGTCTCCTTTGCTTTAGCTGCTGGGACATAAAGAAAGCTGACAGAAAACAGAAGTTTACAGTGTTCACACTGGAGTTTGCCCTAACTCATTACACTTCTGAAGCATGGGAGAACTATGTTAGGAGGCCCCAGCTTATCTACTTGGGGCACAGATGTTACATGAAGCAGCGATAAGACACTGCAGACCAGCCAGTCTGCTGAAGGGCTAGAGGATGGCGTTCCAGACCACCTAGCCCCAGCCTATGTACCCAACCCACAAAGCTATGCCAAATAATGGGTGTCTCTGGTTTGAAATCACCATGTTTTGTTTCCATTTACAAAAGCTAACAAATACAAGCTCTTTATATAGGCATGATTTTGTGTTGATGCTTTCTGCCAGCTGTTTTAAGGGTCATGCAGGTGCATCCTCTGAAGATACAGAGTTGCAGTGTTAAAAATGTGGTGTGTTGACTGAGGTTTATTGTCAAATGCTGGTCAATATAAAGCAGGTACATGGGAATCAGAGTGAATGAGTGACATCGGAAACATGAAGCAAGGGAATTTTTGCATATTTTATAGATCGGTTTAGTTTCTAAAAGCCAGAAGCAGGGCCTTCAGTGGCATGCCCCAAAGTATATTATGTATAATACTAGTTCAAAGGAATGTGAATAAAAAATGTGAATAAAAAACATATTGGGACTCAGGGAATATCCTGTTACTATGTTGTACGTAGGACTGAGAGACAAGAGGACTAGAGTTGCTGCCTTTGTCTGTCTATTTATTAATTTACTTCTTCATTGAAGTTTGCAACTAAATGTGAGACACCAATAATAATGGAATTTGGAAAGGAGGATAAACAGAATATATGGGACTCTGTACTGTCCATCCAATTATTCTGTAAACCTAAAATCGTAAAAATTTATTCTAAACATTGCAATTAGTCATTAGTTAGGGAAAATAATGTAAAAATAAAATAGCATTTTTTCTCCTTTGTTAATATTAACACGTATTAGGAAGAGAACACCATGAATGAAAGATGGTCTTTAGTTACCAAAAACCATGTTAAAAGATTATCATCTGTTAAAAGTATCGATTCTGGGTGGCACTGTGGCTTAGCTGGTAAAGCTGCCACCTGCAGTGCCAGCTTCCCACATGGGCCCCAGTTCAAGACCTGGCTGCCCCATTTCCAATCCAGCTCTCTGCTATGGCCTGAGAAAGCAATAGAAGATGGCCCAAGTCCTTGGGCCCCTGCACCTGCATAGGGAACCCAGAGAAAGCTCCTGGCTCCTGGCTTTGGATCAGCACAGCTCTAGCCAGCCGTTGAGGCCAACTGAGGTGTCGACCAGTGAATGGAAGACCTCTCTCTCCCTCTCTCCTTCTCTCCCTCTCTCCTTCTCTCCCTCTCTCTCTCTACCTCTGCCTCTGCCTCTCTGTAACTTTGCCTTTCAAATAAATATATAAATCTCTAAAAAATGTATTGATTCATGAGAAATCTTCCAGTGGGTGTAAAGATAGGTGAGGCAAAGGCAAGCAAATTATTTGTTATATTTCATATGAAAAAATCTTTCTCATTCTCCACGATTTTAAATAGAGGTTTTGGTTAAAGATTTCTTAGGGTTACAGAGTTAAAAATAGCTTCTGCCATTCAAGTTTGTTCTGAAGTTACCACAAAGAACAAAGACTTTCATGGCCATTTGGGAATATAGTAACTAAAGTGGTTGGCTCATTTTCAAAGTATTATGTTTGCTCTCTCAAAGCCACTTTGGACATGACACAGATTATAAATCTAATTTTAAGAAGTAAAAGTAAAACCAACTAAGAAAATGACAGACTCTTAACTACGTACAAGTATTTATTAAATTTACTTTAAAATTTTCAGAGGATACTGCCCCCATACAGCTAATATATTAATATGCAAAGTGATCTTATAAAAGATTATGTACTATAAAAACTAATAAATATTAAAGAAAATGAATCAGAAGGTAATGCCCTTGTCTGGGGCCAAGTCTAAGCTGGGTGCAGGTTCCTTTCCCAGCTGCTCCTCTTCCTATCCAGCTCTCTGCTTATCTGCTTATGTCCTGGAAAAGCAGTGAAAGATGGCCCAAGTGCTTGGGACTCTTCACCTACATGGGAGACTCAAAAGAAACTTCTGGCTCCTGGCTTTTGTCTGTCCCTGCCCTAGCTGTTGCAGCCATTTGGAAAGTGAACCAGCAGAGGAAAGACTTTTCTCTCTGCCTCTTCCTCCCTCTTGCTTCTCAAATAAACAACAACAAAAAAAAAATCTTTTAAAAATGAAAATAATGCTCTAGTTTGATGTTCAATTGTTTAAAAAAAAATGGGGCCAGTATTGTGGTATACATGTAAGGACGCTGCATCAATATGGCCATCAGTTGTGTTCCAGCTGCTCCACACCTGATCCAGCTCCCTTAAAATGGCCTGGGAAAGCAGTGGAAGATGGATCAAGCAGTTGGGCCTCTACCACCCACTTGGGAGACCTGCATGCAGCTCTTGGCTCCCGACTTTGACCTGGCTAAGCACTTGCCATTGCAGCCACCCGGGGAGTGAATGAGCAAATGGAAGATCTCTTTCTCTTTCTCTGCCTCTGTATCTCTGACTTTCAAATAAATAAATCTTTTAATTAAATATACAATTTTTTTTAAAAGATCTACTTAGAACAGTCCTGAGCTAAGGATAGTTTTCACTTTGGAATACAAGATTTGTGTGCATGCACTCTGATTCTTTAGGACATTTTGGAATTGGTCGTCTGCCATGATCAATTGCATTGGGTTAAACATAAATCCATGTGGAAGTATAGACATAGTACTTTTAAATTTTAACATGAGAACTACCAACATGAATAGTTTCTCTACCAAGGCCAATTTTCAACTATACTGTGGTAAATTATACAAGTTTCATATAAGATTCTGCATTTCTGTTAACTGCTAACAAAGAAATCGCTTAATGGATGAAAACAGAAACAGCTTTGGGAACTGTATGGCATTATGCAGAACAATAGTACCCTTCAACTACATTTCATCACAGTTATCGCTTTGTACTATTTTTTAATATTTGAACTATGGAAAAGCTTAAAAGTTAACATTCATACTGCATTAATGTTGAATGAAATGATTGTTTTGTTCTGATCTGCTGTTGAGTAGATTTAGGCAAAAAAAAAAAAAAAAGAGAGAGAAAAAGAATAGGAAAAAAAGAGCTAGTTTAGGTATCCCACTAGGATACCCTTAGCTTTTATTAGCTTCTGTATTGAGAGCAAAACAGGCAGTTTAAGAAAGGAAATAATAGAGTTTCATTCCAGTATCTTAAGTTTGGAACTCATTTGCAAAATTTTAGCAGTATTTCCATTAAAACACAAGTCCACAGAAACTAGGTACCAATTAGCCTGCAAAGCCATGCCTCCCCCTTTAATTTCCTCTGCTTAACCCATGATTTAATTCCTTTCCATGTTAGTATTAGCAACATATCACCTTTGATCCTCTACTGTAATAAAACTAGATGACTTATTTAAAGAAAGCAAAAACCCATATACATTTTGTATGCAAATAATCCATGTAAAATTTCACAGGTATTATTTATATAGAAACTTGACAATTTTATGTGGAATAAGAAAGTACTTTCATCCTTTTCTGTGAACATTATTTAGACTGGAAATGTTCCTGTAATTGGCAGTAACATACAGAAAAGATATATGGCTTGATGGGAGGCATTAAACACTCATATTGGGAACTGGATAAAGACCAAGATCCTACAAAGTAAGCTGTAAGTTCATGCCTGAATCGTATGGCTTCAAAAAATAAATATGTCATTTAATTTATCCTTAATTTGTGTTGGATATGTTTAAACAGCTTATTCAAAGATGCAACGTAATGAGAAAATTGTTAGCTTTTATATTCATGCAGACTGAGGTTGGAATTCTGCCACAGGTCGCTCAGCAGCCTTGCGTTGGTTACCACATCTTCTTCTATTTCTATATATGTATTTGAATATTTGACAATTCTAGTTAAGAAGTTGACCGAAAGAAATTTAATTACAGTCTTGAAAGACAGAGAATAATTAATATTATTAGCAAATCATTAATTTTAAAACCATTAGTATCTGTTTGCAATAATAACTGAAGAGTATACACCTTTGACAGTAATAGAATTCAACTTTGGTTCCTTGTCATGTTATTTTATGATTTCTGAACTAATAATCCTTGTGAAATGGTTATGAGCACTTAGCAGACACAATAAAATTCACTTTACTAAACACTCCACACACGCAGGACAGGTTTTGCTTACTTAAGTCCTGAATATGATTGCTTTAGTATAACTCGAGATATATTTGGCTCAGCTGTAAGTATAAGCTACTAGTGCTACTAAAGCTACTACTACTATCCAACATCTCTCAGGTGATAGTACAGACATGCGAAACTCAATCTGGTAATACTGACTTTATCTGTGACGTTCATGACCAAAAAATAACTCTACAGCCTGCTGTGTGCTCATTACTATCTTTGAAAATGTTTACCACGAATTGTTTAATTACTTAAATGGCAGCCAAACCCTAGGAACAAACTACAGAGATAACAGGAGCTTAATTTTATAGTAACAACTCCTGGACATCAAGGTGAGAATACAACTTTTGGAACCATGGAGTCTTTTCTGCAAAGAAACACCACAAAGCTGTTATCTGCTTTGGGCCCTTTGTCCTTTGATGTTACCTCTGGCATCTCTTAGCCTGGATAATTTCATTACTTGTTTTCAATTTTAAAAATTAAAAAAAAAAATGGTGAAATTCCTCTTTTCTTTTCTTTCTTTTTTTTCCCCTATTTCTTTTTTTTTATTTTATTTTTTTATTTAGTGAATATAAATTTCCAAAGTACAGCTCATGGATTACAAAGGCTTCCCCCCCCATAATATCCTCCCCACCCGCAACCCTCCCCCCTCCCACTCGCTCTCCCCTTCCATTCCCATCAAGATTCATTTTCAATTCTCTTTATATATAGAAATTCAGTTTAGTATATATATAGATTTCAACAGTTTGTCCTCCCATAGCAACACAAAGTGAAAAAAATACTGTTGGAGTACTAGTCATAGCATTAAATAACAGTGTACATCACATTAATGACCGAGATTCTGCAAGATATTTTTTTTAAAAAAAGATTGATTATTTTTCTATGTAATTTCCAATTTAAAATCAAGGTTTTTTTTTTTCATTTTCAATTATCTTTATATACAGAAGATCGCTTCAGTATATACTAAGCAAAGCTTTCATCAGTTTGCACCCACACATAACCACAAAGTGTAAAAATACTGTTTCAGTACTAGCTATATCATTACTTCACCTTTGACAACCTATTAAGAACAGGTCCCACATGGGACGCAAGTACACAGTGACTCCTGATGTTGATTTAACAATTTAACACTCTTGTTTATGGCATCAGTAATCTCCCTAGGCTCTAGCCATGAGTTGCCGAGGCTATGGAAGCCTTCAGGGTTCGCCGACTTCGATCCCATTCCGACAAGGCCTTAGTCAAAGTGGAAGTTCTCTCCTCCCTCCAGAGAAAGTCACCTCCTACCTTGATGGCCCCGTTCTTTCCACTGGGATCACACTCGCTGAGATCCTTCATTTAGGTCTTCTTCTTCTTCATCTTTTTTTTTTCCCCAGCGTGTCTTGGCTTTCCATGCCTAAAATACTCTCATAGGCTCTTGAGCCAGATCCGAATGCCTTAAGGGCTGATTCTGAGGCAAGAGTGCTATTTAGGACATCTGTCATTCTATGAGTCTGCTGTGTATCCTGCTTCCCATGTTGGATCCTTCTCTCCCCCCACCTTTTTTTTTAATCAGTTAGTATTAGCAGACATTAATCTTGTTTGTGTGATTCCTTTGACTCTTAGGCCTATCAGTGTGATCAGTTGTGAACTGAAATTGATCACCTGGGTTGGTAAGATGGCATTGGTACATGCCAACTTGATGGGATTGTATTGGAATCCCCTGGAACTTTTCTAACTTCATCATTTGGGGCAAATCCAATTGAGCATGTCCCCTATTATACATCTCCTCCCTCTCCTTTTCTCATTCTTATATTTAACAGGGATCACTTTTCAGTTAAGATTTAGACACCTCAGAATAATTGTGTGTTAATTACAAAGTTTACAAAAAAAATACTAAAATAAAGTGTTACATTGTACATCAACAGTCAGCACCATAGCTGATCAAGTCACTATTTCTCATAGTGTCCATTACACTTCCACAGGATACCCTTTGGTGCTCAGTTAGTTGTCGCCGATCAGGGAAAACAAATGATATTTGTTTCTTTGGGACTGGCTTAATTCACTTAGCATGATGCTTTCCAGATTGCTCCATTTTGATGCAAATGACTGGGTTTCATTGTTTTTGACTGCTGTATAGTATTCCATAGTGTACATGTCCCATAGTTTCTTTATCCAGTCTACTGTTGATGGGCATTTGGGTTGGTTCCAGGTCTTAGCTATTGTGAATTGAGCTGCAATAAACATTAATGTGCAGATGGCTTTTTTGTTTGCCAATTTAATTTCTTTTGGGTAAATTCCAAGGACTGGGATGGCTGGGTTGAATGGTAGGGTTATATTCAGGTTTCTGAGGAATCTCCAGACTAACTTCCATAGTGGCTTAACCAGTTTGCATTCCCACCAACAGTGAGTTAGTGTCCCTTTTTCCCCACATCCTCTCCAGCATCTATTGTTGGTAGATTTCTGAATGTGGGCCATTCTAACCGGGGTGAGGTGAAACCTCATTGTGGTTTTGATTTGCATTTCTCTGATGGCTAGTGATCTTGAACATTTTTTCATGTGTCTGTTGGCCATTTGGATTTCCTCTTTTGAAAAATGTCTGTTGAGGTCTTTGGCCCATCTCTTAAGTGGGTTGTTTGTTTTGATGTTGTGGAGTTTCTTGATTTCTTTGTAGATTCTGGTTATCAACCCTTTATCTGTTGCATAGTTTGCAAATATTTTTTCCCATTCTGTCAGTTTCCTATTCACTTTCCTGACTGTTTCTTTTGCAGTACAGAAACTTCTCAGTTTGATGCAATCCCAATAGTTAATTTTGGCTTTGACTGCCTGTGCTCCTGGGGTATTTTCCAAGAAGTCTTTACCTGTGCCTATATCTTGCAAGGTTTCTCCAATGCTCTCTAATAATTTGATGGTGTCTGGTCGTAGATTTAAGTTTTTGATCCATGTTGAGTGAATTTTTGTGTAAGGTGAAAGGTAGGGATCTTGCTTCATGATTCTGCATGTGGAAATCCAATTTTCCCAGCACCATTTATTGAATAGGCTGTCCTTACTCCAGGGATTGGTTTTGGATCCTTGATCAAATATGAGTTGGCTGTAGATGTTTGGGTTGATTTCTGGTATTTCTATTCTGTTCCATTGGTCGATCCATCTGTTTCTGTACCAGTACCATGCTGTTTTGATAACTACTGCCCTGTAGTATGTCCTGAAATCTGGTATTGTGATGCCTCCGGCTTTGTTTTTGTTGTATAGGATTGCTTTGGCTATTCGAGGTCTTCTGTGTCTCCATATGAATTTCAGCATCATTTTTTCCAGATCTGAGAAGAATGTCTTTGGTATCTTGATTGGTATTGCATTGAATGTATAAATTGCTTTTGGGAGAATGGACATTTTGATGATGTTGATTCTTCCAATCCATGAACATGGAAGATTCCTCCATTTTTTGGTATCCTCTTCTATTTCTTTCTTTAAGGTTTTGTAGTTTTCATCGTAGAGATCTTTAACGTCCTTGGTTAAGTTTATTCCAAGGTATTTGATTGTTTTTGTAGCTATTGTGAATGGGATTGATCTTAGAAGTTCTTCCTCAGCCATGGCATTGCCTGTGTATACAAAGGCTGTTGATTTTTGTGCATTGATTTTATATCCTGCTACTTTGCCAAACTCTTCTATGAGTTCCAATAGTCTCTTAGTAGAGTTCTTTGGGTCCCCTAAATAAAGAATCATATCATCTGCAAAGAGGGATAGTTTGAGTTTTTCCTTCCCAATTTGTATCCCTTTAATTTCTTTTTCTTGCCTAATTGCTCTGGCTAGAACTTCCAGAACTATATTGAATAGCAGTGGTGAGAGTGGGCATCCCTGTCTGGTACCCGATCTCAGCGGAAATGCTTCCAACTTTTCCCCATTCAATAGGATACTGGCCGTAGGTTTTTCATAAATTGCTTTGATTGTATTGAGGAATGTTCCTTCCATACCCAGTTTGCTTAGGGTTTTCATCATGAAAGGGTGTTGTATTTTATCAAATGCTTTCTCTGCGTCTATTGAGAGAATCATATGGTTTTTCTTCTGCAGTCTGTTAATGTGGTGTATCACGTTGATTGTTTTGTGAACATTGAACCATCCCTGCATACCAGGGATAAATCCCACTTGGTCTGGGTGGATGATCTTTCTAATGTGATGTTGCATTCTATTGGCCAGAATTTTATTGAGGATTTTTGCATCTCCCGCTCTTTTTTCATTTCTGTTGGCATGGTATATCTTTTTCCAGCCTTTCACTTTCAGTCTGTGTGCATCTTTGTTAGAAAGATGTGTTTCTTGTAAGCAGCAGATAGATGGGTTTTGTTCTTTAACCCAATCAGCCAATCGGTGTCTTTTAACTGGATTGTTCAGGCCTTTAACGTTTAATGTGACTATCGATAAGTAGTAACTTTGCCCTATCATTTTTGGGTTTCCTGTGATCTTTTGCTGTGAGGTTTCCTTCCTTTACCTTCTTTCATATTGGTGACCCCGTTTCTGTGTTTCTGTGTGTATATCACATCTTTAAGCATCTTTTGCAGGGCTGGACGAGTGGCGACGAATTCTTTCAATTTCTGTTTGCTGTGAAAGGTCTTTCTTTCACCTTCATTCACAAATGAGAGCTTTGCAGGATATAATATTCTGGGCTGGCAGTTTTTCTCTCTTAGTACCTGGGCTATATCTTGCCATTCCCTCCTCGCTTGTAAGGTTTCTGATGAGAAGTCAGCTGTGAGTCTAATTGGGGATCCTCTGAGAGTGGTCTGATGTTTCTCTCTTGCACCTTTTAGAATCTTTTCTTTATGTTTCACTGTGGTGAGTTTGATTACAACATGTCGTGGTGAGGATCTCTTTTGGTCATGTTTATTAGGGGTTCTATGAGCTTCCTGTACTAAGATGTCTCTGTCCTTCTCCAAATCTGGGAAGTTTTCTGCTAGTATCTCACTAAAAAGGCCTTCTAATCCTTTCTCCCTCTCCATGCCTTCAGGAACTCCTAGGACCCGAATGTTCGGTTTTTTAATAGTATCCTGTAGATTCCCAACAATATTATTTAGATTTCTAATTTCCTCTTCTTTTCTTTGGTTTGCCTGTTTCCTTTCCTGTTCTCTGTCTTCTAATTCCGATATTCTCTCTTCTGCTTCCCCCATTCTGTTTTTAAGGCTCTCTAATGTGTTTGTCATTTGATCTATTGAATTCTTCATTTCATTATGGTTTCTTGTCACTATCACTGTTTCTTGTTCTACTAGTTGTTTCATTTCATTTTGATTCCTCCTTAATATTTCATTTTCGCGAGAGAGATTTTCTATCTTGTCCATTAAGGATTTCTGTAGTTCAAGAATTTGTTTTTGAGAGCTTCTTAATGATCTTACCAATTTTTTGAGATCTGCTTCTTGCATTTCTTCTATCTCATCATCTTCATAATCTTGAATTGCGGTGTCTTTTTCATTTGGGGGCATTATAGTGTCTTCCTTGCTCTTGTTGCCTTGGTTTCTACGTTTGTTTGGCATCTTGGAGGTGTTGCCAAAGAGCTCTGATTCTTCAGTGTTGCCTAGGCTAAGGAGTTTGTTTTACTTATGTAAAGTAAGTGGTCCCTGCTCTTTGTCTTTCTGGGGTTTGTAAGGAGAGTGCAGAGAGAGGCTAGTGTCCCAGCTGGTTCCCCCCCCTTTTTTTTTTCTTCCAGTCGGCCTGGTGTAGCTCCCCCTCCCCACCGCGTGAGCTCCGACCACGGTCTAACCTTCACGGCCAATGTCTCCCGGTTACCTTTGCTTCCTGCGCCGGGGCTCAAATTCTGTGGGTGGGCCGTGTCCGTGGCGCCCCTCTGTGCGGGTCGGGTCGGGTTGGGTCGGTGCGGCGCGGCACGGCGCGGCTGGGCACTGCTAGGTGCGGCTCAGAGTTAGCGAAAGAGAGAGAGACAGAGTAAAAGGTCTCCCTTCTGTTGGTTCACCCCCCAAATGGCCGCTACGGCCGGCACGCTGCATCGATCCGAAGCCAGGAGCCAGGTGCTTCCTCTTGGTCTCCCATGCGGGTGCAGGGCCCAAGGACTTGGGCCATCCTCCACTGCCTTCCCGGGCCACAGCAGAGAGCTGGGCTGGAAGTGAAACAACTGGGACAGAATCCAGCGCCCCAACCGGACTAGAACCTGGGGTGCTGGCGCTGCAGGCACAGGATTAGCCAAGTGAGCCACGGCACCAGCCAAAGTTCCTCTTTTCAAGAACACAAGTCTTGAGATGTCATTACTTTTTTTTAAAGTTTTCATTCACTGAAGAATGATGAAACGTTGCTTAAGATGATTTCCAAACCAAAACCAAACCAAACCAAATAAGCGAGCAAATCTTTGCTAAACAGATAAGTACATGTGTCTGTTTCATAAGAAAACAAATAGATGCATTAACATGTTAAGAAAATTATCCGTAGCTATGAGTTTGCCCAGTAATTCTGAGGGAGAAAATGCAGGAGTAGAAATAGAAAAAATCCACCATTTAAAGTTCTGCTCTAATTATGAAACATTTTCCTTAAATCAACACTTTATAGTTGAAACTCAAATAAGATCAAAAGTTGCATGTGAGCAGGAGATTGAGCTTCTCATGTGGATGACTTCGCACAGTCCATTGCACAGAGTAGATACTCAATAAATAATTATTGATTAAACTACTCTAGCGGTTCCCAGGCTGAGCGCACATTCGTATCACTTGGGAGACTTTTTGTAAAATGCCAGATATCAATGCCTATGCAAAACAAGTGCAATTTTTGATGAGGGTAAATACTTCTGCTCAAAATGACCAAACTGTACTCTCAAATTCTTTTTCGTCTCCTTCCTCTCAGATTCTTCCCAGCTTTCACTTATTCCCAACTGTTTCATCGCTACTGAAATTTTACTCCACAGTTGTAAACTACTTCAGTCATCACCAGGATAAAGCAAAATGGTGCCAGCATACAACTTTAACTGTTATTATCTCTCTCCCTTACATCTCGGAAAAGTTTATTGAAAGAGGAATCCATATTTCTATCAGCATTTTTTCCTGTTTGGGGTAGCCTGGCCCCAGTTAGCACCTTTGTCATAACTTAAGTTTTTCCTAAAATAAGGACAAACTGATTCAGAGCCCTTTGGTTTTTCTTCTGTATTAAAACTCCAGATACAATAAGCTAATACTCATCCAAACCATATTACTTTAATATATAAAACTCTACATTGCTACCCTTTTCCTGTGAATGCAGCCCAAGTTCATTTGCAGGTAGTGCTAGACCATCATTGATCTTACATTCTCTTTGTTTCCTTTCCTGCCACACCGTCTCTCACCTTGGATATCCTGAGTTGCCTGTCGCTCCCATGTTCATAGTCTTCTCCCTCCCTCAACTTTGTATTTTGCCATTATTGTTGCCTAGAGGCCTGTTTTTCCACAGGGGAACTCACCCTTTAAACTTCAGTTTAGATGTTATCCTAGGGTGCCTTTGCTGAAACCTTATTTTGGACTTTGTTCTACTCCTTTGTCTACATGGAGAACTAAGTATAGGTTGCCCTTGGATTGAGCCTTGGCTCTGAGGCTGGAAAGAAATATAGGAAAAGATAACACAAGATATTGTGTTTAGGGTAGGAAATTTGGAGTTTTAACTTTGAGATTTTAATCTCCTAGGAAATTGGCAGCCATTGAGTATTCATGGGCAAGAGGGTGAGAATAGTACTCCTTTGCTTTCATAAGACTGAGCTTCCTGCCTTAAAACATTTTGTTATTATTTCCAAATGGCAAAACCAGTAGATTGTCAGACAGATGTGATCAAACAGAAAATTTGTTTCAGTTCCTGAAAGTAGGGGGTACATCACAACACCACAGACCATGGAATGAGCATGAGGGAGCACATACAGAGTAGCACTGAGCTTGGTCAAGAGTTGAAAGAAGGGGAAACTTGGGGCAGGAAACTTTATTGTGGTTTTTGTGGGAGGAACAGGTTGGATCAGGTAAGCAGGCTTAAGATTGGCTATTTTGAATTTCTGTGAGCTCTGGTACATAGGCATTGTCACACATTGTGTTACACATGACCCTGGGATGATAAGCCACAGTGTAAGAACACACTAAAGAACATGGTGGGAGATGCAGGCTCTGGGTTGTTGGTGTTTAAAATGTTTACCATCTACTGGAACTGGCTAATTCTGGGCAGAGAATAGGGAAGGGTTAGTCCCTCTAGAATCAATCAGCTCCTAAGTGTCAAAGCACTGGAATATAGAAAATAAAAGAGGTGGTTGATAAAATGGGTTTTGTCATGTTTTGACATCATTTAAAGAAATTTGAGGTGTTAGTTCAGGAAATCTTTAAAGAGTAGAGTATAAGTTTCCCTAAACATTATAGAAAATATTTCACCATGACACTATAAAACAATACCACAAGTAGTAGTATAAGGGGTCCTTGTGGGCTAGCCCATAGTAAGTACATTGACTTTTTATGTGGAATTACTTAAAAAAAAATATATTTGATTTTTCTGGGATCTCTAACAGTATTCTGGTAGATTTGAAAAGTGTGCTAACTGTACAATGTGTGTGTAGATATAGATAGAGATATATCACCTATATCTATTTATCTCACAAA
This sequence comes from Lepus europaeus, assembly GCF_033115175.1. Lineage (NCBI taxonomy): Eukaryota > Metazoa > Chordata > Mammalia > Lagomorpha > Leporidae > Lepus > Lepus europaeus. Next base: position 15,109,708 of record NC_084840.1, on the reverse strand, counting down.
CATATTCACAAGGAAGTTATATTTTACTCCATTTTGCTATGAACTTTTTGAAGGATACAAACTGGCACCCATTTGGGGTGGCAGCATTGCAGGCAGTTGCCTAACCTGCTACTCCAAATGCTAGCACCCAGATGTTAATGTATTTTTTTTCTCAGGTCAAGTTGGCAGTTGCTGAACTTACATGGTTGGAGGGTATATGATCATTAATATAGTAAACTATTTGCAAGTGTCAGTGATATTTGTGCATGAACCAGGGAGAAGCATGTTTATGGTGATGATGGTTAGAGATACAGTGCAAGGGTTATGGTGAAATTTGGAAGAAATAATAGGAGAGGTACTGGAATGGGTACTTTTCTCCTCAGTGGTCTAGAAACTATGAGAGGCAATTGTCCCCTGGAGAAAGCAATAAACTTCATTAGTTTGGGGGATGGCAAAGACAGTAGTAACGGCTAACATATGCCTCTTGAGGTAGGGACTTACAGGCATGATGTTTTTGTCATAGAGCAATGATTATACCAGCATCATGGGCTAAAAAGACAATAAGCCTAAGGGATGTAATAGAATCCCAAATATCATAGGAAGAAAAGCAATAAATATCCTGTGTCCAGTTCCTCATGATCTTAGGAGATGGAATATGTGGGTGTCCTTGGGATGATGAATTGAGGGTCCTCGGTGAAGTCAGCCCTGATGCTGGGGGAGAATTTGTTCCCAGTGGCAACATCTGGGTCTGGGGTAATGTCACCTGGGCCGTGTGACTGAGAATCTCTGCACTTTGGTTAACATGAGTCCTTGTGTGTGTGTGTCTCTATGGTTTTTTATACTGAGCTATTTTTGTCATTTGGAGGCAACATTGGGCATGGGGGCGTTGACTTGAAAATATCTTTTAACTCAGGAGGCTTGTGGGTACATAGCTAGCAAAGGTGATGCTCTCTAATAGACAAGAGCGGTGGGACCCCTTTAAGGATGGCCAAATCTAAAAGTTCCCAATAGTTTAAGGCTTTATTTAGATAACTGTTGGGGGAGACTTTTATAAGTAGGTTTCCATTTAGTTGGTCTCATTTGGTCAGGCTGTTTGTTTATTAAAATATATGTGTCAGAGTCTGGAGCTTTAACATTACTCTGTAGGCAGGCACTCTGACTTGGCCAGTGCTTATAGTATTATAAGCCCTTTGCTTGATTGTTGGCTTGGTTGGTCAAGGATGATCTGACAGGGTTCTTGGGTTTATGTTATGAAGCTCGGTGGTTTGTGGGCCTCAACACTTGCTAAGTTTGGTTGAAACAATGGCTTGTTTGGGTGACTTTAGTCTCTCAATTAGAAACCAGTTAAGGCACCCATACCAATATTAATGAGACTACTAGTTGACAGAATGGCATGTAGTCGTATTTGACAAGAGTATTTTTAATGTTCTTTGTATTTTTTTCTTTTTAGGTTTTCTTTTTATTTGGTTAAAAATATTTATTTGAAAGGCAAGGTGAGAGGGAGAGAGCAAGAGTGGAGCGAGAGAGTAATAGGGAGAGAGAAGGAGAGCGAGATTTTCCATTCACTGGTTCACTGCCCAGTGAACACAATGGCTGGGTCTGGGCCAAGCCAAACCCAGGATCCTGGAACACTCTCTGGATCTCCCACATATGTGGCAGGGTCCCAGCCACTGGGGCCATCTGCTGCCTTCCCAGGCATGTAAGCAGGGAGGTAGATGGAAAGTGGAACAGCTGGGATTCAAACCAACACTCTGATATGGGATGCTGGTGCCACAAATAGTAGCTTAACCCACTGTGCCACAATGGCAGCCTTTGTTTGTTTTTATCTTTTTTAAGTTTCCTGTTTATGACATTTTTACACTTTGGGTGTTTATTAAACTCCTAGTGGACTCAATTGGCTCTGACCTTGCTCTTCAGGGTGGACAAAATAGATGTCTAAGCAGTCTGATTCCACTTCAAGGAGGATGACAATGGTCTTATCAGTATTTTTCAGGCTCTGGGTTTTGAATATAAGGTCGTTGGCATGCAGATAAGCAGTAGTTCATGATCTGCCCCTTGAAATAAATGTTTGTTGTTTAAGAGACCCAGTTCTGGTGTTCTGTTACAGTAACCCAAACTGACAAAGGTTGTAAGTCAAGTGTTTGAGCCTGAGGCCAATTCTTTAATGACTACAAGTTCATAGATTTCCTAAAATTATCCTCAGAGTTAATAATTCACTCAAAAAATTCGTAGAACTTATTGAAAACAGTTATGCTTATGGTTGTTTTGGAGGTAAGCAAAGAATACAAATTTGAGCTAATGAAAGATACATAGAATGTACTCTAAAAGGGTTCCAATTGTGAAGCTTCCATTGTCCTAAAGACAAGGTTAAGGAATAGTTCCTGGTACTGATGTGTGACAGTGTGCATAGGTGTATTGCTGTTTTCAGGGTTTTTATTGGGGCTTCAGTAGATAGATATTATTAATGTATTGATTGCACACATAGTTCAATCTCCATTTCATTGTTCTGTCATTAGTCATTTATTAGCATGATTTATTAGCTGTGGGCTTGAGGGCCCATTATGAATACAAAAGACATTCCTATCTCTTGGGAAATTCTGAGGAATTTTCTCTGCTTTAGGTGAGTCCAAAGGGTTTATTACATACTTAAAAAAGTTACATAGTATCTTTCAGCTTGAGTGTCCTTGTGTGTAAAATGAAGATAAGAATAATTTTCACCACTTAGAGTTTTGATGGTGACAGAATGAATTAACACATGATACACACACATTATTATGTAATAAATGGTAAGCTACTGCTAACATTTTCTTTCTCTTCTTTGCCATAAAAATTATCATTAATTTGTTATCTGTGCTTTGGATTAATGGTGAGAAAGGGATAGATTTGATTAGCTCATTTGCATGAGTGCTTTATAAAAGAAGTTGAGGAGTGGAAAATGATTTAATCTTCAATATGACCAACTTTGATTATCTGTATAATTTTTAATCTCTTTAAGTTCTAATAATCTGATTCTCTGGACTATGTGGCATTTCTTGGTGTTTTCTCCAGAGAGAAACAATAGAGTTAAATACCCGTGAACGAGAGGTAGGCCTCTGAACTAAAAATTAAAAAAAAATGTTATCCATTAACAGAGAAGTGAAAGTAAAAATTTTATAGTTATCTCTTAATTTTTTTTCACTGGTAATTACTTCATAATTCCAAGATAAGCCATATTTTACAAGATTAATATGCTTGTACCCAAAATTAACCAATTCTTTGCAAATAGCTTCTTATATTTTTCCTTGAATTGATTATTTGGATCCTATGCATTTTCAAAGAGCACATGAGGCAAGATGGTGAAAATAAATAGAAAGTATAAGGTAAAATAAGATTAGAGGAAGTGTAAAAGATGAGTTGCATTGATGCTACTTGTGGAAACTGCCTATCTTGCATGGCCATTCCATTTTTCCTTGCCAAGTTTGACAGACACAAAAACGAGATACAACATCAAATGCACATTTAACTATATCTGTGTCAGGCACTTGACTAACAACTTGATACACATTGCCTTATTTAGCCCTCATTGTATATTTGTAGTTAGATAGTATTATGACTCCTTTTTTCCAATTAGAAAATTTAGGGAGCTTATAAATCTGTGTGCAATCCAGAAACTTTTAGAGGCATAATTTAAACCGAGAGATATCTTATTCAAAAATTTAGACTCTTTCCTTCTAAATATGCTGCTTCGGTGCCGCAGCTCACTGGGCTAATCCTCTGCCTGTGGCGCCAGAACCCCGGGTTCTATTCCTGGTTGGGGCACCGGATTCTGTCCCGGTTGCCCCTCTTCCAGTCCAGCTCTCTGCTGTGGCCCAGGAGTGCAGTAGAGGATGGCCCAAGTGCTTGGGCCCTGTACCCACATGGGAGACCAGGAGGAAGCACCTGGCTCCTGGCTTCGGATCGGCGCAGCGCCAGCCATAGCAGCCATTTGGGGGGTGAACCAATGGAAGGAAGACCTTTCTCTCTCTCTCTCTCTCTCTCTCTCACTGTCTAACTGCCTGTCAAAAAAAAAGTTATTTTTCATGACAGTGGCATAATACTGCATATTGTGCTTAGCACAGTGTTAAGCATATAGTGAGAACAAGGAAGTTTGGAAGTTATATGGCATCAAAGATTTAATAATTTAGCTATAAAGAGAGCACTGACTTGACTGGGCAGTTACTAAAGAAAAGGTGAGTTTTCAGTTCACAGTTCTGGAGGTCTTAGAACGCGGCAGTGGACCTTCTTGGCTTCAGGTGAGGGCCTCGTACAACTTCAGCTTACGTGGAAGAGCCGGTGGGGCTGAGCAGAGGGAGGGGCAGTTGCCACAAAGGGAGGTTCCAGGTTTATTGTAGGACAATTCACTCTCATGATAATTATCCCACTCTCACAGAAACTACAGTATGCCCCATGGTTACCTCTTAAAGATCCCACCACTGCTCAATACCATTACATTGGTGATTAAATTTCCACAGGAGTTTTGGCAGGGATAATCCACATCCAAACAATTGCAGACATTATGACATCGGAGGAAAATGTTGCAAATAGATGCAGCAATTGCTGTTTAAAAAATAGTTTTGGGAGTGATGTTAACAAGATAGGAAGCCCTAGCTCGCATTCTTCCAAGGAAACACTGGATTAGCAATGATACAAAAACAAAAATATTTTCATAAGATTTCTGGAAGCCAGTTAAGAAATTTTAGTATCCCAGGTAAACACAAAGTTAGGAATAGCTGCATTAAAATAGGCAGGCAGAATAATTTCACTGTACCTGCACCAATTCTTTCCACAAGCCAGCATAGGCTAGCATAGAAAGAAAGAGCCCCTGAACTTCTCTGTTGGAGTTGAAGAGTAGACCATCCATCCAACATTCTGACTTTATAGAGTTCCACCCAAGGGATTGATTTCAGTCTCACCTCTGTCTTCACTCAGAATACTGGCATGTATTGACCTAGATTGGAGGCCCTGGGCAGCTGTGAATAGCAGAAAGCAGTTCGGCCTTTGCAGGGCCCAGTACAGCTTGGTGCAATTGGGAAAAGGTACTCAATCTGATTCTTGCCTCCTGGGACGTAGGTAGAGGAGTGGAATATGATTACAACTGCCTTACTTTTTAGGAGCATCTAAAGGCCTTGTTTCTGCCTACCTCACTCCTCACTTGGAGGCCTGGAGCAGCAGAGAGCAGTGGCAAGCAGTGGCTACTTCACAGCAGATGGCATGGCATGGCGTGATTAGGAGATGATGCTCAATCCGAGAATTGTCCACCAGACAGGGAAAAATTGCTATGTACCTCAAATTCTCTGGCTTTTCTGAGCACAGCTGAGGAAATTGCTATTATTTCTCCTCTAACCTCCCCCAGAATGAGATAGAGAGGTAGAGCGATAGAGCGAGAGAGAGTGAGAGAGAGAGAGAGAGAGAGGAAGAAGAGAAGAGAAAGAGGAGGTGGATCCTGCAACAGCTCTCTGGAGCACTGCCTGCAGGACTGAGAACTGTCTACAATGATCAGATATGTGGATGGGGGCTGCAGGCTGCTGGTGAGAAGCAGAGAATGGAACAACCTGCAACTGCAGAACCAGAGAACTTGCAGAGCCACAGACACCAGTGTGATCACAGACGTAATGAGTTCTATTTGAAAATTCCTCTAATTAGGAATTTGCATGTACAGATCCAGAAAAAACACATTCCTAGGAAAGGTTTAAGAAGATTCCAGATTCTCGAGCTGGGCTAACGGAAGAAATTCTTCCTCTGCACAAAGTTACTCTAAAAGACTAACAGAGATGGCTGTTTTTCAAATGTGGAGATATGAACCATAAGGTTCACAAAACATAAACAAATAGTCAAACATGGCCGAAGCAAATGAACAAAGTAAATCTCCAGAAGCTAACCACAACAATAGGAAGTATATGATATAGCTGACAAAGAACTGAAAATAACTCATAAAGATACTCAGTGAACTCAGGAAAAGTATTTGGGAACAAAGTGAGCATTTTAACAAAGAGAAAGAGAACTTTTTTAAATGAAAAGAACAATAGCTGAATTTTAAAATTTCAGTTAGGAGTTTCAGCAGAAGACTTGATCAGATTTGATCAAAAAATAAATGAAGTCAAAGACTGGTCATTCAAGACCACTCCATCAGAGGAGCAAGAAGTCAAAAAAGTGAATTAAGGCCTCAAGGACTTATGTAGTACCATCAGCCAAACCAATATGCACATCATGAAAATCTGAGGCAGAAAGCTTACTAGCAGAAATAATGACAAAAAAAACTTCCAAAATCTGGATCAGAAATGTACTTCCACATTCAAAACTCCCAAATAGTGTCATAATAATATGAAACCAAAAAAGTCTGCACTGAGACTGGTTAAAACCAAGGATCAAAAGACAAAAATTAGAACATTTTGGAAGCATCAAGATGAAACCAACTTGGGGCTGTGGCGTAGCGGGTAAAGCCACCACCTGTAGTATCAGCATCCCATATGGGCGCCAATTTGAGTCCCTATTGCTCCACTTCTGATCCATCTCTCTGCTGTGGCCTGGGAAAGCAGTGGAAAATGGCCCACGTCCTTGGGCCCCTGCACCCACACTGGGGACCCAGAGGAAGCTCCTGCCTCTTGGCTTCAGATCAGCGCAGCTCTGGCCCTTGCAGCCAACTGGGGAGTGAACCAGCACATAGAAGACCTCTCTCTCTCTCTTTCTCTCTCTTTCTGCCTCTCCTTCTGTCTGTGTAACTCTGCCTTTCAAATAAATTAAATTAAAAAAAGATAAAAGCAGCTTGTCACAAGATAGCTTCTTAAAAGACTGTCAGAAGATTTCACAGAAGGTTGCTCAAGAAAAACTGTGTGGACCACAGGGAATCAGATCATACATTCAAACAGCTGAAAGAAAAATGTACCAATGATGAATATGTTACCTAGCAAAGTATCCTTCAGAAAGAAATGAGAGATAAAAATTTTCCTAGATAAACAAAATGGAGGAAGTTTGTCTCCATGAGACTTGCCTTAAAAGAAGTAACAAAAGGAGTTTTTCAAGATGCAGTGACTGGATGTTAAACCATATCATGAAAACATGAAAGTATAAGCTCACTGATAAATGGAATGATATAAACTATATAAACATTATAATGAATTAATATTCAATTATTCAATTTTAAATAATTCAATTGTAAATAATTGTTCAATTATTATTCAATTATTATGCAATGGTGATGCATAAACCATTTTTAATTCTGATATAGGACTAGTGAAGTGAAAGCATAAAAAAACTAACTACCATTAAACATTGATGAATACACAATAAAAATGGTATAATTTGTGACAACAACAATATGAATAGGAAGGTTACAATTTAGAATATTTGTGATTGAAGTGAAATTGTTATACATTTAAAATAGATGTTATATCGTGCCAGGGGATTCCAATTCAGTCCCATCAAGGTGGCACGTACCAATGCCATCTCACTAGTCAAAGTGATCAATTTCAGTTCACAATTGATCATAATGATAGGTCTAAGAGTCAAAGGGATCACACAAACAAGACTATTGTCTGCTAATACTAATTGATAGAATAAAAAAGGGAGAGAACGATCCAACATGGGAAGCAGGATACACAGCAGACTCATAGAATGGCAGATGTCCTAAACAGCACTCTGTCCTCAGAATCAGCCCTTAAGGCATTCAGATCTGGCTGAAGAGCCCATGAGAGTATTTCAGGCATGGAAATCCAAGACACTGTGGCAAAAATATGACCTAAATAAAAGATCTCTGTGAGTGAGATCCCAACAGAAAGAACGAGCCATCAAAGAAAGAGGTGCCTTTCTCTGAAGGGAGGAGAGAACTTCCTCTTTGACTACGGATTTGTCTAAATAAGATTGGAGTTGGCAAACTCAAGAGGCTTCCCTAGCCTTGGCAGCTCATGACAAGAGCCTTGGGTGATTACTGATGTCATAAATAAGAATGTCAATTGTTAAATCAACAACAGGAGTCACTGTGCACTTACTCCCCATGTAGGATCTCTGTCTTTAATGTGTTGTACTATGTGAATTAATGGTATAACTAGTACTCAAACAGTACTTTATACTTTGTGTGTCTGTCTGGGTTCAAACTGTTGAAATCTTTACTTAGTATATACTAAATTAATCTTCTGTGTATAAAGATAATTGAAAATGAATCTTGATGAAAAATGGAATGGGAGAGGGCAGGGGAGATGGGATGGTTGTGGGTGGGAGGGTGGTTATGGGGGGAGAAAGCTGCTATAATCCAAAAGTTGTACTTTGGAAATTTATATTTATTAAATAAAAGTTAAAAAATAGATGTTTTATAAGCTCTTTTATCTATAATTTTTTTCTGTAAAATAATATATGTCTATAATTTATAAAATGTTCTACTTAAGCTCCATGGTAACCATAAACAAAGTACCTATGGAAAATACACAAAAGAAAATGTAAAAGAGGAGTGGCTGTTTGGCACATTATGTTAGGATATCATTGGAGATACATGCACCACATATTAGAAGCATATGTTTCAGTGCCAGCTCTATCCTTGAGCCCAGTTTCCTCCTTGAGTGCACCACAGGAAGCAGCAGGTGATGGTCAAGTACTTGGTATCTGCCTCCCACATGGGAGACCCAAATTCAGTTCTCAGTTCCTAGCTTCAGCCTGGAGTGATAAATGAACTAAAGGATGAGACAAATCTATTTCTTTTTCTCTCTTTCTCAAGTAAATAAAATAAATAAAAATAAAAAAAATCAAAGAATGTCACTATAAAATGTCAGTGAAATATGAAGGAAGTTAGCAAAAATGGAAAAGAGAGACTAAATAATTAGATACAGACAAAATAATGAATAAAATGGTAATAAGTAGTTATCAATAATAATTACTTTAAATGTTAGTGGATTAAACTCCCCAAAGGGAATAAAAGGCTTGAATGAACTAAAAAAAAGTAACAATAACAACAAAGTCCAACTATATGCTGACTACAAATGAAATACTGCTCACTTTATAATTAACTGCTATAAGGTGAAAGAAATGAGATCTTATAATGACAAAAGGGTCAATTCAACAGGAAGATATAAAATATATATGCACAACATCAGAAGCTTAATATATGAAGTGAACATTGACTGAACTGTTTAGAAAATATATAACAGCGGGGCCAGCAGGTTAAAGCCCTGGCTTGAAGCGCCAGCATCCCATATGGACGCCAGTTCTAGTCCTGGGTGCTCCTCTTCTGATCCAGCTCTCTGCTATGGCCTGGGAAACCAGTAGAAGATAGCCCAAGTCCTTAGGCCTCTGCACCCATGTGAGAGACCCAGAAGAAGCTCCTGGCTCATGGCTTCGGATCGGCACAGCTCCGGCCATTGTGTCCTTCTGGGGAGTGAACTAGCGGATGGAAGACCTCTCTACCTCTTTCTGTAACTCTGTCTTTGAAATAAATAAATAAATCTGTAAAAAAAAGAAAATATGTAACAGAACAATAATAATATAATATCCCCTTTTAAATAATGGATGTGATATCTAGGAAGAAGAACAGTAAAGGAACAGAGGGCTTGGACAGTAGACATCTACAGAGCAGTCTACCTAATTAGCAGAAAACACATTCTTCTCAAGTGTGCATTATCTAGAATATAGCAAATGTTAAGTCATAATACTAGTTATATTAATTTAGTAAGATGAAAATACTACAATAAAACTGGACATCAGTAGCAAAAAAAAAAAAAAAAAAAAAAAAAAACAAACCTAGAAAATTCACCAACATGTTTGCAGCAGTTAGTACCTACATCAAGAAATTGGGATCTCAAAGATCTAGAGAAACAAGAACAAACCAAACCCAAAATGAGTAAGAGTAAAGAAATAATAAAAATTAGAAATAATAAAAGTTAGGGGGCTGGCGCTCTGGTATAGTGGGTAAAGCTGCCACCTGCAGTGCCAGCATCCCATGAGTGCTGATTCAAGTCCCAGCTGTTCCACTCCTTATCCAGCTCTCTGCTATGGTCTGGGAAAGCAGTAGAAGATGGTCCAATTGCTTGTGCCCCTGCACCCACGTGGGAAACCCAGAAGAAGCTCCTGGCTCCTGGCTTTGGATTGGTGCAGCTCCAGCCATTGTGGCCAATTAGGGAGTGAACCAGTAGATCAAAGATCTCTCTCTCTCTCGCTCTCTCGCTTTCTCTCGCTCTCTTTCTCTCTCTCTCTCTCTCTCTCTCTCTCTCTCTCTGCCTCTTCTCTCTCTGTGTAACTCTGACTTTCAAATAAATAAATCTTTAAAAAAATAATAAATAAAATAAAAATTAGAAGAAATAAACAAAATTGAAACCAAAGAAACAATGCAAAAGATCAGTGAAATGAAGCACTAGTTTATAGAAAAAATAAAATTGATAAACAATTGGCCCAACCAACCACAAAGGGGAGTATGGAGGCCCAAATTAATAAAATCAGGGATAAAAAGGAAGATGTTACAACTTATATCACAGAAATTTTAAAAATTATCAGGAATTACTACAAAGATCTGTATACCAACAAATTGGAAAATCTAGAAGACATAGATTTCTGGACACATACAATTTATTAAACTTGAGTTATGAAGACATAGAAAACCTAAATAGACCAATAGCCAAGATGGCAATTAAATCAGTTTTAATAAAGACTCTCCTAATAAAGAAAATGCCAGGAATAGATGCCTTCCACTGGTGAATTCTATGAAACTATTAAAGAAAAATTAATTGCAATTCTTCTTCAACCATTCAGAACAATTGAAAGGAAGGGAATCCTCCCAAACTCCTAAGAGGTCAGCATCATCTTAATTCAAAAACAAGAATAACATACAACAAAGAAAAAGAACTGGAAACTAATATCCCTGATGAACACAGATGCAAAAATCCTCAACAAAGCAATAGCTAATCAAATCAAACAATATATTAGAAAGATCACTCACCCACACAAAGTGAGATTTATCCGTGGTATGCAGGAATGGATCAATATACATCATGTTAACAAATTGAAGGATAAAAACCAAATGATTATCTCAGTAGTTGCAGAAAAAGCATTTGCTAAAATGCAATCTTTTTTAACGATAATAATTTCAAGCAAATTGGTTATGGAAGACCATACCACAATCGAGGCAATATATGAGATTTAACTGAGTTTTGAACAGAAGAAATCTAAAGGTAAATTATATCTTGAGAAAAACAAACAAAAAAGAAAATACTACATACCAAAACATGAAGCAAAGCCAGTACTTAGGAGATGTTTGATGGTGACAGATACCTACCTTAAAAAGGAAAGATCCCAAGTGAATTATCTAACTATACCTCAAACAACTAGAAAAAGAACAAGTAAACATCTGGATATCAGCAGGAGGAGAAGAATAAATATTATAATAGAAATATGAAAAATATAGAATACTAACACTAGAAAAAGGAAACTAAGAGTTTTACTTAAAATATAATTAAAATTGTCAAATCTTTAGACTAAAAAATGGAAGACTCAAATAAAACCAGAATTAAAGAGGAGTTATTACAAATGATGCCACAGATAGAAAATTGATTTTAAGAGACAGCTAAAAGAGTTATATACCAAAAATTAGAGAATAGAGAGGAAATGGATAATTTTCTAGGAAAATATGACATACCATTACAGAATAATGAAGAATTAACAAATCTGAATAGTATAACTACAACAGAAATTGAGTTAGTAATCAAAACCCCATGCCAAAGAAAAATTCAGAACCAGACAGCTTCACCTGTGAATTCTAGCTAATATTTAATGAAGAATTAATACCAACCTTTCTCAAATCCTTCTAAAAATTTCAAGATGAGGGAACACTTAAAAACTCATTCTTATGAAGCCTGTATAACCCTTGTATTAAAGCCAGAAAAAGACACCATAAAGAAAAATAAAATTATAGACTAATATTGCTGATGGACACAGATGCAAAAATGTTCAATAAAATACCAGTATATATATATATATATATATATATATATATATATATATATATTTAATTTACTTGTGAGGCAGATGGACATAAACAGAGAGAGAGAGAGCTCCATCCTTTGATTCACTGTACCCCAAATGCCCAAAACAGGCCTGGGAGAGGATGAAGCCAGATTCCTGAAGCCCAGTGTAGATTTCCAACTTAGATGTCTGGGAAACTAACCACTTGAGCCATCACTGTGGCCTCCCAGGATCTGCCTTCTCAGGAAGTTGAGACAGGGGCCAAGGTGAGTATTGAACCCAGGTACACTGAATGAAATGCATTCATCTTAACTGACATTTTGAACACAAAACCAAATGCCTACTCCAAGCAAAGATAATTTAACAACATATTGAAATGTTCATAAACCATGACCAAGTAGCATTTATCCTTGGGATGCAAAGATGGTTCAACATATGAAAATTGATTCATGTGATATGCACATGAACAGAACAAAGGATGACAATAACGTGATCATCTCTATAAGTGTAAAAGAAGCATATGACAAAATTCAACATTCATTCATTTTAAAACCATTCAGCAAATGCGAAATAGAAGAAAATTACCTTAACCTAACATAGGCCACATAGGAAAAACCTGCAGCTAACACTGTATTCAATGGTGGAGAACTGAAATCGTTTTCTCTAAGATAAGGAACAAGGCAAAAATGCCCACTCTTGCCAGTTGTGTTCAATATATTACCAGTTGTCCTAAACAGAGCAATAAATCAAGAAAAAAAAAAAGAAATGCAATGTAGCCACATCAGAAAGGAATACATAAATTATCTGCTTGCGGATGGCATGATCTTATATATAGGAAACCAGAAAGACTGCTAGAATTAATAAATTCAGTAAAGTTTCTGTGTATAAAATGGATATGCAAAATTCAGTTGTATAAACTAACAAGGCATAATTTCAAAACGAGTTTATTAGTCCCAAAAAGAATAAAATACTTGTAAATAACTGAACAAAGGAGATAAAATGCTTACACGTAGAAAATTGTGAAGCCTGAATCAAAGATATTGAAGAAGACACAAAGTAAATGGAAAGACATTGTGTTCATGGATTGGAACACTCAATATTATTAAAATATCCATACACCCAAAATAATCTACATATTCAGCACAATCACTATCAAATTCCCAATGGCATTTAAATTTTACATTTCATATGTACAGTTTTAAGAGCATGCTAACAAGACACTGTGGCAAAAAAAAAAATGACCTAAATAAAAGATCTCTGTGAGTGAGATCCTGATGGAAAAGGGGGCCATTAAAGAAGGAGGAACTTTTCTCTGCTGGGAAAAGAGAACTTCCACTTTGCTTATGGCCTTCTCTAAATAAGACTGAAGTTTGTGAACTCAAGAGGCTTCCATAGCCTTGGCAACTTATTACAAGAGCCTCGGGTGATTCCTGACATCATAAATAAGAGTGTCAATTGTTAAATCAACAACAGGAGTCACTGTGCACTTACTCCCCATGTAGGACCTCTGTCCTTAATGGGTTATACTATGAGAATTAATGGTAAAACTAGTCTTTAAACAGCACTTTACACTTTGTGTGTGTGTGTCTGGGTTCAAACTGTTGAAATCTTTACTTAGTATAGAGTTGATCTTCTTTATCTAAAGATAATTAAAAATGAATCTTAATGAAGAATGGGACAGGAGATGGAATACTAGATGGGATGGCTGTGGGTGGGAGGGAGGTTATGAGGGGAAGAACCGCTATAATCCAAAAGTTGTACTTTGGAAATTTATATTTATTAAATAAAAGTTTTCTGTAAAAAAGTATTTCATTGCAAAAAAATAAGAGAAAAATGAGCAGGAAGGGGGAGGGAGGCTGGGGTAGGACGTATCTATGCTCTTAAAACTGGATGTATGAAATACATGAAATTTGTTCCCTTTATATACATAAAAAATTTAAAAATCAAAAAAGAGCATACTGATGCTTCCCATGAAATCCTGCGCCCCTCTCACTGTCACCCTCCCTCACTGTTTTCATATTTTTTGTTGAATTTTTACCAAGACATACTTGCAATTTTCTTTCTAGTCACAAGTTTAACCCTCCACTAAATACAGAATTCAACAACTAAGAAGTAGAAAAAACACTTTTCCTCAAGAGTACAGATATAAATAATAATCAAATCTCAAAATATCAATTTTATCAATATACTGTACATTTTTGTACTCTGTATATTGGTTACCACAGAACAGGGAAAACTGACTTACTTCACTAAGCATAATGGTCTCTAGTTGCATCCATATTGTTGTGAAAGACAAGATTTCATTCTTTTTACATCTAAATAGCATTCCAACATGGATATATACCATAATTTCTTTATGACATGAGTCATCAATAAATTGATAAACAGTCATCTGGTTTGATTCCATGTCTTAGCTAGTGTTAGTTGAAATGCAATAAATATGGAGGTACAGATAACTCTTTCATATGCTGATTTCTTTTTGTTTGGGTAAATTGCTATGAGTGGAATTGCTGGGTCACATGGTAGACCTATTTGCAGATTTCTTAATAATCTCCATACTGAATTCTGTAATGATTATATGAGTTTACCCTCCCACCAACTGTATATTAGGGTACACTTTTTCCCACATCCTCGCAAGCATTTGTTATTTTTTGATATTTGGATAATAGTCATTCTAACTGGCGTGAGATGAAATTTCATTGTGTGTGTTTTTTTTTTTACATTTTTCCCATTGTTGTTGATTCTGAGCATCTTTTCATGTGTCTGTTAGTCATCTACATTTCATCCTTTGAAAAATACCTATTCATATCTTTAGTCCATTTCTTTTTAAACAAAAAACACAGTATTTATTTATTTGAAAGGCAGTTACAAAGTGAGAGGGAAAGAGCAAGACAGAGAGATCGTCTTTCTGCTGGTTCCCTTGTCACATGGCCGCAACTGCTAGGGCTGGGCCCGGCCAAAGCCAGCATCCAGGAAATCCATTCAGGTCTCCCACGTGGGTGCAGGGGCCCAAACCCTTGAACCATCTTCTGCTTCTCAGGTGTATTAGCAGGGAGCTGGATTAGAAGTGGAACAACTGGATTTCAAGCCAGTGCTCATATAGGATGCTGGCATCACAGAGAGCTGCTTTACCAGCTATGCCACAATACTATCTTAGCCCCTTGCTTGACTAGATTTCTTGTTCTGTTGTTGCTGAGTTTCTGGAGCTCCTTATATGTTCTAGATATCAATCGTTTATCAGATGTATAGTTTGCAAATATTTTCTCTCATTCTATGGGTGGCCTCTTCTTGAGTGTTTCCTTTTCTGTACAGAAGCTTCTTACCTTGATGTCATCCCACTTGTCCGTTTTTGTCTTTATCGCCTGTGCTGCTGGCTTCTTATCCAAGAAGTCTTTTCTTTTGCCACCATCTTGCAGTGTTTCCACTATGTTTTCCTCCAGTAATTTGATGGTTTCAGGTCTTAGGTTTAGATCCTTGATCCATTTAGAGTTGATTTTTTGTATAAGGTATAAGGTAGGGTTATTGTTTCATATTTCTCAATGCAGAGATCCAATTATCTCAACACCATTTGTCAAAGATACTGTCCTTTCTCCAGAGAGTGATTTTAGCTTGTTAGTCAAAGATTACTTCGTTGTAGATGCATGGATCAATTTCTGGCATCTCTAGTCAGTTCCTTCCATTGATGTCTATTCTTGTTCAAGAACCAAGCTGTTTTATAATAACTGCTCTGTAATAGGTATTGAAATCAGGTATTGTGATGCTTCCAGCTTTAGTTTCATTGTTTAGGATTCCTTTAGTCATTTAGGGACTCTTGTGATTCCATATGAATTTATGGTCATTTTTTCCAGATTTGAGAAGAATGGCTTCTGTCATTTTTAGATAAATGGAAATGGATCTAAAAAATATTGCATAGTTACAGTGCTCAAAACGGTATGGTACTGGCCTGTTAAAAGACAAATAAACCAATGGAACACATTAGACAGCCCAGAAATGAACACATACACACACACACACACACACAACATAGTCAGTACCTTCAACAAGGGTACCAAGGATACACAATGGAAAAAAGATAGTCTGTTCAGTGAATAGTGCTGGGAAATCCATGTACACATGCAAAAGAATGAAATTTGACCTTTACCTTTCATCAAAAATATAAATCAAGTCAAGTGGAGTAATGACTTATCACCTGAAAGTGTAAAACTACTAACAGGAAACATATGGGGGAGACTATATGACATTAGTACTGGTAGACACCAAAAACACTGGCTACAAAGACAAAAAATAAATAAGTGAGGCTACATCAAGGTAAAAGCTTCAGTGTGGCTAAATAAGCAATCAACAGAGTGAAAAAACCAGTCCATGGGACTGAAGAAAATATTGAAAACCACATATCTAAAGAGTTTCATTTCTACCAGTATGTAACTCTTATAGCTCAGGAGTATAAAACAATCTAATTTAAAAATGGACGAAGAACATGAATAGACATTTCTCCAGAGAAGACATGAAAGTGGCCAGCAGATTTATGGAAAGATGCTCAACATCACTACAGGTTGATGTGTCACTTCACAGCTGCTGGACTGACGCATATCAAAAACAAACAAAGTAGCCAGAAGATATGTTAGCAAGAATGTGGAGAAACTGAAATTCTTGTACACTGTTGATGGGAATGTAAAATGCTGTAGACACTATGGAAACAGTATGGAAGTTTTTAAAAATATGAAAATAGGACTACCAGGCCGGCGCCGCGGCTCAGTAGGCTAATCCTCCGCCTTGCGGCGCCGGCACACCGGGTTCTAGTCCCGGTCGGGGCACCGATCCTGTCCCGGTTGCCCCTCTTCCAAGCCAGCTCTCTGCTGTGGCCAGGGAGTGCAGTGGAGGATGGCCCAAGTGCTTGGGCCCTGCACCCCATGGGAGACCAGGAGAAGCACCTGGCTCCTGCCTTCGGATCAGCGCGGTGCGCCGGCCGCAGCGCGCCTACCGCAGCGGCCATTGGAGAGTGAACCAACGGCAAAAGGAAGACCTTTCTCTCTGTCTCTCTCTCACTGTCCACTCTGCCTGTCAAAAAATAAAAAAAAAGAAAATAGGGCTACCATACTACAGGTAGTGGACTAGTTATGTTAGTGGTTGTAAACCAGTCTTGAAGAGATATTTGCATTATTCACAGTAGTCAAGATGTGGAAGCAACATATAAACCTACTGATGATGAATGAATAAAGAAAATGCAGTATATTTGCAAAATTATTCAGCCTCAAACACAGGAAATCATATCAATTGTGAAAACATAGATGAATTTTGAGGATGCTGCACTAAATGCAACACACATCATGGAAGGACTAATACTGCAGATTCCACTTTAAGGAGTAAAATTCATAGAAGCAGAAAGTAGAACGGAGGTTTCCTGGGGCTGAGGGAAGAAAGAAGTGAGAAATTTCTGCTCAGTGTGTATAGTTTCATTTATACATGATACACTTTTGGGAAGGGCAGGTGTTTGGCCTGGTGGTTAGGATACCACTGGGATGCCTGCATATCATGTCAGAGTGCCCGAGTTTGAGACCCAGCTCTGCTGCAGATTCCAGCTTCCTGCTAATGTGCTCGCTGGAAAGCAAGAGGTGATGGCTCACGTGATTTGGCCACTGCAATCCACGTGAGCCACCCAGATTGAATTCTCAACTATTGGCTTTGGCCTGGCCCAGTCCTGTCTGTTGCAGGTGTTTTAGGAATGAACCAGTGGATGGGAACTCTGTCTGCCTCTGTATCTATCTCTGTACCTCTCAACTAATAATAATAATAATAAATTCTAGAAATATGTATAGTAGTTTGCTTATTGTTAGCGATAATGCACTATAAACTTAAAAATTTGTAAAAGGGGTCTTATGGTTCTTTTAAAACTTAGTTGAGAGGAAGGGAGGGAGGGAAGTAGAAAGAGAAAGGGAGAGAGACTGAGAAAGACTGATGGAGAGAGAGCACAAGAGCTCCTATCCCTAAGTTCAATCCCTAAATCCCTGAATTGGCTGGAATGAGGCTCAGCAAACCCGGGAGCCAGGAACTCTAACCAGTTCTCCCACATGGGTGGAAGGAACCCGATCACCTGATCTATCTCCACTGGAGTCAGGAGCCATCACTGTATATCAAATCCAGATAGTCCAACACAGGATGTCAGAATCTTAACAAGGTCTTAACTGCCAGGCAAAATAGTGGCTCTCCTCCTTTTAACCTCAATAAAATGCACAGTAGCTGTAAGGTTTACTTATTGTAATTTATTCTAGCCTTCTCTCTTCACTGTAGGTTAGCTGAACCTTCTTCCTAAGAGCCCACACTCCTATCAAGCTGGATCATGAGAGATTTTATAAATTATTATCATTATGGTGGGCAGCTGTCTAGTTTGCAGGGGCAGCAACACTGTGAAGCCTTCAAAGAATAGGTTTTGCATGGTTGTTAATTATGATGATGATGTTATGCAAATATCCTCTGTCTTTAGGGACCTTTGAGTTTCCTTCATTTTCCTCTCACTGACCTGATATGTACTCTATGCATTCTTCGATTTTAGTTCTGAATGTTCTGTAAAGAGATTTTTGGTTGAGAATTCTAGAATCTAGTTCCTAGACAATGTTGCTAGCTGCTTTACTTTTCCTTTCTGTCCATGGAAGCCAGAGAGAAAGATTGGATGTCAGATAAAGGAACAAGAGACACCCTTCCTGCATCTAGTTTCTGACAGTGCCCTTATCAAAAGCAACCACCTCCATCTCCAGTGTCCGTATACTTTTGGGTCTCCTGCTGCCAGTCACACACACAAAAAAAGACCCTGTATCAGCAGCAACTTGGCTTTGGCAGTTGGAGTTACAATAGTGTTTACCTCCTCCTCAGAGATCGGAATGTCAAACACGTGGTACCCCCTCACAGAACCTCTCCCGTAGGTCTGCCCACTGTTCCCACGGGATCCATCCTCCGAGGTCCATCATTCTGGCAAACCCACCCTTCCCTTCAGTCTCCCCAATCCTGGGGGCAGTGGTCTCTTCCTGCAGTTATTAATCTCTGAGTAACCTCAACATCCCTCTTATTTTCTTTGGGCACTCCAATACTCACATAAACAATTTCCTGTGTTAAATCATTCTCTTTTCCTTTTCTCTTTTTTTTCTGAATGTAGTGCCACTGCAGAGGAGAGAAGTCAGCATTGACTGAGCCTCCCGTCAGCAGAATTCAGTATTTAACAGGCTGTCTTGTAATCACCTCAGGCAGATCACATCCCAGGCAGAATCCACATCTCACTGATGCATCAGAGACCTGTCTTTTCCTTTATCCTGTCACGTTCACATTTTTCTTTACACATGTTAGAAATTAGCAAAGCAACCTTCTGCAGAACGAGATGGAATCTCCATCTAGCAGCCACACCATCACTCAAAACTATGACATATCAGTGCATAACTTGGCAGTTATTCATGGCTATAGAAAATATGTAGCATTTCAGTAATATTCAGATTAAAAGACTGAAGTTCAGAAAACAGGAGCTACTTGGTCAAAACCATCCATTTAAGAAGCAGAAAAAAAAGACACAGTGAACTGTATCTTCTGATGCCCTGTCCACTAGATTTACTCCACAATAAGCTGTCCCTGGGCACATTTATTGTAATACTGTTGGATCATGAAAATGGATGACTCTATATCATAGCATTGCCACAAGACTTTACTTCATTTGCAATAGAATCTCTCTGTTGTGGCAAATCTCTGTCCTCTAAACTCCCATCTGCTTGCAATACAACTAGAAAACATTCAGGCATTTCTGTGTGTTTTGTGTCCACATGGAAAGTGGCTCGTGCACTTCGTATGGTGTGGTTTCTCCAAAGGCTTCTTTGCCTGCTGCTTCAAACTTTAGCTGTGTGGGAGTCCAGAAGAGGTGGAGCCCAGCTCTGATCCAAGCAAGTTAGACCATTTACAACAAGAATCTCGGCTTGAAATGGCACACAGAGTGCTCATCATTTGCACTGATGCAGGGTGAGGGGTGGTATTTATCCAGAATTGGCCACCTAATTTCTACAGCTGAAACATTAACTCATCTTTGAGCTAAATTGTGGGGATATGGTATAGACGCACCAGAACCTCTTTAAGGAGCATACAAGGGGCCAGTGCTATGGCATAGCAGGTGAAACTACCACCTGCAAAGCCCAGCATCCCATATGGACACTGGCTGCTCCACTTCTGATCCTGCTCCCTACCAATGCACCTGGGAGATCGGTGGAAGATGGCCAAGTGCTTGGGTCCCTGCACCTACATGGGAGACCTGGAAGAAGCTCCTGGCTCCAGGCTTCAACATAGCCCAGCCTTGGTCGTTGCAGCCATTTGGGAAGTAAACTGGCAGATAGAAGATCTCTCTGTCTCTACCTCTTCCTCTCTCTCTAATTCTGCCTATTAAATAAATAAATAAATCTTTTTTAAGGGACATATACATCTTCCTGAGATTTTTAACTAAGTCCCTTTTCTGACATAAACTTGTTTTCCCTTTCAAAAGGAGTCGGGGAGAAGAACATAGAGCCTTTATTTGACAGGGACACAAAGTGAATTCTTCCCCAGAACTGTCTTTCATGAGTCCTAACCTTCCCTTTCTATGAATCCGACCAAGCTCGTGCATTAATGAAGGAAGCCCACGTTCTTTGAAATTAGGCAGATGTGTAGTTCAGTCCCTCCTGTGTTACTGTTGCAGTTGCTTAGCTTCTTCATGGCTATTTCTTCATTTGAAGTCTGAGGAAAACTGCCTACCTTGAGGGGTTAAGTATTAAATAAGATATTGGAGTCAATGTACTTAGCACTCTGCTTAAGAAAGGACAGAAGGACATCAGAAAACATATGGTAGCTCTTGCCTTTTTTTTTTCCTTTGTTGGGAACTTTGAGTTATTTAACTTTGATAACTTCTTAAACATCAAATAAGATATATAAAAATAATAATTTTTAGAATCTCTTCTAGTGGATAAGTGTCATCATAAATAACTCTTACTCATTTTCACCATTGTCTCTTTTAATGAGACCATCAATGTTGTCTTCCACTCCAACATGGAATGCTGGGTAAGTTACACAGATATTCATAGCCTTCTGCGTGTTAGAAAGATCATCTGGAAGGTCCGATCTCAACCAGTAGAAACTTTTCTCCTCTGTTAGTTCCTGATGACCTCAGGCTGATGAGCTGTGTAGATGGGAACCACAATCTACATCTTCACCATCTACAGTCTTAGTCGTCCACTCTGCCACCTCCTCTACTTGTAGTCAGGATTGAAGAGATGTCACTTGATTGGGTCGTTGTCATCTGGCATTGTGTGTGAGTGTATGTGTATGTGTGTGTAGTATGCCCAACTGAACTGTGTTCATTCACAATTGCATTTTATGAGTGGTTTTTGAGAGAAATCAAGCAGTACTTTCTATTTGGTAACTATGATTATGGTTAAGTAGCCTAGTTATTAGGGAATAGATTGCTGCTTTGGTAACATCCCAATCTACAAAAACTCTCAGCAAGCCTCTTCCTTGCCCTTCAAGTTACAATTCATGTGAAACTAGCATACATGCTATTCAGCACAACCTAAGCAAATGCTCCAGGCTGGCTTGCAACAACAAAAATTTATCTCTTCAAGGTAGATTTAACTGAAATCAGTGCAGACAGTGCAATCCCTCTGGAGATTCTAACAGGGAATCCATGCTTGCTTCTTCAGTTTCTGGTGACTGGAAGATTTTTTTGGCCTGTGGTTGTGTCTCTAGTCTCTGCCTCTGTGGTCTCACAGCCTGCTCTTGGACCGGGTATAATCTTCCTCTGCCCTCCTCTTATGAGGATATAGTGATCACATTCAGAGTGTGGCCACATTAGCCAAGATCATCTCCCCTTATCAAACGCTAAGCACATCTGCATAGTACTTTACAAGTCCTAATAATTAAGACCTGAATACTTTGGGGGACCATTCTCATTCTGTCATAAGCCACAAAGACATGGCAAATACAGATTTTATAAAACCTTATAGTTCTTATTTCTGTTTTGAAGTCTTCTCCAAAATTATCTATGCTTCAGGGTTTGGTTCAGAATCATTAGCTTTGAAAGTATCCTTGTTCACAGTGTCAATTGTTAAGTCAACAACAGGAGTCACTGTGCACTTACTCCCCATGTGGGATCTCTGTCCTTAATGTGTTGTACTATGCAAATCAATAGTATAACTAGTAATCAAACAGTACTTTACACTTTGTGTTTCTGTGTGGGTGCAAACTGTTGAAATCTTTACTTAATATATACTATAAAGATAATTGAAAATGAATCTTGATGTGAATGGGATAGGAGAGGGCGTGGGAGATGGGAGGGTTGCAATTGGGAGGGAAGTTATGGGAGGGAAAAAGCCACTGTAATCCAAAAGTTGTACTTTGGAAATTTATATATATTAAATAAAAGTTAAATAAAAAGTATCCTTGTTCATCCTGTTCCATACTGAAATTCCCTCCTGCAAGATAGACTTGGATTCAAACCCCCATCATTTACTCTCTTTGCAAACTCGGGCAACTTACTGAATTTCCTCGTCTGTAAAACAGACAGTGTTTTCAAATTCACTGGATTATTTTAGGCTTTGCAAAAAGAAATATGAGGAGCAAAGGGTTAAATCTAGAATATAAGCATTCAGTGTACTTTATTTTCCTTCTTTTGATCAAATAATGTCTCCTTACAACTTTTTATAAAGGTCAGTTCTCTAGAGAGAAATCTTTACTTAATGATATATTTCTAATATGCACCCCATTGTTTTCTCACCATGATAGCACATGTTGATAGTTAAAATATTGAGAAACAACTGATAAATATCAGAATATTACTTCCTCTGAAACAAATAATTCATTGTTGATAATAGCATTTCTGGAAAGTGCTACTTAAATTATAATATTTTCTTTCTTTGTTTTTAGCAGGGACTTAAAACATGTTCCAAATTTTAATACCTTAAATTGTATAGGATTTTACATAGTTCAATCAAATCTCATCATGGTACATCTTTAGTGATTCATTCCTTTTGAAAGTTTATTCTAAAATTATGAAAATGCACTAATAATTCTCATTTTAGTTTCTTTGATATTTTATCAAAACCAATATCCGCCATCAGTCTGTGGCAGTATTTGTTTTTTTATCATGATGTAGTTTTCTATTTTTAATGAAACGTTTATTCTACCATCACATGATATTGATTGTTCGAAGCATCATAAGAAATGTCACTGCCTGACCAAGTACTTCTTTGGTATTTATTTCTTTGGTATTTCATCAGTCTATTACAAGCTCTGCATTTTAACATAGTTATCGTATTACATAGTTAGTATTTTTAAGATGATTTTTCATGGCATTCCAAGATATCTACACAAACTTGAATATGTGTTTGAAGCAATACATAATACATTTTCAAACATTGAACACATGTTTCTAACCATCACCAGAAGCAAGAATGAGAGTGTTTCCAAAAAAACCACCACTTATCCTCTGCCAACTCACTACCCCCATACCAAGGCTGAAACCTTATCAACTTCTGAAGTAATTTAGTCTTGCCTGTCTCAATTCTTATACTCTATTAAAATGAAATTATTAGGGCTGGCACTGTGGCACAGTGGGCTAATGATCTGGCCTGAAGCACTGGCATCCCATATGGGTACCAGTTCTAGTCCCGGCTGATCTACTTCTGATCCAGCTCTCTGCTATGGCCTTGGAAAGCAGTAGAAGATGGCCCAAGTCCTTGAGCCCCTGCACCCTTGAGACCCAGAAGAAGTTCCCAGCTCCTGGCTTTGGATTGGTGCAGCTCCTGCTGTTGCAGTCAATTGGGGAGTGAACCAGCGGATGGAAGACCTCTCTCTCTATCTCTACCTCTCTCTCTAACTCTGTCTTTCAAGTACATAAAATAAATCGTTTTTTAAAAAATGAAATTATTTACTTTGTTGTATGTGAAATCCTGTTCAGCATCATACTTGGGAAATTTATAGGTATTTTTGTACATTATTTTATGAGTTCATTCTTATTGATACCTAAGATTTCATTAGAACCATGAGCATTCTACTACAGGAATTTTAATAAAGTACATGTATTTCTGTTGGGTACATACTTGGGACTTCAGTCGCTAAGTCCTAAGGTTTGTATATATTCAAATGTAGAAGACTCTCTTGAACAGCTTTCCTAAGAGTCTATTCCAGTTTATATCTATACCAGCAACATACAATCTTCTGATTGCTACAGTTCCTCACCAACATCTGTTGTTGCCTGTCATTTTATGTTAGTAATCGTGGGGTAAATGTTTTACAAATGTTTTCCTTTTAATTTCTATTAATTTCATCATTTGATGAATGAACTTAATGATTTATCTTTGTGTTTTACTTTAAAGCCATTTGTGTTTCATTTGGGTACAGTTGAGCTGTTTCAAAGTTATGAAGATGATCATCTTTTTGTATAAAGCCACGTTTAATTTTTCACATTTAGACTGGAGGCAATTTTAAATGACCTTTGTGATATGGGTAAGTGGAGATTTAGATATATTTTTCTCTCAAATGAGTCAGCACCATTTATTGGAAAGACCCCATGATGCCTACTCTAATGCACTATAATATAGATTGACATTCAAGTATAGGTAAAAGTATTTTTAAAAAAAATGTTTTAGTTAACATATCAAATATATACAAAGCTAGTAAAATAATCTAATGAACCCATATTACCTGCCATCAGGCTTACGAATTACCCACTGCTTGCCTGATACTTTTCACAACCCTAACTCAGTTCCTTCTACAGAGTCCATATGATGTATAATTTTATGTTAGTAAAATTATGTTTATCTTTCTAAAAACTGAGATTACTTTTATAGCAAATGTAGTATTATCACAATTAAAAACTAGTAATCCCTTACTATTATCAGATGTCCAGTTGATGTTTAATTATTGGAGCAAGCACTGTGGTGTAGTAGGTTAAGCCTCTGCCTGCATTGCTGACATCCCATATGGGCACCGATTCATGTCCCAACTGCTCCACTTCCCATCCAGCTCTCTGCTGTAGCCTGGGAAAGCATGGAAGATGGGCCAAGTGCTTGGGCCCCTGCACCTGTGTGGGAGACCCAGAAGAAATCCCTGCTTCTGGCTTCAGATTGGCCAAGCTCCAGCTGTTGTGGCCATCTGGGGAGTGAACCAGTGAATGAAAGATATTTCTCTCTGTCACTTCCTCTCTGTTATACTGCCTCTCAAATGAATAAATAAGTCATAAAAATGTTAAATTATTGATTATCTCTATAACTTTAAAGCTTTTATGAAATGAATTTAAACTAAATTTATACAGTAAATTGGTTGATATGTTTCTTCAGTCTCATAATCTATAAATTTTTCCCTGCTTCTGTTGTGTTTCCTTGTAATGCATTTCTTGAAGAAATTGGTTCATTACTCGGGTAAGGTATCCTAGCATTTTGGATTTTGTTATTTTAAGCAATGATTATTTCCTATCATAGCAAAACTTTCTTAAATTTTATTGGCCTCTAGTTAATGAAACAAAGCAACAATTACCATGATGTCACCAGCCTGAAGAATATCAGTTGAAATGTTTGCTCTTAATAGAATAATGCTTGTAACAAAGATATATATTTTTTAGTTTCTTTTTTATTTAATTTCTTTTTTAAAATTTCAGCTCCCATATACAAGGGAGGACAAGCAGTATTTGTGTTTCTGGGTCTGGCTTATTTCACTCAACATTATATCCCCTAGTTACATCCCTTTTGCTGCAAATGGTAAAATTTCATTTTTAAATAATTTTTATTTATATAAGGTGAAGAGTTTTATGTATTTCATATATACATATTTAGGAACATAATGATACTTCCCACCATACCCTCCCTACCCCCCATATTTCCACCCTTTCTCCTCCTTCTTTACTTATTTTTCTTTTAATTTTTATATGGACATACTTTCAACTTATTTTATAATCATAAGCTTAACTCCACACTAAGTAAAGAATTCAACAAGTAGTAAGAAGAAAAAAAAAAAAAACCACCATTCCTCAACAGTATAGAGAAGTACTGTAAACAGTAGTCAAATCTCAAAATGTCAATGTCGCTCCTACACCTGACATTTTTTGCACTGTGTTAGTTACCACAGATCAATGAAAACATATGATATTTGTCTTTTTGGGACTAGCTTATTTTACTAAGCATAATGGTTTCCAGTGGCATTCATTTTGTTGTAAAAGATGGGATTTCATTCTTTTTTTATCACTAAGTAGTATTCCATACTATATGTATGTGTGTGTGTGTGTGTATGACAATTTCTTTGTTGAGTCATCAGTTGATGTACATCTGGGTTGATTCCATATCTTAGCTGTTGTGAATTGAGCTGTAATAAACATGGGTATGCAGATAACCCTTTCCTATGCTGATTTCATTTCGTTTGGGTAAATTCCCAGGAATGGTTTGGCTGGGTCACATGGTAGATCTATTTGCAGATTACTACAGAATCTCCATACTGTCTTCCATAATGGTTGTACTAGTTCACATTCCCACCAACAGTGTATTAGGGTATGTTTTCCCTCCCATATCCTTGCCAGCATTTATTGCTTTTAGATTTTTGGATGAGAGCCAATCTAGCGGGGGTGAAGTGATACCTCATTGTGGTTTCATTTCTCTGATGGCTGGTGATCTTGAGCATTTTTTTCATGTGACTGTGAGTTATTTGTATTTCATCCTTTTAAAAATACCTGATCATGTCCTTTGCCCATTTCTTAACTGCAGTGTTTGTCTTATTGTTGTGGAGTTCTTGAGCTCTTTATAGATTCTGGATATGAATGCTTTATCAGTTGCATACCTTGCAAATATTTTCTCCCACTCTGTTGGTTGCCCTTTTGCTTTGTAGCATTTTTCCTTTACAGTACAGAAGATTTTTAGTTTGAAGTAATTCCATTTGTCTCTTTTTTACTTTTTTTGCCTGTGCTGCTAGGGCCCCTTCCAGTCTTTGCCTATGAGTTTCTCCTATGTTTTCCTCTATTAATTTGATGGTATTTAGTGTAGATTTAGGTACCTGATCCATTTTGAGTTGATTTTTGTATGCCATGTAAGGCAGGGGACTTGTTTCATACTTTTGCATGTGGATATCCAGTTGTCTCCACAGCATTTGTTGAAGAGACTGTCATTTCTCCAGGGAGTGATTTTAGCTTGTTTGTTCAAGATTAGTGTTTGTAGGTGTGTGGATTGATTTCTAGAGTTTCTATAGTGTTCCATTGGTCTACATGACTATTTCTGTGCTAGTCCCAGACTGTTTTGGTTATAACTACCCTGTGGTATTGCTAGAAATACGGTATTGTGGTGCGTCTGGCTTTGTTTCTGTTGTTTATGATTACTTTATCTATCCAGGTCTCTGTGTTTCCATAAGAATTTAACAACATTTTTTTCAAAATCTAAGAAGAATGTCATCAATATTTTGATCTTACAAGTTCTTTGTCAGCTGTGGCATTTTCTGTTTATTTGTGCACTGATTTTATATCCTGCAACTTTACAAATTATCTTATTAGTTCCAATAGACTTGTAGTGGAGTCTTGGTTTGCCAATATATAGGGCCATGTCGTCTACAAACAGGGATAATTTGACTTTCTCTTTTCCCTTTGATATCCCTTTTGTTTCTTTTTCTTGCCTAATTGAAGAATAAAAACCATATTATTATCTCAAAGATGCAAAGAAATCATTTGATAAAACACTACAACCTTTCATGATTAAAATTTAAGCAAATTGGCTATAGAAGGAACATTCCTTAACACAATCATGGCACTGACAACTACTGTCATATCATATTGAGTGGGGAAAAGTTGGACGCATTTCCACTAAGATCTGGAACCAGACAAGGATGTCTACCTTTAACATTGCTATTCATTGTAGTTCTGTAAGATATGTGGTTTTTTAGATACATTTATTTGAAAGCTAGAGTTAGAGACAGAGGGGGAGACAGAAAAAGATCTTCCATCTGCTGGTTTACTCCCCAAAGGGCTGCAATGGCCAGGGCAGGGCTAGGCTAAAGCCAGGAGCCAAGAATTTCTTCCAGGTCTCCCATATGGGTTCAGGAGCCCAAGCACTTGGGCCATCCTCTGCTGCTTTCCCAGACACAATAGCAGGGAGCTGATTGGAAGTGGAGCAGCCAGGATGCGAACTAGCACCCACATTGGATGCCAGCACTGCAGGCATTGGCTTAACCTTCTGTACCTCAATGCTGGCCCCAAGATATGTATTTTATGAAGAGTTTGCTTAAATAAATATCCTCTTCAGATTTCTGTATACCAGGACTTTTCAGCCATGGCACTATTGACATTTTGGGTTGACTGATTCTTGTTGTGGAGGAATATCCTACACTGTGTAGGATGTTCTTAACTATAGATGCCAGCCACATGTCCTTCCCCTAGGTGTGGACATATAAAAACTTACTGCCACTCATCCCCCACCTTTTATTCTTATTCTTCCATGTATTCTTTCATCTTGACTTCTTACAAGTGCTTTGAGAACAAGGACAATGTCTTCATTTATGACTTAAGGTTATTGATAATTTTCTGCCTTCCTCTAAGTGCCATTATGAAAAGCAAATGCTATAACCCATCAAAAAAATCTTTGATCACTATAGAGTACTAGTGAAGATGCTAGACATTTTTAGACCTTATATTTATTGATATTGCCTCATCATTTCCATTAGAGTCTTGCTCAGTGCTTTACAGTTGACTCCTTTATTTCAAACCAGTTATTGTTTCCTATTATTTTGTTCCTTCCTCATGCAAGTCAGACAACTTTTCCTATTAACTCAATTCCCACAGTTTCAAGTTACAGCTTTCCCAACATTCTTTCTCAGTTCTTCCCACAGTATCTGTACTTCCCACGTTGAACCTCCCTATTTCTACTCCATTGACCTGCACTCCTACCCTTCCTTTCCTAAATACACTTCCACTTCATTTCTCCTAATTTATGTCTCTCTCTTCCTTTCTAAGTAAGATTTTCTCTGATAAGCCATAAAAAGGTATCTTGGTACTTTCCCTTTTGCAATCTTTATGCTTCTATGATAGTTTTTTTTTCCACATTATTTTTGAAAAAAAAATCATTGAATGGCTAAGCACGAAAATACATTTTAAAAGATAAGAAAGCCATGGGTCCTCCCTCAGATAATTTCTGGTACAAGAGCTCTTGTTATGATGGTGCCTTTACAACGTGTGGAGAATCACAGACGAAGCAAAACACCTTTCCTTTGGGGAAGTAAAGGACATCAAAGACGTGGTGTTTCCATTTTGTGTTTAAGGGTATTACGTGGGGACGGAATATGGAAAGGCATTTGAAATCTGAAGAAGGGCATAATTCTTGCCTGATGTAGAGAGCGTTCCTTAGAATGGATACCTAGAGACTGTGGAGTTGAGTGCCTAGAATTGTCTCCTTCTACGTGATATGTTACTTCATGGATATCTTCTTACTCATAAATCTTACCTTCTCTTTCAACTGGGTTGAAATTTTCAGAAGAGGTGAGATGATATTTGGCATCTATTATCAGCATAATCCACTCACGATATTTTTTTCAAAAGACAGAGAGAGAAGAAAGAAAGAGAGAAGAGGGGTAGGCAGAAGCCTGTAGCAGCCGGGCAGCAGGAACTTCATCCAGGTTTCCCATGTGGGTGGTAGGAACCCAAGCCCTTCTTCTGCCTCCTAGGATGCATTAACAGGAAGCTGGTTTGGAATTGGAGTAGCTGGGAATCGACCTCAGGAAGTCATAGAGGGTAGCACATCTGCCTTTCTAGTTGTCTCCAGAAAGAGCCAAACAGAGGTCACTTTCTTTTCCCAAATAATCAGCATTACGCACCCACATGGAAGACCCGAAAGAAGTTCCTGACTCCTGGCTTCAATATGGCCCAGCCCTGGCCATTGTAGTCACTGGGGAATGAACCAACAGATGGAAGATATTCTCTCTCCCCTTCCTTCCTTCCTTCCTTCCTTCCTTCGTTCCTTCGTTCCTTCCTTCCTTCCTCCCTTCCTTCCTTCTTTCCTCCTTCCTTGCTTCCTTTTTCTTTCTTTCTTTCTCTCTTTCTTTCTTTCTTTCTTTCTTTCTTTCTTTCTTTCTTTCTTTCTTTCTTTCTCTTTCTTCCTCTCCTCCTCCTCCCCCTCCTCTCTCTGTAATTCTGATTTGATAAATAAAACCATCAAATAAATACAAGAAATCTGTTTAAAAAACAAAGGGAAGATACTAAATGGACATCTCCTTCATCCTGGGCCATTTTCTTTGGAGAGGTGGCAATTCAAGAAAGAGAGGAAGTAGTTCATATGTCTTTTCCCCACCAGTTGTGTTTAATAGAAGAGATAAGATATATTGACCTGTTTTGTTAATTTCTGTTACTCATGCCCTTTCTTTTCACACTCCCATTCTGTTCCAGCCTCTTAGCGTTCTTCCTTTTGTCCTTTCTCTCCTTCTAAATCAGAAAGTCTATCATATGACAACTGAGAGACTCCTGGCGGGATTTTGTATGTATGTGTGCCTGCCATAGTGTTGGAAAAATGCTGAGAAAACATAGATGAACCTGTGTAAAGGGTCTCAATATGCCCTAAAATCTTTAATTTTTCCAGTAATTTTACAATAAATAGTAGACAGTTTTTTATCTCCAGGTTTAAATGCAATGAAGACACTTCAAAGAGAGGCACGATGCTTTTTCTTTTTTTTTTTAACTTTTATTTAATGAATATAAAATTCCAGTGTTCAGCTTATGGATTACAATGGCTTCCCCCTCCCATAACTTCCCTCCCACCCGCAACCCTCCCCTCTCCCGCTCCCTCTCCCCTTCCATTTGCATCAAGATTCATTTTCAATTCTCTTTATATACAGAAGATCAATTTAGTATAAAGATTTCAACAGTTTGCACCCACATAGAAACACAAAGTGAAACATACTGTTTGAATACTAGTTATAGCACTAAATCACAATGTACAGCACATTAAGGACAGAGATCCTACATGAGGAGCAAGTGCACAGTGACTCCTGTTGTTGACCCAACAAATTGACACTCTAGTTTATGGTGCCAGTAACCACCCTAGGCTGTCGTCATGAGTTGCCAAGGCTATGGAAGCCTTCCAAGTTTGCCGACTCTGATCATATTTAGACAAGGTCATAAAAGACAGAGTGAGGATAGTAACTAATGATCCTAAGAGTGGCATTTACCAGGTTTGAACAATTATACAGCATGAAGTGGGGAAGAGGACCATCAGTACACACAGGTTGGGAGTAGAGCCATTGGTGGTAGAGTAGAGTTTATGATTACAAAGGAATGAGGCCCAAGTGTGCTAGACAGGGTCTAGAACAAAGGACAGAGTCATTATTAGAGGAGCTAAGAAAGGTGCTGTCTAGGGGCCGCGGAGGGAGAACCAGTCTCGGGAAGGCGTCGCTGAGGTGTAGCACCGTGGTCTGCGTGATCTGCCTGGAGAAGCCCAAATACCGCTGCCCGTCCTGCCGCATGCCCTACTGCTCCCTGGCCTGCTTCCGAACTCACAAAGAGCAGTGCAACCCGGAAACTCGTCCTGTTGAGAAAAAAAGATCAGCTGTCTCTGCCAAAACTACGAAGCCGGTGGAAAACCAAGGTAATGACGACTCCATAGCTGATTTTTTGAATAGTGATGAAGAGGAAGACAGAGTTTCTTTGCAGAATTTAAGGAATTTAGGGGAATCTGCTACGTTAAGAAGCTTACTGCTGAATCCGCACATGAGACAGCTGATCATCAGCCTTGATCAGGGGGACGACAAAGCCAAGCTCATGAGAGACTACATGCAGGAGCCCCTGTTTGTGGAATTTGCCGACTGCTGTTTAAGAATTGTGGCGCCATCCCTCAAAGAAGATTCTTAAAATGGATTTATATGCTGTGTGACTGCCAAACAACCAGCGAGTGAGGGGCTCTAAACAAGGCACGGACCAGCAGGACTCAGATGGCTGAGGTGGGCTACGAAGCTGCCTGGGCTCATGCTTCAGCCACATGGTGCGTATGAGTGGCAGATCCTTTATATTTATAAAGGGAAAACTCAACATTCAAATGGTGGTTTTAAAATGTTTTATTTTAGGTGTACAGTTGTGATAGACATCAGTGGTATCATTGGTCAAATTTTACACCTACTGAGGTGAAAAACTTGAGCAGTATTATTAAATAACATGATATAGTGAAAAAAAAAAGGTGCTGTCTAAGCTACAATTAAGTTTTCTGATTGAGAGGCAAATAGAACCTGATAGAATGGGCTTGATAATAATCTGGTGGGCTTTAGGCCTTGTAAGTTAAGAGGCCCAGACCTATCTATCTCTTCCCATGGGGTATATCCTAAGGGAGGTGTGAACCTCCTAGGGGAAGACACTCTGTTGACTTTCATTACTTGGCTGGCCTGGGAGGAGAGCTGACCAGGTAAAGGCAGGGGGCGTCTCTAACAAGAAATTTACAGTTCTGCCTACAATGTTGCTGACCCTACTTGGCCACCCCCTCAGATGCAATGGTCACTTTGGAAGTTGGGCTGAGTGAAGGGCTTTTCAGCTTAGAGCCAATAAGATCTGTGGCTCTGACCTGGGCATCCTTCGACTCCAGGGCAGGTCCATTTCCAGTGATCCAACTCTTGGCAGAGCTGCCAGGGCTCTTCACAAGCTGACTTCTGCTGAAGCCCAGGCTTACCACATTGAAAGCCACTGCAGTGGACTGGCCTGTTGGGTCTCCTTGAGGGCAGATCACTGTACAGATCAGCCATTAATAGGCCTGCCACCCATTGCTTCTGATGCCTAGCTTTCTTTTCCTCCTGGTTTGTGTTAAAGCAGACCAGAGGATGCAAATCAAGGGAGTGCCCAAGTCCCATCTCTAATCTTCAGTGGCCTGAACTACAAGTCTATAGTCACAGGCATGTTCTGTAGTAGTTTTTCTAAGGTAGACAATGCCCATGAGGAAAATTATATTCTCACTTTAAAACTTTCTTTCCCTTTGGTCTGAAAGGGAGGTTTTTTTCTACTTACTGTATACTTCGCTGATGGTGAAGTAAATCTAGCTATGAGATTATTATTTAAGTTCTTATTTTGGCTATGCTATTACAGAAAAATGTTAGCCATCTCTTTTATAAGGTCTAAAGATTAACTTGTGCGTCCTACAGATTCCTTTATAATAGAATTAGTTTCCTACCTTGAGGAGAATAGAGAAATGAAAGAACAAGTTGGGCTTAGAATAGAGAAATGAGGGAGCAAGTCCTAGATTGCTTGCTGACAATAGCAATATTACATGAATACTTAGCAAATAGTTTCAACCATTAGATAACAACTTAAGAAAACATTTACCAGAAGGTCCAATGCCTTCTATAAATTTTAAGAATCATGTATTTGGAAACACCTCTTAAATATCTAACATGGTGTAGTTTGTTTAACCAGTAAACTTAAGCACAACCATATAAAATGTTTTTAGTTTCTTTCTACCAACAAGTATAAAACATATGATGCAGAGATTCAGGTCACACGAATTAAAATGTATCTTTGATTAATTTTAGCAGCTTAAATTTATGGACAATCTTATCTATAAGCCAATTAAAATAAAACTCTTAATAAAATTTTCCCATGTGGACATACAATATGTACACACATATAACATAGCATAATAGACCAATATAGCAATTTTAATAATAGCTTTTAAAATAGATTGCCAATTGATTTGAATTGCTTTTTGTTTTTAGTAACCTCAGTTAACCATGCTTTCTCTCAGTTGGTACTGTTAATACATTATTGGCTTCATCTGTTTACAGAGCCATCCCAAAGTACTGAATACAATAGAAGTGGCTGGAAAAAGTCCATAGGAACCTATAGGAGGACAGCTAAACACAGAACCAACAATGCTTTAGTTTTATGAGCAGCAAATCATATATAACTGTGGATGACAAAAGACTTTAAGTCGCCATGTTTAAAATTATAAACTCATCAACCAACAAGAGGCACTTGCTTACTTCACAGTATTTTTGAAAGCACCCTTTAGGCCTCTGGGGCTTTCTCATTAAGATAACTATCATGTCTAGTAACACAAGATCATTAGACTTTTTAATTCTCAAACATTTGTATTAATAGCATTTTCCATTATAGAAACTTAAAGTTTGGTACCACATCACATCTTGATAGTACTTCTAATACAATCCAAATAGCCTGATTAGTTGGTGTCTCTATAAGATGAGAGACATAGGTCCTTCGATTTTTCAGTTGGGCCCAAACTGGAAAAACCAAAGTCCAGGATTTACTGGAAATTTTAGAGACCAGATTGTTTGAAACTTTGATTTTTTGAATGCCTGTCAAGAATGCCAAGAAGGCTCAAAATCCAAAATATCTGGTTGAAATAAGATTCCTTAAAATCATGACATAACATAGACCAAATTTGATCATTGTTACAAGGTGATTATTCGAATCTTTGAAAATAAGCACATATTTAAATAACCCATAGCTCTTAATAAAAATTCAGCTGTTTTTGAACAATTAGAATTTAACAGACATCAAGTGAACATAATAGATTACTTTAACACATTGCTTTAACAGAGCATCAGAGTTTAATTCTATGTCAAAGAGAAATTGAGCTTCCTGTGATCTTTTGCTGTGAGGTTTCCTTCCCTTACCTTCTTTCATATTGGTGACCATGTTTCTGTGTTTCTGTGTGTAACACATCTTTAAGCATCTTTTGCAGGGCAGGATGAGTGGCAACAAATTCTTTCAGTTTCTGTTTGCTATGAAAAGTCTTAATTTCACCTTCATTCACAAATGAGAGCTTTGCAGGATATAATATTCTGGGCTGGCAGTTTTTCTCTTAGTGCCTGGGCTATGTCTCGCCATTCCCTTCTAGCTTGTAGGGTTTCTGATGAGAAGTCTGCTGTGAGTCTAATTGGAGATCCTCTGAGAGTAATCTGGCGTTTCTCTCTTGCACATTTTAGGATCTTTTCTTTATGTTTCACTGTGGTGAGTTTGATTACGATGTGTCGTGGTGAGGATCTCTTTTGGTCATGTTTATTAGGGGTTCTATAAGCTTCCTGTACTAAGATGCCTCTGTCCTTCTCCAAACCTGGGAAATTTTCTGCTAGTATCTCACTGAAAATGCCTTCTAATCCTTTCTCCCTCTCCATGCCTTCAGGAACTCCTAGAACCCGAATGTTGGGTTTTTTAAGAGTATCCTGTAGATTCCTGACAATATTTTTTAGATTTCTAATTTCTTCTTCTTTTCTTTGGTTTGCCTGTTTCCTTTCCTGTTCTCTGTCTTCTAAGTCTGATATTCTCTCTTCTGCTTCCCCCATTCTGTTTTTAAGGCTCTCTAATGTGTTTGTCATTTGATCTATTGAATTCTTCATTTCATTATGATTTCTCGACACTATCACAGTTTCTTGTTTACTAGTTGTTTCATTTCATTTTGATTCCTCCTTAATATTTCATTTTCATGAGAGAGATTTTCTATCTTGTCCATTAAGGATTTCTGTAGTTCAAGAATTTGTTTTTGAGAACTTCTTAATGTTCTGATCAATTTTTTGAGATCCGCTTCTTGTATTTCTTCTATCTCATCATCTTCATAATCTTGAATTGGGGTGTCTTTTTCATTTGGGGGCGTCATAGTGTCTTCCTTGTTCTTGTTACCTCGGTTTTTGCGTTTGTTGTTTGGCATGTTGGAGATATTTGGTTTCTTCACTGTGGTGTTTTTTCTTGTTACACTACGGCTCTATATTAAGTGGACTGTCTGCTTTCAGTGGAGCCTTAGAGGCTTGAGATGAGTGTGGCCTGAGAGCTCTGTTTGGTTCCTCAGGGTTGAGGGTGTGTTAAAGATGACACTCCCAGGTTAGGTGTGGTAAATCTCTCTCTCTCTTTCTTTCTTTCTTTCTTTCTTTCTTTCTTTCTTTCTTTCTTTCTTTCTTTCTTTCTTTCTTTCTTATTCAAAAGGGAATTAATTCCGCACAGCTGAACGTAATTGGAGGTAGTTAGCAGGCGAATGATATACCCACAGGAGCCAGAGATCGGAAGCTCTTTCCCAAGGACCACACAGGGAATCTCTGCTGCCCTCAGTGTGGGCTCCAATTCTCCTGCAGTCTCCCACTGGGTTGCCAAGTTAGATCCTAATCTCCTGTTATTTCACCCCTCCCCCCAGAGTCAGGTTTTTCTGCTAGGCTCAGGGCCGGTGCAGACCTGAGGTTGCCCTGCTTATGACGTATGTCCAAAATGGCGCCTGCTCTTTGTCTTGCTCGCCTTTGAGGGGTGAGCGACGAGAGAGAAACTCGTGTCCATAGGCACGATGCTTTTTCAACCATTTGCTGCTTGCTGTGCAGGCAATACTGCGGAAGTGCCTCCTGGTCCTCCTGAGGCACCTGTTCTATTGCACCTGAGAAGCTTGACTGATCCCCAGGATTTTCAGGGATGCTCTTACTCAACGTGAGCAAGTTTTTATTGTTAATTAACCTGGAAACACATACGATGCTTGAGGGCAGACCGATCTTACTATCTGTACTGTACTTCTAGGAGTCAGCAAAAGGCAAATTCCATCCTTTCCTCCTTCAGTTAAGATCTGTGAATCTGTGGAGGGAATGTCAGCAGGAAGGCCCTTCCTACCTTGCACATATATTTTACTGTCTCCTTTTCTAACACCCCTTCTTGTTCCCACTTCTCCTTTACATCTTGGTATTAAATTTTTCTAACTAGGCTCTCTCTGACTTATGATGAGGTTAATTGCTAATGGAGGTTTATAGTCCCCTTTGTTGATGTTTTTCCATGTGACTTGAAAACTACTTCTGCTAATATACATACAGCATTACACTTTCCTACCAGATACTCGTGATAATGATACAATTTAAATCCTTAAACTCTGAAAGATCAATTTATATGCTTTTATCAGCTGACTGAGAGACAAAAATTGTGAAAGGTGAAAAATTCTCTATCTTGCTGGAAATTTCTCTATCTTGCTGGAAATTTCTCTAAAAACAAGAAAACTTCTTTTGTCAGAACACAGCATTGTGTCTTTCATGACAAAATCTGCCCAACTTGAAATTCCAAATTCCTTTGTGTGTAGTTTGACCTTCCAAGCTAATGTCATGACAAGCATCTATTACATTAAATTGATAGCTTGAGAAGAATCTGGATCAACATCAGGCAGACAAGGACAGGAATATTCTTTTTGTAAAAGCTTGAAGGAGAGGCCATCACTGTCTAGCCTTGATTTCTTTTCCCAGCAGTTCTAATAACACAGTCTAAATACATGACCACAGAATCTAAATACATGACCTGGTAGGAACATCTCTGTGTAGACTGTGGTCGCGGGCATAGACAGCAGGCTTACAGTTGCATCAGCTGTCTCCCTGCTTCTCAGAGAAAAGTCTCACATACAACTGCTCTTGTGGAGGCTGCACATGGCTAGAAATCACTTTTCCTAGTTGCCACAGGATCCCAAGGGTGGCATCGACTTTTCACCTTTCTGTCTGTGTAATCATCTCCCCACAAGATTCAAAGCTTCAAAACTTGGCAGGCCCTAAAAATGCCCGCAGTTGCACTTCAACTACACTTCATTTCCATCCGAAGTGGAAGGAAAGTGACTGGTAATAAAAATATTGCATTAAAAATGCTTTAAGCCTTAAAAATTAACATATTCCAGGCATATAGACATTATTTTTAGGTGAAATGAATTTTTGGTAAAATAAATTTGCAGTCGACTTCAAAATATTTGTGCTTATTTTTTCTCATTGCTACTAAACCAAGAAAAATTTAATATGAATGTATTTTGTCCAAACTAAGAGCTGATATGTTCAGAGATAACTTTTGAAACAACATCAAGATAAGAAGACAGAACCCAGATGCATTCCATCACTTACAAAACCAAAGCCAAAATTATCCTGAAAACTACAAATTTGGTGGGTTATTTTTAGTGTCCGCCAAGAGGAAAACCCAGAGTTTGTACCCTACGAGCAGAGCTTGGTTTTTGTGAGTCTGGAATGTAGTCACGAACCCAGCTGAAAGCAGCAGCAGCGCCTGTGTGTGCTGGAACAGACACGGCCTCAGCCTTCGGTGTGTGTGGACCAAGGCTGCTTCGTCGTATTGTTGGAAGGAGTGGCTGCCACATCACAGGCTGCTACTGTTCAAACTTCTCAGAAGCTGCATGCAAAGTCAAATAAACGAGCGTCCAGCAAAGTCTGCACACGATACCACTTCAATGTCACTGACGTCTCATCAGCTACCAGGATAAATACATGCAGGTTTCATGTGTTTGCAAGTGTTCGTATTTTTAGATTGAACCTCTGAAACCAAATATTCTCTAGTAGAAGAAGATGATGTCTCTTTAGAGGGTGAAAACCCTTCAGCTTTTATTCTTACCTGGGTGAAAGAGGGCTTTAGAGACCCTGGGGCTACAAGAACACAGCATTTGGTTTCTTTCTTTCACGTGGATGTAAAAGCCATAGCTACTGCACCACCACACCATCACTGACAAAAATATCTGTTCTATCAGAGGCTTAATCCATGGTCGTGGTTCCTTCCCAAGCAGCCAAAGTCAGTGACATGGTGGCTGGGGAAACAATCTGGTGGGGTGACTTGCCAATAATCAGAATTTTGCAGGACTCATAGCCCAGAAATGAGCAGTGGAAACCGAAAGTGCTTCTAACCCTGACACCACCTACATACTGGACACATGCTCACACACTCCTTCCCAACTCTACCCAGGGCCTTGTAAGCAGATGGAGCTGAGTGTGATCACTAACCAGCCCTGGCTGGGACCAAGAGAGTTGTAAATATGCTGGTCTTGAATTCCTGTTTGTTGGAGGTGAAACAGAAGGGTCACAAATACATGATAATAGGAAAATCATAAAATAGGAATGATTTTATTTTGTTCCAGTGAAAAATGTAAATTTTAATTATGTGCAGCAAAGCACAATATCCTCATTAATAAAACATTAAAAGAAAATGAGAAAAGAAACTAAGAAAATGTGGCTTGACTTGCAAGATAACATTTTCTGATTTCTGCTTAGTGCTTTTGTAGTATATTAACCCCTTAAAATTCATCATACCTTGTAATGCAGCTATCAGTAAGCTAACTTTTCAGCAAATTAAAACAACACTTGGAAAGTTTAAATAGTTTGCCTGTAATCACAGATACATATGAGAAATGTAAAGCAGGATATCTGATATAAGAAATACAAATGGAAATTTAGTTTTAATTGTAGAAAAAGGAGTGGTATTAGAACTGATATAGGCCGGTGCTGCGGCTCAATAGGCTAATCATCCGCCTGCAGCACTAGCATCCCATGTGGGTGCTGAGTTCTAGTCCCGGTTGCCCCTCTTCCA
Source organism: Lepus europaeus (assembly GCF_033115175.1). Lineage (NCBI taxonomy): Eukaryota > Metazoa > Chordata > Mammalia > Lagomorpha > Leporidae > Lepus > Lepus europaeus. The sequence continues at coordinate 15,070,473 of NC_084840.1, read as the reverse complement.
GTCCAGCTCTCTGCTGTGGCCCGGGAGTGCAGTGGAGGATGGCCCAAGTGCTTGGGCCCTGCACCCACATGGGAGACCAGGAGAAACACCTGGCTCCTGTTCAGCCACAGCGGACACTGGGGGGTGAACCGACGGAAAAGAAAGACCTTTCTCTCTGTCTCTCTCACTGTCCACTCTGCCTGTCAAAAAAAAAAAAAAAAAAAAAAAGAAGAAGAACTGATATAAGGATTGTCAAAGATACCTCCAAAGCATAGAATGAGGGAATGTGATGTAAGTTTTTCAAGAGATTTGAATTTAAAAATAGTAAATGTTGAGAAAAAGGGAAAATTCAAGGTTTGATTCTCTTAAGCAAATAAACTAAGATTCTTTAGAAAACTTAACCAGGACTCTTTAGAAAAATGTAACTGGGGCAAGGCATTTTGCCTAGTGCTTGAGTTTCTACTTGGGATACCCACATGTCAACCTGGAGTGCCTGGGTAGAAGTCTTGGCTCTGCTCCTGATTCCAGCTTCCTACTAATGAAGACGTTGTGAGGAAGTGTCATAGCTCATGTAGTTGGATCCCTACCACCTACATGGGAGACCTCGGTTGAATTCCTGGCTCCTGGCTTTGACTTGGCCCAACACTGGAATTTTGTGGGTATTTGGAGAGAGTAAACCAATGGATGGAGTCTATCTCTCTCTCTCTCTCTCTCTCTCTGTCTCTTTCTTTCTCTCTCTCTCTCTCTCTCTCACACACACACACACACACACACACCCCAATAAAAAAAAAAAAAGAAACCAAAGACAATTGAACTACTAATGCCCTCAGCACAGTCCCATTCCCTACTCCTTAAGATAAAGATACCACATCTGGTATCCTTTAAGCATGGGATTAACTCAAAGTGGTAGTTGGTAGCTATCTTATAGTTAAATTATCCAGTGCCTTTGTTGGAGAATTTATCAGAAATTTTATACTTTAACAAAATTGCTGTAATCTGTTAATACTTGTTGTAAATGGAAATTGAAGCATTTAGTCCTTAGTTTTGTTGAAAAAATTGTGGTGAAACCAGGAGCCTAATTACTAGTAAACATTTTAAAAATAGTTTGGGAATGGATATGAAATTGTTAGGTATGCCTTGCAGACTCCTTTCTGGCTATTCCTCCTACTAATTTGGCACCGCTAATTGGCCTGGGCTTTTATTATAGAAATGTGGCCAGTGAAAAGGGTATGAGTTGTGTCCACATTTTTTCTCAGAGATGGGAGACATAGATTTCAGGTTATAAAGGGCAGTTTCAGTCATGTGGCTATTCCTTTACCATAGTAAAGTTATTTTGCATGACTTGCATACAAAATACAGATTTTTTGAAAAAACAGAACAATATTAAATCTGAAAAAAATTGACATTTTCAAGTTTTCAGTAAGCTTGGTGAAACAACAAGTACAACAAGAATTTAGCAGTCTGATCTTTTTCGGGTCAACATAGCCATTTTACTACTATCAAATTTTCCTGTGTTTCCTAGTATTTTATCTGTGCCTGCTTTAGTTTCCAACTGATACGATGCCACTTAAAGTTATGTGTAAGCTGCATACTGCTTGCTACATAACTATGTTATCAATACTTACTAGTAAAAGAACTCTAAACATTAATTGCATAGTGAGAATGATAAATTCCCTCTATTTTAAAAGGGAATGGTATAATATATTCAATGTGATGAACAAAATAAGTTAGAATTGGAGCTTGTTTCAAAAATTAGATTATAAAACTTAAAGACTGTGAAAGAAAAATGTTAAATTCATAAAGATTTAAAATTCACAGCAAATTTATAGCTTCATTTTGAAAAGTGTTATGAATTGTGAATCTACATATGCCTAAAATGATTTAAAAAATAACCTATTCCTGGAAATACCCTGGAAAATATCCATTGAGACTAAATTCAAAGTAAATATATGAAAAAAGAAAAGAAAAACCAATACAATCCAGTAGTTGGAAGAAAGCAAAAAGCACCAATACTTTTAAATACCTTTCATTCACTTCTTTTAAAAATTATTTGTTTATCTGAAAGCAGAAAAACAGACAGACAGAGAGCTCCCATTTGAGGGTTTACTCCCCAAATGATCACAACAGGAGAGACGCAGTCCATGTCTCCCATATAGGTTTCAAGAATCCAGCTTTGTGAGCTGTGACCCGCTTCTTCTTGTGGTGCATATTGGCAGGGAGCTGGAATCAGCAGTGGAGCCAGCTCAGTACTCTAATATAGTATGTGGACGTTTTAACATATCTTGACCCCTAGGCTTAACACCCACCCTTACTTTGGGTTCATTCCCTACTCAGGTACTTGTTTTAACATCAGTCTGAGAGCAAGAAAGAAGACAACAGTGGACAAAGACTTAGTATGCAAAAGATAACTTCCCAGTGTCTTCAAAGATTAGCACATACTTAGAAACTGGGGATAAGAATAATTGCATCAGGGCCAGTACTGTGGTGTAGTAGGTTAAAGCTGTGGCCTGCAGCGCCAGCATCCCACATGGGCGCTGGTTCGAGTCCCAGCTGCTTCACTTCCGATCCAGCTTTCTGCTATGGCCTGGGTTAGCAGTAGAAGATGGCCCAAGTGATTGGGCTTCTGCACCCACATGAGAGGCCTGGAAGAAGCTCCTGGCTATGGCTCCTGGCTCCTGGCTTCCAATCAACTCAACTCTGGCCATTGCAGTCATTTGGGGAATGAACCAGCAGATGGAAGACCTCTCTCTCTCTCTCTCTCTCTCTGGCTCTACCTCTCTCTGTAACTCTTTCAAATAAATAAAATAAATATTAAAAAAAAAAAAAAAGAATTGCATCAGCCACAAAGACTCCACAAGATTCTGAGACTTCAGGCAGTTCTACACCAAGAGCGTTGTATTGGTAAGTTCGGAATTACTTAACATTTACTATCCTGCATCTTCAGAGGACGAGTTCAAAGCTGAGAATTCTAGAGAGAAAAGCACGACTATTATAAAGACGCAGGAGGATGCTGTCTTCTGCTGCTATGTTAAAAATGGCTTAATCAATAGCAGGAATCATCGATAATTGATCTTTTTCTTGTTCCTCAGATCCTAGTTCTGTCTAAGCCTTCATCATGTGATGCCTGAGGACAATGCTAGAAGGTTGCATGTGCTAAACACTTCTGTTGCAGTAATGTGATGGAAAGTGATTTGCGAGTCAGTTGCTGTGAATTTTTAAAGCGTTGATGAAATGGTTATCTGCATGAGCTGAAATGCAGCCGTTTAACCATAAACTGAATATTCAAAGCAAGGAGGCAATTGATCTGAAAACTTGACAACATGCAGGGATCACTTATTTTCAGATTTCTACAATGCAATAAAGAAAATGTATGACTGCTGTTAGAGAATAACGAAGCCTTTGACTATACCGATGATTGAAACAAGCCGAGAGTTTTGTTGTATGGGAAAATAGATGGGAATTTGACAGGAAAACACTAATGGAAATGTTTACATGAAGAGAATGTTTTTTAGTTTTGCTGATTTGGCAAGTAAAGAATGCTAAAAGCCTTTTATTTCTAGGCCTTCTAATCCAGATAATGACAATTCTGAAAACTAGAATGGTCAACATCCCCTATACAAAATGCAGCACTGGATCATCGGGAATGCATAGTAAAAACTAGAATTTGTTCAACCGAAGCAGACTACCTAAATCAAATAAAGTTAGAATTTAATTTTTATATTTAAAATTTGTGAATGGAGAGTAGGATGAAATTAGCAAAACATAATTTTAAAGTCCCAAGAAATCATGACTGGGGGACTATTTCAAAGAACATGTGGCTTAAGTTAAAATTCAGGTGAGATGAGTGAGCCTCATCTTATTAACAAATATTTTTAAAAGGCTATTCTATGTGATCAATAACATCAGTAATACTAAATGTACAGTGTTACTAGACATGTGTTTAGGTGAGAAATTAGTCTTTCAAGATCACTAAACGCGTTTCTGTTTGTGACTTTAGGATAGCATGGAGCTAAAATTCTGATTTGCTTTTGTTAGCAGGCAAAAGGGCGATGACTAATACTGGTTTGTTTGTATAAAACTCAGGGGCTGTTGTTTTCATTGGATACATTACCAGCACTCATATCCTGAGTCAGATTATTCCAGAGTAAGAAGGTGAGATGAAGGAGTCATAGACACGTCAACTACACTTTAAAAAGTAAAGTGCCAATGCATCCTACAGATGCTCGATCTCCCAAAAATATCATGTTAGAAAATAGAAATCTCAGGTCAAAATCATCAGTTTCATATGGCATTTTGCCCAATATTAGTGATAATGCTATCGTGTGATACCTTTGTCAAGCATTGTTACCCCTCTTCAGAAAAACTGGGAGAAACCATTTTCTGAACAGTTTTCAAAATTCTGTATTTTAGGCCAGCGCCACAGCTCACTAGGCTAATCCTCCGCCTTGCGGTGCCAGCACACCGGGTTCTAGTCCCGGTCAGGGCACCGGATTCTGTCCCGGTTGCCCCTCTTCCAGGCCAGCTCTCTCCTGTGGCCTGGGAGTGCAGTGGAGGATGACCCAAGTGCTTGGGCCCTGCACCCCATGGGAGACCAGGAGAAGCACCTTTCTCCTGGCTTCGGATCAGCGTGGTGCGCAGGCCGCGGCGGCCATTGGAAGGTGAACCAATGGCAAAGGAAGACCTTTCTCTCTGTCACTCTCTCTCTCACTGTCCACTCTACCTGTCAAAAAAAAAAATTCTGTATTTTAAATTTTAGTAACAAATTTATACACAGCAATGTAATGTGCTGATATGCTCCCAAGAATCTTGTCTTTAAAAGTAGAAAAATAAAGTTTGCAAATATGTTAAGTAATTTTTAAAGTTAGGTTTACAGAAGGGTATTTTACATACAGTATGATCCATCTTTTTGAAAAATACACAATCCAACAAGCTTTGACAAGTGGTTACTACAATCAAGCTATGGAACATTCCTGTTACTCTAAACATTTCATGATCCTTTATAGCAAATCCCCTGTATCCACCCCAGCTCCTGGAACTGCTGATCTGTTTGCTGTTGGTAGAGTTTCCTATCAGTTAGACTTTCACAGAAGGTCATAGAAATGGAATCAAGCTGCGTAGTCATTTATATTTGGCTCCTTCTACTTAGCATAATGCTGCTGAGAGCCAGCCATATTGTTTCATGCTTCTGCAGTTTATGTCTTATTGCTCAGTGATGCTCTGTTGTATGCATGCACAACGTTGGCTTATTGGCTCACTGAGGGACACTGATGTTTCTAGTTTGGGATTAATATGAATGAAGTCGCTGTGAAGACTTGTTTACAGATTCTTGTCTAGACGTATATTTCTATTTCATTTAGTTAAATATGAGATTGTTTTGATAAATAACTAGGAATGGAATTGGTATGTTTCCAGTTGGGGTTATTATGAAAGAAATTGCCCTGAAAATGTGCAATTTTGTCTGTATGTATGTTTTTATTTCTCTTTGGTAAATATCTACAAGTGGAAATATCTAGGTCAGTGAATGTTTTAATTTGTAGAAACTGTCAAAAATGTTTCTGATGTAGTTGCTCTGTTCTTGCTAGATTTTTTTTCATTTTTGTCATTTCATTAGATGAATGACATTTAAAACTGCATTTTAGCCTTGTCTTACAAATTTTAATATGGTTACATATTCTTTCAATTCAAAATACTTTCTGAGTGATTTCTTAATCAAGAAGTTTAGAAATGTATTCTTTAATTCCCAAATTTTGTGGCAAATTTCTTCTTTAATTCCTAAAGACCATATTGTGTACAAAAATCTTTTAAATTTGTTTCGTGGCTCCAAATATGATCTGTATTGGTGTTTGCTCAACGTGTATTTAAAAAGCTGTGCGTTCTGTTGTTCTTGGGTAGAGTGTTCAGTAAATTTCCATTAGGTCCAGTTGATGACAATGCAGCTACCTTCTTTATCTCAGCTTCCTTTTATTTCTAGTTATGTAAATATTCAGAGAAGAGGGACCTCTACAATCCTAGTGGTGGATTTTTCTGTTTCTCCTTTCAGTTTTATTATTTTTTGCTTGATATGTTTATATGCCCATTTAGGATAATTATATCTGCTTGATAACTTAATTTTTTATCAACGTGTGATGTAAGGCTGCCACAAGACACACCAAACACTGGAGTTAAGGGAAAGGATTTATTGACAGGAGAAGTCCGATAGGCCAAAGGGAAGGGGCGAAGAAGAGAAGGGGGGTGGAGTGGTCGAGAAAGAGATCAACAGAGGGAAAGAGTGAAGAAGAAAGAGAGCGCACATGTGCAAGAAGCAGGTCTTGTTAAGCCTTTGTCTATCAGGAGGGCAGGGAAGTAGGAGCAGCAAATCCAGTTAGGGTGGGGGTTATCTGACACCTGTGGTTGGGCCATCTGGTCACCTGGCTTCCAGCAATGGGGGCAGGGGCTAGAGCCTAGGATGGTGTCTGGGACGTAAATCATGCCACAGACAAGACCGTGACATTTTACTAATATTCCCCACTTTGTTTATTATAAAACAAGTATTGTATGGGGTTACATTGGCCCCAAAAATCCAGGAGAGGTGGAGGGACAATGATCTGTCTTTAGAGCTACTTCCTGCTGACATGGGATGACTTGTTACACTCCACTGGTGTGGGGTGATGTCTCAAGCCTTGATCTCCTGGGTGGGGAGCCGAGTATATCCCTGTAGCAGCATTTGGTTGACTGCCTGGTTGGTGAAGTCTTTGGTTCATTCCATTTTCACCTCCTGTAAACACTTAGCAAGCAATGGTCCTAGTAGTGGCATTAGCCAAGTAATGAGAGGATGTTATAGAGGAGAGGAAATGAGGGGTTCTCTGGACCCTAGTGAAGACTGTTAGATGGATGTGGTTTTACGTGGGCTGATTGGTTGACATAATAACAACACTGTTAAGGTCAGTCTGTTCTGTGGTACCATGACTGTTAGTGAGGTGATGTGGCTTTGGAGACCTCAGGTGGCATCAGCTGAGGTCTCAGTGGACCTAGTGTCTCCTCTTGTAACTGTTGTTTTTGAAGTTGAGATAACATAATGGCCCAAAGCTGTTCCTAAGATCACTACTGAGGAGAGGCAGGCTGCAAAGCCGATCCCAACCAAGACTGGGAGAAAGGCTGCTCATCGCTTTTGGGTAGAGGGGTTTGTCTATAGAAAAATCATACAATGTTAATTGGGGGAGAGGACCATCAATATACACGGGTCGAGCTGGTTCTGAGATAAGTAGAGCCATTGATATAAGAGTAGAGGCTGTGATTACAAAACAGGAGGCCCCAAGTGGGCTAGACTATGTCTAGAACAAAGGACAGAGTCATTATTAGAGGACCTCAGAAAGCTGCTGTCTAAACCATGAATAAGTTTTATGACTGAGAGGCAAATAGAAATGGATAGAAGGGGCCTGACGATAATCAGGTGGGCTTTAAAGCCTTGCCAGTTACGAGGCCCAGACCTATCTCTCTTCATCCTAAGGGGTACATCCTAAGGGAGGTGTGAACCTCCTTAGGGAAGGCACCCTGTTGACTTCCAATACCTTGCTGGCCTGGGAGGAGAGCTGAATATGCTGTTATTATACCATACCCATATCTAAATTATGGTCAAAATTGCATTCATATGGAATGCTACTCTTTTTATAAAACTCTAGCTATAAATCAGTGATATTAAACCAGAGACTGCAAAATCCACCTTAGGGGATATAACAAGTACTGAGCACCCATTGCTGTTTCATCGAGTACTGATTACTTATTGCTATATCATGGGAAACCAGTAAAACTAATTACAAAATAAGCTTGGCAAGTTACAAAGCAGTATTGCTCACTAATGGGACCAGGAAATTGAGTTCCTAGGAACTGTGGAGACCTAGTTAGGTCAGCTTGACATTCGGTCACAAGACCCATCAAAAGACCTGATTATCTCCCCCCCCCCCCCCGCCACTTACTCTTGATAAAACAAAACAGCTATCAAAAGGGTGAGATACCTAATTTGTATACTGGGAACTCAGAAGGATGGAATCACCACTTCTTTGCTATTCTTATGGTAAAATTGAAACAGACCTGTTGTAGGACTAGTGCCAGGAGGGTGAAGGCATGGAGACAGGGAGGTTCCCTTGCTTCTCCAGGAGGAGGGTGTTAGAGAGGCTCATAGATAAGGCAGGCAGGGTAGACTATGGACAAGGACTTGTTCTGAGATAAGGTTGGAGTTCCCAGGCAGAAAAGGGAGGGTACAGTGAGCAAGACAGAGCTAGAGCCATGAATGTAAAAGAAAGTGGTTTTGGTGTTGTAGTGAGAGCTTTGGAAGTTAGGAGAACTTGACCTTGAGAAGATTTAGAGCTGAGATAGGAGAAAGCCTGAACATAGATTTTCTTCCACTTTCCTGAATGCTCACAGAAGTGATAAAGATCTTCAAGAGTGTCAAGGTCAAATGTGGACTGGTTGTTGAGAGAGAGACAGTGTAGAGGAGGGTTGGATGGAATGTGGGACAGAGAAGTTCCCATGGCAACCTGTGGAGTCAGACTGCTGTCCAATGGGGAGGGTACAGGAACAGAGTGGGGGTTGTCACCCACACACCCACTGTAGCCCAAGGCCTAGAACCCATGGAAAGGCTTTATTTGAGAGGTAGAGTTACAGACAGTGAGAGGGAGAAACAGAAAGATCTTCCATCCACTGGTTCACTCCCCCAGATGGCTGCAGTTGCCGGAGCTGGACTGATCCAAAGCTTCTCATGCACGTGGTGGACCCGAGGACTTGGGCCATCTTTTGTCACTTTCCAAGGCCATAGCAGAGAGCTGGGTCGGAAGAGGAACAAACACATCTTTCACGTCTTTCAAACACGAGGACAAAAACAGTTTCACATGCAAGGGGAGACATACAGACAAATAAATATAGAGAGAGTTCATTGCTACAATAAATGTTGAATGATACTGTGCAGATAAAAAGACAAAGATGGCAGTTGGAAATGTGGATTTACAGGAAGGTTTTGCATATTAAGAGCAGTTGAAAATATAGAAATGTAGGTAGGGAGCCAACATTGTGGCACAGCAGGTCAAGCTACCACTTGAGATGCCTTCATCCCGTATCAGAGCACCTGGTCTGAGTCCATGCTACTCCATGGTTTCTATCCAGCATCCTGCTAGTGTAGCTGGGAGGCACCAAGTGATGGCCCAAGTACTTGGGTTCATACCACCCATGTGGGAGAACCAAATGGAGTTCCTGGCTTCTGGCTTCAGGCTAACCCAGCTCTGGCTCTTTCAGGCCTTTGGGTCGTGAGCCAATGGATGGAATTGTTTTCTCTTCCTGCCCTCACCCCATCCCCAGCAATCTCCTCCTCTCTCCCTCTCCATTGCTCTTCTTTTTAAGTAGAAGACAATAATTATTTTTAATAGAGAAAGAGGAGAAACACGCATACTTTATTGTATAGAAAATGATTAAACATGAAGAACACTCTCATAAAAAAGAAAAATTTGAGAAATTAAAATCATATAGAAAAATTAGCAACCAAATATGAGAAAATCATAAGTAAAATTCATGTTTTGAGAACTATACAAGAAGTAACTAAGTTAGTGGAGGAGTCTGTAGTTCTCTGAAGATCTTTTGAAAGTAGGCAAGGATGTAGCTATGGATGAGTTAGAGAATAACAGTAACAAAAAGGAAAGCAGGGAATGGACCCTTGGCTGTAGAGACATAATAGTGGATGACTGGATGTGTAGTTTAGGTGGTAACCATGTCGAGAGAGGACAGAAACACCAAAAGGGATAGGAAGTAAGAAAGAACAATGAGTTATAATGAAAATAAAATACTGAGTTGCTAGAAGATAATATAGTCAAAAAAAAAAGCAAGAACGTTGATCTTGAATTTAGATTTGGTGCCAAAACAGTGAGAAAACACATTTCTCCCCATCTGATGACACATTGTGATGACGACGTGTGATGATATGGTGAAATGTGGCTAAAGTAGGATACCAGTGTGTACATGTGTACTCGATGGGGTGATTCTGAAACTGGGATAAGAACTTCGACATGTTAAAAGTTTATTCCATTGTTTTAACCATTATCCAACTTATATGTGTACGTCCCCGGAAAGAAATTAAATGGCTATTTCAGGCATACAACAAAGCAGACGATAATTCACTGTACCCTCTTTGTCCAATGCAATCTGTCCATGAGGTAACCGTTTTCAACTTTTTTAGCTGACTTCCTTGGCACATAATTCCTTCTTTTAAATAGTAGAATTACATAACTACATTTTGGCTTTTTATTCAACTTTCAGTATTATCTATTTAATGCCTTGGCTCTTACCATCAACATAAGCTACATACATATGCACACACACACACACACACAGTTGCCCGCATCTCATTGATGTAGACATGCCATAATTTTGGTTAGACCGGTATTCACATAATCATCACTATTTCAATGCTATTCTTTTTTTAAACTTTTATTTAATAAATATAAATTTCCAAAGTACAGCTTATGGATTACAATGGCTTTCCTCCCCCATAACTTCCCTCCCGCAACCCTCCCCTTTCCTGTTCCCTCTGCCCTTCCATTCACATCAAGATTCATTTTCAATTCTCTTTATATATAGAAGATCAGTTTAGTATATATTAAGTAAAGATGTCAACAGTTTGCCCCCACATAGCAACACAAAGTGAAAAAATACTGTTGGAGTACTAGTTATAGCATTAAATAACAGTGTACAGCACATTAAGGACAGAGATCCTACATGATATTTTTTAAAAATTGATTAATTTTCTATGCAATTTCCAATTTAACACCAGGTTGTTTTTTTTTTCATTTTCAATTATCTTTATATACAGAAGATCGATTCAGTATATACTAAGTAAAGATTTCATCAGTTTGCACCCACACAGAGACACAAAGTATAAAAATACTGTTTTAGTACTCGCTATAGCATCACTTCACATTGGACAACACATTAAGGACAGATCCCACATGAGACATAAGTACACAGTGACTCCTGTTGTTGACTTAACAATTTGACACTCTTGTTTATGGCGTCAGTAATCTCCCTAGGCTCTAGTCATGAGTTGCCAAGGCTATGGAAGCCTTTAGGGTTCGCCGACTTTGATCTTATTCCAATAGGGTCATAGTCAAAGTGGACAAATATCATTTGTTTTCCCTGATCGGTGACAACTAACTGAGCACCAAAGGGAAAACCTGCTGAAGTGAAATGGACACTATAAGAAACAATGACCTGATCAGCTCTTGTCCTGACTCTTGTTGTACAATGTAATACTTTATCCTTTTTAGTATTTTGTTGTTATTGTTGTTCTAGTACTAGTGGTTGAACTCTGTAATTAACACACAATTATTCTTAGGTGTTTAAATTTTAACTGAAAAGTGATCCCTGTTAAATATAAGAGTGGGAAAAAGAGAGGGAGGAGATGAACAATTTGGGACATGCTCAATCGGACTTGCCCCAAATGGTGGAGTTAGAAATGTGCCACGGGATTCCAATACAATCCCATCAAGGTGGCATGTACCAATGCCATCTCACTAGTCCAAGTGATGAATCTCAGTTCACAATTGATCACTCTGATAGGTCTAAGAGTCAAAGGGATCACACAAACAAGACAAGTGTCTGCGAATACTAACTGATAGAATCAAAAAGGGAGAGAAGGATCCAACATGGGAAGCGGGATACACAGCAGACTTATAGAATGGCAGATGTCCTAAACAGCACTCTGGCCTCAGAATCAGCCCTTAAGGCATTCGGATCTGGCTGAAGAACCCATGAGAGTATTGTAGGCATGGAAAGCCAAGACACTCTGGAAAAAAAAAAAAAAAAGGAAGACCTAAATGAAAGATCTCTGCATGTGAGATCCCAGTGGAAAGAACGGGGCCATCAAAGAAGGAGGTACTTTTCTCTGAAGGGAGGAGAGAATTTCCACTTTGACTATTTCAATGCTATTCTAATCCACAGTGCACACTAAGCAGTTTACACCCTCTAGAGTTAAAAATTGTCCTAGAAGCTTTTATGTATATCTTTTCATACATGCCAATAATTGAGCCCAAACTCTTCAGCAATTATCAAAATTTCTTAATAATCAATGTTGAATTGATAAGTGTTAACTTTTAAAATATCTGTTCTGAACTTTCAACCTACCTCATTCCACACTGATTTTCTTTTTGCTTGGCATACAACCATCTCCTTAGAATTGCCGGCACTGTGGCATAGCAGGTAAAGCTGCTGCCTGCGGTGCCAGCATCCCATGTGGGCACCAGTTTGAGTCCCGGCTGCTCCACTTCTTGTCCAGCTCTCTGCTGTGGTCTGGGAAAGCAGTAGAAGATGGCCCAAGTCCTTGGGTCCCTGCACCCATGTGGATGACCCCAAGGAAACTCCTGCCTCCTGGCTTTGGAGCTGCACAGCTCCAGCCATTGCAGTCATTTGAGGAGTGAACCTGTGGATGGAGAACCTCTTACCTCTCTCTCTCTCTCTCTCTCTCTCTCTCTCTCTGCCTCTGCCTCTCTGTAGCTCTGCCTTTCAAATAAAATGGATAAATTAAAAAAAAAAAAGAATTGCCACTTTACCACAACCCCAGAATCCCTCAATTTACTCCCTGTTTCATATGTGCCAAACCTCCCTCTATGTTGGTTACAAACTCATGTTTTCATGAAGGCATCCTAGAGTAGCTTCTTGAGAAAGGTACAGAAAAGATTATTTTGGAGAAATTGACTGTCCCTACTATCACCCTTGATTTATGGTTTGGCTGTGTGTCAAGCCGTACGTTTGAAACCATTTTCCCTGAGAATCATGTAGACAATGCTCCTTTGTTGCTAACTACCAGTGTTATTCTTAAGCAGCCCAAAGCCTTTCTAACTCCTGATCCTTTTCATGTGACTTGCTTTTCCCCTCCAATGAAGCTCATAAAATCTTCTCTTTGCCTCCAGTCTTCTGAAATTTAATGTTGATATACCTCGTTATGGGTCAAGTTTGTAATCCATTTTGCTGAGCCCAAGTGGAACTTTTTTATTCTGGTGACCTGTGTCCTTTAGTTGTGAAATAGTCATGAATTATTCAATGGACAGTTTTCTCTCTTCAGGTTTTATTTTTTCTCTCTCTATTATGTGGATGTTGTACTTCCTTGACTGTTTCTCTCATCTTCTTCTATTTTGTCTCCCAGTTTTCCATCTCTGTTTCTGTTTTTCTCATTTTATATTTCTCTGCTTTGATGGTGCTTTCCTAAAATTTATCAGAATTTTTAAAATTTTGCCAAATCCTTTTATAGAAATCTTGTTCTTTTTTTTCCATGAAAAAAATGGTCTTACAATATGTTTTTATCTTTTCCATACACAATCTATTTTTTTTTATTTTAATTTTCCTTGTTTGCTTATTTTGCTATCTTTTGATGACTGGTTATCTGTTGGTGTCTATTAATATTTAAAATAAACCATTAAAAACCTATCTTGGGGACTGGCGCCATGGCTCACGTGGTTAATCCTCCACCTGCGGTGCCAGCATCCCTTTTGGGTGCTGGGTTCTAGTCCCGGTTTCTCCTCTTCTAGTCCAGCTCTCTGCTGTGACCCAGGAGGGCAGTGAAGGATGGCCCAAGTCCTTGGGCCCCTGCACCCGCATGGGAGACCAGGAGGAAGCCCCTGGCTCCTGGCTTCGGATCAGCACAACGCCGGCCACAGCGGCCATTTGGGGAGTGAACCAATGGAAGGAAGACCTTTCTCTCTTTTTCTGTCTCTCTCACTGTCTATGATTTTACCTGTCAGATAAAAAAAAAAACTATCTTGGAACACTGAGCCTCTGGATGGGACTGGTAACTATGATCTTCACCAGTTTACATCATTTCCTTTGAAAAACATATCTATCACACTCAAAAGATTCCTCCTATCCATTGGCATTCAGTTTTTTCTTCAATCTTTACCCCAGCCAATTGTTGTAGATCATTTTGCAGTTTACATAAATGGGGTACAGATTGCAATATTTTGTGTCTTGCTTTTTCAGCATAATAATTTTGAGATTCATTTCTCTCCCATAAATACATAGGAATATGCTTACATTCCTAAGAAATTGTCAGTTTTTTCCACAGTGATTTTGCCACATCCTTTGTCAACACTTGTTATTAGCTGTATTTATCATCTTAGACATTGATGCGAATGTGGTTTTAATTGTTACTTAATATTTTCAAATAACCTTTCTCTTTATAGTCCACTTTGCTGTTACTCACAGCAGAAAATTGACACTACAAATTCATAATTTTAAAGGCCATTCTGTAGTATAAATTAGGTTGTTTCTTGGCTTTTCTGCCACTGATTAAAGATTGAATTTTTGCAGATTGCTAAATCAGTTACTGACTGTGTACTTTCTGTCTTGCAAAATATAATTGTGGTCATTTCTACTGTCATTGTCTTTATAGTTACAAGTTTCTGACTTAAAAAAAACCCTTTAGTTTTATCTAGTGAGGTTCTTAGAGGGAATGTAAGTCACAGATTATATTGAATTCACCATTATCACTTCTTAGAAAGATATTACATATATATGTGTGTGTTTGACGTTTAGAATCAATGTCAAAGCACAGACAGCATAAAAAGTAAAATAACTAGGAGTTGAGAGAAAAATGCTCTGCATGTAATGAAATAAATCATTGTCTAAGATATGTAGGGGCAGGCATTTGGCAACATGGTGAAGACATCACTTGGGATGCCAACATCCCATCTCAGAGTGCCTGGTTTCGAGACTTGGCTCCGCTTTTGATTCCAGCTTCTTGCTAATGAGCACCCTGGGATACAGTAGGTGATGGCTCAAATACTTGGATCCCTAACACCCATATAGGACACCTGGACTCTGCTCTGGGCTCGTGCCTTCTGTCTGATCTAGTCCTATCTACTGTGGGCATTTAGGAAGTAAAATAATGGATGGAAGAGCTCTCTCTATCTATCTATCTCTGCTTCTCTCTATTTCTCTCTCCCTCCCTCCATCCCTCCCTCTCTCCACCTATGCCTTTCAAATAAAATGAAAATAAATAAACAAATATTTTAAATATATGTAAATATAGATTTAGAGGCATACATTTCAAAAGGGATGTCCCTTTTAAAAATCACTGCTGGCCTTCGTTGCAGCTCACTAGGCTAATCCTCCACCTGTGGCACCAGTATTCCGGGTTCTAGTCCCGGTCGGGGCACAGGATTCTGTCCCGGTTGCTCCTCTTCCAGTCCAGCTCTCTGCTGTGGCCTGGGAAGGCAGTGGAGGATGGCCCAAGTGCTTGGGGCCCTGCACCTGCATGGGAGACCAGGAGACCAGGCATTTAGGGAGTGAACCAGCACATGGAAGATTGATCAGTTTTGCATTTATTTCATTACATGCAGAGCATTTTTCTCAACTCCTAGTTATTTTACTTTTTATGCTGTCTGTGCTTTGACATTTATTTTAAATGTCAAACACACACATATATATGTAATATCTTTCTAAGAAGTGATAATGGTGAATTCAACATAATCTGTGACTTACATTCCCTCTAAGAACCTCACTAGATAAAACTAAATGTTTTTTTTTTTTTTAAGTAAGAAACTTGTAACTATAAGGGGGACCATGGGAGACCATGGCTCCTGGCTTCGGATTGGCGCAGCGCGCCAGCCGTAACGGCAATTTCGGGGGGTGAACCAACAGAAGGAAGACCTTTCTTTCTGTCTCTCTCTCTCTCTCTTACTGTCTAACTCTGCCTGTCAAAAAAAAAAATCACTGTTAACGATGGAATGATAGTTTGAAAGAAACCCTGAGGAGCAATGGGGAGCTAATATATACTGTTATTCAGAGATCTCGGTGACACAGGAGGATAAATTTATGGTGGAGAGATGTTAATTCAGGAAGTAGAATAAGGACTACCTGTGCATGGAGAAATTTTGACTTTTTCTTAGACATTGAGTACACTGTCTCAATAACACCTTCTCAGAGTATCATATTTGGTAAGACTGTCATTCATTTTATTGGGCTCGCATTCATTTTATTAATGGAAAAATAAAATAAACTTGAAATAATTTCAGTGGGGGCAAGTGTTGTTGCCTGGCAAGTTAAGCCACCTCTTGATATACCTGCATCCCATATCAGAGTGCTGTTTGGAATCCCAGATTGTCTTCTTGCGATACAGCTTCCAGCTTCCAGCTAATGTATCCTTGGAAGCAACAGATAGTAGCCCAAGTAACTGACACCTTATTACCTATGTGGGAGACCCAGATGGAGTTCCAGGCTGCTGGCTTTGGCCTAGCTCAGCCCTGGCTGTTGTGGGCACTTAGGGAGTGAACCAGCACATGGAAGATTGATCAGTTTTGCACGGATTTTCTCTCTCCCTCTCTCCGCACCCCTGCCTCCCTCTCTTTCAAGTGCATGAAAATAAAGAAATAAATAATTGAATATATCAAGAAATACATAATTTGAATGATCTTGTTCATCTTTCCATGTTTTCACATATTCTTTGAATGAGTGACATGAAAGATACACATTTGCTGTAGCAACATTAGTTGACGTGACCATCATGTTATTTGTGTCTTGTCACACTGAAAATTTAATTGTCTTAGGAACCATGTTTTCATTTCATAAAATAGGGATTTTAATGAAAAAAATTAACTTCTTTAAAAGGTTCTTCATTAAAGGAAGAGTATATTCCATAGCTAGAGGAAAATGGCACCTATTATATTTAACTGCAATGTGTTGTCTAAATTTAAATAAATTTGAACCATCAGTTATCTACAAAAGTATGATCTGAATGAAAATGCCCTAGAAAACTGTAATAGGGGAAAGCTTGGAAGAGTCAGCATTGTTCAGCTTTAAATAAATGTGTAAGGTGGTCATAATACCTATCAACTACTTGAAAAGTTCTTATGTGAAAGCAGCCATAGATTTATTCAATGTACAAATACATAACATTTTTAAAAGATGGGATATTCAGAATCAGGAGGAATGGGGCTGATTTTTTTTCTTTAGTTCTTTTTAACTCCAAAACCTATCAGTTAAGCTCGTAACATCATAATGACACTTAAAACAAATGATCTTATCTGAAGGGTTGGAAATGCAGTATGAATTACGGCCTTTGTGAGGTCAGTTCTAGTTACTTAATTTTAGAGATGTCTATTTGAAGCAATGAATCCAATAAATCAAGGAAGCAGAAATATAAAAGATATGTTATAATTTTGTAACATTGTCAATTATAAATATATTTAATCCTTTATATACTTTAAAAACCCAGGATTAAAAATTAAGCTAGATAAGTCTAGATTATTGATTACCTTTAACATTTGTTATATGAGAAGGCTTATCACAATTTCTAACCAAAGTTATGTGCAAAGGATTAAATCTTCAAGCTATTTATGTACAAAGTTAATTCTCACCATATATTATTGACATAAAGATGAGGATATGTAAATTGATTTCATGTTGTTAAACTATATCAAAACTATAAAGATAAAAGTGCACTGTGTAGCCGGCGCTGTGGCTCAACAGGCTAATCCTCCGCCTTGCGGCGCCGGCACACCGGGTTCTAGTCCCGGTCGGGGCACCGATCCTGTCCCGGTTGCCCCTCTTCCAGGCCAGCTCTCTGCTGTGGCCAGGGAGTGCAGTGGAGGATGGCCCAAGTGCTTGGGCCCTGCACCCCATGGGAGACCAGGATAAGCACCTGGCTCCTGCCATCGGATCAGCGCGGTGCGCCGGCCGCAGCGCGCTACCGCGGCGGCCATTGGAGGGTGAACCAACGGCAAAAGGAAGACCTTTCTCTCTGTCTCTCTCTCTCTCTCTCACTGTCCACTCTGCCTGTCAAAAAAAAAAAAAAAAAAAAGTGCACTGTGTAGCAACTTACAGTAATGCTCGCCAGAAGAAGTACACTATAAACTAGCCAAGATTAGAAAACATACACTTGATAAACAATGTAGCATTCACTTTTATCTGCTCTATCAAAGTTACTGTTAAAGATAAAAGAAAGATTAGTATCTACTTTTTGTAAATGTCCAAATACAAATAAAGGAAATAGTAGGAAAGTTATAAAGTTTTTTTAAAGCCTTTACAAAAATATTAGCATACCCTATATATCCAATTAAGTATTGTAAAATACTATTAGGTAATGTAATTTTTGCTTTTGTGTATTTAATGACTTGGAATGGATTTTCTAGTGTTTAAGAATGAATCCATCATTAAACTAATAATGGTGTTCATGTTTAAGAACTAGATAACAAAATAATCTAGAGATGTAGGAAACATAATCAAGTTGTTAAATTGATATGGTATAGTATGGAAGAGTTGAGCGGGACAATGTCCTCTTTAAATGAAATTGGGAGTGGGGCAGTGAAGAGCTGTGAAATTACTGGAAATAGGTCACATCAGCTGACTACAATCTTCACTGTTTGTAAAAACTATAATGAGGGGCAGGTGTTTGACTTGGCAGTTAAGACATTAGTTGGGATGCCCACATCCCATATTGGACCGCTTGGGTTTGAATCATGGCTCTGCTCCCAATTTTAGCTTCCTACTAATGTGCACCTTGGGGAGCAATGATGATGGCTCAAGTATTTGGATCTCTCCCACCCACATGAGAGACTTGTATGGGGTTCCTAGCTCCTGGAATTGGCCTCACTCAGCCATGGCTATTGTAGGCATTTGGAGAGTGAACCAGTAGATGATAACTTACTTACTTTCTCTCTCTCTCTCAAATAAATTAAAAAACTAAAACTTAAAAATGACATGCATCAGTATAGGCCAGCATTAGAGTTTCTTGTTTTTCTTTCAAATTGTTAACTATTAAAAACACACTCGTACATAGCTTTCCATTACTGCAGTCACTGCTTGTGCATTGAACTTAATACATTAACATTTTCCAGTCATGAATAAAGCCGAACATCTGTAGGACTGTATTTCACACAGTGATTCAGGGCTTAATACATCTATTTCATTGCTGATTCTGCCCTTGGCCCATGCAGCTATCAGATTTATGTTGCTTCCATAATGGAGACCACTCTGTATCCCAGAGATCATTTGCTTAATAAAATTCACATTGCCCCTCATCAAATACTAAAACTATATAAGCATGCACTGAGCCACCCAGCAACCAGAGGAATTAAATTTATGTCAGACCATTATTGAAGATTAAATCACAGCTTTGTTAGAGGTATATGAAATTCTACATTTGAAAGCATTTCTGAAATACTCAAGCAAGACTTAAAATATTTATATACTGAAGCATCTATTTCAACCATAGAACAAAATGATTTACATGCCACACAGAAATAAAGAGGTAGCAGTAGGAATTTATAATACAGACAGTCTGGAAATTTAGTTTCTTCAGAATAAATTAATCAGTAAGCACTCATAAGAATTGTTCTCTTGATTCACAGTAAGACCAAAAATGTATATTAATTCAAGACTCCTTCATA
This sequence comes from Lepus europaeus, assembly GCF_033115175.1. NCBI lineage: Eukaryota > Metazoa > Chordata > Mammalia > Lagomorpha > Leporidae > Lepus > Lepus europaeus. The sequence goes on along the minus strand of NC_084840.1, from coordinate 15,051,097 downwards.
GCCAGGGGAACAGCCATGAGAATGCTATTGTGAGTTTCATCTAGATGTATCGCCAATGTCTTGTGACTTAGCAACTTGGTATAAACATCTCTTCCCAATGCAGGACAAGTGTACAGAGATCATCTATTGGATAAGAGTTGGAGTAGGAATGCTTGTGTAGTGACAGTTATGTAATGACACGCTGCAGAGGTAGCCAAAGGTATATTTAAGATGACAACTAGCCCACTGCTCCTGTGAAATTTTAGAAGGATAAGAATGTTGACTTTATTACTCGGAATGAATTGAATTTCAAATATATATATATATATATATATATATATATGAAGTACATAACATTTCAACTAATATATATATATATATGTATATACATATATATATATTTCAAATAATGCTGTTCTCCAAATAGTTTGTGCATCTTCAATGAAATGACTCTTTTTGTTTATTTTTTTTTTATCTAACAAATTTTCAGGGCTTTCTTCAGATGATGAAACAAATTCTTTTTGGGAAATTAATTTTGAGAAATACCCATTGTCTAAACCAGTTTTATGATCTTAAAGAAATTATTTCATCTGTCAGAGCCTCCATTTTTCACCCCCGAATTGAGAATATTAGGAGATTTCTAAGTCTTTCAAAGTATCATCTTTCAAAATATCATCACCTTTTCAGAAATGAGAAACCAGAAATAACCTCTCAGGACTAAATCGGAAAATCTAAACATAAACTGCACACAACAGTATAACCAACAGAGGTAATATGCTCTGTATGCCAGAAAACTTGATCATTTACTGAAAAAAATCAATATCCACACTAGAATAGATTTATAAATAATTTATCTTTCTGAGTAGAATGGACCATATTCTCTAGAGTGTAAATACAGCTATCACTATATAAACAAACTGGAACTACAGAAAATTAAATCGTAAAATTTCTAAAGAATAGAGTCAGTTTGTTTTAAATTATGGGTATCTTGATGTTAACTTTTCAAGTCATAGCATATCAAATGCTATAGTATAGTACTACTTGGTGAAACAGTCAACTATTCTATGCTCAGTGCATAATAGTGTCTGTAGTAATGGGTTGAGAGAGAGCTTTTTTGTTTTTAATTGACATATAGTAATTCTATGTATGTCTGGTGTACATGGTGGTGTTTTGATACATCTACGCCATGTAACAAATCTGGGTATTAAGTATATCAAGCACTTCATACATTTAGCCCTTTTTTGTGATGAGGACATTCAAAATTCTCTCTTCTAGGTATTTCCAGGCAAAGATAGACAAATGACCACATGATTCACATGCGCAACCTAAAGAAACTGATCTCATAGAAGTAGAGAGTGGAAATGAGTTCTCAGGTCCAGGGGAGGGTACAGGATTAGGGGATAGAGACTGGGAAATGAATACAAAGTTCAAGCACCTGGCTCCTGCCATCGGATCAGCGCAGTACGCCGGCTGCAGTGTGCCAGCCGCGACGGCCATTGCAGGGTGAACCAACGGCAAAGGAAGACCTTTCTCTCTGTCTCTCTCTCTCACTGTCCACTCTGCCTGTCAAAAAAAAATTCTGTATTTTAAATTTTAGTAACAGATTTATACACAGCAATGTAATGTGCTGATATGCTCCCAAGAATCTTGTCTTTAAAAATAGAAAAATAGGCCGGCGCTGTGGCTTAACAGGCTAATCCTCCGCCTTGCGGCGCCAGCACACTGGGTTCTAGTCCCGGTCGGGGCGCCAGATTTTATCCCGGTTGCTCCTCTTCCAGGCCAACTCTCTGCTGTGGCCCAGGAGTGCAGTGGAGGATGGCCCAAGTGCTTGGGCCCTGCACCCCCATGGGAGACCGGGAGAAGCTTCGGATCAGTGTGGTGCACCGGCCACGGCAGCCATTGGAGGGTGAACCAACAGCAAGTAGTACACCTTTTAAAGGACACTTTCAAGTGTGGCAAGTTTAGCAAAGAGTAAGAATAAATTATTACATAATAGAACTGTAATTATTACTTTTGTGTCATTAAATATTTAACTCTTTTCGGTGCCATTTCTCAGATTCACCCCTGAGGAAGTATTTCCCTCTGTTTGAATTTATAATATTTTCCATAAAACTAAGTATATGTTTAGCAAGTGTATTGGAGTAGCACAAAAACAGTCTAAGTCAAATTTCTCTTAGAAGTAAACTGGTGATTTTAATATGCAGAATTCCAGAGGGTATATGGCAAGCAGTAAACTGATTCTAAGACTTTTGGTGCAATACGTGTTAAAGTTCTTCTCATGAGAAAGAAATATCCACAATTTCATAATGTTCCTGAATCCAGTTCAGTTCTCCACACCAATGCTCATCAATCCCTTCCCCTGCTGACCCTGAGCCAGTGGTAACTATTTTGAAGCCACACATGTCACAGATTGAAAGTAGACACAAGTGCTTCAGTGAGACCTAACTAAAGCTTTTTTTGTTGTTAAACTACTTTGTGCTAGGAAAAAGCGACTTGTGAATTACCATTCAGCAAAAAGACTGACCTTTGTTCACATAGATTGAATTTTTTTTATCACTACTATGTTAGCGTTTGAACTGTGGACTCCAAAATATGAAAAAGCACCTTTGGAGAAACCTCCACCTCTACTCCATGTTCCAAGCCCACCTGACTTCACATGTTAACATCTCTTCCAGCACGTATCTGAGAAGCCATTCCCACCGAGGCTGTACCATGGGAACCAACAGAAGCTGCTTACCTGGAAAGACACTTGCATCATTGCATTTTGAGTGATTCTGCCTAAAGAGAAAATTACATGGCACTGAAATTGTGTGTTTTTATATTGTTAGACATGAACTTTAGATGTTTTGCATAACATGTTGATGAAGTGCTCCAAAACAAAGTAAATGTCATTGGATATTTTTCTCCCTTTGAGTTTTAAATAGATGATTCTCTGTGTAATGTTTTAGTATTTAAGCTATGATATTTACTTAGATTATTAATCAAATATCCATGAGGTACCTACTTGTTCTTTGTAGCAAAAAGAGGGAAAACTTAACTTTCTCTTACTGAAATGGTAAAGATACATATAGTTTCACCAGAAAGTCTACAGACATCTAACACAAGCAAGAATTTTTATCTACATTCCTTTTTAAAGAATAGTAGTCCATGAATCTTTTACAAATAACCTATTTATTTATTTAAAAATATATCCTGAGTGCCTTCTTATTTAAACTCCAAGCTGCTCCTAAGCCATTTTAATATTTTTCCTGTCTTACTAGGAAATATTAAAATAATACCCCAAAATTTTAGCCATCAGCTGTAGCAAATGTACTCTGTTATAAACTAAGTGCTCAATCAAAAGAATCAGAAGGTACCACAAGAGAAATGTAATTCTTTGTTTTACTTATTTGCATGCTTTAATATCTGTCTTAAAACATTCTTCCACTGTCCTGAAATCCTCACTAGATTAATTTTCATTTTCATTGTAAGAGAAAATAAATTTGTCAGCCTGCACGCCCAATTAACATTCATGTTTTTCACAGTTCACTTTTCCACTGAAACTGCTGTTTGAGGTCATCAACAACATCTAGTAAACTCCAAGGGTCGTCCATGGCTTGGTGTCTTGGCAGTCTTAGCGAAACAAACCCATCTACTTTTTGAGACACTCCTGTCCATGACCCCAGAATCTTTTGTTTTTTTCCTCGCCTCACCAGCTACTTTTCCTCATCACTTTTGAGGTTTCTCTTCTCCCCAGTTCTGTATCCCATGCCCACTTCTATTTTCTGGTTATGCCATTTCCTGGAGGATGCTGTCTAGTAAGTCTGCAAAAATAGCGTTTATATCAGTGGATCTCACTTTTGTTGGACCTAGTGTCTTCTTTATTATTCCAAATTAAAATTTGAGCTACCCTAAGTGACCTATATATGTGATTAGGGAAGAAAAAATCATTATAATGCTGTAATATAGAGTTAAAGGAAAAATAAGAGAAAGTTAATTTATGATAGAATAATATGACTTACCATGTAAATATTTAAGAATGCCTTTATCCAGCTACGTAACATGGGTTGTGTTTGTGCTTATTTGTAATGGATGTATTTGGAGGTAGGAGGGATGACAAAATTAGAATCCAATATAGGTAGAAGAAAATAAATGCACAGAGATGTTAGAAATAAGCATGGGGATAAAAAACTAGCTTAGCATATTAGAGTAAATATAATTCATTTGTTTAAGATAAGGAAAGGAAGAAGATAATCAACCCTAACTGCGGTAAGAAATTGCTCAAGAAAAATTACATATTGTTCAAAAAGAAAAAAAAAGTAACGAAGTATGATATTCTATAAAGGAGCTGGGACTTCTCTAAGTATCATATTGGAATAATTCCTATTATTGCATAGTATAATTATAAAGCATCTCAAGACATTTCCTGACTTAAAATTCCCACACAAATGGAGGCAGCAGTTATAATCTTTAGTACGTAGAGCCAGGACTCTACTTCAACAGGCAGCTGGGATGGATTGCAGTATAGATTGCAAAGAGGAGCAGAAATCTAGGAGGCTACAGAGAAGTTGTATGTCAGACCTCTGGGAACAGAATTAGAGCAAAACTGACAAACAGTAGGCAAATATCCCTCTCCCAAAATAGAGCATTTCCATAGGAAATAGTCTCTAGAGTAGCTGTCTTGTTTGGACAATGACGTCACATATCGTTTTAAAATATTTATTAATGAAATCCTTAACACAACTGCACTGTTTTCACTAATATTCAGTTCTGAGTCTCTTGCAAGTTCTATTCACATAGATGCAGTTGATTCTCATTGATTTTACGTAGCTCCATTACAGCCTAGAGTCTTTCACCACTAAATATACGGTTGGAAATACAATAATGCAGAGTGAGTAAGTGTATGTCATGATTTTCACACAACATATTTATTTTAATTTTTCTTCCTCATAACGATTTTTCATAAGTTATTGATCTTTTTATAGAACTGCTTGAAATAATTTTCAGGATTACCATGTACTTAATTATTACCAATTCATCTTTATAGAGTGATCACTTGAAGGGAACATGGAAAACTTATACAGGACACAGGAGTAAAATTTGTTTTTCCAAACTGTAATACACAACTACAGATTGTCTAGTTTTCCCAGATGCTGACAAACAAATATTATTAAAACCCCTCAATCGTGGTGACATCCAAGAAATACCCACATAAAATTTCCGTGCATTCTATGATAGCAGTATGCTTGCTGTGAACCACGGGTCTATGTGTTGACAACCTTGTGCTCAAACCAAACTTGTATCCAGCTGCCTATGTGACAAGTAACTGGATGGTATCTTTGATGATTTCTTGTCCATACTCCCTACACCCAATCTACAACAAGCCCTGCTTCCAAGAATGCCTCTTACCACAGCTTTCTGCTTGCTGTATGCATTTTTATTTTGCAGGTCTCAGTGCCAGTGTCACCTCTTTTGACAGGACTTCCCTAATCATGTCATCTAATTGGATATCCCGTTTTTTAAATTTTTCTTTCAAATTGCTTATACTGTAGTCAATGTGCATAACTGTGGAATTTTTGTTTTTGAAATTCACCCTTACTTCTCTCTCTCTCTCTCTCTCTCTCTCTCTCTCTCTTTCTTTGGAAAAGCAATGCAACAGAGAGAAGAGGCAGGGTATGGGACAGTGCGGGGGACAGGGAGAGAAGAGAGAGAAGGCAATATTCTCTCTTTTGGTTCACTCACCAAATGCCCACAATAGCAAACATTTGTTTTTGTAGTTACTGTATTTCTTTTTTTTAAAATATCTATTGAATGAATGACATGTACATGAACTCGGATATTAACAGTGGCCCTGAAGATAGTATCTCTGGGTGCTTCTAAGTGGCAAACAATTGGTCCAATGTGTGTTGTTTGGACAAGTGGACACCTGCCTATGAGACTGCTCACGGAAATTCTGGGGCGTGAAGGAGAAGAGGTTGTATTTGGTGGTGCAGATCCTGTTGCTGGAGTATCCCCTAGAGAGCGTCTCCCATCTTGGTGGAATATGCTGTTGCTGGGGAACATGGCCCGCTGCTGTGTCAAGTTGTAGCCCTGCCTTCCCCTCTCTGGAGAGAGTAGGGGGGTGGTTTCTGAAGGAGACTGGAAGAAGCCATCATGGACTCACCATGCCGCTCTGGCCAAGTCCACTGAGAGGGCCACGTCCAGCAGCAGCAGGCGAAGGTCTCGCCAAGGTGAGGGCTGAACCTAGGTGCTTCTGGTGCTGTCTCCAGTTTTCATGCGCATCACTTGGATGTAAAAATGGCGGTAATCACGATCTCTGGTGATCTATACATAGATGAGTTCAGCCTCCGGAGTGCACTGCTCAGACGTTGCTTTCGTTGAAACAAATGTCACCAGTCAGTCCTGACCTTCTTGTGAAAGCAGCCCAGTGCAAGAGTAGGAATCAGGGAAACTGTGTTGTCTTTCTTCTAGATAACTGCGTCAACATCTCCTGTTTCCTTGCTGCAGTCTGCTGCTAGGACAGGTGGAGTTGGCACTCACTGTGTGTCCCACTGTGGTGAGGCGGCTGCCACTGCCCCCAGTCATCCCATCAAAGGGCTGCACGTACTGTGTTTCTCTCCTACTAGAATACACATCCACGAAATAGGAATCTTATCTGTTATCTCTTCATATTCCAAGTTCTTAGCACATAGTAGAGGCTTAGTAAGATTTTGCTGAAGCAATACAATATTTTAAAACTCCAATGATAAATCATATATCATTAAGTAGTCTAAGATATTTAATCTTCTAAATTTATATAATTAAAATATTATGTTTAAACCATTTCTCATTGCTGCTAATTAAGAGGCTGATTGAACATTAACTTGTGATTTATTTCTTGTAATGTTTATGATGGGAAGAAAAAAAAATTGGTAATTTTTAAATTTGAAATTATGAGCATTTAGCAACACACAGATAAAGTAGTGAGAGAGCTCAAATATAATTCAAGGATCATACTGTACATTGCCTCTTATTAAAATAATTCTTCCCTTTTATTTGCAAGGCTGTAGTTTTACACAGGACTGATTTATGATTTGAATAAAATATGCAGAACTATCAAACATGTCTTAAAGTGGGGAAACAATGGAAATAAACATTTTCTAATGAAACCTAGAACCCTCAACTGGAATTACATGTGTGCCGTGGCTCTAAATATGCCTCCGGTGTGTGAAGAAATGGATAGGGGGAGTGTGGCAACTCAGATAGGAAAAACATGGATATACTTATGTGAATTTATACATTGAACAGATATGAAGGAAAATAGTTAGAACAAACCAATAAATTTAAAACATCTTCAATCACTTCACTTAGCCAAATCTTTAAACATATTTTATTTAAATTTTAAGTAGACTTTGTTTTTAAATATGTAACAAACCTGAGCAGAAAGTGTAGAGTTCCTGTATGTCCCCTGCCTCCATGCAGTCACAGCTCTGCCACTATCAAATCCTACACAAGAGTGCGAATTTGCTACAGTTAATGAGCCTGTATTGACACATTATGGGCAAAGTCCAGAGTCTACATTAGCATCCCCTGGTGGTGTTGCACATTCAGCAGGTGTATGCCAGTACACGTCTACTGTTATACTATCATTCAGGACAGTTTCACAGTCTAAAGATCCTCTCTGCACCACCAGTCACCACCCTCCCATAATCTCTAGCAACCACAGATCCTTCTGACAGTTTCCACAGTTATTCCATTTTCACACTGCCATATAGTTGGGACCACAGTATGTAGCCTTACCAGGTTGACTTCTGTCACTTAATAACTTCAAAAAGTTCCTCCATGTCTTCTCCTGGCTTAGTAGCTCATATTTTCAAATACATAATAACATCCCATTGCCTGGATGTACCGTAGTTTATTTGCCCATTCATCTGCAGAAGGACATCTCAGTAGTTTCCAAGTTTTTGCAATTTATAATTGGGAAATTATGATAAAGCTCCTATAAACTTCCTTGTATATCACTCTATGTTTTCTAGGTAAATAATAGTGAGTGTGATTGCTGGATCATTAAAAGTATATATACATTTGTAAGAAACTGCCAAACTGTCTTCCAGAGCGGTTGAGCTCTTTTGCACTCCCACTAACAATCAGTGACAGAGAGGGCCTATTGTGGCTTCACGCATCTTCATCAACTTTTATTGTTATTGGTGCTTTTTAATTTTGGATATTTTGATATTGATCAACTTTTCATATGCTTATTTGCCATGTGTATATCTTTTTGGTTAAGTTTCTGTTCAGCACATATGCCCATGTTTTTAATCATGTTGTCGTTTTTCTTATTGTTGGATTTTGAGTGTTCTTTTTATATTTTATATAGTCCTACATCAGGAAAAAAAGGTCAATGTATCTTTTGGATATGGATTTTGCAAATACTTTTTCCCTATCGGTGACCTGTGTTATCATTTTCTTGAGAGTATCTTTTGCAGAACAGTTTTTCATTTTAATTAAGGCCAGCAATTCAGTTCTTTTTGTGAAGAGTGTACATAAGGTTTGTGTTTAGATCTATGTCTTTTTTTTTTTTTTTTTTTTTTTTTTTTTTTTGGACAGGCAGAGTTAGACAGAGATAGAGAGACAGAGAGAAAGGTCTTCCTTCCATTGGTTCATTCCCCTAATGGCCACTACAGCCAGTGCTGCGACAATTCCAAGCCTGGAGCCAGGTGCTTCTTCCTGGTCTCCCATGCAGGTGCAGGGCCCAAGCACTTGGGCCATCCTCCACTGCACTCCTGGGCCACAGCAGAGAGCTGGACTGGAAGAGGAGCAACCGGGACAACCGGGAGCAACCACAGGCAGATGATTAACCAAGTGAGCCACGGCGCCGGCCCCTAGGTCTATGTCTTTTTGTGCATGGCTCCACAGTTGTTCCAGCACCACTCGTTGAAGTCTTTTTTGCTCCATTGTGTTGATTTTGTTCATGTGTTGACGATCACTGTATTTACGTGGCTCTGTTCTGGGCTTTCTACTCTGTTCCATTTATCTGGTAGTCTATCTGTCAGCAGGACCACACTGCTAGATTACAGTGGAAGTCCTGAAGCAGTATCAGTCCTCCAACTTTCTTCTCCTATAATAGTGTTTTGACTATCCTTGGTCTTTCCCTCTTCATATAAACTTCGAAAATGAGCCTTTTTTTTTTCAGTAACTATAACTTTAGTTGTAGTAACAGTGAATGCATGTATGCATGTTAAAATACTTTACCTGGGTGTATGACACATAGCTCACAAAATCACTGTAAGATAGGGATTTTTAACATTTTACTTCAGAACAGTTTTAAATTTACAGAAAAATTGTGAAGTAGTAATACAAAGAATTCATATATACTCTACACTCCACTTCTGTTGTTAACACCTCCTATTAGTATACATTTCATAATTAATAAACTGTACCCAGCTTCCCCTACTTTTTAATTCAAACTCCTCCATCCCTCCATGAAACTTAGGCTTAATTAAATGGTACATATTTTAAAGATGAATGACTTTAGACAGGAAGTCCTCAATAAATGTCAACTTATCTTCATTATCACCATTATCATCCTTATCATCAGCAAACACTTTTTCCACAGAGTGGAAACTCTGCTTATTGACTTACTCAATATTACGGCTAGAAATTGTAGAAGGACTCAAATCCAGGCTGCCTGATTTCATGTTCAGTGTTCTTTCCACTACTGTGATAAATACTCTGAAACCTTCTTTTTTTCTGTTTTTTTTTTTTTTCCCCTGACACGAGTATCATGATAACATGTAGAATGCAACAGAAAATAGACTTTGGAATTAACTGAAACTCCCTACCTATCCTTTCTCAAGTGTATAAAGCTTACTCTTTAGAAAAAGGGGGAAAAGTATGATGTGACCTAAATATTACCTAGTTGGAGTATTCCTTGCATTAAATGCTTGAAAAATGTAAAGATTTTCAATAGAGCATCAACAAAATATACCACACAGGGGAATAATCATAGATTTGGACCTTATAATTATTTTAGGAATTCATTTGTTTTGAGACTTATATATGATACTCAACATGAAAATTTTCTAAACATTGTAGAGTTCAAATATCCTACATTATAATCATTAGCATGCTGTTTTCTAAATGATAATTGCATGATACTTGGAACATAATAGCCTATCAATAAATATTTCATAAATGAATGAGTGTGATTAATGCATAATAGCTCTTTTAACTTATTATATTTAATATTATATAGAAGAATCCATCAAACTGTACAAAAATAAGATTATTAAGTGGTTTCTTCAGGAAATTTAATAACTAACCTATAATTGTTCTGTATTAGTCTATAAATTTGTTTTCATGTATAATACACTATTTTCATTTCATTGAATAAATTTATAAGATTTTAAAAGTATTTGTAATATCCTTAGTGTGTATCTATCACATTAGTTTTTACATTAAGATTACTCCAGATTAATAGGATAATAATGCTATACCTTGATTTAACAGAGATGTTTGGGTTTACAAGAGTGTTGAGTATCCAGTGTCATTAGCCTTTCTTGACTTCAACTATATAAAAACACTTGCACAAATGAACATTGCTTAGTATAATCCTTTTATTCCACATTGAATTTTGTGAGAATTAAATGCTATAATTTGGTGTAACTGAAGGAAATAAAAGAATGCTAATATGCTTCAAACTAATTAAAATGATTATTTGAATCATTTTTGATGTGAAAATATCATTATTTTTAACAAATTGCAATAAATGGAAGATCTGGAAATCTTCTGGAAAATTAATAAATGTTAAAGTATCAGGTAAAATTTCATCAAATGAACAATGCCATATTAGAATAAAACCATGCAATTTATAAGATAACTTATTAGAGAAAGAACATATTCAATAAATGTTAAGTTGATTCATTTACAGATGACCATTTTCTGAATTCTCCCTTAGCTATCCAGAAAATGGAAACTTTCAACATAACCTGAACTTTTTAAACCATCCTATCATGGGCTGTGCAAAGCAAAGCAGAGACTACTGAGCCATAAGCAACAAAACCTCACTATTGACTTTGCTTGCCTTTGAGATTTCCAGGGCCTACAGAAGGCAGTGGTGAGAAAGTCTGGCTGTTACTCTAACCCTGTGAGAATGCCTCCAGGGGACAGTTTTCCTTCCATAGAAAAAAAAGAAAAAAGAATTCAAAGGGAAATGTTAGACTTTGGGGGAGGGTTTGTACCAGAATGCAATGGAATAAGGAACTGTATTTGAGTGGGAGTTGAAGCTCTGATTTCAACTGATGCTTTCTAAGCTGGGAAAGGAAAAAAAAAAAAAAAAAAAAACTGTTATTCTTTTATCCCTGAAAAAAAAAAAAAGAAGTGTGCCACTCCAGGGAAGAACAGATGTGTGTGTGTATATATGAGGTTTCCAAAAGTTTGTGAAAATTTTACATTATCTTCAATTTCAAATTTTCCTGTGAACTTTTTGAAGCCCCCCGGGTCTGTGTGTGAATGTGCACACACCTATATACACACACAGATACCCACACATGTGATGAATTATGAATTGACATGTGAGCCATTACTTGAAGTAATTTTTTGCATGGCTGTAAAAATGTTGAACTTTCCTGTGACAGTGTAATGTCAGCTTAGTTTATTCACTTCCTAAAGACTTAGGCCCAGTGTTCATTGTATTGGGCAAGGGAAGCTTCAGTTGTCCTTTACCAGTGAATAGTTTGTATGTATTTTTCTCCCAGCTCTTCCTCTCTTTTTCCTTCTAAAGGTGGTAGTGACGGATACATATTATAAAAACAAGCCTCTAACTGTTGTGAGGGTTTAGTGGTGATACTAAATGCACACTTCGACTTTGGCAAATTGCCAGTTGCAGCTGAGCATGCAAAGGTCACCACAGCTATGTTTCTCTTCTTCCTGGGCAAATGGCAAGACTCATCTCTCAGACTTTTGTGGACAAGTGGGGCTCCTGGCCAACAGTTTGAGTAGGATAGATGAACTCTATTTCTAGATCTGACTTCTAAATGCTCTCTTGTTATAATGTTAATACCCCAGCCTCCTTTCTGCTAGTCACCCAGTCCGGTGCAGAGGGTTCCATTGAGAACATCAAGGATTTAGGCTGATCCCCTGGATGGCAGTGCACAGGGAGCCTCCCCACCCAAACACCCCCAGCCTCTAGGGGACCTGCAATGAATTCTGAAAGGAGTAAGAAGTACATTGTGGGACACATGTTTGGTCTACCAATTAGGACTCCAAGTTAGGATGTCCATGTCCCATATCAGAGTGCCTGGGGTTAGAGTCCCAGCTCTGCTCCTGATTCCAGCTTCCTGCTAATTCACAACTTGGGAGGCACCAGGTGATGGCTCAAGTAGTTGAGTCTCTGCCACTCTCCTGAGAGACCCTGAAGAGTCCCCAGCTCTCAGCTTTGGCCTGATTCAGCCTTGGCTGTTGTGGGCATCTGGAGAGCGAAGCAGCAGATAGGAGCTACCTGTTCTTTGCCTCTCAAACAAAAAATAAACAAAACTGTTTGAAAAAGAAATACATCTCTATTACATTTGTTTTTATAATATAATTATTTCACATCTAATCCAAGATTCCTAGCTAGTAAGAAATCCAGTTAAGCCAAGATTCCTAACAAGGAAGAAGTTCAAAGAGAGCCAAGGCCTGTCATGGTTTGTGCCTCTTAAGTTGCAGTCCCATCCTAGGAAAAGGAACTTCTGATTAATAAAAACCTATTGCGTACAAAGCACAGCCTTTCTCCTCATGCCATCCAGATCTGGACTGTGTGAGATGAGAGGAGCTCTCTTCAAGCTCCCTTGAAGTCCAGAGTCCGTCATTACCAGAAATTAGCAGTCATTTTCCAGGCCTAGAAATCGGTATACATAATAATTCAGAATTCAGAGAGCATGTCTTTTCCTCCTGTCTAATTTATACTTCACCATTAATTCATTTATTCATTTTAAAACAAATCTTTTGGATCCTACTAAGTCCTACGCACTGTCCTAAGTAAGTAGGAGATGACATTCAGTATAGCTTTATCACCTATCCTAGGCTTGTTCAGGCAGTGGGCACCCAGCAACATATTTAGTGGTGTGAAACAGATAAACTTCCAGGAAATGGATTCACTATGGCATGGGAGACACAGGGCGGGACCTCTTCCTTCCCCTTGACATAGAAAGCAGACCCTGGCAGGAGAAATTCAGAAAAGGTTTCCTATAGCCATGGCTCTGGGCATTTTTAATTGATTCTTATCTACTATGTAAATGCTTTCTTTCCTATGATGTGATACATTTCCTGTGATTGACAGCGGAGGTAAGCAACCTGCCAATGTGTAGCTGGCTTGGTCCTGTCATCTCGGTTGAGATATATTCATATATCTACCTCTTTCTCTCTCCTCTTTCCTCTCTCCTCTCTCCTTTCTCCGCTCTCCCCACTTCCCTTTCCTCTCTTCCCCCTCCCCTTTCTCCTCTCTTCTCTTCTCCTCTTTTCCTATTCTCCTCTCCTCTCTCCTCTCTCTCTCCTCTCCTCTTCTCTTCTCTTTCTATGTTTCTGAAAGATATACCCCCTCCCCCACCACACACAGAGGGTATTTCCAAAACTTTCACAGAAAATGGAATTAGAAGATTGTTTATTTTGATGAACATGTATTTTCCAAGAACTATTTGAGGCCCCTTCTGTGTATGGGCTTCAATGTCTTTTTGATTAAAATAAAAAGCTTTCAATTGTATTTTTTGTAAACTTTTTGAAGGCACCTCATCATGGTGCACATGCAAGTGTGTGTATGTACACAGTTAGACACCCATATATATATATATATACACATGTTCATTTATGACTAACAGCAAATTGATAAATTTAAACTGCCTGGAGTGTTTTATATCCTGATAGTAACAACACAGTCAATTTGTCTTCCCTATTCATTTTGACTCATTTTAAGGAAATATTGACTAAAAAGTCTTTACATGATGAATTTACTAGGTTCCAATTTTTAATTTTATTATCACAAAATATTAAAATCATTCAAGAATAAAGTTTCCTTACAATGTTCTATTTCTATATGTTGTTGCATGTAAATGAGATTGCATTGTATTTAAACGACAAGGAGACTAGAGAATGCATTCTTAGTAAAGCTCACCACTAAGAAGGCACTACTGCACTTTTTTTAATAGGAAAAATGAATGTCTAATTTCCATCCTCTAAAAAAGGAATCAGTTCCTTGTGTAAATTTTGTTTTGAACACCGTAACTTCTAGACATTTCTAGACATTTTGATGGGAACTCTAGCTAAGAGATACACATATTTGGACATTTTTCCCTTAGCGTATGTATATATGCTTATATTTATTGATGTAAATACACAGAAAAATCACAGTATGAAATTGGAATGTAGAGGGTATAATTAAATTAATTTGCATGGATTTCTTTTGTCTCTCCAAAATAATGTGGAACATTTTATAGTATACCTTAAACTTAATTGCTATATAATACATTTGCATAAAGATTGCGGTAAATATTGACTTAGGCATATTTATACAAAACCATCCTAATTTTTCCACATTATCTTATCTCTCCACAAATACAAGGAGACTTCAGAAAGTTCATGGAAACATGGAATTAAAAAATAAATACATTCTTTTGTAATTTTTTCAGCATTTCTTCATAGATTTTTTTTTTCATTATACACATTCTCATGAACTACTTGAAGACCCTCATATGCATGGATTTGAACATTTTTGCATCAAAACATCTGTATCTTTTTTTAAAGATTTATTTATTTATTTATTTGAAAGGCAGAGTTACAGACAGAGGAGGGGAGAGACACATAGAGAGGTCTTCCATCCTCTGGTTCACTCTCCAAATGACAGTAAAGGCTGGAGCTGGGCCGATATGAAGCCAGGAGCCGGGAGCTTCTTCCAGGTCTCCCACATGGGTGCAGGGATTCAAGGGCTTGGGCCATCTTCTACTGCTTTCCCAGGCCATAGCAGACAGCTGGATCGGACGTGGAGCAGCTGGGGCTCGAATTGGTGCCTACATGGGATGCCAGTGCCACAGGTGGAGGTTTAACCTACTAGGCCACTGCACTGGCCCCCAACATTTTTATCTTTTAATTCTATTTTCCATGAACTTTTTCAAGTCCCCTGGCACACAGATGCTCAGTACTGTTTGTAGTCACTGCCATGGAGCATTTTTGGAATTTCAGAGTGCCTTTAGGTCTTTATCTGTAGGAAGCCTCTTATTACAAAAGTAGTTTCTTTAACAGTGGAAATTGAAAGTAACCTTCAAGAGCCTTTTAGACAGTAGTGGGCTTTCTGGGGCAGCTCTGTAGGAAAACTGATTGGAAAAGATGTACTGTTCACCAGACACTGAGCTGAATAATTTAATTGTGGTGAGTTTAATCTCCCTTTGTACTTCTTTTTCTCATTGCACATTGATTAAAATGTCATTAAAAATAATGAATGGCTAAATATATGAGTGTTACCCACATTATTCCAATGTCTATTATCTTACAAGGAAATTGTGAAGCACTCAGGTCCTTTTGTTGTCTGCTCTTGCTGCTCCTGTTGAGATCACTCAAGGCATGCTCACCACTGGATGGAGGGACAGCTGGGGAATCAGCAGTTGGCCGCATGGTGAACTGGAGCACAGTCGTTCATTTACATGTTTCTCCAGTGAGTCCTAATCTTATCCCAGGGATGATGGAAACTTTTCCAGTGTTATTATCAAGTGTGGAATTGAGCATTCCGGAAATGCTTCACATGCTAGGATTTGGTATGCTAAAAATTAGGTTCTAATCTTTGTGCAATTCATTTTTAAATACATTGGCACCCAAGTGTCTTTTTCAGATTCATTTATTTCTCTGTGTTTCTCCTTTTGTGTGTGTGTCTCTCTGTCAAGAGAAAACTGTCCACCACACTGTTCAAACCAGAAATGCTGGTATGATTTGACTCAGGTAAGCTGTCCGAGCTTTTATTATAGTGGTGTATTACCGTGATCTGAGCACATTCACGGGACATTCCTCTAGCATTCACCTCCGCCGGGTGGATGATCCATCAATCTTGTTTTCTAATTGTGCACATACAATTGCTCAGTTTCTTATAGTAAAATGTCTCTACAGGTTGGATTCCTTCTGGTTCAGCACTGTCGTCCTGTGTTGCCAAAAATTTGAATTTGAAATTCTTTGGCTAATAAATGAAAATTGAGTTCAGGATGGCTACCTCTTTAAAGAAAACTCATAGTGTATTTCTCCTGAAACACTGTGATCATCAAAACATGAGCAGGTTAACTGCAGTCCACTCTCAAGTCAGAACCATATCTGTGGATTTTTTGATATAGAGATGTGCTTACAGAGATTTTACTTGTGTGGTCTGTGATGTAATAGTTTCCAAATAAGTTATTACAGTCTCAGACCATATGGCCTATTTTCTCTCCAAAGTACATTTATATCATCTATCTATACAAGTGATGAAGAGTCATTCATCTCTCCATGAAAACTAAGAGATTATTCATACTAAATAGAAACATGAAACTTTGAAATGGAACGTATCTTCTTTTAGATGATACCTTTATTAACAGTAGTTTTTTACAAAGATTAAAATTTTGTGGCATTATCACACTACAAACATGTATGTATTTGGCGTCATTCAAAAGGTAACCCACCAAAAGTAAATTTTAAAAATTCATGGATTAGTAGACAAACCTAACTAAAAGTAAAAAGGAGGCAGATTTAAGGTTTTAAGAAACAATATTTTTAAAATAAATCCGTGTGTAGTAAGTGTTCATCAAGCTAAGTCAAGTGAGATCA
Source organism: Lepus europaeus (assembly GCF_033115175.1). Lineage (NCBI taxonomy): Eukaryota > Metazoa > Chordata > Mammalia > Lagomorpha > Leporidae > Lepus > Lepus europaeus. The sequence goes on along the minus strand of NC_084840.1, from coordinate 15,034,348 downwards.
GAGAAGCAAATGTGTGTTTCTACTTATAGTAACAATCAGGGTTGTCAGATTACTGCTGCAGTATTTTAGACGGAAGAGACAGATGCTCGGTGAGCTCCACACAGCCCTCTGGAAGTTCAGGTCTGTGCTGTTTCTACTAACCTTGCTCCACTCTACGACTTAACATCATGTAGCTCAAATAATAAAGGCCAATACAGGCTTCATTGTTTGTTTTCTGTTTTTTTAAATTCAAATTTCCTATTAAAATTTGGAATTAACCACTAGGATGGAAAGCACAAGACAAAATTTCCTTTGTGAACAAATCTTGTGGAGCTGTTTACAGGTGGGATAATCCATCTGTAAGGTGTTTTCCAAAATTAGCTCACAATAAATAGCGTTTGGAAAGTTAAACCCAGTAATAAAAAAATCTCCTAGTTTTAGACAAGTTGATGAATTTTAAGACCGTTTAGTCCAGCCTAGAATTCAGAAGCAAAGGAGAAGATTCTAAAGCAGTCACTTTGTTGATAAATTTTAGGCTTGACTAAAGGTTTAAAATGTTAGCATGATTGACATTAATGGTCAGTATAATGCAATAAGTTGACTGAACCCTAATGCAATGTAAGTATTTTATGTAAGCAAGAATGAAGAGAATATATAGAAATCATCAGGTATTACTTCGATTGATATAGTCATATTACATTCAGTTTATAGGAACTTGTATTGGCCATATTTAATATGACCAAAGGTAAATGAAAAGACAACATTGACAATGATTCTTTCGTATTCCCTAGTGGAATAATATTTCTTATTTGTGATTTATTCTTTCTTTTATTTGGATATAAGTAAATAGATAGATAGATATTTTAGTTCATGCTGCCAAAACAGTCCGTGTAACATTGTCCCCTATATTCTAACATTTTGCCTACAAATTTGTACCTCTTAACAAGTGTCCCTGATTTCAAACATGGTATCTATAAAACAATAACAAATTCAGGATATCATTCCAAAATACACATAGCTTTTAAGCATATATATATTTATATGTATGTATATATATACATTTATTAAAGTGAATGTTACAAAAATTATTACTTGTACACAAGAATGAAATGTGTATTGGATACAATCAGTGTTTGTGTGTATGTGTGTGTGTGCAAGAAATCTATTGAAATTAGTAGGAGGAGGCTAGTTATTTGTTCAGAGAATTTCAAGATAGAGCTAAGTAAAATATGTCGTCAAAAGCAAGCCCTCTCTTTGTGATCTGAGAAGACAGTGAAAGATACAAGTGGCAAAATGAGCTTCCTTTACAAACACAGCCCGTGTCACCCTGCTTGTGAGTTCTGAGTTTCATTATGGACTTAGCAAAAAAAAAAACAAAAAACAAAAAACAAAAAACTGTGGGGCAAGAGTCAGAAAGCAGACAATACTGAGGACTTAGAGACTATGAACTATTACCTGTTGGAACCAAATTAGGACATTTGGCTGGAGGAATTTAATCTGCACACAGAAGACTAGGGATGCTTAAGGAATTTGAAATGTATGGCCAAAGGCTCTTTGCCTCTCTTCTCTCGCCTTTTCTAGAACAAAGAGCTGCTGTACAAGTGCAGCATGAAGAAGAATTCTGAAAGAAGGAACTGCTAAACGCTGCCACCAGAGTCAAGTACCAGGTCCTGAAAGTCGTAGTCATAGAATCTGCATTTACTCACTCATGGTCGTTTATGCTTAGTTCTCTCTGTAACAAGTTCATCTCATGTTAGTAATTCCCTAAGATTCAATTTAAAAGAAATCACCTTAAGTATTCAAATGGGCCAAAAGAGATATGTTCATCTTCAAATCCCTTTTTAGATCTGTCCCTTCACAATCTGAATGTGTGTGAGTCAACAGTCATGAGAATGTCCCAATACCACATTCTTCACCTGACACAATCCACTGACGTCATCACACTTGCCACTAGCACAGGCATATTCAATCATGTAAAACACATCCAGGCTGTTTTGACCAATGACTTTTAATCTGACCTGAGCCCCTGACCCTGATACCTTATTGACGGAAACTAACTGTTAGTAATTATACTAAATTATGTGTACAGCATTGAAAACCAGAGAGCAACTGGACCCTTGATCAAACCTTCAATTCACTTAATGGTCCGAGTCTCAGTCTTCTCGGCTATAAGAAAGAAGGTTTTGGATTCTGGCATACGGTCCTTCCCATTTTCATTGTGTTAGTCCTGGGATATTAATACATTGCAGTGTCCCAAGGTGCTACATTAGAGGAATAGGTGACATTGTGAGTATGGATTCTATAGACTTCAGACGAGTCTTAAATGTTTATAAGTATGGCCACTCTCCAATGTAAAATTGCCAGTGTTTCTCAGAGGGTAATTTCTAAGTCATTATCTCAGGATAACCCAAACAAGGCTGTCATATGTGAGCCACTCGTTCATATAAAACATTCAGAACTAGGTTATTAAAAACTAGAGTTTAATCAAAATAGAAAATTAGTAAACAAATATTTAATTATATTAAACTCTGAGGCAAATTCACGTAGAGAAACTGGGAGAGTGATGGGAACTGAGGAAAGAGTGAGACGTGAGATAAACTTGGCACTGTACAAGTACACAGGAAGTGATAGATAAAGGCCTTCAGGCCACTTCCTGAAGTACTTAGACTAGCAGAGAGGACAAGACAAGAGATAGTGTGCCTAGTTTTCACTTAGGGGAAAAATCAGCTGGGCTAACTTCCTTGCTAGACCAGAGCACATAGGGAAAGGCGGAGCATACAAGAGGCAAGAAGATGGGCAGAACATGCACTCCAGCTGCAAGTGTGCTGTCCGTTGGTCAGATGCTCGACTTTGAACTTTTCCCCCAATAACAATACCTCAACTGTTAAAGTAATTGTCAGCATACTTAAAATCTTATAGATATACCATATAAACAGAATATTATGAAAGGCTACCGCATCAAACTGTTATCTCAAAATATTGATCCTTTTATACTTCTTTTTACTAGATGTATTTCATAGCAAAAACGCAAGCATTTAATACGGATGAGAACTTGAATTATGGGTTTTACAAATATTGAATTACAGATATTATTGTTGAAGCACTCTTAATTTCAAAGTGTTTCCAATGAAATGACTCTTGTAGTACGTCAAAACATTGAGAAAGAATGACAATAATAAATAGTTAGAAACAATCTTGAGTAAAACCAGAAGCCATAAAAAGATCTTTGCAAGAGAACATTTGCAAAGTTTTCTCCAAGCATAAAACATACAAAGGATTCATAAGAAGTGACTGAAGAGGAGAAAGGTAACTAAAACAGATGAGAGAGACAGAAACAGAGTATCATTATGATGAGTATGGTTCAAAATATGGTAAAGTAGCATAGTGATGCTAACACGCTTCAGAATTCAACACACCTGGTTAAAAACCCATGTCCTGTGATCTTGACCAAGAGCATCCACCTCTGAGATTCTGGTAGCTCGCATGTAATATGTGGATGGTAGTTCTGAGTTGTAGATGCTTCAGAATAATTAGGTAAAATCAAGAAAGTAAATCAATTTCTATTAAGTAAGAAAAAGATGCAACATTTTTTGCTGTTATTACATTTACATATGTGTTATAGATATGTATTTCATCATAATTGTCAATATCTATAGTTAGAAAATAATAGGTACAGGCTTTTGACCTTATACCTAAAATGTTCAGGTCCCACATCAGAGTACTTGGGCTCGAATACCAGACTCTGTTCCCAATTCCAGCTTCCTGCTAACACATATCTTGGTAGGCAGCAGTGATTCCTCAAATAAGTGCCACACATGTGGAAGACATGGACCAGGTTCCTGGCTCAGGCATTGACCTGGCCCAGCCCCAGTCATTTGGGCATTTGCAGGATAAGCCAGTGGATGGGTACACTGTGTGTTTGTGTGTGTATGTGTGTGTGTGTGCTTTCTCTGCTTCTCAAAGAATGTTAAAATTTATCAAATTTAAAAAGAAAGATATATATCAAAGTGTATAATAATTATTATATTAAATTACAAATGAAACTTGAAGTTTCCTTTGATTTGGTAAACATTTTTTTCTTACCTCCATTGACATTTATTTCATTTGCAATATGAGAAGTATGGGTGCCTGTTTTAAACATGTTAATGTAGCCATGGAATTTGCAAAATGCATGGCTAATCAGTGTTTTAACTAAGAACTTTTCCTCCTACTCTGTCCTCACAGCACTTCACAGTCCCTCCACCCCTCTCTTGGTCCTCAGTGCAGTACAAACGCTCTGGCTTTAGAATGTTATCTGTGTTAAGTCTTCTGCCACAGCTGGACACAATGCTTTCAAGATTGTTTCTGCTTCCTGTGTGGTGAAGCAGCTTTCCCCTAACGACTGTTTCCCATCAGTACCCACAAAGACCTACCTTCTTAACCACTGTTTCAACGGTTTCTTACCACTTCCACCTTTCTACAGAACATTGCATTTGGAAGGAGGTTCACAAATATTTGCTCACTGGGCTGTTCCGACTGATAACATCTCTTGGGACCTGAACTATGATGCTCAATTCTCATCTGGAACAAAAAATGCAACTGTCAGATATTGACAGAAAATACCCAAAACAAACTCTTTTCTGTGTCAAAGTCAAAACAAGATAGTTCATTGTCTGGATGTTTTGGGAAATATAATTTTTACATTTTTTTAAAAATCAAAGTGAAAACATTTCATTATTTATCTCTTTATTAATTCATAGAAAATTTTAATATAATTGTGTTTGAATCATGTGTTTTACTGGCAAATGTATTTTTAGTAGCAATTATAAATCCAATAATAGAAACTCAAATTGGATCGACAAACATGATGATATGGCTTTGATTTTTTATAAGAAACAAGAAAAATTTGTTGCCTTTATTCTGATAATATCATGATACTTTTATATGCTAAAATTTTCAACTAAAATAAAAATGCCGCATGTTAATTATTACCTAGAAAAACAAATTATAATTGTATGTATAAGTGTACACTCTTTAAAAAGAAAAAGTATTTTAATATAGTCTTGAGAAATCAATTATTTTACTTCTTATTTTTAAAACACTAAATGGCTTTGAATTATTCTTCATGAATCAAGTAATGATAAAAATTCAACAGTAATTTGTATATTATATCTTACATTGATTTTTATATGCTTGTTTTATAATCCTTACTGTTACAGTTTTCATCCTGTGTTTCCGAGATATTTTAAAATATGATTTCAACTGCAAGAAAGTGCTACACTTAAGAATTTTCTTGTCCAAAATAATTGATGATTCAAAAATCTATTATGGTTCAAAATTATGCCTTCCTTTAATAAGCACATACTGGCGAGGAATGATACCTACAGAATAAAAATGAGAATCAAATATGGCTGCATCACAACAAAAGGCAGAATTGTAAGTTAATGTTTTCTACTGCTGTTAGCATCATATTGTGTATACTAAGGAATACTAGATATTTAGAATGTTAATAAAAACTCCACACAGAACAACAAGACATCAGTTTCTACTGCCTAATACATTTGGGAATTTCTTGCTGAAATAGAGATTTCTTTACCATAGATTTCTTTAACACAGGTGTTCTCCTAGACTTAATTTGTTAGCATTCTGACCATCCCAGGGCAGGAGAGAGTACAGATTCCTTGAAGCACATCCTAAAACTATGAAACATCCTTTGGACACTATTAATATATAAAGAAGCTATTAGCAAATTGTTAATTAAAAGGAAAATGTATTTATATTTACAAACATTTAAATAACCACAAATTGTCTTTTTTCTTCAACAATATATCATCAATTTTGTTTGTTTACCCTTGATTTGGATTTTTATGTCTCCCTTCCCACTTCAAGTTCCTGTTCTTTTTCCATCCTATGAATTTCATCATATTACTTGTCCCCAGTACAGCTCTATGAACTCATAAAATTCTCTGAATATTTACCTTAGTTTCCTTTATCGATAGTAAATTTTTAAAAAAGTGTAATTTGATGTGTAAGGGCATGGATAAATGCAGTCTCAACCAACTTTACAATCTTTTTTTACAAATGACATCATTTCATGGTCCATCTGTTTGAGGAACTGAGCTGATAACCTAACATGTCAGAGATTTCTTTTCTCTGATCTTTGGACCACGTTTCATCCCTGGTCTGGAATATGCTTGGCCTGTCCTTTCTGAAATCCAGTGTGTTCCTTGGTTCTCACCTAAATGAAATCTCCAGGATGACATTCTCAGACCCTGCCAACATGATATAGCCATGCCCTCAACTGAAACTCCACAAAAGCCCCACACAGCCTTGTTGAGGTGTATAGTGTATGTGTGTGTAGTTGCCTTGTCTATCTAACCTAGAACATGCTTTAGAATAGAGGATATAACAGTGGGGGGCAGGGGGATGGGGGGTTCTGTTTCCTAGGATGTTTGTGGATTGGCTTTAGACAATGGACAATTATATATGAAATAACCGTGCAAGGCCGTTTTATGGTAAGAGAATTAACCACTATGATGAAGTCCTCAGTGACCAATATGTTAAAATGTTACAAATCACTGCTCTGGAGGAAGACCTGCAAAATGCATATTAACAGAATGGCTTTTAATTTTTATTTTTTAAAAATATGTAGTTATTTATTTGAAGGCAGCTGCAGAGATGGAGAGAGAGAGAGAGACAGGAAGAGAGACAGAGAGAGAATCTGAATATGAATCTTCTGCCTGCTGCTTCACTTCCCAAAGGGCTGCAGTGGCTGGAGCTGGGCCAGGCCAAAGCCAAAAGCCAGAAACTCCATCCTGGTCTCCCACATGGGTGGCAGAGGCCCCGGTTCCTTGGGCCATCTTCTGCTGCTCTCTCGGGCACATTAGCATGGAGCTTGATCACAAGGGGAACTGTCAGGACTCAAATTGATGATCACAGGGGATGCTGGCATCACAGACAGTGGCTTAACCCGCTGCACTACAATACTGGCTGTAGAACAGCTTTTATTTTTTTCTCCATTTATACTTTATTGAAACATATCAAATTTTAGATTATATAAATATTCCTTTTTTAATTGCAAAAGGTACTTTATTTTTTAAAACATTTTATTTCAGGATAGTTTATAAGACAAAAGCTGTGAGGTAATAATCATACAGCTTCCTATTTGTTTTTAATTCTTTAAATAGGGGAAAATCTTCTTCTCTAGAGGAGTAAATATCCCTGTCTTGCTTTTACTAAAGCTACATGAGTACTTCAAATAGCTGTGGAAAATGGAATTAAACGATGTCTTTATTTTCCTGAAAAAATGTTCAAATCCATGCATACATGGGATCTTCAAAAAATTTGTGGGAAGTACATATTATGAAATACACTATGCATGAATTTCAAAATTTTTCCAACAAAATGAGCTTACATTTTGATCAGTTTTTCTGCAAACCTTCCAAAGCATCCTAATTCAGTGATCCACCATGAATCTAAGAGATGCTAGCCCCAGGAAGGTACCTTAACCTTAAAGATAATTCCAGGGGCCAGGTATTCCCTGCCTGCAGTGCTGGCATCCCATATGGGCGCCGGTTTGAGTCCCGGCTGCTCCACTTCTGATCCAGCTCTCTGCTATAGCCTGGGAAAGTGGTAGAAGATGGCCCAGGACCTTGGGCCCCTGCAACGGTGTGGGAGACCCGGAGGAAGCTCCTGGCTCCTGGCTTTGGATAAGCTCAGCTCTGGCTGTTTCAGCCATTTGTAGATTGAATCAGTGGCTGGAAGACACACACACTCTCTCTCTCTCTCTGCCTCTGCCTCTGCCTCTCTGTAACTCTGCCTTTCAAATCAATAAATAAATCTTTAAAAAAAGATAATTGCTTTTAGCATACTTCAGTGTATCACATCTTAAAATCTCTATTTATGACCAATAGGCATTCTTATGATTTAAAATTCTCTCCAAGATAGTAGCCACTTCAGACAAACGATACAGCCACACCAACACTGGGAAACCTTCTTATCCCTAGGATCATTTAGTCATTAAACAAAATCAGTATTTTTGTCACATAATCCACTATACTATGGGCCAGAGCTTCAAAACAATCTATTGTTTATTCAAAGGAAGAGTGGAAAACTAGACATTTCTGGGAAGATCTCCAAGTTATTCTTGAGGAAACTTTGGGAAGTGTATTTTACCAGGTTCCCAACAACTAAAATCCTTTCTTGAGTAAAGTGCAAATAGTAAAAACATCACTTTTAATTTTTGTATTAAAAATTTATTTATATACTTAAAAGGCAAAGTTATATATAGAGAGAGTGAGATACGGAAAGAGAGGTTTTCTATTTGCTAATTCACTCCCCCATAAAGGCCACAGCTGGGCCATTCTGATCCAAAGTCAGGAGCTAGGAGCTTCTCTTAGGTCTCTCACATGGGTAAAGATGCCCAAGCACTTGGGCCATCTTCCTCTGCCTCCCCAAGCCACTGGCAGGGAGCTGGATTGAAGTGAACTTGCACCCATATGGGATGCCAGGGCCACAGGTGGTGTCTCTATCTGCTATGCCGTAGCACCAACCCTGACCTTACTTTTTAATATTACTGTAATACTCTACCTTAGGTTCACATTAGACATGATTTTAATAGAATTATTGTGTTTAAACCCAAGGTTTTTCTACTATCCTTAATAAAGAGCTATTTGGATAAGAGTGAAGGTGGGACAGCTGTATGGATTTCAACTTATGCATCTCAGTTGGCTTTGGAGCTCCACATTTGGAGCTCTAATAAGATCTTGCTCCAGCCAGTCCTGTCCATCCTGATATAATTGTCCCCACATAGGTTTGATGTACTCTTGCTAATGTGCATGCAAATTATATAGACATCTGGAATCAATTCAACAACCTTGTGAACTTTACAGAGGTAGCCATTATCTGCCTTAATGATTTTTGAGGTTTCAGATGCCAGGATTGTCAATGGTCCTGGCATAGGACATTTGGATTGTGAAGTTTACTTCCCTTTGGGCAGTTTCATCAGGGAGAGCAGTTGGAACCAAAGAGAAAAATACCTGATCTAATTCGTTATTAAGACTGGGTAATGGTAAATGGCAGCCTGTAGAAATCTAAGCATTTAATTCATTTCTCTAAAGAAGGGGCCAGCATTATTATTTAAAATTAGTCCTTTCTAATGCCTATTCTTGAGCCAAATATTTTAGAATAGATTGTGTTTTTTAATGTATGCAAGTTGCCACTATTCCTGCCCTGAAGTGATTGGGAGATTATCAACAATTAGAAGATAAAAAGCAAGGAATGATATGATTAAAATGGGCTTCTAATTTAATAAAAATAGCATTTGGATATCTAAAATAATTACCTATCATTCAGACCAATGGTACATAGATAAATATTGCATCTCTAATATAGTCCTAACTGGCTTGACTGTGACAACTGTGGACAACTAAATGTCATCTAATCTGTGCTTTCTAAATAGAGCCAGGAAGTAAAAGAACAATGATAAAATAAGTGAATTAAAAACTTGGCTGGAATTTTTATTTTAAATAATGAATAAATATTAATTTTAAAAAGTAGGAAATGTGGATCATTTGAGGGAGAGACGGTAACAGTGAGTCTTGGCAAATGGCAGTTCATGGACCCACCAGGGCAACCACAAATGCAGGCTTTGTAAATACTCTGAATGTATGTCTGTTGATTACTAAACAGTTTACTCCACTCGAGCCCTGTGAAAATTCTCTCAACATTATAGGATGTGTTTTTTTAAAAAAAGTTAGGATAGTTATACTACCCTGCTATAAAACAGCTAATCAATTATTTAAAGATAGATATAATACCAAGGAAAGACCTCTAGAAGCCAAAATTATTTATATATTTGCATCAAATGGCCTTATTTTCTTATGCCAAATTGATTTATTACTTAAATCTCTAGGTGATACTGTTTCCTAATAAACTCCTAGTATTATTTATTTCCAAAAATGGAAAATCAAATTATAGGCTTCTTTTGCTGTCCTGCAAATAGTGTCTTCCAGCTTTTAAAGCAAATTGCTGTCCAGAATTCTGAATTAGGCACTTTATAAGGAAGGGAACAATCTTATGTATACTTAAGCTGTTGAAATCTACCTGAAAAAAGGAATAAGCAATGAACATGTATTCAGAAAGTCTTTGTAAATCTCTCACTAATGTGTTTTTTAAGATTTTATTTATTTATTTGAGAGGTAGAGTTATAGACAGAGAGAGGGGGAGACAGACAGAAAGGTCTTCTATCCACTGGTCCTCTCCCCAAATGGTCACAGTGGCTGGAGCTGTGCCAATACAAAGGCAGGAGCCAGGAGCTTCTTCCGGGTTTCTCATGTGGGTACAGGGGCCCTAGCACTTTGGCCATCTTCTACTGTTTTCCCAGGCCGTCAACAGAAAGCTGGATCAGAAGTGGTGCAGCCAGGACTCAAACCGGTGCCCATATGGGATGCCAGCACCACAAAGGAAAACCTGACCTACAATGCTACAGCACCAGCCCCTTACTAATGTATCATCTCATAATTTGGTACAAAACACTCTTTTAATTTTAGATCCCAGGTTATTAATATTTCCTCTTGGCACACACGACAACATACTACTAAAATTACAGTGTATAAAAAAGTTCATAATAAAGAAATTCCAATTCTAAATACTGAAAAATCTTGGGTCTTGTTTTTCTTCACCTCTAATTTATTTAATATTGCAATTCTATTAGATGAAATTGGCTAAAAAAATGTGACATTGAATATTCAAATCCCTCATAGTATAGGTTTGTCTTCAGTTTCAAGAAAAAAGCCCTAAGCTGATAAATGTGTTGCATAATTAATATTTTATAACTGGGAGAAATTCTTTGGTGTCTGTGTTGACAAGTACTTCACACCTAAGCAGCCTGCAACATATGCGGCATTGTTGTATGTTAGCCTCTCTACATACAAAGTAAAAATACTAACAGATGTTCCTGAATGGTTCCTATTTGACAGTCACTATATTTGATCTTACATCGCTTTACATTATTGGTAATTTAGCATTTAGAGAAAACCGAAACTCAAACTGCTTACATTAAACTCAACCTTGCCTTGCTTCATATATTTGGATGATGAACTGAGCCAAAAAAGTAGTTTTATTGCAGACAGAGGTGGCAGGCATGGGTCTCTCGCCACCCACAGCACAGAGGGGTCAATGCTTGGCCTCTACAGACCCATTCTCAGTGAGCCGGCAGGAATGTGGCACACAGTGCCGCAGTCTCTCTTCTCTAACACAGGAATTATATATTGATATTCATCGGAGTTTAACCATTAAATGTTCCGCTAGTGATAGCTAACGTTTCTAAGATGCTGTCTAAAAACAGGCCTGTGCTTCTTCATTTTTAAGTGACCAAAGCCTCAGGCCTGCTTCAGAGTGTCATTCACGAATTTGTTTTCAGAGCCGCTGTGAAGCGCAGCACTGAGCCCAAGAGCATTTTCAGCGTAGACATGCCACATACCACGGACATGTCTTCAGCAGTTAACAGTATTTGTGGGTTGAGCACTTGCTTTGTGCCAGGCATTGCTCTAGAGCTGTACAAGTAAACAAAAAAAGTGTCGCCCTCAGCGAGCTAATTCCAGTGAAAGACGCCTGGTTTGCTCTCCACATAAGCATCTGGTTTTCTCTATTAAATCAGTAAGCAATGGCCGGCGCCGTGGCTCAATAGGCTAATCCTCCACCTGCGGTGTCGGCACCCCGGGTTCTAGTCCCCGTCGGGGCGCCGGATTCTGACTCGGTTGCCCCTCTTCCAGGCCCGCTCTCTGCTGTGGCCCGGGAGTGCAGTGGAGGATGGCCCAAGTCCTTGGGCCCTGCACCCCATAGGAGACCAGGATAGGTACCTGGAGCGCTGTGCGCCGGCCGGCCGCGGCGGCCATTGGAGGGTGAACCAATGGCAAAGGAAGACGTTTCTCTCTGTCTCTCTCTCACTGTCCACTCTGCCTGTCCAAAAAAATAAATAAATAAATCAGTAAACACTATAATGCAGTATACAGAGCAAAACCTCGTCTTGAAGTGCTGACACTGTTTTGCATTGTACCCATTCTTCCCCCCTCAAACACACAGATTTTCTTTCAACTCATTGATCTCCCCACCTGTTTTGCTGCTACAACGCTTGGCCCATTACTTCAAGGAAGAGCTATTGATTGAGCCAGAAATTAATGTCCTACAAACCATTTGCTTTATGAAAACAAACAAACAAACTCATGGTGGAGACCCAGGAAGCAAAGAACTGGAAAACACAAATTAATTTATTTTCCTTGAAGTGATGAAGATAATGCAATTAAAATTAAAACAAAAGAACAACAACAACAACAAAAACTTCCCTGAGTTTATGTGGAGGAAGGGAATGGGCAAAGAAAGCCAAGAGGGCAGACTCAGGGAGTGTGTCTTGAAAGAGCCAGCAGGAGAGAGCTAAGGAGCTCTGTGAAGAGAAGACTTTGTCATCCCGAGTTCTGGATAATCCCAGGCAACAGTGACAGTTGATCTGAAACACCATGTGCTCAGCTCCCTTGTCTCTCATTTTGCATAGTGCTATTGGAAGTGACCACCCTAAACTTTCTTCTGTCTCTGAGAGGTTGATAAGCACGGTAGGGAGTCAGAAATCACCTAGAGGAGAGCAGAGAATGTGTGAACTCTTGGCAACGTGGCGCCCTCCACGTGTGCGGGATGCTGTGGGACAGCAGAGCCACAGCCCGCAGGCGCCAGCAGGTGGTCCGCGGCCCTCTGCAGCATCGCTGGGCTGTGGGCTGAGCTCCCCTAAACTGCAGGTGCTTCCGAAGAGGCATTTAGGAAAAGCCAAAATAACTGAGTTTTAGCTTTTGTTTACTAAATTTATTGACAACTGGCAATTGTTTTATGTTCTGTCATGAATTAAATAGGTCTCCTAACAGAAATTTGGTTGTATATAAAATACATGTATATTTTATATAAAGTGTATGTTCATTATACAATATATATTCATTATATAAAAATAAATTTACATGTTCATACCTAACTACTTTATGAAATACAATGTTCATATGTAATTTACGGATGGTCCCTGCACATATTGTCGTTAGAAAATTGAAGTTTAGATAACAGTAAAAAGACAATCAACAGTGTGGATGCTTAATTTTACTTCAGAATTGAACTCTTTTTAAAGACTATCCTGTCGAACCAACGGCAAAAGGAAGACCTTTCTCTCTGTCTCTCTCTCTCACTGTCCACTCTGCCTGTCTAAAAAATAAATAAATAAATAAATAAATAAAATTTAAAAAGACTATCCTGTCATTTCACAGACAGAAATTAGTGTGAATTATCACATTTAATATTTCAATATTATAACATCAGAGGTATTGGCTTCATGGATGGTTCATTACGATATTTTCAGTTTTCCACTTGGGAAAGGTAGACAAAAGCTTCCTTTATATGGACTCATATACTCTCTGACTGTTTTAACTAGCATTTTCAGCTTCTGTGTTCCTAAAAGGCCTCATTGTGGCAAAAGAACACCTCTAGAGAACAAAGATAAAATGCCCACTTGATTTTCAGTGTTTTTTGAGCTACTTATTAATATCACATGGAAATAAATATGACTCATTAATAAAATAAATTGTGCTTTGAAACAAAATCCTTGCAGAGGTTTAAAACAAGACTGTGACTCTAGTGGGATATCTCATAAATCTACAGCCATTCAGGCTGGGTTAGCAGAGAAACCTTCCAATAAAAATTTTTACCACAGTTGCCCATACAGCTTGGCAGCCAGAAGAACGAATGTGCTTCTGAGGTCTATAACCTTCGGCTCAATGCTATTCAGGTTCTAAACAAAGAAATGCAACTCGTTCTGGTTTCTAAGTGGGGGTGGGGCTTGGGTAGGGGAAGAGACCCTGTTTCATTTTAGAGTAATAAAACCAAAGAGGATTAGTGATATTTTTAATCAGAAAGAAAAGTCAATTTTACCAGTGTCTCTTTAGGACAGAAATTTTGGGTCACTTCAGATACAATTGCATATGACTGAAAAGAAATCACTCCATGGCTTTATGACTATTTTGCAGTATCTTGTGTTATCACGCAAACAAATAAATAAACAAATAAAACTAATATTTCCCCTAGGTGAAGTATGTCCATGTCAGTTTTTCTGTCAAGATTTCCAGATTTTTTCCCCCAGATGGTCTCGTGCGAATGTTCTTTAATTGGTTAAGGTGCTGCACATCCCTGGGTAGTGTGTTACTATAGAAGTAGGCTGATCATTGCAGGATATGGTGCAACACGTAGCCAAGCTCAAACCAAGTGCCTCCCTCCCATCCACTGGTACAATGTAAAACTGACTTTGCTTTGTAGGCAGTCAAACCACATTGCAGAGACTGATCATTGCCAACCAAACACAAAGACAAAAACAACAAATCCTTGGTCTTTTTCAAATGACTCTCTTATCTGTCCTGCATAAAAGCAAATAATTTTTATTTGCTTCTTTGGACTCAATAAGGACTCTGCTTTGATAAACATAGTTTTTTATGACCATTCAGAATTCCAAAAAAAATTAAATCAATTTTGAGAGATAATATTGAGGATACCTAAGGATATAATTGAGTAAGAAAAATCAAGGCAGCATCACATAGCACTAGAGAAACAAGCCAGAGTTCAAGACTGGCTCTGCCACAAGCAAGCTAAGTGACCCAGAGGAACTGCCTTCACCTCGCTGAGCACTGGGTTCTTTGTCCATAGCGCAGCAGCTGTGTGCTCCTCTGGCTGCAGTGTAATTCTAACACAACGTTACTCCATCCTATTCATTTTGCACTATGACTGAAACCAATTTTTTAAATCTTAATTTTTATTTCATCTGCCTCTACCTTCCAAGCGTACCTCTGTTTCTATCCAAGTCATTCATGTAAGCGTTGAACAAAACAGTATCCACGGCAGGTCACAAGAAATCTAACTCCATGCTGACAGAGAGCCAAAGGTGGATATTCTTTAGCTGTGGTCAATCAAGCCCACCATGCTAACTTTGTTAGCATTCACTGGACATCCGGTAACAAGCATGCATTCGTTCTCAAAAGAGCCTGTGGCCATTTGCCCTGGTCATCATTCACAATGGAAAAGAGAACACCAAAACCTTTCAGAGACCATCAGATTCCAGCCCTGACGTCACATAGACAAACAGAGGCCGGATGTTAGAGAGGGGGCAGCTGAAGGCTGAGCAGTAAGTGCAGGTCCTGGCACATGGTCCATTCACAGTGAGTCTGCTGCAGCCCACGAATAGTCATTTTCTTAGACTGGAGAGTGCCATCGGAATAGATACACCTTGTAGTTGGAAAAAAGGAAATCCCACATTTGTTCCTTTGCTCATGGAGTATGAGCTATTGTAAGAACAAATGCCATATGAGAGCTTCTAGAATAACCCCTCTATAATCCAGTTACAATAGTAGAGCCCCCAAAATGCTCATTCTGGTGAACAGCCATAATCAGTGCCACTAAGAAGGATCTAAGAATGCATGGGAGGTGGTCTCCATGATAGCTTCATTTATTCACCAATTGTCTGAAGTCAGATGGATCTTCCAGCAAGTTTACTACTGCAAGTGAGTAAACTGACACCTTAATTGTAGACTCTGGCCTATGTGTGATATCTTCACTAGGGCAGGTTAGCAAGCCTCCTGTGCACAGCACATCTGAAAACGCAGTTTTTTCCATCTCCACATTTTTGCATTCCTCTGCAATACAAACTCCATGGCTATGCACATTGTTATTCTCTATTGTCATCATACAGTCTAGGGAGTGAACAATCTTGGTATTTTCCAGAATGTCACATTGGTCATGGTCACATGACCACATTGTCACATTGGTCCCCCACAGCAATGGTGTCATGTTAACTTGACCAGACGTACATAGAAGAACACCTGCACTGGGAGATCTCCAGGGGCTAAGAGAAAAAACCTACAAAGATTCCAGAGACTTCTCATCTGTGAAGCTCTTAGAGATCCAGTAGTCTAGAGCATAACAAAATATTCTCTTCAAAATAAAGGAAAACAGTTGTATCTGGCACTTGCCATCCTGCTAATATGAAAGTGTAGTCCACAGTTGGGAATACCACTCTATGTATGCATCTGAGTGTCACAAAAGGGTTTGAGTGGGGCCTTGTGGTGTAGAAGATTCTATTCCAGATCCAGTGTAAATGACTCTGCTACAGAGCTGGCAGATCGTATTGTCTTCGAGAAAACTCTCCTATATTAATATTTGGCAAAAATGGAAAATAAAGATTTATAAGCATGTACTAGAAATATTATAATTTATTAAAACTGGAAATACATTTTAAACACTACTACTTTTATAGCATCTCTGATGCCTAAATTCCCTCTCCATTTAGAAATCCAGACCACTAGGGGATCATAAATCTCATCATTTTCTCACTGACAAAACACTGTGAGTAACAGGGTATTTGCTACGTTTTTGAGGATCTCGCGTTTAACGTTTGGATACTTTCTATTGATTTTTAAAAGCATCTACTTAAACAGAATTAAAAGCTGTTCCCTTGCATTTCAAATCCACTAGTGCTGAGTCTACTTTCTAAAGCCACTGAAATATCTGATCTTCCTGCTGACAGATCCTGCCCAAGTCACTGAACTGATAAAATCACACCAATTCTTAGCACATCTCATTTGAGTTGGATTTGAGTATTCTTGTCATTCTGGTTGATAACCTGCATATGCTTCCTTAAATACAAGGTCTGCCATCATCTCCTGTTGTAGATTTACTCTTGCAGGCTAACAATATCAAGAGCACTTTGCTGGTTGGTTTGTTTGACAGCCAGTGACAGTGCAGATTCACTTTTGAGTTTCCCCTGTCTTTAAATGAATCTCCACCAACACCTTCCAGTCCACTAAGATTTTGCTTCAAAACCACACCTTAACCTTGCCTTATACATCATATATTAACTTGCTGCTGAAAATGTTGAACTCAGCAGAAGTGAGGACAAAGTTGTCCAGATTTCACTATATGATGAAAGATGCTTTCCACCAGTATAATAATTTGAAACTATGATGTGTTTGAATGCTAAAAGTTCAGAAGAATAGAAGTCATAAATCTGGTTATAACAACTCTATATTTCTTGATGACATAACAGGTTACTACCAAATTGAAACAAATTATTATGGCAAAATTCACTAATTCTAATCCATTGTGGTTGGTGAAGGATAGAAAAATGAATTTGAAAAAATATGTTCCATATTACAATTTTAAGTTTAGAAACAATTAAAGTATAAACTTCATTAAAAACATCAAGAAAAATCATTGAAATAAATTCTCAATGGGTAGTATACTGTATGATTTTTGAAGGTACATATGGCATTTTGTAATTTATTTGGAAGGTACAAATTCATAATACTCTGGGTGGTGTTAACATTTTTCTCCTCGGTTAGTTTAGATTTCTGGCATTTCCAGTTCTCTGGATTCATAAGTCTGTGAGCTCAAGACAAATACTCTTAAAACTCCCTTGGAGTAGGGGGCTCCTTGGTACCGCACCACTCAGCAACTCACCCAAACACCATTTATGGTGAGAAAGCACCTGCCTTCCCCAAGCATATATATTAGTTGAAGACAGTTTAGTGGTTTAAATCTTTGGAATTAACAGCAGATATCCCAATGCTTCTCAAGTGAGTTAATGTAGTATTTGATCAGTTAACGATAGGAATGTTACAGAAAATAGAAGCCATGACAAGAGATTCTACCAGTGCGTCATCATCAGTTCATATCAGACAAAATTGTTTCAGAATAAGCTTCTGGAGAAAAGCATAATTGCCCTGGGAACAAGCATAAAGAAGTAGATTGTGGGCCGGCGCTGTGGCGCAGCAGGTTAATGCCCTGGCCGGAAGCGCCGGCATCCCATAGAGCGCCGGTTCTAGTCCTGGCTGCTCCTCTTCTAATTCAGCTCTCTGCTATGACCTGGGAAAGCAGTAGAAGATGGCCCAAGTGCTTGGGCCCTGCACCCATGTGGGAGACCTGGAAGAAGCTCCTGGCTCCTGGCTTTGGATCGACGCAGCTCCGTTGCAGCCATCTGGGGAGTGAACCAGCAGATGGAAGACCTCTCTCTCTCTCTGCCTCTCCTCTCTCTATGTAACTCTGACTTTCAAATAAATAAATAAATGCTTAAAAAAAGGAAGTAGATTGTGGTATGACCTTAGTTTTCAGAGATATTTGGACCTATATGAAGACACTGACAGCTTTATGTCTCCTGGACCTATCAAACAATTCTTCGGTTATTTTCCTTGTGGTTGCTGTCTTTTACGCTTTTGGAATCCATAGGAAGAAGGTTGACATCATTCTAAGTGAGTTTCTTAATAGCCAGAGAGAAGGTGATCAGGAATAATAATCTGGGCACAATTGTGGGTAGTTAGAAGTACTGTTAGGGCCAGATGAAATCTCAACTGAAATAACTTTCAGAACACCTGAGATTTGAAGAACTGTCTTATGCAAAAACAATAACAAAAGCAAAATGAAACTAAAAGCATTATTTCAGAGTAAGCACTGTATTAGCTAAATTGGGAAAGAGAATGGCCAGTATGAAAATCAGTGTGTGGCCTGAGATGTCAAATGGAAGAAGCATTTCAAGTAACAAAGCAAAGCTGAAGAAAAGAGACAATCATAAGGCAAAAGATATAAAATAAAAGTGTGGAAGGCTGAGTACAGGAGCCTTAATAGAAGTGATGCCCTACTAGAAAGAGAAAAAGAATAGGAAGAGGAAAGACAGTAATTGAATACATTATTAAGGAATGTCTCCTGAGAGGGAGAATCATGTCTGTAGAATGAGAGGAATGTCCAACTCCTAAACTAAATCAGTGACTAAAGATGCACACCCAACACTTCCTGGTAAAACTCCTAAAATGAAAGGATTAGAAAAGGGCTGGCATTTGGCCTCATGGTTAAGACACCTGGATCCCATATTGGAGTATCTATGTTTGATATACTTGGCTCCACCTCCTGACTCCAACTTACTGCTAATGCAGAACTTGGGAGGCGAAGTGATGACTCAAGTGGTTGGCTTCCTGCCATCTACATGGGAGACCTGGATTAAGTTCTCAGCTGCCAGCTTCAGCCTTGGCCAGTGGACAGGAGCACGCGTGCACACACACAGACACACACACAGACACACACACACACTTGAATGAAAACATAAACAAGCCTCCAAACATAAGTTACCTACTAAGGATGAGGGAGGGCATGTTTTTCATTTATTTCTTAGTAGTAGTAGTTTAAGCTAGTAAAAAGGGAAAGGGAGCTATAATTAAAAATCCTATGAAAGATGAGATGTTATATGAAAATACACAAGAATTTAGAAAATGCATTGACCAAACACTGTGTCTGAAGAAAATACTGGCAAAAAAACTATAACCAAGCAAGTATATAAGAAAGCAGAAGAGAAGAAGGAAGGTGGTGTTTCATGTACCTCTTCTCTTAACCATCCATTCATCTATCCATCCATTCATCATCTATTGTTCTACTCATTATCTCTATAAATTTGTCTTTTCCTAATTAATATAAAACACTGAGCAGTAGGTTATTTAATGCTAAATTTAAAAAATGAACTTGAAAAGGATATTTCAAAGAGTAGAAAGACTTCTTGTACCTATTCTAAAGTCTCATCATTTATCACGGTTGTGGTGAGGAATGAGAGAGATGTCACAGAAAACTGATGTTGACTTGAGAGAGGCAATACATCTTGACTGGGAGAGTCATTGGTTTTCTTCTTGAAATAGTAGTAGAGGCATAGATATTTAATTAAAAGAGCAATAAAAATAAATAGTAACTTAGGGAAACCATAAAACAAAAAGTGGCCGGCACCATGGCTTAACAGGCTAATCCTCCGCCTTGTGGCGCCGGCACACCGGGTTCTAGTCCCAGCTGGGGTGCTGGATTCCATCCCGGTTGCCCCTCTTCCAGGCCAGCTCTCTGCTATGGCCTGGGAGTGCAGTGGAGGATGGCCCAAGTGCTTGGGCCCTGCACCTGCATGGGAGACCAGGAGAAGCACCTGGCTCCTGGCTTCGGATCAGCGAGATGCGCTGTCCGCAGCGGCCATTGGAGGGTGAACCAACGGCAAAAAGGAAGACCCTTCTCTCTGTCTCTCTCTCTCACTATCCACTCTGCCTGTCAAAAAAAAAAAAAAAAAAAAAGAAGAAGAAGAAGAAAAAAGTAACATAAGAAGAAATGAAATAAATAGCAATTTGGCCAAATTAAAAAAAATAAGAAACAGAAAAAAATGAATGAAAAAATTTGAGTAATAAACATGAAACATTGACCTTTAAATGTGAATGAAATTATTTTTCCACTAAAGATAGACTTTCATATTGAGTAAAAATGAAATAGCAGTAAGCATAATGTTTAACAAAACACATATAAAACATTTAAGTGTATGAGTGAACAAAAATATTCTAAAAAAATCAAACTAAAAAAAGTAGGAAATTCAGTGTAAATATTGCAAAAAGTGTCACTTGAGGTGAAAATAAAGGTACAAAGCGAGGATGGACATCATCCAGTGATAAAAGCTACCTATGGAGAAGCGTTTTAACATTTATCCAATAATGGACCCCAAATTCTGCACCACCGTGAACAAAGCGATGGCTGAAACTGTGAAAAACTTGACACAGCAGGTCTTGGGCATGGGTAGAGCCAACTCTCTTTCTTGATGGAATGGAAGCCCCATCTGACTTGATGAAATGTTTAAGACAGCAAAGTAAGTTATTTTAACTAGTGTGCTCAGGGGCTGCATACAACCATGGAATGAAAACATGTTAGAAAAATCTTATTTACGCATGTCTGGTTGAAGCTTGCCCAAAGAAAATGTGTCATAAAAACCTAAGAAGGACCATTCATTCACTCACGTTAAGGGCCAGCCTGAGGCAAAATAGTAGAACTGGCAAATACGTCTATTTTTTCTGTCACTTCAGCTTTCTCTGGTTTAGTTATCCCAGCCCCCTCCAGATGCCCTTTAACCACCTACTCAAAGGCCAGCTCAGAGCTTTCTGAACATTGGTCTGAAAACAATCTTGCCTTAATTTCACCTACTGGGAACCTTAGAGGGAACAGAAGCTGATTAACTGAGTCATGGTTTGTAGCACTAATTTATCTTAATTCTTACAATTAATCATTTAATATAACCGCAGTTCTCTTTTTACTTCCACATAATGCTAATGTACTCGAACTGTAGAGGCAATATCGATTCTCTCTTTCTGCTAAACCATTTCTATCCATTCAGTTAATTCCTTGATTTAGGATATACAATATGCTTTCATTGACTTTTGTTCTTAAGGCTGAAAACTAAAGAATGAACATGGGAAAAGATAGATAGATAGATAGATAGATAGATAGATAGATAGATAGAGACAGAGAGAGAGCATATAACTTACTTGGGGTAAATATGGATGGAAGGATGTGTGGATGAATGGATGGATGGAGAGAGAGGAGAGAGAGATCAACTTCTATTTTGACTGACCTGTGAAACAACATACTAGCTTAAAAAATGTTTCTAACTTTATGTTAATTTTAAAATTAGATAAAGTGTATCCCCAATGGACAGATTCCTAAGGGGAGTCATAGAAAGAAAGTAGTACTCAAATGATTTTAACAAAAATTTAACTTTATAAATTTGAAATGATATAAAAAGCACAATGCAGAACAGTGCATATTATGTTGCTATATATGTTTTAGAGATACCCGGTTGTCATCTGTTGTAATAAGAGCAAAAGCAAAATGTAATGGATATTTGGAAGATGAGAATTATTGAAAGGGTGGCCGGTGCTGTGGTGCAGGGAGTTAAGCCTCTACCTGCTACTCCAACATTCCATTTGGGCACCTGTCCAAGTTCCGGCTGCCCCGCTTCCAGTCCAGCTCCCTGCTAATTGCCCCCGGGACAGCAGCAGAAGGTGGCCCAAACACTTGGTCCTCTGCCATCCACAAGAGACCCAGGTGAAGCTCTTGGCTCCTGGATTTGGCCTGGCACAGCCTACACTGCTGGGTCCCTTTAGGGAGTGGTCCAGCAGATTGAAGATCTTGCTTTGTCTCTCTATCTCTCTCTGTAGAAATGCATAAAAAATAAGTAAATCTTTAAAATTATTGCAAGGATGACGTACATGAAATAAAAGTAAAAATCACTTCAGATTGCCATTATATTCACTTTCACTATAATTCTTTGTACCATTTCTAGATAAAATAAAGGGAAGGTCAGTGGCAATAAAATATTGAAAATGTCTGTCATTGTCATTATCACCAGAGGCCAAAAGGATGAGAGTGAAGGCACCATTCTGAAAGGAAGCAGGCGTGGATTCCCATCCCTTTGGGTGTCAGCCTGCCAAGTAGCCTTGGGTGAGCAAATGTTATCTGACTAAGTCTCAATTTCTTCAACTGTAAAATGATAGATTTGGACTAGAGGAAAACTATAGTTCTTTTTAGTCCTAAAATAATTATGGTTATAGTATCATAGCTAAGTAGAGACATTGTGGCAGTCTTTAATTATTGGTGGTGTTACCAGTACTTAAGCTATTCAGTATTTCTTTAGCCATAGCCATAGTCATGCAATAGTCTGCCATTTAAAAGAAAAAGTCTCCAAACTGTTTCTCAGCTGTACAAATTTGGTTCCATGGTGGACCAAGACCCATTTTCTCTCATCTCGTCACAAACTAGTGCTACATTTCCCTTTGTAAGGAACTGTAAAGGAAATGATCTAGTCTGAGAAAGAGATCCCCAAAGGAAAGATGCTTCCCAAATACTACCTTAAGTGTAAGCTCATAAAACAGTTAGGAGTGGATGGGTAAAAGTACACATCTTGGGTTGTGCCTCTTTTCAAAAGTTGAATTTTGAGAAAGTGTTTCTATTTTAATTAGGTGAAAAATGATTGTATAAACTTTATGAGATGTATGATTCTCTGCTTTGATTACAAGTACTTGAGGATAATAGAAATACCAAAAAAAAAGGAAAATCATCTCATTTATCTGTCATTGATGTCTGACATTCTAGGACCTTAATATACAAAATGTGGATTGGTCCTGTATAGTTGTTCTTTTGACCTAGGCAATGGTAATGATGAACGTTTATTGTCTGTGATGCAAGATTTAGTCTAAGTACCCTACAAGTGACACTTAATTCATTCCTCTTGACAGCATGGAAGGTAAATATCATCATGACCTCCAATGCACAAATGATGAAACCAACCCCAGGCTAGCAGTGACCCAGTGTTGTATGGGTAGGAAACAGTGGGTAATGCCACCAGGCTTCAGAGGTGGTATGTTCAGTTACCACGGGTACTTGTACTTACTCTCCACCACGCAGTGCACACGGGAACAAAAAGGAATATATTCATCCTTAAAGTGAAGTTCGACTGAATTACACTAGGGTATTTCAAAGCATTCATGGAAACAGAATTAAAAGGTAAGTTTATTTTGATGGAACAAATGTTGAAATCCATGTGTAGTATTTTCAGAATATGCATTTTCTATGAATTTTTGGAGACCTCCCTCATACAGATGCTTAATTATAGGGTTTATTTGAAGTTCTGGTTGCAAGTTCTTTGAAGTTTACATTCACAGATGTGAATGGAAGGAATCAAGTAATCTATCTAGAATTTATCCATGGCAAGTCTTCCTTTTGATCAACTTCATGTTCTAGCAACTACCAGCCGGCCTGGCATAAAGCAAGTACTCTCTTTATATCTATTCTACAAATTAATAGTATAACAAAAACATGGATGGAATACAAGTTTTTATCTAGAGAATTCTTTATTTAAGAGCAAAGTTCCATATATTTGTTTAAACAGATTTTTTTTTTGAAATGGCTGTCTGTAATCCAAATGTTATGAAATGAATTATATCATTTTTAAGCTTTGTGAGAAGAAAGATAATTATCAGATTATTAACAGAGATACAACAAACTCATTTTGTTCAACATTTGATCTTCCTTTCAATAAAAACTTTCAGGTTTAATTTGAAGAGCAAAAAAAAGAAAAAAAAAAGGAATGCCACACCCTTGTGGGTACCCTACTCAGTCTAACATACAGTTTTCTGAAATAACAAATGTAACTAAGAAGTTTGCTGCATGGTATAAAAAAGTGAGTTAATTGGTAGTGAGCCTTTCTTTTTATAGTTGCTTGTATGTCTCAGTGTTGGTTTAGGAGGAAGATACATTTTTACTAAGGAAAGCCATGTATGCTATGCTAAAAGTATGATGACTTTGCTGTTTTACCATAACCATAAACCCCACCCATCTCCTCATACGAGTTCAGATTGTCATGTGGCTTTTTGGTATAAAAAACTGTTTTTTGCTATATCTTTCTTTTCTTTTCTTTTTTATAGGCAGAGTGGATAGTGAGAGAGAGAGACAGAGAGAAGCTATATCTTTCCAAAGTCAGCATATTTTTTTTTTGAGAAGGCAAGAATTTTTATTAATTCCACCTTGTGATATTTAGAATAACATTTTTTTATTATTAAACTTTTATTTAATGAATATAAATTTCCAGTGTACAGCTTATGGATTACAATGGCTCCCCCCTCCCAAAACTTCCCTCCCACCCACAACCCTCCCCTTTCCCGCTCCCTCTCCCCTTCCATTCACATCAAGATTCATTTTCAATTCTCTTTATATACAGAAGATCAGTTTAGTATATATTAGGTAACGATTTCACCAGTTTGCCTAAGTCAGCTTTTGCACACCAATCCACATAAAAGTGCAAAGTTTATGCTTTATTGAAGGCAATCTGCCATTCTCTGTCTCAAGACATTGTGAATCCATTCGTTCCTATAAATTTTCTTCCTCTAACAATTCCAGAGGGGTTTTTTTTTTTTTGTGTGTGTGTGTGATATCTTTCTTTTTTTTTAACTTTTATTTAATGAATATAAATTTCCAAAGTACAGCTTATGGATTACAATGGCTTCCCCCCCCCCCCCCCAACATAGCTTCCCTCCCACTCGCAACCTTCCCATCTCCCGGTCCCTCTCCCATTCCATTCACATCAAGATTCATTTTCAATTCTCTTTATATACAGAATATCAATTTAGTATATATTAAGTAAAGATTTCAACAATTTGCACCCACACAGAAACACAAAGTGAAAAATACTATTTGAGTACTAGTTATAGCATTAAATCACAATGTACAGCACATTAAGGACAGAGATCCTACATGAGGCGTAAGTGCACAGTGACTCCTGTTGTTGACTTAACAAATTGACACTCTTGTTTATGGCGTCAGTAATCACCCTGGGCTCTTGTCATGAGTTGCCAAGGCTATGGAAGCCTTTTGAGTTCACCGACTCTTATCATATTTAGACAAGGTCATAGTCAAAGTGGAAGGTCTCTCCTCCCTTCAGAGAAAGGTGCCTCCTTCTTTGATGACCTGTACTTTCCACTGGGATCTCACTCGCGGAGATCTTTCATTTAGGTTTTTTTTTTTTTTTTTTCCAGAGTGTCTTGGCTTTCCATGCCTGAAATATTCTCATGGGCTTTTCAGCTGGATCCAAATGCCTTAAGGGCTGATTCTGAGACCAGAGTGCAGTTTAGTACATCCACCATTCTATGAGTCTGCTGTGTATCCCACTTCCCATGTTGGATCATTTCTTCCCTTTTTTTTTTTATTCTATCGGTTAGTATTAGCAGACACTAGTCTTGTTTATGTGATCCCTTTGACTCTTAATCCTATCATCATGATCAATTGTGAACAGAAATTGATCACTTGGACTAGTGAGATGGCATTTGTACCTGCCACCTTGATGGGATTGAATTGAAATCCCTAGTATGTTTCTAACTCTACCATTTGGGGCAAGTCCGATTGAGCATGTCCCAAATTGTACATCTCCTCCCTCTCTTATTGCCACTCTTATATTTAACAGGGATCACTTTTCAGTTAAGTTTCAACACTTAAGAATAACTGTGTATCAATTACAGAATTAAACCAATAGTATTAAGTAGAACAGACCAAAAAAAATACTAAGAGGGATAACGTATCAAGTTGTTCATCAACAGTCAGGGCAAGGGCTGATCAAGTTTTTAATAGCCAAATTTTTAAAGAGTTTTTAATTTAAAAATAAGCCTACTAAATGAAGATTTGAAGAGACTATCCAAGAGCATTGAAAAACAGATTTTTAGGGAAGTGTAGCAAATGATAATGTAAGTTAATTAAATTTTTTGGAAAAATAAAATCCAATATATTTTTTAAAAATTCATATGTGAGAAATATGAGTTATATTTTGAAGAATTTAAAGTTATATCTTTTCTTACATCAATAACATTTATTGCTTACCACTCATGACTTAATTTTAAGTATATTAATTTGCAACACTCAATCAAGTAATAAAATTAGAATATTTGAATTATGTGTTTCCATAAAAACAGATGTTATAAGATGAAGTTGATAATCATGTAAGAGGGCTGATAATGAGATATTTTCAAACTGTTCTTCATAAATTTCTACATTATTTGACTTTTTTATTTAAATTAAATACAAACAAATTTCAGAGGGTAAATTACTGGAAATTGAGTTGACAAGATTATTTTAAAATCCAAATGCAATTTTCAATGCTTATAATTAAAAACTCTGTATTTCCTCATAAGAGGTGGTTTATGTCACAAAGTATCATAAATGACTTCTGACAAGATGTATTATCTGGGGATGAGATTCTCCCTCTCATTCTCATGCACATTGTATCCATACACACAAAAGGACACTGGGAAATAGGATTAGAAAACATTTATTTTGATGAAGAAAATTTTGAAACTAATGCAAATGAGTTGTCTTCAAAAAGTTAATGGAAAATATAGAGTTTGAAATTATTATGCATTTGATTTCACAAATGTTTGCACCAAAATATACTTACCTTTGAATTCCAAACACCCACAAACTTTTTGTATATATAAACATAATATAGCAATACGCACATATATATATATATATTATGTATAATAAATTAGTACCTTTTTAAGTTCTGTGTGTCAATCAACAGGCTAAAAATCAAATATATATTATCTCATTCATTATTCAAGAAATTCTTACAAAATAGCTGCTATGATCTCATTTCTGCTGATGGGAAAACACACTTAGAGTTCAAGTAGTTGCCTAAGGTTATATAGCAAGCAAAAAGAAAGCCAGCATATACAAGCTGGGCATTGAGCTCCCGCGGCCTTCTTTTTTCTAACATCCCACCCTTCAGAAAATCTACTCTTTGTAGGCACTCTGTGCAGCTTATTTCTGGCTCAGTGTGGCTGATTATGCACCTGCATACATACACAGTGACAGCTAAGGTGAAAATTTAAGCAAGCTGACGTTATGGACAATGGCTGGGAGGTAACAGTTCTTTTGTGTTGGTGAATCTTTTGAGGAGGTCCATCAAGAAGGAAATAATCACAAGCAGGTAAAGGAACAACAGCTGTAGCCATAAGGCAGAGGACAGAACATCTACCAGTGTAACTCTGTATCTCCATGTTGGGGAGAGGGGTCAGGCAGGGACCAATCACCTAAGGTGTTGTTGAGTACCAAACCATTTGTCTTTATCTTAAGTGTTATGGGAAGATGTTGGAGTATTTTAAGTAGCAAAGTGACCTGATGAGGTTTTTATTTTAAGTGTATTACTGTAGCTATTATGCAGGAAAATGAAGTGTAGGAAGGGAAAGCAGATAAAATCTACATTCATAAGAATTATATGTGGGTACATTTGTCTAGATTCACAGACAATTATAAGCACATTGAATTTAGGGCATTTATATTTTAACAAATGTATTCATTGTAATGATAATCCTGAAATTATCACCTTGTTAAAAAAAAACAAAATTAGAGTACATGTTTTTAAAATTTCTCATTCATTGAAAAATATTGAAAATACACTGATAGATATTTTAAGGTATTTTATCAAACAGCGTTATGAAAGGCATATTTACAACACAGTAGAAAATAGTGTGTTCTTTTAAATAAGGTATGTGGTGACTTTTCTGACAATAGCATTTCATATGCTGTATGACTCATGCTTTAATATTTCAAGATAACAACACAAATTCTAGGAAAGGAACATGCCTTTGAGGTAGACAGACTTGACGGTAGCTTCTGAGTGCTAATGGCATGTTTCATGCTTGAAGGAAGTGTATTAGGACTAAAGCATCAATTTGTTTCGAGGCTTCTGTTATTATTTATTTTCAATATTTTTGAGTATCCTTTTTAAAGCTCTGCTCATGAAAGGTCATTTTCGCCCAATTGTTATCATTTTAGAGTTGTATGTAAAATACATTTGTTGTCGTACTAGTTCTCCCAGGTTCATGTAGTACAGATCTGAAACTATTCTTTTGTTAAATCACAGAACCACAAATGAATCATTTTTGAATCAATGAACGTTCATAGAAGTGTTCTGAATCTCAGTTATACCTAAGTAGTCTGTAGAATGCTTTGATATTTTAAGATAAACTGGCATTTGTTACTGTTCGGCAATAAGTGTAGAACAGATGTAATAATCATAACTTTTCAATACAGGCAGAATTGGGACATGAAAACATTCCCAGCAGAGTATTTGTAAATCTTTTTATACTGTATGGACATTGCATATTATCATAGATAACACTAAACATTATAATTCTCTTTACTGTTTAGCAAGTTTTATGAATACATAGCTGCCTTTAACATAGGATGTGGATATTGTGTAAACCATACACGCAGTCCCTGACTGGTTTCATCTTAATTGAATATTCCTTTTATATCATCTATTATTTTCACATATTGTCTTTAAGAATTGAAAAAAAAAAAAAGGGCTCCTGTGTCCTGATATACAGAACACTTAGGAGTTGAGCAGACTGAAAGTTCATTATCAATAGACTGAAATTTCACAGACCATGGGGTAGTAATGTTAAGCTGTTGTAAAACTTTAAGAAAAACTATTACCACATATCTAGCAGTTAATTTCTACATGTTCCCTAATACCATATATTTCTATAATTCCTTTAAAAAACTTTCTTATATTTCACAGTGAAAAGTGAAAGAGATTTTAAATAAATGAGTAGTTGGAAGTTAGAATATTTTTCTTCATTATCTGCTCTTGAGTTTTGTCGTTTTTATGTAGCAGAGTAAAGCATGTATTTTAATCTTCCCATAACCTCAATTTTTAGGTTAGAATAATTTGTAGTCTTATTAATTTATTAAAATAGTTACTGGACTTTTAAGACACTCAGGGCCGTGTGCTAGATCCCTTAATGCTAAAGATGAATCAAACATAAATTCTTTCTTTTAGCCTATGATCTATGAGACAAGATAAGCAACTATAATATAAATGTGACAGAAAGATAATCTTGGGAGTAGACCATATGGTGTTCTTGGAGATGAGAGAGACGAAAGATTGCTTCCCAAGAGAGAATAGAATTTTTTGATGTATGTGGCATTGACTTACAAGATATGGTAGAAGGGTAGGCATTGTGGAGCTCTAGGTTAAGCTGCCATCAAGATGCCAATATCCCATTTCTGTGTGACAGGTTCAAGTACTGGCTGCTCTGCTTCTAATCCACCTTCTTGCTACTGTGTCTGAGAGGCAGCAGATGATGGTTCAGGTACCTGCCACCCACATAAAAGACCTGAATGGTGTGTCTGACCCCAAGCTTAATCTTGGCCCAGCTCTAACTACTGTGCGTATTTAGAAAGTAAACCAATGAATGGAAAAATCTGTCTACCTCCCTGTTGGTCACTCTGTCGTTAAAATAAATAAATAAATGAATGCATCTTTTAAAAAGGATAAGGTAAAATTAAAATGTCTGGTTACATAGAGAAGGACTTTCCAGACATAAGATAAAGCAGACAGTGTGTATTAGTTTTCTATTGCTTTGTGATAAATTACACTAATTTTCACCTTTAAGCGATGAACATTTGTTAACTCATAGTTTCCGTGAGACCCTCTCTTTAGGGTCTCACAAAATTGCAACCAAAGGTTTGGCTGGGATTAAAGTCTTTTCTGACTCAATTGAGAGGAGTGGGATCCAGTTGTGTTGGTAGAACTCAATTCCTTGTGGCAGGAGGATTGAGGATATCAGTTTCTTGCTGAAAATTCAGCTGGCAACCTCCTTCATTTCCAAGAGGCCACCATCAGTGCCTTGACACATGAGCCACCCAACATAAAGCCCATGACGTGACACCATAGTGCTTCAAAGCAGCCAGAGAAGAGTTGACTCAAGCAAGTCCAACGATCTTCCCTGCATGATCAAAGGCGTGTAACCGCATACCTCCTGTGCCATGTGCTGTATTCTGAGCAAGTCACAGGTCATGTCTGTGCTCCAGGGTGCAGTACTCTACTTAGCCATGAATACCAGGAGATGAGGTTGATGAAGGAGCACCCAATAACTGTAAAGTTTTGGATCAGCTATAAGGAATGTTGCACATCAGTCAGCACCATCAGACTGAGGGATGAGTTTCAATTTAGATCATAGAGGAAATTGAATGCTCTGCTATGGAGCTGAACATCATTTTATGTACAAGAAGAAAACATTGTAATATTTTTAGCAAGCGGTGGAAACGTAATAGACTAGGCCTCAGAAAGTGTAACCTGGAAATGGCTTACAAAATGGGTAAGAAGGATAAAATAACTGGTTTAGGAGAAAAGTGAATCATCACTAACTTGTTGAAAGAATGAATTAAATAATGAATATTGTAGAAAATATGACCACATATTCAGAATTTAAAATGAAAGTTTTGTTTTTGAACTGTATTACAAATATGAAGAGTGATCTGTCATTCACCATTTCCTTAATACATCAAAATTACGGGCTTCCCTTTATATTCAACTGGACGTTCTTTGGAGTGTCTGTAAGAAGGAGTGGCAGGGATATGAGACAGGCATGTGCGGCAAACAAAACCTTGCCATGCTCAACAAAGGGAAGGAAGACAGACGGTGTAAACATAGGTTAGCTTCTGAAATGACTCTGCACTTTAAAAGAGTAACAGTAGTTTTCCTAGAAAAAATATTGGATTGCAGTACTTTGTGGAGATTTCCATTCTATGGCTATGAACATATAGCACCACCAAAATTAAGGAAAGACTGATTTTATTTTATTTTTTAAAATTGCCTATCTTTTTTTAACTTTTATTTAATAAATATAAATTTCCAAAGTACAACTTTTGGATTATAGTGGCTTTTTTTCCCTCATAACCTCCCTCCCACCCACAACCATCCCATCTCCCACTCCCTCTCCCATCCCATTCACATCAAGATTCATTTTAAATGATTTTATATACAGAAGATCAATTTAGTATATACTAAGTAAAGATTTCAACAGTTCGCAACCACAAAGAAACACAAAGTATAAAGTACTGTTTGAGTACTAGTTATGCCGTTAATTCACATAATACAACACATTAAGGACAAGTAATGTGCGTGATATAAAGGAAGAGAAAATCAGGATAAAGAAGTATAACAGGTGGAAAGACTGGTAAATAGAACTTGACAATAAAGGAACATTACAGATAATAATAAAAATAATTTGTCTGTTGAGCCTGTAATTAGAAAGTTAACAGTAGCTAGCAATATATGGAATGCTGGAAAAGGGATGTTGGTTTTAGGGCTAAGAAGGCAATAGTTAGTTTGTATATACTTAATTTATATTTGCTGATTTTCACAGTTCTTGCTGAATATGTACAATAAACACTTAGAAGTTCAGCAGTTAAACCCACAGGGCACTTAGGAGTGGACGTGGAGACTCTTGGAAGTCACCAGTCACAGTTGACAATTGAGAGTATCATGTTGAGTCAGTTGTGAAGGAGCTACACGTGTTGAGCTAAGAGACATGGACTACTTGCACATCTGTATTTATGCAAAGATGGGAGGATGAACTAGAATAGAAGGAACTTGGGAGAGAGGAGCATGAAGAATGGCCATGAAGGTAGTTTACAGATACAGACCTGTCCCCAACATAGAGTAGCACCTCAAAGGAGAGCATAAACTGCATGGTGGCTGCAAAATCAAATCACTTGAATATTACAGCAAATATCAGCAAAGCAAGCTAGATCTAAGTTTATAAGAAGGGTGGGACAATGCAAAGGAAAATACATACGCACTATAAAGTGATTGACTTGAAAGTAAATAGAATTTTAAAAACAATGTCTAAATAGAAAATACAATTGTAATCTTGGTTTGGTCCACAGGAAGCCAGTTTATCTCTAGTCTATAATAGCAAATGATTCAGAAAGGAGAAAGAGGAAGACAAAGAAAACCATTGATTTTGCAAATGAGAGGTTATCAGTAACCTTTGAGAGGGATGTTTCATTAAGTGGTGGAGCCAGAAACCAAAGTATAAAATTTAAAGAGAAAGTGGGGAATCAGGAAACAAAAACCTTGTCAGTAAGTCTTGAAAATGTAAGACTTGGAAAATCTATCTCTGGTAGTTGTGTGGAAAGCCATGGCAAGGTTATGGCTAGTCACAGACAACAGGAGAATGAGAAGGCTAAATCTTCAGTGCCTCATTTAGAAACAAAGAAGAACCACAGGAGGCAAATGCAGCCATGAGCATTGTGAAGTGGGAACTCCAACAAGGAATGACAGCAGAAGTCTAGGAGCAAACATCCAACCAAGCCTGCTGTGGGCTTCTTGTTGGTTTGCAGGGTTACTTCAAAGGTGCCCTTCATTCCACCTCTCCATAGGCTTCAGGGTGACACAGGTTTTAGGGGAATCATTTATCTTTGGAAAGTGAAGGGAAGTTACCAAAGGGTATTCATCAGCTGGTCAGGTGTTAGGAAGTTGAGTTTTCATTTTTAGGAGACACAGGACATGCACAGTTGTGGACTGAATGGCAGAAGCCCTGGTGAGCTGTATTCCAGGAACACAAGGTGCGATTGATAGAATGGGGCCATAGGTACTCATGTTTGGTGTGTCAGGCATCCCATATCAGAGTCCAGGTGTGAGTCCTGGCTCTATTTCTGACCCAGCTCCATGCTAATGTACACTGGGGAGGCAACAGTGATGGCTCAAGTAGTTGGGTTCCTGCCAGCCATATGAGAGTCTTGGATTGAGTTGCAGATTCCTGGTACAGTCTGGCCCAGTCCGGGTATTGTGGACATTTGGGGAGTGAACCATTGGATATAAGATAGATTGATCAATCTATCTATGTAACTATCTCTCCAACTCTATCTCTACACATTGCAAATAAAAACGAAAGTAAAAAAAAAGTTAAAAAGGGAGAATTTGGCCCTGGAGCAGGAAGGATATGTGGTATCCTGGGCTTAGATGAAGGAATTAGCTTTTGAGACAGAAAATGATACCATTTCTTTTAACTCTGTAGGGAAAGAGAAGTGAATACGTGGAGATAAGGATGTGTTTGAAGTGAACGGAGCCGCATTGAATGAGCTCTCTGAACGTCCTGGTCTCTGGGGCACCAGCAAAATCACATAGAACCTCGAGAAGGCCACATCACAGATTACCTGTGCTTGCTCCCCATTGGTTTTCAATTTTATCCTGATGAAAAAATGTGTGGTTTTCATACTGCCAAGGAGCAGTGACTCATGTTTCACAGTTTACATGACTAATTTCATGCTCTTTGCTTGGGTTCAGTCACCCAACAAATATTTGTGGAGGTCCAACAGCATGCCATATGGCATCATGTTTTTTTTTTTTAAATCTTTATTTTCTGATTAGAAAAATAATATTTGCTTTTTGTGAAAATCTATACACAAGATAAATGAATAAATTATCATTTAACAAGCAAGTATTTCTTGAGCATAGACCTGTGTGTAGGTTCATAGGAGCAAATAAAATAGACATTATTTTTACCCTACAACTCTTA
This sequence comes from Lepus europaeus, assembly GCF_033115175.1. Taxonomy (NCBI): domain Eukaryota; kingdom Metazoa; phylum Chordata; class Mammalia; order Lagomorpha; family Leporidae; genus Lepus; species Lepus europaeus. The sequence goes on along the minus strand of NC_084840.1, from coordinate 15,000,626 downwards.
AATCTAGCAGAGGAAACTAAATTTTCCCCAAACTCCCACGTTGCACCCACTCTCCAGGTAAATCCTTTATAGTTTTACGTATATTATACCAATTATTTTTCAATTTTGATATTTTTAGCATATTCTCAGAGTTATAGTTTTCCTTACTTCTAGGTGGAGATTGAGGTACCTTTATGCATACTCATAGACTAATGTTGATGTTTTAGACAAGATGACCCGTAAAGAATGACAGAGAAGGAGCTTGGAGCTAAAATGGATTTCAAACATTCTTCCTCTCTACAAACCCTCCTTGAAATCTTATTCAAAGCTGGACGGTAGAATGGGTGTATTTATATGAAGTAAAACATATTTGTTAATTTATTCAGTCAGTAAAGTTTAAATTTTGAGTGTCTACTTTGAGAAAGATGCTGTTCTAATTCCTGTTTACTCACTAAAGCAAAGTTCCATGAAAACCTAATTTTTCCGGAACAAACAAAACCTGTAGAGAAGAGCTAATAATAAATACTTTGGCCAAACTAGCATGCTCCTGGTTTAAAAACATGAAAGAAGGAACATCAGTGTTCAGAAGCAGAAGGGAAGGGAGAAAGAATGTGGGCTGATTTAAGGGTGGGTAGTTCCTCTTGACTACAGTTATATACTAGCCTTTTATTTTTCTCAGGCAATGGTATTGTGGCCTATTATACAGACTTATAAGCATTTACACTCTTTTCCAGCAGACTCTATGTGGAAGATGAGACCTCTACATTAGAGTACATGAAGACAAAATGTACATATTTGCTAGCTGTGACTTGTTGCAGTCTTGCCACCCTTTATTCTCATTGAAACTCCCATTTTTTTTTTTTAGCTTCCCATCAACAGAAATCTGAACAGTAGAATATTGGCAATTTTGACCATCCCTCTGTAGAGAAATATGAAGACAAGCTATGCTGTTGGTCAATATCATTTAGAATAGGGCAGTGACAATAACTTAAAGACCCAGAATAGAACCCAACTATCTAAAGTTAAATCGTAGATGAGCAAGGAGTACATTGTTTTGTTGATAATTCTATCACTAACATTCAACACATTATTGTCTTTGCAATTTTATACAATTTTCACTTCCTAGAAATGATATGTGTAATCCAACATAAAATGGAGATGATTTGTGTACTTCTTACTTGCTATGTTACTATTAGAAAGAGGTTCCAAGGTCACCAAAGGTAACTGTTTAAATATTCAATCCAATTCACCATAGCAAACATTCGCTTAGGATCCAGTGTTATAGCTACACTACAAGAAAGTCCAGTAAATATTGTAAATACAAGAATGAGAAATATTGACCTCTGCAGGAGGCAGGGCTTGTGGGTGTTGAAAAATTTCTTCCCATAGAGCTTACAAATCTCTTAGCTTTCCATCATTTTAATGAAGGAAACATAGGGATAATAAACTTTGAACTGAAATCACAAAGGAACGTGCTATTTAGGAAATTTTCCAAAAGACCCCCGGTGAAACAGTAAACATACCTAAATGTTCTATTTGCTGCCAATAAAGAGTTTAATTTATAATTGGTAGAGATTTTATTCGAAGTGTTTTCAGAAGGGATCTCAGTGACATTCCAGTTTGATCCTCCATTTTTTGACCCTTGGAAAGGGGCAGAAAGCACAGAGGTAAACTGCCTTCCCCAGCTCCCAAGTTCCTGGTTATTGTCAGCAGAGGGAAGAGTTACTCTGCCTTCGGTGGTAGGGGGTGACCAGGGTAGGTATTTGGAACAGCGGTTAATTCATTGCTCTGGACACTGGTATCCTATGTAACTCATCATGAAGTGTTTGGTTTGAGTCCTGGTTATTCTGCCTCCAATCCATTAGCTTCCTGCTAGTGGGCATCCTGGGGGTATCAGATGATGACTCAGGTCCTTGGGTCCTTGCCACCCATGTAGGGTAGCTGCATGGAGTTCCAGGCTTCTGGCTTCAGCTTCATCAACTCCTGGCTGTTGCCCATTTTGGAAGTGAACCAGTGAATAGAAGATCTTCTCTCTTCCGCTCTTTTCCCCTCATTCTCCTTCCCTTCACTCCCCTCTTCTCTTTTCTCACCCCCCCATCCTATCCCCTCTTCCTCTCCTCTCTCTCTCTGCCTTTAAACTAAAAATGAAAATAAATAAATAAAATACAAAAATAGAAGTATGTTCAGAAGATACTTTTCACTCATATTTGTGTTTAAAGAGCAATATCTCAAGAGTAGTGAAAGGTAGCTCTCTTGAGTTACAGCAGTTCTGTCATCTATCCATTCCTTTATTTAAAACCAGTATTTCTTTTCTTAAATATTTTATTTATTTGAAAGGCAGAGTTAGAAAGTGAGAGATGGAGACACTTGCACACACACACACACAGAGAGAGAGAGAGAGGGAAGGAGGGAGGGAAGGAGGGAGGGAGGGAGAGAGAAAGGTAGGTATTCCATCCATGGTATACTCCCCAAATAGCCATCATGTTGAAGATTGGGTCAGGCTGAAGCCAGGAGATTCTTCCAGGTCTCCCATGTGGAGCAGGGACCCAAGCACTTGGGCTATCCTCTGCCGCCTTCCCAGGTCTTTAGCAATGAGCTGGATTGGAAGTGGAGCAGCCGGGACATGAACCATTGCCCATGTGGGATGCCGGTACAGCAAGGGGCAGCTTTACCCACTACACCACCAGTATTTCTTAAGCTTGGCTATGCATAAGGCCTATAGAAGACCACAGATATATAGGGAAATTGTGTAAAGAAAGTCAGAAGTCAGAAGGATGAATCTGTAAAGTAGGAACTCCCAACCCAGACTTGAGTCATCGAGGAACGGGGAGGATGTTGAGAGTGGAAATGCAAAAAAACAAAACAAAAAACATGTGGTGTGTGTGTGTTCTCAGACAGATGGTTCCAAGTAAGTGAATAGGATACTCACCTTCAGAGAAAAGGAAGATCCACTTGGAACACCTTTGGCTGCATCATAATTTGAACGTTATGTGTTATGAGTTTTACCTGAATTCCCAGCACTAGTACCTAACGAACGAGTGCACAAGATGGGAAAGCAGTCGTCTTTGCACACAACACAGGCAAACTTCCTTGAAGAGGACAGACTGGGGGAACCCTGGACCTGTGGTTTTTCAATTCAGTGCAGCTCTGAGGCATTGCACAACAAGACACAGTAAGCAGCCTCTGCAGCCAGCGGTCCTGGCCCTGACCCTGGCTCTGCCACTCGGCTGCGTGACCATCAATGAGTCAGAGCACCACTGCCGGCCTCAGACTGCTCCTCTCTAGGTTGAAGATAGTCATAATACTTGTCCTAAAAGATGACTGCATTCAATGAAAAAATAGTAAAGTTACATATAAAAATATATATGATTTTATATAAATATATAAATATATATCATTTACAATGTATAAATAGATAAATAGAATATAAATTAATAAATATAAATTTTAATTATATATAAATAAAAATTATATATAAAGTACTTAGGACTTTATTTGATGTGTGTCCTAGGTACATTGTTATTTTTGCAACTATCATTATACACTGAATTTGTAGCCAGAGTGTAAAACATGTTAAAGTAACCCATCTGACTTTGACAGATGTGCACCTTACCGTCTCTTATAGTGTGGAGAGGAACTCAATCTTAAAGAACAAAAAAGACTTCAGCAAGGTCCCTCTTAGTGACACCAGAGCACTGGCAACATAATGGATAGGTTTGCTTTAACCTAAAACTTCCTTAACAAAGGTAAAACAAATGTGTTTTATAATAGCTAATGTGAGGCTCTCTTTTTCAAAGAGAATCATGTTATAAACCCAAAGGCCTAATACTATGAGCATGCTCTTAAAAATACGTCCCATTTCTTGAAAGTTTCATATTTTATTATTTATCCCCTTGGAGTACCCAACTTTCAAATGAAAGTGAATGAATTTTTTCAATAAGAGGAGTTCTGTACTGCACACACATCTAGATTCTGATAGTGCCAAGGGAATTTTTTTTCATAGCAGCATTCATGTTCAGCCAGCACCAAACGGAACTTAAAGCTCAAAGGGTTTGACTAAATTTAGAAGCCACCATGTTCAAGTGGTTCTAAATTTGACAAAGAAAACTAGAAGCCAACCAAAATTGTGTGTAAAGCAATCTTTTCTATTATGATAACATATTGGACAAGATGCTATTTTCCTATATTTAGGAATAGCCAAAGATGAGCAAAGGTTAAAATATAAAACAAATGTGTTGATTTTCTCAAATAAATAATTATTTTCTGGGGTTATGAATTAGAAAATATAAAAATTACTAACAAAATGAAGGGGAAAAAGAAACCTAGTCCTATCAAGGCCAACTTTCAAAACTGTCAGGAACAACTGATACTGGGCAGGATTCATAATGCAAATGGAATTTTCCATTCAGTTCCCTACATTAAATCTACATGTTTCATATGTAATATCACATCATGAAATGTTCTCAAAATTGAGCCAGCCATTTGCCTGCTTTGTATTATTTCAATTCTGCCTGAGATTTTCAATTCTTGAAACAAAGCATTGTGTTTTATTCCTAGAACATGCTTTTGCTGCCTTCATGATGTATCATGTATTCATCAAACGCACTGATGGAAATCTACAGGATATTTTTTAAAGGACAGAAATTTCAGGTTAAATTTGGAAAGGTCAGATGAACTGCTAATGTAATAGTGTTGCACTTTGCAACTTGTGAGACACTTTTAAGAAGTAGTGAAATACATAAATGTGTATAATGTCGTTTTCAATGTTACTGCGAAGGAAAATATAGAATGTGCAATCCATTAATTTTTTGCAACAGTGAACTGATGGGGTTTAAAAAATACAGCAGAACAGGATTTTACTAATATGGACATTGCCGTGGCAACTTAATTTAGAGTCAGGCTAAAGGTGAAAGTGATGTATTTTCTGAGACAAAGAAAATGCCATTTTTTAAAGCAACTTTATGTTGTGAGCCAACCTTTAAGAGAATTACTTTAGTATCACTAAAGTTTAGTGTGTTCCCTGATCCTTATGCTATCATTTAGTACAACAACCTACCTTTCCTGCTAAACTCTATTGAAGCAAGAGCTTTTTAATTTCAGAATTCCTGTGATCTAGTGCACAGAAACAGATAACACCAATAAATGAAATTTTAAAATTATGACCCTTTTCTGAGTTAGATTATTTCTGATCAGTACCATTCTGGATTTTTATAATGTGACAACTAAAATTCAGATTTGGGTATTAGAAAGATTTGAAACCTTCTGCAAGAGGTCTGTGGAGGGAAAGCTGAAACTCTACCATTTCTATTGCGCATCTACCTCACTTCTGAACATAATTTGTTACTATGTTTCCTGAACATAAAAGCATCCATAAGCTAATTTTGTATAATAAATTTATATTGAAAGCAGAACCAAAGTCTATGTTTTCTGGTGATTATTTACCACTAAGTTTATTACACAGTGTTTGGACTTGGTAAAAAGAGCATAAATTAAGTCATACTGAGTAATGAAGGTAACTGCAGGTAATTCTTTACTGACTACAAGCGAAGAAAAAAATTAATGTTTTTCTTATCACAAAAGTAGTGCATTTACATTGGAAGGATTTAGACTATGCAGATAAAATAATGACAGTATATGTAGAGATAACGAAGAAGATTATAATTTAGGGGCTATTATTTTATATGTAATCATAATTTGGTTTTTATTAACCCCAAGGATCAGTTAGGATCCAGTTAGGAGAGGGAAGACACACAGTAATTTTTGATTTATTGATCTGAAATGCAGAGAGACAGGTAGGAGAAATGAAAAGAGACAGAGATCTCCCACCTTCTGATTCATTCCCCCAAATGCCCACAAAAAGCCAGGGCCTGGCTGAAACCAGGAGCCTAGACCTCAGTCTGAGTTTCCCATGTGGGTGACAGGGACCAAAGTACTTGAGCCATCAATCTGCTGCTTCTCCACATACATATTGGCAAGAAGCTAGGATTGGGAGTGGAGCTGGAATTCCCCTCTGGGCACTCCATCCAACACGTGCAATCCTGGCAGCTTCCAGAGTGCAGATTTAGAGCACCCAGGATCATAGGAGAGATTCAAGAGCAAGGAATTCATGTCTCCAGAGAGGGAGAAGAGGAACCAGTAACCTAACAGTGAATCTCCTGGTGAGACTGGCCATAAATACACACAACAGTTCTCGTAGGTGTTGTAAGGTGTGAGATGTAACAACACAGAACAACTCAAATGGTTACCTTCTGGGAAGACAAAGTGTTATTTACATACTTGATCCAGAAGTGAACAATGTAACACAATTTTAAGGGGAATGAGAGAATAGCCATAATTTAACGAAGTCCTGGTATCAGATTATTGAGGAGGGGAAAGAGGGGATGAGGGCATGTGATTCTGGTGCAAAATCACTGATGTTTTTAATATATGATAACTCATCGATAGCAAGTAATACATATCAGGATTTTTTTTTTTTTTTTTTGGACAGGCAGAGTGGACAGTGAGAGAGAGAGAGACAGAGAGAAAGGTCTTCCTTTGCCGTTGGTTCACCCTCTAATGGCCGCTATGGCCAGTGCACTACATCCGGCACAGCATGCTGATCCGAAGCCAGGAGCCAGATGCTTCTCCTGGTCTCCCATGCAGGTGCAGGGCCCAAGGATTTGGGCCATCCTCCACTGCCTTCCCGGGCCACAGCAGAGAGCTGGACTGGAAGAGGAGCAACCTGGACAGAATCCAGCACCCCGACCAGGACTAGAACCCGGGGTGCCAGCACCACAGGCAGAGGATTAGCCTAGGGAGCCACGGTGCCAGCCTATCAGGATACTTTTTAAAAGTCTGTGGAAAGGGACTGGGCGCTGTGGCGTAGTGGGTAAAGCCACCACCTGCAACACCTGCATCCCATGTGGGTAGCAGTTTTAGGCCCAGCTGCTCCACTTCTGATCCAGCTCCCTGCTAATGTGCCTGGGAAAGCAGTGGAAGATGGCCCAAGTGCTTGGGCCCCTGCACTCCACATAGGAGACCCAGGTGAAGCTGCTGGCTCCTGGCAACGCATGGCTGTTGCTTCCATCTGGGGAATGAACCAGCAGGTGGAAGATCTGTCTCCCTCTCTCTCTTTGTAAGTCTGACTTTCAAATAAGTAGATAAATCTTTTTTTTAAAAAAGTTTGTGGAAAATGGAATTAAAAGATAAGTTTAGAGGCCGGCGCCGCGGCTCACTAGGCTAATCCTCCGCCTTGCGGCGCCGGCACACCGGGTTCTAGTCCCGGTCGGGGCACCGATCCTGTCCCGGTTGCCCCTCTTCCAGGCCAGCTCTCTGCTGTGGCCAGGGAGTGCAGTGGAGGATGGCCCAGGTCCTTGGGCCCTGCACCCCATGGGAGACCAGGATAGGCACCTGGCTCCTGCCATCGGATCAGCGCGGTGCGCTGGCCGCAGCGCGCCTACCGCGGCGGCCATTGGAGGGTGAACCAACGGCAAAGGAAGATCTTTCTCTCTGTCTCTCTCTCATTGTCCACTCTGCCTGTCAAAAATAAAAAAAAAAAGATAAGTTTAGGGGCCAGCACTGTGGCATAGTGGGTAAAACCAGCACCTGTAGTGCTGGCATCCCATATGGGTGCCCATTTGAGTTCCAGCTGCTCTACTTCCAACCCAGTTCTCTGCTATGGACTGGGAAAGCAGTGGAAGGTGGCCCAAGTCCTTGTGCCCCTGCACCCATTTGGGAGACTGGGATGAAACTCCTGGCTCCTGGCTTCAGATGGGTACAGCTCCAGCCATTGCACTCATGTGGGGCATGAAACAGCAGGTGGAAGACCTCTCTCTCTCTCTTTCTCTTTCTCTGCCTCTGCCTTTCTGTAACTCTGCCTTTCAAATAAATAAATAAACCTTTAAAAAAGATAAGTTTATTTTAATATGAAAAAATTGAAATCCATACACAGTTTTTTCATAATATGCATTTTCTTTTTTATAATTTTTAAATATTTTTGTATATTTTTAAAAATTATTTTATTTATTTGAAAAAGTTACAGAGAGAGGTAGAGACAGAGACAGAGACAGAGATAGAGAGAGACAGAGAGAGATATCTTCCATCTGCTGGTTCACTCCCCAAATGGTCATAATGGCTGGAGCTGAGCCAATCTGAAGCCAGGAGCCAGGAGCTTCTTCTGGGTCTCCCACATTGGTGCAGGACTCAAAGGCTATCTGTCACTGCTTTCCCAGGTGCATTAGCAGGACGCTGGATTGGAAGTGGAGCAGTCAGGAGCAGAACCTGCACCCATATGGGATGCTGGTGCTGCACCTGCTGCACCACAGCACCTTTTGTTTATATTTCTTTATGATTAGTCATACCATATAACTTATCATTAATTTATTGTTTACTTTTTTCCTCCCTTGGTGACAAACTTTTTGAAGTACCCTGGTACTATGAGAATTTAGTAACAGGGAACGCTGAAGAAAGAGATAATATTCTATTCAAATAAAATAGAAAATATTTCTATTATCTCATTCTTCAGCCTTATTAATTAATGTTATTGCTATTAATGACTTCCATTGAGTATCATTAAAATGAGCACTTTTGCACCCTGCTGCCAGTTGCCCTCCTCTGCTCTCTTCCTCCTCACAATAAAATAATATCCTAGGTTTTATTTAAATTTCATTTCAATGTTCTTCCACTTTTTTTCCTCTTTGCCTCTAAGGACCAACATTTTTCTTATAGTCTTGAGTTATTCATTGATTTTTTTTTTAAAAGACAAGTATTAGATAAATTTTGTTTAGGAGTTGAAAAAGTTAACAGTTTCCTTTGTTTTAAGTGAAAGCAGTGGGGCTGAGTGGGAGGGGAGTTTCCATCTGAAAAGACAGGAGCAAATACAAAGCAGTGGTGAAGAGCACAATTACTGGTTTCTGGAATTCCTTTGTCACTCAGCTGTACGATTGCAATAAGGTTCCTGTTGATTTCTCTATCACCAATCTTTCCCTTTAATCCCATCTTTCACAAAGCTTCCAAAATTGTCTCCTAATCACAGATCTGGTCATTCATCTCCTTGCTCCAAAGCCCAAAACAACTACTGATTGACCACAGTAAGCTCCTCTGTGTGACACTGCAGGCCCTCATCTGATTGCAACCTGGCTGCTCAGTTTTATTTCTTACAAGCAATGTCATAAATCTGCATTCTTTATGTAAAAGGATTAGGTTCTCATCTCCACTTGAGGCTAGCCTTTCACTTTTCCAACCGTTTTCATGCAAGTTTCTGGTTCGAGAGTGCCTTGCTTGTACTCTGTCTTCTTCAGCCTGTCTTACTTCTTAACTTCCCCATATATAAAAACCCTGAATGCCCAGGAAAACCTTACCAGTCACCTGAATTTTCATATTATCACTTTGGTTTTGTGTTCCCATTGTGCATGCCGTCTGTGCTGTACCACTTCACTTGCAACATTCTCCTTTGGCTCACAGTATGTAAGAAAGCTTTGCTTTTTGAGTGGAGAAATCATTTCTTATTCAGAAGTGTACTTCTGTGAATTTTTATCACAGTGCATACACAGGGTATAGAGAAGAATTTCTTGTTGACATTAAACAAAATAGTTCAAAACGGTTAAGCTACATATGCATACTCATTGTTAACATTTGTTATGAAGGACAGGGTTTCCACACAGCAGTTAAGTCACCTCTTAGGAGGCCGGCATCCCATAGGGGAGTTCCTGGTTCAAGTCTCCGCTTCTTTGCTTAAGATTCAGCTTCCTCTTAATGTGCATCCTGGAAGGCCCCCGACGATGGCTCAAGTACTTGAGCTCATGCCATCTGTGTTGGGAGACCCAGACTAAGTTCCAGGCTCCTGGTTCCCATCTGGCCCAGACCTGAATGTTGAGGGCATCTGGAGAGAACCACAGTGGGATATCTTGTCTGTCTGTCTCTCAGCTTTTCACATAAAAATGAAAAATAAGTACATAAAAAAATCTTTAAAATTTATGACGAGTCTATCAAAGAGAGTGGCCACAATGTGGTAATGATAAAAGGTTTTCATTCATTCTTTGCCATTTGTTAGGAGAAACTAAAGACCCAATGACTCGATACTTAAGGCTTCAAATTACTCACAGTATCATTCAGGAAGTTCTAAAACAATTATATTTGGAATAATATATTTAAAAGTGATTAGCAAAGCTCTAATCAGAAATCTCCAAATATTTTAGGCTGAAAAATTAAATACAAGAAATCCAAGGTATAATTTGGTGGTAGTGTTGTTATTGGTAGTAACCTTTTAATTAGGCAGATAATCAAATTCTATGAGAAATATAAAAGTGAACAAATCTTAGTGATCAACAGCTATAGGTCTTCAGATTTTAATGCTTGAGTTTTTCTTAGTTGTCATTCTTGTTATTTCTCTTGAACTCTATTAGACTTTCTATATATCATTCAGGAATGATAGTGACCCACAAGTAAAGAAACCTTGCTAGTTATTCTTCTTCCCACTCATTCTCTTTGTCCTGTAATAATGTGCCAGTTGGTCAATAAATCACTCTTTAGGTTTGAATATGAGTATTATTTGTTTGTTTATCTGAGAGGCAGAGAGAGTCTGTCAGAGTCCTCCCATCTGCTGGTACACTGTCCAAATGCCCACCACAGCCAAGGCTAGGCTGGGCTGAAGCCTGGAGCTAGGAACACAATCCAGGTCTCCCACACTGGTGGCAGGGACCTAATGACGTAAGCTGTCACCATGGCCTCCTAGGGCCTGCATTAGCAGGAAGCTGAATTCGGGAACCAGAGTTGGGTATCCAACCCAGGTACCCCCAGTGTGCAACATGGGCATTTTAAGCGCTATGCCAAATGCCCATCCTGAGTGCTTTTTTTTTTTAAAGTAGTCCAATTGGCTTTGTGATGCCAAACATATAATAGGAGGGAACCATGGGTGCTTTCCAGTGCACGTTTCCAGTGCACTGTAGCTATGTCAAGTCTACTCACAGCAGATGCAACCAATGTGTGCAGGGCTGTTTCCAGGAGCTCTATCTGCAAATCAAAAAATGTGCATTATAACTGCGGGAGGGGGATAGATTTACTTCATTCATTTTAAAATCTACAAAAACTTAAGGAAACAGAGCCAACACTGACAGGAAAATGTTGAAAGGAGAAATTAAATGTGCTATGAGTGTTGCTGTTAAAAATTAGGAGCTCCCAGACTATATGTAACTCAACATTTCCTGAATAATTTTTACCACACTATGAAGTATGAATAAATTGGAACCAACACTTTCATAAATACCAGATTGTGAATTATTTGAGATTTTAAAACATTTGAATTACAGAAATTAAAAGCTGACTAACAAATAAATAGTATCAATATGAAGTATCAATAGCCCTGTTAAGTATCCCTGTAACCATTTCCCTATTTTATAAACATCTATACTGCATGCCATCTGCTGATGCTTATTTTAATTCATAAAAAGACTGTGTTTAAATCAAAACGTAAGTGACAGAATCAGAACAAAAGGGAAAGGGCAGGAGAATAAACTGAATAAATTCCAAATATGACTTCTAAAGACAGACAATATAAAAGCTATAATCTTAGTTTAAGCCTTACACTCTTTAAACACAGTAATTACAAGACATCTGCTGGGAACACAGCTTTGCCATTGGATAATCTTAATTGCCCTGTAATATTTCCTGACACTCCCCAAAATATGCCCCATTGCTAATAATTCATTCACATTTCAGCACCATTATTAGCTACTAATTCAAACAATCAAGACAGTGACAACGAATGGGTGACCTTGAACAATTACCAACTCAGTGAACAGAATTTATTTTGTACTTTTCAAAGATGAAACAGCTTTCTTGCCACTGTGAATACCACTTCAAAATCAGGCAAATGCAGACAAGAGAAAAAAAAAATGAGGGCGTATATCTAAGCTTCCTTCTCTGGTATTCTTGGAAGAATGGTGATCTGACTTATTCAACTGTTGTGCTCACCATATGAAAAATAAAAGCAAGTATAAAGTTTAAGCAGAAAACACATTTTTTTTTATAATTAATAGAGACAATTCAGCCATGGGTAGTCAAGTATACGTTCAAACAGTTCTTTCTTTTTGCCTTCAACCTGTGAGAATATTTAAGAATCACATAAATTCAAAGCCAGAAAAAACTTTCACTTCTCACAGCAAAGTGGTGGGAGTTTAACGGACGGCTCCTTAGGGGGCTCCCTTTGCAAAATATTTTAAACACAGTCTGCCAAGTTAACACTCCCTCCTCCTCACCACCTCCTAGTTCCTCAAGAAATTTAAATTTTTAAAGAAATGCTGTACTCTTGGCCTTTTCTAATGTGGAATGCATTAAGAGAAAACCCATAAATAAATGCTTACATATGCGCGTGAGCAGTAAAGCAGACACCTCAAATTGATCTGTTTGCCAACAAAGAAGGAGAAGGAGCAGGCACCAAGTACTGAGGCAGAGGAAGTAATAAATGATACGGGCTGCCCCACATTATCACTGTATTTCGTGGATGTGTTCTGGAGCATATTCCAGTCTCTTACGATCCAGTTAGAAATGCAGGAAGAAAGGATGGAGAGAGAAGGAGTAGGCAAGAGCATTCCTGTTGAACAAAGAGTTTAAGCATTTGTTTTCATTGTCTGAAATCCCAGCAAAGAAAGAACAACATACACTGACTTAATATAGGATCCAGAAGAGAAAAGGCAATTTTCAATTCCCTTGACAATAGGAAGTTTTATATAATTGCCACAGCATTATAGACCAAATAAAATACACAACTGTCAAAAAGAACTCTCATATGTTGACGTCGCTAAGTATTTTTCTTCCTTCTCCTCCTCCTCCTCTTCTTCCTTGTCCCCTTCTTTAAATTTTAAAATTTTTATATGGACATAATGATAGAGAAAAAGCCTTAGAAAATGGTTATTTGTAATCTTGTCATATTCCTACCCCAGCCCAATATGCTTGCCATTGTTGTTTATAAAGTTTTTCCATTGTATGCTTTTTCAAAAAAGAAAATCCAAGAAACATTATTTATGTAGGCAATTTTTTTGCATACATTCAGTTTAAAATTTGATTTTAATTATTTCAGCTTAATGCAAAATGAATTTATCCATACAAACCTTACCATGCATGCCTATTTGTTTTGCAAGTTTTCACTCCATCCAGGGATTTCTTTTTGTTTGGTAATAGATAAACTTAGGTGTTTTTGCTTTTGTTTTTGTTTTTGTTTTTATAGGCAGAGTTAGAGAGAGAGAGAGAGAAAGGTCTTCCTTTCGTTGGTTTACCCCTCAAATGGCCACCGAGGCCAGCGCTGTGCCGATCCGAAGCCAGGAGCCAGGTGCTTCCTCCTGGTCTCCCATGTGGGGGCAGGGTCCAAGCACTTGGGCCATCCTCTTCTGTCCTCCCGGGCCACAGCAGAGAGCCGGACTGGAAGAGGAGCAACCAGGACAGAAGTGGCGCCCCAACTGGACTAGAACCCAACTGGACGGTGCCGCAGGTGGAGGATTAGCCTAGTGAGCCACGGCGACGGCGATTTCCCTAGGTTTTGAGCTGGTTCCAGGATCAATCCTTATGCAAAGCAGAGTAGAGAAATAATTATGAATCACCTACATATTGGGCCATATACTAGGAGCTTTTAAAAAAAAATAGGTTTCTTTTAGGACCAGCATTGTAGCATACCATGTTAAGCTGCTGTCTGCAATGCTAGACATGTCCTGGTTGTTCTACTTCTTATCTAGCTCCCTACTAGTACACCTAGGAAAGCAGCAGAAGATAGTCCAGGTGTTTGGGCCCTTGCCCCCATGTGGGAGATACTGTTGGAGTTCTGATCTCCTGGCTTGGCCTGACCTGCCCCTGGCAGTTGTAGCCATTTAGGGAGTGAACCAGAGGATGGAGATCTCCTTCTCTCTCTGTAACTCTGCTTTTCAAATAAATAATAAATAAGCTTTGAGACTAAAATAGGTTTCCCTTGAAAGATATTATGATATAGGGAGAGTGACAAAATTAGCATCTGATATAACCTGAGTTTCTTTTACTAGACTCACGGTAGGTATTAATAGAATCACTGTCTAACATATAGACAGAGAATCTTCAAAAAGCTCATGGAATACATACTATGGATACATTGAAATGCATACATTTCAAAAATTCTTTGCACCAGATACACTTATCCTTTAATTCCATTTTCTAGGAGATTTTTTAAAGTACCTTGACAAGTATGAATATTAATTTAAAAACAAGATTTCAACTTGCTTTCCCCAAAATTTTATCTTGTTATATCTAAAGAACCAAGAACCCTTATATTCCCACTTCCCTTCCTCCACGTTTCTCTTTTGCATGTAAAAGATGAGTGTTGCCACTACCAACAGCTCTTATCCATTCACACTGAACAGCACTGAAATTCTCCAGGAATTCTGGGCTTCTCATTGCCTGCTGTGCTCTAGAACAATGAGGAAGTTCCCCTGTTCTCCCCCGCACATTACGCATTGCTCTACACAGGACTGATGAAGTCCAGTCTTCTCACAGATCACATCCCGGAAATAGTCTCTTCCCTTAGGGCCCAAACATGAATTCCTTCTGCAGCTCACAGAACAAACCACAAGCTATCCTCTCCTATCCTTCTCCCCTGGGTGTCTCTACATAAATGTTTTCCTTTCATGAAAATGTCCTCCTGTAAATACTATTGTGTGCTTAACGTGTTTGAAGTTCTTCACATGCATTTCTCCCCTGATGTGCACAACAAGCTGAGAATGTTGGTGTTCACCTCATCCTCATTTTATAGTTGCTAATCTGTAGTCCTGCAAATTTAAGTGATTTGGCCAAAACCACCTAGCTATCCACAGACTTAAATATTCTGCAAATTTTATGTCCTGCTTTCTCTAGACAGTCCTAGCATCATCTTAATTCCTGAAATGGGCAAAAGTTGGGTACGTGGGGATTGTCTGCCCACATTCGAAACATGGAAGGCACTGCCAAAGACTGTGCTGCTCATAGGCACCCACAGGCTAAGGTGTCAATGAAAGGACAAGGCAGCTCTCAAAGCAGCTTAGGAGTCCTGACCATTGAATTCATGCTAGTTGTTCTCCTCAGAATTCCAGGCTACTCCTGAGCATGTCTTGGGCCAAATGAGGGCACCTCTACCCATCAGAGTAGAATCCACAAGCCTCCTATTGTAACCACTTAAATGAAAAGTAATGTGGGGTACCAGTAACCTAATCAAAGAATGTGCTCTAGCAGTGATGTAGAAAAGTACAGCTTCTGGAGCTCCATTGCCTGAGTTTGAAACTTGACCCAAAGGCCGAGAGCAAGTTACTTAACACTTCCTCATCTGTGAAATGGGTCATGCAATGTTATCTCCATCACAGACCTCATGGGCAAATTAAGCAAAGGAGCATGTGTAATGTGTGTAGTGCAATATCCAGGCTGAGGGAAAAGGCTCTTTAAGTACTTTTTTATTGACTTATGAAGAAGATGGTGGGTGCAGCTCCATTGAATCAGACCAGCAGTTGCCTCCTCATTATTTTGGAGTCTAATGCAGCTCTGTCCTCAGTGAGTGCTGATTCTTACTTGATGCATAGAGAATGAGGAGTAGGAATGCATTCAAACAGCAACTGCATTTTATTTATAACTTTGGAACCCACTAAATCTCATACCAAACCAACATATTCTTGCTATTTGATTTCCATTTGCTCTTGGCAAAATATGCATTTCTCCATACAAGGGAAAAGGTCCAGAATAGATAACTGACTATCAAATATCCAGCTCTTGCAAAATAACAATCTGATGATAGAAGGTAAGTTAATCAGACTAATGGTGATTAAATCTCCTTGAAAATGCACCAGGAAAAGCCAAAAACTGGGAAAAGTGAACAAGGTCTCTGTAGAAATCCATTTTCAGCCAAATCCTAAGCAATCTCATGAAAGGCCTTGGACTTGCTTAGTCTCAATGTTGCACTATGCAATTCTTTTTCATTTTAGACACTCAAATACATTTATGTGTAATTTGGGTTTTTCATGTTTTATTAAAAGAAGAGACCTGGAATGACTTTCTTTTCATACTGGCATAATAAAAACATTAATATCCTTAGAAAGGTCAATGCTAGATGTGCATATGTTCACTTTAAATAATATTTGTATGCCAAGCATTTACTACCTGTGATATGATTTCTGATATAGAAAAAGTTTCTCTTCTAAATTATTCTGCTTTTTATTTTATTTATTTGAGAGACAAGAAGACAGGGCCGGAGGCAAAGCCAGAAGCCAGTTCTCGATTCAAGTCTGCCGTGCAGATCACAGGAACCTATTACTTGACCTATCATTGCTACCTCCCAGGGTCTGCAAAAGCAGGAAGTTGGATTTAGGAACCAGAGCCAAGAATTGGGCCCACACACTCAAATATGGGTGCAGATATCTTAACCACATTATAAAGATTTTAGGATGCTACTATTTTAGGAAATAAAATGATGTGTTGGCCTATAGCCTGCATTCCATTTTATCTGGAAAGTTATATGCCACAAGCAATTATGGCTTTTTTTGTTCATAAAAGTAGTTGTGCCATGTCATGACATTGAGTCCATGGCTACAACAAGGGACATCTTCCTTCCAGGATAAGTAAAATTGCTGAAAAGATAATTAATTGTATTTTCCTGTTTTTCCTCTCTTCATTAACTTTTTAGATAACTATGTGCTTGAACTGAAATTATGTAGATTAAATTACATCTGCTTACTTGCAATTTGATGTTTTCCTTTTCAGAAACTAGAAATTTTTTTAGTTAAAGTTCAGTTTCTAGTTTGCATTGCATTCTTCAGTTTTTCCCACATCTTATTTCAGATGTTGAGCCAAGCTCAGATTAGATCCCTATTTCCTCTTCTTTTCTTAAATAAAAAAAGAATCCCATAAACTCTATACAGTTATAGATTGTGTATGTTCAGAGAAATCTGGTGAGGTGACAAGATGGGCTGAACAATGTAAGCCTCATGCTCTGTCCTACAAGATTCTCTTTAAATTATTACCATTTTAATAAAGTAAAGTAAAATAAAATGAATCTAGACTAGTATGAAAATGAGTGAACTTATTTAAATAAGAAGGATTCTAAAGAAAACAAGACTTGCAGCAACATTACCATTTTTCATGACCGATCCTTGTATTGCAGAATATTCAGCTTGTTTGACCAACCTTCAGTAACACACAATGCAAAGAAAACCTTGTGTGATCATGTTATGAAATATTTATTTAGGAAATGAAAGCCTAGTTCCATTTATTAATTACATTCTTCAAATAAATCATGTGGAAATATTCAAATTGTATTATTTTATCCAACAAGCAGTGGTGTTCTTTGATCTTACATCTTAAACTATGCCCACATGAATTACAAAATGCTTTGAAGACTACACGCTCACAAGGCTTGCTCTCAAAGTATGATCTAGGTGAATGTTGGAGACACGAGATTACTGTTTCTTCTCTTGGAAACTAATGTTGCCAGATACCAAGTGAGCAAGCAGGCAATACCATACACACAAATGCTTGGTGCCGAAACTAGAAAATCATCCACACACCAAGTGCATCCGCTTAAAGAACAACCAGTAGAAGGAAGGGGATGAAATCCAGAAGGAATAGCCTTTATCACTTACTGTCTTTGCTGTGAATTACTGGTATTTGCAAGCTGTGTATTATAGTAAAACTTAGTAAAAGGACGCTAAGTCATGAGTTTATCTGACCAAATGGTATAGGTGTGACAAGTGACAATAGGGTTGATAGCACACAATAAGAAAGCCTCAAAAGCCTGGCAGGAAATAGAACTCAACCAAGTTTTGATGACATCTGCAAAAGTGGATGGATATACCATTTTTGGGAAGATAGCATCTAAGAGACAGCAATAATTAGTTATATCTTCTAAAATAATGTAAGAATTCTTACTTAATTAAATTCGATGTTGGCAGGGACAAATCTTAAAACTCTTAGCTCCCTACAAATAACCTGGGAAAGCAGCAGAAGATGGCTCAAGTGTCTAGGCCCTTGCCACCCATGTGGGAGGCCTGGGTGAAGCTTCTGGCTGCTGGCTTTCACCTGGCCCAGTTTTGGCTGTTGTGGCCATTTGGGGAGTGAACCAGTGGATGGAAGATCTCGCTCTCTCTCTTCCTCTATGTATGTAACCCTGCCTTTCAAATGAATAAATAAATCTTTAAAAATACACAATGAAGAACTTTAGTCTGGGCAGCAAGGAATGGGAAGTATTTTCTGTACATTCTAGAATTGTGAAATATGACTGCTCAAAAGACCTTAGCAATTATTTGTACAACTTGCTTCATTTTAAACATGAAGAAAATACAAAACAAAGCTGTTAAGTAATTTGCTGAAAGGCTCCAAAAGGAAAAGGAAAAGATACATCAAGCCCAGCGGTCTTGGTTTCCAGATCACTGTACTTTCTATTGCACACAAAAACTCGGTCCCCAAATCTGTGTCCCTCCCTGTCCAGCTGCCTGCCCCTTCAGAAATCCTACACCTGAAGTCCAATCCAGGCTGGTCAATGTAAACCTGCTTAGGCCGGTAGTTCTGTGACTGGATAGGAAATTACTGAAGCTCACAAAGCTACCAAAAAGAGACAATGATTCAAGAAGTGATATTTTTAGTTGTTGATTTGAGGTGTTCCCATTTATTTACTTCACTTACTAGAAAATATGGTATTTACTTATACATTGTATAGTTCAGCATAAAAGAGTTACTGAAATGCCATAAATTCTCTGCCCACCCCACCCAAACCCATAACTGTCTGAAAACTATGTGCTGGGATCTGGCAACTTCCACTGGGCCATTTACCATTTGAGAGAGAGTTAGAAATACCAGGACCAAAATAGCGTATAGGTGCACTGATTGTGAAAGTTCTGGGTGTGCTTCTCAGCTTAATCACCCACATGGCTCTCAGTGCTGATGTAAATCACCATGATAAAGAGATCAGCTAGGTTATCCACGAATCTTCCTGGCTAGTGGCTGGTTACAGGTGTTCACATCCTTTTGCTTGCTGCCTTATGGTTCTCTTGATGGATAGCCCATACTCATTTTAAAGCTAAAGAAAAATGTGTGTTGAATATTTGTAGGCCTGAATAAATTCAAGCATATGCCTTTATTTGGATGTCCCTTAATCCCAGAGCAACCAGACAACAAGTTTGGATCTCACATGTGGGACAAAGCCATACTGTGCTCTCAAAATGAGCAGAAAGTTTATTTTATTTAGGTTTAATATTTTTATTATAAGAAGTAGCCCTTGTTGCAAGTTTGAGGTTTAAGATTTAATTAATTACTTGTTGATCTACTTGTATCTAAGGTTTTAACAGAAGAACAAAATGGAGAAATATGCCTTCTTAAATAATTTTGGTAATTTAAAATAATTGAATTAGTTTGGCTGAAGGGTAATCAAATGGCGCCTAGTAACTCTTCGTTGATCAGCCATTATAGCATAAATAAAACCATATTTGAGTCAATTTGGTTAAGCCCTGGAGACTATGCCATTGCCTAATATCATGGATGCAATCATTTTAAAGAAGCCAGTGAATGAATTCAATTTTTTTCTCACTTTAAAAATTACTAAAATGAATATAATTAGGCCAGTAATTAAAAACTGTATGGTTATTAGTATCAGTGGATATCTCTTAATGCTTATTATTTGTATCATGCATACTAATATAATTTTAATGTATGCCAAAATGTGTATTTTTATCATGAAATTGTCAAATTTTATACAAGTTCTTCCAGTTTCTATGAAGATCAATATTCATTTTTTTAACTTTAAATTTAAAAGCATTAAGATTTTAACAATTACTCTGAAATTGAGAATAAGTATCTATTCTTTATTTTTAGCATAGCACATTGATTAAATATCAATCTTAATGTTTAATATTTGAAATGTTAGAGGATCAGATGGAAAGTAAAATTCCGTATTTTATTTTCTTATGTTTATTAAGTGAGAAATTTTATAGTTTTTGGGATAGAGTACTGTGGAACCTTGTGGAATAATATGTGGTACACATTTTTAAAAACTAGCAAGAATCATTAATACTTTCTCTAAAATTACCATACACCAAAGAAAATAACCACACTAATTGATCTTTCCCTTCAGGGAAATGAAATAGGAAAGATGATTAGCATGGCTATTTCCTTGTCTTCTTCCAAAAGCAGGGACAGTAATAATCACTCAACTCCTCCATTCTTTTTCTCCTTTGAAAAATAGTATGTGGGGGAAGATCTGGCACATCATGTGGAATATAAATTCTATTTACTAATCTTTCTTCCCACCCATCTGCCCTTCAAACTGAGATGTTTCTTGATTGGATATTTGAGTATAGTGGTAATTCAAATGCAAATAAAGATCTTCTTTTCACTTGAACTCACAATGACCCACCTCTGAGCTCTTAATAAATAGGTCATAATGTAAATTCTTTAGAACTAAACAAAGAGAAGCCTAGACAAACTATATTTTCATACATGGCTCAAATTCTCACAACTACTTAGAAGTGCAGTATCCTAACAGATGGGTGAGATGCTGGATTAGGGAAAGGCAGTTCAGTCTTTCAATCTTTTTACTTTTGTTTCAGTAACTAAACTGAAAGGCAGATTGGAAAGAAGCAGTTCTTAGATTTGTTCTAACCTACTCCCATATGTACTAAGTGTCATAAACAGAATAACCATACCAAAAGTTTCAAAGATTAAATGGGCTGTTGTTCAGATGAAGAGAGAATTTTCTAACAAATGTGTTTCTGTAATGTATATAATATTTGCATACACATTAATGTTAATTATTGGCAACATGCTAACTTATAAGTGTATATATATATATTTTTTTTCTATAGCTTGGTAATTCTGCTTTGGGGTATAAAAGCATAAAAGATATTAGAAGTATTGAAAAATTTTAAATCAGGGGAATGAAACTTAGAGGATATTTTCCTAACAAATTTTGGGGCAGAGTTGATGATATATTCTTGTGAGAAACTTAGAACATGTACATAAAACAATAGAAGCATAAAAAGAACTTCAAGGTAGATCATTACAGCACTGTGTGATATTTTACAGCAGTTTTGAAATGAACTTTACCTTGTTTCTTCCAGATGAAAAAGAAAATAAAGACCTTCTGTTAGATACTGAACATAACAGAAAAAAAAAATGTTTAATATGATCATCCTCTATTTGTTTCCTGATAATCTCTTGTGTGCTAAAATTGGTTCTTTTCCTTATAGGGAAAAGAATGAAGGTCAGGATTTCCAGGGGCTATGGTTTATAACAAACTAACAACACAACTATAAAGCCTGTATCCAAAGTGAGCATTGTGTTGCAGGACATCAGAGCTTTAAAAAATGAGAATGGGTGGTAGTGGTCTTCTAAAAATCATTATATTGCACTTCACAATCTTCACGTTTTCTAGCATTATAGAAACAACACTTTTATAACTTTATATTTTAACCACAAAAAAGTTGAGTTTAGAATAAAAATATTTTTCCTAACAGTAAACTGCTTTTTCTCTATTCCCTCTTGCAGGTGGAAACCTTAGATTGCTAATATTAATGTATAACCCAGGGTGGATATTATTGTAAATATCCACATAGCTGCTCTTTTCTTGAAATGTTGTTCCCATAGTCCAGGCTCAAAGTGAGAGTGTGGGAAAGCTGCTGCTGCTGCTGATCATGTGTATGAGTTTCACCAGTACCTCTACTTGACTGTAAATACTTGTGGAACAGCTATTAGAGAAGTCTGCAAAACTCCCAGGTGTCATCTTTACCCTAGGCTACTCATATTTCAGAACTTAACATATCTGCTTTGGCTGTCTCAATAAGAGAACTAGAAATGCAATCACATTTGAAAATGAATTAATGAATAAATTCAATACTTATGATAAAGGAAATTCTAGTATATCCATTAGATATCTTAACTATTCCCCCAAAGTCAAGAGATGATTCATTTATTTTTTCTATAATATTTGGTTGTGTTGGATAATGAGAATGGCACAGTGAGTGGACCAATCTCACTGTACACATTGTTTATTGCCTACTATTTGGGTGTATAATATTGTGTCAAGTCATGGAGTACCACATCAAAGTGCAGTATTTTCTTCTGATTGGCTAGAACTCATTGTTACACAGGATTGTTAATCCTCTGGTAATTAAAAATCTCATCGGGTTTCACCGAGGTCATAGATGGACCTTAGCTTCAGACTTTGTGAATTTGGTTCTTTGAAAACGTTTATTTGTCTTAATCTGCATTTTCACTCATTTCATTTTTCTTGTTTAGATTGAGTTTACCTTGAGTATTAATACACCCTCTCCCAATTGTTTTTCTTAGTATATCACTTTGGGTGAAGTGTCTTTGTGTGAATCGCTGGAATAGTTTTGTGTGTTATTTCTAATTCTCTGCCATAGTGACTCATTTTTTTACTTATGAGTCTACTGATTATTCACTACACTGTCTAATGAGTCTATCATTCCAAATTTTATCCTATACTTATGGTGCAATAAAGCTCTTATAGACACCTGAGACACAGAATACAAAGTAATTGTCAATTCAGTTGCAATTTCACCTTTGTATCAGAAATATATGTGTATTGTTTCTTATTGCTTTTTAATAGTTCATTAGAAAGCCACTTATCACCATGAATACAGGATGAATTTTATTTCTTTTTTTCATTGATTGCTGTGTTCTCTGTCATAAGGGATTATGCCATGAGCAAAATTTCCTAGAGGAAGCTTTAAAAAAAACCAGTGATACTTTAAAAATTTAGTGTCGGGAAAAATTCTAATGTCCTTGGAGATATGTTGCTGTAAGATTTGGAATACATAACTAACATATGTAATTAATTTTTAATAAATGCATTTTGAAAACAAATATGAGTAAATTAACTTTTCAGTAGTCAACCATGCTTTCCATACACTACTACTTTACTGCAATCTTTTGAATGAAACTACCTGAACTTCTTTTATTATTGCCATGCTATGCATTGAATGATGTTATGGAAAATAGACACTTTATTTCAGAGGCAGGTATAATTTTTGCATGAATTTTTAGAATGAATGAATTAAGAATCCTTGACATTTCACATAGCATCTGCAGCTTTAAACTGGAGAGCCGGTTTCAAAGCCGTGTTGGAAAGCAGCCAAGCTGCTCCATCTCCTCTTTTCCAGCTTTGCACATCACCGCACACAGGACTCACTTGGTCCTTTCTCATTATTCTTGAGCTACAGAGAGGCACACTCATCCCATCTGATCCACACCAGCTGCCATGGAAAACATACATACTACTTCGTGCATGTGAACAAGTTTGGCATTAAATATAAACATGTACATGTGAAGATACGTATTTGTTATGTAACCTCCATTCACACCATTTTATGAAGAAACACTGCTTTAGGATTGAATTTAAAGCAGAAATACTTTCACTTGTGTTGATGCTCTGGAAGAATCCCCATGCCAGAGAACAAACTGGGAGAAGGCTTCCCATTCAGACTGAATGTGATCTTCGAAAATGTGAGATTGAATGAAGGGTGCTAGAGGGGATAACACACCAGAACATGAGGCACCTAAAGTGCTTTGTGAGCCTCCAAGAAGCATTGTGTGCTTTCTTCCCTTTAAAGAAACAAAAGGTTGTCTTTAAACTTTTCTGGACTTATCTATTTTCCTCAGAACTAAAATGTCTATGTAATACTTGCCCTTACTATTTTTTGAGCGCCTATTACATAACCCTTATTGACACTATGCAAGGAAAGCTTCATGGCTCTCTTGCTGAAGAAATTCATTGGTCTGATTTGCAAACGTAAAAGTGCGCTAAATAAGGGACTTATTCAGGAAGCCACTTTACCTGGTTTCAGAGCACAGGTGTGGTCCTCTTCGTCACAACATCTGCTTAATTAGTAACTATTGGGTTTAAATTTGCAGGATTAACCTAGGACCTGGTAATTTTCTAAATCACTTATTTTGTCTTGCTTAGAATCTCTTGCTGTTCATTTATTCACTGGACACGTAATGATTGATCACGTGATTTATACCAGGCACTGTGCTGGACTTATTCTTCTGGCCTGAAAATTAGCTTCTGTATTTAATTCTCACATAAAAGAATGTCAGACTTAATTTTTGAAAACCACCAATTCCTGCTCTTTCAATATTCTTTGAAATATAGCAAAAAAAAAAAAAAGACAATGAGCGTGAGCTGAGAACTCTGAATATTTATAACAAAGTCTCAAAACAGGACATTTTACATTCCTAGATTATTATCCAATTGATGTACCTTAAATCACAATTGTATCAAATATTTTAGTCACAACAAGATATATTTGTCTCTTAAAGAAAGTATCTTGTTTCTACTGACAGAATGATTCTGACAATTTTATTATGAGTTCAGTTACATAAATGAATCTTCTTTTCCTTTTCTACTAAGAAAGGGCTTTTAGAAATAAGCCACTTCAATTTGTGTGTAACGGATGAGGACATGAACTGTTAATCATGCCCGCAAGTCACTTATTTTTACCCAGGGATGATCTCATAAATTTGAAATTGGGAATTGGTCACTAAATTTGTGTTCTGTAGAGTATCTCTCACTGTAAACCCATCATAAATCAATATTATACTAAATTAAAAGAAGAAAAATTAGTGTTTAATTCCAACTGATACCATACTAACCTCCGGAATTAGGACGGAAAAAAATGAATCAGACCCTAGATCTTTTTTGAATGAAGAGAATTGGAATGGCCCTGGGTGTTTTTTATATTGGTTCTTAGAAAGATTTTACCAAACTATTGCAAGCACTAGGGCAATGGTCTTTGCAGGGGCCTTCCCAGAACTGAGACTCTGGCCTGCCAATGCTTGTAACCACCATCATACTGTCTCAACTACCTCAAAGCTGATGCTGGCATCTCTATGACTTGTCACCAAGAAAGTGAAAAACAGGAAGTTGGCTTCAGCCTCTGGGTCCATCTAATTGGAGGAACCAAGTGCATTTCTAAAGGTGGTTTCGAGGGAGGATGGCAAGTGTTGTCCCTCACTTCCCATACTCTGCAGAAGAGACCAAGCAGGTGGAGTACTAGTCAGGCACTTCTAGCAGAGGTCATGTTGGGTACTGAATTAAATTGTTCTCTGTAGCAGTACTCATTTTCTGATAGAGTATCCTCAGTTGAAAAAAGGAAGAAGCACCATAAAGTGGCAGGCAAATTTAATGAAAATTTAATGAAAAGTAGCCAAATATTTTCAAAACAATGTGTGTGACTTGAAGAATGTATGCTTTCATTTATTATTAAGCTATCCCAGCAAGCTAGAGTTTATTGAAAACCCTTTTAGTTCATTTGCAAATTTTTTCTATGAAACATGAACACCAGACTAGTACTTAAAAATTGTTTTTTTTTTTTTTTGGAATTACATCTTTTGCTACTATTTGTGACCAGGTTTTCTCTCTCTTTATTCTTTCCCCAAGTTACATATTCCACCCCTCTTGCTTTAAATAACATTGATATATTCTGACTCCAAAATGCGTATCTACAGCCTAAATCTCTCTTTCACGTGCCAAACTTGTAAATCCAAATTTGTATTCAGCCTCTCTTTTTAAATGTCTCGCAGACATGCTCTGAAAGCAGAGAGCTGATAATCCCACCAATTTAATGTACGAGTAAATGCTGCTTCTTCCCTACTCCCGTCTCAGTATGTCGTACCACCATCCATCCAATTACATCCAACAGAAGCTTGAATTTCTCATTTGAACACTACATTAAGCTCATCACCAAGGCACGATCCTAATCTGGTAAAAAGAGTACTCTTGATTTTCAGTCTCAAGCATGCTCCTTCCCATTTTTCCCAATCGCAATGCATGTGGATGCCTTCATCATCTCCCTGATTGCTCAGCTAAAAAACTAAGAATTATCCTTCATACCTCTTTTTCTTTACACCACACATCCAGTCCATCAGCATAGTGTTCTGTCCTCAGAAAGACTTCAAATGCACCTGCTCTTCCCATCCCCATCCAAACCATCACCACCTCTACCCTCCTCTACAGAGACAGACTCCAAACTTGCTTTCCAGTTTTTCTCTTTATTCATTTAATCCATTCTCTGAGAAGCCAATATAAAACACTGTTAATGCATGAAAACTAAATCTAAAATGCATTCAATGCCCAGAACATCATTTTCCACCCCTGCCTACCTCATTCCAGTCTTGCCTTCTTTTACTACACCAAAGTCCCACTGAATTGGAGCAGTTCCTGACGATAAATCCTCCTTTTGTCCAGCTCAAAGCTTCCACTCTTGATGTACCCCTGATTCATGGCATCTAATCTTGGAAAATGCTTCCTAGAGAATTATTTTGTCCTTCATGATCTAAATTAGCTTCCTCATCCAACTCTGTATTTCCTCCTGCTATTCCCTTCTTAATTGTTCACCATCTTTCTTCCTCATCAGACTATGAATGGCTTTGTGAACAACTACATAAGACTATTCTCTCATCACATGTGCTCAGTGTCTAGCATACTTCCCAAAACATAGTAAGTGCTTCATAATTATTCATTACAGTCTTTAAAAGTTAAATGCTCATATTAAAGTATATGCAGGATTTTCTACTCAGTTTTATTAAGAAATATATGTATATAATTAATGGATGTAGATATATATTATACATGTACATATATGCCCATTAATTTAGAAGATAGAAGGGCATTAAGGATGATCAATATTTGCATTGACATGGTTGATTACTTTTCGTCAGATAACTCCATGCATTCTGTGGTCAAGGACATACCCCAAAAAGCCAGTGAGCATTTCACAATGGAAGGAACCACAATAGCTTTTCTCATATATTTGTTCATTTATGTACATTGTGATGTTATTTTTTATGAGTGGGTGTATTGATTTATGGATCACGTTTTTAAATTTAAAAAATAGACAAGTGACTCATAATATCATTGCAGTCAAATATGGATTGAAGATACTACAAAAAATAAACAAGTAAATGACAGAGCTAATACTTTTCCTATTTAGAGCTACTCATTCACTGATCATATGAAGATGTAGAAGTAGTGACAACTCATCAATTTCTAAAAAGAGACCAAACATTTGAAATTAGCAAAAAGGCCATTTAAAATATACATCTGCTTTCTTTATGCGGTTGTGAAGTTAAGTTTGATCCTTTTGAATGTTTTTGCATGATCCATCTTTGAACCCTATCACATTTATTGTCACTTTTTTAAGCCCTATCAATTGAAAATATTTTAGAATATATAACTGTCCTTATTAAATCAACATATTTATCAGAAAAACATAAAATATGAACAAACAAGTAGAATAAAATCATCAGCAAGCTCACCGTGTATAGATAGCTTCCATTACACATTACTGTCCTAACATATAACTCAACACATTTTACAAAAAGGAGACTGACAGTTGTCCAATAAATGTTCACATGTACACCTAGTAGATTTGTCAAAAAAAGCAAGAAAACAAAAATACAAACAAAAAAAAAATAAAGACTTTTCATTCATCTTAAATAGCCAATATTTATAAAGATGTGTTATTTTATATACTAAATACTTCTTATAAGCAGTCATTGTGCTAAAATGCCCACCAACATTTTCCCATCTACTTTGTAAAATTAATTCACAAAATATCTGTTCTGAATTATCTTTTTTAGTGAAGAAACTTAGGCTTGGAATATTGAGAAGAAACTTGCTAAGATCACTGGGCAGGAAAACAAATGTCAGCCTTTCTCCATAAATGCAACTTTGCACTATTCAGAACTAGAATTATCTACACTTAATGTGATTAACAATTGCATTTAACAATGATTTCCCTTTTTAACTTGAGAGAGACAGATACAGAGAGAGCTCCCATTCACTGATTCACTCCCCAAATGTCTGCAGTGGCTGACATATGTCTCCCATGTGAGTGGCAAAGATCCAACTACGTGAACCATGACCCCCGCTGCCTCCCAGGTTCTGCATTGGCAGGAGGCTGGAGCCGGGAGCCAGAGAGCCAGAGCTGGGACTCTACCCAGAACTCTGGTGTGGGATGCCAGAGTCAATTGCTAGGCCAAATGCCTTTCCCTCGATTTCTTAAGTGATAGCTATCTTAATCATGATTCTACGTCTCACAAAATTTCTTTCAATGCAGAGGCTAGTTGTAGCCCCCTCTGTCTCAGTTTTCCCTGTGAAATAGCATGTTTTTATACTTATGTTATTGTGAAGATGAAATGAGATGCATATGAAAGCATTTCCAAATAGATACAAGAGCTACAAAATATATTTTTGTATGTTGAAGGAAGGAAGAGAAAAAACATTTCTTGTGTACCTGTGATGCAAAATGATTGACTTGGGTACTTTATGCTAATTTTTAGTCTTCAAAATGAGTCCATGGTGTGTGTTTTAGTGGCTGCATTTACTAGAGGGGGGAAAAGCAAGGCTGCAAATGGAAACTCTGTGGAGTCCAGTGCGACAAACAAGAAAGCAGCACCAGGCTTAGCTGACTCCAAATTCTTCAGGCTGGTTGAAGCTGATTTGCTGTGTAATCCCGACATTGTTTATTTGTTCCTATCATCAAACTATTGAAGGAGCCAGCACTGTGGTACAGTGGGTTAAAACCCTAGCCTGTAGTGCTGGCATCCCACATGGGCACCAGTTCGAGTCCAGCTGCTCCACTTCTGATCTAACTCTCTGCTGTGGCCTGGGAAAGCAGTAGAAAATGGCCCAAGTCCTTGGATCCCTGCACCTGCATGGGAGACCTGGAAGAAGCTCCTGGCATTGGATCAGCACAGCTCTGGCACTTGCAGTCATTTGGGGAGTGAACCAGTGGTGGGAAGATCTTTCTTTTTCTCTGGCTCTACCTCTCTCTATAACTCTGTCTTTCAAATAAATAAAATAAATCTAAAAAAAAAAAAAAACTATTGAAGCTGTTCTTTGCTATTGAGATCATATAATGAAAATAAAAAAACTCCACACAAATAATTTACATTAATATGAATACTTACAAATATTCAAATGTATACGTGTATGCACACCAGCCCTGCTGAGCTCTGTTTGGAATGCAAATTATATTTTTTATATATACATATTTTTAAATTGAATTTTTTAATGTTTTACATTATAAAATATTTACATTTTACATGTTAAATGTTATTAGTATACTCCACCCAGCTTCCAAGGTGACCACTGCTGCTGAGAAGAGATGGCCAAGTAGGGTCAGCAACACTGCAGGCAGAACTGTAAATTTCCTGTTAGAGATGCCACCTGCCTTTACCTAGCCAGCTCTCCTCCCAGGCCAGGTAGGTAATGGAAGTCAATAGGGTGCCTTCCCCAAGGAGGTTCACACCTCCCTTAGGATGTACCCAATGTGAAGAGACAGATCTGGGCCTCTTAACTTACAAGGCCTAAAGCCCACCAGATTATTATCAAGCCCCTTCTGTTAGTTTCTATTTGTCTCTCAATCAGAGAACTTAGTTGTGGCTGAGACAGCACCTTTCTTGGGTTCTCTAACAATGACTCTGTCCTTTGTTCTAGACCCTGTCTAGCCCACTTGGGTCTCATTCCTTTGTAATAATAGCCTCTATTCTAACATCAATGGCTCTGCTCCCAACCTGTGTGTACTGATGGTCCGCTCCTCCACTTAATGTTGTATGATTATTCAGAATTTCTCTACAGACAAACCCCTCTACCTGCAAAAGTTGAGTGGCCTTTCTCCTGGTCTCAGCTGGGATCAGATTTAAACCACGTCCATCAAACCATCCTCACAAGGGTCCAGAGACCACCCCCCCTCATTTCCTCTCCTCTATGAAATCCTTTCATTACCTGGTTAATGCCACTCTTAGGATCATTGGTTGCTATTCTCACCCTGGCTTATATACTACAGTGTCTGTTTAACTGTTTACAGCAGGTGATAATGGAATGAACCAAGGCCTTCAGCAACCAGGCAGTCAACCAGATGCTTCTCCATCCATACATGCCTGCCCCTGCGGAGCCCCAAGATACCCCCAGTGGGCCCCTGTAGACGACGTCCCCAGTCAGCAGGAAGTAGCCAGGAAGACTCATCGTCGGCCCCTTTCCTATCATCAAAAGGTGGGGATGGTAGCTTTGGGATCCACAAGGAGGGAAGGCCTACACTTCCGGGAATGGAGAGGCCTACTTCCGGGGAAGAAAGTCCTTGTCAAGGTCCCTGCAGGTGCCTAAAGGTCAACCAATGAGGATCAGACCTGCCTCAACCTTTAACCCCCATGCCCTGAATATATAAAAGGAGCTCTCCCAATCTCT
Organism: Lepus europaeus; assembly: GCF_033115175.1. Classification (NCBI taxonomy): domain Eukaryota; kingdom Metazoa; phylum Chordata; class Mammalia; order Lagomorpha; family Leporidae; genus Lepus; species Lepus europaeus. Next base: position 14,970,433 of record NC_084840.1, on the reverse strand, counting down.
GACGCGCGACTTCTCCGGCCCCCGCTCTGTTGCTCTGCTGGGACCAGTGAACCTTGCCCGGGAGCGGAACCCCAATAAAAACCTGTGAATTAAAAAAAAAATGCTATTAGTATAATCTTATTGTACTACAGGTAAATAAAAACAAAAACCCTATTTCATAGAGTTATGACTCTCCTAAGTGCTGTGATAAACCAAATATACATGTGTTTTGGAACCTTTCTCAAGGGGAACATTACCTCATTGTACATATTTCAACATACTATTTATAAAATAAATGCAAATGCTGTGGACCGGAGTGGAAAATTAATGTAAATTTTAGATACCACTAGACTGAAAAGACTTCCAAGTTTGACGATTCCGTTTAAGTCGTGACCAGAGGGGGAGGAGCACCCATTACTTGCTTTCGTGGTTAAGGACTGCATTAGTCAGATTTCTCGAGGTCACACTGCATTACAAACAAGCTAAAAAAACTCAGTGGTTTGCAACAACTATTTATTGTTCACATAAATAAATTATTCACCAACACCAGCAGCTACAGATTGGCTACTGTCTTTGTTTCTGGCTCAGAGTCAGCTTCAGGTTTGCCTCTCCTCACTTTCTATTCTGGGACTTGGACTTCAAGAATAGTGCTTGCCTGGGACACGTCTTGCCTGGGGAGGCACATGAGCAAGATGGCAGGCAGAAAGCTGCTCCGCTCTCACAAGTTTCTGAGGCAAAGTGCCTGTGTCTGAGGAAGGCATCACATCCATTCCCACTTGATGAGCCAAAGCAACTCAACAACACCACTGGGAACTGGATAGAGAACCCTCCTGTAAGAAAAGGAGGAAGATAAAAAATGGGAAAAGCAATTCATGTACTTCAGAGGAGAATTCTTAGAAATAGGGTCGCACATCCTTTTATATTTGTGGGAAGCTGGTGAACTCAGCTTTCTGGCCCCTGTTTCATAGATCAAGGAACTGTTGCTTGATCTACTGAGTCTGGAGAATGTTAAGTGCCTTGATAAATGCTGGGTCTCCAATTCCATGTCTCCCACCTCCACAAGAATGTTCTCCCTAGTACACCATAGAATAGTTGGGATAATCATTTTTGTATTTCTTCTAGATCTAATGCAGTTGACTTCTTGTGGTGTTGATTGAATAAAGCTTATGAAATATAGCTCATTCTTTCATTTATTCCTCAAACATTTATTAACCATTTATCATGGGCAGGTATGTGCTAGATGCTGAGATTACATCTGTAAATATGAAAGAAATACTCCTTGCTTTCGCTGAGCTACATGAATTAGGATGTATTCCATTTTGAAAATATAGGATTTTATCGTGTTTGTATCTCATAATTTGAAATTACCATATGAACTTAAGTTCACATAAGTATTTACAAATGTAAAACTGTAGGAATGCTACATGTGCCATGTTATAATAGGGAATGATAAACCAGGATAAAAACACAATACAGAATATGAGTATTAAGAAAACAAGATCAAGTTCTTGGATCTTGGAGGTTTAATCATTTTCTTAATGTGTAGGTTTTCTTCCTGTGATTCTAGCCCCTTCTGTGTGAGGCTTTAAAGTTTTAATCTTTCCAGGAAAAGGTGGTTAGTATTTACTTAAAATGGAAGATTAATGATCAGTAAAGTAGTCAAACATTGGCAGTGGTTTGCCTAGAAGCACTGGAGAGTCCTGGTGGGGGCGGGGGGCAGCCTGAATCAATGGCTAAATGCAAAGTGGTAACTCAGGTAGGAATCATTGCCTTCTTCCTAAGGGACCTCAGGTCACTGGCTCTATTGGGGAATCTTTAAACTGGGAGGAGAGACTAATCTTTGCATTAGATGGAGCACTTGTTAATGTTCTTGGATATCACAGGCAAATAGAAATTGTCTTGTTTCTGTCTCTTTTGCTGTTCCTTTGTACCTTAAATTTACTCTTTACTTTTAGGCATTTTTTTGAACTATACTCTTAACTTATGTCTTACGTGTATCACTTTCCAGTGGATTCTTAGGTAGCTCAGAAAACTACCATGCTTCTGTTTCCAATCTAAAGAATAGAACAAATATTTATTGAGTATCAGTATAAGCCAGAAACTCCAGAGGACAGAGGTCAGCCAAAACAGTCACCGTGTGTGCTCTCCTTTAATGTACTTTGTTCTTCTCTATGCTTTCTCCCAATTTCCCTACAGTAAGATGTTTATACTACAAAACCTGTTATGCACACAACTACACACACAGAGTCATTCCAGAATACTCATTCTTTCCAGAAATAAACCATTACAACAACACTTGGATCTCATGGTCAATAGTCAAACCAGTCATGTTAAAAAACTTTTAGTAGGAATATTTCTAATAAATATTCAAACTAAGGTTAAAAAAAAGAACAAAGAAATATGACCTTTATCCAGTAGAAAGCCTCCCCCCTACTCATGTTAGGTGAAAATCCCCAAACGATGGAGTGGATTGCTGCCTGTCTCCCTTTCTGTCTCATTTCTTATCACCTGCGTCCTCAGCTCCAGCTTACTTGATTCCTGCTCTAATATATTTCAGAGCAACATCTGGACCAGCAGTTGCAATGAGAGTCATCATCTGATTAAACTTGACATAATCCACATCCATTCTCTAAAACTCATCTTTTTCACTAGTTACACCAGAAAATCCAATGGCAGTATCAAACAAATTCCCCAGTCGTGGATTTTGTGAGTCTCTGCTGATACAACTAATCTCTGTGATGTCCCTAGATACATGGAATTGCATTTTATATAATATTTTGGTGAAGAGTAGGAATTCCAGTACTTCCCCTTATTTTTGCATATTGTAATAGCCATTACTCTAGCAGTCAATGAGCCAATGCCAGATTCTTCCAGTTGCTGAAAATAGATATTTCAATGACATATTCAGGAATTGAGTATGGAGCCAGGAAATCAACTTCAGCAACTCAATGAGATTACCGTAATGTGAGCTGAAATTAAAAATCTGTTATTGGGGCCAGTGTTGTGGTGTATCAGGTAAAGCTGCTGCCTGTGATGCCAGCATTTCATATGGGCACCAGTTTGAGTCCTGGATGCTGCACTTCCCATCCAGATCCCTGCTAATGCACCTGGGAAAAGCAGTAGAACATGGCCCAAGTGCTTCAGGGCCTGATACCCACATGGGAGACCAGGAAGAAGCTCCAGGCTCCTGGCTTCGGTCTGGCCCAGCCCTTGCAATTGTGGCCACTTGGGGAGTGAACCAGTGCATCAAGATATCACTCTTCCCCCCGCCCCTCCTCCTGCTCTCTCTCTATTTGCAACTGTGTAGAATGACTTGTAGAATGAGCAATCTGAAGACTTTCAGGAAGTATAACAAATCCCTGTTGACCAGGCTTGAAAGCCTATCAACATTTTAGAGAGTCATTACATATAGTACATAGGGGGCAGGCATTGTGGCACAGCAGGTGCTCTCTTATCCCATATCGGAGTTCCAGTTTGAGTTTTGGCTGCTCTGCTTCTGATGCAGCCTCCTGGTAGGCAGTGAATAATAGAACAACCATTTGGACCCTGCCATTCACATGGAAGACCCAGATAGAGCTTCTGGCTTTGACATCGCCCAGTCCTAGCTGTTACAGGCACTTGGGATATGAACAGTGGATGGAAACATTACCTCGCTCTCTTTCTCTCCGACTCTGTCTCTCCTCTCTCTCTGTTTGTAACTGTGCCTGTCAAATAAATAAATAAATCTTTTTTTTAAAAAAAAAATCCATTATTAACAGACCTTCTGAAACATTGCCCTCTGAGAACCTATGGAGGCGTTCAGAATTCTTTGGAATGATCATTACCTTAGATCCAAAGCCCAATAGTTGTTGAAAAGTAAAATTTCCCCCTTTTCTCAGTAGGGAATTGCCTGGTAAATTAAAGCCAGTCTGAGGAAGTCTTGAGGGAAACTTGAGAACATACACTCTGAGTGTAGTGGCCAGGGCCTTCTTCAAAGTTCTTGATTCAAATAGCTGTGCCCTGTGAACTGCTTACCTGCAAACAGGGTTAGGGGTCAACAGTTCTCTCTTTCTGCATTACATCAGGTCTCTCTTCTCAGATGAATTTTCTCTTAATAAATCAAATATTGTTGTGGCTTGCCAATCCTTTTGACCCTGGGGACCTTCTGACCAATTGTTCTATACCAATGAGATCTATGGGGAGAGGAGTCTCATCCTATTGCTTACCATGTTTCCCTCTCTCAGCTGGGATGAATGTTTCATCACCACTCCTTGATGTGGCCAGGGTCTCTCATTCTTACTGAAAGTCAACTGTGAATGAAGTCCACCATCACCTACTGGATCTTTAGAGAGTTTCCACAGAATTATTTTTCAAAAGATGCTGACGGACTCCTTAAGGTCTAGAAGAAGGGAAAGATTCAGTCTTAAGAGCCATAACCCCTACAGTCCTTGGGTGATTTCTCTACAGTGTAAGAATACATTTCTGCCATCTCAGCCATACTGAGTGTGATCTATTTTTGGATCAACCCAAACTAGCAAATAATTCAAATTTATCACAACTACTTCTGGCTGAATTCCCTGGTAAACTCATCAAAGCTGATAAATCCAGTCCGACTTGAAATTATTTCTGCCTTCCTTGTTCCACGGCCTCAGAATTAATTCTTACATGCATCCATGGAGATTTGCCTGTATAAATGAGCAAATTCTGGAATTTCTTTTCTAAGAGGAGCTGAGAAACTGACACTTCCTATTTGGCTGAGCAACCACACAATTTCTCTTCCATGTCTTAAACCCACAATGTGTCAGAATCCCCAGATTTACACAAATTTGTAGCTGGTAATGCAGCCATGTTTTTTTCCACACAATTTTATGTCCGTTCTCTGGATCCATGCTGTAACTACTGCCAAACCCATGTATAGTTTCTGGTACAACATTTAGAGCTTTGTCTTCATAGTTATTAATTAAATATTTCACTTTATCATTGTAATGTGATTTAGGAGCATTGTATATCATTAAGTAAACAGTATAATCACTATTTCTATTTTTTCATGTTTTTATTTCCTCCAAAGTAAAAACAAACAAAAAAACAATTTAATCTTTCATTAAAGTGTTCCAAGATTTCTAGCTTAGAAATCTGACCAACCGAATAAGCTTTCAAAGTAATTAGTTTTCCTCTGGTTCCTACTCTATACTTTCTTCATTTCTCATCCTAAAGTGTAAAACCCAAGATTGCTGAAGACACATGAGTCTGCCTTGTTTGCAGCAGGGCAACCTTAATCACATGCTTATCCTGCTCTCCAGGATAAATCGCTGCTTGCTGTTTCAAGAAAGCATCGTGCTGCTTCCTGCATCCTTACTTGGTACATGCTGCCTCAACCTTCTGGGGGTGTTGGATACCTCTGTGGATCTCACTTCATGACATATGTCAACCACTTAATGGGCAGCCAGTGTTGAGGATCCACTTCTCTACCTAAAGCCATGCTATACCTCAACAATTTCGTTCGTATGTTTGCCTACTCTGAAGTTAGTAACTATGAGGTATTCAAAACACAGTAAATGCTTTTCCACCAAAATAAACTAATCATTTGATTTCATTTTCCTTAGATTTTTGAAGTACTGTCCTATAAAGCAATGACTTACATGAGTTGGAAAAATGAGGGTTAAGTAGAATTAAGTAAGAAAATGAAGACTACAGCATTTGATATTTTAGCATCATTATAAGATACTTTTTTCAGGATCCAAATAGAATTTAATAAACTTCTGCTTACTTTCTAAATCTGATATCTGCTTCCAACTGACTTCTGGAGAATTGATTGAGACACAGGTACTTTGCTAAGATCTTACTATCCTGGTAGTTATTCTGTTCCACATAATCCCAGAACTAAGCTCCTCCTTTCTTTGCCCTCCTCAGGGCCTCTGGGAGTTGTTCTTTGTGGATTGTGTCATGAGTCCCCTGTTGTGACTGCTTCCAGTGAGTTTCAGCCAACTGGACCATTTGCAATTCACTGGTGGGAGATTGGGAAGGGGAGAAGAGAGATTTCAGGCTATTTCTTATCCTCTCTCTTCTTATTTGAGGCCACATTTCAGGCAGGGACTGGACCCTCAAGGGCTATGTGAGTGCAGGTGCTGTCCACTGGTCCTGTCTTCCATACCAGAGCTCACTGGGCTCTGTTAACACAATGTCCTCTCCATAACCCTTCAGGCTAAGAGTATACAGGGAAATTGTCATATTTGTTCATCTATGGTTTCTTCAAATTACTTTGTTATTTTAGTTCTATTTCGTTCAAATCCTTAATTAGAGTCTCTTGAATAATCTTATTTGTGTTCTGTTTATAGCACAGGCACCTGTTGTTACAGAATGTTTCTGTTTTGTTTACTGTTGTGTGGTTCATCTTAGGCTAATAAAGGACTTCATGTGTGCCTTTTCAACATGCAAATGTGTTACTAATTTAGCTTTTTGCTCCTTTAGTGGGAGAAAATCTTAATGTCGTTAATTTATTATGGCCTACAGAGATCTCATAATAATTTATAACATATGCCCCCCCCAATCATGACATCTTTCTTGGAATGAGAAAAATATAAATGAGTCATCTTTTTCAAAATAGTAAATTACGACATTAGAGTATATCTTCCAGGCTTAACTTATGCTTCCTAAGTTGCTTTTCTGGTGTTGAATTACATTGTATGTGACCAGGGAAAACTCCATTTGTCCTCCTGTCCTTGCATTGCTGATCAGTTACAGGATCACGAATGTTAATCTTGAGACGTTTCTCAGTAATTGCCTTACATTTTAGTCTATTAATAAATTACAAAAATGTATCAAAAGTATAGTCTTTTTAAAAATATGTAAGCATGGTTAGTGGTAATTTGGAAGCCAAAGAGTACCTGTTGCCTGATAAAATGTACTAAACTTGATTCTTGATCACTCAGGTGCAGTGGTTAAGTTAGTACAGGCAGTCCTTGCCTTGCACAACAGTGAAATGCTTTTAAAATGACACACAAACTGAACTGAACAAGATGACCTTATTAATCAATGGGAAAAATCATGATTGTACTATGATTTTTAAACTTATTTTTTCTTAAAACATTAAAATCTTGCTACCAGTTTTAAATATAATAAAAAAAGAAACCTAGTTCCCCATACAGAAGAAGGGAACTAGGGTGATTTAGTAACAGAGATGGCTAGAAAACGACTCTAAAATGCTTCTTAGTGCATACAGAACTACTACAAGAATGAAGATTGCCTATTCTGCAAAATAATATAGAAAAGAGAACAGAATATAATCAAAGCAAAAGAGTTTCATCAGACCTGAGGAGTACAAAGGCAACTGAACTTAAAAACAACACACAAGTGATGCTCTGAATTTGCCATTTCTGGAATCTTAACAGAGAGTTTAGGGTATTGGCATGTTTAGATATAAGAGGCTAAACTGGATAATCTTTTTAAAGTCTCAAAGATATGAAAGTCTTGTTTTAGAATAATTTCCTTTAAGAATAAAATTTAAAAGAACCTGTTTTTTTACACAGAATAAAAAGTAATTTCATTAAAAAAAAAGAAAAGTGAAACAAAATAGTAAAATTAGTACTTACCCCAACACTATAATTTAAAGCATTCAGAACCAGGAGAATTAATGTGTTTCATTGTAAAAGTCATACCTGGAGCAGCTTCCGCAGTGCCGGCCTTCTGGTCATATAATGTAGAAGGCAATGTGAGCATCCTTGCTAGGCCTCAGTAAACCAGCATCCCCCTTCTACGTCTGCATAAGCTTTCGACACTTTTCCATATGAATTGTCAAAGTCCTGGAATATCACTTAGAATCTCATTAGTATGAAATGTTCTCTATTCTCATTTCCTTTTGGACATCTTCATCCTCTTCCTCTCCTCTCTGTCCTTCTCACTCATGTTGAGAAGCAAAGCATTCTTAAGTTCCTCTGGTTCATACCTAGTCTCTTCCTTTGGCCAGCTGTTTTCGTCTGCATCTCAGATGTTTAAAGTTCACTCTCTGTGTTATCACTTTCCATTCCTTTGCTGAAATGTCATCTTCACTGTCCAGTTCCCTCTGTTGACTCTTCCTTCCATAGTCCTTCACATGGATTTGTCTCTAGAAGACAAAGAGGCAACACAAGTATGTGCTTTCCTGTCTGTGAGTCATCTGAACAACAGATAGGTAATAAGCAGACACTATACCTTGAAATAAATGTCATGCCTTGGATCCAAACATGAGTTGGATAGTCATCTATGGACTGAGGATCTAGCAGCAAATGTTGCTCTTTGAGTAATAATTCGTAATTAATAAGCCATGATAACTGAGATTTAAACCATCATTGCGCACAGGTACTATATACCTTAATTATGGTAACTAAACTCAATGCATATTAAAACTGCAGAATTAGGACTGATAGGATTACTGTTTGAATTTTAATATGAGAATAATTTTTCATTCTTCAAAATTGCCTATTTTATGTATCAGGCATGTCTTGACATGTATAAAAACATGATGACTTGTGACTTCAAAGAAAATTCACATTTGAGTAAAATTGTCAATGTATTTTTTCTTCTAACTTAAATGTTATAGCCTTTACAACTATCCCAACAAGCCTTATCAATACCAGAGCAAAACACTGGCTTTATTTCCTCAATCACTTCTTTGTGACATTAATATAAATATTACATTAAAATCATGTTTATAACTAGAATTTTGGGATCTACTGTACAAACATAACTTATACCTCAAACATAAATTAGAATTCTCATTAAGTTGCTAAAATAAAGGGAACAATTAAGTTTTCTAATTTCTGAATGGAGTAGTGGAATTTAGTAAATCATAAATTTAGAATCATATCTCATATGAAGTAAACAAATTATTCTTTATTGGTTGAACATAAAATATATAAAATAGAACTTAATTTCTATATTAATAAGGGCATACAGGCACTAATTATACTCACACATGTAACTTAAAATCTAGAACAAGACAAATATATTTAAATTGAGTATCTGAAATATAGACATTCAAGAACAGATGTTGTAATGGCATTTTCCATACTTGAATTAGACTGTTACTGTTACAACTTTCTGTCATTTCACATGGTGTGGAAAGATGTTGGCTGACTGAACACCATTATCATTGCTTATGGCTTGTGTTCAGTCACTATAAAGTTAAGTGGTGTTGAGGTCTTCCTTTGCTTAGTAATTCATTCTCTTACCCCTTCACTCATTCATTCATTCATTCATTCATATATAGATGAATGAATATGTTCTTATTCATTCCTTTAGTAAATATTGCTATTGTTAATTTTCCATATTAACAATATGAAATATGTAAGGATATATTACCATTATATTATCAATATCATATATATTATTAATAGTAACTAATAATATAAGATATACAAGGATACATCAAAAAGCCTTAAGTCTTGCCCTTGGAGATAGAATTCATAGTCTAACCTGACATTTAGCAAGTAAATATGTAATAATGAATACATCATAATTAACTTATGTGGAAAAATGAAAATGAGCTAAGAGAACTAGAGAGGAAGACTGTTGTAAAGCAGATGTCCAAAAAGACCTGCCTGAAAAAGTGACATTTACCCTGAAACCTGAAGGAAGAACAGAAGGACTTGCCTTTGGAGTAGGGTAAAATGCATTCTGTATAAAAAGATCTGAGTTAGTACAATCACCAATGGAAGACCAATTGGCCAGAGAGTCAAACGTAAGGGTGGAGAATATGATAGGAGGGAAACTGGGACAAAGACCTGCACACTACGAGCCTCTGAGATTATGGATGGATTTTAAGTGTAGATAGAAGCCCTTGGAGGGATTTAATCAAGAGAATGATAGGAACTGAGTGAAATTTAAGTTGTTTACTTGCAAGGTTTGTACGACAGAGTGATGAAGTGAACAAACATGTACAGAGAGAGGAGATAGGGGGCAGTGGAGTGGATGGGGTGTCACATTCGTTGTTTGAAGCACCTGTTTGATTTCGGTAGGAGGAGTGGGGTTGCTCTAAGGCTACTGAATTAAAAACTGATGACTGACTTTGTATGTTCAGCTGACTTCCATGCTAGAAAGAAGGTTTTCCTCCTCTTGCACATCTTTATACATGGATCATCAAATTCAACGTTTCTCACAGTGCTCCACTCATTGTAATGTAATACCACTGGCTGCTGTGTATCCCGACCCTGCTTCTTGGTCTGTTCTTGTGTATGGATATGTGTGCTAGCAGACTGAAATGGGCCATATTTCATTCCAGCCTTGGTCCCCATAATTCGTCAGTCTGTCCAGTGTTGTCAAGCTATGTCCTAAATGTTAGAATCTACTTATTCTTATAGATCTATTCAGATGTGTCTGAGTAAGAGGTTCAACTCTTGTCATTGAATCTTTTAGCAAATGAAATGTCCCTCTCTCCTATGGGACAAATTAATGGGTATAACCTTGTTTTTCCGTCTGTTTATAGGTCAGCCTCCATTTTTATCTCACTTTCTAGACTCTCCTAAATGATCATATGCTTTTCTGTAGCCTTAAATATCAAGTAAATATAGAGATTCTCAATTCCTTTTCTCCAGCCAAAATAACTCTTCTAAGTGCCAGACTCATGTATCTCACTTGACATATCCTCATAAATGCCTTATGAGCATCTAAAAATTCACATGTTCACATTTGATCTTGCTGTCTCTCCAGCCCCTCACTAAAAAAAGCCACAAATTGTTCTCCCCTGAATTTTGTTTCAGAAAATTAGACTATCATCAACTTAGCTGTTCAGCAATCAATTCTGACTTCTTAGCCCTCATAACTTCAGTAAATCCCTCTCAGGGGGATGGGGTAGGGGTTGAAAGAGTTTGGCCTCCTTTTCTCTCTCCTGAGTGTGTCTTCTCTCTCTCTGGCTTCCACCATGTTATAAACAGCCAGAGGCCCTCACCAAAAGCAGCCAGTCTTGGACGTCCACACCTCCAGAACTATCAGCCAGTTAAACCTCTTTCCATTTCTGTTATCAAGTCTCAAATGTTCTCTCACAGCAACAAGAAGTGAACCAAGACATCCACATAAGGATAATCAGAAAATTCTTTTGAAAGTATCTTCAGAAATTGCATGGGATTTATTCGCTTTTCTCCTTCTCACATTGCTTTCCTCCATAATTCGCCATTGCTACTTCACTACAGTAATTTACTAACTGATTTGCCATAATATACTGCTACTTCTCTCCACTTTTGCACTCTTTTCTTTTCTCTTGAGACCATCCAGTATTGCCTCAAACAGCGTTAACTCAAAGCCTAAAAATCATGGGATTTTTAAAAGAGATTTATTTGTTTATCTGAAAGACAGAGTAATGGGGGTTGAGGGGAGGACAGAGTGGGAGAGATTCAGAGAGAATCTTCCATCCTCTGGTTCACAACAACCAAGATTAGGCCAGGCCACAGCCAGGAGACAGAAACTTCTTCTAGGTCTCCCATGTGGGTGCAAGGCTCAAGCACTTGGGCCAACTTCTACTGCTTTAGCTTTCACTACTGTGCATATTTACAAAAATGCAATGATCCAGGGAGCTGGATCAGAAGTGTAATGACTGGAATTTGACCCAGCACCCATGTGGGATGATGGCATCACACATGGCAGCCTAACCTGCTGTGCCACAGTGCCAGCCCCTAAAGCATAAAAGACACGGAGTGGGCATTGTGGTGCAGCAGGTTAAGCTCTGCCTGCAAGGCCCACATGCCATGTCAGAGGTCTAGTTCCAGTCCCAGTTCCTCTACTTCTGGTCCAGCTTCCTGCCAACTCATCCTGAGAGGCAGTGGATGGCCATTGAAGGACTTGGATCCCTACCACCATGCTGGGAGACTTGGATGATGTTCTGAGTTCCGGACTTGGGCCTGGTCTAACAGTGGCCATTGTATGCATTCTGGAGATCATTGGATGGAAGAAATCTTGTTCAATCATTCACTCTCTCTGTCTCCACCCCTTTCAAATAAATAAAAATAAATTTTCAAAAAAAATTTTTCCTAATTTTATTTTATTCCTTAGTTCCTTACATTTTTGCATAAGAAATGAAAAAGTTAAGTTTTCTAATTCCTAAGTTCCTAGTTTGTGTGAAAAAATGAGAATCTTTGCACACACTGTGTGAGTATAAAATCTATAGGTACTCTTACGATGATACAAAAACACAACTGCTCATCCAAAATATTCTTAAATGCCAACTGACTGACCCCTCATTACTTTCACAGACTATTACATGTACAAACAATTCACACTATTGAAAAGCTTTCACTCTTTCCTAGCCAAACAGTTGGGTGAAGACTTGCCCTCTGGAGCCACATTCTAACTTCATTTATATTCCACTTAAGCTCTTAAAGTATTTAGGGCAAGATCTTGCTCCATGTCTTATTAAGCATCTTCTCATTCACCATAAGTTATAATAGTTCTTTTCAGTCTTTCTCACGGGATTCTTCATTGTTTAACTTCTTCTGGGTATTTATTCTTGGCTGTTATTTGGAATTCACATCAAATTGCAAGTCCATTGTGTCCAGAATCTTTTCATTATTTGCCCTTCCTAAAAAATCTGTGTATCGTATTTCTTAATTTTTATGAAGATATTTGTTGTATCCAAATATTCCAAAAGTTTCTGGGATCATGTTTAAAAGCTATTTCAGTGTCTCTATGTACAATTCCTTGGATCATAAAAAGTTGAACTTATTTAAAGAGAAGACATCCCTTTCTTATTTGTCACAATAAAATGTGAGTCCAAATTCTGTTAGTGATATTTATCAGCCCTTTCCAGACTGAAGGTAAAGCCACATGAGTGAGAATCTGAGACACACACACGACACGAAACCTTTCAGGAGAATCATTGCCAAAGTACCTTTTTGCCTCCTTACCATGCAAATTATCCAAACAATACTTTTTTGTTATTTTTAAATGACTTTTTACTAATTTGTCCTGTGTGAAAATTGCATGAGAATGCTGGAGTACTCCAAGTAAAGCTGATTCCATCGCCATATGTTGTTTTCTCTCCAGAAACAAATGTCTGATTTCATAAAATGCATAACTAGATTTTCAAGTAGGTTAAATTAATTTATGTTTATATGTCCCCAACTGCATAGCACTAACAGATAAAGGGGGACAATTATGAAGTACATATTAATCTGTGTCCCTCTCCTCCCCCCCCCATAATGAAAACCTAAGGCTTATTGTCATACACGCTTACACAAGGTAAAGGAGGTCTCTCAAAAGAGCAGGTTTACAGGGACTGTTTCATGTCATCGGTTAGCATTGCTGCATATTAAATTTAACCACCTCATCTTCTTGGTACAGTTACTACATGATAGAGTCTCAACAACATTTTTTCTCTCCCTGCTCATTATGGAACAGATATTACAAGGGCTAAAAGGGGTCATACATTAACTGGATGAGATCCAATTAGGGAAAAACCAGAGCAGTTCTCTTGGGCAAACTGAAAGCTGTGCTAAAGTGATCACATGACCATATATTAGGAAGCATGAGAATGTTCACTTATTTTCAAGATAATTTAATAAATGTATGCCAGTAAAATTATGATTAAAGGATCCATGCAGGCTGATATAGATACCAACTGACTAGAATTTCTAGAAAAAGAAATAATTCCTGCCATTTAAAATGGCATTTCATATTTTATACTTGCTAGTGTGATTCTTATTCTGATTGCTGTAGAAGTGTACATTTGGGAAATGTATAATTGAATTATTTATTTGAAAATAATTGAAGGAGTCTCTTTTGACTTTCTACCAGTATTCAAAATATTTTTAATTTGAAATTACCACTCCTACTATTATGTGAAAATTATAGTCTCAAGCAAATAGTTAGACAATCTGAATTCATAGACTTTAGGTGTAAAAATAGTATATTATTCAGGGAAATTACTATTATCTGATCCACAAATGGCATACCCAAGAGTATATTGATTGAAATGTATGTCTACCTTTGGTAGCAGAATCAAGCATATTGTGGTTTTGAAGATCACATATGTGAAATGTATTATTTCACATACAGGCTTTCTGTATTGAAATATTACTTTAAATATCAACAAGAGGTAGATTGTGTTTTATAAAACACTATTGGAATCCTTTTATTATCTTGGCCATATCAGAATTATTTTCTAGAGCTTTATATTTAAATAGATAAAAAAGTTATAACCAGATATTTCCTGGAAACTTAAAAAAAACTTTTTTTAGTACTAGGCTTTGTTTATATATAAGAATGTTAGAAATAATATCGAGCAGCATCATAAAACTCACAACCAAATTATTTCATTGTAACATTTTACAAAGAAATCAGAAAGTGTTAGTATTGTAAATCTATAGAAAAACCTGCAGTTCTGACTGAACAAACATAGCCAAATCCAGCAAGGCTCCTGAACACAGCATCTTGAGATGCAGGTGGAAAAGAGTCCAATGTCAAAGGCAATTCTCAGGTAGTCCCAAGGAAATGGGACCTAACTATGGGTCCAGTGGACTCGGCAATCCCATATTCCTCCAACAGTAGTCAAAGAAGATGAATATATTTACATGAAAATAAAAACACAAATTGACTTAATAAGTATTGTATATGGAATATCCCACTAGATACTCTGGGGGATTCATAAAAACTCAAAGATGAGCTCTATCCTCACAAAATACGAAATCCAATTCATATTCTGCCAATGAACCTGAATAACTTTGTGTGCAAATGGGCTGTTCCGTGTGTGAAAACTTTACATATTCTTCAGTGGCCTTTACAGGGGTTGGAGCCTATGTGGAACAGTGAGAGAGAAAGAGGACACCTGCTTAGCCATTCAGTTTCAGCCAAATCACCCCAGACAGTATAGTCCAGATTGCCCCCACAGCTGTCATTTTGGCTGAAATTAGGTATGAATAACTGGAGAGCATTATAATATGTTTCTTCCTTGCCCCCACCTCGATCAAGGTATAATTGACACAAGTTGTAAATATTTAAAGTGTACACACAAAATAATGTTTTGTTATACATATATGCTGTGAAGTGGTCACAGCAATCAAACTAATTTACATAGCCATTACCTCATATAGTTAGGTTTACACATATGTGTGTGGGGAGGGGGAGTGTGCACACAGGAACACTTAAGATCTATTCTCTTAGAAAATTTTAAATATATAATACATTATTAATTATAGTCACTAAGCTGTACTTTATGTCTCCAGTTATGACTCCAGAACTTATTCGTCTTACAACTGAAAGTTTGTACCTTATGATCAATATCTCCCCATTTCCTCTAACCATGAACCCTGGTAACCAACCTTCTACTCACTGTGTCTATAAGTTCAACATTTTTTTCTATTATTTAATTTGTTTTTTTAGAAAACTTTTATTTAATAAATATAAATTTCGAAAGCACAACTCTTGGCTTATAGAGTTTTTTCCCCCATAACCTACTTCCCACCAGCAAACCATCCCATCTCCTACTCCCTCTCCCATCCCACCCCTCATTAAGATTCATTTTCAATTATCTTTATATACAGAACAACAACTCAGTATATACTATGTAAAGATTTCAGCAGATTACACCCACACGGACACACAAAGTATAAAGTACTGTTTGAATACTAGTTTTACCATTAATTCACATAGTACAACACATTAAGGACAGAGATCCTACATGGGGAGTAAGTGCATAGTGACTCCTGTTGTTGATTTAACAATTGACACTACAAGTTCAACTTTTTAAAATCCCACATATAAGTGAAATCAGGCATATTTTCTCTTTCTTACGTCCCTCACTTATTCCATTGTTTTCCAGGTTCACCCAGATCATTGTAGATGGCAGAATTTCCTTCTTTCTCAAGACCGAATGGTACTCTATTGTGTATGTATCTGTTTTATACTGTGAATATTCTAGCATGAGTAATCTTTCAAAGAACATGGGAATGTAGACATCTCTTAAAGATTCAGATTTCATTGCATTTGGCTATGTATCCAGAAGTGAAATTCTTGCCTTATATGGTACTTTCTATTTTTGATTTTTTTGAGGAACTTGCATACTGAGCGACTTCATCAATTTATATTCCCGCCTACAATACATGAAGATTCCCTTTTATCTACAAAACTTGTTATCACTTGTCTTTTTGGTAATTGACATCCTGAAAGGTGTGAGGTGACATCTCATTGTCGTTTTGATTTGCACATCACTGATGATTAGTGATACTGAGCATGTTTTTAAAGTCTCTTAAAATCCTTTGCCAATTTTAATTGGCAAACATTGTTTTTGGCTATTCAGTTATGAGTTCCTTACGTATTTTGAATGTTAACCCCTTTTTGGATTTGTTTCAATTACTATAGTTTTTAAAGTTAATATGAAATAAGAAAGTATGATACTTTCAACATTGTTGTTCTTGCTCAAGATTTGCATATATTTGTGTGTGTGTGTGTGGTTCATTTAAATTTTAGAATCCTTTTGTAATTTTGAAATGGATTTTATCAATTCTGTAGATCCTTTTAGGCAGTGTGGGATTTTAATGATATTGATTCTTCCAAGAATATTGGCTGTACTTCTAGTTATTTGTGTCTTCTTGAGTTTCTTTCCCCATTGTTTCATAGTTCTCAGTGTATAGATATTTATCTTCTGGCTCAAATTTATCCTTAAGTATTTCATTCTTTTTGATTCTATTATAAACTCTATTTTTACAAATTTCTTTTAAAGGTACTTTGTTGTTTGTTAGTAAGTACAAATGCAGCTTATTTTTGTGGGTAATTTTTTATCCTTCAAATTTGCTAAATTTATTTATTTATTTTTAACTGGAGGACTTTTTTGGTGCAATTTTTAGGTTTTCTATATCATTTCTTTGCACAAAGATATTAGTTTTCTATGTCTGCTGAAATAAATTACACAAACTTGGTGGCTTAAAGCAATATACCCTCCCTTAGGTCTGAAGGTCCGAAATTCAGACTCTGCTATTGGGCAAGAATCATGGGGAAAGTGTTGGGTTTCCTTGAGAGTCTCTGGAGCAGACCTCGCTTCTTCCAGCCTCTGGTGGTCGCTGACATACCTTCCCATGTGGCCAGTCTCTGCTTCTGTCTCCACATTGCCTCCTCCTTCCATACATGTCGAATCTCCCAACGCCTCTCTTCTGCTAGAACACCTGCAATTACATTGGACCCCCTGGATAATCTGGGATAATTCCCTCATCTCAGGCTCCCTGACCACATCTTTTATGACATAAGCTCTATTCACAGGTTCTGTGTTAGAATAAGTCCCACTACATCACGACATCACCTATCACAAATATTCCCTTACACAGACAAAACACACACACACACACACACACATACACAGAGCAAATATTTGTAAAGTCTACCCTAAGAGAACCTTGGCGTTTCAGTCATTTTTCAAAGACCAGAACAATTTTATCCAGGATTGCTAAGCAATATTCAAGAGTAACTAAAATGAACATGCAAAATAGCTATCTTATTAATATTTATGGACTATTTTGATTATTTTTGAATTTCAGTTTACACATTTGTCATTTTAAGTTGACATATACAAGAATCTTAGTTTTTTTCAAAACTATAGTATGATAAACACCATACTTGTTTTCAAATAGAGCTATGTATTTGGAGAACAAATTGTTTTCAATATCAATTATGTGTTAAGCCCTCTTCTAATTTTTACCCAAAGATCCTGGCAAGTGTTACCAATTGTTTTTCATAAATTTCAATATAAATGAATTAGATTGATTTGTCAACATCCCTTATAATCATGACTTGAATTAACATATTCTTACTGAAAATGTTTTATTGAGTGCTATGTATGTCTCAGTGTTTTGCCATATTTGATAAATAAAGGATCATAAACTATTGTCAAGGAATTACAGAGCAGTGAAGAACCAGAGAGATGATCTAGTTCAGAAAGACACAGACCCTCGGTCAGCACAACAGATCTAAAACAGGGCTTGTGCTAATTTGGCTCATTTATCTTATAAGACCTTATTTTGTGTTTATTTTGTATTTTTTTTATTATTTTTTATTATTTATTATTTTTATATTTTAATATTATATTATTATTTATTATTTTATTATTTATTATTATTATTTATTATTATTTTGTGTTTATTTTGTATTCCTTTCATGGAATACATGGAATTTAACATTCATGAAGAAATGACCCACGTGAAGTAGCAATTTAGCCAGGCAAGGGGGAGTGAGGTTTTGGAGTCACTAGGCATGAGCTGATTTCTTGACTCAGTCACATTGTAAGAATGGGCAAATCATTTATTTAGCTCAAGGGACTAGACATACTAAGCTTCCCACTATATGATAATGGGTATCAGAATCAAGAAAATGTACCTAAGACACATATTATGTGGTTAGAGACTGTGCCTATGAATGCAATAGCATTTAAAATATGACAATCTGTTATTTTTAAGGGACTGAGAAGATCCTAGGAGAGTCTTCAGCCTTTAAAGATTAAAGAAAGGGCACGTGTGTGGATAAAGGACACTACACCCCATTCCCATCTCACATATGTGCACACACACAAACAGCAGGAGGAAGAAGATAGTTACAATGAGTGACCCTGGCATGGTTTGTTTTCATGACAGTGAGAAACATTCCTGACTGCATTAAAAAGAATGTTGGATAATACTGGAAAATAATGTTTCACATTTAGAGTAGGGTCCAAGTACTATAGATCTTGAACATCAGGCACAAATGGTTACTGGCAATATGACAGGAGATAGGAGACCACTGGAGATTCTTGAGCAAAAGAGTGACATGATGGAAATAGTCAATAATTTGCATATATAGTGAAAGAGTATAAAGAATACTAACCAAATGAAATTGGGAACTGAGAAAATACATCTTCTCAAACAGACAATTTAATGGAAAATTGTGACAGGATCCAAATAAAAAACATAACCAAAAAAAGGCTTTGCAGAATATTGATTTAATGCATCACTTAAGCAAGAGAATATCTCAAACCTGCATTATCTATGCTCTATTTCCTTGTACCTTGGACAGCTTATCTATTTACCTCCCTTCACAGAACAGACACAGTTTTCTACATGAATTGTTTGCTTATGATGTATAGTATTTAACAGTATGATAAACCACATCTGAACGGGAATTCAGCACTTTTAGAAGTTATGTGTTCTTTAATATGCCATGGGTTAGAATATCATGAATAAAAATGACTAAAATTAAATCCAGGCCAGCAGAAGATAACTGCCATCAACATCATCTGTTGAAAACTTAGCACTGCCAAGGAAATCACTCTCAACATGCACAAAAGTTTGTAAATTGCAATTTGACCCCATTGTATAAATTTCAATAGTCATCTGAAACATAGAAAGAACCCATTTAAAATAATTATGTTGATTCTAAATTGTGTATTCAAATGATATGTTCAGTTCACAGTTTAGGGATATGACAAGAATATATGCCACAAAATGAAGATGAAAAGTTGAAGTTAGTTATCAAGCCTATTGTTAATTTTCAAATGTAGGTGAGGAAAATTTACCTCTTTAAAAGGGCTAAAGTAAAAAAAATACAAAAACTGTATGGTTATATCTATATAGTTACTGTATTAGAGGAAAAATTAGCCTTTATTACCATGAGAGTCCTGTGGAAATCTTTTAAGATATAAAAATAGATGTCATTCCCCATTAAAATGAAGCAAGTGCCTTATTTGGTCAAGGCAGCATGCATAATTTAATTAGATGCTCTAATATTCTGGAAAATGGCATGAAAGGGCAGCTCAAATGTGTTTAACAGTTCTGAATTTTCGAGGCTTTTTACGTAAATAGTATGTGTTCTTTCAGTACACTTCCTAACAGCATCACTTCTGCTTTCGAACTACAAAGGCATCTTAGTAAATTTCCTCTCCTGTAACGGCTTAGGCACAGTAGACCCTGGAGCAACTGAGGGTAAAAGTAGAAGGGAGCAGAGCTTGATGAGTTTTATAACAAAGACCCAAATGGACCGAGGCTTGCAGCAATCCTGAGCTAGTGGAACCACAAGGGATGTGGCATTGCAGAGTGCACAGTGAGAGAAATCTTTCCCGTTGAGAATCGGGGGGTGGTTGGGGGGCAAGATTGATCTTCATGAATTGGCTTCATGAATGCAAGCCAGTAAGAAAAGTGGTACCTTACTATTTGTGGTATTTGGACAAACCTCCGTTTATCACTGGAAGTCAGAATCTGATGAACTACATCAGTGTCACTGGAGTTCCCCTCACTTCTGTGGAAACTGGTTTGGCCATAGCTCAAGGAAATACTCAGTGCATACAAACTGATGTAGATGAATTAAAAACGTTGATAAAAAGCTAACATAAAAGAACCTAATGCAATCAGACTATTGGCAGGCACCACAGAACGCGAAAAGTACAAAAATAGGAACAGTCATAAAGAGGCATCTGCAGAGCAGTGGTCTTGATAATTTTGGTGTTAATGTTGACTGGGTTTTTATTTTCTTAATGTAAAAGATTATTTTCTTTGGCTCATATATATAGTATAATATATATAGTTTATATAATATAATATTTATAGACCCAATAAATTAAAAGAAGCCTAAGAATCAATACCATATTTGTTATTTTAAAATATTTATTTATTGTTACTTCAGAGGCAAAGGGATACAGACCAACAGAGTACCCATCCACTGGCTCACAACCAAAATAAATGCCCACAAAAAAATTTGTTGACTGGCTGATTCAATCAAACTATGCATATTGTAAATGAAAAAAGTATTTAGGATTCACATGGTGCCTGAACTGAAAATTAGGTCAATTTATTAGTTATTCCAGAAAAGCTGGAAGTAACTCAGAGAGAAGGGGGTTGTTTTATTTTTTTTTCTTTTTTTTTTTTTCTCTTGAAAGGCAGTGTATTTAATAAGAAGTAAAGTGAAGCCTACTAATGTATGATATGATAGTAAGGATTACAAGTTGCTCCAAAACCTGTGTTGTCCAAATGTCTCTTTCTGGAACCAGCCTATGTTCCAGAAATTCATAGACTCCTATGTCTTTGGGGATTGAAAAAGAGCCAGAGCCAAGTCAGCACTGAGACTGAAATCTGATGATGACTTTGTAGAAAACTCGAAGATGTTTACCATGCATCCATATCTTTATGCTCTTCATTACTCTGAATTCTTGCTAAAGATTGAGACTTTTTAGTTTGTACTTTATATTCTTGCTGAACAAGGACCTCTTAGTCTATAGGATGGAGTGAACTCTCTTAATCATAATTTCAGATTTCCAAGACAAAGGAATTTGATTTACGGCGCTTAGATCAAGCCGCAAACCGGGACTTGATTCATTGTGGCTGGCTAATAGGAACATGACCGCCCCAGTTGTGAACACGTGGATGGAAAATCATACTGGGGTTTCCTGGAAATGAGATCTTAGAAAGCTATCCAATAGGTATCTACTATGTTTGTCTATCTCAAGCTGCTGGCAGAAACGCCTTCCCGTGTGATTTCAATGCTTTTCCTTGCTGCCATGTCCAGAAACGCCTCCATATACCCTTTGCTGGATTGAGCCAATGGATTACTATTGAATCATAATTTTCAACAGAAGTGCCAACTCTACATTCATTTTAGTATCAAACTTGAGTTCCACCAGTCTCTGTTTTGCCTGCTTCACTTCTGTTAATGCCCACCAGATAGTGGTTTTCATCCCCACTGTCTCGGGAGAATTTTTTTTTTTTTTCATTTACTTTTCATTCTCTGAGCCCATCTCCAAAACTAAACTTAAACTGGAAGTTTTCAAGCTAATCATTTGTTAAAGCAACCAACTGATGTTACTATTCCTCACCTGTACTCCTTTTAAAACTAAGTTTCCCTTGAACAATTACTAAAATGTGCAAGTAGAGAAAATGAGTTTGGGGGGATGGAGGGAGAATGACTGTGTTTTCTATCTTTCTTTCAATAATGTTATTGTCCCGATTTATATATTAATTTAAGACAAGTCACTATGATAGGCCTTTAAATGTCTTTCAAGACAATCTTTGAAATAGTGCATCCAATAACATATTTTCTAATTGATATATTCACTGCTTCTTCCAGAACTGTAAAATTTCAAGCTTCACTAGTAGAACTTTCTACTTAAATTATTAATTCAATTCAATTTAAATTTTCATAAGTTATTAAAGAAGATTGCATGTGAGTAGCCAATTTTCAGATTTGGCAAGTTCTAATTCTAGGCAGTGTTAATGTGCAGCCTTGGGGTATTAACTTCCCTTAAGTAAAGCATGAAATAATTTCTTTCATCCAAGACAAAATGTGGATGGCAGATGCTTTTCAAAGGGTTTAATTAATTATCTCAATTTTAGACCACCCAAGACTTAGAAATAGAGTTGGAACTGAATCTATAGCTATAAGCTCAAAAGTAACAAAGTCTAACAGTTTTCATAATTGAAGAATGTAATAGATAATTTGTTATGTCTTTGGATACCCATATATTCGTCTAAGTTAAGAAGCTAAAGTTGTGGAATAAACTAGTGTTTCTTGTGCTTTCTCCTCTAGTTTTATAGGGACAGTAAGATAATTTCTTAAAGTTAATTGAATGTAAGGTATTTACTTTTATTAAGTAAAGTGAAAAGTCAATGATTATCATGACTTGAATAATTTTGAAGAGAAATAAGAAATAACAGCAGAGGTGTTAGAAAAAGAAGACCCAGATCTTCTGTATATAAAGATAATTGAAAATGAATCTTTTTGTGAATGGGATGGGAGAGGGAGTGGGAGATGGGATGGTTGTGAGTGGGAGGGAGGTTATGGGGGTAAAAAGCCGCTATAATTCCAAAGTTGTACTTTGGAAATTTATATTTACTAAATAAAAGTTAATAAAAAGAATGCTCATCAGAAGCTTCCATGAATGTGGTACAGTCCTCCCCAAAGTGTTAAAAGTAGCTCTGCATTGGCATTTAGTGTGTCACAGCCCTTGCTTTCTCAGTTTCAATCAAAGTAACCCAAGAGGCTAAGTTCACCTTATGTGTGATGTCAGAAGAAACAAATTTCAAAATCAGAATGAAGTAGGTAGGTATTCAGTGGTGTTATTCGAGGATCATAAAATAAACTCCAATTTTATAAAAAACATTTTCTCTCAAAGTAGTTATAGCGCCTAAAATTTTCAAAACTGGATACCAGAATAGGATAAGCATTTTACCTAATTATATTTATTCTTACTGGTGCTGTCTAGTAGAACAGTGTTATTGAAAATGTTGTTTAATAAAATCACTCAAGTAAAACACTGAGCAACAGAAAAGTAGCAAATTGTTCTCAAATTAATTTCAGCACAGAAACACAGCAACAAACAAAAACAAAACAAAATTAGTTATTATAGTTTTGAGAATAAAATTAAGAGGTAAGTGAGAGCATACCAGGGATAAAGTTGTAGATGAAAGACAAATGTGATACCTTGAATAAATAGATAAGGAACAGGAATTAAGACTTGGATGGGAGTTTGATTAGGTTGTTTTCAACTTAATTCCTATGGATACTCTTTTGGTCATGCAGAGCTGATAAAGATATAAGAATTGCTGGATCCTTTCTTAAAGGTATCATCTGAAGTTCAACAACCATAAGAGATACATGTGGTCAGATTATAGCAAGATATCACAGAGGGTGAATGTTGACATGGGTAGGGAGAGAAAGGAGGAAAAAATAGGAGGATAGAAGAACTCTCATTTGGGTGGTAATGAGGCCATCATTAAGTGGTGGATCTCTAATGTTATGTCCTAATGTAAGACTTCTAAGTGGTATCTAGAGCCTTGCTAACAAATCAGCAATATAAGCGTCACCTAGGAGATTGTTAGGTATGCAAAGATGCAGACCTACAGAATCAAATCTGCATTTTAATAAGGTCCCATGTGCTTCATAAGCACATTAATTTTGAAGAAATATTGCTGCTTGGTGTCAAGGTATAAGAGCTCAAAGAATGTATTGGAAAGCAAATTTAAACTCTTAATAAAATCATTGTTCCTGGATGCAAATGGAATGTTGTTATTTTAATCTAAGACTAGCAATATTGATAGTTTGTTTTAGTCAACTGAGTTCTAACAATATCTGCTCATAGGTTGCATGTTATCTACATTGATGTGATCAAGGAAGCATTGGAAATTGAGAGATTTAACACAAGGAGACCACATCTCCCTTTCTCACATGCTGCCAAAATAACAACAAGAGAATGAAAACCAAACTGTTGAGTGACTCTGCTCCCTATGGATCATATCCATATTTGGGAAACACTCTGTCTCCCTTGGTGAACCTTTACTTACTTGTAGGAAATGTGATCGTAATGCTCAAACAACAAGACAGTAAACCAAGAAACATTAAAAGCATTTAAGCTATTTGGAGGTAAAAATCTAGGTTCATCAGCAGATTTGTTTCCTAAAGAGTTCCACAGAACGAAAGAGGCAGCTTCTCAAGCACAATCCACTGCCTGTGATGTGACCACACATCCTGGTTGTGCTCATTGTAAATTCAGAAAGGCTGGGAAATTTCCTGCTCAGATAGCTCTCATTTTCATCTGATCCCAATTTTCCCAACCAAGACTCAGACCACCCATGGCAAACCAACAAATTTACTACCAGAAGTTAGTTTTATGACACAATTTGTGTATAACTGTGTGAAAGACATACATTTCTAAGCACCCCTCTCTCCTTCAGAACACAAATGTTTGAGACCAAGTCACAAATCTTAATTTAATAATATAGTCACATGTCCAGGGCATAAAACATTGTTACTGCCATCATTGTGAAAGTTGGAAAGGCAGAGACTTGGTGGTGCTCTTATATTGTGATCTTCCTGAAATCATAATGTTTTCCAGATCTCAGTTTTTGAGTATGTATTTTTTTTATTTGAAAGACAGAGTTACAGAGAGAGGTAGATACAGAGAGAGAGGTCTTCCATCTGTTGGTTCATTCTCCAGATGGCCGCAATGGCCAGAGCTGGGCTGATCTGAAGCCAGGAGCCAGGAGCTTCTTCCAGTCTCCCACGTGGGTGCAGGGGTCCAAGCACTTGGGCCATCTTCTGCTGTTTTCCCAGGTCATAGCAGAGAGCTGGACTGGAAGAGGGGCAGCTGGGACTCGAATCAGCGCCCATATGGGATGCCGACTCTTCAGGCCAGGGTTTTAACCAACTACGCCGGCCCCTTGTGTATGTATTAAAGAAAAACAATATTTGTACCACCTTTCTCATTGTAGTTTTGTAAATATCATACCCAGTAGTGAAAGTTAAAGAGCTTTGAGCCATGTCAACTGTAAAAGATCGTTATTGGTAAGTGAATTTCTGCAACAAAATTTTAGGATGTATAATATGTTATGTATTCTGGGATTAATTAATAATATGTAATTCAGGATGACCAATTCTGCCATCAATAACATTCATTGTTCAATAGATTTTCTTTCAGAAATCTGAATGTAGAAATTGACCTTTTTAATGTAGAAAGAAGTATCTTTATGGAATAAAAGCAGGGACTTTTTAAAATTCATTTTCATGGTATTGCATAGTGATTTTTAAAAGCCCCATGGGAGGATTGGCTCTGTGGTACAATGGATGAAGTCGCCACTGGGGATGCCATATCCCACACCAGAGTGCTGGTTTGAGTCCCAGCTACTCTGCTGCCTTCCCAGCTTCCTGCTGATGGATCTGGGAACGCAGATGATGGCCCGTGCCACGTGAACGGAGTTCAAGTCTCCTGACTGCTACCCAGACCAGCCCCAGTTGTTTGAGCATTTGAGGAATGGACCAGTAGATGGAAGATCTGCAGCCCCCCTCATTTCCCTCTCTCTCTCTCTCTCTCTCTCTCTCTTTCATCCTCTTTCCCTTCCTCTCTGCCTCTTTCTTTCAGTCTGATTTTCAAATAATGAGTAATTAGTACAGCTTTTAAAATTCATATAGATAAAGCTTCAAAAGATTGAGGAATATAATCTAATAAATAATTTATTCATCTTATTTTATTTTCATTGCTACCACATTAAGTAACTTATTTTCTCAACCATTTCCTTTGTAACTTAATATAGTTAATCACTATTATCCACTGTATTTAGGATCTATGCATTCAATTTTTTACCATAAATACAAAAATTTCAGCCAAAATTAGAATGTTAGTTCACCAAATTTTAATATCAATATATTTTGATTAACTTGAACATTGTGTTTTAAATTTTGGCAAAAATACAATAGTTTCACTATCTTTTCACTATTTTTTATTATGACATTTAAGTGCTTTTGGCTCTTAAATACACTACATGACTTCTTTTATAATTATTGAGGCATTCACTTGTTCAACAAGTTTATCAATACCTATGACATGTAATGCAGTGTTTTAGTCACTGGAGAAAAAAATGACAACAGCATTCTCTCAGGAGGTTTATACTCACACGGGAAGGGAGAAATAATAGACAAGTAACTAAACAAGTGAGATATTTTCTGATATTTTCTGACAAGTCCTATTAATAAACAAAAAACATGTAATGAGTTAGATAGGTAGGTAAGGAGATGTGCTTCCAGAAGGAACATTTTTCTGAGCACTGACACTTGAAGAAATATACAAGTAAGAAGCCAACACATTCAGAATGAGGGGAAGGGCATTCTAGGCAGAGGAAACATCTAATCATACCTTGCAGAATGTCTGAAACACAAAAAAGGCCAGTGTGATTACAGTGCTGTGAACTAGGGGTGGATGAAAATAAGATCAGTGTGTTAAACAGGAATGACAATAGGGTACTGAGTCTATAGATCAGAGTAATGAATCAGGCTAATAAAAATACCATTGGAAGCCATTGGAGAAGTCCAAACAAGAAAAGGGCATAATACATTTTCTGTATTAAAAGCCACCTGCTTTTTAGAGAACATATTGTGGTTGAATTGAGCGCATGTATGGAATCGAAGTTGAGATAGAAGATGATTACCTTAATGCAGGTGAGAGATCCAGTTGTTCAGATGTGCACAGTAGCAAAAATGATGGTAGGAAGTAATTGCATTCAAGATCTGTTATGAAGATAAGCCCCAGCATATTCACTCAGCCACAGCTATGCAGAAGAGAAAAAGAGGGAACCAAGAGTTATGTCCAGGTTTCATACTGAGTAATAGTTTGAATGGGGGGTCACTAACTGACTTAAGGAAACAGTGCAGAGGAACAGAATGGAGAAAGAAGAGAGGCAAACTCAAGAAAATGAGAAAGCCATGTGACTTGACAAAATTTATTATTTCTGTTAGTTCTTATATGCACAAACCCCTGGAAGAGGAAGAAGCTATCTAAGAAAACTCTAGATTTTCTAGAATTCCTTTAGAATATCATGACCATTTCTTTTAGGCCAGGGGAAAAGAATCAAGTCCCTCTGAGGATGTTAGTGGAAAAAAGGAAGAAAGATTTGATCCATTCCTTCTTCATATCCTAGGAATATGTTAATTCCTTTGGAAGTTCTCCCAGCCATTGGACAATGTGGAAGCCCCACTGAAACCTAAGTTTTACTGGAATATTTAAGAGGTTGTGATGGTAAACTTACGGTACTCAACTTTAAGTGATTTTTAGCAGGATTTGCAAATTATGAAACAATGAAATATTTTCATGTGGTTTCCTGTATAAAATATGGGATTATAAAAGAAGGCTCTTCAGGAACTTTGAGGTTTTGCCTTTTAAAAAAAATGAAGTCTGCTAAAGGGTTTTAAATGCGGGAATAAAATAATCAGGTTATCCCTTTAAAATATTCATTTGACTGCCACTTTGAGGAAGGGTTGTTGTAGTGGAGATAAAGAAGTAGAGTGAAACAAGACCAGAGACAAAGGAGACCATTAACTATGATGCTAGCTGAAGCAGACGTACCAACATCCGTGGGACATCTGAGAGGAACAGTGCTGTGCGATCTACATTTGGATGGTTGGAAAAAGTCTGAGTTGCAGACAGAGATGGGAGACTCACTGGCAGAGAGTTGTAATTGAAGCCCTGGAGGTGAACAGGATGCCTGAATATCTGTGCAGTGACGGGAGCACAGTGCGTGTGGGATTCTGAAAAATGCAAATGTATGAGACAACTGGACACTCGGTTCACAGAAGAGAAGCAGAAGGCAGGGAAAGATAGAACAAATAGAATTTGTGAGGTGCAAAGGAGAGAACACTTCGGAGTGGTCAATGCAGAAATGTGTTCGAGAAGCCAAATGATAAGAATGCAAATGTCATGGGCTCTGGCAGCAAGATGCACTTGGTGGTCTTGTCAGAAAACAGAATGGAGACCAAAATCTGGTTGATAGGTAGAGAAATGAGAGCAAGGAAGTCGAAATAGTGAATATCACTAAACCTTCCAAGAGATCTCAGGAAGGGGAAAAGACGAGATCGGGGACCTGGAACCTGTGAAAGGAACTCTCAGATTTGAAGAGAAGAGAAGAAATTTTTAAAAGCTAATAAAAATGAATTAGTGCGCAGGAAGCTGTTGGCAACTTCAGAAAGATAGAAACATCTAAGAAAACATTTCTGACTAGGTAGAAGGAGTAGCCATCCATGTACACAGTGAGTGCTCTGCCTTGAACAAGTTGAAGAACAACTTTTCCATTGTAATGGGGAGGTGTGAAAAAAGGATGAATCTACACTTTGGAAAGTTTATTGGTTCTCATGAGATTTAGGAGGCAGTGCAATCTCACGAGAACAAGGGGGTAGGAGAGATAAAACACTAGATTAAAAATTTATGGAAAGTGATAAAAAGAGCCGCACAGAGAAACATAGATCCTCAAAACAGCGCCGTGTAACTAGTCACGTCTGGAGACTAGCAGCTCAGGGTAACATCCTTCATAGACTTGTGAGAATTTTATGCAGCAGCTTTTAGAAAGCCTAGTTGGATAGCAGGATCGATCACAAATTGGATTCTGACTGGTGAGATGGATGGGGGCAAGGGTAGGCTGCAGAAGAGAAAAACAAGCCTATGAAGTTGAGGCCGGACACTGTAGGAGACTTTAAGCCATGGATGCTAATAGAGAATGGATTATGGGAGCAAAGGGAAGGAAAAAGGAAAGAGGCTGATAGATATGGAGAAAATGGATTAAAAAATACTGGGGATACCAAAGAGGTTGAAAAGCCAGTGATAGAGTTGGAAGAATTGACGATGGTGTTTGGAAAATAGATGGCTTAATCTTGCAGTTAAAAAATGTTCTGAGCTCTAGAGAATGAGCCTGTGTGATGAGAGTGGAAGAACTGAGGTCAGTGAACTGAGATGTTAGATTGTTGACTATATTGCCCTCGGGAACATTCAGTAGACCAGGGTATGGTAGCACTCAAAATGAAAAGGGAATCTGAGAGTCAGATGTCTGGTCTCCGATGAATGAGGACTGAAGAAGTTCGATGACTGCAGAGAGGGCTTCAGGCAACGCATGCCAATATTGGAACCTGAGTGTAGCCAGTATTAAGTGTTGGATGTGCTTGATTGAGACCAATATTGCGGAGAGTCTGTGGTCTCACAATAATTTCCCTACTGGTTTTCCGGTGTCAGATTGACTTATTTAGACTCTATTTTGAAATTTTTAAACATGTTAACATTATCAGATTAATTTCCATTCTAATGAGTACTGGTGAATAGCTCACTGCAAAACTGAAAAAAAGTCATTTTCCTCACATCGTCTATGATATATACATTAGTGTGCATTTATAAAAATGATGAGCTCTTGCCCAGTCCTTAAGATATTTACAATAGAGTAGAAAATGTATTTGATGAAAATATGGATGACAGAATATAGTTGCATATGAGAGAGTAGACCCAGAAGTATTCTCCACAGTGTGAAGTGATGGATAATGTAGGAAAGTGAGTACCACTTATGAAAAGAAAAGAAGAGGACCAAAAGTTACCTTTAATTCTACCCTGGACCCACTTAACATACCCTAGCTTAACCTATTAAAAAGTCTCAAGGCAGCAATGTGTGCCTTTGGAAACACCAATGAAGATGTAGTCATACCTTCCTTCCTTCATTACCTCCAGTCTACAAACAAACCACAGGAGGCTGGAGGCAGTGAGAAGTTCATTTTAATTTGTATGACTCAGGCTGTAGGATGGGTTTACTTCAGGAAATTCTGTGTAGATTCTTGACATTTCCCTAGCTGAGATGGAATTTTGGACACCATTTTTGAAAGGGCCCAGGGCTTGTCTTACCTCAGTATTTAATGAGTTTCAGACTTTCACCCAGGCTTATGGCCCAAACTGGTGTCCTGGGAGAGTGTGTTCCTTCCACGAAGGTGGCAGCTCCTATGGTTGCAATGCCCCTTCCAAAGCCTCTTGTAGGAGCCCAGTTGTAAATATGGGTTCACAGCTGCCCGAAATGCGTATATCCAGTCCCATGTGGACCACTTAGTGGTATGATCTGAGCCTCAAACATGCTTAGATGACCACAGTACATGCTACATTGCTGCCAAAATGTGTTATACCCAGCCTGATTCACCCAAGCTGAAACTTGAGGTGGGATGCAAAATAAATGGAAGTAGCTGTGAGTCACAAGCCAGCGAGCCTCATTTCCTTATCTGTGAAATGGGGATAACAAAATAATTCTCTAATAGTTGCAGTGATTGAACGAGATGAGGTGAAGGGCCCACGGGTTACCTGGGTACAAAATGAAGGTACCTGTAAGTGACATCTATTATTATTTTGCAAGGCAACATACCTAGTTGAAAAAGTAGACGTGAAATCTGTCACAGATAAGTTCAAATCCAAGCCTTACTGTGTTATTAATATATCTGAGCATTTGCCACTGACCCTGTAGGTTGCGATGACAATTAAATCCTAGGAGAAAGTGACGGGCGTCTAGGAGGTATGGAGGGAAGTGCAAACTGCTGTTAATTTGAATGTGTCCTCCATTTACTTTGCACAACTCTCAGTATCTGTGTCAAGATAGTGGCTGTGAGAGCCCATCTTTCTCACTGTTAACATTGGAAATAGGGGATTTGGTGATCTCTGAGCTAACGTAAACCTCTGAATCATTGCAAATACACTAAAGATGCTTTAAGGAATCAGGGGAAATAAATAATCTTGGGGTAACTGAAAAATAGCTGATGGTTTTTGGACACTCTGCCTCACGGAAAGAGGTAAATTAAAGGATGGCTTCGAGTGGAAAAGTGCATTTCCTCTCTATCCTGAATTAGCTGAAACCCCCTTTTAAATTAATTTGATATTATTGCCTTTTAATGTTTTCCGGTATCATTTTCGCCCTGCTCTCTCCAAACTATAATAAGTTCTCAAAAAAAAAAAAAAAAATGAACTGTGTCCCTGGTGTCACTAACAAATGATGCCGTCTATGAGTTTAGAACTGTAATAGAGCCTCTTTATGTATCAACATAAAATTTGAAAACTCATCATTGAAAAGAAAACCACATTTCTGTGCCTCCCACCAAGGCTGAGTTCCGCAAAGGAATGCGATGATAATTTACTTTCTGTCACCTCCAAAGTTAACCGAGGGGGTTGGAGCAAGTAATAATTTCCTGACAGGCAAACAGGCAAATCACAGAGAAAACTGCAGGGCAAAGGAATAAAAAAAAAAAGGAAAAAAAATCTTGAAAAGGCTGCGCTTCCAATCTCCTCCCACCAGTCTCTGTGAAGGATGACTTCAGCCCCTTTCTTAACTAATTCTGTCGCTGTAAAAACCTACAGTCATCCTTCCACACATGAAAGACAACTAACCTCAGAGGAGAACCTAGATGCTTTCAGTTTTAACTCTTCACCAATAGTGGAAAAGGCAGAATGCCTAAGCTCTGTCTTGGTGGCCAATAGGATAGCCGTGTATCTCTCACATGACTCGCTGCCCCTGTCTCACATGGGCTGTAATTTAGTTCAATTCAGAACTGCAGATAGTACAGCTTCCACAGGAGCGAGGGATGCCTGCACACAAGGGGCTGAGTTCCCAGTGACTTCCCGAAGCACTTTTCCGCCTTCCTCCGGCATGAAAACCGATTCTGCACCTGCACCGGGGACAGCCTGGCAAAAGCCTCTGCTCTTCCTCCGGGAAAACAAGGAACTAGAGCAGATGACCATTTTGAAATTGTAAGTATACCTTTCTTTCCGTCAAGTGTACTGATTAAAAATAGTTTTATGTTCTCAGCACCAAAAAATGTGCGGATTTTTTTCTAGCCTAGGCTTCTCTGTGAGTGTGAAAGGGCATTCAATGGGCAGGAAAATATTCCAGGGGTAATTGTTGCATGCTTTATTATGTTAAAGATAAAGAATTGAAAATAAAAGTCAGGCATTCCAAAGAGTAGCTGCAGGAGGCTGCACACCGGAACATTGCTCCAGTGAGCTGCATTGTTCCTAAGGATAAATGAAGGCACACACATATGTACCTAGTTCACTTCTTCTCGCTCTTTATGTCTAATCAGATTTGATCTGTCCCCAGGAAAAATAAAAGACAAACTTTGCCGACTCCCCTGACAAGGGCACTGTAGACTGTCCAGACATCTGACAGTTATTATAATGAGCTATGAAAGACTGCAAAGACACTTGGAGGCAAATAGCTCTTAAATTCTGAACAATGGCTTCAAGCCAGCGCTCTCCTTCTATTTATTTTTTTAACCACCTCTTTTCATTTTATAATAATGATAGAGACTGAGTTGTTCTCAGTGTTTTCCTCCACAAAATGTGAAATGCAGTCCTCGTGGCAGGGAAGGTGACTGACGTGTCCAGTGTTTAGAAGGAAAAGACAGCTTTCTGTCTTTGGATCCAGCCTTCCGTGTATAAAGATTTTTTTTTTAAATTCCTAATAGGGTGGAGTGAGGATGTGGGGGTGGGGAGGAAACACGGGGAAGCTTCTTTATAGAAGAATGCTAGAAGAATAAAATAATCTGCGGTTTCTTGTCCTTCGTTAGCAGGCAAAAGATATGGTTAGCATCTAAGTTGCGTTCACGGTTCAGATTTTTTGAAGGAGTTTCAAATAGAAGCGGCATAAATCAGGTTTTTTTAATTTATAAAATAATTGGAAACAAATGGGAGAAAATGTTTCGATATTACTGCTTTCTTGTAATAGCCAGCTAGGGTAATCTAGCAATGCCTTATGCCTTTACTTCCAGAATCATCCAAATCCTTAAAAAGTTATAAGCTAAGTCTCATTGGAAATTAAAAGGCAAATCAAATCAGTGTGATTATGACTGATCAAGATTTTGAAGGACAATGCCTCTAACCAAAAGAGTTTGTAAGAAAACAATACCCTCCCCATTCTTAAGAGAGAATATTAACTCCATCAATTATTGAAAGGAATTATTCAAAGGCTCCAGACATAACTAATTATGGCTTAAAGAGAGCTGCCAGAGCAGAGCTTGTGTGCTAATTATAAAAGTCCGAGACGTTAGGATTCATTTTTAAGGAGGGACTTGGACACACATTTTCGCATAATCTTTTAAAAATACACCATTTTTTTTTCTTTGTCTGCTCTCATGTTATCTACACCTCCCCCCACCACCGCCCACTGTGTGCTGAGACACCTGAAGGCTAGACATAATGATCAACAGAGCTCCAGCCTGTCTGGACTCCGGCCAGGTTTTTTTTTTTTTTTCCCCCTTCTACAATCAAGGAGCTTGCACGCAATGCATGCCGAGCCTATTCCACTGCTATGTGCAGATCCGGGATGGAAGTCTTACACATACTGCGGAAAGATTAAAGACAACAATATCCCCTTTCTCTTACCCTAGACAGCCTCAATTTTTAACCCTTTCACTACTTTTGAAGCCAAGACGTCTTCTCCGTTCAAAGGCGGGTCTCAAGGGACCGTGCAACTCCTGCACCATATTATACAGATGCACATGCCTCATTTGGTGGAGAAATCTCATCTCAGCAGATCCCATCGGGGTATTTTAGGATTAACAGCGTGCTAACTAAACAAAACCTAATTTGCTTGTGCAGGGGTGGCATTTTTGAATGAACTTAAACTGTATGGAATCTGGAAAAAGTCAAAGGTCTGTAGAAAGGTTCTTGCAAATCTTGCAGAAGGTTATATACCATTTCTGATGATGCTGTTCTTTTAAGCCTAACCCTCCAACACACACACACCACACACACACACACACCCAAAACACACTCAAGATACACGCGCGCGCACACACACACACACACACTGAGCCCAGCGATTATATCATTCTATCACAAGAGAAATCCAGATTAGCTGGTGATGTCATCATATATAAAATTTTGCCTTTGTGGGCAACATTTTCAATCACCTAATCGCCAGTGTCTGTTGGGTGTGTGCCCATAGGAAGTTCACATGTTGGCAGGGTTAACCGACACCCACAGGAAAGGAGTATTTTATTTGTAGCTCTGTCTCTTCAAGATGTGTTTATGGGGCAGTATGGGTGTGTTTATCAAGATGTATGTAGTCAGGCAGAGTTTCCTCGTTCTAGGAAACCTTGTCAATATGCTGGTTGACCATTTCAGAGGTGACTCAATTTCAGTCGGAATAGGGTATAGAAAGGATGAGCATTTTGAAATCATCTAGATAAAAATGCTACAATAGCAGTGTTTCTTATGACTTGGTGTTTCTTATTTTCTGTTTAAAATTTTGGAGCCCTTAAACCCTTTTTATTATTAACTTGTTCCTTAAGGGAAGAATAATTTTGTACAAATAACTTAGAAATAATATTCATTTCATGTGCTTTTATAGGACCACATCTCCGAATTGCATGATAGTTGGGTTAATTTTTTGTGCTTCCGTACACTGTTTCTATTTATTGTTCAACTCCATGGGTCTTACATTATGTAATTACTCACCAAACAAGTGTTCATACTTTTATTAACATACATTTTTAAGCACATTATTTTATGTTTCTTGAATCAAATAAAGTTTAATACCCTGACCACGACAGGGTATTGCCACACTGGAATTGTAAATATAGGATGACTGTGTACACATACTACCTCTCAACTGCCAAAGTTTTATATATAATTGAAATTAATCTTCACTAACGTAGAATGAGTACACTTACTAGCTCCTATATACCATGTGTTTGATTCATGATTTTTTGAATTTTAAAATTTGTTCTTAATACTTCTCTATTCTTACATCTTAAAAAGGAATTAATTTTCAAAAGATTTCAGGGGATGTGAGTGTGAACAGCACTATTTATATGTCAACACACAAAGTAAAGAGATTCATTTTGCCAGGATATTGTGTTACTGTTTTAAAACAAGTGAAAAAAATATTTCGTTCTTTTTTGCTTTCATGTTGCTATACAGCTTAAAGAATTCACACATTTTGTACTTAGAAAAAAGTCAGGTACACAAGTTAGGTGGCATTCTATGAGCTCACAGGCTGCTGTGAGCTAATAAATAACTTTTTCGAGAAATTCTTGGGCCCGACACTACAATTTTTACAGACAGTTTTTCCAACATATAGTGGAGTTCTTGCCCCATGATGAATTATCTAATTTCTTATCAAAGATAAAAAGTGAGTTAATAGTTGGATTTAAATTTCACCACTTTGCAAGAACAATACAGGGCACTGCCCACTAGGGATACAGGTTCCTAAAAAGGCATCTTTCAAAGACAAGCAGATAATGGACTTGATTGAAATAGTTGAACTACGTAACGCCAATTCAAGAACAAATGGTTTTTCAGAGCATAACAGAGAAAGAACAGTTCACTATAGTACAGTTTATTCTTCTTACACAATGGTAATGATTTATTTGAAATGGCATAACAACCATAATAGATACACAAAAACAACGAATGAATATCTTATGTCAGAGATATACAAAGATTCTTGCATTCCATATATTAGAATATTCTTAATCCAATTATTATTTGAAGAATTATTTAATACTTATACTTAGGTAGAACATATATTGAGGTTATGATCATTTTTGTACATGCATGCATATTTAGTGTATATATGTGTGTGTTTAATATATTTAAAGGTCCTATGACCTGAAATAATTGCTGTAATTATGTAATAAACAGTGTTTTTTAAAACACTCTAGAATATTGACACATTTTAATACAATGAAATTTAGATGGCAGTGTCAACCAGCTATGTCTATGCTGTCTGGCAGAGAGATATGCTCAGATACTGGATTCATAAATGTATTGATGTTGGAATTATGACAAATGCCCCTTAATCATATAAAAAACATAGGAGTCTATTTCAGCCAACAGTATAAAATAATATATGTATTTTTAAAAACCATTCTGTTCCTGACCACCATGAAGACGATTTCTATAAGCAGACTCAACACTCATAATCTCTGTTTATGAAAAAAAAAGAGAGAGAGAGATTGGTGTTTTTGAAGCTTAGCCTTTAGGCACAAGGCCTGAGTTACTGTGGGCAGATGCCTGAGCACTGTGCATAGAACTCAAGTCAGTTGATAAAAGAAGGGGAACTGGTTTGTCTGCTTCATGCTTCAGATTTTGTTCTCCGCCCCCTCCCCAACACACACACACACACGCACACACGCACAGAAGCCTACATGCAGACAACACTTAACATTAATCGAGGGAAAACTATCCAAGTTGTTTTCACAATTGCACAGTTGTCAAAAGCTGCACGATCCTGTTGACACCCTATGCAGGAAAAGTGTTGGGAAAGTGATTGAATGTCTCACTGTCTGAAACTCCGTCAAACTCCGTGAGGGGCTGGGGTCAAATGGGCTCACGAATCCCAGATAGGAAATGAACTGTGCATTGCATATTCCGAGGTTGAAAAAGAAACATTTGGGATGTTTTACGGTAAACAGATTTTGGTTTGATTTTTGGCACACCCTTTTAAACATGAAGCCTGCAGTTCAGCTGAAATAACTTTTTATATGTATAGCTAAGACCAGATGGCCACGTGCTCCTTTCTTATTTAGATGAGACTTTTCCTTTCAATAACATCTTTCTTCCTGACCTGCTTAAAAATTCCAGCGAATGAAATCAGCACAGGATTTTCAATTCTAATTGCCCATGTGCAGAGGAAGGGCCAGTAGAGGAATCACTAGAGGCATTGTAGAGGGCCCTGCCTCAGTTTGGTCTTTGTGTCTTATCCTTTCTAGCCGATCTAAACTAATCGGAAACATTTAATTTTTATTAATATTAATTTAGCTGCAAAATTAGTCAGTGATGAAAATTATTTGAGTTGGCTGTTTCTGTCATTCCACCACAAATAGCCAAAAATTTTCACTTGTACAGTCATTCACTTATACAATCTCAACTGGCTGGTAAGCAACTTATTGGTTAAAAAATACATTAAATATGGGCATAATGGTTCAATGATAACACTAACTTTATTGACCTGTCCTTAAATAAATCATCATTATTAGAAGATACTCCAATATATGCTTTTTAAATTTACCATGAAAATATTCACCGTCTAAAATTCTTGGTTCATTATATGTATAGTCATTTTTAAAGAAAAATATTTTTGCTGGAGATTTCGTTTGAACTTGATAAGTGAACTGTATCAAGAATGGAAGCTGATCTATGTGTTCAGTGTAGCTCAGCAAATTCTTTATGCTATGGAAGTCAGCATCTAGGTTTCTCCCTTTTCCTCCTTTTTGACAGATTCTTGACTCAAAAAATTATCCTTATAATTTATTACTGAGAGAACCCAAGGTGTTCAATTTTTAAAAGCTGAATTCTCAGTTGGTAGAGATGTTAGATGAAGACAAGTTACCCTGATGCTGATGTTGACACTAATGAACCAAAGGTACATCTGCTAAAAATAAGAAAACTCCAAATTATGCATATCATTAAAAGATATCGAAGTGGCCTCACAGAGTCGCTATTCTTTGCTTATTCTTCTTCAAATAACCCTTATCTCAAGTAAATCTACTAGTTGTCAAAAATGTGATGCCACGTGAAAAACCACACTAATAGTATGGTTTGAAAAACCATAAGATCAATTAAAATTTCTTTGCATCAAAATTACACAAAAGTTAAATTGTCTTAGCCCAAGGGATTAACAACTATGAAAACATGTGCGAAATCACCAGCATATGAACTCAATTCATTATGAGTTGTAAACTTTTAAATATCTGAGATCGTATATAGATACGGATATGCAGGTGTCTGTGAGGCAACTTATGCTACCAAAATTTGAGAACACCCTTTATGCCTTTAAGTGCCTGTGTGGATCAATACTTCTCATCCTGGATGATATCCCCTCATTCATGAATTATAAAAATCTATTAGAAAAATAAATATATAGCAACGAGTTAGCCAATTCTTGTACTTCTACCCCAAATGAGTAAAATGTTCTGAAGAACTTCAAAAAACCAAAGTATAAACAGAAACCTCAAGCACAATATGGAGTCTAAAGCTTGGCTTTACTTTCAAAGTGATAGATTTTAATTAGCAATGAATCAAATCCTGTAGACAGGTGGTGACAAACTATGGAATCTTGGGAAAATTTATTGCAGTTACTTTAGCATTATAATTTTAGACGTCTGAACTGAGAAGCAAAAGCAGAATTAAATAAGGAATAGAACCCTGAGCTACTCCCATTTTCCTCTTTTGCCATATTACTCTAAAAAATATTTAGGCAGGTCTCAATTCTTCAAGATCACAGATGATCAGAAATATTTTAAGAAATATTTTTAAAAGCCTATCTCTGTGTGGGGTCATGGGTGAGATTCACCACCCTGCCTGCCTTCGTGTATCCTGACTCTTTGGGTGAACAGCACAGGAGAAATTCTATGCAGTTATGGAAGCTCTGCAAGATGTCTGCCCACCACCTGGTCCTCCTTCCTGTCCTGCGAGGCTGTGATGATCCGTGGGAGGCAGATCTTTGAGAAGCCCAGGCCCTAGGACTTCTCTGAGACACTGTATCTGACTTCCTGGGACACTGTATCTAGTTGCAGGCTCCTCCTAAGGGGCCTTTGCACAGTTGATGTTTCTCACCGGGCCTGCTAAGTTCTCAGCCATTCTGCTTACTAAGGACTTTGCCTCGCCCCTTAATTGCGTGGCCTGTGGGTCGCACCGAGAGCTGTTTTGTTTTGTTTTAATTTTATATTTTTAACTGTAAAGGGTGTGGGGTTAAAGGGCAAGGCATGACATCTGAAGGATAAATGCAGAGGGAGATGCAAACGTCTTTGGCCTCCTGAAAACAGGCGGTGTTGTAAAGGGAGTAACGCAGTTGCAGGGAGTCTGATTGGGCAGCTCTCTCTTCTAGCTCAAGGAGTGAGCGCTCTTGAGTGGAAGGCGACTCCCAGCCAGTGCACTTGTGGGGCGTTCTTGACTCATTCTTGCGGTTCATACTTGATTTGATATATTTCCTGTGAGGAATTTACTAGTTCGACTTAAAGGGACCACTTTTTTCAGCAAAACACAAGTAGGAACAGAGACCACGTCCACACGAGTGAGAGTATAAATTGGATCAGATCATGTGAAATTAGGAGGCCATCTCAAAGAATTGGTTCTAGATATCTTCATCATACATCTGGGTTATCCAGAAATCCATATGGAAGTGTACACCTCAGTGAGGTAGGAAACCAAAAGTAAACGTTTCTCTGAGGATTTTAATTATAAATCTAAGTGTAAGATGCATACATAAAGCAACATTTCACTCTTTTGTGTAATTGATTGCACCTTACTATTAGGCATCTATTATTCAAACATTATTCAAAATATCGTGGGAGAAATGAAAGACTCCACACTACTCAGGTTATTATAACCCACTTCACAAAGTGCCCCTTGCCCTGAAAGGAATGAACAATTTAAGCTAAGGACAGTGACTGTGAGGAAATTCATTCCTTGGTTAGTCTGAGGACAGAAAGGGGTTAATTTTGTAAAGCTGTGGGTGCAGGGGAGGTGGTGGGTGGGAGGGAGCTAGGCAAAAAAAAAAAAAAAAACAACAACAACAACAACAAAAACTAGGCTGCTAGTGATGTGGTTGTATTTATGGATTATACTACATGTTGAGAAGAGGAAAATCAGAGTTGTAAGATGACGCTGCAGGGGTCCTCTGGACTTTTCACTGAGTCTAAAGTCTGTTGAGTCCATGGTTATTAAGGTCTGGTTCTGACCTTTGCCCTCCTCACTCCTCCCTGTTCCAGGTGCAGCATTTTTGCAAGTGCTCTGCTTTTATTGGACACTGCATGCAAGCCTCATAACATTAAAAAAAAAAAAAAAAAATCCAGTGGTTAATGCTGGCCACACCGTTTTTAAAAAGTTTTGAAAAGCTCTCCAAGTTTTACACCCACCTCATAAATGGTGCATATAACTCCTCTCCATGATACAGCTTCAGATATTAAAATACAAGTTGCATTTAAACCAGATTGGTATATTTGCTGTTATAGTGAATTTTGTAAGAATATACCTAATACAGTGATTTTTATCTAAATGAATTATCTTTGATATGGCCATAGAAAACTTTATATAATCATTTCTTTTAAATTTTCCTACTAACACTCTAGAAAAGGAAAGCCATTCAACAAACATATCCACTTTTCTACCACCAAGGTTCAGTGTTTTTTAATATTGTGCTCTATTTATTCCAGGCCATTCAAATTATATATACAGTTGAAAAGCCCAATCTCCGTTCCATTTTCTGATTTACCTCTAGCTATAGAAGCAATCAGTATCTGAACAGGTGGTAGAGCATCTTCTGTTTGTTCATTTATACCCTTTAACAGTGACATATATCAAAAACAATTCTAAAAAAAAAGTATTAACTATGAGATTCCAAATTAATAATAAAATTTATCTTAATAAGTAAATAAAATTTAATAAAATTTAGTTTAATAAAAATTTATCTTAAAATTACTGGACTTTTTGCAAATGAACATACTCACTGAAAACTACTTACTTGCATATTTTTAGTTTAAAAGCCGTAATGTTGATTAATATTGATTTAAATTAAAAGACTCTCCTTCCCTCAGTTGATTACCTTGGTTGTAGGAACTGAGAAAATATATCTCCTACCTCCCTTTTATTCAAATTCTTTAGAATTGAATCTCTTAAATTTTAACTCTTTTCTTAATATACAAGGTTTTGTTAATCTGATTGAAACATTATGTTTTAGCACTGTCTCAATTTCTCCCATTTTATTATTTTTTATAAATGGACCTGTGTTACACTTAGCTTCATGCCTGTGTATTAATTTTTGTATTCCGCCTTTTTGTTGTCTATTTTGTGTTGTTACTTATTTATAAATATTCTGAGAAACCACACAGATGGCGTTGAATTTGGTTTGCTAAGATGATATAGGCAATAGCTTAGAGGCATGAACATTGACTTTAGGATGGTTTTTGCCTATTCATTTGATTTCCCCTAAAAAAAAAAAAAAAGCATTTCTGAAAAAGTGTACTGAAACCAAGATCCTCATTTGAATAAGTATTACTAGATATTTGCATAAACTATGTGGTGATCATTGCCACACAGACCGACCTGTTAACAACACTCCTGTCTGCCAGGAGAGCCATTCTGCACTAGCTCCTTCACTGTCCTGTGCTTTCCCAGACTTCATCCGCAGAGAGAACTTCAGTGGTACCCAGAGTAGATGGATTTTTCCCATATAGTTCCCTTCATAATTAGATTATTTGGACAGCAACATATTAAGTCAACGTAAATCTTAATTCAAAAGCCTTAGTCCCTAAAGGAAAAGGTGCGACTAAAGTACCTTGGTTAGATACCTGAGCTTGCTGCCCACCTAAACTATTTTCTACTTGCATTTATGTGCTACATATTATTTCAGGATTGGGCAGTTATATCACATTTACTCCAGGCAATGATTGGGCTAACATGGTCTAAAGATGAAGACAGATGAGTGTGAAAACTCCATTTTTTTTTCCCAAATTCAAACCAGAGTACATTGTAGTCCTTAGTAAAAATAATTCCTGATCTTTTATGCTAGATGTACATGAGCAAATAAAAACCAATTAAGACAATTTCAACTATGCCATTGCTTGGGGTGTTATAAGTTATTTAAAACTGTTTCTCCTGTAAGTTTTATATAACAAATCATTTACTCAAAATCATCATGTCTTTTCTATAAAATACATTTGAGAATATGGAAAGCTGCCCTTTCAAGACTCATATTATAATTTGGCCGGAAGAACTGCAAATGTTATCACTGAATTATTGTTGAACTTATTCTTTATTTTCTTTTTCTCTGTCATTTGTCATCTTCATTAGCCTTTAAGCTACCAGTATTATTCTCCTCCAGATTATTAGAGTCAGCGTCATATATTTGGGTTTTGTTCCTTATTGTTTCTCTAAAACTCTGGCCAATTCAGCTATATTTTTTCAGAATCCTTGGCTATTTTTCATTATGGTAATACAGTAAATAAGAAAATCACAGGATGAGGAGTTAGAAGATAGGTCACTGAATAGTTGGGTATCTCTCTTTGGACCTCACTTTCGTAATCAGTCTCTGGGCATTGTAGGGTTCATAGACTTCCAGGGATCTAGACCATGCTTCTGCATGGTGAACTCAGAGTGAGTCCCTTACCAAATACTGACTTGTAAGCTCTCAAAATATTCTCCATACATATGCCAAGAGGTCCATCTTTTTTAAGATTACGATCTTCCTTGCACTTATTCTAGATTATCCTCTTTAAGTATTTCATTTCACTTTTCAAGCTCCTTCATATATAACTTTGATTTCTAAATGTGACTTGTATTGAATAGAATCTGCTGACTCTTCATTGGAATTTGTGGGTTTCCTGTATGAAGTCTTCCATGTAAAATCATACAGCTCAAGGGGATTTTAGGTAATTCAGCTAATGCATTTTACTCACAAGTCAAGTGCAATCATGAAACAACATGGTCATTTATTTGTAAAGACCTTTGTTGGGGGGCGGGAATCATTCTCCACAACTTTGTCATGATGTAGAATCATTGGCTACCACAACAGAAGGGAGAATTCTCTGCAGGCGTCTTATTAATGCTTATGACTGAAACCACATGATGAGACTCTGGGAAGTCCCCAAGTGCTGACTTAGACGTTAATACCAAGAGTCACAGAGTGAACATCCTCAAGGTATTACCAGATTTATTCTATTTGAATTAGCTCTGCTGCTAATTTCATTATAGGAAACTGGGTTTTTGAGTGACTGTTGAGGAAATCTGCACACACTTTTACCCTGAATTTTATCAATTCAAGCTCATTCAGATTCTTTTTATATATGAGCAACTTGAACTATGAATTATTTGCTAATTCAGACTGTGATATAGATTGAACGAATTTGTAACTGGTGAGCACTTACTGAAGTCCTACCAGGAATAACTTCAATTTGAAATGTCTTAAGTAGAGATACTAATAAAATCCCCAAAATCAACAATATCATACAACTAATGATAGCCCATAGGGAAAATATCACATCAAGTTAGATAATAAACATAAAATGAATGATAAAATGTATTTGAAATATAGTTATAACTACATTAAGAATATGTTTCTAATGAAGTCTATACAAAAATATAACTAATTTGGTGAGGAAATGATAATCACAAGTATCATATCATGCAAAAAAAGAAAATTAGAGAACAATTTCTTTTTTAAAAAAATATTATTCATTTATTTGAAAAGTAGAACTACGGGGAGTGGGGGGGCAGAGAGAGGTCTTCCATCTGCTGGTTCACTCCCCAAATGGCCACAATGGCCAGAGCTGGACCAATCCAAAACCAGGATCCGGGAGCTTCTTCTGGTTCCCCCATGTGAGTACAAGGACCCAAGATCCTGGATCATCTTCCGCTACTTTCCCAGGCACATTAGCAGGGAGATGGCTTGCAAGTGGAGCAGCTAGGCCGGGCACCCATATGGGATGCTGGCAGCACCGCAGGTGGCAGCTTTACCTTTTCCACAGCACCGGCCCCAGAAACCAATTTCTCAAATGAGTCAATTTATCCACCAGACTATCTCTGCCTCTAGAGTATCCTATAAGCAGAATAGATAGAAATTGGATTCCTCTTGTAGCTATCCATAGAGTACAAAAATCAAACGTCATTGATCTAGCCATAATATGAAATAATAGAAAATTCTGTGATTTTATTCATCCTTTTTTTAAAAATTGTCAATTTATTCAAATAGTCATATAAGTGTAACATTTAGACAGGGGGAATGAAGGAGAAAATGTAAGCAGCAATAGATCATATTAAATCATAAATTAATTTCCTAGTTGAAAATGTTATTTGATGAAGATCAGGTAGACTTTCAGTAATATTTGCTCATTTCAGATCTGGATATTGTTTGTCATTGTAGGAGGACTGGATGCATCTATACCATAGACACATATTCATACATAATACATTGTCAGCAAAAGCATTTGGACTCAATAGGGAAAACTTTAGTTCTGTAATTACTGTCAAAGTTAACTTGCATTTTTGGATCTGAATTACAGTTGCAGCATTTTCTGAACCGGATGTTCAACTGCAAGAACTAACTTAAAAAACATCAGCCTAATTAGTATGTGTAAGATAAAATATAACATTTTATTATCAAAATGTGGATTCACTATGTTTTCATTTAAGGCAATTTTTCTTTGATCAGAGTCAAACCTCAGATTCCAAAAATTTGATGATATAGTTTGCAAAATAATGGGACGTTATTTAGGAGGAAAGACCCTCAGAGTTTACTAGACGACAAAGGGGAACCAAAGCTGTAG
Organism: Lepus europaeus; assembly: GCF_033115175.1. NCBI lineage: Eukaryota > Metazoa > Chordata > Mammalia > Lagomorpha > Leporidae > Lepus > Lepus europaeus. Next base: position 14,925,973 of record NC_084840.1, on the reverse strand, counting down.
GCAACAAGCAAGTAATGCAAACGCTTGGAGTAAATTATGTGGAGTGATGAGTCTATCTCTTTCAATTTCATGGCTGCCTTCTTTAAAATGACTGGAGAAAGAGGAACAGAGGGTACCATGGGTCTATTTGATTCACAACAACATGAGTTATGATAAAAGTTCTGCTAGGAATAAAGTTGAGTTATTTGCTCTAATAAGAAACTTTGCACTTCCTAAAGAAGCACTTCACTCCTTTGTTGTTCAGTTGCCTCATAACAGCACCTATCTTGCATATCTCATAATAGTAAGGGTATTTATTAAGTGCCTCTATCAGTGAATCATAGTTCCATGTATATTGCACCCAATGTTCACCAAATTTCTGTGAGATAATTACAACCAATATTCTGTTTTGGAAATAAGGAAATTTCAAAAGAGAGTACCAAATAGTAAGTCCAAAATGCTGTACTGTCTATGGTATATGGTTAAGATTTGAACCACAGTTGAGATGTCATCCACATGTCCAGCTGCTTTGATTCATGGCTTTCCCCTGATTTTTCTATATGGAATAATAGGTGGGAGACAAATGTCAAGGTAACAAAGCATGTTTTAAAATGCAAGATTGTGTCCATTCTAGAAAGGATATCAGCCCCTTCTCATATTATCGTGGTCAATCAATACCTCGACATCCAGGTCAAATATCTCTAATGAGTTCCATCACAAGAAAGATTGAGATAAAACATATAGAAGCACCATGAGAAAAGCCATTTATTGTACTAATTTATTGAAAACTTCTGTATACTGAACTCTATTGAAATCCATGACAATAAGATTTGACCTGTGTGTATAAAACACTTTTTATTCCTGCATCAATTATACTCATATTTGTTTTATGAAATAAGTTTGTTCTCAGTCATATTTCCCTTGATCCATTAGTTTTATGTTTATCTCATTTACCTATTCAACATGTTATATTCTGCCTCAAAAAAGTGTATCAAATGATTGAAATTTTAAAAAATCAATCTCATAACATTTTAGTAAATATGCTGAGCTTCGCTACAGCTTCCTCCCAAATGAGTTTAACCACCAATAATCCTCACAAAGGGACCATGTTGTATCCAAGGGTAGTGCTGTCAGAGTCATACAATCTAGCTGTTTTACAATCAAGCTCAATTGTTTATTGACTACCAGCTCTGAGGAAGGCATGGGGCATCAACATAATTCATGTTCTCAAGGTTTAAAGAAGAAAATCTAGACAGTCTCACTCTTGGTTCAAAGTTAATAGAATCCGCATGAATTACAAAGATGTTCATAGAAATCTGAAAGTCTCATACCTTACTTGTTTTTGACATTTTCTAAAGTTTCCATGACACTATATGTTGGTTTAGTTGTAGACTTGGTTGGACTCACAAGACCTGTTATCTTGTGACTCTAAGCGTTAATCAACTGAATGTTTCTAGACTGAAACTCTGACTCAAACTTGGAGAAAAAAATATAAATCATTACCTGAAAATTTCCTTGTTAGTTCTCAACTTTCTAAAAAGAACAAATCATTCATCATTTTAGGTCAGATAGTAAAATTTGCTACAGAAACTCATTCTAGAAACATTAGAGCATTTTTTATTATATTCTATATCTGATAGAATTCCTACTGCATAGATTTTTTTCATTCACTTGAAGGTATCTTTGAAGATATCCACTATTTTAGAACTTGTATCTTGTGAGTCTATGTGTGATCTCAGCCTACTGTGGTAGAGCTTTACCTAAAGGTCAAGGACAACATAATAGCAGGGACTGAGAACTATTATGGCAATGTTTCCCTGGGCAGTGTTGCTCTTCAGTCTGGGAAACTCTTCAGTGAACTGGACATTGTCTTCTAAAGTCATGTTGACTATCCTGAAGAAGTTCCATTATTGATCCATGAAAAAGAACTCTAATTCGTCTTTCCAATGTTATTAAATACTCACTTCAAAGGCCATTAAAGAAACTCTTACTCTTAATTTTATAGTTCAGTAGTTATTCACAATTTTCATCTAGTTTTTGCTTTACTCTTCATAAGTGACTTTAGTCATTCATTGAAATATTCACACATCATCATGGATGTTTTACTATATAAATAAGGAGTGAAGGGAATGTTGACCAAATTGCATAGTTTGTCAGCAAGGTGAAAAGATAGAGGCTGGATCACTGTGTTACTTTAATTCACTACCTACTTACTGAGCTCTTGTTTAAACACAGAATTGCACAGACAAGAGAATATCAAAAACATGAGAAAAATTGATTCCTCACCCACATTGATTCATAACCAACTTAATTCACAACAAAATGTGTAAGTACACAAGGTCATTAAATCTCATTTAATTCAGAACACGTGTTTTAAAAATAAACTTCTGTATGTTTGCAGAACACTTTATCATTAAAAAATCTTAAATTTGAAGATAGCTAGCTTCTATGTCTGCACAATCCTAAATGAGCAGTATTTCAAAAACTTACATTTTCAAAATTATCCTGATTAAATAGTTTGCAAAAAATAATTGATGTTCATAGTGATGATCAGAGAAATAAGTGTCTTAAAGTTTTAGGTTTATAAAAGTGAATACTGAATTATGTTTGGAACAGTTTTGACATAAAATTGATTGACTGACTCTTAAATTCTTTGAGAATGGGAATCCAATAATTCATCTAATATATCAGTTCATTTTTATGAAAACATAGGCACTACTGTACTGGTATATGTTGTTCTGTGTACTTTGTAGGAGTATTTCATTAAGTCATGTGTTTCCTGTTTGTGTGTGTAGGATATAAAAAGGTGGTGTCATTATTAGTTGACTAGAATCCTATTTTTCCCAGTTCTTGGAGCATGCACCTGTCATGGGAGGCAGGAAATCGTAAAACAGGGATGAATGTCTCCTGTGCTGTAGTACAGTAGCTTGTGTCGTAAGGAGTTTGTTCCAATAAATCTACAGACATTGAGAAGGCCTCAGATATACTCCAAATAATAACTGTAACAACTGGGTCTTTTTTTTTAAACTTTATTTATTAAATATAAATTTCAAAAGTACAACTTTTGAATTATAGCGGTTCCCCCGCCATAACCACCCTCCCACCTGCAAACCATCCCATCTCCCACTCCCTCTCCCATCCCATTCTTCATTAAGATTCATTTTTAATTATCTTTATCTTAAAATTCACTCCTGTCATTCTCTGTGTTCCGGGATCCATCTTCATCAAAAGAGTGATGTCACTGAGGGTTTTAGGTAGGCACAGCATAAGCACAATTAACAAAAGTACTAATCACATACTTGGGGTCAGGGCAGCTCCACCTATGAGTGCCTCAAGAATATTCAAGGTCAAGACCTGGCTTCCCCTTGGGATGTATATCCTATACCGCGTAACCTATCCAACAGGCCCTAGTAACAAGAAAGTCATAGTCCCAGAACCATTTCAGAGCAGAAATGAGACAGATGAAGACAGAATCCCATCTGTAAACTATGATTTCTGGGATGCCTTCAACTTCTATAGCAGTCATAGCTCAGGGACATGATTTGAGAGAACTGGCCATCTGACCACCTCCAGCTGACCAGGGTGTTCTCTCACTTGTCACCTTTTGTTCCCAAAAGATTTATTTATTTATTTGAAAAGAAGAGTTACACACACACACACACACAGAGAGAGAGAGGGGGGGGGGGGGAGAGAGACAGAGAGTGTTTCCATCTACTGGGTCATTCCCCAAATGACTGCAATAGCCAGAGCTGGGCCAGGCAGAAGCCAGGAGCCTGGAAATCCACCCAGCTCTCCCATGTGGGTGGCAAGGGCCCAAGCACTTGCACCATCTTCTGCTTTCCCAGGCACATAAGCAGGGAGTTTGATTGGAAGTAGAGCAGCCAGGATGCAAACTGACACTCAAATGGGATGCCATGTAGCTGGCATACCATGTTACATTTAGGCATGTGTTTTTTAGATCCTTCTTCTCATCATTGATACTCATACTAATTCTATATAATTATATTACTCATACTAAAACTATATGCTAATACTCATACTAATTTCATCACTACTGCCATTATTTTCTATTTTTTTAAAATTATTTATTTTTTTGAATGGCAGTGTTACACAGAGAGGGAGAGACAGAGAAGACAGTAATCTTTCATCACTCCCCAAATGGCCGCCACGGCCAGAGCTGGACTGGTACAAAAACAGTAACCAGGAGCTTCCTCTGGGTCTCCCACGTGGGTGCAGGAGCCCAAACACTTGGGTCATCTTCCACTGATTTCCCAGGTGCATTAGCAGGGAGCTGGATTGGAAGTGTAGCAGCCGGGACTCAAACTGGTACCCACATGGGATGCCAGTGTCAAAGGCAGTGGCTTTACCCACTCTGTCACAATGTCGGCCCCTCTTTCTTTTGGGTGAGATTTACTATCTCTATCAATTAGTGATTTTGGAATTTTTTAAAGTTTTTTTAAACATTTTATTTCAGAACAGTTTTAAATTTACCAAATAAAAATTGTTATATATTTATACAAAGAGTTCCTGTATACCCTCTCCCATTTCCCCACTAGCATCTCAGATTAGTATCTTTGTCACAATGAACCATACCCAACTTCCCCTATTTTTTTAATCCAAACTCCTTTTATTCCTCTTTGCCTTCCCAGCCTCTAGTATTCAGCATCCTGTGTTCAGATTGTGATGTTTTGTTTCTAATTTTAGCTCCCACATAAAAGGGAGAAAGTACATTATTTGTCTTTCAGTGTCTGGATTATTTCACTCAAAATGATGTCTTCCAGTTGCATCCATATTTGCTGCAGATGATGCAATTTCGTTCCTTTTTACAGCTGAGTAGTATTCCATTTTATTTTCACCACATTTTCATCATCCATTGTCTGATGATGGACAGCTTGGTTGATTCCATGTTTTGGCTTCTGTGAACATTGCTTCTAAAAATGATAGAGTTGGTATCTCTGATACAATGAATTCATGTCTTTTGGGTATATACCCAGGAGTAGGATTTCTGGTTATTTAAAATAAATTGCTAATTTTGTTTGTGTTTTTTTTGTTTGTTTGTTTTAAGAAGTCACAGTACTCTTTTTCCACAGTGGCTGCACTAGTTCACATTCTCACTAGAAAACTTACTTTAGGCCGGCGCCGCGGCTCACTAGGCTAATCCTCTACCTGAAGCGCCAGCACCCCAGGTTCTAGTCCTAATTAGGGTGCTGGTTCTGTCCCGGTTGCTCCTCTTTCAGTCCAGCTCTCTGCTGTGGCCCGGGAAGGCAGTGGAGGATGGCCCAGGTCCTTGGGCCCTGCACCCGCATGGGAGACCAGGAGGAAGCACCTGGCTCCTGGCTTCAGATCAGCGCAGCATGCCGGCCACAGAAGCCATTTGTGTGGTGAACCAACATAGGGAAGACCTTTCTCTCTCTCTCTCACTGTCTAACTCTGCCTGTCAAAAAAAAAAAAAAGAAAGAAAGAAAGAAAAAGAAAACTTACTTTATTTTTATTTCTTGGAAAAGCAGAAAGAGAGAGAGAGAGAGATCTTCCACATGCTGATTGATTGGACACAATAGCCAGCCCGAAACCAGGAGCCAGGAACTCAGTCTGGGATACCCAGGTGGGTGGCAGAGACTTGAAGTCGTAGAACTATCATCTGTTGCTTCACAGGGTGCACATTAGCAGGGAACTGGTATCGGAGTGGAACTGGGACTCAAACCCAGGCACTCTGATTCAAGAGGCATCCTAAGAGAGGCATCTTGAGCACTGCACCCATGCCTACCTCCCATCATTGTTTAATTTCTTTTCTATGCGCCAGCAAATGGGAAGGGCCTTATGTTGAATGTTTTATCATCAACAATTAACCTCAAGGATATTTGAGCCAGATGGCAGAATCATACTCCCTAGTAATGGGCCACAATAGTTTTTTGTTCTTTCTTTTAGTGGACCTGGGAAAATGTGGTAAAGAAAACTGCTGACACATATATTAAGCAAAGATAGGTTTCAAGATAATGTGGGTGGAATTGTTTTTTACAAAGAGGATGACATTTCAAAAGGCTAGCAGAGTTCTTAGTTGCAGGACCTAAATGGGAGGCCTGCATGTCACGCTGGCTTGGAAATCCAGATGAAGCAGGCAGAGCATTCAAAACAGTTGCCAGCACTTCCATTGTGGTCGTACACCTCCGGGTGGGCAATGCCAGAGCTAAAGAGATTTCAGGGGCCACAGAAGGCAGGCCTTGGCATTCTGTGCTTTTCTCTCTATTTTTTTTTTTTTGTGTGTGTGTGTGGAGATGAGACTGTTTTAGGATTCCCAGTGTCTGTCGTAACAGCTACCACAGTGCTCCCCTAGAGCATGTCGCCCTTTCCTGCTAACAAGGCGGCTGTCCTTGTGGAGTCTCTCGGTTCCATTGAGTCTTTGTGAGCCACCTCTGAAGTGTTGACCATGACATTCAGGTTCTCAGATTATGTTCTCTAGCATACAATAGAGCATTAAAGCAGCCAGTGCAAGAGTTCGGACTGAATTGCAATGGCTATGAGTGGTTGAACCTTAGATGCCAGTGTAGGGTAGATGCTTCTACTACTGAGAGCCTCAATGAGGAGGTGCATTGGGTCTTAATGGTTTTTTCTCCGTGGATAAAGAAATACCACCATGGAATTGCTGGGAACCTGAAGGAAGGAATACAGAAATAGAATACAAGACAAGGGTCGAATCCACAGCCTCTTCGTCAACTCCTTGTGTTTCTTGATGTAATCATGAGTTCAGTGGTCTTATCATGGTGGTGGGTCTGGCAAATGGCACAACCGTGACAGAACATAGAATGAGGTTGTTACTGAGACATGCTTCATTTTAAGTAGTACATTCCCAACAAAACAAAGAAAGATATAATGCAAGTGTTTGCCAACAAAAGCCCTAATCTTTACTCATTTGACTTATTACACTAATTTAGGTACAGATTATCATTTTACCTCAGTGATACAAAGTAATAGCGCATATAAATGAAGAAATTGGTCCAGGTTGTTTAAACAGAAAAATTTGAATATGTCAGCCTAGGCTCCACCACTCACATATTTCTGAGTCACAAATAGAATAAGAAAGGGACATCTTAACCACAGCATGTAGAATCCAATGTGATGGCAACCCTTCATTGCCACGCAGGCATCCCAGACAGGGTTGTTGGTTTCAAGCGGTGTTCTAGATACTTGAGGCTTTCAAGGCAGTCCAGAAATAGCCCCCTGAGGTCCTCATCTACTTCTGAAATAAAAGAGACAGCCAGATCATCCTCTCCGCCCCTGCCTCAGGGGCTTATTCTGATGAATGTGGCACACGCTTCCGGGCACATGGGCTGAATCTGCATGGCAGAGAGAGGGGCATCTGAGAGCATTCACATACCACAGGCAGAACAGCTCTTCAGGGAGAGGGGCAGAGAGAGTGAAACACAGAGAGCGAGAGAGTGAAGGAGGGAAAAGGATGCAAGGAGATAATGCAGGCCCACGTGCTCAGCTTCTCCTTCCATGCCTGGCCGATGGGGAATGCATCGGAGAACTAAGAGTGCTGCATTAGGAAGCACTCAAAGTGAGGAGCAGGAAACTGATATTTTCCCACAAAGACATATCTAAAAGAAATGAAAGGCACTATGGGGTGGACATTTAGCCCAGTGTTTAGGATGCTGGTTAAGGCACTCAGGACCCACAGCAGTTTGATTACTGCTCCTGCTCCTGGCTCCAGCTTTCTGCTCATACAGACCCTGGAAGGCAGCGGTAACAGCTCAGGTAACTGCATCCTGCCGCCTACTTAGGGGATCTGGGGTATGTTCCTGGCTCCTGGCTTCAGGCCTAGTCCAGCCCTTGGCTGTTGAGGGTACTTACAAAGAGAGCTAATGGAAGGGAGTTCTCTCTCTCTCTCTCTCCCTCCCACCCTCTCTCTCTCTTTCACTCTAAAACTCATAAATTAATTTAAAGAAAAATAGACAACAATGGAATACAAACTAGAAATAGAGGACAATTTAGAAGTAAACATGGATTTAATATTCTATTCTTTACCCGAATTAATATAAATAAAGGCAGCGAACAAATAACCTACACATATATGGTAATAAGGAGAGAATTGTTCACAGGGAAGAATTACCAGTGGTCGAACTGATTGATAGAAATTTCCATTGGTCTTCCACCCAAACCAGCCATAAGAGAATTGACCCTCATCCTCCTGTCTACTCCTCTATGAACTACTTCAACTGTGGTTTCACCACCAAATTAAGCAGGTCCTTTGAGATAGAAGATTCAGTTCAGCATTTCTATAAAGGCTCCTTGTATATTTTCTTAATTACTGAAAATATTTTAAAACTAGGACATGGAAAGTTATCTAGAAAAATATTTGTCATGTGAAAAAATCTGCCCAAGATCCACATTAGATAAAAGTCTATTAATAATGATTAAAGGTTCGTCATCTCATCACAAGTAGAGAACACCTGCCGTGCCATTTCACCATACAGCATTCAGTAAATTTTGCAGAGAGTACAAACAATTTTCCTCAAAATGATAATGGAGGTTTGGAATTATCGCATGCTTTTCCTTCATCATCTTCTGTTTTGGGACCTTCCAGTGAAATCAACTCTTTGTCTTCCAGGACAACTAACAGTGGGATGCCTTTGACATAACAGCAGTTATATCCTTCAATGCTGACCCCTTTCAACACAGACATGCTAGAGATGTGGACTGACTACTGGGAAAGCCAGACTTGTGTATTGAAATAATTTAGTAAAATTAGTAAATCGGACACACACGTATGCACACACACAACATATTTCTATGGGCCTAGTTCCGAAACAAAGAGAAAGTCTGGTTATATTGACATTTATAAATTGACATTTATAAATTCACCACCCCATTATTAGGGATCTGATTACAGTCACATTTATACACTATCCCACCCTCAATGTGAAACTCACTATTTATGTGGATCATTTTATTGTGGGAATCCCAAGTAGCTCCTGGGAACCATGGTTCATTGACACAACCAGTTCACTGGGCACTTGCAACGTATCAGACAGTCAACAGTCATTTGAAGATTAGAAACAAAAGTGTGCCAGGTCCAAATTGGCATTTCAGAAAGATAACTCAGGCATCAGTTAAGGTGAGGTAACTTCTCCTATAATTGCCAGAGATGATCTGTGGGCTTCGGGCACAACACAACTTGTATTTTTCCAAAGCTGTTTATTCTACAAGCAGAAGACCCAAAACAAGGAGGCATTTCTTTTCCTCACAAAAAGAAATGTCTTCATTTTTTGTCTTCATTTATATAATTGGGGCACACGCTTAAGTCAGTGCAGCTTCAGGCCAGATATAATTTTAATATTTGAAAGTATCAAAAACAAGTGCAGCCCATGTAAGGACCCTTGGTTGTTGGCCTTTAACTTCTTGTGGACACACACCTAATCATGAAGGCCTCCAGCTCTCACACACCATATAACTGCTCTCTCCTGCTCCAAATGCACTTTGCGTGGGACTATTGATATTTTTTCATCCAGAAAAGAAATTACATCAAGGGAAATAGACTTTCAGATGTGGAAAATGGAGAATGCTGACACTGCAGCTGAAAGCAGTGTTCCCTTTCTTGGCCTTGTCTTGGCTAGTGGTGCAACCAACGAAAGTTCAAGAAAGTATATGAAGCCGTCAATTGTACATGAGAAGGAAAATGCTGACTCTCACTAAAACCACACAAATGGAAGAGCAGTTCCACCTTTAAGTTTCTTAGCAGGTTAGCCATGTTTATGTTCTGAGCACACATAGTGTTTATGTATAAGCACACAAAACATGAAAAGCACTTCATTGTGCACGTGCAGCCATGTATCTCCCCATTTAAGCAAAGATCAGAGGATAGGAATATGTCCAAATATTAACCTAGTATGTGTAACACATATCCTGTCTACACTGAATATAAAGAATGTTTTAAAATGTATGTAACTTTGTTCTGCAAAGGTTCAAAGTTAACTTCATGAATACATTCTGTATAATAGAATGTGAATTCTTACTGACTTTTCTAACCTGCTTTGATAACTGAGATTTTTCATTTCAAGTTATAAGACTACAAAAATGGTAGGCATTTTAAAAATTTTTAAGTGCATATTTTCAGGTGCATCTTATACAAGTGCATTTGAATTGAAATTATTCGGTAACTTAGTAATAGTGGACTTTGACATGGAGACTTTAAGGGCATAAACAATCATAGCCCAAGATTTCCCATTATTATGTGAACCCATTGTTTGGTTTTCCATATACCTCCCAAGTTTGCTTATGTTACTTCCTCCCATTGAAATGATTTTTCCTTATTTTCTGAATGTCCAATTGGAGTCCAACTCAAACGCCAGGTTCTCCAATATGCCTCCACTACCCATCACTGATGAACTTAATTTCTTCTTAAAATTTTAAGATTTTTCTGCTCTACTCCTTACTCACCATTTTGTTCCTTGTGTTATTGTCTTTTCATGCTTAGAAGATCCGTCCTTGAAGGTAGGGTTTCAGTCGCTCGACAGAGTATTCTTGATCTCGCAGGTGCAAAGGGAACATTTCTTGAAATGCTGAATTAATGCATAAGGTCTTGGGAAAATCCTTGCAGAAATCCAAGAGCTTATTCTAGAACTAAAATATCTACAGAAATTTTAAGATTTTTAAGTTGTTTCTGATAAATTATATTATTCAAACTGACCTTTTAAAAAACAAATGAAATATTAAAACATTAGCAATTGAAGGAACTCAGGAGTTGCTGAATTTTTATTATATAAATTGCATTTCCTTTGATTGCATATGATTTGCCAATCTATGCTTAAATAATAAATGACCAATTCAGAGACATTGCTCACTTTTACAGATTTGACAGGAGTTTGCCCTAGGTATTAACTTTTAAAAAGTACAGATAATGAACCCATAAAAGAATAAACCCTGAGAAAGAAATGAATTACATAAAACAGATATTCCATGACCAAAAGAGGTAAATACAGGTGTCATCTTAGATCTTATATTTCATGGGGCTGGTTGCTCTCCACTCTCTCTTTTATTTGACAAATATGTGTTGAGACTGGCATTCTTCTACTTGCTGGGGAGACAATGGAAAATAGACACATTTCCTGCTCACAGCAAACATATATCCATCAGGTCACGATAATCACTAGGAAGAGAATGAAAAGAATGATAGAAGTAGGGTATGGAATTTTGAATAAGGCATTCAGGAAATGCCTCTACATTAAGATAGTGCTTGAGCTGAGCCCTGAATTAAAGGGTGGCGGGATTAATAGGAATATCAAAAGAAGAGCTCTGAGATCAAGGACACAGCAACTATAAATGCTCAAATCCTGAAAAGGCCATTTGAGTTCTTCAGAGCAAACACAGAGACAGTGACAGGAGATACAGTGAGAGAGTGAGGTGAGAAGATCGTGAATGGTCCCTGCAGGCCCTGATTAAGATTAAAGATTTTATTCTGAGTAGGATGGGAAGCTATTGGAGAGTTTAAGCAGTGGACATCTGTGATTTGACTGTAACATTAAGAGTCACTCTGGCTCCTGTGTGAAGAGCACATTGGCCAGGAATGGTTGTAACGAGTAAGGATGAAGCAGTAGTCCATTGAGGATAGCCTGGCCGTGAGCCAGGCGAGAGACACAGGTGCCTGGGGTGAAGGCGAGAACAATGGAGATGGTGAAGAAAAGCTGGATTCTGGATATATCTTAAGTTAGAGCCAAGATTGCATTATTCTTAAAGACTTTTGCCAAGTAAGATTCTACCAGATACAGGCTAAAGATGAGTCTCTAATTTGAGGGGCCCCCATTATGTCATATTTATAATGATAATTATTCCCACACTTACTCTCTAGGGAGCTCATCTGTTAGGATTAATGCCAGCTTTCAGAGAGGCCTCAGTGACATGCTTTGTGTCACAAGTCAAGCCAGATCCCACAGCACCAAAGCTACTGTTCCTTTCACTAAATTTCACATTTTGCCTGTTCTTTTCTGAATACTCAAGAGATATTTTGCTTCTAAGTATGCAAGATATTTTTAGTATTAGAGGAAAATTCTAAATATCGACTAAATGTTTAGCTTCACATAAACGTTTTAGTGTCTTATTTTCAAAAGATTAATTTAGTCCATGTTCTTTGGTTAAAGATTTACTTTATACTAGATTGTTGCAGTACCTTTTTCTGGCAAATTTTCTAGCAGAAATAAAGTAACAATTGGCAACAATCATACTTAAATCATTCAAAAAAGATTAGTGTGGTGATTTTTAGCAATGTTTTGAATTTTGTAGACTGAAAACAGATATGCAATAATCCCTTTTTGAACAATTTTAACAAGCATGCTATATCAACAAATATTGACATTCTATTAGTGGTATTTTCTGTTGCTTTTAAAAAAATATGTGCAACTAAAATTTAAATATTACTAAAAGCATACTCAAAGATATCATTTACCAAACCATTTCTAAGAGTTTTTGTTTCTAGTTCTAATCATTTATGTATTTGTGTATTTTGAAACATTAACAAATAACCTATTTTTAACAATTCTGCCATGTTTCCTGATCAGCATGCATTTATTCTACCACACTGGCCAGTCAGCTTACAAGTTTTGTTATTGACATCATTGTACTAAAGAATACTTTTCATTAGAACATTAGAGTTCTATCCTTTTCTTCCGAGGCTTGAATAAGAATTATAGATCTTCGAGGGTTCTTAGTTGCTGTTAGATTTAGAACCCTGGAGCATGCTGCCGATGCCCAGGTTTTAATCAGCAAGCATGGATGCTGACATGAATAAGGCTTCCCCCACACGTGGATATGAGCCATTTTTCCTTCACAGAATTCTTTTCTACATTATTTCCCTAAGACCTACAGCTGATTCAAATAGACCCTTGGCTTCTTGACTCAAGCCTTCATTTCTCTTTTTCCCACCTGCTTCCTCGGGAAATTCAATGAGAACTTCTGTGCAGTGTATTTATGAATAGCATCTAACATGCTTGCTATTCTGGCCGAAAGGGAGAAAAGATACCAGAGATCCTACCCTGTTTTCTGAGGTCCTAACTCCTGCAGATTCACTCAAGTTGAATGATTGAAGCAAAGAAAAAAACTACCATTATCCTTGAGACACTAAATAGAGTCTGGGGACTCCTACCAATTGCTTATTCTTTAAGAAAAAAAAAAAAAAAGGGACCATTTTTAATCCAAAAAAAAAAAAAATTTACCCTTTTTCCCATCAAAGATAGTTCTGTCATGTCTTTTAAGGACTTTTCTCTTAGTGATCTTTTCATTTCACTCCTCAGTGTTCTGCTAATCTTTGATTGTAGGGAAACTTGCAGATGTAAGTACGGAAGAAGAAAGAGAGGAAGAAACAGGAAGCAAACACTTCCTGTGTCTAGGATTACTCATAGTTACTGGATTAAGGATATACTAAAATACAGAAAAGCATCATCTCTATTTGAGTGTATAGCACCACCAAGGACAACCCAGGTGCTCCTGTATATTTATTGGGAATAATGTCATTGGTTAAATGGAGCCAAGTTCACCTCCAGAAAGAAAATACAGGTTACATAAATGTGAAGAGGCACAAGTGGCGTCTCTTGGCCTACAAGATGCCATTAATGGAGCCACGTAGATTTACAAAAAGTAGGATAGAGTAATTTATCCCTTCACATTTGCCGGTGCTCAATTCTATCTTTTGGAAATAGGATTCATTCAAAGTCAGGCATGCTTAAACCCTAATGGCAAATTTTAGATGTTTTCCAAAGATTATATAAGAGTAGAAATTAGAGTGTATTATCCTCTGTCTTCTATTTAGTCTCATTCTGTTCTGTTTCCAATGAAGACAGCAAATATGCTGAGAGAGTATAATGAAATGGTTACTTGGTTGTTTTGTTAGGATTCAGGGTTCAGAATTTTCTAATCCCATTAACAAGAAGAGTACTCTGTCCCTTAAAACCACAAACATCTCAAACATTTAAGTTTATTAAGATTATAATTACCATAAGAAATATTTTCTCATGGAGCTTTAAACCATAACCAAGTAATCCTTCTTCAAATTATAGATGAAAACCTAGCAACATAATATAAAAAGTAAAATTCTCTTGTTTAGACTATACTGACAAGAAGTTTCAAAATCTACAGTCATAACTTTGTGAGACCTCATTATTTGTTTAAATTGCTGCATTGTATATAATGAAAATTGTGTACGGTGCTACAAGAAAAATAAATAAATATTGAGCGGTTTGGCTTCATAAATATTTTTAAAGGGGGAATTTTTATTATCTGAAATTACAGGATTTAAACTCATGTAGCAAGCTTGGCTTGGTCACTGTTTTCTACCACAGAATTTATAAGAGAAAGTGCAAAATATACCAAAAAGAAAATAAAATCTGTGGTTTTCCTGTTCAATAAATCTTTCTTCCCAGATGTATAAATGACTGTGGATTTTATTCCTACCCCTATCCTGTGATATGTGGAAGCCAATGAAGAGATAGGATCTGCCAAAGAGAAAGGACGCACACCCTGTTTCTATGAGCGATGGATGGTTGTTTAGGGAAGGAAGAAACAGAGACGCAGGCAGAACTGACTTGTGTCCTATTCTCTGTGTACAGATTGGCATACCTCTTTATCACACTTCCCTAAAAGTGAGCTGAAAATGTAAGAGATATTGTATCCCATGCAGATAGAAAGGTAGAATTAAGCAGGATTAGTTCCCTAAAGGTACATGCACATTATTAGTTTTTTTTTTTTTCATAGAGAATTTATGTTCCACATTTAAGGATTCAATAAACCCTCTATCTGGAAGCAAGTAAAATTCAGCAAAACATATCATGTATACTTATATTTTCTAAGCAATCTGTAAGTGAGTCCATAAGTTCTTAAAAATCAGGAATCAACATCATTCAAGTTTTTTATTTAAATAAAAATGCAATAAGCAAAATTATTTCTATTTTTAAATATCCACAGATTCTGTAAAGCAGAACTAAATCAATTTCTGAATATTTTATGGGTTGGATATATTATGAATACTCCACTTGTTAAACCACCAAGACAAATGTTGTGCTGTTACTTTCTAAAATTACAATTTATAAACATAATTTTCCCTTTAGAAAAGCAGATTTGATTTCTCTTTATAAGTGGTAGCAAGGCAAAAGAAGAAAGAATGCTAATTGGATGACAGTATTAGTTTGTTATTTAGTTCTTGTTTTTTTTTTTTTAAGATTTATTTATTGTAAGAGAAAAACCAGGTTGATTTTTACATCTTAGACATGTTCTGTTGTTTATTTTAGAAGGACCAGGATTCCTGATATTTATAGAAAATGTGCATGCCTATTCTTGACCTATATTTACACTGCAAATAAAATTGTGTTACATCAGTGTAGGTCCCATCACACCCATCATTTATTCACATTTGAATGACTTTTTTAAACTGCTCTTCAATCTTAATAATTTCTGCTGTTAGCACATTATTAAGAAAATAACATGTTTTGCTCCCCTGGGCTCTGGGTATATTACAGGTTGCAGTGTTTAGAAGGATGACAATGACAGGAAATATATTGGAACGTTCTAACTAAAGCACACAGAAATGTAAGACAAAGAGAGCTTCAGAGCCTGCTTGAAGTTTGAAAGAACTTCCTTGTTTGGGGAAGTATGGAAAGTCCGACATTTTGCTTGATGATAACAAGAAATCTGACGAAGAAGCAGGGAAGGGAGTGTTGAAAGTGCTAAGTTCCCTGTCAAAGAATTCTACCAATACTCCAACCATTGCCTAGGGCTTTACGGAACCCTGTTGATGGGCCCTCCCAGCTCATACCTGACAGTCAACACAGAAATAAATCTCCCTGCGTGGCACTGTTCAGGCAACAAGCAAGAAAGTCTACAGGGGCTCTGCAAGGGGGTCAAAGGCAGATTTCCCCAAGCAGTGAAGCGATACTTTGTCAGCTGCCATTCATACTCATACATTTTATTCTCAGAGACAACCTGCAAATGACTAAATAAATACACAACATGGGGGAAGGCCAAATTCCGGTACCAGAGTTTCTGTCTTCACTGAGGCAGGTTACTAAAAAGCCAATGGAAAGTGGAAGAGTGGGAGAGCACCCAGCAAACACATGGTTGTGGTGCGACAGACAGAAGATTCATGTACCACACACAAGCCACTTGAACCAGAGGACATGGCCGTGGGGAGATTTGCACAGGTCGCACTCACAACTTTGCTTTATGTACTGTAGCTCTTCAGCCAGAATGTTGGTGCAAGTCCAGTGGCACACATGCAGAACACTGAGAGACCTCATTTTCAAGAAATTAAATTTTAGTTAGTGCCTTCCTATACAAGCAAGATGCTTTACTGACTCTGATGATTTGCACAGGGTTCACTGTTGTTCTCTTTATAAATATATCCTTTCCCTAATAGGTTCTTTTAAAGACTAGTACATTGTGCTCTACTGGAGCCAGAAAAAGGGCATGAGTTGCGGGGGGGGGGGGTGCTTTCTGTTGGGCGCTGGGAATTCTATTCAACGAACCCTACCCTACCTGAGAATTAAGCCTGCCCAGGTCTTGGCTGGCTCTGGGATCATAACCTTGAGCAATGCAATTCATCTCATCTGCACCATTTTATGACAAATCATTTCCAACAGCAACTGTAAATATCGGGATATTCATGCACTGTTACGAATCTGCCTGTGAAAATGATCCTTTACTTACTTGCTTTGTATTTGAAACACTCTCATATGAAATATATAGTTAGTGGTTAAATATTTATAGTTTATACCCAAAAATCTTCCAAGGAGATCTTTATACCTGAAATTTTTGGAGACTTTCTTTTTTCAAGAGCATTGGTTTTCCAATGACATCATTCTAGTAACCAACCTCAGGGGTTTGGCTTTTTCTGCAGGGATCCTAACAGAACACAAGTGCATTGGTATTTCTTGTAATTTAGGATTCATTAACTATATTTAACAAAAGCTCTCCTAGTAACTCTCCATCTTATACTTAACAAAAAGTCAAATAGGTACACTTTAAATTTAACCACATCAAATTTTTTTTATGTATTTTTTAACTCGCTAGCAAACACATCACAATTGTTTGGCTTTCTCTTCCAATTAGCAAGGTTCCATTCTGATCATTTTTTTAAATTAAGCTGTTCCTTTAAATTCAAAATATTCGTTCCAGCTTCCATGGTAAATACAACCTGCTGGAAATAAATTGCAGCATTTATTTCTTTTCCTTTACATATGTGTAAAACCTGAAACACTTCATATTTATTTGTAGTTGGAGCCATTCAGCTGTAAGTAAAAGCTCCCTGCCTTGAACATCCTCTGCAGATTTGGCTAAGAAAACACTGAATTCCGTTTTCACTTGGGTCAGCTTCATGGATGTAAATCCCATATGGATGTAAATCACATGTAGATGCTGTCACACAGAGATATTTAGCACAGATAGCTATATATAGCACGTGGTCAAAAATGGCCACCCAGGACACATTCTACTCTTGTTTTTGTAATGGTTTATAAAGATAGGATTTACTGAGAACCTATCAGAAAGGTAGAAAATTCCAGCTATGCCACACAGTTAAGCTTTCTTTTATGTTACAGTAGTCAAATGTGTCCAAAATTAATGTCAGCTTAGTACTCCATTAAAGCAAAGCCCTAATTTTTCCATCATTTGTTATTCTCCTATTCATTCTACAAAATCTGAAAAAAGGTTTGATTAAACTTAGTTTTACATTTAGCAATCCTCCAATAATCAACTTTTACACTGAATTTAAAAAAAAAAAAGAGGAAGGATTGAGTAATTCCGTTCTAAAAAGTAACTGTAAATTAAACAGCTAATTCTGTTTTTAAAAATCAAAAACTGAAAGTGGAGCTCAGTGTTTCTAAGAAGCAGAGACATCTGCTCAGTTTGCTGCTGCCAAGGTCACTACTGAGATCAGAGCCACCGCCCCGCAGTACAATTGGAAGATGAGGACGCATTACTTCCAGGGCGAGCCTTTGTCCAGAGCTTTAGGCACAAGTGGGTCAAGTTGCCCGGTGATCTGTCTAATTAATGACTCTTGGCATTTAGTTTGCCTGATACCTCATGAATATATCCTACCCGACTCTCATCCCTGACCCCACTCCTAAAAAATAAAAACATCAACAACAACAACAAAAAACCTTACCTACACCTGCACTATCCAGTCAGGAGTTCCCATTTCTAGAAGTGTGCAACAAGAATGGGCTTTTTTAAAAATCTCATGATCTCTACATTTTAAAACTGTCCTCTTTCAGGTTGACTTGCAGTCTGCAAAATCTATATTCCTGGAATTAATGCCTCTCTGCCTAAATGTTATACATATAAATAGCCCGAGATCACTTTCAAAGACTGAGCAGTGGGGGAAATGATTACATTCTACAAGTATGTGTTTAAGTGGTCAGAAATGTAAAATTAATAATCATTACTCCCTGGTTTTATGTGAGCCTGTACTGCCTAAGTGTATCTGAACTGAACCACTCTTCTGGCGCAACCATACAATGCAGCATTGTTTCTCATGTTTCTGTGTATATGTTACTGTTTCAGTTTCATTTGTCCCCTGAAGTCTGTTTACCCAGGCTTCCTGTTATTAATTATGGGAAACAGGTTTTCTTTAAATATAGGAGAGACTCTTTTAACTCTTGTCCAGACACTTCAAGGCAAGATATTGATGATTCCTTTAATGTCTGCCTTATGCCGGAAACAGAGTTAAAATACATTATGCTTCACCCAGCTTACAACTTCTTTCCTCTCACAGAAAAAAAGACAAGAAAAAGAAATAATAACAAAACAAATCCGAGCAGCTTCTTTCCCAGTTACTAGACACTGAGATACAAAGTTGGGTGCTTCCGTCATCTGTCATGACAATTACCAGATCACAGTGTGACTTTGAACCCTAATAAGCCCACAAAAACAAGTTGCAAAGACTGACTCAAATAGCAGAGCCAAGACAATAAGATGTATTCTAATGTAAATATACCCATAAGGAGACAAAGTACTGACCTGATTATTGGTGTATTAGAAAGCTTTTCATATAGAAACATCTGGTCAGTCCCTCTAGCTGGCTCCTGTGTTTTCTCTCTCTCTCTCTCTCTCTCTCTCTCTCTCTGAAATGGGAGCAAATACACTTGCATGCATTAAAATCAGAATGAAGCCAAAACATCTGGAAGTTTTAGGAGAACAGCAACACGGTTATGGGGAGGGAGGAGATATCCAGATTAAAAAATGCAGATGTTTAATTGGGATGTCAGTTTTGTTATAAGGAAATAAGAGCAGAAATAACCAGAAGCCACTGGTGGAAAATTAAAATAGTTTCATGAGCTCTTGCCAAGCTAAAAGCAATGAAATTGGTAACGCAATATGGACAGGGGCTTTCAAAACTGAGATCTGAAAATGTTACCATGTGCAATTTTGTAAATTAGCCATTTCCAAAAAATCTTTTTCATTAAAGCACAATAAAAGTTTTTGAGACCCTCTCTCTTTGGTCATTAACATCCGGCAGTTATTCGGGGACTTTGGCTTTCATCAATGACAAGCTCATTCCCCTACCCCACTCACCCCCTTTCTAAGACCCTCTAATACTGCTGAGTGGCCAGAAATTACAGATGCAAGAAAAGCTGACAAATGACTGCCAGGCCCCTCCCCTCCCCCGCCCCCACCCCGTGCCTCGACAGTCAAAGCCCCTGCCGGAACGTGCTTGAAAGACAAAGACACAAAGATCCCATTTTCTCAGTGAAAATAGATTTCATGTGTAAAACACTAGTGAGAAAAATTGAAAGCTGACACATATGTGCAATTTCAGAGAGGCAGGGCTGAATATTTCAAGAAGATTGAAATTGCATTTGATTGCATCAAAGCCTAACAAATGTTGTTGAACCTAAAAGTCTTTTCAGTCTGTAAAAAAGACATTCAGTGGCAAGATATTTTATTTTCTTAAGCACATGGTTAGAGAGGAAAAGGAATCTTGGGCTCAGTAGAAAGATGTTGATTACATACTACTGTTGCATAAAGAATTAACACTTCTGGCTCACATCACAGGCTCTACAAAATAAGGGGGGGAAGAGTTTTTTTAATCCCTATTGAATCAAAGGGTTCGGTAAGATAATATTAAATCCTTATGAGTGTGTTTCATATAAAAAGAATCCTTTCCCAGGAGCCCCAGGGTATCATTACTGGAGAGGCAGCGAGTGGTTTATTAGAGATTCAGACCTCGGCATCTGAGCTTTGCCAAGCATGCAAGTTTTAGCTTGTGTGCCCAGGGCCTTGCCTTCTTCAGTCTCTTCTGGCTTCCAACAGTGAGGGCCATCTTGTCCACCTCCACACCATGCCTGCAGTGTGTAGAGCAAAGGCTAGGCCTGGGAGACAGAGATAGAGATCATCACTTATCAAGGAAGACTATGCTTTTCTTCCTGCCTACCTACCCACCCAGTCCATGCAATAGCACTGTGTTCCTAACAGGTGGACTCAAAACTTGCAAAGAAAAAACCTTGGCTTAATATGTTTTAGAAAGTGTTAGACCATTAAGAGGTTAAAATATAATTAATAGTAGCTGTCAAGGGTAATAGACCAAGAAATTGCACTGGGGATATTTTAATTAAAAAAAAAAAGTTTTACACCAAATTAAAAAAAAAATTGAGAACACATTTTCTACTCTCCCAACTTCTTCCAAGCTTCTGCAAATCTTAAATTTCTTTAGCTAACAGGAACATCAGAGAGAGTGAGAACATTACTTCATAAACTATCAGGAGATGACTGAAATAAAAATGAGAATATTAAGTAAACCCTATGGCCATTAAAATGCTTTACATAAACTCTTTATTTCTCCAGGAGTATTCATGTAAGGATACATTCTAGCTGCCACTTCTAGCCTCAGTAGGATGCAGTATAGCATTTAAGCAAAAAATTTGCAACATTAACTAATGAAACATGTTTTATTTGGGGTTTTAAGAACCTTCAAACTAAGTGCTCAAAGAATTCATCCGTTTGCTTGTTAAAAGAAGGCGCTGGCCAGGTTCTAGTCCCAGTTGCTCCTCTTCCAGTCCAGCTCTCTGCTGTGGCCCGGGAAGGCATAGGAGGATGGCCCAAGTGCTTGGGCACCTGCACCCGCATGGGGGACCAGAAGGAAGGACCTGGCTCCTGGCTTCGGATCAGCATAGTGCTGGTCGTAGCGGCCATTTGGGGAGTGAACCAACAGAAGGAAGACCTTTCTCTCTCTCTCTCTCTCTCACTAACTCTATCAAACAAAATAAGAAAGAAAGAGCGAAAGAAAGAGAGAAAGAAAGAAAGAGAGAGAAAGAAAGAAAGAAAGAGAGAAAGAGGGAGCAAGAGAGGAAGAAAGGGAGAAAGAGAGAAAGAGAGAAAGAGGGAGAGAAAGGAAGGAAGGAAGGAAGGAAGGAAGGAAGGAAGGAAGGAAGGAAGGAAAGAAAGGAGAGAGGGAGGGAGGGAGGGAGGGAGGGAGGAAGAAGGCACTGGTGTGTGAGTTTGGGAGCACACCTTTTCAACACTAGTCACTTGCCTCACTGTCCCTATCTGTAACTTGAAAAATTTTGCCAGTCGTAGGAAATGGGGCATCAATTTAGAGAGACAACACTAACTGCAAAATACCAGCAATGTAGGGTTAGGGGAATGGGTAGAAAGTTTCTGTTGTGTTTTAAAACTTTAAAGTTTAATCTGTCCAGCAGGTCAGTATCATTAATAAGGGTAGCTGTCTCTGATGAATTCAGGAAAAGAAATCAGCCCAGAGCTATGTGGACGGAACACCACCTGACAGTTGATTGTTATATTTGTTCAATTTTCAGAATGTCTCAACATTCTGTAACATTATATCTAATGCTCTGTGATATAACATTATCTTAAAATAGTAGTTGTAACATGTATTTATATTAACTCTCCTTCCTTTTGTTAGTCATTAAATGGATGTGTGCAGAACAGCTAAGTGAGCCAGGGTGAATCAGCATGGTGTGAAATTCCAGGCAGAAAATGCAGCATTGTTAGCCCCCGACACACACATTGGCTCACCCCCTGCCTCTGCCTCAGAAGATAGGAATTGAGGGGAATACGAAACATGAAGTGCAACACACTGATCCCAGTTTCAGCCAACAGGGTCATGCACGCCTCTTTACTTGTACTTCCTAATCAGTCCCTGGAGTTTCACACCAGGTGCCAATGAACATAGACTATCATGGAAGAAAATATATTGTAATATGAAAGGTATTCAAGAAAAATACTTCTGAAAGGAAAAAGTAATAGAAATACATTCCTGAAGAGAGAATGCATAGTGACTCACCTAAGCTCAACAAATCTATACATTTTAAACCTATATATATATATATATATATATATATACAAGAGAGATTGTATTTTTATACAAAATATACAATAAAACTATTTTTATAAAAAGTATTAGAATTCTCTAACTCTACATGAAAAAGAAAAAAATACAATTACTTGTCTTCATTTAAGCCTAATGGAAAGGGAAAAGCTACAGTCATCACATTAAATATTTTCTTACTTGAAAACTCAACTATTTTACTAGAATGAGATAAAAGCATCATAATCTATTAGATAAAATACTCCTCTTAAATAAGTTAGATTATTAAAAACAAAGCAAATATATTTAAGATGTTTGGGAATAAAATCCAAATTTTGTTAATAATTGCATTAATGTTATTTAATATTTATAAACATTTTTACAAATGGGATATGCACTCAAAGGGAAACCAGCCCGTCCAATTAATGGGTATACTGGAGGTATTTCAAACCTATTTAGTTTCTTTTTTCAGGATTTTTGTGTTGTTATTTTACAAAGTTTTGATTCGCAGGGGATAAAAACCTTGATTAATGTTTTCTGGGTCAAATCAATATCTAAAAAGTTAGAATGTGAAAGGCAAATCCCTACAGACTGCTAGACTGGAAACTACCCCCATAAGAGGATAAAAAATAAAGTTTAGCTTATTTTCTTAGCATAGACTGAGTTTCACGTAATATATGTTTTTGTTTTGCATAGGGATCTTGGCAAAATTGCCAACAGATCCATTAAGGCAGTTTGATCTACATCTTCGATGACAGTTCCATCAAAGTTGAGGAAACATGTCATGTCTTCAAGGAAGAATGAAGCTTGTTTGGTTATACCCTAAAATTAGGACATGACTAAGGTACGTCATTTCTTTGAGTTCCCTCAAAATGCTTTGCTCTTTTCATCACAGATAATTTCTTTTTCTTTTCAAATGTCTCTCTCTCTCTCTCTCTTTCTCTACCCCCCTTCTTTTTCTTCCTCTCATTAGCAGATGTCTTTTATAATTGATGCTGTTTGCTGTCCTTTCATCAAAGGCATGCCACATCATTTAGGCCAACCAGCAGACAGGGTACCTAAATACACATTAGAGGGGCCGGCAGCCAGGAGACGTTTTGACTGTCTCATCAGGCAGTTAGAATAAGCATTTTGGTGCCACTGAATGCAGTGCTGTATTCAAATAGTAGCTTTCATCTTCACTTTTCTAAATATAAAAGTCAACCTTGAAGCCCTTTGAAGGACCCAGCCAAACAACACGCATATAAAAGCAGATCAGTAAGGCTTGGGAAAACATCTTCATGTCAAATTTGTAGGATATCTTAGTTCGTTATTGTTGTTCTTTTCCAGAAAGCCCCACAGGTAAATGATGGCTCCAAGAAGACACATGACAGTGTCATTTAGGAGAATCACTATTGTGTGCGCTGGTTGCCATTTTATGTTCTTAGCAGGAGATATAGATATAGATATAGATATAGATATAGATATAGATATAGATATAGATATAGATATAAAACTAGTTATATATAACTAGTTATATAGTGAAATATATATATATATATATATATATATATTATGTTTCATGGTCCCTAAGTTTGGCTAAACATCATAAGATCTGAATTGTCTCCATTATTTTTACAACTTAAATAATAATATAGAAATATAGAGTACTTGTACTATATATATATATATATATATATATATATATATATATATATAGTTTCCA
Source organism: Lepus europaeus (assembly GCF_033115175.1). NCBI lineage: Eukaryota > Metazoa > Chordata > Mammalia > Lagomorpha > Leporidae > Lepus > Lepus europaeus. The sequence continues at coordinate 14,901,989 of NC_084840.1, read as the reverse complement.
GGAATGTCTACTTTTCTCTGTATGTAAAGCATATTTAAAGTGTCCCTCCAAAGCTATACTCGTTTTTTTTTTTAAAGAAAGAAAGCAAAAGAGAAAACAACACCAATAACAAAAGAAAACCTTTGTCAAGTGGTCAGACAGACTGGAACTAGAGGATTATAGGTAAGGGGGTAAAATGCAGGGTTGGAAGCTGTAATTTCTGGTTCTGTGGTGGCAACCAAATCAGCTGCTGGAAGGGAATACAAAGACCCGGCTCCTTGAGGCCAGAGGATGGGGACAGGACACTTGCAGTCTGGCAGGCAGGTCCCAGCATGCAAGCTGTGCTACGTGGTGGTGAATCCTGGTCAGATCCCTTCCCCCTTAGTTCTTGTCTCTGTCCTCCTGCCTGGGTCCCTTACTCTCCGTCTGAATTTATCTTGGTTGTTGCTGATTCCAGTTTACTTTTCTTCATTTTTCTTTTCCTATTTTCTCTCTTTTTTCTCTTTTTTTTCTCTCTCTTTCTTAATTTAATTTAATTTGATTTCTTTATTTTTTTCTCTCTTTCTTTTCATAATTTGGCCTTATCTTTATATTTTCATTGCACTCGACAGAATCATGAAGCTGGTAGAAAGCATGGAAACTGCCTATCTTACAACTCAATGTTGTATGATGCAGAGACTGAAGCCCAGAAAATAATCTGTTCTAAGTTATTCAGTGTGTTTATAAGTGCAATTGGCTTAATTATAGTTTTGCATATATTTACACAAAGAAAATATTTTCTCTAAAACTATTTCTGGGAAATGTTTGAGGAGAAAGTAATCATCAAAATATGTGCACAGTTAAATGTAGCTATCATTCAACATCAGCAAGAATATGTATTGAAATTGTGATGCCATTCGTAGAAAGAAACCTACTTTAATTGCTAATGTATCCTCTGACTTCTGTGTATGCATAAAGTAGGCAAGCAAACCCAAAGTCTGTGCAAAAATGAATATTATTTTTGTGTACACATACAATTTCCATTTGACTTCTTTTTATTATTCATTACTCACAGTTTTGTAGTCTTAACCACAACAAAGGGATTACTCAGAGGACAAAAAGGTAAGATATCTGACAAATTGTGTTGGAAATTTCAGAAGGTTTGTCTTCTCTATGTCTAGTATTATGTTTTTTAAAATTGTTTGGGAACAAATCTTGTGTCTCCTTTATGAGTCTTCCTTTAAGAATTGGCAGAAGAGCTATGGAAACAAAACCAGCTAGAGTTAGATCCTATGAGCAGGGGGAATTGATGACATTCTATAGAAAATATACCTTGTGTTTTCATACATAATAGACATAATATTTTAAGTGTATTAAAATATTAATAAGCATTTATACTAAACAAAACTTTTAAAGTTTTAATTCTGCCCCTCATCTGGTTTTGTAGTTTTTCTAGGAAAGGCAAGCAATTTAAAACAAAATCACTCTTATGCAAATATTTGAAATGTCACGCAAAAATTTTTGAGGCAATTTTACTGGAAATGAGTATTTGTGTAACTTAAACAAGTGGAGTGTCTTTCCTCCAAAAAGCTTGCCACACTGTCTGAATGTTAACAATGCAAGTTTTATATATACTTAGAAATCATAATTAGGGTAACTTCTTAGTTTGAAACAGATTTTGAGTCAAGTATTTAAAAGATGAACATTTTCATGAAATAGCAATCATAGATGGTTTCAGTAGTCAATACTGTCTACTACGTACTTAAACTGTGTGTTTCAGTATTAAAACACTGCCTCAGATAGAAATAATTATTTAATAAAAAAGAATTGAAGAATTGAACCAGAATTTTGTGGCAGTCTGCAGGTTTATGTTTCATGGTCCCTAAGTTTGGCTAAATATCATAAGATCTGAATTGTCTCCATTATTTTTACAACTTAAATAATAATATAGAAATATAGAGTACTTGTACTATATCCTCATGAATTCGGACTTACGGAAAATTGTTTCCCCTTACCCAGAATGGTGCCCAGAAATCAGCACAAATGAGAATGAGCATAATTATTTTTTCCTGGTACTTCTGGAAGACTAGTCTGTAAGAGCTGAGCTTGATATTTGTTGTCTGGTGCCATATGAAGCGATCCATGACCGATGGCAGAGCTTGTAGGTGTGTGTGGCGTTAATCGATGCCTCAACTCTGCAGAGATGATCAGGCTTCCTGCCAAATTGTATATCCTAGAAGCTTCAGGGACAGGAAGTGCAGTAGTGTCACCTGCTCATACTCTACAAATAGCACTACAGGATGGAACTCAGTGAAAATTCAAACCAGATTGGATAAAAATGCATCTGCTATTTTTATACTGCCAGATGAATTATAAATATATAGCAACATTTGTCCATTGTTAACTTTATGTTGCAAAGTTATACTAAATTTAAAATGGCTTCATCAGCTATGGAAGCCTCTAAACATCCTTTGGATAATAAAGAGAAAGCTATAGCATATATTGTAGAATTTATGGAAGGCAAGCTGAAAGACATTTATGAATCAAAAGTATAGTTTTATTTAGAAAGTGTGCTGTGCTTTTTTATTTTATCAACTATTTAATCATAAAGATGGTTTAGAATGAAATGAAGCATCAGTATAAAAACTTATGTGATTTCCTACTCATAGATCAACACCAATACATTTACATGTGTGTATGTCCCTTTTAGAAATAGCTATACTTATCAGAGGGCCTCAAAAAATTCATGGAAATGGCATGTTTTGAAAAAGCTATACATAGTTTTTAAAAATTTTTGCACCAAAATAAATTGATCCTTTTAAAAATGGTTTCATTATTTATTTGAAAGAGTTAGAGGGAGGGAGACTTAGAGAGAGAGAGAGACAGAGAGAGAGAGAGAGATTTTTCATCCACTGATTGACTCCCAAAATGGCCTCAACAGCCAGGATAGGACCAGGCCCAAGCCAGGAACTAGGAGCCTCCTCAGGGTCTCCCGCATGGGTGCAGGTGTCCAAGGCCTTGAGCCATCCTCCACTGCTTTGCCAGTTTCATTAGCAGGGAACTGGATTGGAAGTGAAGCAGTGGGGACTCAAACTGGCGCCCATATGGGATGCTGGCATCACAGGCAGAAGCTTTACCTGCTATGCCACAATGCCAGCCCATAAATCGATCTTTAAATTCCATTTCCCCATGAGGTTTTTTTTTTTAAATTCCCTCATATAGATAGTGAAGTGAATGCTTTTTCTTTTATAAAATGCAGTCTTCTTTCAAGTAAGCAATGCAATGACTTGCTTTATAGAAGAAACTTATTAATCAATAAAGATGAATAGTCACACAAGGCATTTGTTTATTGGTGGGGACTGAATGCTGATCTGTATAAGGAGCCATAATTTCTATTCAGAGAAGAGAAGCTCTCCCAGGAACTTTGTAGATTAGAGATTTTGTGAATCAGAAAAGGGAATTCGTTCGTGTCTGAAGACTATACAGCTATGACGGAAGCCTTTTATTTCCCAAGTGGTAACATGGAAATTAAAGTTACTATGGCAAATTTATGCTGATGAGAGAAAGTTTTGTTTTTTTTCTATGGGCCAGTGTTTCTCCACACTGGCTCCATGGGAGTTTTGAACCAGATTATCCTTTGTCGAAAGTAGTCTTCCTGCACATCGGAGAGTTGTCAGCGTCCTTGGCCTCTTCCCTCCAGGTGCCAGCTGCACACTTCTTCCCACGTGCTGCTATCCAGACATTGCCAAACATCACCGAGGGAATGAACTTCCCTCTGGTGGAGAGCCACCTGTCTAGGCAGCTTTGTGTTCTTTTAATTCTATGCAAAATGAGTTACACTGATTCTTTCATTAACTTTAGTAGAAACATCCCATATAGAACTTACATGTCCCAAGTGAAGAATAACTTCAGGACGCAAATGTTTCTGCCGAGTACAAAATATAGCTGATTTGCCCTTCATTCATTCTTCCAAACTCTTGAAGATCTCCTTCTCAAAGACCTTGTCCCAGGTCTTGAGCGGAGGCACTAAAACGTAAACATACCAATATTTCTTTTTTCATTTTCTTTTTAATATTTGAAATTTTAATAAGTTCTCTGGATCCCTAAAAGGTGAGAGAACAGGTTTGTCATTTTTCTATTTTTTTAAAGATTTATTTATTTACTTATTTATTTGAAAGTCAGAGTTATACAGAGAGAGGAGAGCAGAGAGAGAGAGAGGTCTTCCTTCTGCTGGTTCACTCCCCAATTGGCTGATCCGAAGCCAGGAGCCAGGAGCTTCTTCCAGGACTCCCACACAAATGCAGGGACCCAAGGCCTTGGGCCATCTTCTACTGCTTTCCCAGGCCATAGCAGAGAGCTGGGTTGGAAGTGGAGCAGCCAGGACTAGAACCGGTGCCCATATGGGGTGCCGGCACCTCAGGGCAGAGCATTAACCCACTGCACCACAGTGCCAGCCCTGAGGTTTGCCTTTTATTTAGACCCTGAATTGGACAGTACGAGTAGACACAGATGCAGTTTCTTTCAGGTATTAATTGTAATATCACTCAACAAATCACCAGGAGTTGTAGTGTTAACTTTAGACGTGAAACTGGGGAGGCTCTAAAGTTCCAACTTGTAGTAACTATGCAATTATTCACAGGAAAATGGTGTTCTGCTTGTAGTTTAAATGTTTTCTTCTTTGTGAAAGAACTGTAAGTAATGGTGCTTCCTTTCTATATGTTGCTTTTCATTTACATTGCAGTGAGATATTTCCCTGGTAATAAATACCGTGACAAGCAAGGGTACTAGTTGATATGAGCACTTACTGATGCAGGTGGATTTGATTATGTTCAGATTGCAAAGAAATTTTAGCTCCCTTTGGCAATGAACTGTGTCGTTATTTCTTGCAACAATTACTGAGGAAACTTTTAACTAATTCTGATTTTCTTTCTACTTATTTATCTGATATTTTTAAAAATTTATTTACTTATTTTATTTGAAAGGCAGAGTGACAGAAGGGGACCTCCGTATTACGTCTGCTGCTTCACTCTTCAAATGCTCACAGTGGGTCGGGCTGGGCTAGGCTGAAGCCAGGGGCCAGGAACTCAGTTTGGGTCTCTCATGTGGGTAGCAGGAACTTGAGAATTTGGGGCATCGTCTGCCCCCGAGGCACACTACCAGAAAACTGGATGAGAAATAGAAGTAGGACTCAATCCCAGGTACTCTGTTATGGGATGCTGGTGCCCCACAAGGCAGGTTAACTCCCTGTGCCACAATGCCTGGCCCAACTATCATGGAATGTATTTTGGTAGGGTGGGTGGGGTCAAAGTTTCCCAAATTTTAGCTGTATCAGAATTACTTGGATGACTTTATAAGGCAGATTGCTAGGATTCATGCCCAGTTTCTGACTCAATAGACGGAGCCTGGAAGCATGCATTTCTAGCAAGTTCTCGGGTGACCCCAGAGCACAGAGAGTCTTTGTTCTGCAGGCATGTTTAATTTCAAGTGTGCCTCCTTAGTCTGACTTGCTAACTTTCTCATGATTCAAAATGGCAGAGTATGTGCATATAAGCAAACAATTTGTATGAACTTGTGTCTACTCATTTACAGTAGACAAAGTCATCTTTACTAGAAGAAACTGGCTTATAAAAATGGTTGTTTTAGTGAAAGATAAAGAAATCGTAAAATAAAATAACAAAGCAGATAAAGTACTCCAAATAGAGATTTTGATTAGCTAAAAACTGTATTTTTAATGCCCACTATGATTAGGCTGGCAAACACTTTGCTCTCAATATTTTGTTCCTAATTTTGCTTAATCATACTTATTCCACCTGCCACAAAAAAATTCATTGTTCCCCCTCAGTGTTCATCTCCCTGATGTATACAACAACCCTTCTTGTCCTTCCTTTGGTATTCATATTTGATACCTTAAATCTGTTTCAAGGCCCTATGAATTCATTACTTTCATTTAAATTTTGGCAGATTCTTATTCAATTTAAGATATCATTAAACTACAGGATATCTGATATATTGAATAAATTATCTAGGCTCAAAAAAAAGCTGTTTCAAAGTTAGACAGGGCTACCTTGGATGGCCAAGGAAGCTGTGTGCCTCCATTGTATAGATGGTGCTGAGAATGCCACTCCCTGGAATCATATAGACACGTGTTCGTTAGGCAGACATATTAGACCAGGTTTAATACGACAGGTGTAAAGTTCAAGACCTAAGTCCCAAATTCTTTGGAATGGAAGACATGATATAAGAATTGCACGTGTGATTTACAGCTATTTAGCTGACTGTGACTAGCTCAGCATGAGCCAATAGTAATATGAGAATCCACAAAAGTTATGCAGAGCTTAGCGTTTTAGTAAAAGGATATGGGATCTGGTATGAAGGAGATGAAAACTCTCTGTCTTCAGGGCTGGTAGATCAGAAATAGCCACTTCTTATAACTCTCGCGGTATCTACTACACTGTGTTGTTTGAGGTAAAACCAAAGCAACAATTATCCTGTTCACTTGGAAAAAAAATTAAATTAATATCCACACTCAATGTGGTAAGTAATGGAGGCCCATAAAAAATCACAAGCTGTTGTCAAACTGAGTATTTTCAATTCCTTTCAATAATCCGTGAATGAATGTGTTTGGTTTTGACAGTGAAATATGCTAAAATAATGTAGTCTGAAATTTGCCTGTAGAAATACGGAACCTTGATTCTAGCTTTTTCTTGAAAGCTTCCCGAATAGCAGCGAAAGTTGAGAAAGAAATTATTCTAGGATGACAATTGGGAAAATCACCATCTTGTCATTTCACTTCAGTCACTAATATCCAAAAATAGCTTTAACCAGTGTTACAGATTCATTTCTATCTGTCCAAATATTTTATGTCCTCTCAATTCAGTAGGTAAACTGGTGTGCTGAAACATGTATAGCTGAACTTTATTAGTTGACTCTTGGCCTTTAAGATCAACTTTCCCTCATAATGCCTGTTGACACCTACAGATGTTTTGCAAACCCAATGATACAGCTTTCAGAGCACTTACTCTCTTTGTTTTCCAAACACTTTAATAATTCTGACACAAAATTTTCCAGACTAAAGAAATACACAGCCCACCACACTTCATCACAAAGACCTCCAGTTTATAATGTGCGTATCCAAAGCACTGACATTAATGCCGCTTCCAGGGTTTTCAATGGGGAGGGTGATCCGTGATAACAAAATTGTATCCCTTCCTTCCTGCAATTACCTCACTATCCTTACAGCCTTGACATCTGGAAACCCACTGCTACTGTAGCAGCTGTGACTGCTGTCCTAGAGCAGGAAGCTAACTGCACATTCCAAAGAGCCCCAATTGTTTTAATATTTTTCTGGCAGCTCAAACAGTTAGGACATTAGAGAACATATTGTTTTGTGCCAGCCATATTCTGGAACCATATACAGAGGTATAAAGTGTTACAGTTGGAACCACTCCTGGGTGTTGGATGTTGGCCTTCTCTTAATGATGTATGTAACTCTACATTGTGGACATATTCCAAATTTAGCCATTCTAAATATAATGTATGTTAGAGGAGGGACCTCATACTGCTCCTATCAAAGACTCTATGATTTATTGTATGACCCTGCTTCTGCCATCATTTACTCAAATGAACAACATGGGAGAAGACTTACCCTGTACATGCCCCTACTTAAATTGTTGGGAGGGAACTGAATAAGTCACTGTGCTCTAAATTTGTTCATATGATGCCCCAGATAACAGAGATTTTTAGATACTTATAAATTTGGAAGAAATCAAGAGAAGTACAGAATTATTAAGTTTTGGGCAAGCCCATTTGCAGTTTGGCTTCACTCAGTGTCTGAAACTATCATGTGTTTTTCAGCTAATAAAGTCTGTAAATTTTATATTCACATTGCTTTTATACATTAAAAATCAAAGGGAATGACTTCTGGATTGATTACTGTTCATTTATCTTTGAAAAGCTACAAATAATGATTATGTTCATTTTAAGAGCATTAGTGGTTTTTGTTCATCAAATTAAGAATGAAATGGATTTTGGTAATGCCCTATAATTACTTTGCTAATCAAAATGATTGCCAATGAGAAACTAAACTGTTTTGCTGCAGAATAGGTTGAGGATTGCTCTGATTCATAGAATAACATCACAAAAAATACAACTGTGTGTTTAGTTTACACATTCTATTTTTTATTTCTGTTTTGTCCTACATTTCCTCCAAAATATGACAGTGTTCTCCACTGTATATTCTTATTTACCCTAATTCCAATTTAATTTAATATTTTTTCTTTAGATTACAATTTCTTTATTTTGTTCTCTCTTTACTTTCTGTCTCATGATTTAGTAGTTGATTTTAAGTGATTTAAAAGGACATATGCCCTTTTTCATGGACTATAATCTCTGATATTCTCTTCTGGTTATAAATTGTTTGGTCCTACAGCTGAAATATATTTGGTATGCTACTGATTCTGTGTGTGCTTAAGCATTTTGTGAGTTTTATACAACCAGAAGACTTGTGCATTCTCCTATTATTTTAATACCCCAATGCATACTGAAGATTTAAACACTTGTAACCATAAAATAAATACTTATTTAGACAGGAAATCTTGCTAGACAATCTGCCTTGGGTTTAAATTTGTAACCATTATAAATTATGGATTCCAAAAAGATGCTGGTATGAGTTTTGTTTAAAGCCATTTCAAAATCATGCACTAAATGCACAGTGCTTTCTCCAGGATTGCCTTTTGTTGCTGTTCATGCTGCTTGCCTGTTTTATCTTGAACCATAATTCACTTTTCATCAGCATGTGATGAGACAGATGATATTCTGGATTAGTCTGGGGTTACTCTTGATCATTCATAAACAGATAAATTATTTTCAGAATCAATAAAGCAGAATTGATTACATAGCAATGGTGTTTTTACACAATATACTTCTCATTGCCAAAGGATCCACTCCCAAACCAGAGTCATGGCCACACCGTTCTGTGGTCAGGACTTCCATTGGCACTGGGGAAATACAAGTATGTCTGGGCCAAGACTCCCATGGGGGTGACCCCCTGGGATCTTTACTCATAAGACAAATATCATCACAACTGGGTGACAACAAACATGAGGTCTAACCCTTTCAACCAAACCATCTCAATTGGTCTCCAGTTTGACTGGTAGGGAAAAAAGCCTCTGTTCTGTTGAATACAAATCACTTCCAAATATTTAGACACACAAGGTCAATGAAGAGTTCAAGTACTTTAGTTTTGATTTTGTTTTCTTGCTGATGGGTGATTTGAACAAATGCCCAATGTGTTTGAATTATTTTGCTTTAAGCATAATTTATGCCAGACATGGTGCTTTTTAACCCTTTTCTTGCCTTTTCTGATAGTTTTAAAGGACTTCTAACTTTCCAAAGATCTTGGGGTCAGAAAGTTGACTCTGAAAATTTTGTTACATCATGGTATGATAAAATATATCAATACAGAGAAAAATAAAAGAAATAGATGATTTGTGTATACAGCATCTTGCCTTCAAACTATTCACACTAACTTTACCGAAGTTTATTATCAAGGTTTTTCCACCTGAAACCATAAATTTTTACAGGATAAAATGTTATTTGGGTCATTCAACATCATCCCCAAATTTTCACCCAAAAAGCAACTTAAGTGTAATGAGATAACTTTTCACATGGCACATGACATATTATAGACATCATGAATCTAAAATGAAAACCTCTGACATCATACTTCCCTTTCAAAAACATAATCTGTGTACCTAAAATTATCTAATGCCAAAATGCTGTTAACATTTCACAAATTGTTAAAAAAATTTATAGATTTGATCCGGAGAGCATTCAGTGTGGCTTTGCAAATGCTGTAGTATAACTTAGATCATAGACTTTTAGCTTCTGCATTTCCTCACATGGATCAAACATATGCGTCTGTGTTATGCTTGGTCTTATAAGAAAAAAAGTATATTCTCTGTTGTTTAAAAAAAAGGCATAAAAGAGAGAAGAAAACTACAGCCAAGTGCCACTAGTCTGTCCATGTCAAGACATTTGAAGTTAGAGTCCAGTTACTTTCAGCCCAGATGCATGTATTTTGGGCACATTTTTGGAGCACTACATAATCATAATGTAACCTAAAATAACAATGGAAGAAAACCAAGCTCCAATTGATAGAACGTACTTTACTTTTTATGTGGTGCTAACAAAATAACTTAGATGGAAAATGAAATCTGTCTTCATTTAAGACAGAAGCACAAAGACTTCCTTCTGGACAGCAGACTTTGGCATTGCAAGATCAAAGGAACAACTTTATCTGCACTGTGACTACAGACCAAAAGATTTTACAGTGTCCCTGTCTCCATGCGAGAGCTTATGTGTCTCAAATGGCATTTAAATTATAGCCCTCTGTAGCCAGGCAGTCAAAACACGTGTCCTCTGAAGGGGCACCGTATTATAATCTGTCAGGATGTCCCACTTAAAAGCTCTTCTATACTGTACTTGCCCTCATTTTTCTCTCTTGCTAGAAAATCTGAGCAAATTGTCTTCTCAAATAGAGTTATGAGTCGACCTAATCAAGATGGACAAAGGGCACTCTTTACATTACTTTAACTTAATGGATTTAAAAACATTTATACATATTTTCCCTTCCTTTCTTTTTTCTGGAATACACCCCTCCACACACATTTTATTATTTTAGACTCTTTGTTTTCCATGTGGTATACAACATATACAACATAGACACATATTACATGAAAATTAAGAAATTGTGTCCATTAGAAGATTGTAGGTACTTTTTCTCAAAACAAAGCATTTTATGTTAAGCTGATCATATTAGAGTGACTGTTCTGTATCGAGGAAGGGAACTGTTCACTGAATTCTGGTGTAACACTCAGTACAGGTGGCATGTTTCAGATGTCATTAAAGACCTGTCTTAATTGAAATATATACTTTAAACATAACGTTTATTATAGTAACAACAGCACAGACTTCCTGAAAAGTAGGATTACATTCAGAATATGCTTGCACGTATAAAAATGTTACATTTTCTGTAGCATTGAACTTTTTTCTAAGATGGATATAAGTGGTATAGGTAATCAATTCAGTATTAGATAGATAGATAGATAGATAGATAGATATGATGAAGAATTGTAGGTTCTTAAAAGAACAAAACCAATTTTTTCCTAGGCTACACTGGTAACAAATGAAACAAACACAAACTTTGTTTCCATGCTTTGGGCTTCACACATTTTCAAGAGTATATTTACATAATTAGAAAAAAAGGATTTTAAAATCGCATATTCATTTTAAGATTGAGATGCAAGGTGCTTCTTGAAGAGTAATTTTAACCCACTCATTTTTTTTTAAATTAAGGTGGTATGAATTTAGGTGAGCTTCAACTGAGAATATCTATACCAGAATATGTGTATCTCTTTTGAAAAGCTGTCAGTCACAACGGACTTGATTCTTAAGTGTCCATACTATTTTCACAAATTCTTATTCCTATTATTTTTGTGTGGAAAACACCAACTTTAGAGTAGAAGCAATGGGAACTTCTGGGCGCTTAATAAGTTGGAAGAGTAAAGTCTTTTTCTCAACCTGGAAATGCCACAGTCCTTTCAATATATTTTATTTACCTGACAAACCAGGTAAGGAAAGTATAGGCTCTTTATTGAGAATGGGACCAACTTAATACTCATGTATCACTTTCTCAATGAATCAGGATTGGATGTCTTCACACCTGGTAGACATTTGACCAAAAATCATGACATATTTTATTGTCAGAATTTGAGGTAGCTAAATGGGGCTATATAATGGAATGCTTTGATTAATTTTTTTTTCTTTTATTGAGAGCAAAGAAAAGAAGAATGAAGATTTTTTCAGGGATAACAGAATAGAGTAGAAAGAAACATTCTTGATGTGTGGGAAACAGTCTATTTTATATCTCCATTCTCCTCTATCTGCCAAGCCCAGGATATATCCTAGAATTATTTGGGGTGGGGGGCTATTGTTTGAAAAATGTAAAAGATTATAAGCAAAATAACAAACATCTGTAAATCTGTTACCCACTTAAAGAACTAGGGCAGCAACAGAAATGATGAAGCCAGCTTTGTGCAACTCCCGTCTCCCTCACTTGCACAGAAGTTACTATTATCAGGGCCTCTCCATACAGTTGTATACAGTGTGTGCATAATAGATTTAAGAGATGTTTACCTCTACACACAGGCCTGATGCTAATCATGCCCCTTGAAGGGTATCGTGCTCACCTACACAGATTTTGACAGTGGCTCTGCCAGTTTTCTGAGCTTTGGGATGGTCTGTGTGTCTGTGGGTCTGTGTGTGTGCGCGCTATATATGATAGTTTTGCTTATTTTGAGCTTTAGCTAAATTATAATCTCTTGAATACAGTAATAATAGAATCAGCTTTTCTGAAGTTATATTTCTAAGAATGATGTACAGTGCTGCTTATAATTACACACATATGCTTATTTACTTCACTTCTATAGAGTGTCCCACTACATATTCTCAACTGATTTATTTGTTCTCTTGTTTGATGTGTGAGTGAGTTGTAATCTGCTCTGCAGGCGTACAGTTGCTGTCATAACTATTGTTATTTAAAATCTTTATTTATTTGAGAGGCAGAGACACAGAGTCATGATCCACTAGTTTAATCTCCAAATGCCCAAAATGGCTGGGGTTGTACCAGAGCCAAAGCAGGAAGCCAGTAACACAACAAGTGCGGGTGTGTGGCAAGAACCCAGCTCCTTGAGCCATCACCAGCAATTTCGAAGGTTTGCAGTAGCAGGAAGCTAGAGTCAGGAATTAGCACTAGGAATTAACCCAGGCACCCCCATGTGGTTTGCAGAAGTCAATGCTAGCTCTTGGGTTGCAGATGTGTCATGGCGCACCTGGACAAGAAATGTACATATGTGAAAAGTGAAACTTAAAACTCTAGCAAGTGCATATAAAGATTATGATATGAAGCTAGAAAGACTTTTCTTTAGAAAACCTAAAAAGTCTCTCACTTTCAGCATTTGTACAAGTGCTGACTGTGGATAGGTATCAATTCCAATTTAAGTAGCTACATGAGTGGTTTTATAACATACCTACCTGCCTTACTAAATCAATCATTCTATCCAAATCCACTATCTAGCACAGGAGATAAAGCCAGAAACATCTTGGTTGTCTTGATATGGATTAAATATTTTTATTTTAAACTTGGGAAGTGGGAATTAAGGTTAGAGGATACAGCCAAAGCAAATGGGGTTAATTTTACTGCTTCCTCACACACCTTCAAATTATTTATGAAAACACTGAATATGAGCACCAACAACTAAGATTATAATTATAATCCTAAATAAAAGGAAGCAGAGACATATACAGAAGATTTTTAGATAGGATGTTTTTGTTGTGGATAAAATGTTCTTGACACAAAATTGATGCTTCCAGTGTAATGGACACTATGAGAAATAGTGACTTGATCAGCTATGGTGCTGACTGTTGATGTACAATGTAACACTTTATCTATTTTAGTATTTTTTTTGTAAACTTTGTAATTAACACACAATTATTCTGAGGTGTCTAAATCTTAACTGAAAAGTGATCCTGGTTAAATATAAGAATGAGAAAAGGAGAGGGAGGAGATGTATAATAGGGGACATGCTCAATTGGATTTGCCCCAAATGATGAAGTTAGAAAAGTCCCAGGGGATTCTGATACAATCCCATCACGGTGGCATGTACCAATGCCATCTCACCAGCCCAGGTGATCAATTTCAGTTCACAACTGATCACACTGATAGGCCTAAGAGGCAAAGGAATCACACAAACAAGATTAATGTCTGCTAATACTAACTGATAAAAAAAAAAGGGGGGGGGGGAGAGAAGGATCCAACATGGGAAGCAGGATACACAGCAGACTCATAGAATGTCAGATGTAATAAATAGCACTCTGGCCTCAGAATCAGCCCTTAAGGCATTCGGATCTGGCTCAAGAGCCTATGAGAGTATTTTAGGCATGGAAAGCCAAGACACGCTGGGGGGAAAAAAAAAAAAAAGATGAAGAAGAAGACCTAAATGAAGGATCTCAGCGAGTGTGATCCCAGTGGAAAGAACGGGGCCTTCAAAGTAGGAGGGGACTTTCTCTGAAGGGAGGAGAGAACTTCCACTTTGACTATGGCCTTGTCGGAATAGGATCGAAATCGGCGAACCCTAAAGGCTTCCATAGCCTCGGCAGCTCATGGCTAGAGCCTAGGGAGATTACTGATGCCATAAACAAGAGTGTTAAATTGTTAAATCAACATCAGGAGTCACTGTGTACTTGCGTCCCATGTGGGATCTGTCCTTAATAGGTTGTCAAAGGTGAAGTAATGATATAGCTAGTACTGAAACAGTATTTTTACACTTTGTGGTTATGTGTGGGTGCAAACTGATGAAAGCTTTGCTTAGTATATACTGAAGTGATCTTCTGTATATAAAGATAATTGAAAATGAAAAAAAAAAAAAACCTTGGTTTTAAATTGGAAATTACATAGAAAAATAATCAATCTTTTTTAAAAAAAATATCTTGCAGAATCTCGGTCATTAATGTGATGTACACTGTTATTTAATGCTATAACTAGTACTCAACAGTATTTTTTCACTTTGTGTTGCTATGGGAGGACAAACTGTTGAAATCTATATATATATACTAAACTGATTTTCTATATATAAAGAGAATTGAAAATGAATCTTGATGGGAATGGAAGGGGAGAGCGAGTGGGAGGGGGGAGGGCTGCGGGTGGGGGGGAAGTTATGGGGGGGAAGCCTTTGTAATCCATGAGCTGTACTTTGGAAATTTATATTCACTAAATAAAAAAATAAAATAAAATAAAATAAAAAATGATGCTTCCATAGCCTCGGCAACTCATGACTAGAGCCTAGGGAGATTACTGACACCATAAACAAGAGTGTTAAATTGTTAAATCAACATCAAGAGTCACTGTGTACTTACGTCCCATGTGGGATCTGTCCTTAATGGGTTGGCCAATGTGAAGTAATGATATAGCTAGTACTGAAACAGTATTTTTACACTTTGTGTTTCTGTGTGGGTGCAAACTGATGAAATCTTTACTTAGTATATACTGAATTGATCTTCTGTATATAAAGATAATTGAAAATGAAAAAAAAATAACCTTGGTGTTAAATTGGAAATTACACAGAAAATTAATCAATCTTTTAAAAAAAATATCATGCAGGATCTCTGTCATTAATGTGATGTACACTGTTATTTAATGCTATAACTAGTACTCCAACAGTATTTTTTCACTTTGTGTTGCTATGTGAGGGCAAACTGTTGAAATCTTTATATATACTAAACTGATTTTCTGTATATAAAGAGAATTGAAAATGAATCTTGATGTGAATGGAAGGGGAGAGCGAGTGGGAAAGGGGAGGGTTGCGGGTGGGAGGGAAGTTATGGAAGTTATGGGGGGGGGAAGCCATTGTAATCCATAAGCTGTACTTTGTAAATTTATATTCATTAAATAAAATAATAATAATAATAATAAAAGAAACAGAAAACTGTGACCATAATAAAAAGAAAAAAGTGTTCAGTTCAGGAC
This sequence comes from Lepus europaeus, assembly GCF_033115175.1. NCBI lineage: Eukaryota > Metazoa > Chordata > Mammalia > Lagomorpha > Leporidae > Lepus > Lepus europaeus. Next base: position 14,886,448 of record NC_084840.1, on the reverse strand, counting down.
TGTTGGGTACATTTGCTGACTTATGCAACCACCATTGCCAACTATCTCCAGAGATTTTTCATCTTCCTAAACTGAAACTTCTCACCCATTACATAACTACTCCCATCACCCCTCTCTCCATCCCCTCCCAACTTCCGTTCTATTTCTTTGTCTATGAACTGGACTATTCTAGTTACCTCGTATCAGTGAAATCATACTATATTTGTCCTTTTGTGATTGGCTTATTTCATTTAGTGCAATGTCTTCAAGGTTCATCCATATTATAGTAGCATAACTCCCCTTTATAAGTGTAAGTAACCTTCCATTGTGCATATATACCATGTCTTATCCATTCATCCTTGTATAGCCAGAGGGCCCCAGGTTGCTTCTATCTATTGGTGACTCTAAATAATGTTGCTGTGAACACAGGTGTGCAAAGATATCTTGAATTTCACTTTCAACTCTTTCTAGGCATGAAGATTCTTAAGAATTCCTGTAAGTTGATATCCTGGCCAGCTGCCACATTAGGTGTTAAATAAAATCTTTTCTTCCAAACTTTAGACACACTTTTTGCATTTTTTTCTAATAGTCTTCTGATGCTAAAATGTATTTATCCCTTCAAGAAACAAAAATTAAAATTGATATAATATTCAAGTTGCTCTACTTCAGTATCATAAACATTTAAGAATTTTAGCAGCCATTGGGGGAGTGAACCAACGGAAGGAAGACCTTTCTCTCCATCTCTCTCACTGTCTATAACTCTCTCTCTGTCTCTCTCTCTCAATGTCTAACTCTGCCTGGCAAAAAATTTTAAAAAAGAATTTTATCTATAGACATGAAGTACAAATTTGGAGAGAATATTTTATAGACAATTTTTCCATGCCACTCCATTAACAATAGATTAAATTTCCATGTAATACTCATCTGAAAACACTTTATTAATATTTGACAAAAATAATAATGTGATGATTCATCGACAGATGATAGATAGATAGGGAGTCAATCTGGCTCAACTCTTTGTTTTCCATTTTATAGGTGGTGAAACTAACATGTTGAGAAGTTCAGTGTAATGAATCCTTCAATATGAAGCAGGAAAGTCAAAATTCAATATCGGATCTTCATGATATTGAAATAAATTTTATCCAGTGTAGATTTTAACCTCTTTTAGCTGATTCTTGCCAAAACACCATGAAGTAGATTGGAGTGTTCATTTTTCTTTTGAAGAATAGATATCTGAAAGGTAAAATTATCTTGTAGGACTTCATAGCTAATAATGTGGTCTAGTAAAAACTCAGGCCTTCCAGTTGTTCATTTATATTTTTCCCATAAACTATACTATCCAACTATTGTTGGAGTCAATATATCATATTTTTCCCCACATGATAAGTCAAAACTATATACATTGAAAATATTTTTATACAATTAGGAAAAGTATGTGACTTACTCAGTGTCATGTTTGTTAGGAAAATCAGTTACATTTTAGATTTGTTGGATTTAAGAAAAATTGTCTCTTTTTGAGAAGTAGAGAGAGAGAGTTAGAGAGAGAGAGACTTCTGTCCACTGGTTCACTTCCCAGATAACCACAACAGCTAATGCTATGTCAGGCCAAAGCCAGGAGTTTCTTCCGAGTCTTCCATGTGAGTGCAGGGACCCAAGCATTTGGGCCATCTTCTGCTTTCCCAGGCATATTAGTAGGAAGCTGGATTGGAAGTGGAGCAACTGGGACTCAAACCAGTGCCCATATGGGACGCTGGCATCAAAGGTGGGGCTTTATCTGCTACACCACACCACAGAGCAGCCCTGTCCTCACCCACCACCAAAAAATAGAAAAGTCCTCAATTATCTGTACTTTAATCTCATTGCTTTCAAGAATTATTGCAGGAAAGATAAGATTAGTGCTTTTGTTGTATTGAAAAGTACTTTTACTCTTAGACACACATCCTACTTGTCCTGACTGGTGTAATAGGAGTTGCTTAGGTGCTCCAGGTCAGCATCCCGCTGGGGTTGCCACCAAAGCTCCTCGTTGTAAATAACTCTAGACAACAACATGCTTCTGTGTCTTCCAAAGTGCTAGTTTTTCATCCACAGAAAAGTTCAGTAATTGTCACCAGAACTGGTTGTACTTGAACTGCTTCTGGATTTTCATGAATAGAAATATCATTTCTACATTAACACATAGGGAGAAACCCCCAAAAAGGAACCACTCTTCTCATCTTCATTAATCTGGTTTCATGTCACAGAGCCACACTGTCATTCACCGTCATATACAACTGTCATGAATTTACCGTTCTCGTTATGTGGCCAGAATTTCAATCCCTAGCACTTCATCATCTTCGCCCCTCTTATCACAATCTTCCAAACAGAAGAACGGCACAGTGCGTTTGAAAGAAAGGCACAGAATATCTGAAGCAATTTTTAAAATTCAAAATTTATATGATAAATAATTCATAAAATATGAATGAATGAAGCTCTTTAAAAAATCCCTTGCCTATATCCCTGTCAATTTCCATTAAGAAGACAGATATGACATCTCATTATTACATGTATGTCTGTTACCTTCTATTACTGCTGGGCTTCGTTTCCATCTAGAAAGATCTGTGAGTTAATGTAAACCCCATCAGTGATGCCTGTGCTGTAACGAGCCCTCAACAGTGTATGTAGAGTTCCTGGCTCCTACAGCACCAAATATTGGGTTAACTCTGCTTTTACCCAGTTAGTTTCACCTCCTCCACTTTTGCTATCATTAACATAGATGAGAACTTAATGATTACCTAAGGCTAAAATAAAGAACAAATATTTTGTTGGTAAAAGATAGTTGGAGGCCACCACAGCAGATTAAGCAGCTGTCTGCAGTGCCTGTATCCCATATGGGCAACTGTTCGAGTCCTGGCTGCCCCACTTCCAATCCAGCTCCCTGCTAATGCACCTGGGAAAGCAGTGGAGGATGGCCCAAGTCCACACGAGAGACCCAGAGTACACTCCTGGCTTCTGGCTTCAGCCTGGCTCAGTGCTGACCATTGCAGCCATTTGGGGAGTGAACCAACAGATGGAAGCTCTCTGTCTGTCTCTCCAAAAAAAAAAAAAAAAAAAAAAAAAAAAAAAAAAAAAAGGTAATTGGTAATAATGTTAATATATTTCTTGCAATAGCAAAGCAGAGTTCACTAGCAAAAAAATAGATACATAGCTTTGGTTATTATTGATATGAATACTAATTTGGAAATACAAACCTTCTAATTATTAGTATGACAGTTTTATTTATAAAGGAGAATGGTTGTTTTCATGTTTTCCTCACATAAGTGAACAATTTTTTGTTCTTATTCATCATGGATCAACTAATTGTATAGATATTTTTCTACACAAATTAGGGTTATTTCTCATACACAACTTTCCAAAAAGCTTGCTATTGGCCACTGATATATTCATTTGTTTTGGAAAAGCTACATTCTGACTCAGGCAGGCACTGTTCCAGGAAATTTGTTTCGGGTTGGGAGGGTGGTCTTTTACAATGGCATTCTCCCTCTGTCCTGTACAAACACATGCCAAAAGGCAGGTCCAGAATGTTTTTCAAATCTTGAAAATTTTGAAGGTCCCAAAGACATATATTCTAAAATATTAGCTGGACAGATGAGGAAAGGAACAGAACAAAGATGATGAAATAATGGAAGATTTTGCAGTTCTCATTGCAAGAAATAGGAAGGCTTGTTGGGAAGGAGAAAATAAAGCTTATAATTGACCTATGAATTCATACCTAAGGAAATTCACTATGGTAAACAAGTCCATGGTAGCATTTTATTAATTTTTTTAAAATTTATTTTTATCTAAAAGCCAGGGTGAGAAGAAGGGAGAGAGAGAGAGAGAGAGATTAATATTCCATCCACTGGTTCACTCCCCAAGTGTCTGCAACAGCCAAAGCTGAGGCTTCCTAAAGCCAGGAGCCATAAAGTCTGTCTCCCTCATGGCTGGCAGAGACCAAGTATTTGAGCCATCACCTGTTGCCTCCCAGAATTCATGTTAGTAGGAAGCTGGATCAGTGGCAGCAGAGGCAGACTTCAAGTCAGATACTCAGCTTTGGGATGCAGGTGCCCCAAATGGTACCTTAACCACTTCATCATAACTCTTTCCCTACTTATATATAGACATATGTAATATACATTTACATTATATTAAAATTATTCTCTTGCTTTTTAGAAACAGTATAATCCATTTTTGAATTTCACTTTTGAATACAGTACATGGTAGATACTATATTCATTTCTAGAATTAGATCATTCTTCATTATGGTGGTAACTTGATTTGGGTTAATTTGCTTAAATTAAAAAACTAAATTTATTACTATGAATTAACTTAAAACTTTAGATTTGAAATGGCTGAAGTTTTCTAATTTGATCGAAGTCTAGTTGCATCAATAATTTCTATGATATATCTTTTCCTTTCTTAACTGCTAAGAAAGTGATCTCTGCTAAATTTTCACTTCATTTTACAATCTACTAGCTAGAAGTTATATATTGATTTATTTTAGATGTAGTAATGTGCTACTGACCATATGATTCACATGCAACTCTGAGGGAAAAACACAATCTCCAGTTGAAAAGAGCACTCATGGGGCCCAACATGTGAGTCATCAGGAGACGCAATAGTGTGCAATGGCTGGTGAATCATGGTCTCTCCAGGAAGCTTCTTGGGATTTTCACACAGGTGGCTGCTGCAGAAACACAAGTAAGAATGAGAAGGGGGAAATGAGAAAAGGAAGGGAGGAAAAAATAAGTGTATGTGCAGGGGGACTTCCTATAAACATATTTTTAAAAAATTTCTCTGCCCCCCTTCCTCCCTCTCTCCCTCCCTCCCTTCCTTCCTTCCATCCTCCCCTCCTCCCTTCCTTCCTTCCTTCCCAAGGCAGAATGACAAAGACAATAAAAGAGAGGGAAGTATCTTTTCATCTACTGGTTCACTCCCCAAATGACTACCAGGGCTGGGGCTGAGCCAGACTGAAGTCAGGAGCTAGGAGCTCCATCTGGTCTCCCATTTGGGTGGCAGCAACTCAACTAATGGAGCCATCTTCTGCTGCTTTCCCAAGTATGTTAGCAGGGAGCTGGATTGGAAGCTGAGTAGCCAGAACTGGAACCAGCACTCCAGTATGGGGTGCAGGCATCCCAAGAGGCAGCTTAACCCACTGCATCACAATGCTCACACTAGTGTTAAGTGTTTTATTGTTCCTGAATTTCTTGACCATTGAACTGATGAAGGAATAAATGAATTTAAATTAATTCTAAGATACTTTTATGATATTTATATTCCATGTACATATAGCCTTTTGAAAATTATAAAATTGAGCACCTTAAACATACCTCTTTTAAAAATTCCTATAGCTGACACACTGACAGATAATACAAGGAGTAAGGTTCTGTTGTTTGTTTAAGGCTGTCTTCAAGTCTATGAGAAGCTACATATGAGAACAGGAGGGAGGGAGGGAGGGAAGGAAGGAGGTCTTCAAAGTTATTTTTCCATCTTTGTAATTAATTTGAACAACTTTTTAAAGCATTGTCTTTTTCTTCTCCACCACATTTTTTTAACAGTTCAGACCAAAACAGGCAAGTGTTTTAGAAAAGGAATCGTGATTTTTCGTTGTTGTCCATACTGTTGATGCATCACTGGCCACCAGTAACTTTATGTAGAAACTGGGCAGACATTGCTACCCACAGATCTGCTACTCAACCTCCTGCCTAAAATGGTGTTGAAAACCCTCCGTAGTCTGAATCCAGATAATTAGCCACGTGAAGCATCCTCCTTGTATTGCAGCCACCTCAGTCCCACAGTTCTCTGCTGCTGCCCAAGTACGCGAACAGTTAGAACAGCCCCCTTCTCTCACACCCTCTACTCCTAGGCACGCCTTCGCTTGGCTTCATCGAGAGTTCCTACCTGGCTGTTTGGTGGATAGGAATTGTTCAAATGTCTGTAAAGTAATTTTAGGGACTTAATATTTGTACAAAAGGCCAGAAAGAACAGAAAAACATGTAGGGATTATCTAGCCCATCCTCTTCTTTTTGCAGCTAAGGACACTGAGGCACAGAGAAAGGATCCTGCCCAAAGTCACAGAGAAATAACTGATGCCCGAGGGGAGCTGTCCAAACCCTGCCCATGTCACTGTGGTGATCACATTGGGCTTTGATTTGGACCGTTCTGGTTTTAGCCTTGGGAGATGTGTTAACTTGTCTGAATCTAAGTTTAAAATTGGGAATAAAAATAGATAATCCAGAATAGTTCCTTTCTTTTCTTCTTTCCGTGATGTTTTCCGATGCCCAGTTAGTTCACTTACTGAGTCGAGTCGAGACACCAATGTTCACATTTCCAGACATCAGCGAGAGCTATAATAGCAACAGCAAATCATGCTTAGAATTCAGACTAAGGGGTTTGTTGTTTTTGTTTTTTGGGATTTTCTGCTGTGACTGATTTTGTTTTGCTTTGGGTTCAATGCTTAAGGCCACCATTCACTACCTGGGTAGTTTAGGCAAGTGATTTCACAGCCATGCCTCAATTTCCTTGTTTGCAAACAGATCGACTAAATCAATGTACTTAATGCATTCAGAGACACTGAGTCAGAGGTTTCTGTTCTGGATTGTAGGGATTTAGAAATGAACCACACAACATCTCTACTCTAAGGCAGCTTGTGGTCTGGCTGTAGGGGGCAGATAATGAACTGGCCTACCAGGGAGTTCCCCTATAGCCCTTAATGCCTGCCCTGTCTTCCTCCTGAAATTTTCTCCCCACTGATGACCAAAGGGTTGGATCCCAAGCATCCTCAAATTCTTACTTAAAAGTCACCTTCGCTGTCCACCTATCTTAAATTGCACTCCCAGCCTTTTCACTCTTCATATTGTATTTTTTACCCTATATTTTTATTTAGAAGATTTATTTATTTATTTTAAAGGGAAAGGGAGAGAGAGAGAGAGAGCGATCGAGCAAGTGATCTTTCATCTGCTGCTTCACTACCCAAACACCTGCAATAGCCAGGCTAGACCAGGTTAAAGGCAGGAGCCAGAAACTCTGTTCAGGTCACCCACGTGGATGGCAGGGGTCCAAGCACTTGAGCTGTCATCACTGCTTTCCCAGGAGCATCATCAGGAAGTGGGATTGGAAGCAGAGCAGCCTTGACAGAGACGCACGTGCAGCTCTGGGATGCTGGTGTCCAAAGCACTGGCTTAACCTGGTGTGGTACAATGTGGGCCCTGCTCCATGTTTATTTCCTGTTATATACTAGGTGTTCGTTGCCTACTTACTGAACAACTGTATTCACACTTAGTATAATGTCCTGTGGTGATAATAGTAATTCAGCCAAATGAAAGACAGTAAGTAGATTGAGAAAGTGGCTAGGGCACTGTTTTCAATCGGATGGTAAGGGAAGGCAACTCTAAGTAGCTAACTTTCCACTGGAGATGTGAATGAAATAAGGACAATAGCCATGGGGCTAATAAACAGGCAAGCATCCTAAACAAAGGAAAAAACAGGTACTAAGGCCCTGTGGCTAACCATGTTAAGCATGCTCTGTTAATGGCAAAGAAGCATTTGGGACTGGAACAGAGAGAGTGAGGGAGGAGACAAATTAGAGAAATTGTTTCAACCCCTCCTGCAAGCCCTCATGCAGGCTGCAGATTTTATGATAAGACAACGTCCCAAATGGAATTGAGAAGAGGTACTGTTAGGGACCATTTCACGGAACGCTGGGTACAGCATTCGATGCAGGCTACTATTCCACACCACAGACTGTTTCACATTTATAAGTTACATGTGAAAGCCATGAGAAGAGAAATGGACACTCAGTTTTCTTCCCTAGCTATGTGCTTTATGACGTCAACAAGAAAACACACAGAAAGCAATTTAACACAGAGACATGTGAAAAGTTTTATTTAAGAAAGTAAAGATGAAAAGAAACAAAGCAAAGAAAGAAAGAAAGAAAGAAAGAAAGAAAGAAAGAAAGAAAGAAAGAAAGAAAAGATGAATAAACAGGCAGATAATAAGCTTGGTGTTAAAAAGCACACATTGGGGCACACACCTGGTCAGCAGTTAAGACCCTGGCTGGGAAGCCAACATCCACTATCTGAGTGCCCAGCTATGCTGTCACTTCCTGCTACTACACACCCAGGGAGGCAGCAGTGATGATGGATCAGAGAGTTGCATCCTTGAGGATGGAGTTCCTGGATCTCAGGCATTTGCAGGATAGACTAGTGGATGGGAGCGCGCGCTCTCTCTCTCTTTCTCTCTCTCTCTCTCCATCTGTTTCTCTGTCTGCTTCTTTGAGAAGAAGCACATCCTATGGAGCAGTGACACTCATAAAACCTGAAACATTGTAGTCCTAATCTGTGCTGTGGATTTTTGTGCACTTATATTATTTTGCAATATATAGCTGTGTTGTATTAAATAATCAGTCAATAAAATAACAAGTTTCCAGTCACAGAATTTGTTTATTTCAAGCAAGTGTTTGATGTTCCAAACACACCAAAAGTGTTAACAGGGTCATTCCAGCTCTTTACAATGTCTTTCTTTGGAGCCGGCAACCTTTTACCGTTAATAACCTCAATCCAAATTCTGTATTTGATTACACTCAGCCTGAGCAAGAGAGTAAATGGTAATATTAATGACTGTGCTTCATTATATAACTTATTGAGTCAAATTTCCTGTTGTTTTCTGCATTCGCCACAATTTCTAGAATTTTCAATAAATATGATGGAATTGTTTAATGGGAACATTTTCAAATCACTCAGTAACTCACGGCTTAGTGACCATCATCTCAACGTAAACATACCACAGTGTCTTCTTTCAGCCTTCCCAGAAAACGAAGAAACTGCTTTCTCCAAAGACCCAAAATGCAAAATTGAGGGGATTTTTAAAAAGTTTTTACGTAAGCTTCATTACCTCGTTCAATGTTTTGTGTAGCCGTGAGCATCTGGTGTATTTAGTGGGGTCTGTCCAGTTACAAACCATGTGCTCTATTTAGTTCCAAAAAGAGTTGCAGAAATCGGAGGAAAAAGCACATGTAAAGTTGGTAGAATAAGTAGGCTTTTAATTATTTCAGTTGTCCAAAGTGCTCAGCCGTTGGGCACACTGCCTACTATACATTATAAATTAATCGCATTCATCTAAGAGCTTGTTCATGGTTTCCCTACTTTGAATTTTACCTGCCCCAATTAATCGCTGTTGTATAATTCAGGGAGTGGAGCCTCTGCACAGGCCCCATTTGTTCCAGCTCGTTCCACACTTTAAGGAGGAGTCGCGCCTACAGACGTGGCCGTCGTGCTCTCTGCTGCACTGCCTCACCCTCTGAGACAGATTCTGTCTCTGACTTCTGAGCTGCGTGCTCCAGGAGAGGGCCTGGGCAGGGACGAGGCACAGCCGAAGGCGGATGATTTCTGGGATTCACCTGGAGCTGTCACTTGAGAGCTGGGAGGGAGCTAGGAGGCCCCTCGGAATAGTCCCTCAAAGAATCAGACCCGCCCCACAATCAGCCTCTTCTGGCTACGTCTGCTCTTCAGATCCCTGCACGGGGACGTGTGCTGTACCCAGGCCTCTGATTCTGGACTTCAGGTAGAGGCCCTGCAGCCAGGGCGCGTGGTGACTGAGCACCGCCCACAAACTGAAGGCAGCAAGGGGTGCAGTGGCCATTGTGCAATTTGCACTCAGAGTTCTACAACCTGACCCTTCCCTGTTCCACGCCAGTGGAAAATATTTTTATCTTGGGCTGTTCTTCGTGAAAAATCTAAAATATATGTATTCTCTCTGAACTTTGCTCTTTATATTTTGGGTTTGTTTCATATAACAATGCAGGGAAATTACTTACCAAAGAATTATGTGTTTAACAAAACAAAACAAGACAAAACAAAAATTTACCAGTCTCTCAGAACATCCTTTATTTCTAGGAAATCTCCCTAAATCAACACATCAAGAATCATAGAGAAAAAGCCAGCACCTTGTTCTGCTCATTGATTCTTGCTGTAATTATGACGGGAAGGACCGTGTCATGCTGGTGCCATAGATGCAAGCAGGTGTCCAGGACTGGTTCTGATGGCTAAGAATGCAGACTTTATAGAGAACTGCTGAATTCTTCTTTTTTTTTTTTTAATTTTTTTTTTTTTGACAGGCAGAGTGGACAGTGAGAGAGAGAGAGAGAGAAAGGTCTTCCTTTGCCGTTGGTTCACCCTCCAATGGCCGCCAAGGCCGGCGCACCGCGCTGAGCCGAAGCCAGGAGCCAGATGCTTCTCCTGGTCTCCCATGGATGGGGTGCAGGGCCCAAGCACTTGGGGCATCCTCCACTGCACTCCCTGGCCACAGCAGAGAGCTTGCCTGGAAGAGGGGCAACCGGGACAGAATCCGGCACCCCGGCCGGGACTAGAACCCGGTGTGCCGGCGCCGCAGGCTGAGGATTAGCCTGTTGAGCCGAAGTGCCGGCCAGAACTGCTGACTTCTAACGTGAGCGCTGCACCTGGCCAGACGGGGAGTCAGCAAATTTGTTTGATATAGATGTTTCACTTTACATTTTCTCTCATTCTAGAGTAGAATTTTTTGGTAGGATCCAATTATCTACATGTAGTTGTATATGGATTGGGTTAGGAGTAGAAAGCAAGAGGGGAAACCAAAAGCAATAAAATTCAAAGTTGTGTAATAGTTAATGCATTACTTGAAGATCTATATAATAATGCGTTTTGACAGGCATCTCTCAGATTATGTTACATGCATCCAGTGGATTTTAAACTTTTTGCTTGTTTGCTTAGGATATTGAGTCACTAATTGGAAGGCATATCAAGAAAAGACAATTTTGAATCCCATATGTATTTCTGTAGATAAATTTACTTCTGCATCCAAGTCTTTTTATCTTTCTGCATTTAAAATATTGAAAAATAAAGTAAATATTTCCTTTAAGAAGAAGAAGAATAAGGGAAGGAGGAATGGTAAGAGAGAGAAAGAGAGGGGGTAAGGTAAAGAAGGGAGGGAGAACGGAGGGAGGGGGAGAGAGAGGAAGGACATCAAGGGATTTAAGAAGAGAGGTTTTTATTAAAAAGTGTAAAGCATTCAAATCTTTGTCCTACAGGAATATAATGAAGAAAAAAATCCATTAACTGTCTTTGCTTTTCAGAAAAAAAACAACCATGAATAGACATTTATGTTTTGTGACATTTTGAGATCAAATGTATTTGCCGGTGGCTCTTTGGGAGATGGGAGGGAAGGGCTGGCTCCAGATTTGAAGGAACTGCAAAGCTGATTCTTAAGTGCTTTTGTTGAAGAAAAAATCTAAATAAAAGACAAAAAAATAACTAGGGGAGTAAGTATTGTTCTAATGAAATATCAAAATCAAAGTGTCATCTCTGATGTGAAATAAAATGAAAATAAACTCATATGATGAATAAAAAAATGCAACAAGACATAGGAAAAAAATCACTCTTGAAAGTTGAGATAAGATGTATAACCTAACCAAATAACTTCACTGAGCCTTGTAAAGAAGAGCAAGTGATGAGTTGAAATGGTCCCAGATTACTCATTGGCTGTTGGCTGTGTCTTTATATTTTTATGGAGTTCTAAGGCAGCCATTTAATTTTTCTAATGTCTATAGACTATGAAAGGGAGTGACTTGATTAGACTAGGTGGTAAAAACACAAAAAACTGAAAATTATTTTGATAGAAAATATAATCTTATTCTTTGTAATAAAACAAATATAACTAATGAAGAATTTTTTACCATTACTTAATGGATAATTTTTATTTTAGACTAAATTCTTAAGATTTCTTTTTGCCACAGATTTTGTATTTTTGTGTTCTTAAATAAATGAGAAATAATTCAAAATTATACTCATTTTCATCCAATAAACATCAAATACAATACAACATCAAAGTTGTATCTACCTGAACTATAATATAGGCTTTAATGGGTATCTGTCCTTTATATTAACCTTCTCCAAAAATAAATCATAAACATATAATTTTCAATTTCAAGAAGGAAAGGTAAGTAACTGGGTCTTTTTGTTTCATTCCCTTTTCATATGATAAAGTCTTTTTTAAATAGTATGTGCTAGGGTACTTCAAAGGTCTGTGGGAAAATGGAATTAGAAGATGTTTATTTTGGTGCAAAAAACTTTTGAAATCCATGCGTAGTTTTTTGTAATATGCAATTTCCATGAACTTTCTGAAGACTATTCATATATACCATTTCAACATTCTTGTACCAAAATAAACATATCTTTAAATGAATTTTCCATAAGCTTTTCTTTTTTATTTTACCATAAATGTAAGCTGTTAGCTAACGACACATGTATGTACTATACAGTTGTCCAAATAGAAAACTCTGCAGGAGTAGAATAATACAAGAGAGTCAGATCTAACTCAAGTTAGATATAGAATCTCAACAAGACCACTGCTGAGGTGACGGCACAAAAGAAGTGCGCCAGTGAAGAACTACATCTTAATGCATTAATGCTAACATCCTCGACACTAGTGCAGGAACTGAATCTCAGAAGGTAAGTGATGATGTGATTCAAAGTCAATCTTGACTTCAGCCCTCCTGTTCTTGGATGTTTATGGGCTTCTCCAGGCTGCCCCAGAATCATGCCATCTGTTACAATAGAGCCTGGCACCATGCCCACAGAGAATGCTCTTCTCTCTCCATCTCTCCTTCCTCCCTCCCTCCCTTCCTCTCTTATTTTACTAAGAAAACATTTTAAGCAAGAGTGGCTTGACATGGAATTTGGGATGACAGCAGAAAATATTTTATTTATTTGTATTTCAGCTTTGATGGGCAATTGCGAAGTTAGCAATGGAAGTAGCGCATTTGGTTTTCATGTTTACTTCTAAAGCTATGAAAAAATGAGTTGTTCCACTTAGGAAATTTGAACTTTGGATTCTCGAAGACTCCCTTATGTTTCCAAGGTTTTATAACAACTATCTGAAATACTCTACCGAGAATTCCAAAGCAAAATATAAAGCCACTCACAGTTGATGTAGCCTCCAAATTCAACCATGTTCCTGCAGAAAAAAAAAAAGTTTGAAAATGACTCTGATATATGTTTATATTATGTATTTACCAGTCTCTGAAATCATTAAAAATATTAAAGAAAGCAATGAGGGATAAGCAAATATTCTACAATACATTTATTAAAATGTCAAAATAAATCACTTTAAAGCAAATCACTCAACTTCATTCACTCACATGTTTCTTCAAGCGGAAGCATTTTGTCACACCTGGAATAATTGTAAAGACTCAATCTTATGCAGCTTCATCAAACGTAGAACTTAAGATTAAATATGTCCCCTTCTCCACTCAGTCACATGTCATTGTCCCAAAGAAGAAATGTCATGTTTTGGAAAGATATGCTATTTTACAAGCATGTAAATATACTGAATTTTAAGAGACATCTGTTTTGAATCTCTCAGTATGCTGTGTATATTTTAATGCCATTATTTCTCTAAAGTTATGAAAATGAACATACATCTAACTTTAACATTTACTGTCCATTCCATTAAGATATCTTTAGTAACTATAGAGCCCTACAAAAGTGTATTTTAGGTATAATGTTAACTTTAGCAAATGTAAAAAGTTACATTTAAAGGCAGATGGAAATTGAGCTTCTTGCCATTATTCCTGCCCATGCCTCAAGCTATTTCCCACAATAGACACGAAAGCTTATCTGTTGATGTATTTTCTCTCCAATGGACATTTTTGGCTTTTGAATATTAATTTTATCCCAAAGAAATGATAATATTTCTCTGGAAGTCTCCCAAATGATTCCAGTGTAGCATGAGAAAATGTTACTAGCTCAGAAGTGTTTAAACGGTATTTCATGAAACTGGTTTTGTTCTTGAGAGATGTAGTCTTACAACTTGAGTCTATAAATGGTGTGCTTTTGTGGTTTCTTTAAAGTCAGTATAAATTAGCAAAATTTTGTATCATTCACGTGATCTGGCAAACCCCAGGCAGAATGCAGAACTGAGACTGTGAAAGCAACTGTCTGTAGTGAATATTTAAGTAAAATTCTCTCATTTAGTCAACAAATGTTTGCCTTAATTTTAAAAATAATTAAGAGAGGGCCGGCACCATGGCTCAATAGGCTAATCCTCCGCCTGCAGTGCCGGCACACCGGGTTCTAGTCCCGGTCAGGGCACTGAATTCTGTCCCGGTTTCCCCTCTTCCAGGCCAGCTCTCTGCTATGGCCCGGGAAGGCAGTGGAGGATGGCCCAGGTCCTTGGCCCTGCACCCGCATGGGAGACTAGGAAAAGCACCTGGCTCCTGGCTTCGGATCGGCGCAGTGCGCTGGCTACAGCAGCCATTGGAGGGTGAACCAAGGGTAAAAGGAAGACCTTTTTCCCTGTCTCTCTCTCTCACTGTCCACTCTGCCTGTCAAAAAAAATTAATAATAATAACTAAGAGAGGATATTTGAAGTATTATTGCCAAAATTATTTTCCTTTTTTATCAGAAAATAAAAGCTAAAAATAAACTGAAGCATGATATATTTTTATAGCTCTCTCTCCAGAATGACAAAATTTCTCTGTAAATCTCATTATCTAAAATATGCCTTCTCTGCAGTTAACTGTAAGCTGTGGAGAGAAACTAATTGGATTGTTCGAATCAAGTCAATATGTTTGAAACTATTTTGGGGATGCTTAGCCTTTTACGTGATTATATAATTAAAATTGTTGTTTGCTGGTCAGAATTTCTTCTTTTGCATAGTCAACAGAAATCCAACCTAACATTTAAAAGTGAAGTTTTAGTCAAAATATGATGACCTCAAACTATAAATAAATAGATGTTTCAAAGAGAAAGCTGTACTGAGAGATAAAACAAGACAGTACACATGACAATGGAATATTTATCAACTTCACAGACACTTATAACACTTTGATTTTATTTATGTATTGTTTATTCGTGGGGCAAAGAGAGAGAGAGACCTATAGAAAAAAATTTTCCCCACCCACTTTTTCAATGGCAATGACCAGGGCAGACCAGGCTGAAGCCAGGAGCCTGGAACTCAATCTGGGTCTCCCATGTGCATGGCAGGAACCCAGGTCCTTGAGCCATCCCCACTGCCTCTGAGATTGTGCCTTGGCAGGGAGCTATAATCGGGAGCAGAGCTGGGACTTGAACCCAGGCATTTCCACAAGAGAAGCAGGTGACCCAGTTTGCATTTGCATCGGCACTGTGCCTAACACCCACCCTGTAGACAGCACTTTAATAAGGAAAAAAGCAAGAATATTGGAACAAAGAAGACTAAAGTAAATGATTTTATATCATTGTAAATGGTCTTTCTAATGATATCTTCTGGGGAATGTATCAACTAGATAAAATTATTTCAATAAAAAATTCAAGAATGCTAAAACATTTCCCCTTAAGAACATTACAATTGGCAGCATCCTTGCTATTAGGAAAAAGTCCTTTGAATTTCTTTAATTTGGCTGTGGAATACATTTTCCATTTGCTGAGGTTTTGTATCATGTCAATATTTATGTTAAATGACTGAGTCTGGGATAAACATATTCCTATATACACATCGTGGCGCCATTGGCCCCTCACAGTTAAATGCCTTGGGTGATGGCATAGAGGCTAATGATTCTGCCACTGATCCCAACTTTTTTGAAATTATCTTTAAATCCAATGCCACTATTTTTTTTTAAATCCCACTCTATTGGGCTGGTGCCGTGGCTCATTAGGCTAATCCTTGGCCTGCGGTGCCAGCACCCACGGTTCTAGTCCCGGTCAGGGCGCTGGATTCTGTCCAGCTCTCTGCTGTGGCCCGGGAGTGCAGTGGAGGATGGCCCAAGTGCTTGGGCCCTGCACCCCATGGGAGACCAGGAGAAGCACTGGCTTTGGATCAGCGCAGTACGCCGGCCACAGCGGCCATTGAGGGGTGAACCAATGAAAAAGGAAGACCTTTCTCTCTGTCTCTCTGTCTCACTGTCCACTCTGCCTGTCAAAAAATAAATAAAAGCAATCCCATTCTATTTTAAAGCTACTCAAGACAACATTCCATTACCTGAGAATGATTCAACTTTCAGGAACAGCTGAAAAACTTATTAATGTTACAAAGTTTGGTGCACAAAGGAGTTGATCTAATTGGTTCACAAGGATTGCAATTAAAAAAAAAAAAAACTCAGACGAATTCTCCTCTATACTCAGTGAAATACCCACTGAAGGTCATGTTGGCAAACAGAACCAGATTGGTTGGATTTCTGTCCTAAGAAACTCGTTCAAGGAAATCCTAGAAAAGTAATAAGAGGAGAAAGTAATTTCAACCAACTTATCTCCATGAGGGCAGAGTATGTACTTCAAGTATTTGGATATTTGTTTGGGGGTAAACTCATTACCAAAGATATATTCTGATAAGAACAGAGTAGATTAATTAATTTCTAAGATGTTCTTTTGTCTAACAGAGCTCTTTTGATACCTTTTCCTCATTTGCCTTTAACTAAATAAAGCTTAGAATAGTTAATGAACATTGTTTTGCATGTGAGACAAATTACTATACTTGCTGGGGCACTCACATGTCTTGATCTAGAGAGGTAATATAGAACCACAGTCAAAAGAAAAACTATTATTCGAAGGAATTTATATTTTCTCAAGTACTAAAGAAATACTTTACAGGCAATTAAAGTTTTGAACAATAAGTTTTAAAATTTGAAAACTTTGTTGTTATTATTAGAAGGAAGTGTAAAGTCCCTTTGAATAGGAGAGCAAAAATTCCTAAGTTAATGAAGTGTTTTATTAAAGGAAAAGAATGACTTGTCTGAAATTTGGTCTTGCAAATGATCCTCTAGGTCCACAGATGACCCCAAGAAAGACCAGGAAGAGAACCTTTAGTGAAATTCTTGCTGAACCTATTTATCGTTTTTAGAAAACACTTCACAAATGAAAAGCCTGCAGCACTGACTATGAGGATGTCATTTTATTGTGCTTGTCCTTAATCCATTTCCCTATCCTATTCCCCTCTCATTTTAAAGATCAACTTGAATCATCCAAAGGCTTTTGTGACTCCGGGTGCATATGTACAGCATAATTATCTTCTTGTACAATTTTGGAAGACATTCCTTAGTTAACAACTAGAAAACAAACAAGTATTAAAAATATAAAGTATTACAATATGTATATAGGATGCTAAAAATTAGTTGTGGTGGACTCACCATAGAATTGTGCTACTATCTGAACGCTATTCCATGTGATTCAGTGTTTTTGACTCTGTACCAATTGGAGTTGTCATTCAATATTTTTCAAAAATCAATAATTCTTTCTTCCTCCTTTGGTTGTATGATGTGTTCATTTGTACTGTGATCATCACTTTTTCCACAAAGTATTTAAGGTACATACTTACACTCTAATGTCTGAAATTTCTAGATAACTAAACATGATTTTCAAAATATATGCATTTGTAGACCTTCTTTTCCAGGAGAAGTTGAACTGTATTTGCATTTGTGTTATTCATTCATGGCCAAAGCACCTTAGCTTCCTGGTTGGAATGTTGCAGCTGGTTAACAACTTCCAGGCAACACTAAAAGCTAGTTTTAAGACAGGAAACTAGGAAGAGTAGTGTATTTAATTGGAGTTTCAGAGGGGATATAAAAAATGTACCTAAACTGACTTTCATTCAAGATTATCTGGTTCATATGCTCACTGATTTAAAAATATAAGCTCTAAAGTCATTATATTTTTAATGGTAAATAAATTGTTGAAAACAGATGGGTCATTGTATCAGTTTCCCTCTGCATTGATCTCCATTAACCATTTGTGATTAATGCAGGAGATTAATTGCTTTTAAATTAAGTTTGAATGGAATAATTCTTATAAATAAACAGCTGTACTTTATCTTTACCTATAAACTGGGTGTTTTCCAGCTATATTAGTGGAAGCGGAGGTTGTCGCTACATTTAATACATTTATGAAGATGGGTTACGTGAAATTACTGTTTTCCACTTTTACCTAACAAAGCCAAAGATGGCTTACCTCCATCTCTGATAGACTTTTATTAATCCCAGGATGCTTACTGAAAATTCAAGTCATTCAAATTTTTTACATATATATACTCATCAGTATAAAATGAAAACAGCTCAATAGCAAAGATTTGAGAATTTGGGTGAAGGGAAGCTCTCTTACTATGAAGGAACTTTCTCGTACCACTACGTCTATGACTCTGTGTGTGGAAGCATGTTTTAACACGTAATTTTCAAGGACTTTTGATGGAAACAAAGTTATAAAGAATATAATGAATACTTTAAAATTGTTAAAATATCTGGATTACACATTCAATGAAGAATATCCTGATGTTGATAGAAGCATAATCTCTGAATGCAGTCTTTTGTCTTTTCTTTCCTCAATTATGATTTCAATGTATCAAGTTGTCCCATGATCCCATTGTTCAAAGAACAAACTGACCTATTAATTTTTTTAAAAACAAAAGGTACTGTGAATTGTTGAACTAAACACTGGGGTTTTGCCTGTTTGTTCTTTTAAAATGTAGACTGGAGGAAATATTAAGCCCTCTATAACAGTTCTCTCTGACTAAGCAAGATAAAAAATAGAACAGAAGCTATAAAAAATACATTCTCAGGACTAGATGAGGTCATTTATCAGAGTTCAAATCAATGCATAAATCCTTTAGACAATTAAATGGAACATGTCTTAATGGCATTACCTGTAATGGAGTGTTGGATTTCGGCTGAAATCCTTGCACAGCCCACAAGCCACCCGTGGAGAGAGCACAGTAGGTTGCTGGCAATGGGAAGGTGTAGAAGGTCTTTCTACATATTAAGTCTGATTAGGTTATTTATTCTTAAAAGAGAAATTCTTATAAAAGCAGTTTTGATGAAGTAAACCATAATCCTTGTAAGGTGTCAAGACTCAAAATCAAAAATTTTATAAAATGTTCTAGTTTCCAAAAATAGCACTTTGAAAAATATTAAAGGCATAAGAAAAAAGACTTTGAGATGTAGCTTTTCATGTAAAACTTTTCAGGCTCTGCTAAATGACTGAAAAATTTATATATAGTAGAAATTAAGGTATCATAAGTATTTTTTGTTTCATAAATTAAAAAATAAGTCCCAGGGACTTGACTTTATATCTTTTACTTACTATTTTTCATCTCTCTTCAACTCTTCCACCATCTTAATCATTCAAACATTTTTTAACTATATAGTCAGTGCTTACTAAAAGCTCATGGGAACTAAACTAGTATTATATACATTGTTTCACACAGATTGATGTAAAAAACACTTGGTATCCTGTTGATTGAAGGAACAGATGCTTGTATAATTTATGAAGCCAGAAATACATCCACGATATCTTCCCAAAATAGTAAGGTATTCTAATGACATACTGGAGAACACAGATGAAAAGCTTGGGAGACTCAGCTGTAGACTGAATTTTGAATGGGGCATAGAAAACTTGAAAGACGATACTGTATTCTAAAAATACAATTATAATCAGTTGTCCTGTAATATAACACAATATAACAATAAAATAATATTGTGTTGTTTCACATGGAAAATAAAAAAGCCTAGCATATGTGTGTGTGTGAATGTGTGCATGTGTGTGTGTGCATGTACATGTTTTGATTATGTATTTCAGGTCTCCTCCACTGGAGAATTGTAACTATTTGTATAGACATGGGATCTACTTCTTTTAAAAGACTATTAGATTTGTTCCAGAAACATAACTATTTTCTTTAACACATATATTACTTCTAGTTTTCCAAGCTTAATTCACATTACTACTAATAACAACATAAATTGAAAGTATGTTATTTATAAAAATTAAAAGAAAAGGGAAGAGGAAGGAGGGATTGTATTCCCAGATCCTGACTGTTGCTGTCATTGAGGAAGGGAACCAGCAGATCAGCAGATGGAAGAGATTCATTATCTCTCTCTCTCTCTCTCTCTCTCTCTCTCTCTCTCTCTCTCTCTCTCTCTCCTCCCCTCCCTCCCCTCCCCTCCCCTCCCCTCCCCTTCCTGGATTCTTCTCTCCCTCCTTCCCTTTCAAGTAAATAAAAAATGTAAAAAGTGATGTTCATGTTGCACTTCTGGTGGTCCTTTTTATTATCTGTCAAATTCAACGCTTTAAATATTTGAGTTTGTGGACTGTTTTTAAACAAATAGTGTAGAAACATTTATGTCTTCATGGACATAACAAAAGTAAAGTGCAAAGATGGGTAGAACATAGATATCTAAACCTTTCAGAGCTTAAATTTCTTGTTCAGATTTTCAGTATCAAGTGAATGGATTCATCATGGAAATCATTTTTAAATCACTCACAATCTATAAAATGTAGCTGATCACTTCTGTATTTATAAATTATATATATAAATTATACATTTATAAATTATAAATTATATGTAGCTGACATGAGTAAATTATATGTAAATCTAGTTAATATGTATATTAAAATCAATCGGTTATTTTTAATTCTTTTTTCATCATTGGTAACTCTGCCAAATAGTTCAAAGGTTGTGCTGGAAATTCTCCCCTTCTCCAAAGCAAATCCACAAGACATTGTAGAAAGTATATAATGTTTCATTTCCACAGTTTTCTGGGAAGGAATACCAGAAACTTTCAGGCCTTTTGCTGTCAGCAGGAGTAAGGGCTATCAGTAATTACAAAGCTATTGGAAAACAGAATTAGTGTCCCCTCTCGGATGCCAGCATTTCAACAGTAAAAGCTGTCTAATCTGAGCCAAGCCCTGGCATAACTTGCTCTGATTTTCCTTCTTACTCAATGGAAAGCCATGTCCAAGTTCTGGGCTTTCTATTGTATTTAGTCAGTTTTGACCTCTTTGATGTTTCTGCTTTCTTTGTTTAAGTAGCCAGAAACCCCAACAACTACAACTGCAGTTACCCAGAAGGGAGCTTTCTGTCATGGGCACTGTAACTGCATAATTCGGGGGGGGGGGGGGGGTGAGTGCTGGTTCTGAAACATGTCCTGAGATTTCATGCCCTAACAGAGGAAGAAATTCTCTAAGAAAATGGACGTGGACTTGAGAAATGGGTCTGGGGTCCCCAAATCCCAGCCGAGCTGGAATTTCATTTATGATGGATTTTGAGATACTGTTCTTTCCTTTGGAATTGTAAAGTATTTTTTTAATGGAACTTTTTTCACTTTCATTTTGAAAAGATTCACTTCCTGGGATGGGCGTTTGGCCTAGTAGTTAAGTTGCAGGTTAAGGCATCCGCATCCCACATCAAAGTACCTGGATTTGAGTCCAGGCGTCCGCTTCTGACTCTGGCTTCCTGCCAATGCAGACCCTGGGAGGCAGGGACTGATGGCTTAAGTAGCTGAGTTCCCACCCATTTGGGAGACCTGAAGTGAGCTCCCAGCTTCCAGCTTCAGCCCTGGACCAGCCCCAGCCATTGTGGGCATTTGGGCTTACTAGCCAATGGATAAAAGCTCATTTGCTCTCTCTCTCGCTCTCTCGCTCTCTCTCCTTCTCTCTCCCCTTCTTGGTCTTTCTAGTTCCAAAAACAATTTTAAAAATAAGTATGAATAAGAAAGATTCACTTGCATTACAGAAAACTTAGGAAACCATAGATCTATTTATGGATATAAGCTGTCCCGAAAATTTCAAACTAGCGAGCTGGAGTGAAGGGTAAAATGCGTGCAGAAGCAGAATCTCCTTCTTTTGTCCAATTCAGTGCCCACATGCCCAATTTAGGTCAAGGCATCAGGCAGAGGAGAGGACTGGAGACACGTTGAGATGCTCTATTTCACACACTTGCCCTCTGGAAGGACTTGCAGAGGCAGTCACTTAAATTACATACAGGTCATCAAGCAAGATATATAATCTATTTCTAAAACAGACAACTTCAGCATCGCAAGTCCCCGTGGCCTTTTACCGGGGCGCATTGCACGACTTCCTAGTGTTCCTCTGTCAATTCATGTTAGAGTGCGCTTTGTTTAAAAGTGCTGTTTCGTGTAGTCTCTGACCCTCTTGCTCAAAGCAAAGAAATAACTTTGGTTTATTTATGACCTACTAACCTTAAGCAAAACTGAAATACTTAATGTTCCCACAAGCCCAAGGATGAAAAGGAACAGCTAAAATAAATCTGGTCTTGATGCAGATTGATTTTATCCTACCCATAACACCCTCCAAAACTAGTGAGAGGGGTGCAGGATGAATCTATAAGTGGCCCATGGCTTGCAGCCATCTTCAGTCAAGGAAAACTGCAAGAATACAGGTGACAGCCACCTACTTAAAACTGTGCAATTATGAACAATATTTCTAAAAAACATAACGCACACTTCTCACAGAAAATGTAAATCTCAGTAACGTTGAATCTCAATGTCTTAAAGATGAATAATTTATAGCGAGGATTAAGTCATGAAAATAAGGAAGTGGAAGAGAGAGGTTGAGAGATACAGGAGAGTGGCAAAAAGTCCACAGGAATTAGCAGAAAACTACATTGAATCAGCAAATAGCACAATTTTTCCTTACAGGGCAAACCACAGGGTCCACACAGAGAGCCCTGAAGTTGGCTGTTTGTCTTGGCACTGGAGGAACTGCAGGCAAGAACACAGATGGCCTGTTTCCATTGTAGACAATTGAAACCGTTAAGAGATAAGGTTTTATCCTCAACAGACCATGACGTTGTGAACATGCATCCAGCTTAGTCCAGGGGTGCAAGGCAGACCTAATTACTGTATTTACTACTGCTGTCTTATGAGCAGACGACAAGACATTGGATGTAATTTCTCAGAGTTGTAGATGCATCTTTTAAAAACTTTGTAAGAATTGTAAAGTTTGTTATATGTGTGTGTGTGTGTGTACATATGATGTTTATTTTAAGCGTTTAAGATTTTTAGTTTTAAGTTAATCATATTCTTCAGGGACTTCTAGGAGCATATTTTCTAAAACAAATAACGACATGGCTATGCACTGCCATTAATTGAACTGCCTTAGAGCTTTGCTTATTAGTAGGCCAAATGCATATTTCGTGCTAAGACAAAATACATGGTGTGGAGTCTTTTATCGCACCATCCCTGTAAACAGATGTGATCAGATGCAGCAAGAGTTGAATAGGCATGATTGAGAAGGATGGAAATATTGACCTGACACTAATACCAGACAGGCAGACAATAGAACAGGAGAGATATGCCTTCAGTTGTAATTGATAATGCAAACAAATGAATCCTCAGTCCCATGATAATATTCTTTCCTGCAGCGACAGAAATGCTTACTGATAAAGCATTTTTTCTCAAGCATTGTATTTTGTAGGGAAAAAAAAGTCTGCATGTTTCAAAAGAATGAAATACACAAAATTCAGATGAATCACTATTTTCTATGCTGTGACTATTTGTCACCTCGGTACATGGTTCCAATAGCTCCCTTGTCCCTGCTTCCTCCAACAGAATCAGTTAGAGCAAGTTTTCATGTAAATAATTTATCTAGATGATATTAATCCATTACTGGCTTTAAAATGTTTCAAGTGAATGAAATATCAGAGTGTGCAAAAACTCGGAATACAATTTCACCAGTATTTCAAGAACAATTGTCTTGACTTACATAAACCATGACCACTTCCACAGATAGTATTCCAAAGTCTCATCTACAGAGTGTTATAACCATTTTGAGTACCAAGTAGTTATATGAAATAGTGATTTTTTGTATATCCTTATGTTCATACATTTAAGTGATCCTTACTTTTATTTGTATTTATATATAGTTTGGAAGACAGTGCTAAAATATCATCAATGGATTTCATAATAGTTTAAAAATAAATATTCATCATGACTTACTCTAAGAAAAGAGGGACATGAAAAGAATCTCCCACCTACTTATCCCTGGCAAAGTACTAGGCGTTTTGTATCCTTATAATGATTGGTTTTGTATATCAATTGTGTTTACCTTTCCCTATGTTAAAGAAATCTTTGTGTCTTAAGCTGATTTATTCATTTATACTTTGCTCAATATTTTCTAAAAAACATTTTTAGGAAATTATACTAATTTTAAAGCACTACTGTAGAATAAAAATATTGAATGTATAATAGAAAAAATAACATTGCCATTAATTTGATGAAATATAGGAGAATTCTATTCAATTTCAATGCAATTTATGGATATCATAAATTCACCTGCTATAAACATAATGACATTTAAATTATACGATATTGTTCTCATTGGATACCTAAAACAACTTTGAATAACAAATTCTCTGTTTTGTTAACAGTGAGATACTCCTGCCTCTGGAACTAAGCCAAGATAGGCGTTGTGTAGCTCAGTGAAGCAGATCTTTTCTTTCTTAGGATGTGATATGGAGGCTTGCCAAACTCTTGATAGGAGGAATTATAACCATTTTTCTCATCTCTCTTATCCGTTTGAAATGGGTTAAAATGTATCAAATGTGGGACTGAAGGTGCTCTGTTGTTTCTATCTCCCACCCCTCTGCATCCCTACAGACATGGGGTTTCTCTCTCCCACCCCTCTACATACCTACAGACATGGGTAAAGGCAGCAGATTTCAGAGTCCAGAGGTTGCTTCAGTGAACATTCAACGCTGTCGGTGAGTTTGGAATTAAAATCAAAACCATCGACCGTTGATTGTACCCTATGGCTAACCATCATCTACTCCGTGGCTCTCAGAATTCGCTGAAGACAGGAAACCAAAGCAAGACTTTCTCTTCCCCATGCAGTGATTATTTTTAAAAAGGTCACAATCAACATTCATTGCTGTCGGTGGGTTGAACTGTGTGGACAAGCTCACTGAACAATGAATGCAACTGTGGCCCCGCTTTTGGCTGTCACAATCAACAGACATCCAATCTCTCAAAGATGTGTGGAAAGTAGTCATATGTTTCTTGAACTTTTCTAATATGTCTGAATCTTTAGGTTTCTTTATGCAATTTATATTGTATGATCAGAGTTCAAAGAAAAGGACACTAGTTTAGCCCAGAATAATACTTCTCTGCACATCTCCATGATATATATGTATGTTCTACATTACCTTTATAGAAGAGACGATTTTGGTCATGGAATATCTATAACATTGCCATCTAGGTTAGCGTGTGTTCTGTTTCAGTGTGGATGGAAAGCAAAGATGCAGAAGCAGGCCAGCATGTGTGTCATTGGCACCTCCATCTTGACAACAAGTCCTGGAAAGTACCCATTGTGTGCACCGGCTCTCCTGCACATGGAGAGCTCCTGGTGAAGTGGGACAGAAACACGGACGTTTTATCTTCTTCTCTGAGGGCAGATTCACTCAAACAGTACTTCATCTTACCAAGGAATTTGCTACGAAAAGAAAAATACACTATATAGGTAGCTAAGTAACTATGAGAACACTTATAACACTCATTTAAAAGATTGATTTCTCAAATCAGATTTCATCTTTAAGATGAAATTTTAACCACTTTCTTGAGTTTTTCCTTTCAAGATGCTGATCTGCCTGATTATTAGCCTTATAACCATGCCACATTTATTAACTCATAGTCACTAATCTGATTTTTCTAATAAAAGGTTACATGTGCCATTTTTAGTTAATGCTGCTCTATATTTTTACAAAGAATTTTTTCATTGAATTTGATCACAGCAATTTTAAGTTTACCATTTATAATGATATGATTACTTATAGTAAAACAACACTTCTAGAGTACGTATGTCAGAGCACCCACAAGGCTTCACTGTTTTGTTTTGTTTAAATCTGTCAAATACATTTTCCTACCCATTCCTTGACCATTTCCATCTCTTTTACATTCAACTGCCATGGCAGAAACCCATGATTGGGGTCCTGCTCTACATTGTATCATAACCCTAACATATTTTGCTACAACTAATATTTCAGCTGTCACATCCAACTTGATCACTTTCTACCACTCCAGTTTTACATGTTCTTATCCTGAAGGCAACTGTCGTTTAGCTTCAGTGTTCCTGAAAAAATAAATAAATAAATAAGGCACACAGTCATATTGGTGCACCATCACACATATTCATGGGTCTCCAAATGCCGGAGCCCCTCAGTGCTGACCCCAGCATTCCTTCCACCTCACTACCTGCTCGTTAGGCCAAGTGTTTTCTTCCTCCTTGGTTGCTCCTCTCTGCCATTGGATGCTCCTCTCTTCCAATGGATGAAGGGACTTCCCATGAACAAGTTTTAGTCCATCTGGTTGCTTCTTCCGCTCCCTTGTTGGCCAGCTACAGACCAATAGGCGTCTGCTCCCCTCTCGTCTCTGCAGTTGCTCTTATGTCTCAGCACACGGCTTTCTTCATTTAATGTGGTTTTCCTCTGTCCTCAAACAGAAATCAAAATAAATTTAAGGGGAAAAAAAAAAAAAAAACCTTCCGCGTAATCCTCTGGCTACTTATCCCTTTCTTTCATTCTCTTAAAAGCTAAAATTTCAGAAATAGTACTTGAGTATAACTTGCAGATATACTTGTTAGTTAAATTCTCAGTTCCCCTCAGTTACCTGTGTTTGACTTCTACCAGTCTTCTCTCCTATGTGTGTGTAATGTCACTTTACCGAGCTGCCCCTGACCAAATCACCAGTGAGCTCTGTAAGTCACACTTTACCACCAGCTGTCCTATTGAAACCCTTCTGGCATTGCACACCTCTGACCACTTCTAAATTCCATTCTCTCTTAACCCTTGTAACTCTCCACTCTCATCTGGATTTCTGACTTTACAACTATGATTTCCTCCTAATTATTATTATTTTATTTCTATTATTATTATTATTATTTTGCTTTAGTGCCAGTATCCTCATGAGATACGTCCTAGGCTTTCTGACATTCCTGGATTTCTGTTCTTCTCACAATATTTGAAGGAATCTCGAACTCGTGTATGATGTTTATGGCTGCCTAGGTACTCAAGACTTTATCTCCAGTTAGATCTCCTAAATACATATCTGTCTTCTGTTGTTTCTAAAGCTCCAAGTCCAGCTGTGACCGCAAGAATCTCATCAATTTCTCCTCAAGAGATAATGCCTTTAATTGATTTAGCAATAATCCTTGCCGTCATCTTGTGCTCCTGCTCTTATTTCTTACCCTTTCCTGCACATATAATCACAGACTCCTGAAAGAGCTCATGTCTGTATATCTTGCCAATATTCTAATATTTCTGTGTACTTCTGTTGTAGGATTCTTATACAGAGACAAGACACAAAGACCTTTTAACGGGAAATATTATTTTTATTTTATTATTTATGCCCAATGCAGTGTGGCAAGGGTTAACACCATTGCTCTGTACTGGCAGGCAGAACCTGAAATGGTTGCATATCAGCAGATAATAACTACAGCTGAAGCATTCATAAGCAAGCAGATAACAACCACATTCCATTTTCAGGGTGTTTCTTTTTTCTGTCTGACCTTGGGGAGGCCTCTACCAAAAATTTGATCACGTTAGTTAGAAACAAGTTTAATTAAAAGACAAAGGCTTCTGCCAGGGGCCAGCACAGCAGGTTAACGCCCTGGTCTGAAGTGCTGGCATCCCATATGGGTGCCAGTTCTAGTCCTGGCTGCTCCACTTCCAACCCAGCTCTCTGCTATGGCCTGGGAAAGCAGTAGAAGATGGCCCAAGTCCTTGGGCCCCAGCACCCATGTGGGAGACCTGGAAGAAGCTCCTGGCTCCTGGCTTCGGATTGGCACAGGTCCGGCCATTGTGGCCAGTTGGGGAGTGAACCATCGGATGGAAGACCTCTCTCTCTCTCTCTCTCTCTCTCTCTCTCTCTCTCTCTCTCTCTCTCTGCTTCTCCTCTCTCTGTGTAACTCTGGCTTTCAATAAATAAATAAATAAATATTTTAAAAAGTCTTCTACCAATCTTGCACTAGTTTAGTTCAGAAATGGACCCTTCTTACTTGGACTATTCCAATAATCTTCTAATTAACTCTGTGTCTACCGTTAGCCATCTGTTCAATAGCTCCTTCACAGTCTTTGAAAATAGTATTTAAAAAATTCTAATCATGTTATCAAACCCCGTTATGCACCCTCAATAAAATATCCTAATACATTTTTTAAATATTTATTATTTATTTATTTATTTGAAAGGCAAAGTTACAGAGAGAGAGAGAAAGAGAGAGAATCAATCTACTGTCCACTGGTTCACTCCCCAAATGGCTGCAATGGCCAAGGCTGGGCCAGGTCAAAGCCAGGAGCCAGAAGCTTCACCCGGGTCTCCCACGTGGGTGCAAGGGGACAAGCACTTGGGCCGTCCTCCACTGCTTTCCCAGGCACATCAGCAGGAAGTTAGACTGGAAATGGAGTAGCCAGGACGCCAACTGGTGCCCACATAGGATGCCAGCATTGCAAGCGGCAACTTAGCCCAATTACACCATAATTCCAGCCCCTATACTATGTTTAATAGATGGATTGGTCTGTTGGGAAAAATATTATTAATATTGGTTAAAAAGAAAAAATATTAATTTTATCTGGAACTTCACATAACCTCTTAATACTTATTTCAACATATTAATGAATTAAATGTAGTTTTATAATTTTCAAAAAGTTTTAAAAGTTTTGTTTATTTTTATTTAGAAGTTTATTTGTTTATTGTTATTTATTTGAAAGGCACAGATAGAATTAGAGAGAGATAGAGAGAGGGAGAGAGATTCCATCTACTGGTTCACTCCAGGCCCAAGCCAGGAGCCCAGAACTCCATCCAGGTTTCCCACATGAGTGAAGGAGGCTCAGCTGCTTGCACCATCATTTACCGCCTTTCAGGATCATGTTATCAGGAAGCTTGATTGGAAGCAGGGGAGTTGGGATTCAAACCAGCACTCCAATATGGGACGCAGGAGTCCCGAACAGAGGCCTAGATGCTGTGCCACAATGCCTGCCCCGAATTAAATGTAATTAATTTTTTTCTAAAATAAATGTATTTGAAGATTTACTAATACTGAAACGGTGAAGAACTTTTTCAATCTTAATACAATCAAGACAAAGAAAGAGGTGAAAATGATTTGATTGCATTAAACTTCAAACTGTGTATATATATATATATATATATATATGCAACAGAGAAGACAAATAATGAATATACTTAATTTATAAAAATGCAAATATTTTAATATAGAAAAATCGGTGAAGAAAACACTAATTGAGAGGTAAGTGAACGACGGAGAAGAACAGAGTAGTCAGGAAGAAGTGTAAATGATGACAAAGCAGCATAGATGTGATATCAAATTCTGCTGCACTTAGGGAAATTCAAATTCAAATTTAAAACCATGAGATACAATGAATCTCTAGTAAACTGACGAAGAAATGACAGACTCACGATTGTTCTCAGTACAGCACTAGAGATGGATGTCCGGTTCTGTTGATCCTCTGGGGCTTGATCCTGCTTCCTTTGTTGAACAGGCCACCTCACACCTTCCCAGCTGTGGCTAGGGGTACACACCCACTGCGGAGGAACCAATGTATAGGCTTGGGAGGGACTTTCATTGTTTTTAGTCTTAGGAGCTGCACTAAGTCATTCAGGAGGTGTGTACATGATGTATGCTGTCTTGAAGAGGTGGGGTGGTCGACATTCTCCAATTGAATGGCAGCACACGAGAGCAGGCGATCTGTGTAGAGCAGAGGTAAGAAGCAGGTGTGAGGTGGTCTCAGTTCCCCGCGAGGACAAAGTAGCTTTGGTTTGAAAAGTTCCATGTTCCGAACCTATCCTCAGCTATTCTGCTCTGCTTTTCGATATCGGTTTTGGATGTCTATAAGGTTTTTGATACCTTCAAACAAATCCTACTTTGTTGGCTAAGACTGAAGACTCTTTTCCTTTAGTATATAACAATGCTCATGTGCCTATTAACTGATGTAAACTTTATGGAAACAATTGTGCATGGTTTGTAAAGAATTTGAAAATATGTGCATCAATAATTTTATTTCCGGAAATATTTATTTTTAATGAAAAATAATAATTGTGTTTATTTTTGCAGTATAATGTGATGTTTTGACCTATACATACATTGTAGAAACATTACATCAAGCTAATCAAGATGCCATTACCTGGCCTGCTTATATTTTTGTGCTAGGGACCTTACAAATTAATTCTTTTAGGAATTTTGAAATATATGATGCATTATTATTAACTGTGATCATCATGCAGTTCAATAAATCGCTAAAACGTACTCCTCCAACCACACTGAAGCTTGCAGTCTTTCATCAACATCACCTTACCCCACCCCCTGCCTCTAATTAATAGTCTTTCTACACTCTATTTCTAGGAAATCAGCTTCTTTAGATTCAGCATATACTTGGGATATCATCAGTATTTGTCTTTTTGTACCTAGCTTGTTTTGTTTGTCATAATGACTTCCATTTTCTCCATGTTGTCACAAATGACAGAATTTCTTTTTTTTTTTTTAAGTGTGCCCCTGTGCACCTATATTATATCACATTTTCTTTATCCATTCATCTACGGATGGACACATATAGCTTGCTCCCAAAATTTGACTGCTATGAATAATGCTGAAAACAAAGACATACCAATTTCAATTCCTTGTATATACACTCAGATATGGAATTACTGGATCATATAGTAGTTCTACTTTTAATTTTTTGAGGAGCTGTCATATTATTTTCCAAAGTAGCAGTTCTAATATACCTTGCTCCCAACAGTGTGTAGATGTCCCCTTTTCGCCACGTCCTCACCAACACTTTATCATTTATCTTCTTAATAGCTATTCTAACAGGTATATACTGATATCCTCTTATGATTTTAATTTGCATTTCTTCATGATTAGAGATGTTGAGCATTTTTGCATATATCTGTTGGCCATTCATACCTCTTTTTATGAGAAATATCTATTCATATCTTTTGCCCATTTTTAAATTTATTTTTTTATTTTTTATTTTTATTTTAAATCTATTGTTATTTTCACTTGTTTTCTTGCTGGCAAGTTGTTTGTGCTCCTTATATATTTAGGATAGTAGCCCCTTATCCCATGTGTTTTCTTCCAGTCTTCAGGTTACCTCCTCTTGGTAACTGTTTCCTTCCTGTGTAGAAACTTTTTAGTTTGATGCAGCACTATTTTCCTATATTTATTTTTGCTGCCTACGTTTTTGGAGTCCTATCCAAAAACCATTGCCTAGAACAATGTCATGAAGCAAAAGCATAAGCATGGGTTTCTTCTAGTAGTTTTACAGTTCCAGGTTTTATATTTCAGCATTTTATCCATCTTCAGTTATTTTTACATAGGGTAAGAGATAGGGTTCAGTGTTACTGTTCCACATGCTGATATCCAGCTTTCCCGACACCATTTATTGGAGAGACAGCCCTTTCCCATGATGTGGCCTTGTCACCTTTGTGGAAAAGCAACTGAACACAGATATTTGGGTTTATTTTTCAGTTTTCTATCCCATTTCATTGGTAAGTGTGTCTGTTTTCATTCCAGGACCATGCCTTTTTAAAATTATAGTAGTTTTTTAATTGTGCAAATAGGGAATGTGATGATTTTTAATGTTTGTAGGTATGTACATGTAAAGATATTAAAGCAGAATTATTTTTAAATTAATATCAGAAGCAAGCCACTTGTGCAAAAATAGAGTGGGACAACAATTACGAGCCATAACATAACAGGAAATAATAACAACTCAAAGATGTTCTAATGAAAGGGGAGCTCGCTTATAATTAAGTACAAAGTTTTTAGAACTCAGGCCAAAGGTGATTTTCCAGCTTAGTAGAGAAGTAACCATGGAGAAAGTAATTAGCTTCCCTAAGCCTCTGTTTTTTCAACTGTATAAATGGTATAATATTCCTTGCCTGATAGTGTTACATTAAGGATTAATGAAATAATTTATTTAATGAATTTATCATGGTGTCTGACGCTTATTAAATATTTAGGAGGTTAGTAAACTCAACCCCCAAATATGATGGGATCCCATTATGAAAAAAGTTTCCATTTTTCTTTGACCGTACTGGGATTTCAGTAATTTTTGTTCTCATATTCATATTGTTTTTATTTCTAAGGTAAAAACCTGTTACTTACATCCTTTTAATGTCAAGCCACTAAAAGATTTTCATTTTTATTTTTTCAATAACTTTATTATTAAATTCCAAACGCCTTTGTTAGAATAAAAGATTTCAGACTGCAAGAACTCCAAAACACTGATGACAGCATTTAAAATTTTAAATGTTACAAATGGAGTACATATTCTGATTTAAATATAAAGTCACTTAGCATACTGAGATGCTTGATAATAGTACTTTACTTTCACTTTACTCCAGTCCTAAATCTGAAAATAAATTAAAATCTAACCTTAAGTTAGATTCAGACAAATATAATACAATGAAGAGCTAGTTTGAAAATTTGTCAACTATCTATTATTATTATCTTTTATATATTTCCTCTGATGATTTTAGAGTGCTTTTTTACGAAATTCATTCATGAACAATCCTTTTAATAATGGTCTTTCCTGTCCATAGGCTTGCATTCATAAAATAAGAAACCATTGAAATTTTAATTAACTACATTTTTTGCTTCCCTTGGTTTTCAAGAATGTACGTTTGCTGTTATCACAGGAAATTAGTGACTAGTGTCCCCATAACTTTATCAGTTACAAATTTTGTCAGACTTGCTCCTAAGTAGCAGTGGAGGTCAGTACCCAGATGATCAAGGTAGTTACAGGGAAAATTAAAATGTATCTCAAATATTGAGAGGAATTATTCAGTTGCAGTAGGTATGTTTTACAAATAATTGTCCTTTTTTTTTTAAGATTTATTTATTTCAAAGGAAGAGTTACAGAGAGGCAGAGGTAGAGAGAGAGAGGTCTTCCATCCACTGGTTCACTCCCCAGATAGCCGCGACGTCCAGAGCTGCACTGATCCAAAGCCAGGAGCCAGGAGCTTCTTCTGAGCTTCTTCTGGGTCTCTCACACAGGTGCAGGGGCTCAAGGACTTGGGCCATCTTCTGCTTTCCCAGGCCATAGCAGGGAGCTGGATCGGAAGTGGAGCAGCCAGGACTCGAACCGGTGTGCTTATGGGATGCAGCACTGCAGGCAGCAGCTTTACCCACTATGCCACAGCGCCAGCCCCCCGCCCCCCATTTAAGATTTATTTATTTAGTAACCATCCTTCTCTGGATAGTTTGGAAAGAAAGGATACTCTAATTTTACTTGGGATTTTTCTCTCAAGTCCAGTCTTTACCAAATTGCTTAGTTAAGAACGTCCTTAGATTTATCACTAAATTTTATGTTTTAAATTTTCTCTTCTTTTGCTCTAAGCTTTAAGCAAAAAAAGACAAACTTTTTTACTGTCCTAAATGATTCTAGGTATTAGTTTGAGAAGTTCTAACACAAATTATATTTAATTTTGGTCAATTTGCAAAAAAAAAAGATAGATGACATTACCATTTACTTTATTGAACTTATACCAGGATCTAGGTGAATTGTCTCTTTTATTCCTTAAAAGAGCAATTTAAGAAAGAAAATACTATTTTAAAGATTGGACAAGACAATAATAACATGCCTGGTGTCACAGAGCTGATGGAATGATTGCTCTAAACTGTAGTATCTAATATACATTCAAATTCTGAATATCTAGCCTGTAGCAAATAACTATTTCTGACAAAATAAGAATAGAATATTCTTTTCAAAATAATTGCTCAACCTGAATTATATTTCACTGTGATTTAGATAAAATATAAAGTCATGTCCCTAGAACAAAAATTTCTATCCCCAGACTCCATAATTTGAAGGGTAACACTAGAATTTAAATAATTTGAGACTTGATTTTTCTAGTTCATCAAAGAAAATAATCTCCCACAGTGTGAGGCTTTTCCTGTTGTCTTTTCTGCTCTAAACTCAGCACCAGAAGTAATGTTCATTTTATGATGGGAGCTCAATACATATTGGTTGAATTCGTGAGCCAAGAACATACCTACTTAGCAAGCAGTATTTTTCAATAACTGCCTCATCTAATTAATGCGTTAGGCCAAATGCTGAGTCAAAGTTGAGTTGTGGATATCTCAGAAGAAAACATGGACAGCAGTG
This sequence comes from Lepus europaeus, assembly GCF_033115175.1. Lineage (NCBI taxonomy): Eukaryota > Metazoa > Chordata > Mammalia > Lagomorpha > Leporidae > Lepus > Lepus europaeus. The sequence continues at coordinate 14,852,551 of NC_084840.1, read as the reverse complement.
GTATTTTCTTCTTAGCATACAGAGTGCTAGCAATTCTTATATATTTACCATATGTTAATTTAAATAGTATATTTCGTAAAATATGAGAAATCAAATCTAAGAAAACACTACTGGCAGGACAAATGTTCACTGTATAAAGAAAAGGAAAAGGAAAAGGAAGGAAGGAAAGAAGGAAGGAAGGAAGGGAGGGAGGAAGGGAGGGAGGGAGGGAGGGAGGGAGGGAGGGAGGAAAGAAGGAGGAACCTTGGTCATTGTAGTTTCAAAGTACCATTAATTATAAGAATAAGAATATATTATTATAAGATATATTCAAATAAGAAAATAATTATGGAAAGGTTTGGGGAATGATTTTAACTTGTCCCCACTGTTAACCACCAACAAGATGTATGTTTGGACTCTAATGGTCTTTAAGTCTTTCAAGTTTATTTACATAGAACTGATTTTTACCCTAAGTACTGTCTTGAAAGCCTAGCTCCTTGTTTTTAAGATAAGAATAACTTCCAGGTATAACTGTAATTTCTATAAGTTGTAGCTAGTAAGAAGAGATTGCATTTATGTTACAGTCAATTTCTGTTTTTATAAACTTTTACTTTACATGATGCCATCTCAATCTAATATGTTTTATTTGGTTTTAATCACATGTACAGTCACTCTTCCAGCCTCTAGACAAATTCTTTCATACTTCCTGCTCTTGCTAAGAAAGCAGATTGTAAATACATTGAGAGTGCCTTCAGCAGCCTCATGTCACGCAAATTTTCTGAAAAATCAACAGCAGCTAACAGGAATAAAAGATTCCACTGTGCTCACGGCCTGAGTCTCTTTAAGCCCTGGACAGGCAGCTTGGGCTTGAGAACCTAAAGCCACAGCTAGTAGCTCCAAATCACACAAAACCATTTTAAAGATGCCTGGTCCCTGCTATCCATCTGCTTACCTTAGGCAACCCCCTCCTGCTTGTTAAATGCTAACACATGCCTTAGAACTGATGGAAGGGGTATGGTTTACAGATTAAAATTAGATGCAGAATTAAATTGCTTGGACACAGCAAAATAGAGGAGAGGAGTAGATGGGTGGAGAAGACAATTTGGAGATGCCAGTACTCACACACACTGAAGTTTCCACGCAATTCCGTTAGAATTCTTGGGTTCGGGTTCTGCTCTCATTAGTGAGCCACTCGTAGATGAGTAGCATGGAGAATCTGTCAGAGAATAAGCAGCCCCATGAAAATTCATGATCAAACGATGGAATTTACAGCCGGGAGAGACTGCTGAGTCAGATATTACAGTTCCTTTTAGAAAGGCAAGCGGGTAACTTAATGACTGCTGATGATACTTGTAACTTTCTAGGCTCCTATAATAGGAGTAATCAGATCTCAGGCTTCTGGGTGGAGCATGATCACCTGTGCTTTTGAGAAAGGAATTTCTATACACATCGGCCTGCATTGCACAGCTGGCCAGCACATTACTTGTAGTGTCAGAAGGGGGAAGAGAGATTTCCTTTTTCTAAATCATTAAATGCCTTTTGCAAACTCACATAGCACTTACGCAGTCCAAAGTGTCAGCCATTGCCTGAAAATATAAGACTTAAAACAGTGGAAAAGAAAGAAATAAGTTTACAACATGTACTTCATGGGTTATAAAATCAAAAGTTATTTACTTATTATTTCAATCAACAAATGTGTTGGGAACCTTTGTATTTGCTGGCCTTTTGCTAAGGGCTAGGGACTACGCATGGTAAGGGCAGACATAGTCACTACTACCTAAGAACATTAAGTCTAGGTGGCAGAAGAAGATACAGTCACACAGTTCTGTGATTAGAGGGCTGTAAAATAAAGAGCTAGAGAAGAAAAGGAAGACCAGCAGAACCTCAGTACAATAATCATATCATAGCTGATTCCTTGTAGCTGACAAAGAAAGGGAGCCCATCCACATCACTGCAGGAAAAGTCACAGATTTTAAAGCACCAGACAGGAGTTTGCAGGACAATGAGCTACAGAAGCATTGACCACGTGAATGAACATGGTTGGTTAAATCTCCCAGTTCATTTGGTTTGTAAAGAGTCTTCCCTGAGGTCCAGTAAAGGGCTTTTTTTTAGTGTATTTATTTATTGTTTTTATTTATTTGAAAGAGCAACAGAAAGGTGGGGGTGGGAGAGATCTTCCATCCACTGGTTCACTCCTCAAATGCCTACAACACCCATGGCTGGGCCAGGCTGGAGTCAGAAGCCCGGAACTCCATCTAGGTTTCCCACATGGGTGTTGGGGACTCAGATATTTAAGCCATCATCTGATGCCTCCCAAGATGTGCATTAGCAGGAAGCTGGATAGGAAGTAAAGGCAGGAATCAATCCCAGACACTTTAATATGGGATGCAGGCATCCCAAGTAGAGACTTAATCTGCTGCACCAAACAGCCACCAAGGTCCAGGAAAGGTTTAATGTGCCAAGGTCATTCACAGTTCATGGTCATTATGCACTTCATCTGGTTAGAGCTGGAAGTGATGCGATATTGTTTTAGTATCTCACAGGCAGGTGCTACTTGAGTGGACTCTTTACAATTAAAGGTGAAAAGGATAACTGGCAAAGAAGTCTGAGGTGTCACCGTGGCCAAAAAAAAAAAAAAAATGACCTAAATGAAAGATCTCTGTGAGTGAGATCCCAGCGGAAAGAACAGGCCATCAAAGAAGGAGGTACCTTTCTCTGAAGGGAGGTGAGAACTTCCTCTTTGACTATGGCCTTGTCTAAATAAGATCAGAGTTTGTGAACTCGAGAGGATTCCATAGCTTGGCAGCTCATGACAAGAGCCTCAGGTGATTACTGGCATCATAAATAAGAGTGTCAACTGTTAAATCAACAATGGGAGTCACTGTGCGCATGCTCCCCATGTAGGATCTCTGTCCTTAATGTGTTGTACTATGTGAATTAACAGTATAACTAGTACTCAAACAGTACTTTATACTTTGTATGTCTGTGTGGGTGCAAACTGTTGAAACATTTACTTAGTATATACTAAGTTGATCTTCTGTATATAAGATAATTGCAAATGAATCTTGATGAAAAACAGGATGGGAGAGGGAGGGGGAGATGGGATGGTTGCGGGTAGCAGGGAGGTTATGGGGGGAAAGCAACTATAATCCAAAAGTTGTACTTTCAAAATTTATATTTATTAAATAAAAGTTAGAAAAAAAAAAAAAAAGAAGTTGGAGGTATCAGGTCTACAAAGCAGGCAGAGAGCATCCCAGGCCTGGGAGAAGAAAGGTGGTCCAAGGGGACAGTTGAGAAGAGACCAGCACGGACTGGAACACAGCCTCCAGAGGCCTGCTGGTTCTTGAAATGGAGGTGAGATGTGGAAGGGCCACACAAGAATGTATATGCTGGGTAGAAAATACAGTCTGCTGACCTAACAGCATTAGAAGTCCCTCAAAGTTTTCTAAACAAAGGGTAAAAGTCAGTGGAGTTGAAAGTGATGATCTGCTTGGTATTCCCAGTTTCTCACTCTGGGAGCAATGTGACAGCTGAAGTGTTTACCAGCAGAGCTGTGTAGACACCACTTAGGAGGCCATTATCATTACCCAGAAGAGAGAAGATGAAATTAACAACAAGGGTTTCAATAAATGTGAATCATTTCCAAGCAAAACACAGTGTCAGGGGGAGACAATCATTAAGGCACCCAAATCTCAAAGTGCCGAAAAATTCATAAACATAGTGTTTAAGCGTTGACCCAGAGCTTTCCACTTCTTACTGATCGTGATTGGCAACCTCTAAGATGGGCTGCGGTGACCTTCATCTCTGGATTGCTGTGTTCTGTGTAACCCTCTCCCTCCGAGAATGGGCTGGACCCAGTGACTTGATTCTAACAGAGTGCATCAGATGCCCTAGGGTCTTCCCACGGTTAGGACAGAAAGCAATGTGGCTTCTGTCTTGGTGGCTCTCTTTTGCTTATCCTTGGGTCATTCTGGGCCTAACTTGCTGCTGTCACAAAGCAGTGTTTTTGGAGAGGCACGTGTAACAAGCGTCCACCAGTAGTCATGTGTATGATGTTGCAAGTGGGTCCTCCCTTAATCAAATCTTGAGATGACTGAAGCCAAACCAAAACCTCAGTGACAGCTTTTGAGAAACCCTTAGCCACGAAGACCACAGCCAAGCACATCAGATTCCTGGTCCACAGGAAATTGTGAGGTAAGAAGTCTTTCTTCTACTAAGCTGCAAACATGTGGGATGATTTGTTACACAGCTGCAGGAAACTGACAGAGAGCTTGCTGATTAACCAAGAAGTTTGTTCCTCTTATATCAAGCTCACCCTTTTTTTTCTTTTCGATGTGAGAAGAAGAGAAATAGAGACAGATAAAGTTAGAGAGAGCTCCCAGTCACTGGTTCACTCAACAAATACCCACTACATCCTGGGCTGGGCCAGGCTGAAGTCAGGAGCCAGAAACTCAACCTACGTCTCCCATGTGGGTGATAGGGACCAAACAACTTGGGCCATGAATGCTGTCGGCCAGAGTCTGCATTGGCAGGAAGCTGGAATCAGGAACTGGTATCAAACCCTGCTTTTCCTATATGGAAGCCCGGCAGCCTCTTGGGCATCTTAACCAATGAGCCAAATGTCTTCCCCCAAGTTTTTTGTTAAATCTACAATTGAACCTCTTTACCCCTCTTTATAATTTGTTCCTTTTCATTTTCCTTACTAAATCTTTTATTAAAATATTACTTGATAGCAATCCATATAGAGACAGATAAAATAAATGATTTGTTTCAATTTCCTAGAGATTGATAAAGGAAAGAAGAATTGAGATATGACTTCTTTATAAAGGTATCCTGCCTCAGAAAAGTTGTTATTTTCAATGAATGACTAAATATAAAAAATATATTTGCCTTTTTTGTTTTATTAATTTTAGTAAAAACTGGTTGTATTGACTAAGATAACTGCCTTCAGATGTCTGTGGTTATGTAATGAAAGGAGAAAAGCCCGTCACATATCTTACTCGTCATATGGGCCTATACAAAATAAGGATGACACTGGGCATATATATATATATATATATATATATATATATAGTATTAATTATTTCTGTGGAAGCCGTCCCCATGGACACAGCAGAGCTTCTGTCTTCAGTAATTCCCTCTGCGTCTCCATCCAGACCCCAGAGTTGTCTGTGAGATCCCGGGAGATTTCACAGCCCAGTCCACCTTGACACTGCACCAGCCGCTGTCTTCACTCCCCTCTCCCTGTTGAACTACAGCCCTTCCCACCCAACAGGCACTGCCCCCTGCTGCCGCGGGAGCAGCCGCACTGGGCAACAACAACATGGCTGCCAAGTTGTGCTGACACAAGCTGGCAGCGCGTCTCCTGATGGTGAATTAGGAGAGAAAGTCATGTGTCACACAAAGCTTTAAAAGGGAGGTTCTGTTTTCAAGGAATAAAGCATGAATGGGTAAGGTAGAATGAGTGGACTCATCATCTCAATACCTGGATGAATTCAGAACGCCTGTCAGAGTCACACTGAGCTTTGATAATGGGTCTGAGCCTAAATCCTGCTTGCTAATGAATTATGCTCCTCTGTCCTTTAGGTAAAGCTGTGTTCAAGGAATTCTTCAGAGAGTGGATTCCTGGGAGGCCATGACCAGAATCACTCAGCCCACTGCAAAAGCCAACTCTTGGCCTTGAACTGGCTGCACACGAGAGCAAAGCACACTGAGCCACTACTCTCATTTATTACTGTTCACAGCAGCAACGACAATGATAGACACTCATAAATATCTCGCAATTTGTGGGAAAAACATAAAATTAAGAAATCAGAAATTCTCTACTTCATCTCAGTCCTACCATGAACTACTCTTTAACATGCAAATCAGGCTGATATGCTTCCAGGATCTTCCATGACAAATAATTTTCTCATCTAAATTAAGTTTTCGAAATAGTGAATCTCTAAAGTCCTTTGCAACTCAAGATACATACAATTGAATTGGGGAGGTGAAAGCAAAGTCATCCAAAAATTATATAAATCTTAGTACTTTGTTTTACATTTGCTTTCACTGATATTGGGATTTTTAAATGCACAGCAATTTTAAGACACTTATATGACATTTATGCAATTCAGATAAAACGGAGGTGAAAGCGTGGCTGCTTTGTTAATGGGTTGATCAGTTTAAAATATAGAGATGATATGAGAAAAAATAAACCTTCGAAGAAGATGAAATAGAAATTTATACATTAAGGCAAGTATAAGGAGGCATGAAACAAATGCTAATAAGAGAAGGAAACACCGGTAATCCTAATGTTTTCAGTTTTGTTCCATCTCATTTTCACTCTTTGAGGAACTCAGCAGCAGCTGACAGTTTCTTGCTGTTTCCCTTCACACTGGTAATTCCCAATGAGGTGGAAATCTCATTCCAAGCCGATTGAAAAAAAGCAGAGGGACTGAATCAGAGTTCCAATTTTTAGCAATGGCACCACTTTTGTCCCAATGCTTTTATTACTAAGTAACTTATATTTTCCTAAGAGCATCCCCAATGTAAATAAAATATGCCAAATGATTATGCATGCAAGCAATCAGGAAAGACAATTTCATTGCTAAATATTTGCTTGATCTTGTGTAGCATTAGTATGGGTATACAAGATCTCCATGGGTAATAAAAACTCTGTATGTCATCTATTTTATTTGGTGTGATGCTGTCAGTAGGGAGTTCCTGGCACTGAGAATCAGATGGCACTCTGAGTTCATAAAAATAACCTGCTCTTCCTTGCAAATGTTCACTAAAATGGGCAAAGGAAACTAATAGTAGAGGGAAAACAACAAAGGGTGATATTCATATTTTAAAATCTTTGAAGAATTCTTTTCCTAAATATAGGTTGATAAGTTGAGATTGAGGAAAGGTTGGCACCCTTAAATGTTGCTGATGGGAATGCAAAAATGTACAATTACAGTGAAAGGGAATTTGGCAACATCTAATGTGTTAGCTTTTAAATTCAGCAACCTTACTTCTAAGAATCTACTCAAGTTCTACTGGAAAAAAAAAATAAGCACACATGCAAAGTTATTTTGTTGTAAGATCATTAAATGGGAAAATACTTAGAGACAATCCGAATGGCCATCAGCAGGGCACATAATGAGTAAATGATGCCAGTTCCCAAAAATGAAATAGCAGGATGACTAAACAGAGGGAAAATCATGATCTGGTGAAATGATATGATGTCCTGAATATTTTGTTCAGTTAAAACAATACCTAGGGACAGATTGCAACTTAGGCATACCACCTTTTGTGAGACAGGTAGGAATATTATGTATTGGGATAACATTGCAAAAAGAAACAGTAGGAGTCTAAGTGAAAAACCACAATATTGGCCGGCACCACAGCTCACTAGGCTAACTCTCTGCCTGTGGCTCCGGTACCCCAGGTTCTAGAACCAGGTGGGGCACCAGATTCTGTCCCGGTTGCTCCTCTTCCAGTCTAGCTCTCTGTTGTGGCCCAGGAAGGCAGTGGAGGATGGCCCAAGTGTTGGGCCCTGCACCTGCATGGGAGACCAGGAGGAGGCACCTGGCTCCTTGCTTCAGATCGGCGGAGATCGCCGGCTATAGCGACCATCTGGGGGGTGAACCAATGGAAGGAAGACCTTTCTCTCTGTCCCTCTCTCTCTCACTGTATAACTCTGCCTGACAAAAAAGAAAAGTAAATAAAAAAGAAAAACCACAGTGTTTACCAATAGGGTAGAGGGAGCAGGGATGAAAGCTGACCTCTGACCTCTCTGAGTGTGCCTCTTGGGTGTATTTCCACATTTGTGAGCACATACTCTTAGGTGATTTTACATACTCAAAAATTAAATCCAGTTAAAATATTAAACAACTAATTCATAAGTTTAAAAAGGAATGGAAATAGATGAAGCTAATTGGAGTATCCAATTTTTGTTATACATAGAAACAATTATTCAAATGGTCTTATATAGTATCTTTATAGCTGTATTACATTTGCCAATAATGTTAATAGCTGTAAATTAGTGTTAAATCTCAGTGATTTAACCGCCAGTCATGATACTGTTGTAAAACTATTTTATGTGTATTATGAATAATGTAAATAAATTTCAATAGTGCATAATAATAGTATCACTAAACCCAAGATATTCAGTATAACAGAAATGAGCTATACATATATGGCTAAAGTCAGATACTAATTGAAAATTATATAGTTATATATTTTTAGAAATATATTTCTTTTAATTTCATACTTGAAAGGCAGAGAGAGAGAGACTGAATGAAAAATTTTCCATCCACTGGTTCACTCCCTAAATATCTCCAACACAAATTGGCCAGGATCTGACTCAAGCCAGAATCCTAGGCCTCAATCCAGGTCTCCCACGTGATTAGCAAAGTCTAACCAATTGAGTTCTCACTGCTCTCTCCCAGGGTGAGCATTAGTAGGAAGCCGGAATCAGAAACAGAGTTGGAACTTGAACCTAGGAATTCTAATATGGAATGCACATTCCAACCGATGTCTTAAGCATTGTGCCAAGCCTAAAACTGTATTTTAAAGTCAATAAGAACATATATTTTAAACAAGAAACATCTTTCCAAGTTTGTCCACAGCAAAAGGCTAGAAGTAATGACAGCCTTGCTAAATTGTATTATTTGAACTATTTCTTTTTTAAAAAAGTATTTGAAAGTAATGGCAAACCTGCCACAATGTGGGCACCAGAAGGGGAATTACGGAATAGAAATACAGAGGCTTCTGTATCTTTGGTTAAATAAGTGAGGTGTGCAGATATCCTGTTAATCATGGAAGAGAAAGAGTTTCAGTACATTGCTAGAAGCTAAAAAATTCCAAGTAGAGAAGCCATTACCAAAAGGATTTAGAGCCAGTAGGAAGAATCATAGCAATAAATCCGTAAGTTATGCCAAAAATGGATAGATCACTAACTGCATACATATTACCTAATGTATAGGAACAAAACAATGAAAGAAAGAAGTGGTTATTTCTGAGAAGTGAGACAAGGGGAGGAGATAATAGCTTTACTTGGAGACTTCTCTGCACAATTTGATCTTTGTAAACCATGAGTTTACATGGCTTTTAAATTATCAAATGAAATGAAACTAGTGCCATCTGTGTTTCCCCAGGTCTCATTGGAAACAAATGTGCCACAGTAATTTTAATAACCTGAGTTGCATGGTGCTGTGCACATTAGCTACAGCAGCTTTCCTGGCCCCATGTGCCTCAGCTCCAGACCTTCACAGAGTGGTTTCTGGGAGTTCCTTGAGGTATTTCACAAGATTCCAATCGCTGCAAAGTCTCCTATAGGTGACTCTTCTCTTAGACCCCCTGCTGTTAATATCTACCTTGAAGCACTGGGGTCCTTCCTGGAGGAGCCATGGGAGAAATCTACAGAGTCTGGCAGAAGTAGACTCCTGCAGGCAGGCGCCGTTCTGGCTGCACTGGCTGCCCAGGCTGCTGCTTCCAACCTGTGGGACAGCAAGGGTGTGGCTGGCCCCTGCACTTGAAGGCAGCAGGATCCACCAACAGCCTCCTGGGAGGTGGATTCTTGCCCCGCCCCCAGCACACGTGCATTCTCTACAGAGCAGATATTGTGATCTTGTAGAAACCAAAACACACATCCCCCAAATTTTCTAATAGAATGAGACTAAAAGTGATCCAGACTGGACTCCAGTTCCACCATGTAATGAAAGGATTCCGGATGACTCCGGAGACAAAGGTCACCCAACATTCACCTTATTCTTGGCTCAGGGGGCCAGCATCACGTAAGTCCCTGTCTGCCCAATTGAAACAGGGCAGTTGCAGCCAATAGGGGGAACGCCTTTTCCAGGAGAATGGAGAGACAGTGGTTTATCAGCAGGTAAGAAGGGCACTTGGGAACAGGAAACACAAAGGCTGGGATCTCACGGAATGGACTCTGGCAGGGGAGAAGTTGAGCAACTTTTAAGGTGAGTGGTTTTATGCTGTGACCCTCACAGCCAGCTGAGATGTGTGTGTGCACTTGGTGGAAACGGATACCAGCAAAGTCAGGCCTGTACTCACCCTCAATCTGAAGATGGAACCGACACGTTCTATAGCTACTTAGTGTTCGATTTAGGTAAAGGCTCTTATTAAATATCAACCTTGTATAGGCATGAGTGCAAAGTAGAAGAGTAAGTTATTTCATTAGAAATTTGTAATAACTTCCACTGCTGAGCTCCTGAGATTGCCTTTATAGGAAAGAGAAGACTTTGATGGAGTGAGTTATACAGCAAGCTGCTTCTTACACCTGTTTTCATAGTGCAAGGCCTATGGAAAATATCAAAAAGCATAAAATTCTATTGACAGAAGCCATTATCCCCAGAAAATAACTTGGAAAACATGAAGCCTGTGGTAAGGTCCAAGATGAGCAGTCCTGCAGCTGTGCCCCTGAGCACCCCGGGTCACCCATCAACCCTGAGAGTAAGTTCACTGGGTAGGAACTCCAGGGTTGTCAGTTTGGACAAGTTCCTTCACTCTCTGCCTGGGTTTCCTCACTCCTAATCTACAACTAATTTTAATGCTAACTGGTGAGGTTGCTTAGAATTTATACAGAGATATATAGAGTGGTGCCCAGCACATAAAGCTCAAAAACTACTACTGATTATTAGCAGAAAACCTTGGGCACTGAGAAGCAGGAGGTTTCTAGAGGTGGTGGAAAACACAAGAGGAGAAAAGACATTCTAGAGCCCAAAGAGCCTTTCTCTCTGTCTCTCTCTCTCACTGTCCACTCTGCCTGTCAAAAATAAAAAAAAAAAATAAAAATAAAATAAAATTTAAAAAAATGGCCAGCGCCATGGCTCAACAGGCTAATCCTCCGCCTAGCGGCGCATGCACACTGGGTTCTAGTCCCGGTTGGGGTGCCAGATTCTGTCCCGGTTGCCCCTCTTCCAGTCCAGCTCTCTGTAAGGCCCGGGAGCACAGTGGAGGATGGCCCAAGTGCTTGGGCCCTGTACCCGCATGGGAGACCAGGAGAAACACCTGGCTCCTGCCTTTGGATCAGCGTGGTGCACCAGTCATGGCAGCCATTGGGGGGTGAACCAACAGCAAAGGAAGACCTTTCTCTCTGTCTCTCTCTCTCACTGTCCACTCTGCCTGTCAATAATAAAAAAATAAAAATTAAAAAAAAATAGAGCCCAAAGAGGCAGCAGTGGCGGAATCTCCATTCAGGGCACCGTTTCATTCACTGTGGTCTGCTGTGGGGACTAATGCAAACCAAATTTGACTAGAATCTAAGCATTGCTATCACTTTGCCAATTGGTAAGAATTTGGTATAAATAATTTAAGAGAGGAAAAAAACGTGAGTTCCACTACTCCTGTATTGTGGAATTGGAAGAGCAATGTAGAGAAATACACACCACACACTCACACACACACACAAGCTGGATTTGGGGTCATTAAGATGAGTTTCGCTCAATCCCTAACAATCATGATCTTGAACTTGTCTTATACCTTTTGGACCCTTAGTTTTCTTGTTGGTAAAATCAAAAGTGCATTTGCTTGGAGATTCTTTAGTCGCATGACCAGAAGTCCTGTGTATAAGAGAAGAAGGGTTCTTCTTTGATTAAAATAGGGAGGAGAGGCCGATGCCACAGCTCACTAGGCTAATCCGCCATCGGCAGCGCAGGCACTCTGGGTTCTAGTCCCAGTCGGGGCACCGGTTCTGTCCCGGTTGCTCCTCTTCCAGGCCAGCTCTCTGCTGTGGCCTGGGAAGGCAGTGGAGGATGGCCCAGGTCCTTCGGCCCTGCACCCGCATGGGAGACCGGGAGAGGCACCTGGCTCCTGGCTTCGGATCGGCGCAGCGTGGTGGCTGCAACGCACCGGCCGTAGTGGCCACTTGGGGGGGTGAACCAACAGCAAAAGGAAGACCTTTCTCTCTCTCTCTCTCACTGTCTAACTCTGCCTGTCAAAAAAAAATAGGGAGGAGAGAGCAGAGTCCTGAGAAATCTGGTCTCCATCCCTCAGTTGCTGATCACTTCCCTCAGGCACAGTTACAGGCTGGACAGGAGGACCTCCCAGGCCTACTTCTGTTCAGCCAAATACCTCCTCTAGTTTACTTTTACTGTACTTCTTAAATATATTTTTAAAAAATATCTCAGTGCTGGCGCTGTGGTGCAGCGGATTAAAGCTCCAGCCTGCAGCACCGGCTTCCCACATGGGCGCTGGTTTGAGACCCAGCTGTCCCACTCTGACTAAGCTCTCTGCTATGGCTTGGGAAAGCAGTAGAAGATGGCCCAAGTCCTTGGGCCCCTGCACCCACATTGGAGATCCAGAAGAAGCTCCTGGCTCCTGGCTTTGGATCGGCGCAGGTTCGGCTGTTGCGGCCATCTGGGGAGTGAACCAGTGGACGAAGACCTCTCTATCTTTCTGGCTGTACCTCTCTCTGTAACTCTGTCTTTCAAATAAATAAAATAAACCTTTAAAAAAAAGTCTCAGTGGATTTTAAATAGGATAGACAATAGACTACTCTCAAGAAAGCATTTTATTTTTTTTTAACTTTTATTTAGTAAATATAAATTTCCAAAGTACAGTTTATGGATTACAATGGCTTCCCCCCACATAACTTCCCTCCCACTCGCAACCCCCCCATCTCCCGCTTCCTCTCCCATTCCATTCACATCAAGATTCATTTTCCATTATCTTTATATACAGAAGATCAATTTAGTATATATTAAGTAAAGATTTCAACAGTTTGCACCCACATAGAAACACAAAGTGTAAAGTATCCTGTCCCGGTTGCCCCTCTTCCAGGCCAGCTCTCTGCTGTGGCCAGGGAGTGCAGTGGAGGATGGCCCAAGTGCTTGGGCCCTGCACCCGCATGGGAGACCAGGAGAAGCACCTGGCTCCTGCCATCGGATCAGCGCGGTGTGCCGGCCGCAGCGCGCCTACCGCGGCGGCCATTGGAGGGTGAACCAACGGCAAAAGGAAGACCTTTCTCTCTCTGTCTCTCTCTCTCACTGTCCACTCTGCCTGTCAATAATAAAAAAATAAAAATTAAAAAAAAATAGAGCCCAAAGAGGCAGCAGTGGCGGAATCTCCATTCAGGGCACCGTTTCATTCACTGTGGTCTGCTGTGGGGACTAATGCAAACCAAATTTGACTAGAATCTAAGCATTGCTATCACTTTGCCAATTGGTAAGAATTTGGTATAAATAATTTAAGAGAGGAAAAAAACGTGAGTTCCACTACTCCTGTATTGTGGAATTGGAAGAGCAATGTAGAGAAATACACACCACACACTCACACACACACACAAGCTGGATTTGGGGTCATTAAGATGAGTTTCGCTCAATCCCTAACAATCATGATCTTGAACTTGTCTTATACCTTTTGGACCCTTAGTTTTCTTGTTGGTAAAATCAAAAGTGCATTTGCTTGGAGATTCTTTAGTCGCATGACCAGAAGTCCTGTGTATAAGAGAAGAAGGGTTCTTCTTTGATTAAAATAGGGAGGAGAGGCCGATGCCACAGCTCACTAGGCTAATCCGCCATCGGCAGCGCAGGCACTCTGGGTTCTAGTCCCAGTCGGGGCACCGGTTCTGTCCCGGTTGCTCCTCTTCCAGGCCAGCTCTCTGCTGTGGCCTGGGAAGGCAGTGGAGGATGGCCCAGGTCCTTCGGCCCTGCACCCGCATGGGAGACCGGGAGAGGCACCTGGCTCCTGGCTTCGGATCGGCGCAGCGTGGTGGCTGCAACGCACCGGCCGTAGTGGCCACTTGGGGGGGTGAACCAACAGCAAAAGGAAGACCTTTCTCTCTCTCTCTCTCACTGTCTAACTCTGCCTGTCAAAAAAAAATAGGGAGGAGAGAGCAGAGTCCTGAGAAATCTGGTCTCCATCCCTCAGTTGCTGATCACTTCCCTCAGGCACAGTTACAGGCTGGACAGGAGGACCTCCCAGGCCTACTTCTGTTCAGCCAAATACCTCCTCTAGTTTACTTTTACTGTACTTCTTAAATATATTTTTAAAAAATATCTCAGTGCTGGCGCTGTGGTGCAGCGGATTAAAGCTCCAGCCTGCAGCACCGGCTTCCCACATGGGCGCTGGTTTGAGACCCAGCTGTCCCACTCTGACTAAGCTCTCTGCTATGGCTTGGGAAAGCAGTAGAAGATGGCCCAAGTCCTTGGGCCCCTGCACCCACATTGGAGATCCAGAAGAAGCTCCTGGCTCCTGGCTTTGGATCGGCGCAGGTTCGGCTGTTGCGGCCATCTGGGGAGTGAACCAGTGGACGAAGACCTCTCTATCTTTCTGGCTGTACCTCTCTCTGTAACTCTGTCTTTCAAATAAATAAAATAAACCTTTAAAAAAAAGTCTCAGTGGATTTTAAATAGGATAGACAATAGACTACTCTCAAGAAAGCATTTTATTTTTTTTTAACTTTTATTTAGTAAATATAAATTTCCAAAGTACAGTTTATGGATTACAATGGCTTCCCCCCACATAACTTCCCTCCCACTCGCAACCCCCCCATCTCCCGCTTCCTCTCCCATTCCATTCACATCAAGATTCATTTTCCATTATCTTTATATACAGAAGATCAATTTAGTATATATTAAGTAAAGATTTCAACAGTTTGCACCCACATAGAAACACAAAGTGTAAAGTATCCTGTCCCGGTTGCCCCTCTTCCAGGCCAGCTCTCTGCTGTGGCCAGGGAGTGCAGTGGAGGATGGCCCAAGTGCTTGGGCCCTGCACCCGCATGGGAGACCAGGAGAAGCACCTGGCTCCTGCCATCGGATCAGCGCGGTGTGCCGGCCGCAGCGCGCCTACCGCGGCGGCCATTGGAGGGTGAACCAACGGCAAAAGGAAGACCTTTCTCTCTCTGTCTCTCTCTCTCACTATCTACTCTGCCTGTAAAAAAAAAAAAAAAGAAAGAAAGAAAGAAAGAAAAAAGTACTGTTTCAGTACTATTTATAGCATTTAATCACATTGGACAACACATTAAGGACAGAGATCTTACATGAGGAGTATGTACACAGTGACTCCTGTTGTTGACTTAACAATTTGACACTCTTGTTTATGGTGTCAGTAATCTCCCTAGGCTCTAGTCATGAGTTGCCAAGGCTATGGAAGCCTTTTGAGTTCACCGACTTAGATATTATTCAGACAAAGTCATAGTCAAAGTGGAAGTTCTCTCCTCCCTTCAGAGAAAGGTACCTCCTTCTTTGATGGCCCTGTTCTTTCTACTGGGATCTCACTCGCAGAGATCTTTCACTTAGGTTTTTTTTTTTTTTTTTTTGCCAGAGTGTCTTGCCTTTCCATGCCTAAAATACTCTCATGGGCTCTTCAGTCAGATCCGAGTGCTTTAAGGGCTGATTCTGAGGCCAGAGTGCTGTTTAGGACATCTGCCATTCTATGAGTCTGCTGTGTATCACACTTCCCATGTTGGATCGTTCTCTCCCTTTTTTTTTATTCATTTTAAATCATTCTGAAAGTACAAGTGTGTTTCTGCCACTAGTTTCTACCCCTTGTTACTTTCATGAAATTTAACAAAATTGTTCAACTCTATAAGCCACATAGATGGCACAACTGTGTTCTCTCCTGTATTCAGTTGGCTTTCAGACACTGCGCTTTCTCCATCAACCTCAGTTTATCCTCTACTCCCTTTGTCATTCTGCTATGGTTGGAATGTGTCCTCCAAAGTCCATGTGTTAGGAGCTTGTGCCCTCATCAGTGGGTTAACGCCATCAATCCAGTAGTGAGTTCGTTATCGTGGGAGTGGGTTCCTGATGAAAAGATGAAGTTCTCTCTCTCTCTCTCTCTCTCTCTCTCTCTCTCTCTCTCTCTCTCTCTCACACACACACACACACACACACACACACACAAACACACACACACAGGTGTACACATGCATACCCTCTTGTACTTCTTCCCTTCACAGGAGATGACTTAGCAAGGAAACCCTATTTGGGTACAGACGTCTTGCACTTCCAGCCTCCAGAACTCTAAGAAACAAGCCTCTGTTGTGGTCTCAGGTATTCTGCTACAGCAGCACAGAAAGGACTAAAGGCACTCCTTCCACCTCTCTTCATGGTCCTGCTTCTTCCTCACTCTGATCATTGCAGTTCTCCAGGGCCCAGATCTCCATTACTGTGTCTTCTCTATTTGTACCTACTCTTGAATAATATCTATATGCCAGTGACCCCCAAAGTTAATCTCCAGCATAGCCCTCCTTCCTCACTCCAGACTTGCATGTCCAACTCTTTACTTGACACTGTTGTTGAAGTGTCCAATAGAAATCATATTTTCAGCAGGTTCAAAACCACAGTCCTTGATCTCCCTCTCTGTTCCCGAAACCCATTCCATATGCACTTCCTCATGTCAATTAAAGCAACTCCATCATAATAGTGGTCTAAGCCATAACCTTTTCTTAAAGTTTTATTTTGTTCACTTGAAAGGCAAAGATAGAGACAGACAGAGAGAGAGAGAGAGAGAGAGAGAGAGAGAGAGGTCTTCCTTCCCAGGTTCACTCCCCAAATGGCCACAGCAGCCAGAGCTGAGCTGTTCTGAAGCCAGGATCCAGGAGCTTCCTCCTGGTCCCCAAGGTGGGTGCAAGGGCCCAATCACTTGGGCCATCCTCCGCTGTTTTTCCAGGTGCACTAGTAGAGAGCTGGACCAGAGGCAGAGCAGCTGAGACTCGAACTGACACCCATATGGAAAGCCAGCTCTGTAAGCTGGGGCTTTAACCTGCTGCTCCATAGTGCTGGCCCTGCCGTAACCTTTGAGTCACCTCTTTTAGCCTCAAAATCAACTTAGGCGTTCTATTGACTATTGCATTACCCCTCTAGTCAGGGCCACCATCATCTGCGACAGAATTGTTTCAATAGCTTCTTCCATCTTTTCTCCAGTCCCTTGAGCTTTCCACAGTCCCTTCTTCATAAGGCAGAAGGAAGAATACTTTTGAAATGTAAATCTGTTACTCCTGTCCTCCATAGTCAGCAATGGTGCCTCACTGCACACAAAGAAAATGTCCCTACAGTAGCCTCTCAGACCCCATGTGACACTGAATTCACCTCCTATTGCTTTTCACCCTGCACATTCTCCACCAGACACACCAGCTACCTTGCTGTTATTCTAATAGGCCATGTTTCTAACTTCAAATTTTTGCAAAACCTATGCCCTGTGGCAGGACCGTCTCCCCACAGGGACCTTCATAGCTAATGTTCTTTTCTCATTCAAGTCTTTGACCAAATATCACCTTCTCACTGAGACCTTTATTGCCTGTGATATTTTATGAGGCGAACTGTCCTCCACTCCAATCCCTCTTACTCTTATTTATTTTTTATTCCGTAACATTTAGCCTCACCTACCATATTACATCATTTACGTATTTGTATAATTATTGGACACTTTCTCTCTCCACGAAAATCTAGCCTCCATGAGTACAGAGGTTTGTTTTTCTTGCTGATGCATCCCAAGGGCATGGAGTCATGCTTGGTACATGGCATGAGACCAATAACATTTTGGTTGCCTGACTGAACGAATGAATGAATAGGTATTTTCAAGTGATTTTGTGAGGCTTACACAAGACAGTTTATCTCATGGCACCTAGTACAACCCCCAGAAAAGAGAAATCACTAACCACTTGGTACTTTTGCTCTTAGAATAAATTCTCTTAGAATAAATTCTGGGGACATTGGATGACTGAATCCACTGTTTTCATCATATAGAAGAAGCTCCCTGCATGAAGTTCTATGTGAAACTTGAGATTGATTGGGTTACGAGCAATATTATTTGAGAAGATTTTCTTTAGCAAATCCCATGTTTGATCGCATGATGATACATATTTGTTGTATAGTTCAGGATCATTTTCTCCAAGCCAGATCGGTTGCTGTGTCAGTTTTCTGCATCGTGGTGAGCCGCACGTCACCATAGCTGCCACACAGGCTGACTCCGTCTGATCTTATTTTAAAGACAGTGTCTCTGCAGAGATCATCACACTTCATTATAAAGATTTTTAGGAATTTCCTGTCTCACCTTTCTGACTGGTATTTCATTAGGTGACTAACAAAAATGTTTCACGATTTATAGCTAACTAAAGGGATTTTCTTAAATTCAAAAATTGCTTAATTCCTTAATACTTATCATGAGAAATGCGTATCAGTGCAGGAATCATTACAACAGCACTTCTGGAATTTGTAGGCCTTTGCTTTCCAAGTTGGAAGCTCACAATTCCTCTTCCTGGCATATGTAAGACTTTTATGAGTGAATCAAATTCCTATGTTTATTTTTGGGATTAACATAATACAAGCAGAGCAGATAAAAAAAAAAGTAAAATCCTAGCAGCCTCAATAAAGAGACACAAAAAACAAGCAACACACCATTGTTTTCCTGTTGTTACTAATATTTGATTGGGCAGATGCAAGTGAGCTATGGAAAACAAAATTCTGATCTAAAACACCTTATTTCTGAAAAAGACCATTTGTTACCTGTTTAAAGAACCAAGGCTCCAGTGCGAACACGACCTAACCGTGCAGTGGAAGGTTTACAGCAGTGTCACCTCCAGCTGCCAGCAGGTGCTGCTCTGGGTGTCAGGCTAAAGCCTCGATTCATTAAGTTCTGCCACTCCAGTACTGTACTCTTTATGACAAGAAAAACAAGAAGGAACAGTGAGTCTCTTATATTTAACCCATAAAACTTAACACTCTGACCTCAACCGTATAAACCAGAAGTGAAAGAGGCAATTGCAAATCTAACCAATAAAACTGGTAAAGCACTCCCATGCTGGGATGAGAAGAATCTGTGGCTATGTACAAGAGGGAAAGAGCTATCTGCAAATGCCTATGTGTAGGTGATCCCGGAGCTGGTGTAGTATGTATCCTTTGCAGCATTTCAGACATGTTTGTGCATGCTTGGCAGACTGCTGGGTGGCCCAACTGGGAGCCTTGTTAGACAAGAGACTGGGGAAACTCGCTGGGTAGAAAGACATTGTATGGAATGGGACACTCCACCAAAGCCACTCTTGTCTGGAGCATGTAGAGGTTCATGTCTATTCCCTTCCTGTCCACAACAAGCCTGAAAGAGTCATGTGTATCCTAGGAAGAGAGAGGCCTTCATGTAGAAATGAGAACTCTGTTTCATACTAAAAGCCATACGTGAGGGCACAGGCAGTGCTACTTTGCACTGCGTGCTACAGCAGAGCACAGAAAGGAAGCTCCCAGGCCTCTTGCAAACCTAAGATGCAGATGGGTTTCAGCTTGTGCTGTTTGGTGCTGGTGCTGTTGGGAATAGTGAGTTTATGCAGAAGTAAACAAAAGGGTATAGCACCTTGGGGCTTTTTGCTGTATGCAGTGCTATGATCTGTCTTTTTAAGGCTCCTTTCCACAGTCTACTGAGGTGGAAGACGTCGATTGTGGAGACGGAGACTAGCTGAGAGTGAAGACCTGAGTGCTGCCTCTCTTGCTAAAGAAAATGCTAGAATAAGTGTGTGGTAATTTGAGACAGGTTAGGGGTGAACTATGGTATTGTCATGCAAAGGAGGTCACAGATGCTAGCTCAGATGAAGATGGACGAAGTCTTTAAGAATAGAACCTTAACTGCTTGATGAAGGAGAAACTATCGTTTTCTCAAATTCCTGTTTAAATGTCCATATTAATTACACTCTAATCCAATTTCCTAGTGATATTACAACTGTTTGTAAAAGTGTGCTATGCACAAGAGCTTTTTATTAGTTACACTCTTGATGAATTATGGAAAAGATGTATTCATTACCGAGTAAAGTAGTGTGAAGAAAAGGAGAGAATAGAACAGGTCCCCCAGAAGAAGGAAGCAAGAAAAGATAGCTGGGGTGCAGCCCCTCAGCACACCTGTTGGAAGGCAACACTTGAACATGATTCCTGACAAGTATAATGAGATACCACATGCTGTGCATACCACATACGTTACTTAGACATGAGATCGTCTTTGCAGAGAGGCATGGGGAGAAGCGGAGAGACCCGAAAACAGATTTAGAAACCTTGAGCAACTCCAGCTAATAACAAGCAACAAGATGGGACTGTCAATCCTGCAAACACAAGGGACTCAATTTTGCCAACAGCTTGAAAGATCTTTGAAGTAGATTCTTATCCAGAGCTTCCAAAAAACCCTATCTAGCCAACACTTTGGTTTCAGCCTTATGAGTTGCTAAATCAAGAACCCAGCTGAGCCCTCCTAGCCCTTGACTTACAGGAGTGTGAAATAGTAAATGGGTGGTGTTGGCAGCTGCCCTTGAGGTTTGTTATGCAGGAATAGAAAACTGACACTCCTGGGAAACTCAGATGGGAAAATGCTGGCTTCCTTGCATCAGTGGCATGGATGGGATTATGGCTATTTAAAGGTTGTTTCAAGAAGTCTGGATGACATGGGGCCATCCTTGTGTCAGGCAATTAAACTAGGGACAGCATTTACTAGGTATTCTGATCATGTTAGCAAGGATACGGACATATTGTGTTAGCTGGTGTGGCAGTCGTGGGAAGGTGCCTCTCCACCTTCAAGTACAAAATCCAACTGTTGCCCTTTGAAATCCATCACTGATTTGGTACCCAAGCGATGCCTTTCAAGGGGCTGCTCTTGCTAACATCTCGAATACTGGAGCACAGCCATCCCTGAGCAATGTGGGACATCGCTTGTGACTCACTTCAGCTGGAGGAGTCCTTCCCAGCTTCGCTGAGGCTTCCTTAAACTGTACAGCACCCTGGGGACTTCCTTCCACTCTCCCTCCCCTTTCTTCTTCACAGGAATCAGACTTGCATCATGATCTGACTTCCCCACCTGCCTTTCCTGGCTGCCTCACCATCCCATCCTTCACACTGCCATTTTCCCAAACAAGATCCTCCGAGCTCGATCTTGTTGTAGAATCTGCCTTGGGCTAACACAGCTTTATCTTTCATTCTGTGGAATCCCTCATTTCAAAGTGAGCATGAGCCCAATGCTAGTGACACACAGTAATAGAATAGCATTGATTGGACTTTGGGCCTGAGTGCTAATGCAGAACTATTGTGAGGAAGGCTGTGTATCTCACCAACACCCTGCTTGCTCTCAGCTGACTCTTACTCATATTGACTGGAGTGGCCAAGACCTGTCGACCCAAACTTGAGTTTCAGAGTCTACCACCACAACAGGATGTCAGGTTGGGTCAAAAGATCTCTACCAATGCAAAAGAAGGTAGAGGAAGATCCAGCACAAGTGTATGGGCTCCTGCCTGTAGCCCACTTGGCAGTGACTCTGGCATGGATGCCAAATGGGTCAAAAAGACAGCATCCCGGGGGAGCAAGAATGACTCATGTCTCTTTGGCAGATTATCCTGGCTTCTGGGCTGATTGAATGGAGCGAAGACATAAACTATGACTAGAAGAGCTTGCATTTTCTTTAAAACATCGACCCATAAAAAATGTAGGGAAATTAGTGCCCTGGAAGAAGATGTGTCTATCAAGATTACTCCTCCTTAGGGGAAGAAAATGGAGTAAGGAGCATGGCAGAGCCTTTGAAGGCTTTCCCCTGGAGACATTGGCTTACTCAGGGTGTCCAGCACATCAGCAGAGTCAGCAGTAGAGATTTCTGGCAATGGCTTTAAGAGGCAGGACCTCTGTCAGGGACCTCAGCCTTCTTCCTCTGCCAACAGCAGTGTTAGTGTTGAGATATTTGCATGAGCTTAGCAAACAGTGGGGATGTTAGGAACCTCCTCACCTCAAGGGACCTGGGTGGGAGAGGAAGAAGTTGGCAAATATTGGAGGATAATCCAAGACGGGACACCCATAACCCACCCTGGGGTCACCCCAACAGATTGGATGACATTTTAGAGGAAACCTAAGACCCAACCGACAAAAACGGAGGTTAAAACTAGGGTTACACAAATTATAAATATATTGAATAATCCTTGGTGGCCATAAATGTATTTATATGCCCATAAAGATGCTTGAATTTCATAAATCTCACACTTGAAAACAACTCAGTAAATACACTTTCAATACTTACTCTTTCATTCAACACAGTCACAGTAAGCAAAACGTTATCCCCAGAATGAGATACATAGCTCAAAAAGGCCTACAATATGGAATAATCTCATTTCTCATCTCCAAAGTCTTCTTTTTTGCAGGCTTCTTCTGAGCATTTTATCACTCTAGCCTCGCCCCAACTCCAGAACTGGGAGGCTGCTGGCCTCCAACAGGCATCATCCCACTAAACCTCCTAGAGGGGCTTTTCCCTTCAGATTTAGTTGAAAGTCAACTCTTCTCCCTAAAATATTAATACCACATTTCCCCAATAACATATACGTAGTAACAAATGATTTGTCAACCACTATAATTTTGTGAGCTGTAGGTAGAGATTACACAAATATGTCTAAATGGTAAAGATTTTGAGACATGAAATTTGTGACTAACATCTATGTCCAACTCTAAAATAAATTCACCATATTGAACTTAGTCATTTTTGCTGTGGTAGATTGGAAACTGCAAAGATTAAGATTAAGAATTGAGAATTGAGAACTGGTATTGTGGTAGAGGCCTTTTTCTTTAAAAAAAAAAAGATTTTTATTTATATTTATTTAAGAGGTAGAGTTATAGACAGTGAAGGGAGAGACAGAGAGAAAGGTCTTCCATCTGCTGGTTCACTCCCCAGATGGCCACAACAGCCAGAGCTGTGCCAATCCGAAGCCAGGAGCCAGGAGCTTCTTCCAGGTCTCCCATGTGGGTGCAGTGGCCCGAGCACTTGCGCCATCTTCTACTGCTTTCCCAGGCCATAGCAGAGAGCTGGATCAGAAGAGGAGCATCTGGGACTTGAACTGGTGCCCATATGGGATGCTGGAGGATTAATCTACTGTGCTACAGCGCCAGCCCCGAGGCCTTTGTCTTTTAATGAAACTTGTTCCTAACTGACATGATTAAAGTTGTGGTAGCAGCCTTCCCAAGGTCAGAGGAAGAAAAAGGGAAGAACCTGTCTTGGGAATGCCATGTGGCTGTTCACTTGCTTATGAATGCTTCAACTGTAGTTATTATCTGCTTCTATGTAACCATTTCAGGTCCTGCTTGCTGGTACAGAGCAATCATGGTAACCTGAGCTCAGTATGTGGGTGAGAAAAAACATCATCAGTAACTATGTAGTACTGTAGCAATTCCTGTGGCCACCATGTAACGTTAGAATATCCAATCAAATGTATGCATGTAACCATATAAGGGAGACAAAGAGGCTAAAACCATATATAAGAAAATACCCCTCTTTGTTCCAGGCTCAGGCTTTTGGATAAGAAACTCCACCTGGGCCTGACGCAGGCATAAATAATAAAACTACTTCCTATTAAAGGCCTTGATGTCTTGTTTCTGTACACAAATCCCACTGCAGTATCACCAGCAATAAACTGTGCCAACTTGAACGAATAATTTAATATTTATCAACCTCAGTTTCTCCCTTTATAACAGTAAGAATTAAATAATTAGTACCACACAAATATTAGTTTATAATTTAATAAACAACTGTACAGTTTAATGATGAATCATTTCATTATTCAACAATTGTTTTCTGGGAAATAGTTAAGTATTCTGCATAATTACTTTAGAAAGGTAGTATGCTTAAACTACTCAATGTGTAAAATTTTCCAATGTGAACAACATGAAAATGTGTATACTATACTTGGAATGGAATGGATGTTTGTGCCAAATCCCTAATTCGTGTTGAGTCCCTGAGCCCCGAGGTATTGATAATGACCCTGGGACTTTGGAACACAACTTTGATAGTGGAGATTTCAAGAATGGGATTATTGCCATATATGTAGAGGCACAGGAGAGCTTGCTTCTCTCTTTTCCTTCTCTCCACCAACATGCAAGAAGACAACTGTCTGCAAATCACAAAGGGGGCCCTCACAAGACCCTGGATTTACTAGGACTTTGACCTTGGACTTTTCTGGCCTAAGTTATTGTTGTTGACACCTCTTTGTGGTGTGGAGAATGGGAGGAGCTCAGGCGTTGTAATCTGGTCTACATCCCGGTTCTCTTTGCCCGCTCTGATACCCTCTGTGGGTCAGCGTTGCTGTGACTCATTTTGACAAATAAAAGAGTAGATGTGAGAATATACAACATATTATGTGTGTGGAGTTAACAGTAACTAGGGTGTATTTTTCAGATAATATTATTTAATGATGCTTTCAAATGAGTTCTTCGTCAACTCTCAATTCATGGCAACAGACCACTTTGGTGGGATAGGCAGGTGATAAGCCATCAGGGAAAACCTGAATAACTGAAGTAGATGGCTACTTTGTTTCTCTGGATGTTGTTTTTATCCAAGCTTAAAAAACAACTGACTCCCTTGTGTTTATTTGCTTTCACTTCACTTTCCGTTCTCTCTTGCTGACACCGAAGCACAAACCATCAAGCCAAAACAAAAACAGAGACAACAACAGAATCTGAGACAGGGGTGACATGAAGGGGGAAAACAGAGTCTGTCTAATACACAAATGATTATTAACCCTGAGCATTTGACACCTGACTGCATTCCTACACTTCAGAGGTGCTGCCGTGCCAAGTAACTCCCTCAACGTGAAGCAACGTCTGCAGATTTGAAGAATTTTGTGGGGAGCCAGGAGTGAGAGTTTAACTCAGTAATTTTTTTTTTGTTTTTGCATAGAATGGGGCATGTGTAGAATTGCTTCACTGTAAGACACTAAAGTAATTTTATGAGTTTCATGTTTGCATAAATGTCAGTGGATTCAGAAGAAATGATCAGATTTTGTACATAAAGGAGAGTGAAATCTGTAAAGTTGAGACTCCTCTGTCTCTCCCTACTTTCTTGAGAGTGACAAGACATCTGCTTTGAACTGAGCCTGTTTATGTTTTATAGCAGAGTTATTATAAAGGGTTCCTTGTCCCTTCCTTTCAGGTGTTTTAAAATGTTTTTGCTTTCTGTTTGAGCAATTCCAGGAACCATGCACCTGCAGTTCGTAGTATTGACAGGTCTGTATAATGCAGCATAACTTTCGGGGAGGTTGTGAATTTTCATATTTTTTTCTGAGAAATCTCTACTGTGGCTGTAGAACCTGCCTATTGCAGTGTAGCAGTGAGTACTCAAAACTTGTGTAGGAATGAAAAGGAAAATGTTTGAGTGAGCAGATTTTGTGCAGAAGTGACGCACAGAGAGGCTCCTGGAGTGAGTTATCAGGGTTCGCTCGATCTGAGGCTGCTTCTGATCCAGGCTGACTCTATAGAATTATAAATATAAACCCAGAACAGGGAATCTCTGCACATAGGCTTTCTGCTTCTAACAACTGTGAGAGCCTTGTTAATTATACTCAACTCCTGACTTTCAGTGAGCCCAAGCAAGAAATGTTTTCTTAAAATGGGAGTCCAAGAAACTACCTCCAAACAAGAGAAATCCAGACTTTTAATAAATGATGAAAATATAATCTTATTCTGAGATTAGGAAGCATGGTTCTAGGTTAGCCTTTGTTTGGTCACTTATAGCTTTAAAAGTAAACTTGGGATTAATCTAAGGTTGTGATTTAATTTTTAAAGAAATATTGATAGATCTTCCTGTCCCAGTATATTTTAGGTCTTCTCAAACTATCATGTAGACAAATGCTGCTATTGTTGAATCCCAATTTGCCAATTTAGTAGGGGCCGAGCCACACATGCGCTGAGCCATCTACAGCCCTCTACTCCACTTGATTCCTCTGAGTTTGCAGTAACTCATGAAAGCCATTGGGATTGATGACACTGTCAGGGAGCCAACAGACTGTGTGATTTATAAGAAGGCAAGTAGCTGGTCATTCTTTCATATCTGTGATGTGTACAGACCCCACTGAGAAGGGAGCTTGTACCACACTTCTTGAGGTAGCAACTGCCTTCTACGTTATGAAGTCTCAGGCTTGACATGACAGGGCTAGCAAAGATCCAGCTAATGTTTCATGGCAATAATTCCTAATATGGTGTTAACTACCTAACGGAGAACACCAAATATTCAGCTCTTGGCAGCACTGAAGAGCATATTTGAAATAACTCAGTACCCTGTAGGCAGAGGCGGCAGCTAGCTCAGTATTGTAATTAGAGGGGCAGCAAAATCAGGCCTGTTGCAAAACATGTTCCCCTTTTGACCCTAATGTAACACATATATTTCTTACGTTATCCATTGTGTCCACTTGCCAGTATCTGCGTGTGTGTGTTTGTGTTATGATGATGGAGTACAATAAACACTGTATCGTAGCATGAAAGCTCCAGTGCAGACATTCTTGAGGAAAACGTGGCATTCTAACTCCTGTCACTATCACGCTAGCTAATACCTGGAGTAATGGTAACTGGAGTGGGCACATCTTTATAGATTAGACGAAAGATAGAAATACTTTGGAACAAGACAGGAATTTTAAGCTGTCTCATTGCCATTTGTTTACACTCTAAGAGAACCTTAAGTCAGCACATCTTAATACAAGCTGTTGTACTCCTGCCGCCTTCAAACCTGGTTACATCATTTGGATTCTTCCACCTCTGCAGTCACAAAGGACAGAAACCTCAGGGTTGTCCATGGCTCCTCCTTGTTCACTCATCACGTGATGTTTGTTGACTGACTCTGAATGCCACCTCTTCTGCTTCTTTTTTAAATCCCTTTGCTAACCCTATGCCTTCCTGGTTCAGGGCTAACCACTACCCATGTAGACTCTGCACTGGCTTGCTCATGAAGCTGCCTGCATGAACAGTAACCAATTCGTTTAATACTTTCCCCTCTATTGTCAGTTGCTCCAATGTAGAAATCATATTGCAGTCATATTTTTACAATGATTCTGCAATGTCCAACAAAGTCCATTCCCTAGCATTTGTATTTATGTTTTTGTATATTCTAGTGAATTTGGATGTATGTATCCTTTAATAAAATTTAGCATCATGTAGATAGGATCAAGTATAAGTACAGGTGAGCCAAGTAACAACATTAGTGGTAAGTACTATTTTTTGAATGCTTAAATAATGGCAGGTAGTTAAAATATTTTTAAATATTTTTTAAAAGATTTATCTGTTTGAAAGGTAGAGTTACACAGAGAGAGGGAGAAACAGAGAAGAGATATCTTCCATCCACTGGTTCACTCTACAAATGGGTGCAACAGTCAGAGCTGGGTCTGGCTGAGGTCAGGAACCAGGAGCTTCTTCTGGGTCTCCCATGTGGGAATAGGGGCCCAAGGACTTGGGCCTTCTGCTGCTGCTTTCCCAGGTGCATTAGCAGGGAGCTGAATGAGAAGTGGAGTGGCCTGGACTCGAACCAGCACTCAACATGTGGGATGCTGGCATCACAGGCGCCAGCTTACCTGCTATGCCACAATGCCAGCCCTGAGACTTATTTTGTAAGATCATCCCAACCATCATCAGAGACAGGTATTACAAGTCACATTCTACAGATACCCAAACAAAGAATCAGATTGGTTAAGCAGTTATCTGAATACACCTGATCCTAGAAACTTGTGCACATACCAAAGGTATAATGAAAAGGAAAGGGTTCTATAAAGAAGAAATAGAGAAATCTTGATGATAAGCTTTGCCTGTCTGAAGTTTTTCCCAGACTCCCCATTTGTCCGCCATACTCCTTCAGGTACCCTATCAGAACTGACGTTGAATCATGAAAACTGTAGAAGAGAATAGAGGGTAGGCTGCTACTGTATACATGTATGTAGTTACCTTCTGACTGTAGAGTTTAAGTGTGCGTGTGTGTGTGTGTGTGTGTGAGAGAGAGAGAGAGAGAGAGAGAGAGAGAGAGAGAGAATGTTTGGAGAACCAGTAGTTGGACTCCTTCAGCTAACTTCAGTGAGAGGTCTTGTGCCAGAGAACACCCAGTGCTATCTAAGCAAGATCACTGTAACTGAGCATGGACTGTTTTCTGCACTTTGAGGATGCTGCAGATACCTTTGACTTGATCTACTGTGCTGATGCCTAAAAATGATTATGTACTAAAGTTTTCAAATTCAACTTCTTTACTTCTTTGAAAGAGATAAAGACAAAGGGACACCAAAACAGAGAGTGAGAGCGAAACAAGAGAGCTAAAGAAAGAGGTGAAGAGTTGCCATCCACTGGTTCTCTCCCCAAACGCCCACCAAAGCTGGAGTTGGAGCTGGACTAGGGCCTTGGGAGCCAGGAACTCAATTCAGGACTTCTTCCCACACAAATACTAGAAACACAGATAATTGAGCCATCTTCTCTTCTTCTCAGTGTCTATATTAGCAGGAAGCCTGAGTCAGGAGCTGGGTATCAAACTCAGGCATTACAATGTAAGATGTGGGAATCCTAACCTGTGGCTTAATGCCTAGGCTGAACATCTACCTACAGAGTTTTTAAAATTGTTTCTCTGTATGAGGGTACTTCAAAACGTTCATGGAAAATGGAATTAAAAGATGTGTACAGAGATTTGAGTTCCATGCATTATGAAAAAATATGCATTTTCTAGGAACTTTTTGTATGCATGGATTTAAAAAAAATTGTGTCAAAATAGTTATCTTTTAATTCCATTTTCCATGAACTATTTGTTGTACATTCAGAGCTACTCAACTGTGGCAAATATTGAAGGTGACCATTGAGAATTTTTTTTCTCAGTGGTTTTCTTGCAGAATCAAATCATAAACTTCCATCCACAAAATATGTGTGAAGATTTGAATAAGTTGCCTTGTATCAAGTGATTTGGAGAAGTATTTTGCCTCAGTTGTATTTGCTGTGTTGAAATTTATTTTGAAAATAGACTTTAATTCTATAAACACTTTATTATTGTGCATTGATTCTTTCATTCATTTATTATTAATTATTTAACAAGAAAACATTATTATCTTCTTACAAGAAAAACCTCTAAGTCAGCCAATTTGACCAAGATTCTTCTAGGAGTCACCCATCACCACAGAGGGATTTGCTATAATTGAACCAACACCCCTCAAGAGTCTTCCCATATGCTACATATTTTTATCTTATTGAATCCACAGCCACACTGTGAGTTTGGTACAATTATCTATACTTTTCTGATACAGAACTTGTGACACAGCAACCTTATGCCACCTGCCAAAGTTGTGCACTGGACAATGATATTAATTCTAGGCTGAGATTTGGGGAACAGAACAGAATTTAATAGATTATATATCTAAATCTCGAGGCCTACACACACACACACACACACAGGCTCCTTTGGCAGTTTCTGTGGCCTCCGAAATGTGAAGGCTGTAATATCTAGGGCACCTTGAGAACTGATGTTAGCCAGATCTCTGGCTGACCAGAGACTTGAATAAACATAGTGTTGTAAGCACAGATTCACAAAACTTTTAAGAAAGTTCTTTAACTTCTGTAACCAATGATTCATATTAAGGCTTATTTTCCAGTTGCATGACAGAAAGCTTCTAATGTTATAACTCAGCTGATCAACAGCTCAGGCTGTAGGGTCAAAAGTTTCAGAGGTTATCCTGCCCTCGTAGATTTTAGCTCTGTGACATTCTGCAAGTTTCTTAACATCTGTGTGCCTCAGTTTCTTCTGAATGCTAAGAATTACTGTCCTAACTGTTATTATTATTCCTTTAAGACTCAGGAAAGGCAGATTGAATGATAAAGATTCCCAGTGGTTATTATTATACCTAGGTGCATGACTGAATCTAAGGCAGTACTTTGTCCATGAGGTGTACATTGCTTGGAAGCTAGATTGACTCCCTTACTTTTAGGTTTTCAGGAAAAAAAATAATGGGAGGCCAATACACAACACTCTTCTCTAAGAAGCATTTTGTAAGTTATTTGGAGAAGAAAATAATTTCCTGAAATGTACACTTATTAACACCTTTCTACTTATATTTAAAAACAATTGTGTCTGCTGAAAAGCCAAATATTACAACTGTTATTTACAAAAAATAGGAAGGGGATTTGAAAGTGAAGTGTCAGTAAACACATATATGGAACCAGAGGACCTTGCATTAGCTCATCCCTGTGAAATATTTGCCCTAATGAGGAAAAGAAAACATAAGAATGAAACACTCAATCACCTTTAAAACTGATGTTAAAGACTTCTAGCAGCTTCTCAAGCAAACAGAATAAATTGCAGACGTGAGAACCCTGTTTACTAACTATAGAAAAGTTCCTGTCTCTTCAAAATTATTATTCAAAATCCCATCTTCTACTGACTAAGGGGAAAAAACCAAGCCTGTCAAGGCTTCTGTAACAAATCTTCCCGAGTCTTGACATTGTGGAGCTGCCTTAATTTTCCTATTTATCTTTGCATTACTTTAGGGTAAAACATCTTTGGCACACTGTTAGTGTAACAGATTGTTACATTCTCCAGTGGAGCCTAGATGTTGTAGGTCAAGGTGTGTAGTAGTTTCAATGAACGTAAACAAGCATATAACCAACAATGACCAAAAAAGAAAAAAACCCAAACCAAAAACCTACAAGTGTTCTCACTTCCCTTGCAGCTAAGTGATGCCATTATAATCTACCTAGTAAGATGTAAGTGTTGAAAAATCTAAGTAGGGTTTCGTAAGCAACCTTTTAAAGGATAACCAAATTGTGTCTTTTGTTTCTCTTCCTAAGCTTCTGAAATGCCAACGTGATGACTGCAGATGCACCTGAAATGAAAGCAAGTTCAAGAGAATCCAAGAGTCTTTAAATAGGAGATCATCAAGCTACAGCACCAGCCTTGGATTGCCTACTTCAACTGAATGAATGGATTCCAATTTTATTAAAGTGGTTGCTATGTGTGATTGTGATTTCTGTCATTTAAGCAAAACAATAATCACAGGACAAAGTGGCAATAAGTGAACTCAAGAAGTAATTTGACATTGGTGAATTGTCACCTGAATGCCTCCATCCCCACAAAGAGAACAGAAATCAATCCATGTGAGAAGTGATAAAAAACATAACAGATGGGGGCTGGTGCCATGGCTCACTACGCTAATCCTCCGCCTGCGGCGCCTGCACCCCAGGTTCTAGTCCCGATGTTGCTGTGTCTCCTAAGGAAACAAGATGTATCCCAGGTTAGAGAGTGGGCTCTGGGTCAGCCCTTGGGACAAGGGTTCAGCTGAGAAAGGGCACAGTCAGGGCCTCCTCGCAGTCTTCACTGCCCAAGGGCTCTGCCACCTGTGCGCTCCCTGAACACTGGCTGCAGAATCTGGCGACAGAATCAAGTGGACTCTTTCAAACATACTGTTCTAATGCAAATTTAACACCACAAGAAAAGGCCACTGGAGCTGTTTTCCTGCCTCTTCCCACTTAAATCAACAAAGCAAACGGTAACCGTGATATTTTAATCTAAGTAGTCATTGTAGACCTAGCTTTTTAAAGACTAGAGGAGACAAGTTTTTGAAGTATTTCTTTTTAGCTATGATACTGCGTGTCGGATTTCTTGGGGACTGCCTGCAAGTCATAGAGTAGATGCTGGTAGGCTGAGTGACAGCTAGAACTCCTGTGAAGCTGCGTGTGGCAGCTGCCAGGCCTCCATTCACTCCAGTGGCTGCTGCAGAACACACTGACCCCAGCACCCAGGGGACATCCTGCCTTCCTAGGAGAGTGCAGTCTCTTCACCCCTGTGTGTCTGATGCCCACTTACCTACAAGAAAACCTCAAACAGCTTGTGGAAGTAGAATTGAAGAGAAGTTATGCCAAATATTTTTGAAATCTATACATTCAAGAGATCTTCAAAAAGCTCATTTAAAATGCATATTATAAAAAACTATGCATGAACTTTAAAATATTGTTTTTTCTCAAAATAAACTTGTCCTTGACTTCTATGTTTTCTGCAAATATTTGAAGCATCTTTGTCTGGAATACAGACCTTTTACAGGCTCAGTATATTATATCAGATCTTTAGCTCTACTTAATTAATTTCAAATAAAAGTTTACTGACTTGTGAAGGGAATTGAGCTGATCTAAAGCAGAAACAAGCATATCTGGTTTTGTGATAGCCAACGTAATCCTGGAAATCTTGTGAGTGGAAGAAGGAGGTAAGAGTCAGAGAGACGGAGAGAGCTGGAAGACGTCACAATGTTGGCTTTGAGCATGGAGAATTTAGTGTCTTTTCCAGGAGCCAAGGAATGCCAGGAGGCTCTAGAAAGAGATGCTCCCCTAGGATCCCCACAAGGAAGTCAACCTTTCTGACACCTGAACTTTAGCTCAGTGAGACCCCTTTTCCACCTCTGATGCACAACATTTTAAGATAATGCATTTCGTGTTTTGCAACTAAATTGGGTATAGGAAACTGACGTAGAGCCTATTTCAAGTTGAATTGTGAAGTTCAACTTCAGTGGCAAGATCAGAGGAGTGCATTCTCAGCAGAGGAAGCAACGCTGAAGCACAATGGGTAGAAGACACTGGACAGGCAGAAAACCTGGTTTGAGTCCTGGCTCCCTTTCAGAACCAGTCTTCTGCTAATGAACACACTGGGAGGCAGCAGGTGATGGCTCAATTTTTGAGCCTCTGCCACCCACATGGGTGGTCCAGTCTGGCCCACTCCCTCCCTGCAGTCGTGAGTATGTGGGACTGAACCAGCAGTTGGGAGCCAGGAGTAAAACCCAGGCATTTTGATATGGGATACAGGCATCCAAGTATGCTTTATTTTACTGTGTCAAATGCCCATTCTTTATCTGCTGTTCCAATGATTTTGAAGCATGGGGAGCCACTGGAAATGACTTAATTATATTTGAACTTGTGAAGGTTATAAAAATTGCAGTTTCAAGAAGTGGAATAAGAATGAGAAGCAATGGTGGCAGTGAAGATCCAAAGAGCATAGTATCTAACAAGAATAGTATATAGTATGCACACCTTTATAGGAGCCCTAGATGGGGCCAAACCGTAGCTAAGGTGAGGGCTGCAAACCAAAGGGAAACTGCTTTGAGCCCTGATTTGATCTATAGCAGCCAAGAGCTGGTAGGGTCATAACAATTGTCCAGTGTCTTTGAAGACCCCTCCTCCTCCATCCTTGCCAAAGAGGACACAGGAAGAGTAATAAGTTGCAAACTTTATTTTGTAAAAGCAGCCTTAGCAGTATACAATTTAAAGCTTTACTGTAGTTCAAGGAAAATAATCCTACTTATAATTAAAATCCATGCATATCACAGGCAAATTGTTAATTTTGAATTTGCCTTAAATTTTAAATAGTTAACCTGCATAGTAGGCTAATTCTATTTTTTTTCAATATGTGGTAATATAAATAATAAAATGTTACTTTGACAAGCACGGAAACACTGACGAATGCCCATGAGCATCTACAAGGTCCCCTGGGAAGGCTTTGGGTAGGTCCACCATATGCACAGTGATGGGAAGTCATTTGTCTTCACCACACTACAGAGTATGAATCTTTGGAAGTTTCTTTCATTGAGGATATTTGCAAGAATATGAGATACTGCGACAGGCCTTATATTCATTGTATTAAACTATTTATTCACATTTATTTCCTGCCTCTGAAGCACAAATCCTTATTTTCAGTCTTTTGCTGATTTCCCAAAATGCATTAGCACAGAGAAAACATCCTCAACCTCCCTCTCAAAACTCACCTCAAGGAAGAGATATATTTGTGATGCTCTGTGGGAATCTTTAACTTGAATTTTGAAAATTACTTATCAAATTCTGCACATTATCTGAATATTCTGTCTCTCCTTTCCATACAACTCATAAGCCTGTCTTTTCGCTCAATAGACTTGTAGAAGCAGCCACATGGGGAGCCTCAGTTCAACATGCTCAGAAGACCTACAAAGAAAGTACCAATGGAAACGGTGTTATTATATCTGCCCAGAAAGATTTCTTCTCTTCTGCAAGTCTCTGTCCACCATTGTAAACCCTCTCAGAATATTTCCTTTGCTGAAAAAAATTGATGTTACAACCATTTTGCCTAGGCATGACAGAGCTATAACAAAATGAGTTAGGCCTTATTGTGTTGATTTTAATCTCATAATAATGTTGTAAAAATGATTAGACAGACAGAAAATTGAAATTGAAAACATGTGGGGACCATGTCTCTGGTTCTTGGATTGCTGTCAAGTTCT
This sequence comes from Lepus europaeus, assembly GCF_033115175.1. NCBI lineage: Eukaryota > Metazoa > Chordata > Mammalia > Lagomorpha > Leporidae > Lepus > Lepus europaeus. Next base: position 14,818,626 of record NC_084840.1, on the reverse strand, counting down.
CTGGGAGCATTACTTGTTTGGTTGCCTTAATTGTATAGTCCTGCTAGACTCTGAAGAGCAGCAAACACACTTCCCCAAGAGGCAAGTCCAGCTTACTTCAGCCCTTCAACAGAGAATAGCCAGATCTGAAGAGTAGTGTCGCACTTGAATTTGAAATACCAGTTTCCTATATGGTTTTAATGAAAATGAACAACTGGAGTAGGCATTGTGTTAAGCCAATGGGTGAGGTAGATGATAGGTAAGAGAGACGGATAAATCACTCACTGGGGCCTAGTGAGTGTTTTGAGTTGGTAAAAATAGGATTTTTGTCATTACTATCAGTTTATATTATAACTCTTTTCTTATGTTTTTCTCACTAGACAATACTTTTTAAGATAACTAATAAGAAAATGTATTTTTTAGATTTATTGATTTATTTGAAAGGCAGAATTACAGAGAGTAAGAGAGATACAGAGAGGAGGAGAGATAGAGAGAGTGATATTCCATCTGCTGGTTTATTTCCCAGATACCAGCGACAATCAGGACTGTGCCAGGCCGAATCCAGGAACCAGAAGCTGGGAGGTTCTTCTAGTCTCCCACATGGGAGGCAGGGGTCCAAGTACTTGAGCTATCTTTTCCTGCTTTCCCAGGCATATTAGCAGTGAGCTGGATCAGAAGTGGAGCAGCTGCATTCAAACCGGAGCTCATATGGGAAGCCAAAGTCTCAGGTGGCAGTCTCACTGTGCCACACCGCTGGTCCCTAAAAACAAGTTTTTAAATCTAATATATCTAAATTTGGGTACTAGCCACACTGATTTTCAACTTAGCAATTTTGGCTAGATTATCTGGTTTTTAAATCTCACTTTGGATACAAGTATTTGGTGTAGCAGGTAAGATGCCACTTGGGATATCCATGTCCCTTACTGGAGTGCCTAGATTCTAGTCCTCGCTGTGATCCCAGCTTCCTGATGATGTACACCCTGTGAGGCACCAAGTGATGGTTCAAATGAGAGGTTCCCGGAGAAGATCCAGGCTCAATTCCAGGTTCTTGGCTGATCCCTGGTTGTTGTAGGCGTTTGTGGAGTGAATGAGTAGATGACAGATCTTTTTCTTATTTCTCTCTCTCTCTCTCTCTCTCTCTCTCTCTCTCCTTCTCTCTCCATCTTTCTGCCTTTCAAGTAAATACAATACATTTGGTTAAAAAATTTGTATCTGTTTTCTCATTTGTCAAACAGGAAAATCAACACTCTCCTGCGGAGTCCCTGTGAGGTATAATTGGAGAATATGTTGAGTAGTAGAGTTTTGGGTGCACATCTTGCATTTCTTTTGGCCTCAGCACTTGGAAGATGTCTCCAGGCATTGCTGTGCTTGTGTACATGGAAGTTTATGTGAACATGAAGGCCAGCTACCTGGTAAGCATTCAGTGGTAGCAATACAAACCAGGCATGCCATAGGATTTGCTATTAATATCTGGACAGTCCTCCTGATGTATAAATAATTTGTATTGAAAAATCTTTTTATGTGTTATATGCATTGAATTGCTATTAATCAATAGATATATAAAATGATATTAGATAGTAATTAATGATGGCAGAAGATATTAATTTTATGTGTATAAAAAATTTAAAATTTTTTTTCTGGTGTAATCAATGGAGTAGTGACAGTACAAACCTTAAGAAAGCTGTTAGCAAAAAACCCCTAAAGCAAAGGATCACCTGCTGAAAGCAAGAGCTGCATGGCCCTGTTACCCTCATTGTCTAACCAGAGTTAACCCAAATTCTGAGTGGGAGCAAAGATGTTCTGGACAAGGTGGTTCACCTGCCCACTGACCACAGACATATATGAGGCATCAAACAAGCACAGACAAGAGTAGTAAACTTTGACTCAAATAAACATTTCCTAATTAGGCCATTGAGTTTTGAGGGAGTCACTGTGGCCTATTGTAGCAATCGATATTATATACAGGAATTGATGTCCAGAAGGAATGGAACTACAGCAAAAACCAAAGGACACATGTATGATATTGGTTTTGGAGCTTGATGGCAGGAAGAGGTTAACTAAATGGCCAGCAAATCATCAGCAAAGGCTGAAAAGATGGTGAAACAGATACAATAAGACTGGAAAAATGGATATCTGGGTTATATCGTAGCAAAGAAATCTATGTCCACTTTTGGATTCAGTTGAGAAGAATTCAGGTAGAATGCTAACAGTATCAGCTGGTTGCTTCTAGTTATGAATGATGAGAAATAGAGATGAGTTGGAGATAGAACTGAACAATTTGCAAAATGCATTTATTTGGAGAAAATGTAGAAAGGAAAGGGGTTACTGGTTTGGAAAATGAAACTCTGCCTTATAAGTATTACATGCTACCAATTGCATCACTGGAGTGAACTTATTTCTAAAGGTACAGTTCAAAAACTTGCAATGAAGCCCCGAATCCCCTTAAGTTGGGTGATAAAAATACCATCTTAAGTGTTAAAGTGATCATATGGGTAGGATTAAGAGTCTGGTAATAATAATAGACAGAACTAAAAAGGAGTGAATGCTCCAACATGGGAAGCAGTCCACATAGCAGACTCACAGAATTACAATCACTTTAAATAGCACTCTGACCTCAGAATCAGTCCTTAAGGCATACATGTCCTACATGAAGGGGCCATCAAAGAAGGAGGTACTTTTCTCTGAAGGGAGGAGAAAAGTTCCACTTTGCTTATGGCCTTGTCTAAATACTCACGGAGTTTGTGGATTCAAAAGGCTTCCATTGCCTAGGCAGCTCATGTCAAGAGCCTCAGGTGATCATTGACATCATCATCATACATAAGAGTGTTAATTGTTAAATTAACAACAAGAGTCACTGTGCACTAACTTCCCATTCAGAACCTCTGTCCTCAAAGAATTGCTATAACTATGTCTAAGCACTCCCAAAAGATGTGCCAATCTTGGGTGCCTCATTAGAGCTAATCAAGTTTCTAAAAAAAAAAACAGTGAAATTAACTTCAAGATGCAATGAGTTTTAACAACCCTTGTTTCAACTGTTGAGGAACAGGGTTGTTTTTTTTTTTTCCATGCAAATTGTTGAACTCTTTACTTAGTATAGAGTTGATCTTCTGTGTATAAAGTTAATCAAAAATGGATCTTAGTGGAGAATGGGACTGGGAATGGGAGAAGAAGGAGGAAGAGGGACGAGAGAGAGGGTGGGAGGATGGGTATGGTGAGAAGAATTACTATATTCCTAAAGCTGTATTTATGAAATGCATGAAGTCTGTATTCCTTAAATAAAAGGCTTTGTTAGGGGAAAATAAATAAATAAAAAAAGAAAATGGAACTCTTTTCTTATCCAGGCCTCTGTAACCAACAAAAGATTATACAGGTGAAATGCAAACTAGAGAAATCAACTGATGGTACAACCTTTTCCAATAGTTCTGAAAGAATGGAGGATTCTGGTGGGTGCTTTCCACTAGGAAATAGAGTGGGTTCTAGAAACCTGAAGACTGTGACCCCATATCAGTCTTTTCTCAGTGTTGCCTTCATAATTAGACTTGGATGAAATTGGATTCATGGAAAGCCTAGTATGTTTTTAAGGGAGTTATAATCTAAAGTGCTGCCAGATTGAAAATGAGGTTCTTTGAAAATCAAAAAATCTCTGGATTTCTAATGTTCTATAGACAAGAGAAAGCTGAGGAAAGTATCAAAGTTTATATTTTTTAGTACTGTCTTCAGAAATGACCAAGGAGGAGGAAAAAAAGGAAGTTTCAGAGGGCAAAGCCAAGAACTCATAGTTGAAGCCAAAGAAACAAGGAAAACAATTAACTCTGGGACCGTTCCCAGGTAAGAGAACCAGGATGCAAGCAAGAAGCATTCTTGTCTTGGGCATTCATTCAGCAGGATTTCAGACTGCTAGGACCTAGTGCTTCTGCCTCATGTTTCTCTCCTTTCCACATAACAGCGTCAAGGTTACCATTCTTCCCCACCAGTCTATGCTAAGGGCACGTGTGATGGTCAGCTTGACTTTTTGGTACTTAAATCTCTTCTTCTTTACTCTTTTTTTAAAAGATTTATTTGTTTACTTGAAAGGCAGAGTTACAGAGAGAGAGAGAAGGAGAGAGAGAGAGAAAGAAAAAGAGAGAGGGGGAGAAATAGAGAGAGAATCTTTCATCCAAATGGCTGCAATAACAGGGCTGGGCCTGGCAGAAGCCAGGAGCCAGGAGCTTCTTCTGGGTCTCCCACACGGGTGCAATGATCCAGGGACTTTGGCCATCTTCTGCTCCTTTCCCAGGAGAATTAGCTGGGAGCTGGATCAGCAGGGGAGCAGCTGGGACTCAAAGCAGCGTCCATATAGGATGCTGGTGCTGCAGGCCAAGTCTTTTTTTTTTTTTTTTTTTTTTTGACAGGCAGAGTTAGACAGTGAGAGAGAGAGACAGAGAGAAAGGTCTTCCTTCCATTGGTTCACCCCCCAAATGGCCACCACGGCCGGCACGCTATGCCTATCCGAAGCTAAGAGCCAGGTGCTTCCTCCTGGTCTCCCATGCGGGTGCAGGGACCCAAGCACCTGGGCCATCCTCCACTGCCTTCCCGGGCCACAGTAGAGAGCTGGACTGGACTGGAAGAGGAGCAACCGGGACTAGAACCCAGCACCCAATGGGATGCTGGTGCCGCAGGTGGAGAATTAACCAAGTGAGCCATGGCGCCGGCCCCAAGTCAAGTCTTAAACACACTGCGCCACAGAGTTAGCCCTAGTCCTTACATCTCTGGATCAAGAGGAATCATATCAGGTCCCGATGCAGAATTCAAGATCCTAAATTTTGAGCTTCATGCTGAAATTGGGAGGAGATGAAGGAATTTCGCATGTGAAAGGGCTATGAGTAGCTATGGTAGAGTAGACTATTGTGCACTGATGACAACCAGTGCCCTCCATTATTCACCTTCCCTTCCATCCAGGCCCTATGCAATATGGCTTTGCAGTGCCTCCCATCAAGACACCCTTGAGTTTGGCCTGGTCTTGTAATTTCCATTTATTTAACCATGTCTGTCTTCATGCCAGTGCTACACTAACTTAATTTCTATTGCTCTGTAGCAAATTTGGAAATTGGGAAGTATGAGTCCTTCAATTTTATTCTGTTTCAAGATTGTTTTAGATTTCCAGTGTTGAGTTATAGTCTGAATATACAATACCCACAGTGTTTATTTAAAAGCAGAATCAAAATCTCATCAAAGATATGTAATTAGCATCATAAATAAGTAGTGTTTAGTATTTTCCCTATAAATATGAAAGTGTTTAGCATAGTACTAATGAGAAAATATGTCTAGTAACTGTTCTTCCCCATTTAACTTTGCTTTATTATAATAATATTCTACAGACCAAGATAGATTTTGATAACTGTTAAGTATTTGCTATGTGCAGTGAAAGATCCTCTGTCCTCCAAGGCAGTATGTGGGCACAACCTCTACTGAACACTTGCAATCATGAAGTTAAAACCTGGGCATCTTGGAGAAACGTGGTGGGAACTTCAATCATCTGGTGTAGCTGTGCAGTACCCCACAGAATCAGACACCATGATGCTCACCAAGCCCAGAATGATCATATCTGACAAGCAGGGTTGCTTCACTTGTCAATAGGGTGATCCCAGGAGTGCTGTTGGGCATTTTATGCCTGATGAACTGGAGAGCAGCCTGCGCTTCTCTGACTGTGTTTTTCCAGTCTGGGATGTGGGCAGTGCTCGCTTCAGCACCACATATACTAAAACTGGGATGTGGGCAAATAACAGACACAAACCCCTGGAACCTCTATTTAGTGGCCTGGAACACGGAGTTTCTTCCTAGGCTGATTTTGGGGTATTGCTCAAATTTCTTAGAGAAAATAAGAGACACTTCAATCAGTTAACCCTGTCTGTCAAAGGGTTTTTCCTTAAATCACCTCCTCTTACCCTCAGTTCACATTAAACATCATTTTTTGCATTCCTTCCTCTTCCTTGAAGCTTTGTGTATCTTCAAACAACTTTTGCTGAGCTTGGCTGTGTGCTTGCTCTGTATCCCTCTCACTAGAAATCCTCTGGTTCTCTATTTTGTCCCACTTCACCACACTTTTGCCTCATCATCTCTATGCGAAGACTCCCAGAAAAGGAGTATATTCATAAGGAAATCTGAAGATGTTTGAGAATAGTCAGACACTAAATATACATTTGAACAGATCTTATATGCTAAGCACATCGTGGAGACACAGCCATGGACAAGAGAATGCTTCCTTTCCACACCATTGAAAAAGCACCTCTGTATGCGGTAAATGCTGGGAGACAGAGTGAGCTTCTGCAAGGTGAAGCACTTGGCCAGAGATGCAGAGGAAATTGAGATCCGAAGGAGGAATATAAGGAGGTTGTTGGAGAGAACATCCCAGCCAAAGGAAATAGTGTATGGAAGCCCTAGTCGGCGAGAAAACGGCTGGTCTGAAGATGTGAGAGACATCCAGCAGAGCTGGGACTTAGAAGACAGAGGGATAATGAAGCTGGGTGTGGGGAAGAAGAGACACGAAATCACTACAAGTGGCCACTGTAGGACTTTATCCTCATATGTCTAGGAACAGATGGATGGTTTATACAAAAGTCTGTCATGATAAGAAATACATTTTCTTTCTTTGACAGGCAGAGTTACAGAGAGAGAGAGACAGAGAGAAAGGTCTTCCTTCTGTTGGTTCACCCCCCAAATGGCCACCACTGCTGGCGCTGCACCGATCGGAAGCCAGGAACCTCCCCGTGGTCTCCCAGGCAGGTGCAGGGCCCAAGCACTTGAGCCATCCTCCACTGCCCTCCCGGGCCACAGCAGAGAGCTGGACTGGAAGAGGAGCAACCAGGACAGAATCTGGCGCTCCAGCCAGGACTAGAACCTGGGGTACCGGCACCACAGGTGGAGGATTAGCCTAGTGAGCCACGGCGCCGGCCAAGAAATACATTTTCAAAAGATGAGCCTATGAATTGGGAGTGTACTAGAAGGGGGCAAGATTTGGGGTGGTTAAGAGATTGTTTCTCGCATGTAGTGGAGAAATTGCAGTATGTGAGTGCTTCATGCGAGTGAGTATAAAGAGAAAGGACTCGTTCATTTAGGTTCAAGAGAGATAGAAACTGCAAATATGAGGATGAAGCCTGAGAGAGCAGAGGCATGGAGAAATTAAACAGGTCACATGATGGAGATTGCAGGATGCCAGAATGAAAAGGGTGTGTATATTATCATAGGGAAGTCGGGTCATTCGTAGTTTGGGGTGTGTGAAATGGTACAGTTGGAATACTACAATAGGAAGCAAAAGCACACACTTTACACACTTCCTAAATATTAGTCTACTGGGCTTAAGCTTTTGTTAAGTGAGGGATATTTTCTTAAGTTAGAAATGTCATCTAATCCTGACTTCAATACACTGGATCCACCAATAGAGCAATAAAGCCAGTCTTGTAGAATCTGAGCACGAATCCTCACAGGTCTTAGAGTAGGGAAAGACACGGCATGAGCCCGGGTCCTTGGAGAAAATCAGAGGGGCAGTGACTAAGCGGCCTCTGCAAAACACATTAATTTCTGTTTTTACCTCCAAACGGGGCCTTGAAAGGGAGGCCACAGGAGCAGGGATGAGCCAGAGCAGTGCCCTTAACTGACAGAGTTCGGGAGCTGTGGCCATGGGTTCTTAATGGATCTATCAGAGTGAGTCTCATGTTTTGATTCTTGGGAGAAAAAAGCAAACTTTAAGGGCAGCTTTGTTCATTTTATGAAGAATCAGGGAATGGACAAGGGTTGGAAAAATCATGTTGCCGGTGTGTTTATTTTATCAGAGAGTTTCATTTTCCCAAGTGAAGTGAATCCAGAGAAGTCCTCTTTGTACATTTATCTGTGCGGCCTCCTTTTTCTTTTGTGGAAGAGAAATCGCTTTGACTTGGGAGATACATAGGCTCACAGGCTCTGCATATTATGTTTTGATGAAGATCTACTATGTGATCCAGCAAGGGTAGGTAGCCAAGATTACTGGCCTCCCTGCCTTCTCAGTACCTCCTCTCAATTCTTGGAAACAGGCTAAGAAGTTATAATTTGGTTCCCTAAATGCTCCGTGCCTGTTTTCCTGCTGTGTCTGTTATATAGATATGAGTCATTTTCCAAAAGTTTAAAAGATAAATATGTTGTGTCAGAGCTCATTGTGGCATTTTGAAATTCCTTGAAGAGACTGAAGTCTCTAATGGAAACTGCCCTAACCAGAAACCTTGATATTAACTTTCTAGTTCACTTTGTCACTCCCTGACTGCATGAACTTGGCAAGCCAATGCGGGTCTCGACTTCAGTTTGCAGGCCTGTGGGCAACAGAGCATTGGATTAGATGATCTTCAACCACGTTTCCATGATTCTGGGTCACGTGTGTGTGAGGACCCCTGTGCAGCTTTGTTAGATGTGCTCAGGGACTCTATGTGCACCAACACAATGGTTATCACTCCAGAGCTATTGTCAGAAAGACTTGAGAGGGAAAACGAGAAGGGAGAAGGAAAGGGCAGAGAAAACTCTGGAATTTGGATCCTGTGACTCCTTTGGGCATTTGAACCTTATTTCAATGGACTTCATTTAAGATGTGGTATCGGTCAACTTATGCCAGACTAAGCTGCAGTAACAAGAATTATAAAATTATCAGTATCACGCACAATGTTCTATTACTTTATATTATATTTTCAGCATGATTTGGTTTGATGCTACTCCAAATGTAGTCATTCCTGGGCCCCAGCTTAAGGAGGAGCCCCTATCAAGGATTTACTATTTCAAACTAAAGGCCACAAAGGCCACGTGGAGATCACACGCAGGTTCTTCCAGCTCTGCTGAAAACGGCCCCTTGCACTCACACGCCCTTCGTATTGGCTGAGGCAAGTCCCAAGCCAGACCTGCATTGCGCCGAGGTGGAAGCACAGTGCTTTTACAAGGATTGCCGCAACAGTCAGGAACAACAACGCAACTGACTACAATTTGGTATTTATGAAAACTGAACAAAACTCAGCGGTCCCACAAGGAAAGGGAGGGCCTCTGACCACTGACATACTAGATAAACATTAAATCATCACTTGCTTGGCAAAATGTCTTCCCAGCGCAGCTCTGTCATGGCTTCTGGATAAATCATAGACAAATCAAGTATGAAGGAACCATGTACTGCTCACTGTGTAGTCCTCAGTGGTTCAACAGTCCCTACTAGGCCTGCCCTTGATTTTTTCCCAACACTAACGACTTTTTTCTCATTCTACTCTTGTCTGTTTTTAGTTGAATTATTACAAAGAAAAATACATATGGGGTTTTAGAACTCAAGGTTGTATTGCTTTTGAGAAATTTCTACCCTACTGTATTTGTTTCAATAAGTGTAGAAAAATATGCTTTCTACAAAGCAATAGCAAATTTGTCCCCATTGGAAGATACACATACACTCTGGAAAACATTCTTAGCACAACAAATTTACTTATACACCAACAGTGTAGATTTTCCTCTCAATATGTGTCCATCTATAGTGTTATTTAACTAGCCAATTACCAATGTGGAATAACCAGAAATTACAATTTCTATAAAAGAATTCTTTAGAAGAAGTAGGATTGGAAATCATTAGATGGTCTTGGTCCTTCTACTCTTATTCCAATACTAAAAGTGATACTGATAAACAAAGTTCTCGGGGGCATTGCCCCACAGTGCTAAATCTCCCATTAATGATTGTGTTGCAATCTTTCCTTTGCTGCCTCATTTTTCTACTTCTTTATGCATCAACTCCTCTCACAGATACAAGGGTATTTTAAAAGTTTATAGGAAAATGCAATTAAGACTAAGAGCTTATTTTGGTGAAAAGAAATTTTAAACGATGCATAGTTTTTTTTTCATAATACATATTTTCTATGAACTTTTTGAAAACACCCTGCATATTTAAAAATTAACAACAGACAAAATATACCACATCCTTTCTCCATTTTGCTCGTATTATTTAAGTACTTGCAGTATGCTGCCTACAAGGCCAAGGTTAGAAACTGACTCACTGAAAAACTCAAACACTGCCTTATTCCTGGCTTTATTATGTTATTATTTTTCTTTTAACTTCCTTTAAACTTTCTTTTATCTTACTGCTATTTTTAGCCATGTGTGCCTGAACCATTTACTTCAAACTTTTTTCCAGATTTCATATCTGTAAAATGAGGAAAGTAAAAGTTCAACGTATTTGTAGTTCTAATAAAATACTTGAAATAGCATCTGGCATAAAGTAAGTGTTCAATAAAAGTTAACTATTACTATGGAGATAAATATCTGTAAGAATGCTGTTTAAGAAATGCACTTCCCTATTAGTGCAACACTTTCTATTATAGCTTTTGAAAGTAAACATACTTCCAATAATGTAAAAAGTGTATTTAACAAGTTTATTTACAAAATAGTTTTTGCAAACTTGGTGAGGGTAGGGATCTCTGGCTGCCTGTCTCTATTGTGTTTTGAGATATTTTTGCTGTTGCCTGAATATGAAACAGAATGGTGTCATTTTATCCTTACACCCCTGAGGACTGAAGAAACATTGATATATGAAACAAATTGGATTAGTTTGTCCAAATTGCCATAACGAAAGAACATAGACTGGGTGGTTTAAAGAACATGTATTTATTTTCCCACATTTCTGAACGTTAAAAGTCCAAAACTAAAGTATCAACAAAATTGGTTTCTTTTTTTTTTTTTTCTTTTTTAATTTTTGTTTAATTGAAAGAGAGACAGGCAGAAACACACACACACACAGATCTCTCATCCAGGGTCACTTCCCAAAAGCCTATGATGTCAAAGGAGGAGCCAGGCCAAATTCAACAGCCAGGAGGAATTCAATCCAGGTCTCACATGTGAGTGGTAGGGACGCAAGGAGTTGAACCATTGCTTTGTTTTCCAGGGTGTGCGTTAGCAGGAAGGTGGGCTCAAGAAGGAAGTCAGAACTTGACCTCAGGCACTCCAGGATGGGACGGAAGAGTCTCGAGAAGTGTCGTAACCACTCGCTATGACACTCAGCTGCCCCACGAGTTGGTCTCTTGGATGCCTCTCTCCTCGACTCCCAGTGGCTTCTCCCTATGTCTGTGGTTTAATTGTTTCTCACAAACAAACTTCTCATGTTGGATTAGGGACCTCCTGAAAGATGTCAATTTAAGTTTACTCATCTCTTTAAAGGCTCTTTTCCTCCAAATACAACCATATGTTATTCTGCACAGGGGGTTAGAATTTCAACATACGAATTTTGGAGGAACTTAATTCAGCCCATGCCATTTGTCTCTCATGTTGGAGTAAGATACAGCCAGACTTTCTGTAGCCATCAGACTCAATTCTCTTTCTTGGAAATGTACATATCATGGTGTCAGGGGCCATGGGTGGGCAAACACTTGGCAAAACTAAGGCTGGCATGAGTGTCTGTATCTATACTCCTGTGAAACTCAGACACAGAAAGGCATAGAATAGAGGTAGTGAGTTCAGTGTCAACATAGAGAAACGTAGGCTTAAACATCATGGAAAAATTATCAATTGAAAGACAGTAAGGAAGAAGGAAGAAAGGACCTTCTGGCCAAATAATTTATTTTGTGTCTTTAAAATATTGCTTTTAAAAAACATTTAAAGGCCACCCTAAACATGCAAAAGAAGGTTTTGATATGTCAGTCACCCAAGAATTCAGGCAGAAAGTAACTTTTTTTTTATCCTATTTAAATAGTTTTACTTACCTAGATCTTTCTTGAACAGTGTTTAAGAATTGGGAAATCAAGAGCAATTTATCTTTTAACTCTGTATACAGCAAACAATCAACAAGAAAATGAAAACAAAACTAATTGGTAGGGTCTTATTCACTGCCCTAGTACTGGTTCCAGTTGGGTTAGCCAGGACCCTCTCACAGCAACCACAGCAGCAATGTCCAAATCACACTACAGAAAGCCTCAGCTCCTGAAGCCGTGCTCCACACGCTCCTTCTACATTAATCCATAAACATAATAAGCATTTGTCTCCATGGTGGTGCCTCCCTGTCTAACTGAACCTCTTACATCCTGGCAATTTGCAGTCTGTTTGACTTCTAGAAAACAAAGCAGTCAGGCTTGCCTGATCGCATCAGTTTAATCTTAGAATATCTAAGCTACTCAACAACCCATGTATCTTTATGTTTAAAAAAAAAAGGAAGAGAAAAAAAAAAATACTGGCACAGCGAGAGCTGTTATTAGAGACATGTGTTCCAGGCTGTGATCAGAAATTGTTAGTCTTTCTGGATGAGCATGAAAATATGAACATAATTTATTAAAGACGAATGTGGTTAATCTGTTACTGTGTGCTGAGATTACCGCAGTTTTCTATTGTATGACATCCTTGGGGTCTTAAGTACCAGTCAAAAAAATGTGCTTTTCTTTTTTTTTTAACTTTTATTTAATGAATATAAATTTCCAGTGTACAGCTTATGGATTACAATGGCTTCCCCCTCCCATAACTTCCCTCCCACCCGCAACCCTCCCCTCTCCCGCTCCCTCTCCCCTTCCATTTGCATCAACATTCATTTTCAATTTTCTTTATATACAGAAGATCAATTTAGTATAAAGATTTCAACAGTTTGCACCCACATAGAAACACAAAGTGAAACATACTGTTTGAGTACTAGTTATAGCATTAAATCACAATGTACAGCACATTAAGGACAGAGATCCCACATGAGGAGCAAGTGCACAGTGGCTCCTGTTGTTGACCCAACAAATTGACACTCTAGTTTATGGCGCCAGTAACCATCCTAGGCTGTCGTCATGAGTTGCCAAGGCTATGGAAGCCTTCCAAGTTCGCCGATTCTGATCATATTTAGACAAGGTCATAAAAGACAGAGTGAGGATAGCTTTTCAAGGAAAGTGACTTGTCCAGAGAGTCATAAATTGGTCCGACAACCCAAGAGAGTGAGTATATGTAAATGCTTCTCATATTAATTATGCTTTATACTTTCATCTGGAAGTTTCTTAGCTCTGAGAATTTAAGTCTGAGAAACCAGGAAATAGTATGTGTCAATCAAAGGGGATTTATCCCAGAGATATTTGTGAGCCAAACTGTACCCTTTTTGTGAACTACATCCTTACTGAGGCTTCCTACGCTCAACGTAAGGCACACGGGTACCCTGACCATATAATGCTGCAGGAAGCTGGAACCATGTGAAGGCACGCTCATCACAAAGAAGAAAAGCAGTGCCTGTCTTGCCATTGGCAGAACAACCTAAAACGCCCTTCCCTGTGTGGTACTTAGTGCAAAAAAATGGTAAGAATGGTTAGCATTTATCTAACACTCTATTCCAATCACATGACTGATGAAATGTAGCCCATATTTTATCTTTCTGAGAATTAAATGCAGCCATCAACTCCACTTAAAACCAGAAGAAAGAAGGGTTCCGTAATCTTCTAAAGGTGTCCTATTCAGTGAGTGGCAGATTTTGGACTTGAACTCTGGTCTCTGAGTGCCGTAATTACTCACCATGCTACATGGCAATGTGGAGAAAAGCTTCTGCTTAGTGAAGACCTGAACCTAAGCAGAGGGAATATTGAAATGGGAATTTGAAATGTCTTGTGTCTGCCACTCTCTGCAGCCAGTTAGCCACATGTGAACGGGTATGAGGGGCAGGAGCCATGTTTCTTTCCAAGAATAAATAACAGTAGGTCTCAGAGCAGGTGCGGAACTTCCTCGTGAATGCGGCACTTATCTTTTGAAGAGTAAGGTCCAGATCATGGATTGGAGTCCCTCACTGCCTTGCACTATCTTGGGCAGCACTGGGACATTCTTCTGATGTTTCTAAATTTCAGTTTCTTCACTATTTGTTGAAGATAAAATAGAATTTATCTCAGACATTTGAAAATGTGATCAGAATTTCTCATTTAATTTTCTGAAAAATCATACCAAAGTATTGGGAGAGATACATTGTTAAAGTCCATTTGACAGGTGAGAAAACCAGGAATTAAGTTTTAAATTGAACTCAGTACTTTCTGAATTCTAAAACCATGATTTTTTTCCTCCTAAATGATGTAACTTACCATGATTTATTTTTCCCCTTAATTTCTAAAAGCTCTAATGAATTGTTAGGTTAAGTAACACTACGTTCTCAGTTTATGGGGAAGTTGAAACAGGGCCTCGAGACCATCTGGGAAGGAAGTAGCAGTTAGTTATGGTATTAGACTTAGAAGTCTCTGCTGAACCTTAGCTACCTTGATTTTATAACCACTAAATGTCTGGTCCTCCCTGAATCTGACTTCTTAGAAGATTTCCTGTTCTACCATCGAATGTCTTTCATATACGTGAAAGCCTGCTGTACAGTGTCTCTGTGATTGGCGTCTTAGTTGGTTATTTTATGCTGCTAATTACATGGAGTTATTACATCCAGGAGAATATATTTACTGCACTGTGAGTTGGTAAATTTTGTGTTCCTTGACCTGGGGTTAAATCCCTAGATTCGTCAGGATTCCTTGAAACACAACTATGGATGGATGAATTCCAATCCCTTTCCAATCCTGGGAGACAGATCAATATATATATGCACTTTTATAGGCAGCGTAGCAGTCATATGTTCGAATGCAAAGGATATCATGAGTCCTTGGGAAGAAACGATGCACTGTTTGAAAAGAAGGCTAGATGTTGTGGAAAGGTGCTCAAGATCTGTCAGTCCTAATGTAGGATCTGTGTTCCTGAAATCTGAAATAGACTTTCCAGTGTCTGAGTGTATTCGTGACTACACCAGTTTATTTTTAAACTGAGCTCCTGAATGAATGAGTGACAGGCCCGCACTGGAACATATCTTTTAATGGAATAATCATTATAATACTACCTGCTGCCTTTTGCCTTCATTGTGAATATTAGAGACTAAAGGTTAACTCAGGAAGAAACCGGAATGCTCTTCGAACTATTTTATTGAAACTCAGTATTCTGCTTCCACTTGTTATGTAGTGTTTATGTAATTTGTTTTTGAAGAATCAGATCTCTCCTGAGAGCTTCACTTCCTTTAATTTGCATTTATTTTTATGCCTTGTTCTTGCTATTTTTCTGCTCAAAGAGCATACTTAGTTATCATTTCAAATAAACAATAAAAGAAGAAAAGATCAACTGGAATGAATTGAAATGGAGAAGAGATGTGCATACAAATGCTACTTAGCTATTTACCAAGATGCAGTGACATAAACTTTGTTCTAATTTTTAAAGGAGATGAAAGTAAGATCCCAATCCCTCCCCGCAAAAAATAAGAGGCGAGGGAAGGGAAACTCTTTAGATAAATTCCCACCGAGATTTTCATGATGTAAATGGGAGTTGTCAGGGTTCAAGCTATCAGACATAGCATCCAACAACATATGTGTTTCCATTTCCACTTCCAGACATGGTGGAGTAACTATTATTGGGCTTCCCCAGTCACCCACCCCATACCACATAAAACAATCTTAAAATGGACTAAAATATGCAAGACAATGTTCTGAGGAATTGGACAAGCAGCAGGCACAATGCTGTGATCCTTGAAAAAGGAAATGCATAAAATGATTCCCATATTCAGCACAGATTTCTGCCTGGAGGGACATTCCAGACAGCAGTGCAGGGAGGTAGTGCACTAATGGAGAGCAGGGTCCCATGCTGGTGACACTGGAGTCTGGACTGGTCAGACAGCTGCAATTTGTGGCAAGATTTCAGAAAGAGGGGGACTTCACAGAGGGGAGGCCACTGAAATCTCTATGGGGAATGGCTGGCATACACAGCAGGGATTCCATAGGCCATGAGGGTGTGGCTGTGGGGGGCAAAGAGCTGGATGAAGACACTGGATGTTTTGCAGTGCTGGGGGACATGGGATTTCTGGCTCAGTCGCAGGGAATGAGGCTTCCTGAGCACATTGGGCATGTAGCTGAGGTTTCAGAAAGATGCTCCCTAAGGATAAGGACCGCTCTCCAGAGTCAGGGCTGACCTCTAGAATCAAAATCAAATTCGAGTTTTAGGGTCTTAGCTCAGCAGAATCTATCACTTACCTAAAGAGTACTTCAGAAAGCTTATGGAAAATGTAATTTAAAAAGAATGAGTTTATGTTGGTGCAAAATAATTGTTTCATAATGCATGAAGCATTTTTATTATGAAAAAAAGCACGGATTTCAAAATTCTTTTGTTCCAAAATAAATTCATAATAATTTAATTCTGTTCCCACAAACCTTTGAAAGAGTTTCACATTTCTACAGTTCTTTTCATTTAGTATACTCATCCTTCACTTCTGATTCATTTGGTAATTTTAATAAACATTCACCAAGCTTCTGTTACATGTACCAGGACACCCTGGTAGGCACCTGAACATATATATAAATGTATGTCTCATATATAAATGTATATATGAGACATACATTCTGAACATATAAAAATATCTCCTTGATGTTGATCATCTCTCACTTCCTCACTATCTGTCCAACAAAACCCAAAACAATTTTTCTGAGCCGACTCTCTGTATCCCAGTTTGAATATTATTGGTTTGAGAGCTCTGTCCCCAAACCAGAACGCACATAAGCATCACACTGACAAGAGGGAAGCTCGGTAGCTGCAGCTAATTGGGAAACAGTCAAGCAATCATAAGACATTGTTGGTTTAGTGGATATAACATCAACCTGATTTCACTATTATTGTGCCAGATTGTGAGAAAGCAAGCTTTTGCTTCTACTCTGAAATCACAAAATGAGAAACATAAGCCAGTATTTTAACACTATTCAACTTTTCGTAGTAACATAAGGGTGTTGATATTTTGAATTGACTCAGATTCTTTTAGTCATCAAAGGGTGTTTATTAAGTAGATCTATTCAGCAGTGTGCAGACTGGTTTGATAGATTCTCTCAATGTGTAGACACATAAAAGGAACTCAACAGAACACAGCTTTTTGTTTTGAAAGAATTTAAAGCATAGTTCACATATTACAATGATTACATTACCCACTCTAAATATATCCAAAGTAGATATTTTTACCATTTCACAGATGGAAAAACTGAGATTAATTTTACATTAAGTAATACAATCCAGACTTTTTAGATCCTTCCCAGAATGCATTGGCTTCCAGCAAAACAGCTGCTTGAATTTCCGTTTTTCAAAAGAGCTGCTTTTCATTCGAGGCTTACATGTGTCTGTTGGTGGAGAATTTCAAAAAGGCAAAGCACTCTTTGTGTACAAGCTTCATTCTGGCAAACACATCAAGCGTATTTTGCCGTAACATGGGATGAAATTTAAGAAAAAATGGGGCCAGGTGTGTGGCACAGTAGATTATCTTCTTCCTTTAACATGTCCCACATCAGAGTTCCTGAGAAGGACTTGTGCCCCCACTTCTGACCCAGCTATCTGCTAATGTGCACCCTGAGAGACAGAATACGATGGATGAAGTACCTGGGCCCTTGCCACCCATCTGAGAGACCTGGATGGAGACATGAGCGCCTGGCTCCAGCCTGGCCCAGACCTGGCTGCTGTGGGCAGTTGGGGAGTGAACCAGTAACTGGAAGATCTCTATCTACCTGTCAACTCTCTCTCTATCTATCTATCTATCTATCTATCTATCTATCTATCATCTATCAACCTATCATCTGTCTTTTTCTCTCTGTTCCTCTACCATTCAAATAAACAAAAATTCAGTTTATTAATCTTTAAATTAATTTCAGTGATAAGAATTGGGGTAGAAACTACATTGAATCTGTTCTATTTGTATTAATACTACATGAACATTTAAAAAAGTATTAGATAAAAAAAGAATTGGGGTTGAATGCCCTTTATAATGCTGGAAAATATGGTGATTATTCAATAAAAATAATAAGGTTAAAATTTCATAGAAATTCAAATGGATTATAAGAATTTATTTGAGAAAAGGTAAGTTTATGTCTATTTAATAAACAGTTCCCTAAATTTATTAACCTTTTAAAAAAAGATTTATTTGAAACCAGAGTTAGAGAGAGAGAGATATCTTCCTTCTGCTGGTTCACTCTGCAGATGGCCGCAATGACCAGGGCTGGCCCAGGATAAATCCTAGAGCTAGGAGCTTCTTCTGGATCTCCCATGTGGGTGCAGAGCCCTAATTGGACCATCTGTTGGTGCTTTCCCATGCACATTAGCAGGGAGCTGGTTTGGAAGTGCAGCAGCTGAAACTCCAATGGGCACCTATACGGGATGCTGGCACAGCAGCCAGTGGCTTAACTCTCTGCACCACAGTGCTGGCCCCAAATTTATCAAACTTTTATGACTGGATATTCTTCACTGAGATTTACACATTGTAAATTGGGTAGTGGGCCAGCGCCATGGCTCACTAAGCTAATCCTCCACCTGTGGTGCCAGCACCCCGGGGTTCTTGTCCTGGTTGGGGTGCCAGTTCTGTCCTGGTTGTCCTCTTCCAGGCCAGCTCTCTGCTGTGGCCCAGGAAGGCAGTGGAGGATGGTCCAAGTGCTTGGGCCCCTGCACCCGCACGGGAGACCAGGAGGAAGCACCTGGCTCCTGGCTTCGGATCGGCGCATCGTGCCGGCCGTGGCAGCCATTTAGGGGGTAAACCAACGGAAAAAGGAAGACCTTACTCTCTGTCTCTCTCTCTCACTGTCTAACTCTACCTGTCAAAAAAAAAAAAAAAAAGGTAGTGTATACATAAATTAAATCACAAGAAACACTAATTTCTGGAAGCTATTGTCTGTAAGGCTTTATTTTAAAAATCACACAAAATATGTACTGTGAAAATACTATGCATGGGCCAGCGCCATGGCTTAACAGGCTAATCCTCCGCCTTGCAGCGCTGGCACACTGGGTTCTAGTCCCGGTTGGGGCGCCGGATTCTATCCCGGTTGCCCCTCTTCCAGGCCAGCTCTCTGCTATGGCCTGGGAAGGCAGTGGAGGATGGCCCAAGTCCTTGGGCCCTGCACCCATGGGAGACCAGGAGAAGCACCTGGCTCCTGGCTTTGGATCAGCGAGATGCGCCGGCCACAGCGGCCATTGGAGGGTGAACCAACGGCAAAAAGGAAGACCTTTCTCTCTGTCTCTCTCTCACACTGTCCTCTCTGCCTGTCAAAAAAAAAAAAAAAAAGAAAGAAAAAATAAAAAAGGAAAAGAAAAGAAAATACTATGCATGGATTTCAAATATTTTTTCCATCATAATAAACTCACCTTTTAACCCATTACTTTGCAATCTGTTTGAAATATCCTCATACTGCTTAAACATTCAGCCCTAATGTTCTTTAAACATCAAAAATCCCCCCCCCCCCCCAACACACACACAATCTCTGCGGCTTTAGCTTGGTGATCCAAAAATCGAGCAGTGCCTGTTTCCGAAGCAGTCTTTCTGTGAAGAAACGCAGAGAGAGCTGCATTTTGGGATTAGTGATCTAAGAACCGAATTTTTTTTTTTATTTTAAAGGTTTATTTATTTATTTGAAAGTCAGAGTTACACAGAGAGAGGAGAGGAGAGGCAGAGAGAGAGAGGTCTTCCATCCGCTGGTTCACTCTCCAGATGGTCGCAACGGCCAGAGCTGTGCCGATCCGAAGCCAGGAGCCAGGAGCTTCTTCTGGGTCTCCCACACAGTTGCAGGGGCCCAGGGATTTGGGCCATCGTCTGCTTTCCCAGGCCATAGCAGAGAGCTGGATCAGAAGAGGAGCAGCCTGGACTAGGACCGGCACCCATATGGGATGCCAATGCTTCAGGCCAGGGCGTTAACCCACTGCACCACAGCACCGGCCCCAGGAACTGAAATTGAACTGGCAACTTTCACCTTGCTGAAACACATGTCCTGGGACACCCTGAGAGTGGCAATACCACGGGTGAAGGCAGCGTAATACACTGAACACTGGAGACAGAAGCCACCAGGGGACAGATCAGTTCCCAGAGGAGATTTGGTGAAACATGAAGACATTTGTGACTGACACGGCTTGGGAGTGCACGAAGCATTCAGTAACTAGGTGACACAGACACAGCTAAACATCGTCTTACCTATAGGAACTCGTGCCATGCCCCTGCCAACATCCACACACAGGCAACAGAGAGTTATCAGCCCAAAGTGTCATCATGCAAGAGTTGAGAAATTCTGAATTCAATTAGTTTAAAAAGTAATCATATTGTTAAAAAGAATAGCCTAATTTAACATGTATCTTAGTTTGTTTTGTGCTGCTAGAAGAGCGCCTGAAATGAGGTGATTCCTAAAGAACAGAAATTTATGTCTCACAGGTGTGGAGGCTGGGAGTTTAAAATCAAGGTGCTGGCAGATTTCTGGTCTGGTGAGGCAAGGGCCCAGTCTGCACTTCCAAAGCTGCACCCTGCAGAGGGAGAAACACCCTTCCTTGTGTAGCACAAGAATAGAAGGGGAAGGAGGGGCCAAGAGAGCAAAAAGGAGCTGAGGTCACCTTTTTGTAGTGGCACCAATCCCATCCATGAGAATGCAGCCTGCGTGGCCGAATCATTTATTACAGACGCCACCATTGTAATTACTGCCACCAAAGCAATTAAACTTCAGCATGCATTTCAGATGGGACATTCAACCCGTAGAAATGCATTAAGTTATTCGGAGGGGGACATTTTTCAGACTTCTTTGCTGGTGGTTGAAACGTTGCCACTTATAGCACGTGGATTAGACGCTTTGGAATCTTCCTTGGTTGCAATTCAGCAAGCTGGCTGTGGTCAGGGTGTTGCAACTTAGGACTGTATTTAAATTCATCTCATTTAAAATTTCAAGAAAGCAGAGTCTTTACATATTAATCATAATTTTATGCATTTGATTCCTCCTAACGTGCTTTAGCAGACCCAAGTCTCACTAGAAGTGTCAGAAAATTAATGTAGATAGACTAACACCAAAAATAAAGTAGACGTACGAGCCAGTTGGAAGTAGGTTCTTGCAGTCTGGGCTCTGCTCAGATGCCACTCGGAACACATTCTTTGCTAATGTGCCTGGTGCCGTGTCCTACTCAATCATCATTTGCTGGTGAACATGGTGTTAGCGGCAATTACTTTCTGCTTATATCTTCAGAGCCACACTAAGTTATTCTATCTGCACCGAATATTGCAAAACAAAGCCAATGAATGTTAAAAGCTTGTGGACATTCTTTTTAAAACTGCTCCAAATTTATCCAGGCTGAATGAACACTGATTTTGAAGCTGAGCCTAACGCTAGTGACATGAGATGCACGTGAATTTACACCCAGCTTATGAGTGCTGATGAGGGAACAGCAGAGGTACTGGGCTTCCCCTGGGCCGGACACTCACATGCTTGTGTCTCCTTTGAGAAACTCGTTCTAAGGGCTGATCTAAATTGACAACTTGCTTTATAGTAATATATTTTTATTCAGAGAAAGGTTAAGTTATTCAATCACTTTGATAAATTACTGTTTCACTTTCTGTATATAGAGTGGGACTAATACCGTGGCTTCCACAGATAATTCTAGGTGAAAGATACGACATAAACACATAACATTCATCAGAGACCGGGGGCCTTATAGCTTGCATGGTGATTTCATTTGGACTTCGCTAATGGCTTTTCCATTCTCGCTGGGCAACCAGTATAAGTGTACTGGATCCGAGGGGACCACCCAAACTGGAATAACCTAGAAGGTTCCAACCACAGTGGTAAATGCGCTGGCTGTGCTAGAATCCTTTGGAGAGCCCTGCGGCTCAGGTTGATTAATCACCTTTCACTCGTAAGCCCTTACATTCAGTATCAAGTGTTTTAAATACTCTCTCTCTGAAAACGTTTCCAAAGCTCCTCGCAGCTCTAAAACGCTATAATTCTCTATAAGTAATACTGTTCCTCTTGCTCAGAGCCTGGGTTTGTCCTCCTGGATACTGCCGGATGAATCACTTCCCGGGATACCAGCCGCTCATAACAGGAAGCCCCCTGTTGTCATAAATTCAGGCACCAAACTTCAGGGCCCAGCCTGCTGGGTCGGACTTAGAAGAGAAGGAAGAGGTGAAAGACATGAAAGGCCAATGGTGTTCAATGTTCAAAGTTCAATCTAAGACGCTTTTGTATCTTTTAACGATTTCTCCCATATAAAAGGTAATTTATGAAAGACAGTGCTGAGAAAATAGTAACAATGAAAAACAGGGGTTTTTTTTAAAGCGATATGCCTTCTAATTTACACAAGTACTGTACCCAGGACAACTTAAACCATCTAAAAACTCCCCTTCTCTACAGTCAGAACTCAGAGATACGTCCATGAATTCTTTCTTGGGAATGTATAAAACTCTCCACTGTTGAAGATGAATTTCTCTTCCCACTTTCGCTTGAGGAGGAAAAGCACTGGGTATTGTGTCTATCTCTGCATAACTTGTTTTCATTAATGCTATATTCTGCTCAAAAAGAAAAAGGAAACAGATGAGACAAGAAAAGAAAAATAAGAAGAAGTGAGGTGTAAGAGAAAGCAGCAGGCACTCACAAATATTCACGCACTGCTGGGGAATGCGAAGGGCTCTGCTTTTAATACCCAACATCTGTCCTTAAAAACAATCAATCACATGATCACTAACAGCTGTTGCATTAGACTGTTAATCAGTCGTGATTTTCAAAAGGGAAAAAAGAATGCTGCTGGATCCGTGGATGGAAAGTTATTACTTAGAATGCACCAGCTTGGTACAGGCAACCGGTTCCAAACTGAAAGAGAGAAGACTTTACGAAACAGTGTAAACACTGTTGGTGTGCAAGGTGCTGTGCACTGAGAGCATAAGGGGCCCCACGTGTTTGGAAGCCAGAAGAAAACGGTGCTGGTTGTGACATGTGCTCAAAATGATCCATTTAGTGTGATATGAAGAGTCTTTAACGCAAAGGCTTCACCCATGTCAGTCACGATGAATACTGGACAGAACGGGGTCTCCAAGTGTTGCTGGTCTGTTCCCTTCTTGTTATACGTAACTTTCACTGGTGCTACTAGAAATCAAGAACCCCTGTGGGTGTGATTGGGGAGGAAGTTACCCCTGCTTTAAATTAACTTCAAGCTTTGTTGTAGAAAACTTGTCTTGTCTGTGTTATTTACCTTTTCATGCTGAGACATAATGGCAACACGCTAGCAATTCTTGCATTGAAGTAGGGCATGCTGTTCCAAACTGAAGAAAAAATGTATTTACTTCCAGCACAGGATATTGCTTAATGCATCAACCATTTGTTGCTAGAGCAGGTCCCAGAGGGATCACTGGTGGCCAACAACACTGAGAGAGAGAGGCAGGTGTTGTGATGCAGTGACTTAAGCTGCCCTTCCTTTGCTTCCTGCTGATGTGCCTGGGAGGCAGCACATAAAAGCTCCAGTACTTGGGTTCCTACCACCCATGTGGGAGACCTGCATGAAGCTCCTGACTTCACTTTGGCCCCAGCCCTGATTTCTATGGGCATTTGAGAAGTGAACAAGCAGATGGACATTCTCTCTCTCTCTCTGCCTGCCTTCCTGATAAATAAATACAAATTTTAATAAATGAGAGAATTAAATTTGCATGTGACCCTCCCAGGCAAAATAATTCTATGCACTCCATGTAGAACAGGAGAGTTCCCTCCAGGGTCAAAGTCATTGAGGCTCTGGTGGTGATAATGTGTCATGAGCCACAGCTAAAATAAATTGCAATTGAATTCCCTTCGAAGATGTAGATATCCAGTCATGAAGAGTTCCCCTTAAATGACCAAAACAACTAATTTATCTTTTCATGTATTTATTATTGGTTATAAATAAAAGGCAGGGAAGAATCACAGACATGACTAGCCCATGGTAGTTAATTTCTTTGTTATAACAGCAATTTATTTCTCCTAATGATTCTAAATTATATCCTGCAAGATTTATGAACATAATCATGATTGCTAACCATCGTATCCTGCTCTGGAGCACAATGTTTATTGAAGACATATGTGCCTGCATTTTATATTTAAATATTTTATACTCAAACTGATGTTATAACGAAGTACACAAAGGCATTGCCTTTTGTTTCCTGAAGTTCAGTCCTAGAACAATCATAGAACAGTTGCAACAGGGATGCAAATGGAAATTGAGAGGAGAAGATACAGTCCTGCATCACGTAAGGATGAGGACATGTTCAGGGAACTGGGTCACTGGGTGAGGCTGTCACCACGCAAGTCTCACAGCTCTGGATGCTGTGGTCAATCCCTGGGCATGGTCCTTGATGCAATCAAGAGATGTGGCCGGGGCAGGCGTTTTGCACGCCAGTCCCATATTGGAGTTCTTTAGTTCAATGCCCAGATCTGGCTTCTGACTCCAGCTTCCCTCTAATGCACACTCGGGGAGGAAGCAATGATGGCTCAAGTAACTGGGTCCCTGCCGCCCACACAGGAGAGCTGGGTCGAGGTCCCCAGTTCTCAGTTTTGGGTTGGCCCTTTCATGGCTGTTCTGGGCATTTGGAAAGATCTCACTCTCTCTGCCTATCCATCTTGCAAATAAGTAAATTAATCCATTAAAATTTATTGAAGGTAATGAAAAAGCAGAGAGAGGTATGGTAAACATGAAATTATGAGATTGCTGCTGCCATTATACAGCATAGTACTTTACAGCAGCCAGTTTTTACAGGAAGTACACACTAAATGGTAAAATACATGTAGCAATAACGTGGTCATTTCTTGTCATTATCACACATCAAATACCTCCCATAGCTATATTGCCATCCTTTATACAACTGACAACCCATGAGGATTGCTGACACCAGCAGCACCACACACACCTACAATGTTGTGATGCCCGTGATGTCAGTAGGACACAGACATTTGTCGGTTCCATTAAGAACTTGGGGGACCCTTGTGCTATGTGTGGCCCATCATCCATGGAAACTTCGTTATGCGACACGTGACTGTCCCTCTGCCTTGGGAATGGTGGGAAAAGGGAGGGCTGAGTCCTGGCCAAAGCTTTAGAGATGAGCTAGTTGTGGAAGGCTGGGCCATGCATGGGGGGCAGCCCAACCCAAGTGCGTGACCAGCAGCATTCAGGTGATCATGGGCATCCAGTGTGGCTCACGATCCAGAAACTCAGATCTGGAAAATGAGAGTTGGGATAGAAATTGAGCAGCTGAATTGGAGTTGGACTGTCAGCAGCCTCCACTGCCGTGTTCTATTTGTAAACATTGACACTCCACGTGAATCAATCATTTTCAGACTCTGCTCTGAGGAGCCACAGAACCTACCGAGACATGCCTCAGGGACCACCACATAGAAGAGATGAGAGAGGCAGTGAACTCCAGATCCCCATGCAGATCGCAGCCACATACCTGCTTCATTCATTCACACAATACGATACAGGAAGACTTTCAGAAATCAGTGTTAAGTATTTTTAAGTAGGAAAACCTCAGACAGTCTTTTGGTTGTTTGGCTGTAGGCTTTTAAAGCCACTCTTCACAGCTTGGATGTGCTAATAGAAGCTGGAAACAAGCCAGTTTAAAATGGAAAGAGCTGGACAGATTTTAGAGATATGTCAGAGCCTTACAGCTTAGCACTCAGTAGCAGAGGAGAAGGTAGTATGTGTGGAGGTGGTGATGGATGTGGCAGGAAATGCTCCAAGGGTGGCCCAGAACCCACAGAATCAGTATCACCTGGGTCCTGGGATAGGTACCAGGTGTCCCAAGTCAGATTCCAAGGGCAGCGGTGACAAACATCTGTGTTATCGCCAAGCTCCCGGATGATCTGTTTGTGGAATCATCGGGATAGAGGGTGCCCCAGAATTCCCAGGTTGGCCCATTGAGTGGATGGTGACTGAAAATACACCTGGAGACTAAGAGTACTGTTTCCATTGTCCGTGTGTTATACTTGATACAAAGTATTCCAGAAGATATTTAGAAATGGAAGTCTAGGTCTTGAGACAGGAGTTGGAGCAGGTTCTTAGTCAAGGTCATGAATGCTTACTTAAGAGATGTACTCCCAAATGTCCATGTCCGAACCTGCAGAGACTTAGTTTTTGCTTGTGTAAAAGTCTTCCTGGTCACTGCTTTGCTGAAGGCATCCCTAGCTCGTGGCCTCCCCAGGGTCAGCACTGGCTCACCAGCCCCTGACTGCAGAGGAAGATGTGTGTGGAGGGATCAGTGAAGCAGCTTGAAAGGTGTGTGTGTCACTTGCATTCCCATTTGGATGGAGAACACAACCATTTGGTCCCAGCTCATGGTGATGGAGGAGGGTTATCTATTCTAGCTGTGAGTTCCAAAAGAAGGAAAAACAGATTTTGTGAGCATTTTCAGTCTTGGCCATTCGTGAAAACAGCAATTTGGAAATCAAAAATACATGAAATGCCTCCTGAGAGCAAGGGTAAGATCATCCATATAAGGTGTATTTTGCCAATAAATGGCCCAAATAACACATTGAAATACATTGCTCTGCTCATCAGCTGATGAGACCTATTTCATAAGCATAAAAATTAAGTTCACGGGGCTGGCACTGTGGCGTGTAGCGGGTAAAGCTGCCGCCTGCAGTGCTGGCATCCCACATGGGCACCGGTTCATGTCCCGGCTGCTCCACTTCGAATCCAGCTCTCTGCTACAGTCTGGGAAAGCAGTAGACGTTGGCCCAAGTCCTGGGGCCCCTGCACTGCATGGGAGACCCAGAAGAAGCTCCTGGCTTCACATCAGTGCAGCTCTGGCCGTTGTGGCCAATTGGGAGTGAACCAGCAGATGATGGGAGACCTCTCTCCTCTCTCTCTCTCTCTCTCTCTCTCTCTCTCTCTCTCTCTCTGCCTTTCCTCTCCGTAACTCTGACTTTCAAATAAATAAATAAATCTTTAAAAAAATGAGTGCACAAGTTCACAAGACTGTCAGTAACAAATATACACATTTCAAAAAATAAAAGTAAGACCAGTAATATTCAGGTTAATGCACTGGTTTTTGAGCTGTTTGGATATCCACCCTGTTCTGCTAGACATTCATTATGTCCTTAAAATTAATAGAATAAAAATTACAGGAAGAGAAACAGATTGGGAAACAATTGAATGAGAGATGAAACATGCAGAAAGACAGGCAGGCTAGACTTGGGAGCATGTTTGAAGCCTTTTCTCTGTAGCTTTCCTAGAAAGCAAACGCCTAAAGTAGTTCACTGTGCTTACCCTCGCGTAGTCACCGTTTTAGGCTCAGTCACACATCTGCAATAAATTAATAATACATTAACAATAAACAATAAATTAATAACATGTAATAAAACTAATAATAAAATAAAATTAAAAATAATAATATGTAATACTTTTATTACATATGATTAATATTATTAGGTTTAGAAAAGTTAAGAACTCCTTCCTGGGCCATAATAATTATAATAAGGGTACTTCAAAAATTTCATAAAATTTGTTCTTCTGGCACAAGCCAGGAAAATGGAATTAAATGATAGATTTATGTTGGTACAAAAAATGTTAAAATACATGCATGTGAAGGTCTTCAAAAAGTTCATAAGAAATATGCATTATGAAAAAACACTGAGTGGATTTCAAAATCTTTTTGTACTAAAACAAGCATATCTTTTAATTGTTTTCCAGAGATTTCTAAAAGTCCCCATGCATTTTATGATTCTGAACTCCCATGACAGGACCCGATGAGATCGCCCAGAAGAGGGAGCTCAGGCTGAAGGGAAGAGGCCCTGCCATTCTCCACTGAGACCTGCCACACCGGGACTGCCGGTTAAAGGTTGCCATGGTTCTCTTGGAAGGCTGTGGAACAAGGAGGGAACCCTGACAGCTGTGGCGATGTGGAGGGGCCCTTAACCTGGCAAACTGTCCTGAAAATGGCGCCTTTTGTGTTGAGCTTGGGACGTTACACTGCCTACTTTAGTGTTGCCAGTGCTTATCACAAGGTCAATCAAGTTTCCTAAGATTGTGGGAGTCAGACTGGTGTTTGCCTTCAATGCATTACCCTGGCAACCAGAGGGAAGCCACTGCTACTGAGCAGGGGAAGGGGCATCCCCGTGGCCTGGTGTCTGGCATGCGCTTCCTTCTCTTGCTGAGAAAATTCTCATCATTTTTCAAAGTCCCTTCTCTCTGAAGTTTGCCCTCCTCCCCTGGGGCCATCTTTTGAGTTTGACACCAAATCGCAAACATGAAGCTATCGTACCTTAAGCTACAGTGGTAGAAGGGTTTGCTTAATAGGACTGCGAATTTAGTGTCATCACGTCTTTGTCTCCAAACTGAGGCAGGCATTTGTTCTTCTGGCACAAGCCAGGCTGGATGAAAGCTATGTCACCCTCAGTGCCTGCCTGCTGCAGGATGTGAGGCAGCAAAAGACCCAAAACAGAGAGGCAGGGCCGAACGGATAGAAACTCCACTACAGGGTCCCTAATGAACTGACCTGGAAGCAAACAACTCAGTTATAAACAAAGAGTAATAAACCAACCTGAGAATGTCTAAATGGGCAATTTTCCTGAAAATAACCATGAGGGATCCTATGGTAAGGAACTGGCATTATAGTTGAGATTAATATCAACCCAGAAAATGTCTTGCATTTCAATGGAAAAGGAAAATGATGGCTTAGCAGGAAAGGAACTTTATATTTAGATGTGCGAGTTTAAAGTTTACTTTGATACTGTTCCTGTTTTATTTCTTCACCAATGTCTAAGAAAGACAATAATATTAATGTGATGTCAAGACACTAAATGATATCAATAGCTAACATTTATTGAGAATTTATGGTGTGTTGGGTACTAGGCAGCTAATCTACTTTCATGTATGAATGGATTTAATCTTCACACTATTTTTACTATTGGAATTTTTCCAGTGGGGACACTGAGACCCACAGAGCTTTAATTACTGGCTGAACATGACAAGGTGAGGCAGCAATTAGAGCCAGGATTTAAGTCAGGCAGGGTGGGTTCAGAGTGGGCTCCCTCCATCTCACCATTATACTCAGTTGTGAGGAATTTTAAAGGCACGTCTATAACACAGCTTGTCATCCTCATTTGTATCCTGGGTTGTGAGAAGGAAGCCAGGAACAAGGGCCTTGGTAAAGCAACAGGATCATTGCTGGGACAAGGAGGCGTTAGCAGATGGGAGTAAGACGACAATGAGTTGACAAGGAAGAGGAGAATTTTCTAAGTCAAGCAGCGCAGGGGAAGATAAGCAGAAGAAAAAATAACATATTCTGCAAGCAGTGGCTTGGATGTCCAAGTTCATTCAGTCTTTCTACTCCTGGAAGTCTGAGTCCTTTGCTGAAAAAGAGGAGGAGTGAAGAAGGCAGACCTGCGTGACCTAATGGGTGGGAAAGGTGCTCCCAGTCCCTGATCAGAACTGGTCCCGTGTGGGAACAGAGCGCAGGAACATCTGGTGAGGGCACACAGTGTAACAAGCTCTGAATGGGCAGAGCTGGGTTGTTTTCTACCTGTTTCTCCAGCCCTAAT
Organism: Lepus europaeus; assembly: GCF_033115175.1. Classification (NCBI taxonomy): domain Eukaryota; kingdom Metazoa; phylum Chordata; class Mammalia; order Lagomorpha; family Leporidae; genus Lepus; species Lepus europaeus. Next base: position 14,789,353 of record NC_084840.1, on the reverse strand, counting down.
CCAGCCAGCTGCTCTTCTCTTTCTTCCTTGCACGGCACCAAGGTTCTATTCTACAGTCCCTGCCATGTGGCATTCCCCTTCCTTTGTCAGATGCTGGTGCTCCCATGTTCTTTGGAGTGCCACTTAGTTGTGGTTCCAGGAAAGCCTTCTTCCTCTACCGACCAAACCCCAGATCCAGTTCTCTTAGCAACATTTTTGATTTTTTTTTTTTTTGGTTACAGTATCAATTTCATATTTTGTGATCATTTGACTAATTTTTGACCTTCCATCTTCCACGGTAGACTCTAGTCTGAATGGAGGCTCTCTTTTGGATTTTTGTTTTCTTTTTCAAGACTTACAATATTAGGTTCGTAATAAGTGTTAGGTAAACAAATGACTGACTTGTTGGCTGACTAAATAAATACAAAATGTTTTAATATCAATTTCTCTACCACTGGAAGTGTACAGAAACTGGATAATCATCTGTTGGAAATACTGTAAAGGTGATGGCATTTGAACTCCATGGATTATTCGCTTCTTCCATACAATATCCTGAATGTCTGTTTTGTGCAGGGGACTCGGAAGCACCAGCACTCAGCAAAGCTTTCCGTGAGTGGCCGCGACTGCCTGCATTTCCTCTCCTTTGCATGTTCTTCCTTCCACCTGGAGCAATCCTTCACTTCTCTTTTTATTCAACTAAGTCCCAAGTATCTAGGAGTCCTGGCTTAAATAAATTTCATCCAGTTACTTCCATATCTCCAAAGATCTGTGTTAAAAACACACCTCAATAGATAGCACTTATCACAGTAGCTATTATGGAGGTGCCAGGGTGGTGACAACAGGGTGAAGGTTACTATTATTCCCCTCGTATCCATTCTTCCCCACTTACATACGATGGACTTTTAGCTGAGCACAGGGCCTCTTAGTTCAAAGTTATGATTTCCAGCTCGGTGTGGTCATATAACTTGGCTATAGTCTAATGAAAAGGATGTGAGTAGATGTTTGGGGGATCCTTCCAGGTCATTCCTTTACATACAATTGTTTGTACACTCTCCTGATCACTTCTCTCTTCACACTGGCTAGACTATGGCAAAAACAGCATAGGATCCTCATATCTGTAAGAGTTGAGAATGACCCTAACAGTCTGTAGACTTACATAGCAATAGAACTTAACTGATTAACATTTAATGATGAAATACATATTTTCTTTTTTGCTTTACATTGCTCTGGGGGTTCTCTTCATATACACTTAGGTTGTTCTCTGGCTAGTGCAACAGAGATCATGTTTATGTAGTTTACCTTTACATCTCCCACTTGTTGCTGCGGCTCTGGAATATATTTGGCACTACCTAGTGATTTAAATAATGAGTTGGTAATGTCAAGGTGAGTGATGGGGCAGGTATGTGGCTGAGGGATTCAGATGCAGTTAGGATATTTGCATCCCACGTGGAAGTGCTTTTGCTTAACCCTTGGCTCTAGCTCCTGAATCCAGCTTCCTGTTTGTGTGGACCCTGGGTGGCAATGGTATTGGCTCAAATAGTTGGGTTCCTGCTACCTATGTGGGAGATCTGAATTGTGCTTCCAGCTCCCAGCTTTGGTCCTGGTTCAAACCCTGCCATAGTGGGCATTTGAGGAATACACCAGCCGATGGCATGTTTCTCTGTATATATCTATCTCTCTGTGTGTCTCTGTCTGAGTCTCTCTTTCTCTGCCTCTCACATAGTTCAATTTTTAAAAACTAAGTGGTGTGATAATTCAGGCTAACAATGGCCAGTAACCAGATAATCTGAGGGATTGCAAACAAATAGTTTTGCAAAATGTGATCAAGATTTAATTGCCAATCTGTGGCAGAATCTATGGAAACAGATTTCTCTTTTGCTTCTACTGCTGCTGTTATTGTTATGGTTTTTGCTTAATTTCAGATACACTGTTCTTATAATTTTACTACCAAATAGTTGAGGGAAAGACTTTTCTTTTTCTACCTCACTACTTACAAAATATGTTAATATGCAAAAATAGAAATCAAAACCATCTCTTTCTTTTTTTATGTGAAATTACAGAGCACAAGCTTAAAAAAAAAAAAACAAGTTTTCCTTTAACTCGAGAGGTAGACCTACATCTTGAGGGGTATAAAAAAAATCTCACATGGGAAGCTGGATTTTTAGGCTAATGAATGCAACTCTATTTTTGATACTATGCTGTGTGTTTATATAAAATAGAGGAGTGTTTTAGGCCAATTAGTGGCTTGCAAACCCTATACTTTTTCCAGCAAGGGCTAAGCTTGACGAACTTGAGAAGTTAATACAGAAGAGCATTGGCAATGGATCGTGCGGTTGGCTTGATTCGTGGCAACAAAGCCTTAGCATAAATTAGTTTTTATTTGTTAAAAGAAAAACAAATTCTGTTTGTTTTTGTAATACAGTTTGTTGGTTCTTTTAATTTGGGGGAAAATTTGGGGAATTCCAGCTCTCAGAGAAGGGGGAAGCGGAGCCGAGGGTGAGCCAGGCCCTGGCTCCCAGGCCCTGTGTAAACACCCACACGCGTCTTCTTCAATACACCTCGGGCTGAGCAGCAGGGCGGGCCTGTTATGCCTGGACCTCAGCTGAACCGAGAGTGCCAGGCGGCCGACGACTGCTGTGTGATGCACAGTGGATCATTCAGACCACCAAACTGGAGCTGTGGCTCTTCCTCTGCCACCCGTTAGTCCTGACTTTTAAGTAGTAGCAGTGGAAAGCAAGACTTGTAGAGTGCAGCTGTTTCCATGCGACTGAGAGATCGTCTCGGCCTTTCCATTAGTATTGCAGATAAGGATGAACTTGGGACTGGGGATCCACATTAGGCTGTGCACACTGCCATGATTCCTGACGCTCTCAGGTCCCGTGCCAAAGCCCCCTTGTTAGGAGTTGGGCCTGGAGACTGGAATTAAATATAAGCAATAGACGCTTGGTCTAAAAACTAAGATGCTTGCGTCCCTGGGTTCGACACCTGGCTTAGGCTCCTGACTCCAGCTTAGTGTTAGTGCAGACCCCGGGGGGCAACAGTCATGGCATATGTGGTTCAGTCCCTGCCACCCATGTGGCAGCCCTGGATTGAGCTCCTGGCTCCTGGCCTTGGCTCTGGCCCAATCCTAGCCCTGTGGGCATTTGGGGAATGAATCAATGGATGAGAGTGCTCTCTCTTCTCTCTCTTTCTCTCTCTCTCTCTCTGCATCTCAAAGAAAGAGAAATATACAATTTTTTTTTAAAAAGGAAGTGGCATACTCTCCTCTCCTTTCCACTTCCCACTGGCTGCAACAGTGCTGGGGTGAGAAGCAGTGCTCTAAGTGATTTAGGCACTTCAATGCATTGTTAACAAATGTAAAGGATTATTATTATAAATGTAAATGTTTGTGGGATTTGGGGCACATTAGCCATGGTAAACGTGTTTCCTCAATTGAAATTTGAGACAGCCCGTAGTCGCCACAACAGAGCTAATCAATATCAGAACGTATGTAAAGTACCAACCACAGGCGTGGTGTCACTATCCACAGGAAGCGCAGCCTGGTTCTGTGCCCTGCAGGGTACAAAGGACCATGGGGGAGAATAGAGGGGGAGGGGCCGAGGCCGTCCTGTCCTGCGTGAGGCCACTGTGGGGGATTCCTTAGTGAACAAGACAGGATTCTGTGGTTAGTGCTGGAACTCTTTGTCCTGAGTTAACAGTAACAGGAAGCGTGACTCAATATCCTGCCTCAAAGGATGGAGAAGCTGAGTCTGGTTTGGGACTTCCTCTCTCAGGTCAGGATTGGTCTGGGAACTGGACAAACAGAACCGAGTGTTTGTGTGATGCGCAGAGACGCACAGGCCCAGCGACAGACGGGGAGAGAGGCAAAAAGGGGATGAGCGGGTTGGGACAACAGGGGTTTTTATTAACCTGGTGATGTGAGCTAAGCTTAAATAGCCAATGCACCTAATCTTGAATCTCAGACCCACTGCTTGCAACTGTTACTGGTACCAATTTCCACATCTTCAACGTGGCGATAATAGCTACCTTTGGAGAATGTGGCTCATAGCTGTCATCGACCAAGTTCCTAGGATAGGCCAATCATTCTTGTAAACGTGTTTGTGCATTACCTCAGTTGATCTTCACAACGACCCTGGGAGGCAAGGACTCATGATTTCCAGGTTGCAGAAAGCAAGGGGGCCCAGAGAGTTCGGAAGATAGATCTGCAGTCAGACTCTGGCCTGCTTGCTTTTGCATTAAGGATTAAACAAGAAAATGTGAAGTGCTTAACACGGTGCTTGGCTCATTGCCTTGGATAGTACATTTGATATTATCCCCAATTTAGAGATGGAGAATACGAAGCCAAGAACAGCTCAGTAACTTTCCCCGAATGGTGTGACTGTGTTCTAGACCTAGCTCAGGTTGTAACTCCGCACCATCCACCTGCACTCTCCCTTCCTCCAACGGGGCGGTCAGTTGGAAACGGCCCTCACCCAGGATGGAGCAGCCATGCCCCGCCAGCTCTCCAGGTCATGCCTGAACCTTCTCAGACAAGATCTCTTTGTTGGTTGATGCAAGTTAAATACAGCAGCCACAGGCAGTCTCCAACCCTCCAGCCCTGCCCACCCCTCCTTCCACAGACCCAAGCTCCTGGAGTGAGAGTCCCATGATCAATCCCTCAGTTCTGTTTGTGAAGTTTCTCGGCCAAGAGCGAAACCATTAGGTGTCAAATTGCAAGGAGAAAGCATCCAAGAAGCTGCCGAGTGAGTCCAGCACCACTTCCTGCCAAAGAACCTCAGATAAACTTGGGAGAGGGAAGTTGTCTGGGATGATTCTACGTGCAGCATATGCAGTCTGTTTGTTTAATGTGTGGGACTTGATTTAATCTAATTAGTGATTTGGATTCGAAAAGCATACAAAGGCGAGATAAATTGGCTTATTTTCCTTTTCATTCCCTTTGTGGGTTTCTTTTGGATAAAGAGCCTGTCAATATACCACTTAGGGTAAAAGAAAAATCTATGTACAGAGGTAAGCACCTCCTTATGTATTTGTATTTGTAGCCAAAGGCTAGAGGGCAAGTGAGACAATCTTTCCAAGAATCCATGGCTACACACAACAGTCACGTGGTACACAAAGAAGACTTGAACACCTAGGTAGAAAAGGCAGTGCACACTAAAAGCCAAACCAGACCCCCAGAATGTTCTGCCTTTGTTTGGGAAAACACCTAGCATCTGACTGTGATACCAGAAAGCTGAACAGTCAGGATGCCTTTGAAAAACTCAGGTCAATGAGGTAAGATCTCCCTGTGTTTTCCAGGACTCGATGGATCTCACACCACTGGACTGGTTTTCCCATGTGGAAATGCATTGCTATAAATGACCTTCGAGAAGCAAAGGAAGCTGGAGGAGAAGTGCCTCTCCCCTCTAGTGCTCCCCAATAGACAGAAGGGGTGAGCAGCAGTCAGGAGTGGAGGCCGGGAAGAAGTACGAAGGCAGACATTTAAGTAGCAGGATCTCAGTCAGAGTGCGGGGTCGAGAACAGCACGAGGGAATCAGCTGAGCAAGAGTTGCAAAGGAGCAGACCTACAAATAGATCTCTAAAGCAAGGGCAGGAACGTTACAAACACAAAAGCCCTGAAAAGTCAAAACCCTAAGCCGTGGACCTGAGCAGATGCCGGCCACAAATAGCGCATCAAGGAAACCTTCCAGGACTTACAATGGATGAAGAGAATCTTCCTCTCGGCACAGCAGCCGCTTGAAAAAGAGAAAAAGCACTTCTATAAAAATCTAGGCCATTCTGCCTCTCGCCGTGAAGCCACACTAGAAGAAGAGAAAAGGGTCTGCCTGTCAGGGCTCCTTCCTCCTGCTGATGGTCCACGGCCCCCCAGGACCCCAAGGTAGCCCTTCTTGGCCCCAGAGTGCAGGGACGGTGGGCTCTGGGACAGAATCTGCACAGTTAGCCTCTGTAAATCAGCAGCCACTGATAGGCAACCGTGAGTGTCAAGTCAATACAGGGGGTGAGGACGGACTGATGGACCCTGTGAAGTTGTTCTGCAGGCTTGACCAAAGTGACACCTGAGCACATGACCAAGGAGCCACATTTTCCCATAAGGCAGTGCTGCCCAAAGTCGGTCATCTTCAGGAGCACAGAGTGAATCAAAGCGGCCAGGGCTGATGCTGTGGTGTAGCCGGTAAAGACTCCACCAGCAATGCTGGCATCCCACATGGGTGCTGGTTCGAGATCCAACTGCTCCACTTCTGATCCAGCTCTCTGCTATGGCCTGGGAAAGCAGAGGAAGATGGCCCAAATCCTTGGGCCCCTGCACCTGCGTGGGAGACCCCAAAGAAGCTCCTGGCTCCTGGCTTCAGATCGGCGCAGCTCCAACCCTCACAGCCAATAGGAGAGTGAACCAGTGTATGGAAGACCTCTCTCTCTCTCTCTCTCTCTCTCCCTCTCCTTCTCTCTGTGTAACTATTTCAAATAAATAAATCTTTAAAAAAAAAAAAACAGGAAAAATAGAAAGTGGCCAAAAGGCCCCCCCAGTCCATAGGAAACCGGAGAAGATGCCAGTCTCGTGTGAGCCTTCTTCCCCTGCAGGTGACCAGCCCTGAGATGCCTGAGGCTTTGGAACCCGGCGACAATCCCGGGGATAGAAGCGTGCAGAGTCCAGCTCACTTGGTCGGGAATTTTGCCTTAAGAGATGGTTGGAGGTGTCCTAAGATGATCACCCTCAGAGGCAGGGAGTCACTAAGAGCAGTGGACCTAAGTAAAGGTCAAGGTCAAGTGGGAAGCACAGGAAACTGTGGTACAGAGGAACTGAGCCCAGCGAAGATGAAAGGGGCTTTTCAAGAGCAAATCCAAAGAAACAGGGGAAGTCATTGTTCCCCCAGTGGAAAAGGACACGGGCTCTCCCTCCCACAAACGCAAAGGCAGGGGCCCGCATGGAGAAGGGAAGCCCAGCAGGCCAACAGCAGCAGACTGGAGCGGTGGAAGCAGGCCTGGTAAATACGGCCCAGAGCTGGCCGGTGTTCAGGCCGCGGGTGTGTTTTGTCAGGCCAGATTCATGTTTTTAAAATAATTGAATTTGAGTGCTTTTCAATAGAGTATGCACTTTCCATGTTTTTGAAGCTGCCACTACTTAATATTTTATCAACCTTTTTCATTCATTTGTGTTGTTTTCCTAACCTCTGAAGATATTTGAGCTTGCAAACTCCAGCTCTTGATTGGTTCCGGGAAGACCTTGAAGCTGGCTTTTTCTGGAGGCATACCTCCACAGCCCATCAGTCCCGCAGAGATAGGCCTGGAGCCCAAGGAAAAGAATGTAGAAAAACAAGACCACGACCGGCAGAAACGACTTTTAGTAAGCAAATACTGTTACTGAGAATTACCTTAACAGTTGCATTTTTTATAACTATAAACATAGATTTATGCCCACATGGATTGCTAAAACCTACTTCTAAAATTTTTGTTGAGTAGGTATCTGGTATACCATTGTATTTTGCCATTTAGTTCTCACCAATTAATTCCTTAGTTTTAAAAAATATACAAAAAACGTTGGAATCTAAATTTATATGAATAGGGACTACATCTTGCTTCTGACAGACAGCTAATTATTTTGGTACAGAAGGGTCTTTGAGTCTCCCCAGTAGTCAAAAAAATGTTACATAAATGGACTTCAACATACAGGTGTGTGTGTGTGTATGTGTGTATATATATGTATATATATATATATATATATATATACATATTTGCTCTATATAAGGCTTTTATAATGTTGTTACAATTTGGAGCAAATAAAAATGTAACCCAACCTGGAGATTGATCAATCTACCTAACATCCATCTATCTATCATCTATCAACTTATCTACCATCTATCAATCTTCTGTCTATATCTATCTATCATCTATCTATCAATCATCTATCGATCATCTATCTATCTATCAACCATCTACCTATCTATCATCTATATCTATCTATATCATCTATCGACCTCTTTTGCTTAGACGGGTGCTAGCATCATAAGGGCTGGAGAAAGGAATACGGCTGGAAAGAGCAGAGCTAAGAAGTCTGCGTGTCGCCTGCCTTCCTCTGAAGGGCACTCACTTTTCAGGGGTGGAGACGTGAGAGAGGAGTAGCCGAGTGCTTCTCTAAGAAGCAATGGCGATGCTAGACTGGTCTCCTTTGGTAAGGTGGTCTGGAATATGATCTAGAAACACATTTTGCACAGAAAGAATATAATTTATCTGGAAACCTCATTCTTAAGCAATTGTGAGCTCAGTGAGGTATCAGCAAGCACGTGAAAACCTACCATGAAGGCAGGTGGGGCCAAGACACGCGCCCCACCCCATCTGAACGAAGCCATTGCAGAGGTTTTAGCGCCACCTGGTGGACATTCTGCTTTCTACACTAAGATGATGAAAACATCCCCACACAGCTATGTACAAATGTTTCTGTATAATAAACTCACCCACCAAGAGAAAATACAAATGGCCCCCGTGAAACTTGCTGCCCTGTGTCACCTAGTCATAAAATACAAGCAAAAATCAGTAAAATGAAACCATTTTTTTCAAATTTGTTTTATTCAGTACTCATTGGGAAAGAAAATGTATATTATGGGTGAAAAAGTGTGCAGGATTGTTGTTTCTGTAGAATTAGATTTAAAAGCTGGTTTTAAACATAATTTAAGACGTTCAGAGTCTGGGCTTAGAGAAAGAAAATTTGAGGCTTAAAATGTAAATCATAATTTGCTTGTATAAACAACTCTGAGACATCCAAATTTTAAAACTGAATAGTTGTAATATTTTGTTCCCCGGATAAACACTCTGATTAGAGTGGTGCACAGGTGTCATTAACACGTGTAATTGTCTCAGCCCTCATCCTAGCATATGAACACCACAAACTTCCTTTATATCCAGTGTGACGTGTACAAGCTTTTTAAAAAAGGTGTCCATTTCTCAAAAAGCAACTGTTGGAATAACCAATTCGGTTGAGATAAGAATCAGGCTGCCAGTGCAGCGAAGATTTCGTATCCAGGGCACATTTTAGGGACTTAAATGTTCTCACATAAATAAATATGGGTTTGGGTTAAAGGAAATACATTATGGGTGGAGTTAAAGATTTTTGAAACTTCTGCCAAGATTTTAGTCTGAAGAAAATGAGCAGGCAAATATATTAGGGCACTTCAAAGTTCTTGGAACAATGGAATTAAAAGATAAGTATATTTTGATGCAAAACATTTGGCAATTCATGCATTTTTTATAAATATGCATTTTCCATGGACTGTTTGAAGATCCCCACCTCTAAACAAAGCCCAGAATTTCCACCCTGCATTTATTATGAACCCCCAGCAGCCATACTTCTTGGCCATCTTCATGCTTTGTTTGAAGATGTTACCATTTTCAAGGATTAAATGTGAATTTTATTTCTAAATTAATGAATTACTCTTGCTCTTTGAGTCAGAGAGAGATTCTCATCCTGACATCAACAGGAGGTGATTGAAAATTAAGATCCTGAGAATAAATAACTAAGAATTCTTATAAATTAAATTAGATTTTAGAGAGAATAAAGTAATATGAGGTAAAAAAAAAAAATAAAGCTGAAGATTTCGAGAGGGGGGATATTAATTCAGTGAGATTTAAAAATAGTAAACTAAAGAAAAGAAAATTAGGGCCGGCGCCTTGGCTCAATAGGCTAATCCTCCGCCTGTGGTGCCGGCACACCGGGTTCTAGTCCCGGTCAGGGCACCGGATTCTGTCCTGGTTGCCCCTCTTCCCATCCAGCTCTCTGCTGTGGCCCAGGAGTGCAGTGGAGGATGGCCCAAGTCTTTGGGCCCTGCATCCGCATGGGAGACCGGGAGAAGAACCTGGTTCCTGGCTTCAGATCAGTGCGGTGCGCCAGCCGCAACATGCCATCCGTGGCGGCCATTGGAGGGTGAACCAATGGCAAAAGGAAGACCTTTCTCTCTGTCTCTCTCTCTCTCTCACTGTCCACTCTGCCTGTCAAAAAAAAAAAAAAAAAGGAAAAGAAAAGAAAAGAAAATTAGGGGCTGGTGCCGTGGTTCACTTGGCTAATCCTCCACTTGAGGTGACAGCATCCCATTGGGCACCAGGTTCTAGTCCCGGTTGCCTCTCTTCCAGTCAAGCTCTCTGCTGTGGCCTGGGAGTGCTTGGGCCCTGCACCTTCGTGGGAGACCAGGAGGAAGCACCTGGCTCCTGGCTTGGGATCGGCACAGCTCCGGCCATAGTGGCCATTTAGGGGGTGAACCAATGGAAGGAAGACCTTTCTCTCTGTCTCTCTCTCTCACTGTCTAACTCTGTCAAATAAAATTTCAAAAAAAAAGAAAATTAGAGAATTTGGATATTTATTAAACAGAAAGGTGATCATACCTGCCCCTCTGTCCACAGACACAAGAAGGATGGAATGAGGGCAGGGATGAGAGAGAATGGAAGGAAAGGAGCAAGAAGGAAAATTACCAAGGGAATAATTTAGGGAAATTCCTTCCAACTAACCAACAATAGCTTCCACATGAAATGGGCCAGCCAAGTGCTTAAATCAGAAAATTTAAAAAGAAGAAAAGTTCATCCCATGGTATCTTAAATATTCAAATATTGAGGACCCAGAATAGACTCAACAAGATTCCATGAAGACAAACAAAAAAGAGATCAGAAAGCAAGTATTAGGAACCCAACAGTATCAGACTTCCCAATGCTGAAAAGCCAGAGAGATGTCTGCCAAAATCTTAAGGAAACCAGGTGCATGGAGGGTCAGACGGGTGTCCCGCAAGGGCGCCATGTACAGCCAGGCGTCGCCTAAGGATGCTTCGGTCAGCTGCACGCCGTCTACACCACAGAGCTCCCATCACCCAACAGTCCTCCGCGGCCATCCTAGCTTGCACTCGGGTGTGTGCACGATGATGGCCTTACCCAAGAATGCACTTCTGAGAGCATGGCCCTGTCATTACACATCATGTGACTGTAGACGAAGATACAATGAACTTCAAAGCTTCATGTTAAAAATCAAAACCTAAGTTGAAAGACTGGATGTGCGTATGGTGTTCTGGGAAGAATTCAGGCAGAGAGATCCACACCTGAATTGAGCAGGAAGGAGCTGCGAAGATCAGACAAGAAGCACAAAATAATCCAGGAAGAAAACAAAACGCTTCTGGGCGGAAAAATTTAGATTGGCTGCAGCATTCCACAGCAGAATTCAGTGGAACGAAATTTCTAAAATTCTCTGGAACCAAAAACGTGACTCCTAGATCTTATCCTACTTCATGCTGTCAGTGAATGGGAAGCACAGCTGGAGATGCTTCCAGGGTCACCAGGTCAGGAGGAGCTGTCCCGGAGAGTGTCCGGGAAGACCTCACTGGCTTCCTATGAAGTCAGACGACTTAGAAATGGATTCGGACAAGGCATTCGGGAGCAGCAAGCCCTGGAGAGGGCTCTGGTCTCTGGCTCGATTTAAATCTAGGCCTGATGTGCTATTAGTCAGCCCCACATTGTGAAACCAGCAACAGGAATAAGAAAACACCAGTGAGGAGAGAGGAGGTTTCTATGACAATTCATTATCTTTCATGACAACGGAGTCAGAGTACTTGGCAGATGTTAGGATCCGTGGCATGAAGTAAGTCACTTGACACGTGGTGAAAAAGAAAAGTTGGCTGTCATTGAAAACATTTTTTCAACTTGTTACAAAAAATTCCCTTTTCTCCAGTGTTCTTATGTGTTAAATACAATATTTTTAAAAATTAAAGGAGGATCTATAGTACGGTCTTTGTTTTCAGATTTTTTATATTCTCATTTTTTTCAAATATATATTAAAAATTCTTATTTATTTTGGCCTTCTTCATGTTCTCCTTCCTCCCTCCCACCATCCCGTCCTCCATGGTCCCTCCTTCCACTGTCCCTTCACTCTTCTACAAGTACAGAGTCTATACGACTCGAATAATGCTCACCAGAACATAGAGATATTTATATATTACCGTCGGTTTGGTAATTCTTCTTACATTTTTAACTTTCTTAAAAGTAGATAATGTATTCACAGTTTAAGATTCAGGTCAATTTGCTAAGACAGACAAGTCCATCTCCCACCAGCCCCTCTAAGGAAGGAAATAATATATTTCAAAGAAAGATACAATAAGTAACTTGTATTGTACATGGGACATTTTTTGTCACTGTATAGATATTTCTGGAGGGTAACTCGCTAGACGTAGAAGTTCTACTTGAAAGAGGAAATGCATCTGTAGTATGATAGCCATTGATCCGTGGTAATCTGTAGGATCAGGTATTTTGTATGGGTGAAACCGTTGGAGTCTGTATTTCCCCCAGAACCATGACAACAGGATACAGATAAGCTTCTGTGTGCTTCCATTGAGAACTGTCATCTCAGTGCAGTTCTAACTTGCATTTCTCTCCTCTGGAGTCAAGTTGAGCATCTCTGCATGTGTTCTCTGAGTCCTCAAGACCCCTCTGACCACTTCTCAATTGCTTTGGGATGGCTTTGGTATTTTTACAGCTGGCTCTCTGTGTCCCTTGCTTTCACAAGGGTACTCCCAAAAGTTAGTGGAAAATGGAATTAAAATTGAGTTTATTTGAGTGCAACCAAATTTGAATCCATGCTTTTTCCTCATAACACATATTTCCATAAACTTTTGGAAGACTCCTCATATGCTCATGTAATAAGTACATCAGTTTTATAAACTAATACTTATTTTAAAATACACAAAGGCCACACACAGGGAATGTGGTCCAACAAACGGTAGGGAAACTTCTAAGTTTAGGACAGAAAAAAATGAGGATGAAAAAATGAAAAATTAGGTCAGAAAAAATGAGGATGAAAAGATAGAACATATTTTATTTGTTTATTTTTTTGTAAAAGTCAATGGAAGCTGGTGAAGTTGGAGCCATAGAAATGTTCTTGTTTGGGAAACACTAAGGGGGAAGTAGAAGAGATCGATTTATGAAAAGAGAAAGCTCCATTCACCAGACGGGGTCCTCAGTCAAGTCTAGAAGTATCTCTACCTAATGTGACCATAGTTAAGTTTAAAAAAAAATTCCAAGCAGAGCAGCAGTAGGAGCAGACACACACATGAGTGGGGAAAGCGGAAGGATACAAACTTGGAGGTCAGCAGGGCGAATGGTGCTGGGCAAAGTGCGGAAAGGAACGGATGACCTTGGCAGAGTCATTGAAGTGAGGGCGCAAGGAAAGGAAGAATGGGAATGGATCAGGCACCAAGGTTTTCCACAGAGTGGGACTTCCAGACCGTACCCAGTTCTTTTTTGTTCTTTTGTAAAATTCGTATCAAAACATGCCTTACACTTAAAATAACTTTAGCTACAACATCAAATCACAAAATATAAATTTCACAGACTATTCCCGGAAAAATGTCTTACATGTAAATCTGTAGAATTTTGCTAAATAACGAACAACCTGAAACATGTATCATCTTACAATGCTAAATAAAACTAATCTTTCCCTTTAATGCTCTCTAAATCCAGCATTGATTTTATTTCTGAATTCATATATCCACTGAATGACTACAAGGCATTGAATTAAAACACATTATACAAATCTATGGAGAGAAGTTTACTGGATTTATGTAATTTAACAAGTTGTCATTGAGTTGAGTGATTTTGACCTTTTTAAACTTCCTGCATTTAGACTGTGAACAAATATTTTGCTACCTCTCGAAAGAACAAATAAAGTCTATTTCCCATTGACTTTCATCAAAGAGAAATCTGACTTCCATGATTTAATGCTACTTCAAACAAAGAGAAAACTGCCAAGCATGTTCTGTTTACGAAAATAACTTGCTTCATTTAAGAAGTCATTTTATAAAACTGAAACTGACCATGAGCCCAGATGAGAAACATCAGGCTGTCTTGGGGGAAACCCATGCACTTATACACACACTGAGAAATCCAAACTATGGTTCAATTGCTTTCATATCACGCACAAGCATTTGCTCCCATAATTCACATGACTCTAGCTACAGAGCCGAAGTGGCTTCTTTATGCTAAAGTAAGGATGCTGCTTGTGGTGTACTTGTGTCTCTTTCAAGACAGTCGCAGAGTTATCGCTGATGAACTTCAGATCCCCTAATAATAGGAGGACCAATGTTGACATTCAGCATCTGAGACAATGATTTGGCAGGTCTTTGAAGTGTTGGTAACCCAATCAGAATGCAAACAAGTGACAAGAGTGTAGGGTAAAAAAATATAATTCTTAAAAGCATCTTCTTAAAACATAACGTCAAAATAATCAGTGCTAAAATGTCCCATATGGTGCGACCTTTGCAATGCAGATGCTCTTTGCTATTGTCTGCCCTTGTCTGTGTGGACCCCCTGTACCCTGTGAGTAGTGCCAAGAGATTTACTTGCCAAACCAATAGAGATATCTCAAAGCAGATACCAGATAGCCCTTGAGAAGTTTTAGGGTTTTAGCTCTGATAATTATGACAAAGCACCTAAACTTTTAGCTTTAATTCTTTGGCATGCTTTTGTTTTCCAAGTGTTTCTAGGTTAATCGATCAAAGCATTAAGAACAAATAATTAAATATAAATGGAAGCTCCTTCTAAAAAATACATGGTACTTACCATATCGTTCTCATAAAATATCATAATCCCTTCTTCCTCACTTTACAATTTATAGCATATAACAGAAGCCCTGAAATGTCATTCATGAGGAATGGTATAGTCTGCACGAATGAAAAATACGAATTGATTACTCATAAAAATTCGTAGCAGTTACCTAAGTGCTCCATAAGGAAGCCCTTACAGAAGCCAGTGCTGAGCAGCTGGGGACAGGCTCTGTGGGTAAGCAAATTCTACCCCAGCTTTCATCCAGGTGTCTACGGTGGACAGATGTTTGTTCCCTTCCTAGTGCCACAGCTACCCATTTCAGAGTGTGCAAGAAAAACCACTTAAGGTAATACAGTCCACAAAACTTCAAGACTATGTTTTCATTCTTGAACAGGACACCAGATTATTGGGATCTGATTTCCCACTTATATACCAGAGATGTGATTGAATCCAACAAGTTCCCCTTTTCTGGAAAGTTAAATGTAAGTTTGCCAGGTGTCCTACTCTTACTGTGGTAAAAGGGAACACATGAGTCAAGAAACAGTGGTTTTTCTCGAGGGAGACATGTGATATTTTTCACAGCAAGTCTACATACAGTTTCCCTGTGTTCCAAGTTTGGGGTCTGCCAGCTGAGCTCCACTGGCCTCCCTGTGCCACTCCAGCTGGAGTGTGTCACACTCTCCTTGGACACGGTTTGCATTTTGGTGCCCTGGTAACTTGTTTTAAATGCTGATTGATGTGTTCTCTGACAAACAAACCGAGATGTGATCCAGGCAGTAAGGACTTGCCCTGATTACCAAATTGTGAGACAATGGAACAATGACATTTGTGGTTTATTGTAATGTTTTATTTCCTGGCACCCACTTTAGCAATGAGGTGATCTTTGTTTATAGGCATTGGAGAACAGTCATTTCCCATAGATGGTGCTTATTCTTCATGTCATAAATTCCACCTTGTGAGTTCAGCTAGGCTAACCACGCCATGTCATGTTGTTGACAACACACGCTACACACAGTTTTCGTTTTCAACATGCAGCAATGACAGCACACAAAACACGCTCCTGTGGATCTCCTTTCACCAATTTTTCAAGGTGCATAAACCAAGTTGAAGAGAGGGCAGTTGTGAGCGTGAAATGTGGAGCCAGCAGGAGCTGGTTCAAATCCTGGCACTGTCACTGGACATCAGAGCCAGCAAGCTTCTAAACTTTCCTCATCCTCAGGCATCATCTATCAGATAGAGATCGTGAGAAGGTGGGGCACAGAGTTCAGAGAAACCTGGTGCTAGTATTGCGCCTCAAAAAATGTTACTTATGAATATCACCATTACGTTTTATTTATACGTGGTAATAGAGAATGTCACCCTTCAATTGAGTCAGTATTTTTAAGGTTCTGTTTGCTCACTAATCTAAATAGTTTCATTCATACATTTCATCCCAGGATCGTACTTAGCGAGAAGAAGAAATACATTTTCAGATGGTGTGTGAAAATAATGTTTTGACTAAGGTTAAACATAAAAGTGACTCACTCAGATATTTTTTAGGTGAAATATACCTGGTAGGTCCTTTTGGGTTAGAGTTGCAAGATTGTAAAAAAAAAATTAAAAATCATATATTTATATATATGTATCATATAAATTTCAGGTGGACAAAAATATTTATTTAGTATATGTTCCAGATGTCGCATTAGACATACTTGTTCCTTGTTCATTTGAGATTCAAATTTAATTGAGTATCTTGTATTTTATTTGGCTACCGAATTCCAGGTCATCACAAAGAATAACTATGGGTGGTTTGAGTAGAGTCTATCTTTAGTGGAACTTAGTGAAAAAAGAATTAATTTGCTGAAAATGATGGAAAACTTTTAACTGTCCTAAAAATATTCATCAAAACCTGGGAATCACCTTTGATTCAGGGAAAGGATAAAATGCAAAAAGAAATATAGGGAGGTCTATTACAGTCAAAAAAAAAAAAAAAAAAGGACCCTTAGCAGAGTAAATCTCTCCACTAAAAAGGAAATTAGGAAATGAAAACCCCTCAGTTCTGAACGTGCCTCCTTGAAGAATCTCCAGACCATTTCAGTTGTAAAACTTGCAGAAGAAAAGGAAAACACAACCTTTCCTGCTAGTTTATGGAGAGTCAGTCTGAAGTTATGCAACTCAGCATCTCAATATGAAGACACGTCGCAGCTAGGTAAGGCCAACTTCTTTCTGCCTCTCTCTTTACTGCTATATATATATAATAGTAATATATTATACATAATTATAATATAGATTATATGCAATATTATTATATATAATATAACATATTATATATATGTTATAATAATAATATGTTATATTATTATCTATAATATAATAATATATGTTATATAATAATGTATATTATATAATATATAATGTATATGATATCCTATTATATAATGTATAATATAATATGTACATATATAGTGTGTGATACATATATACACATACATATATAATTAAAATGTTTTCAAAAAATCTCCAGTATAAATTAAAAATTTAAGTCAGTTTTATTTGTGACAAATAAGGAACTTTATAGTCAACATTTTAGTGAAGGGAAAAGCAAGCCTGGACAGGGAAATTTAATTGTAAAAGTGTTAGAGATCTGAAGGAAGCGTATACTTTTAAGACTGTGATTGTGAAGGCACTCCTCTAGTCAGCTTCACACATTTTATTATGTGAGAAAATGTTAACATCCTGTGCTCTTTTCTGTAATTGTGTATTTGCCACTTACTTGCAAAATTATGGGTCTGAGAGATGAATTTTAATTTTTTTCAATTTTTAAAAATTTTTTATTAAAGAAAACAAATTTGAAATATTTTATAGATGCAGTTCTAAGAAGATAACATACTTTTCCTCACTTCTTAACCTTCTTCAACACCCCCTCAATTCCTTCCTTTTTTCCTTTAATCTTTGCAATAATATAATTATAATTACCTGTATAATTACAGCCTTAATGCTGACTAATCATAATGTTCAAGTAAAAAGTAGAGAGACCACAGTTCCACAGAAATGCAGACCAGATTGTCAAATATGTCTTTTAGTCTCAATAAATTCTAGTATTAGGAAGGAACAAAACTTCACAGAAACCAAGCGTTCTTGTTCTGCTCAGTAAACATATGAAGAGGTTTTTAAAAGTTTGTGGAAATGCATAGTATGAAAAAAAAAACCATGCATGGATTTTTAAAAAACTGCACAGAAACAAATCTTTTAATTTCATTTTCTGTGAACTTTTTGAAATGGGATGCAGAACTTTATCCTCAATATGTGCCAGGATTTTTAAAGTTGGAATTTTTTGCTGAATTTTTCTGACTAGGTGTTGCAGTGCCCAAACTTCGCAAAGAAATCCCTTCTATCTTGGGACAGATTCCCTATGAATGCAACCCAATTCACATATTATTTAATTTTTTAATGATAAAAATCATGGACATGTAAGTCCACATTTCCATGCTCCCTTTTCCACAGCCTTCCATTTACAGAAGAAAAATGAATGTTTCCTACTTGCTCCCTAAAGGAATAGAAATTCTGGGGGACTCTATTGATCTTGCATCCGTAAAAGTGTGGTCTCAAATGGCAAATGCACATTTAAAACACACAACACCCACATTTAGAAACCTCTGGGGAAAAAGTATAGATTATTTAAAATCTAGAAGTTCTGTCATTTGTGTTTTGTAGCAATTCACAGATAAAAGACACCCATCATATGTGTCTGCTGAATATTGGAACTGCACATCATAGCGATGCCATCTAGTACATGACAGCAGATCAAGTTTCAATAGGAGAAAATGAGGCACAGAGGTTTGAGTGACTGACAGAATTGAAAGCAAGGGGCTGGCTCTGTGGTGTAGCAGGTTAAGTCGCTGCCTGCAGTGCCGGCATCCCATTTGGGCGCCGGTTCAAGTCCTGGCTGCTCCACTTCCCGCCTGGCTCTCTGCTAATGGCCAGGGAAAGGGGCAGAAGATGGCTCACGTGGAAGCCCTGGGTGAGGCTCTGGGCTCCTGGCTCTGGCAGTTATGGCCATTTGGGGAGTGAACCAGTGGATGGAAGACCTCTCTCTCTCTCTCTCTCTCTCTCTCTCTCTGCCTCTGCCTCTCTGTAATTCTGCCTCTCAAATAAATAAGTAAATCTAAAAAGAAATTTAAAACAAAAGGTAATCTTAAAAAAAAAAAAACAGAAAGCAAGATGCATTTGCGTTCTGATGCCCATTTTAGGACAACTCTCATTTCCCTTTCTCATTAATAAGTACATAGTAAGTAACCTTAATATAAATAAGAAGGTGTTGCTTCACTGAAAATCCACTTCGTTTAATCTATTAAATAAAAGCAAGGAACCATAGACTAGCCTAAGGATTAATTGCCAATTGTATTTTATAGTAATAAAAGCATTAGAAGCAGGAACACAAAACATGAGTTCTCCATACAGCAATTGGTGCTGTATAGTGAAGACATTTAAACTCTGCAAGAACGGCGAAGAGATTAAAAAAAAAAGACCAACCTAGAGGATGTTAGGTCACCAACTTAATAAGCTGACACAGAATTCACCAAAAGGTGTCACGTTTATTACTTCTTGGAAATTATCACTGTTCTTTCTTGCCCCCCCCCCCCCAAGATCCTAAACAATGATCAAATTATGGGTCTTTCAGAAAACTGGAGGGCCAGCATCGTGGCGCAGAGGGTTAAGCACCGGTTTGAGTTCCAGCTGTTCCACTTCAGATCCAGCTCCCTGCTAGTGCACCTGGGAAAGCTGTGGAAGATGGTTCAAGTGCTGAGCTCCTGGGAGACCCTGATGAAGCTCCTGGCTCCTGGCTTTGGCCTGGCCCAGCCCCAGTTGTGGCAACCAAATGATGAGTGAAACAGTAGATGGAAGATCTCTCATTTCTCTCTCCTGATCTCTGTAACTCTTTCTTTCAAATAAACAAATCTTTTAAAATAAAATTGGACCTGCAAAATTATTCTGCAAATATCATTAATTGCACTAAACTTATATTTTAACAGGAGTACACTATTTCACATAATAACATGTAACACACCCGGTATACCATAAACAAGAAAAGATAGTTGATTTTACTATGATAATTGATATTAATTCCTGGTAAAGTAGCCTAAGCATTTAAAAAATTTGAAGTAAATGCACTCTAACCAAGACAAGAACAGACTTTAACATGAGAAATACACATATAGAATATTATATTTCTCATATCAATGTTGAATTCCATAAAAATACCTATATTAGGTTTAATATGCAAAATACTTGGCACAAATATGTTTTCATGCTTTTATTTTTATCCTATGAATTCCAGCAATAGTGCATGTATTTATTTTAAAGATATTTATTTAAGTTCAAACTTATGTATCAAATATAATTTTTCATCAAAAGAATCAAGCAATGAATTTCATATTTGTACAGAGAATAATCCTTGTGGCAGGGTTGTAGACACCAGGAGATGATAGCAAGATAGGTCAATTGAGTTTTTTAAATTAGATTAAATATACTTAAAAAGTTATTGAACTCAAAGCTAACATATGGACCATAAGATTTCCAAATGTTACCTTACTTAATTTTTCATAGTAGCAATATTCACACATAGCACTTTAATGCACTCTTTCTGGAAGTATGGTGGTAAACATTACAATATATATGAATTGAACAAGGAGGACATCTTGAGGTCATTCCAGAAATGTACATGTTGTTATTCTTACACTGAGTGCACTTGCAATTTCTGATTTTAAAAAATAGATCCTTCAAGCTAAGTTAACGCTTTCTATATGTGTTTTTTCTTCAAGAAAAAAGATAGGCAAAGTTTCTCAAAAGCACTTGGATTCACTTGAAAGTTTCTCTCACTCTTTCTGCTTCTGTTTCTCTCTCTCTCGCTCTCTCTCTCACACACACACACACACACAGACACACACACAGACACACACGTAGACTACATAGAAATGGTTTTGCTGAATGACATATAAAATTTAAAAGTAAGCATAAAACTGTACAAAACATCTTAGCAAAAACTATCTTAAATATTTTTGAACAGTAGTAAAACAAGCTTCCTGCACACATCAGTCCAATGTACTTCACTATTCCACTGTGTACCTATTTCCCCCTCCTACTTCTAGGAAAATAGAAATCACATCTTAGGAGGTTTTGAGTGGCTCCATCTATGTCTTTTTCTTATGCATTCTGAGTTAAGGCAGGGCTTGCAGGGCCATTGGCAGAATGTTCTGGTTCCTCAGGGCCACTCGTGGGCTCAGGACTTTCAGCCTCTTTGTTCCCTTCATGGGTCGTATCTGGGGCACCTCGTGAACTAACACAATTCACATCCTGCTTTGCCTGGTCCACCTCATTATCAAATTGGATTTTATCTTCTTGATTGTTGCTTTTCTTTACTTGTCCATTCTGGGCAGGGTAGTTGCTGGCAATAATGTCATACAGGAATTGATATTGCTCCTAGCAAAGAAAGCAGCCAAAAATTACATGAAGAAAGTTGGTGTGATTCTGTTGTGTCAGATAAAAATGAGCAAGAACAAATCATTTACTGTGGAAGCCCAGGGTGATGGAAAAGTACTGTGATACCTTCTCATAAGGAACATTCCAGATGGATTAATTTCCTTACAGTTCTAAAAGATCAATTGCAGGCAACCTTTCGAAATGTGCCTTACAGCAACACCAAACTGGTGTCACTCCCTCGGCACACAGAATGACATCTATCTCAGTCCCAGGTTTTTGCCCATGGTGCCATTTTTGTGCTCATCCTCTAGGTCAATGTCTACACATAATTTAAGAACCACCTGCTGCAAGAAGCCCATCCTATTTCTCCAGGTTAAATAAAATGTCCTCATTCACCTTCTTAAAATTTCTCTGGCACTTTATTCATTACTCATTAACAAATATCTGGCTCTCCCCCGCACTAGTGAGTCCCCTCATGCCAAGAGTACATAGTAGACATTCAGTGTATTTTAAAATCTGTCTACAGACACTCAATATCATTCATGATTGAAATCTTCATAATTCCCAGATGATCGCTTATAGTTGCCACCACCCAGAAAGGCCGCAAAGATAGACTGCTTCTACAAATATGTTATCCTCCCCGTATCCATTTCTCTTTTCAGTGTGATCCCAGGCCCCGAGGATAGGAGGTGGAGTCTGTTTTCCCAGCCCTTGAATCTGAACTGGCCTTGGGATTTGCTGGGTTTAATAAAAGGCAGAGGAAGACACACTGTCTCATCACCAAACCTGAGTCTCAAGAGACAAGGGCGGGTCTGTGCTCCTCCATGGAATGCTGCTACTTTTATGTGGGCTCATCTTCTGGATGAAGAGGGACACGTGGTCCACTCACCTTGTTACCACATCCAACTGCCAGCCTGTGTGGCACTGGAGTCAGACCAGCAGACAACAACGGTCCACCCCCTGGCCGCAGCTGATTGAGACAGTCTGTCTTGATTGGCTGAGCCCAAGGAGTCAGGTCAGCAACCCAGCAGAACAACAGACTACTGACCCACGAAGTAATGTCACTTGTTAAGCCGCCACATTTTGGAGGTCATTTGTTAAGCAGTGACACAAATTTACACAGGATTAAACGTGGAGAAATTAAGGCAAATCCATTAGGATTTTAGGAAACATTCTTCGTGAACTGTAACATCAAATTGCTGGCAAAATTCAAGCTGGTCCCTTATAGTGAAAATAATCCAATGTGAATTATTATGTAAAATAGAAGGGAGAAAAGAAGAACCAAAAAGAGAAGGAGAGGAGAGGGAGGGGTGAGGAAGGGGATGGAGAGGAGAAGACCCTCAAATTAAAGATACTACGCATGTTACAAAGCTAAGGAAGGTATACTCACATATGTGGAAACCATTCCTGACCTAGCCTTGCGCAGAGATTTCACTACTTGGAAAACATCTACTACCTCTTCTGTTTCTGCACTTTCCATGAGATTCAACAAAGCACAAAATATTCCTGTTTGCTGAGATCCATCTCTATAAGAAGGAAAAGCAAAAGAGAAAAAAGCAATTCTACTTTTAATAGACTAATATTAGAACAGCAAGTAAAAGACAGGGAGTGAATGTATATTTATGTCGAGGTTATTCTAATTATTTTATTCCAGTCTCTGAAGAGCTGAGTTATAGCTGTTAAATGCTGTCTTGGGGCAACACCTTTTCAATCCAAGACTGTGATAATCCTGTAGCTTGGAAAATACTTTGCAACTCTTCTTCTGTTTAGTGCTTTATGGATTTTAGTGCACTCTTATTGACATCTGAAATAGTTAGGGTCAAAATCGTACCGCCAATTTGATAGATTAAAGAACCAAGATTTAGCAAGGATAAAGTTACTGATGGGACCAGAAGTATTAGACTTTATGTTTGTAAATTACTAGATGACAAGCTTCTTCTAATTCATTTGTCTATGCCTCTTAACCACTTTTAAAAATGTTTCTTCTTCCACATCAGGAGAAAAGTGATACCCAACAGATCTATTCATTAAAACAAGGACAAGCAAATGACTTACTAAACTATGATAAGTATAAAACACAATAAAGCTTTAATTTAAATAATATGTCATCTGCAGCATGCTTCATTGTATATAAGTAGGGAACAGCCAGCAGGTATTCAACCATATCCTATGAAACATAAGATTGAGAGCCTAAATTCCATTATTCAGCTTTCTTTCCACATCAGTTTCACCTTTGGAAATCCAAACAAATGCAATAAGTAATATGTCCAGTGACTGAATTATAATATGTATAATTCAAACAAAAACAGGATTTTTTCAAAAATTCTTCTAAAAACATTTCATCAGATTTACATTTTTATTTTACTTTACTCTTATTTTTCATTTTCTTTAGGGTTCTTCTCCAAGCAAACTTTTAATATCACCATCTTTCTTTCACTCTTCCTTAAGATAGATATGTAGGCATCTATACCAGATGAGGTTTAAGGGATTCCATTACAAAAGCTAGTAAGTAACATATTTTTTAAATGTTTTTACAATGTTTGCATTTTGGGTCAGTTTAGAAAATCAAATGATGGGGGCCGGCGCCGCAGCTCACTAGGCTAATCCTCCGCCTTGTGGCGCCGGCACACCAGGTTCTAGTCCCGGTCGGGGCACCGATCCTGTCCCGGTTGCCCCTCTTCCAGGCCAGCTCTCTGCTGTGGCCTGGGAAGGCAGTGGAGGATGGCCCAAGTGCTTGGGCCCTGCACCCCATGGGAGACCAGGAGAAGCACCTGGCTCCTGCCATCGGATCAGCGCAGTGCGCCGGCCACAGCGCACCTACTGTGGCGGCCATTGGAGGGTGAACCAATGGCAAAGGAAGCCCTTTCTCTCTGTCTCTCTCTCTCACTGTCCACTCTGCCTGTCAAAAAAAAAAAAAAAAACAAACAAAAGAAAATCAAATGATGGGCTTTAAATCCAATTTGTTAAGCATCAGTGTTTTATTGAATATTTAACTTATTTTTATTGAAGGCAAACCTTTCAGTCCTCTGGATTCTGTGAAACCCAATATAGTGGTTAAATGCATATAAGCAAATATTTAATGTAATATCCAACCGCGTGAGTGCTCACACATCCTTCCAACCAATAATTCATATAGCTTAAGTGACATCCAGGTTCATTGCTAGATATCGGGAGTCAAAGACAACATGGCACCAGCAAAAAAATTAATGCACTCTCCTATAATCATTTCTATTGTATTTCATAATAGTTGTGCTATGGGAACTGAGAAAATGACTGATCCCGTAAGATGATTCCCCTGTAATTATCTGCTTTACAGGCTGGGATAAATAGAATCCAGGAGAAAATGTGGAACAAGAAGTCAAGCCATTGTGATGATTTTTAGAGCATATCTTTGCAAATCCCACCCACCTGCAGTGAATGAGGAGAGGCACATTCCTATGGTATTTGTTCCCTTCAGTGGAGTTTTTCCTGGGAAGTTTTTGTTTGAGGCTCTGAATCA
Source organism: Lepus europaeus (assembly GCF_033115175.1). Classification (NCBI taxonomy): domain Eukaryota; kingdom Metazoa; phylum Chordata; class Mammalia; order Lagomorpha; family Leporidae; genus Lepus; species Lepus europaeus. The sequence goes on along the minus strand of NC_084840.1, from coordinate 14,764,857 downwards.
TGGAGATGAATTCTTTGGGTTCTGCAGGAAGCTGTTCCGTACTCCAGTTAGTGTATTGGTACTGGTACAAGGTGCGGGGCTCTTTCCTCTAAAAGCAGAAGAGGGGGCAGCGTTGAGTGAAGTTCAACCCATTTTGTAATTGCATAGGCACATTTGCTTCATGATGACTATTATTTTAAAAGAATTAAAAATTTATTCTGAAACTTCATAAAGATGGTGGCTCTGCTCGCAGAGGGTAGTTTATATTAGTTTTTCTACCAGATCACTTACATCAAAGATATATGCTTCTCAAATGGTTTACATACCTTGGAATGTCTCAGCTCAAATACACGGAGGGTGTAGGCTGAAGATTTGCTTGTGTCTTTTACACTAACTTCTATGTCTCCATATGTTTGTTTCCCTTCACCCCAGTACTGAGCACAGATTTCCTGGATAACAAAGAAGAAGGTTCAATAACTTTTACACCCGTGTTCTGTTCATTTTTTAAAGTACTCAAAGAAGCAATCGTGTGTGTGTGTGTGTGTGTGTGAGAGAGAGAGAGAGAGAGACAGAGAGACAGAGAGTGCGCCTCCCTCTCTTCTATTAAATGAAAATGATTGTGTCCTAAAATTGAAACCTGTCCGTAAAGACCCCAAATCTGTTTTAAATATGTTGGAGGCTCATTTATCAAGTATCTGTGTTTCCTTGTGAAAGTAAAGGGAGCCTAGGAGAAGTCATGAGACAGGACATAAAGAAACAGCTCTGCCTGCCTACATGAAGATCTTTCAAATTTGTTCCTCTCTCCCATACCCAGGCCATCATGTCTTCACAATCTACAGATTGTAGTGGAAGGAGTCTGTCCCCCATAGCGCCACAGTGAGTCAGGTCCCACTGTCCCTCCATATCCCTGGGGAAGAAAGCTGCACCTACAGAGAGAGTACTGTCTATATCTTGATGATCAGTGCCTGTGCAGCTCTGTGCAAATGGACTATCTTAGTAAAGGGCAGGGGGATGGCAAACGTGTTCTGTGTCCTGCAAACTAATCTCCATTGACTATAGCCCCACAATCATAACCATCCTAAGCTATTTCCTGGGTTTCACAGTTTTTCTTAAAGATTTATTTATTTATCTGAAAGAATGAGAGAGAGAGAGAGAGAGAGAGAGAGAGAAGAAGAAGAAGAAGAAGAAGAAGAAGAAGAAGAAGAAGAAAAGGAGGAGGAGGAAGAGAAAGAGGGGGAGGAGGAGGAGGAGAGAGAGAGAGAGAGAGAGAGGAAGGAAGGAAGGAAGGAAGGAAGGAAGGAAGGAAGGAAGGAAGGAAGGAAGGAAGTGCTGGCTTACTCCCCGAATGGCCACAATGGCCAGGGCTGGGCCAGTCTAAAGCAGGTTACAAGGAGCTTCATCCAGGACTCCCACCATGTGGGGCCAGGGGCCCAAGGACTTAGGCCATCCTCCACTGCTTTCCCAGGCACATCAGCAGGGAGTTGGATTGGAAGAGGAGCCCATATGGGATGCAGTGCTGTAGACAGTGGCTTAACCTGCTGTGCCACAGACCCAAGTTTTCACAGTTTAAATGGAGGAAAGGCATGTTGGTACTCCATTCTGAAAATCTGAACATATATTCCTTTTTTAAGAAAAGAAAAAAAAAAACATTAGTAAAACCAACTTTCTATGTACCAAGGCTGGGTGCCAGGGAGAGAGAGAGACAGAGAGAAAGGGAAAGGGAAAGGAGCAACGCTAATCATCAATCTTACTGCACGCTGACAAGAGTATTCTCTGAATAAGCCTTAACATATGTCAGATAATGGAATCGATACTAAAACTAATAAGAACTACCACCAGGGATATTTTAATATTTTAATGATTTAATGTTAATATTTAATAACTCAAGGCATTGAGAAAATGCTCAGGCACATGGCACAGGCATTAAGTAAGAAATCAAATTATAGCTTAGTTTTGCCTCCAACTATAGAATTTTACAGCAAAAAGTCTTACATGGGAATAAAGAAGGAAGGATATAGATATATTTTTCAGGACTTCTTTCTTCTTAAAAGAATAGCTTCCAAATGTGGAGAAAAGGCACAGTTGGGTAAATGGGGCATCAATAAAGTAACCCCAGGGACGAGCACGCGGATGGTGGGAGATTCACTCAGGAGATCTCCTTGCCGAAGTGGAGCATATTTCAGAGGAAAGTGGAAAGTTATGTGAGGGCCTGGTGATGCAGGGTTCAAGAGGCCTCACAAGGCGTTTGGCTTTGATCTTGAAGAAGACACAGTGAACATGCAGGCGGTGAGTGTCTGTGGCTCTGGCATGGCTGCGAGCAGCACGCAAGCCCGAGAGGGCGAACAGGAAGAGTGTCAGAGTTCAGGCACAGGCCTACCCTTCAGTGTAAGGCAGAGGTGAACACGCTCAAGCGTGCAGTGGAGGGGTCGAAAGGATGTGGGTACAGCAACCAAGAAAGCAACCCAAGAACGAAGAATGGGATTTTACAACAGAAAGATTTTTTTTTTAAATATTCTGCAACATGCAAACCTGGTCTCCATGCTTCAGCTCCGTCAGCATGACGATGACGCTGACTTTTCTCTGGACTATCATCTGCCAGAAGTCTCCCACAGTCTCCTTGAGTGGCCCCTGAGTAGCAATCATCACTTCCGGCTTCCAGTAACTCTTAACAATAAACAAGGGTGGGGGTGGGTAGGACTTTGTTATTAATGCTGACTGAGGAGATGGCACTGGGCTTTTACAATAATCATTCAGAAATACAGTCCGTTTGATATCAACATTGTTACATAAAAATATTAAGATTTTAGGTCCAGGAAACAATTCAGTATCTACGTCTAAAATGCATATTCAAGTAAGGATGATTCTAGTTAATACTATGAAATCAAGATGAAGACATAGTATCTTGCTAAAGAACAAGTTTTCCTTGCCAAAAAGACAAGTTTTTCACCTCTATGAAGGTTAATGTGATGGTAAACTGTAATTATGTATGCATTTCAAATTATCTTCATCATGCCTATACTTTCATTGGTATCTATACATGTGTAGGACAGCTTATAATTAAACTAGTATGCTATGAATGTGGGTTTTGGGAAAGTTTGAGAGCAAACAATCCAGTGCAGGATATATACAGTAAGTATTTACGAAATGACTGAAGTTTCCTTTTTTGAATACTCAGTTTCTTTAAAAACAGTATGTAACACAGATATGTATAATTTAGGTAATAATTAAATTAACCTGAATGAAAAGTTTTTGACTATATAAATTTTTAAGTTTGGATTTGTCTACAGTTTGTATAGTTAATTAAGTATAAACATTTTCAAATACTGACATCTGTTTAAATTTTATAAATTGATTTAGTTATAGTCAATTTGTCATTTCATACAATCACCAACAATTTTGATTTTGAATCAATTGTATAGGATTTTATACTTTAAATCTTTCTGTAAGTTAAAATACAATATTAAAAATGGAAACTTTTGTGTCAGGCCAGATGTACTCAGGATCAGGCTCATTTTTCTTGTATAAATTCACTTAATGAATGACCCTCATAACATAGATATGATTGTAAAAGGGTTCGATCCAGGGCTTGGGAATTGGAGCACCTACCATTATGAACGAGGCGTTGATGTATTTGCTTGTTTCCTCCGAGTCACTCTCATCCTCAGATGATTCATCCGAATCGTGCTCACTCTCTTTGCTCATTTCCAGTTCATGTTTAAGTGCCACTCTGTTAAAGTCATCTACAGAAGATAAATTAGTAGTAAGTCTTCCTCTCAAAAACCTGAATTTCTGCTGGATTGTTAGGTGGAAATTAAAACGTAATTCAGAAGGGACAGACTGCATTATGTGAATTTATTGATCTAAGTGGAATGTGGTCCTACCCCTCATTCAGTACTCACTGGGTCACAAATTATAAAAAGCAACTCTAGGAAAAGAAATGTCTCAAAATGGCCCAGGAAAAACATGAGACTTAGCTATCCTTTAAAACAACAGACAGTAGTTGAAGACTCCCCATCATTGTTTAATCCCAGATACATATATTTCAGTTTTCCATAGAATATCATCATTTTGCTTGATAGAAATTTTAAAAGATATTTTAGATTTTTTTTTCTTCTCAGTCATATCCTATTAATTTAATATTCTCAGGTAAGTTGGTATTTCAGATTAATCATTATTTAGTTCAGAAAGTTATTTAGTGCATAGTTTCTCACTTTCTTAGTTCCTTCATGGTTTCTCAATTTCTTTATAATAATGGTTCAAAGTATGTGATCAACTATATCACCATTAATTCCATATTACAAGGACTTTGGGAGAAAGTAACTAGGTCAACCACGTCCTGATTTATTTGCTTGTCTAGTTTATTATTAGGGTTTATATTTTATCCATGCTAATCTTAGTGCATGCAACTGAATAAAATCACATTTGTACCAGATGGGATCCTATCAATATTCTTAAATAGTACAGTCCAAGTCTTGAAGACTCTACATATTTTGATTTGTTAAAGCTGATGATTGACAGCTTACATTTATAGAGTACTTTATATTTACTTTCAGTCTCCCAGATAAAGGACGCAGAGAAAGCATAAAGAGTCAAACAGATGTAGTGATCGCTATTTGGCAGTCACCCCGAAGTAAATATCTGAAATAAACTAAAGATGAGAGAGAACTAGTAAATGGGGAGTTGGTCTTTTTCCTCCTTCTTCAGAGGTTTCATCTTTTTTTTTTAACCTAAAGACAGCATTAAGATTTGTAAATAGAAAGCTGTTAATTGAGCCATAGTTCTATCTTTGTATAACTTTTTAAAAGTTTTTTAACTTTTATTTATTAAATATAAATTTCCAAAGTACAACTTTTGGATTATAGCAGCTTTTCCCCCCTATAATCTCCCTCCTACCAACAACCATCCCATCTCCCACTCCTTCTCCCATCTCATTCACATCAAGATTCATTTTCAATTATTTTTATATACAGAAGTTCAATTTAGTATATACTAAGTAAAGGTTTCAACAGTTTGCACCCACACAGAAACACAAAGTGTAAAGTATTGTTTGAGTACTAGTTATACCGTTAATTCACATAGTACAACTCATTAAGGACAGAGATCCTACATGGGGAGAAAGTGCACAGTGACTCCTGTTGTTGACTTAACAATTGACACTCTTGTTTATGACGTCAGTAATCACCCGAGGCTCTTGTCATGAGCTGCCAAGGCTAAGGAAGCCTCTTGAATTTGCCAACTCTGATCTTATTTAGACAAGATCATAGTCAAAGTGGAAGTTCTCTCCTCCCTTCAGAGAAAGGTACCTCCTTCTTTGGTGGCCCATTCTTTCTGCTGTGATCTCACTTACAGAGATCTTTCATTTAGGTCATTTTTTTTTTGCCACAGTGTCTTGGCTTTCCATGCCTGAAATACTCTCATGGGCTTTTTAGCCAGATCCGACTGCCTTAAGGGCTGATTCTGAGGCCAGAGTGCTGTTTAGGATACCTGCCATTCTATGAGTCTGCTGTGTATCCCACTTCCCATGTTGGATTGTCCTCTCCTTTTTAATTCTATCAGTTAGTATTAGCAGACACTAGTCTTGTGTCTGCTATCCCAGATAAAGGATGCAAAGAAAGCATAAAGAGGCAAACGGATGTAGTGATTGCTATTTGGCAGTCACCCTGAAGTAAATATCTGAAATAAGCTAAAGATTAAACTCTTGACTCTTAATCTTATCATTATTATCAATTATGAACTGAAACTGATCACTTTGACTAGTGAGATGGCATTGGTATATGCCACCTTGATGGGATTGAATTGGAATCCCCTGGCACGTTTCTAACTCTACCATTAGGGGTAAGTCCGACTGAGCATGTGCCAAACTGCACATCTCCTCCCTCTCTTATTCCCACTCTTATATCTTTGTGACAACACATTTTGAAAGATTTGAAAGGAGGAAAACACTAAGTACAGGATGCTCCAAAGTCCATTGAAAGTGTTTAAAGTTCAAAGCACTTGCTATAACTAATTTTAAGTAATTAATTAATGATGTATTTAAGAGGCCAGAAAGAGACAGCAGAGGGAGCTCTCATCTGCTGGCTCACTCACTAAATGCCCGCATTGGATAGATCAGGCCCCCAACATGGGTGGCAGGAACCCAACTTCAGCCATCACCTGTTGCCTCCTGGGCAGGAAGCTGGAATCCGGAGCAGAGTATCTAGTATATAGCACATATAGGATGTGGCCATCTTAACTGCTAGGCCAAATACTCACCACCATAACTAAAATTCAAATAGCCCTTCAACTCCCCTGTTGTTAACCATAGGTTGTTTCAAGATTATCTCTGTGCATTCACATCTCACAGTAATCAAATCTAGAAAGAAACTTTGATTTTATCTAACAGAGAAAACATCACAGGCTACGTACATGGGATGACGCTAGAATTCCTGTTTTTATTTTTATTTTGTTCTTGATTTCCAATGCGCTGTGTCCTCCAGCTCCTATATGAAGGGAGTCTCTGAGATAAAGAAAAAAAGGATGGAAAATTCATTTAAAATCTAAACATTGACATATTACTATGTGTTAAGATGATCCCTAAAGAAAAGCATTTCATCAATGTTTGCAAAAATTTCATACACTGCTGGCCGTATTCACCATTTTTAAGTTTACCTCTGAATTTTCCCTTTTAAGTGCTCAGGAATTTAATAGTTTTGACATGGTGAGTTTCAAATAAAATCATACATTATATACAGAATATGTTTCTCTGTAAGAGCTGCTTGACAGCAAAGCAGTATAGTTCCTGTACATGTTCAAAGTGCTGTACCAGTGTTGATTATTATCCACATTGCAAAAGTGAGAGTAAATTACTGTGTAAATTATGGCCAGAAATAACTGTGTAGACGCCTCATTCACAGAGAGTTCGTGAATGCTTGGAGAGTTAATATGCCATATGTTTACACTCTCCAGATCACGTGCTTCTCATTTCCAGTAGCTCGTCAGCCAGCAAGATCAATCATTTCTATTGGTTATGCTCACAGCCTTCAACTTTACTCTGCCTATTTGGTCTGGCCCACCTTCACTTCTCACTTGAAAAACATCCACGTTTCTCAACCGGCCTCTGTTCTCTATCACGCCTAGAAGGATGTAGTCCTTCTAAAGCACAAATAGGAGATGTTGTTCCTAGGCTGCTCTGCGGCTTCCCATCATTGTGAGCAGACAGCAAACCTCAGTACAGCATAAAGGCTCTTCGGGATCTGCCCCTGACTCTCTCCAGCCTCGTCCCCTTCAGTGAGGCCCCTCTAACCAGGACCCTCCCCATGTCAGTCAAACCAACTTTTCCTAAATTCTTGGAAAGGTCCACCCTGTCCTTTAACTCTTGGCAGTTGAACATGTGTTTCTTCTCCATGATCCATTTCTCCTGGAAGGCATCTATGTCTACAGGCCTCTCTTCCCAGTGGTTCTCAAAGAGGTATTCATCAAGTGCATAATACTTAAAAGTTTATAATAATAATATTCATTATTATGAATAATCTAAATGAAGAAATATTCTCATGGGCAATTCAGCAAGATGTTACACACACATATGCACATACAAATGAATGGACATATGTGTGCCTGTGTGTGTGTTTAATATGGTGCCTTTTTTCTAACCAAATAGGGCACCCTGTTTCCAACCCCACATAAGACTGTAATTCAATGAATGGATGAAAACATCAGCACTGAGTCAATGCCAGGCCACTGCAACACCTCCACCAACTGCACCCAAGGCCAGATGCCATGAAGCATCACACCTCAAACTCTCCCGAGAATGGCCACCAAGTCACCTCAGCCTCCTGCCAACCCCCAGGATTACAAGTGAAACTAACGGCCCGTCTCTCTCTAAGACAAAAGAGTTTTTCCTCTTCAGCCCTTGCTTATTTCAGTTGCCAGGCCAAGCCCCTCCATGCATCCATGGACCCAGATTCTCACTCCTATACAGTTATCTGCATCTTCAAGCACACCCGATCTCTAACACCTCATCAATCAATGCCATTGCTGGTGCCATGGGTCTGGCATTAGGAAATCCTAACCACCATCTCCCAGCACTCCCTTCTTTTTCTTTCTTTGCACTAAGTGAAACCTGGGTGTCACCTGACGATACCACCAACACCACAGCCCTTTTCAGAAAAACCTGCTATCCTCCTGCATGCTCCATTTACCCCAAAGCATGTAGGAAAAATATGTGTTCTTTTGTTTCTTGCTTCTACTTGCAAACCACGTCTGCTCATTTTTCCTTCAAAATCCCAACAACTCTGATTTCCCTCCTCTCGCACTGCACCACTTTCTCTGCACAGACCTTCACTTGAAGTGTCAGATCCTGCTTGGCATCACTTCGCCTCATTTAGTGTAGACTTGGCTACTTGTGTGTTCTTCCAATCATTCTTGGTTTCTTCGACAATGACCAACACGCCCTACCTCACACTCCAGTCTCTCTTACAGGCTTCACCTCCTATGAGCTCTCCTTCCCTATGAGCAGCCTTACACCTTCACCAATCTCTTTCTGTCAGTCTTTCTCAAAACACTGCATCAACCCTGAAATCCTGATTCCAACCATTGCTGTCAATGAAAAGACCTCAACTCACCCTTCTCCTTCATTCAAGTACCTTTAGTCTTGCAATCTGCAATTCTGTCAAAGTCTGCAACACATCCATCCATCATACCCTTCATGTGACCAACTCACTGTCCCTTATCCACTGCTATAATCATTGGTAAACACCTTCAACCCCCTTGTATCTGACTTTCAGATAGTTCCCTTTCAAAATCCACATGAGTTTAGCCCCACTCCCTGGAAACATACAGAAAGCACAATGTTACAGGAAAAGTAACTCAAGGGACTGAGCGACAATTCTTTGTATTCACGTCCATAAATTTCATGCGGTCAACAGTCATTCCTGCAGCCTCGCTACCTTTGCATGGGGAGACTGCTTTCCTACTTGAAGGTAATCGTTTCACACCCTTCCCTTTCTTCAAGCACTGAACTTTTCTCTGCCCTACCACCGGTGTATCTGCAGCTCTGAACTGATGATCTTGCCTATTACTATCTTGCGAAATGAGGGTTAGTCAGGCAAGAACTGCCTCAACTTCCCATCACCAAACCTATTAACCAACCTGCATCTCTACCCCCATCTTCCATCTCCCTGCTGCTTACAACCATCTCACGGCTTCCATTAGGCAGGGTTCTAAGTACCTACACCCCGGATCACACACCTTCATTTCCTCTCCACATGTCCACTAGCAAACAACTCACTCTTATGCCTACAAATGTACTTGGCACAAAGGAAAAACTCAGTCATATTCAGTGAAGACAGAAAACAATCTTTCTTTTAGTGACTATACATATGAAAGCTTAACTTAAAAATGAAAGCGCCTCTGAACAGCATGTGTATATATGTGGTTTAGTGGGGCTAGTGCAATGACTACGATTAATTTATCAGCAATAAAACGCCCCCTGTTTGAGAGTGCCCCATGCCTTTGTCAGTGCAGGTCTTCTGGGGGGTGCAGTCTTTGGTGATTACTGCATGCTCCCCTCTGCCCCCTACCTTAGTCCTACTTTGATCTGAACATTAAATCATTCTGTAGCTGATTAAAAGCACATTCCTGACCTTGTTGAAAACTCTCTGAATTGAGCAGTTCAGTGGTGTACAGAAAGACTCAATAAACTAGACATTATAGATGGAAGAGAAAATTTACAAAATGTTTTCTGACAGCTGAACCATTTGAGGATAACTATGCCAACCCTCTGAAAACAGAGAGCTACACCCTAGGTTAGCCAGCAGAATAAATGCCTGAGAAATAGGTTAGGACACACACTTACCCTTGAATTTCAGTCTACCAGCTCCAGCCAATTCAACTTCCTAAGCAATCATCAGCTCCTCTAATTATTTCCTTTACAAACCAAAACCAGGTGCACTTTTTAAAAGTGAGATGCAACAGGGTCTTTGGCAGACCAATTTTGAGGCTCTGTGCTATTATTTTGACACTTTATTTTATATCAGCTTAATGAGGAATGATTCAAAGTGTTAGTGGTAGAATGGTGAAAAGCGTTAGTGGTAGATTCAGACTTCTGGGTTGAACAAGTTTCCTACTTAATGCTTGTGAGAATTCACTTCTCTTAAATTCTCTGTGTTGGTTTCCTCATCTGCACTCAATTTCTTAGGATGAGGACCAAATGCAAGAACTGCATCGAGTGTATAGCAAGTACTGGAAGCAGACAGCGTGCCATACAAGTCCCTGTAATTTTCATTAGTGTTATTCCCACTCTTACCTGGAATTCAGCCTCCAGGGGAGAGGGCTCACTGGGCGGATCTCTTTTCTTCATGTTCTGTAGATACGAGTGTAATTCAGACAAGCTCACTTCTGTTTCTCCAAACTGATTGTATTCCACTAACGCCTGGTGGATCAGGATATACTGTGCCTGTTTCAAGAAAACGTTCAGAGAATTCACTGGTAACTTAACTGTATGTTAGCATAATTTTGCTCATGCTCCTACTAGGACAATATATGGCAAAGGAAAATTGAGATCTATTGCATTTAAATATTCTGGAAGTTGGTCCTGGTATTTCCCTGAAATATGAGGCTTGCCAAATACATAACTATGTACTATGTACGGCTTAATTTTTAATGACATCCCTAAAAGTTATTTTTACTTATTTGTTTATTTTATCTGAGAGAAAGAGACAAAATTTTTAAAAAATATATTATATGCTACTTCTTTCAGTGACTATTGAATTAGTAATTCAAATTATTAATATATAAAATTGCAATAAATTTTACAGTATATCAAGTCAAATGTATTCCATGGGTTTTTAGAATTTTTAAGTGGATAAAATTATTTTGGAATAAAATCTAATACACCAAATCCAAATTTAGCAATTTCTAACTTTCATCATACTTGAGCACAGCATTTTTGAGGAAATGACATATATCTGATAAGCATCTTTAGTTCCTCCAGTTCCCTGAGTTTAATTCTACCTGTTTACTCATTTTCCTACAAAAAAAAAGGTTTCTTCTTTTGTGGTTAACAACTGACTTTTTCTACTTCTACACTCACATCAGTGTAACCATAAACACTATAGGTATCTGTGTGTTTTCTTGAAAAATACATTTACTGTGTCCTGTATTTTTTTTTCATGGCTTTCTTCACTCATCGTTTCCGCATAAATTCTTCCCTTTCACTGTAGCCTGTGTAGCAGAGTCTACATGTGTACATTCTGTCTGCCTGTTCCTCTACTGATATCTCTCTTGAATGTTTTCCATTTTTTGCTATTCTAAGAATGCTGAATGCAGCATACATTTTTGTTCATGTTTCTGACTGTGCATGTTTTCAAATGTTTCCACTGAGTATATCCATGTGATATTGCTGTATTAAGTATAGATATTTTCAATAATAATGATCTCTTATAGCCGTTGAAGGCCTGGCACATGCTAAGGACTTATGTGTTCTACCTTTATTGTCTTTCTTCAAGTCTCTGAAGTAAGTACTGTCATTATTTCTATTTTATGGATAACTTAATTGAGGCACAGAAGGACTAAAAACTTGTCCCAAGGTGCATTATAAGAAGAATCTGGGGGCCTATGTTGTGGCGTAGTGGGTAAAGCCACTGCCTGCAAGGCCAGCATCCCATATGGGAGCCAGTTCTAGTCCTGGTTTCTTCAAATCCAAGCCAGTTTCCTGCTAATAGCCTGGAGAAAGCAGCAGCAGATGACCCAAGTGTTTGGGCCCCTGCAACCTATATGGGAAACCTAGAAGAAACTCTTGTCTCCTGGCTTTGACCTTGTCCAGGCCTGGCCATTGTGGCCATCTGGGGAGTGAACTAGCAGATGGAAGGTTCTTTCTCTCTCTAGTCCAAAAGTCGGCCCTTCCTCCTTCCCTCCCTCTCTCTCTCTCTCTCTTTCTGTAACCTCTGTAACTCAAGTATATAAATAAATCTTTTTTTAAAAAATGTGGCAAATGAAAATAAAACTTGTTTATTATTAAAAAGAAGAAGAATAATCAGAGACAAAATGTGAGCCATGAAGTCTAGTTTAAAAGCCAGGCTCGTCAACACGATATTATTTGGTCTCTTCAGCTTTAACACTCTGAGTTGCTACCAAATCTATTTTCAGTGTTTTTATTTTTTCCCAATCTTTTATGTAGGTGATATTTTATTATTTTTTTAAAAAATGTATTTATGATCCTCCTTTCTTCCACAGTGTTTTAGGCAATAATGCAAAATGTGTCTATCACTGGTGATTACCACATGCTTTGATTTTCAAGACATTAAAAGAAGGCGATTGTAGCCCACTGTTTGAAGATGTGGAGAACTTGAATTTCTTTTCTGATGACTACTACTACTCCGGAAAACTGAATTCCAAAAACAAGAGGGCAAATCTTCCCTAAAGGCTAGAGCATACCTCCACTTGGACCATGAGACATCTCTGCCGCCGCAGCTTGACCACATAGCCATAAACATCCACTTTGTTCTCTGCTTCCAGGCCCTCCAGCATGGCGTCAATCCCTATATAGGTGCCTGTGCGCCCCACACCAGCACTGATGGAACAAGCGAAAGAAGCAGAGGCATGATGAGTGGAGGCAGGGAAATGAATGGGAAAACAGAGAAGAAAATGAGTTTCTCCTTGTAGATCGTCTTCCAAAATAGCAATAGCCATGGGGCCAGTGCTGTGCCATGGCAGGTTAAAGCCCTAGCCTGCAGTGCCAGCATCCTATATTGGCACCGGTTCTAGTCCCGGCTGCTCCTCTTCCAAACTAGCTCTCTGCTATGTCCTGGGTAAGCAGTGGAGGATGGCTCACATCCTTGGGCCCCTGCACCCACATGAGAGACCTGGAAGAAGCTCCTGGCTCCTGGCTGCGGATGGGCGCAGCTCCAGCTGTTGCAGCCAAATGGGGAGTGAACTAGTGGATGGAAGACCTCTCTCTGTCTCTACCTACAGAGTGTATCTCTGTCTTTCAAATAAATAAAAATAAAATCTAAAGAAAACAAAAAGCAATAGCCTAAGGGGAGGATGTCTCTCAGTGCCCCCAGGCTTACGGAGTCGGGCTTTGGGATCCCCGTGGGGCAGGTGCATGTGTAGCTCTTTCTTTACCTGCAGTGCACCACAATGGGGCCGCTGAAGAAGTTGCTGAAGGCGTTCACTCTCCTTCTCAGTTTGAGGAGCAGGTGGGGGTCCTCAGGCACCCCGTGGTCGGGCCAGCTGGTAAACTGGATGTGAGTCACCACCCTCCCGGTTGCTTTCTCTTTTTTCTAGTCAAGAAACAAAACGTTCTTTGAGGTTACTAATTTTTTTTTTTTTGAAAGTAAATCACATAACACTAATAAGTGATTGAAAGGACTGGTATAAAAAACTCATGCAAAACTAGACTGCTCCAGAGTCCATCATCCCTCGGGCATCCTGTGCTTGTTTCAGCTTGAACTGCATTTCTTTGCCACTTAACAGCCAGAGGTTGAAATATCATGCAGGATTTGCATGCACTACTCTGTAAGCAGTAGCTGACCAGTCATGTAAGTAAGGCAAGTGTAGCCACAACTTACAGACACTTCCATGCTGCCATGCCAAGAAAATAACAATAAGCACACACCGAAAGGAATGGGCTGCTCGCGGTGAGTAGGGGTCTGTGAATGAGAATAAAGGTCGTCCTCACAGCTGTTTAAAATATTTCTGCTTGGAGGCCAGCATGCAGGACCTTCTCATGGGCAGAAAGTCTGATTAATTATTCAGTTAGTACTGTATTCCTTAGTCCCTCACACAACAGAACCATCAACTCAGAGTGCAGAGAGGAAACTGAGGAGAGTCAGCCCCAGATTACAGCTCATTTTTTGTCCCAATTTCAAGGTAACCACCAGAAGATGCATAAATCGAAATTCGGTGACGAGGTATGAAGAACCACCTACGTTTAAATAACAGAGGAAACACAAAAATTTTTAAAAATATCAATAAGTAAGAAATAGGAAAAAATGTTGATTATAATTTTCTGAAAGGAACAAGTGGTGTCAACCTCTACATATTCACCCATATCTACTGATTGGTATTTCACCATGAACCATTGGTAGGACTGTTTCACAGATCTCTGTGGGCATAGCAGTTAATAATATCATGAAAGCCTAAGAACACCCTAGGGGAAATACTCAGGAAGTCTGTTTTTCCTACAGAAAATGTATTTGAACAGCAGAAGAATATAACTTAGATCCCTGAGAGCCCTCCAACAAATCAAAGAAAATGTTCAGCACTCATATAAAAACCCGCATGTTTTACACAGAGATTTTAAGATATATTTCACATACCAAAATGTTCAGTCATTGAACCTGTTCTTATTACATTCACACAGTGATCCAACCACTACCACTACTTATGGAAGATTTTTGTCACCACAAAATGAAATCCTGACCCCATTGGCTGCCACTCCACATTTCTGACAGACAGATCTCCTCACCCCCAGGCAACCACTAGTCTACTTTCCTAAAAGACTCCCAAATTCTGGAATTTTCACAGAAATGGAATCAAATAATAAGCATGATGACCTCCATGTTTGACCATTGCCTAAGGCCACGTGGACCTCTTTATTTTCTGACCTACACAGTCTCTCTCCACTGTACAGTCAGACTTTTGATTTCCTAAAGTGCTCTCCATTCCGCCCTTGTACAAACACTCTTTCCTTAATGACAAGAACTCACTGACAATAAGGAAAATTTGTTGATTCATTGGCCCCATCAACCTTTCTTTCAACCCATTTAACCTACTCCTCTTCTTGAAGAATACTTCCAGGGTCACAACAATAAATACTTTTGACTTGGAGCAAATTGATCCTCTGAACTTGTATTACTGTTCTAGCCCACTTCTTCAACCTAAAGGCCTAAATAAGTTTTCTGAGATAGATGTGGATCTCGCACATAGAATATTCCATCATTGCATGATCATAAAAACAGTCTCAAAATGGATGCTGTCTATTAAAACACACTCACATTTGTGATGCTGAGTTTCTGGATGATGTAATCTGGACATCTTTTGTGCTCATTGATCTTCACAATAACATCTCCAAAAGCCCGGGTGCCCTCTTCCATCGATGGCCAATATTCTGCACACTTGTTCTGTATTTTAAAACATCATTAGTGATCACAGTTTTTCATTTATATAAAATTTTCTCGAAAAATGTCTGAAAACAAAAACTCCAAAGGGTATTCATCTGAACTTCTCTGAACATGTGTATGTTCTTCTCCAAGTACACATACTCTTTAACTTGTGATATTGAAATGCATTGTTTCCCATTAATATCTATGGGAATATTATCATTTGAATATGATATACCAATGACTCATACAGATGTTTAATCACCATAGTCATAAAAGTTAATGGTCCTAAGAGGGCAGAACTAAAGCCCAGGTCTGGTGCTAGGAGGTAGACCCTGTGGGAGGTCCTCAGGTTCTGGGGGCATGCTCAGGAAAGCCAGTTCTCATGAGAGGCTTCATTAGGAAACCCTGAGTTGGACCCAGCTGTGGTCTCTACTTCCTGGCTCGCCCTGTGACACTTCCCCTGCACATGCCCCACCATTGCTTCCTAGCACCCTCATCAGATGACAAGCCAATGGGGCCATGCAGTCTTGAGCGTGAACTTCTAAAACTGGGAGCCAAATACATCTTTTGCTTTACAAAGATCAGCCGCCTTGGGTATTTCATTCTAGTGATGAAAGCTGACTAGTCCAGGAGGGCTTTCCTTCAAACCACTTATCAGCTGGGTGACCTTCCATGGCTAAGGCACATATTAAAGAGGACATGCTCAGGGGTCAGGAAAATGGGAAGGTTTTCTAGTGGTTACTTTCAGGCAGAAAGGTTGTCACGCCGCCTAATGTCTTACCACTACGTGAGTTAACACCCATCTGGCCAAGGTCAGTTTTGTTTGAACTTCTTGCAAGTTCTTATGGAGTTAGCACATCAAAATGTACAGAACTTGCAAGTGCAACAAAACTGCAAAAAAGTCAGGGATTTCAAATATAAAGCAAGAAATTAAGTAGAAGCATTTAAATTTTATGCATATAGACAAACATTTATATATGTACAATTTTTATGGCTTTTAAAAATGCAGTTGAACACTTCCTCTTCCTAATCCCAGACTCTGGCTTAATCTTCTGGGTTCTTACCCTGTTTCCTTCTTCACATCGAGTAACCATGACAATAACTGTGGCCTTCTGTTCCCAGATCATCCTCCAGAAGTCATCCACAGTTTCATCCCTGGGGCCTAGGGGTAGGTAAACAAGGACAGGCTACTAAGAAGGAGCTCCTCGCAATTGCGATAAAGTGGTTTTTTCAAAAGAACATCAGACTATGAAATTACCTTGTGCAGCAATATATTTCCTGGGTTCCTTGAAACCCTGTTCAAAACACACGAAGATAGGTCATTGACAGATCACTCAATTATTTGCCAATATGCAAAATGGTATTAGAAGAATTGCTTTAGATCCACTGCTTCTTGGTTATGAATTTATCTGGGCATTTTCAGATTATTTGCGGATTTGATTAATTCGTGACCAGGCATGTAATTGTGGCAAACCTGTTAGTTAGTGTCTTACACACAATACCCATGACTATCATGTATGCCAAATAGTTTTCAAAACTAGACTTCATCCTTACCTGAGAAGTGCAGCAACTCCCAAGACTCATCCAGACACTCCTATCGTTAACATCCTGCCAACCTTACAGCACCTTCTCCTAGTAGCTGAGCTTCCTCACCAGCTATGGAGCTACATTTCGGATATTTTTACTCAGTTTCTTTTAATAACTCCGTCAGGGATCACACCCACACTTCCACACCTTAATGACTGTTGTAATACATTGCTGACTTCCTAGACATCCTCTGTGCCATTTCAGATAAGAGATACAATAGCTTACATTTCATTATCTGTAACGTCTGCATTCTCTGCTTGTTACCAAGACAGAGAAGGAGTATGTGGACAGAAAAATATTACGCTAATTATTTTCAAAATTATCTCAGAATCGTAACAGGAGAGAATCTCCACAGATAGAAGTAAGCTTTGCCATGTGAATTTTGCATGTGAGCTACAAGATACAGTTAGTTTCAGAACCTTTCATGATATAGTATTATTCACTCATACCTTATTTATTCAATGATTCTTTACTGAATGGCTACAAATGGCCACAAATACTTGCTTTCAGGAGCTCCTGGAAATATATATGATAATGTCATATATATCCCATATTTATGTTTTAGGTGAAAAATATATGATGGAGAACAGAGTGAACAATATGTAAAAGTTTTCTATAAAGGAAGAAATACAAATGTTGGTGCCTTCTTGTTTACATTTAAAGAAGTGCTGACTGGATAAATAAGAAAACAACATAGAGATTAGCTCTGATGGTGGGTGAGGACACTGGGCACAGGGCAGGTTGGGTGAGAAGATATTTTTCAGTCTCTATTTTTGTACTATTTTAAATTATTTGAATTAAATATGAATTAAATCATTTAATTCATGTCCTTCATAATAAAATAGGTTACATTTATAAGTATGCTGAATGATTTTACCACATAGAGATATTTACATCTGTGGGTCAATACAAGAGATGGCTAATCCGTGTCAATGAGGAGGTTGATCATTGCTGAATTGCAGGACTATGTCACCGAAGCAGAATGAAGTGGGACATACTTGAGTTGAATCTTGCCTTAAATCTTTAATAATTGTGTGGACAAGGACAAGGTAACTGATCAGCCTGAGCCTCCCAGTCGTCCTCTGTGCCATAAATACAGTGTGCACATCCAGAGCCAATGTGGGGCTCTCACAAGGGATATGTGCACTGATCATTTAATCTGATATCCAGCCCACAATAGGAACTAGAAGGATTGGTTCTTGGTAATGTTTTGTTTTTAAAAGAAAATCTTATGCTACAACTCATACCAATAGGCATATGATAAATAACAATTCTTGCAAATATTACTGATTTGGTTGTTTAGATCAGTGAAAGTATGGGCTTAGTTCAAAATATTCCTAATAAAATTTTTAAGTTTTGCCAAGACAGAGAAGGAATCTAATGGAATATGTAGACACATGAAAAATGTAAATTTACCAATGACAAAATGATGACGATATAAAGAAATTGGTCAGTTGTACATTTTTACTCACGTCAATGTAGCTGGCATTGATATAGCTTGACCCTGCATCTCCATTTATCTCCGAGAGTTCCACCCGATTATAGTCATCTGTTTAAAGAAAATAAAAATGAGCAAGAAAATAATAAATAATCAAACAGCACAGATATGAGGAAATTCAATTCCCAGTGGGTACTCACAAGGAAGAATGTCAACATAACGGTTTTTGTTCTGGTTTAAGGGCTTCCGAGCATCCTTGATAGAGAACTTGCTGAACACTCTTGGAATGCTCTGAAAGACATGAAGTTTCCTTGAATCATAGCACATTTAGGACAATTAGCTTTCCCCTTTCCTGATACCAATTTAAGCAAATGAGATATCTAGAATATCTCATTAATACTAATAAACAAGTTACATATGACATTTGAAATTAGCATTATTAGAAGTCATATAAAATGACTTTTTCTTTAAAAGCTACTGATGGACTATTTTCAGAAAAAATAAAATGAATAAATTTAGGATTAATTTATGTAAACCTTAAAATTTATTTAATAACAGATACTTGTATCATTATCTAGAGTAGAAGCACAAAATCAGCCAATATGTTTTGTGACAGAACTGCATAATTGATAACCATGCAATAAAGCTTGATATTAAATATTTACTTGCTAAATACTATGATCTTGTCAACCCCTTAGGAAACTCTCTTCAGGTCTTTGAATGTCTGCTAATTATATCTGCTTCAATTAAATTGCAATACTATGTGGAATAAATTTAAAGGCCAATGGTTATACAAATACACTTAAACTGAAATTATCTTGATTGAGTAAAGTTTCTTATTATATACCAAGTATTATATATACCTGAAATTCAGCCAGAAAAAGTCTTCCTTCATCAGCAATCTTTCTCTTATAAGTTTCCAACAGAATATCTGCATGGATTGGTTCCACATTCATCAACTGTTTTTCATCATCTATAAGCACATCAAAAATTCAGGCCTAGTGTTACGTCTGTCATTCAAATACATATGCAGATTTCATTAAATTTATATCACAGATTTAATCTTTAGCTCCTTTTATTCTTATACACATTGTGCCTGAGAAGCCTCACTCAAACATGAGCATTTTCCTGTAAGTAAATGACTCATAGATCATGTACTCAGGTCATTTCTCTACTAGAATGTTCTTCCACATTTTCTATGCCTAAAGAAAAGATTCCAGAGCAAGTAGTCCTAAGGTAAGAACATTCACGTCCACATTTCTCTCTGATTACATTCGTTTATACAGGAATTACCATTCTCATTTCCCCATATTATAGTAATAATTATTATTTTCTTTTTTTCCATTTTAACTTGTGAGAAGTATGGATGAAATCAACAGAATTATGATTAACACGTTTATACAAGGGACTCACTTTAATTTGAGCATCAGTTTCTACTAAACCATGAAGCAAGTTGGATTCATTTGTTCTGCCTCCCGAATATGAAGCCCACTATATACTATGTTTGTGAAATAACTCAGTAAAGATTAAAAACACACATTAACCATCAAAAGCTGTGGCTGTAGATGGAACTCAAAAAATAGCAATTTTAGAAGAGTAGAAATGGCCGGTGCCGTGGCTCAACAGGCTAATCCTCCGCCTTGCGGCGCCGGCACACCGGGTTCTAGTCCCGGTCGGGGCACCGATCCTGTCCCGGTTGCCCCCTCTTCCAGGCCAGCTCTCTGCTGTGGCCAGGGAGTGCAGTGGAGGATGGCCCAAGTCCTTGGGTCCTGCACCCCATGGGAGACCAGGATAAGCACCTGGCTCCTGGCTTCGGATCAGCGCGGTGCGCCGGCCGCAGCGCACCAGCCATAGCAGTCATTGGAGGGTGAACCAACGGAAAAAGGAAGACCTTTCTCTCTGTCTCTCTCTCACTGTCCACTCTGCCTGTCAAAAATAAAAAAAAAAATTAAAAAAAAAGAAGAGTAGAGAATTTATGTTGTCACTTATATAAAGAGGATGTTTTTCCTACTTTTGGGGGTAATGTTGGTGATATTTCTTCAGTATTCATGTCAACTGTTCTCATTTGCCTTTGGGCATCTTGTTGTCCATGGAAACTTTCTATCCAACTACCAGGATCAAACTGGCCATGTACAGTTACTTCTTTGGGTTGTTAGGACCCCTGATATTCATTCTGAACCAAAGCCACTTCCAAGGTGTTATGGATTTTGGGTGAGGAAGTTTGAATACTTTCCAAGGGACAGTCAGTATCAATGCTGAGATAAGCTGTTTCTCTGACACTCTCCAGTCTGCCTCGATTCCTGGAAATGAATTCCTCTCCTTTCTCCTATGCCCTGCATCCTAACTTCAGCAGATCAAAACTAATCTTCCTCGGGACACTTGATTGCCTGAATTGCTTTGTTCACCAAATCCCATACACTGGCTAGGTACTGAGTTAAAGCCATGAATGAGAAAGAGAAACTTTCTGGCCTTCATAAAGCTTGCATCCTAGCTAGTGGGGGATAGTAAATATGTAATATTGTGATACCTTCTGCAAAGGAAAGGCAAGTCTATTAAGATGCTCCCAAGAATTAGCCCTGGTGCTCTGGCCTACAGACTTGTCACCTACTACTGTCTGAGGGAAACCTTCAAACATAAGTTAACACAAGACCTAAGAGTTTTAAAATTCTTCCCAGACTTACTTGTCTTTGTTTTAAACATAATTTCAGTGTCTTTAATTCCATCTGTTCTTATTGTATCATGGCATTTTTGGTTTTTTTTAATGAAAAGATATGTAAAAAAGTGAAACAAAATCAGAAGAAATGTATTTTCCTCTCCAAAGTCAAATTGCTGTTCTTTGTCCTGTCTGCAAATCTGCCTTCAGTGGGAGTGGCCACCATGGCACCAGGGCAGGACCTTGGTTCGCTTTCCACTTCCTCATCTCTGTGGGTTTGCATACTTTTCCCTCCATCACTCCCACATGCATGGGTCTTGTGATTCCCTTACAATCTCAGCAGACCATGCCTCTGCCTCCCCACACACATTGTGGGGAAGATAGACACACATGTCTTCTATCTTGTTACAGGACCACACACATTCAACCACCAGGGCATTTGCCAAACGACTATCCTGTTTGTCAATACTTAGCTGTCTTCCTCTATTAATTAAAAAAAAATGAATACAAATGCAAGGAGGGAATATTAATCAGCAAAATATGCACACTCACCCCTTTCAACAAGTTCTTGTTGTTCATCTAAGTTGCTGTGAAAATAAGAAACATAAGATTCCATTTTCTTAAAATCATAGAAGTCAGGTGACAATCAATCGTAATTGAATTGATTTTATTTAATGAATGAATGTGTTAGAGGGAGGAGGGAATGGAGGCAGGAAAGAAAAAGGGAAGAGAGAAAAGCAGAGGAGAGAGGACAGAGGAAACAGGAGAGAGAGAGGGAGGGGAGGCAAGAGTGAAGGAGGAAGGAAAAGAACACCCAAGAAGCATCTACTAAATTCAGGGAACCAGCAAAATGATTTTATTTGGCAGCTCATGTGTTTCACAAAATGTGGTTGTTCCTGGCTAAGAAATACATAACCCTCCCCAGCTACTGCCCTCCTGTCTTTTGCTCTTGTCATTCATAGATTCCTCTGATCCACTTATATATACTAAAACAGCAGGCACACATTCTTCTCACTGGTTATTGTTAAATCTACAAGATCATTAGCAAATGTAGGAAAGATTAATATTTACCATACATCCATAAAATCATATGAAAAATCTTTGATCAAAAGTTCAGTCACTGGGGTGGGCATTTGGCCTGGTGATTAGGACACTGATTGGAACATTCATCTCCTATTAAGAGTGCCTGGGTTCAATTCCCAGTACCGGCTCCCAACTCCAGCTTCCTGCCATTGCAGACCCTGAGGGGGCATCAGGTGATGGCTCAAGCAGTTGGGTGCCTGCCCTCCACATGGGAGACCTGGATTGAGTTCCTGGCTCCTGGCTTCCATGTGACCCAGCCCTAGACTTTGTGACCATTTGTGGACCAGTGGATCTGCTCTGTCTCTGTTTGCCTCTGTCTCTCTGCCTCTTGAATAAAAAGAAAGAATTCAGTCACCAACTGGGCATCATACTGTCCTCCCCAGTTCCTGTATTTCGTATTTCTGTGGATGCCTCAGAAATATGAAAATAATACACTTGCATCATTATTTACCACCATTGTCATTTTAAAATTCACAAGTCAATTCTTACCTGGATCTCTTCTTATGCAAATCATAGATTTTATAGAGCACAACAAGCAGGGCTATTGATGTCACAATAATCAGAAATGCCAGGAATATAATCAGTGCTTTAGAATTATCTAGAAATGAAAAATAGGACATGAAGAGAGCCTATCAGGCCAAATATTTGCTAGATTCTTTGAACAATCACCTTAAAAGAACTTAATATTTGTCATTTATTGTGAGATGTTTAGAAATTTTAGGAAAAGATCAGATGTGATAAATTCCTATTTGTGTGATTTCACTGTGTCAGTCAGAACCAATAAACACATTTTATACTTGAGGAGGGTAATTAGGGTATAGGCCAGCACTTTTTGTTCCTTGCATTCAATAATGTCCTTTTATAAAGTGCTACTGTGCAGGTTTGATTCTCTTTCAGTCACTGTATTTTGAAGGGATCAAAGAGATAACGTATTATAATATTCAGAGAGAAACTTATTCAGTTTCAACTTATGTGCAGCCTCCTGAGGAGATCAAAAAGGCCCCAGCCTCACAGAGATAAATGCTCTGAGGTGTGAAACCTAATAAATGCTCTGAGGTGTGAAACCAATTAACCCAGAGACAAAAATGGATTAATTCTACAGTTAGGGTAATACCTTGACTTAAATCTCTATTGAGGTTAATGTGAAATCTCACCCTTCCTGAGGTCAGACAATAGGGTGTGTTGGAACTATACCTTCCCCTGTAACAGTACACCCACACATGCGGGGGAATATGGGATTAAACAGTACAGAAACTTAAGGACCCCAGTCCAGGACCCAGACAGCATTGGTTGTAAACTTGGCTTCCTGTTTCTGGTTGGGAACTTGGCTAGAATCTTCATCTTCTTACCTCTGTTTCTATTTCTAAAATGAGGTTAAATGAGTTGGTTCACAGTGAACAATCAGCACGGCAGCTGAAACACGGTGTCTACTAATTTCTCACTATTTACAAAAAGTATTTTCATCAAATATGGCTTTAGGTACGTAGGATATTTCAAACAAAGACCCTGTGCCCATGAAACTTACATTCTAGCGAGGAAAGAGAGACAATGAACACTGCATAATAAGCGAATGGGAGTGGATTAGAAGATGATCAGGGCTGTAGAAATAAACAGGAAAGCAGTCCTAGGATACACAACAGAAAATAAGCAAAGTACCAGTTCCACGAAGACTGGCGCTCTCTTTGGGAGAAGCAGAGAGTAGAGAGAGAAACCAACATGTGAAATAATTACACATGTATGCCAGAAAATATGTAGCAAGGATGTAAGGGGTAGCTATTTCCTTTATGGTCAGGGGATGGCACGAAACCATTCTTCTACAACCTGAAAGTTGGCCCAGCTCAGCGAACATCTGCCAAATAGTTGGTCTCATGCTCAAAATTTCTATAGATGGAGACATAAAAATAGGAATTTAGGAAATCAATTTTAGGTGGGAATTCTCGGACCCAAGTTTAAATGCTGAGCGTATCATCTCTCTCACACACCACTGGGCACATTGATGAAATTATCTAAGCTTACGTTTCCTAGTCTATGAAATACGAATGACGCCACCTTCTTCAAAGGGCCATTTCCACAAGCTCTGCACTTCGGAATGTATGCAGAAATCAATGGAAAGGTATGGATTGTAGTGAATGCTTTTAAGGAAAGTTCTTACTGGAACAGGCTTCTAAAATGACCTGCAGTATTCATTGTCCTATCTCTATCTCAAATTCATTTCACTAAAACTGTCAAACTATATGAGCGGAGGTGGCATACTTGTGTATCTATATATCTATCTATGTCTGTCTGTCTGTCTGTCTATTTCGGCATGATTGTTTCCAAATTGTATGGATAAAACTATCAGAAAGGTGATCATCCAATCTTTTCTTTATATGACTATAGTTTTAATGAGTTTGTGACTATTTTAGAATATACTTCATGTGAGTGAACTTGAACTTCTTTTCATTAGATTATTGTTTACAGCACTTGCCTATTTTCCTGAATATCATAGTCCTTTTTGTTGTTGTTGTTGAACTCTTAATTTAGTGGAGTTGATAGGCATTTGATTGTAATATAAACTAAAAGATGTCATCTCAGAAAAAAACACTAAGTGAAAAAATAAAAGAGAGTCACAATCATGAAAAAAGGTTGTTACTGACAAAATAGAGTGCCCCGAGGTGCTATTTCTGAAAGAAATTGCACCAAATGACTATGACTTAGCATTCTGAGCCGTTAGCTGGGGTTGGCTCTACAAAAGTACTAAGTAGCATCAAACTCGCTTCAACACTCATATTAAGAACACAAATACACAAATATTCAGGTAAACTCTGTGACTTAATGCTTTCCCTCTTCTCTCCAGGAATTCTGCTGGTATCAACGAACTAAAACGGCTTGAATCTGTACCGCCAGAGAGAACGACACAAGGTAAGTTAGAGGAAGAGCGAGTCCAGCAAGTTTTGGAGGGTGGAAAATACAGGAGGAAAAGCTATGCCCTACACAGCAGCTTGAGCGGGCAGACACCAGTTCCTCAGAATGCTGGCATCTCCAGCTAGGAGGCAACACAGGCAGAGCAAGTGAATCACGGGTCAGAAAATGGCATGTCCACGTTAGCAAACCAAGAAAGCAGTTTGTACATCTACGGAGAAAATCCTAAGGAGAACTAATGACAGAAATGGCTAAAAGAGGTTACTCTCGCAAGCAAAATAACAAGCGAGGAACATGACATATAGAGATTGTCATTGTTATAATAAAATTTAATTTAAGGGATTTTTTTTCCCATGCTTATCTTACCTTTAGTAAAGTAAATCAGGAAAGACTCCAATCTGAGGCTAGTTATGCCAAGTATAACAGAACAGAAGAAGATAAAATAGGTGACAGGGAGTGCTGTGGCACAGCATGTTAAGCTGCAACCTTTATACATTTTTTGTTAATGCCCCCCATTTTTAATTCATAGGGCTTCCCGTTCTTTTTTATGATTATTATTATTGAAAGGCAGAGTTAAGGAGACAGAGAGAGAAAGATCTTCCATCCTCTGGTTCGCTCCCCAAATGGTCGCAATGGCTGGAGCTGGGCTGATCCAAAGCCAGGAGCCAGGAGTCTCATCTGGGTCTCCCATGTGGGTGCAGGGGCCCAAGGACTTGGGCCATCTTCTGCTGCCTTCCCAGGCACGTTAGCAGGAAGCTGGATCAGCTGTGGAGCAGCCGGGACTTGAACTAGCGTCCATAAGGAATGCCTGTGCTGAAGGCTGCCGTTTTTTCGGCTATACCATAACACAAGCCCCTAAGCTGCTCCTTGAGATGCCGACATCCCATAGCTGAGTACCAGTTTGAGTCACGGCTGCTTCACTTCCCATGCAGCTTCCTGCTAGTGTGCCTGGGAAAGCAGCGAAGGGCCAAGTGTTTGGGCCCCTTGCCACCCAGGAGGGAGACCCGGATGGAGTTCCAGGCTCCTGGTTTTGGCCTGGCCTCTCTCTGTCTATTGTGGCCAGTTGGGGAATGAACCAGCAGATGGAAGATTTCTCTCTTCCTCCCTTTTGGTCGCTCTACCTTTCAAATAAATTTGTTTATTTAACAAATCTTTTAAAATAATGTGAAAAAATAAACTAGGTAACAATCTCTAATACAGTACACAAAAGTACTTGTATGAAGAAATGTCATAAGCATAATCATAATTCAGTAATTATAAATCCTCTTATATATTATTTAATAAAATCAACAATCCTTTAGTAATTGTACCTCACAATTTGAATCTAAGATATTATATTTTAATATGATGCTCAGGTATTCATAAATTTATCCAGAAAACGTAAAATATATTTCTAGAAAACCCATCATTTAAACATTTAACAATTAAGTATAAGTAGGAATGTATAATAAGGTGGCTTTGTAGGCACTAATGTATATTTCACAGAGATGTAACAAATAACCCAGGAATGACTTACAGGATGTTGATTGATGCTTAACAACTGGTTTACTAGAAAAATTCCCATTGTGACAAAAGACCTGTATGTCAGCAATAAAAAGAAAATTTAGTTCCCCAATGTAAATGTGTCCATTATAATGTAAAACAAATGCTATTTCTCACCCAAGGCCATTGTTTTCATTAAAATATGCTGAATAGATTTAGTTTATGGGTGAAACTTAAAGGCTATGTTATTTTTGTTTTCAAATGTTTTGAAAAGACAGTCCAAAAATATGAAGAAATATCAGACCATTTAGCAGCAACAGTAATAAGCAGCAAGAGTAAATGAAACTAGATGAAGAAACAAAATCCAGTGCATCAACATATTATAATTTAAAGTTAAAGTTTGCTAATAAATAGGCTATATTTTCACATTTTATTTTAAAAGGAAATTCAGTCATATGCTGTTTACAAAAATAATACGTAAAATTCAGGTAAGAATAACAATTTAAACAATACTTCAAATTTACCTAAAAATATATCTGACTAACATCATTGAAAATACTAATGGTAAATATAAGAAATTTGACACACATACATCTAAACATTTATTCTATAGAGAATATGTGATTTCCTTAGTATTCACAAAATATTCATTTATCAAACATTGATCTGTAAAAAATATTCTGCAAATTCCAAAATACGAAATTTGTAAAAGTTTACTGTCTTTGTAAATTAATAATTAGTAGCAATAAAAAATTCAAGCCCCTGAAGTATAGGAACATTCTTAACATCTAACAAATGAATTCAAAACTTTGCCAGTAGGAACCATAGACAGATTAGAAATTATCAAAAATGAGAACATTGTACTTTATGGAGCCATTCATTAAATTTTATATGCAGGCATTCAGAAATTAGTGATAAAAAAGATAAACACGGGATACAGCCAAAATTCTACCAAAGGACGATTCATAGTCTTAATTTTTTTAGTTAATAAAAAAGAAATGGGGGGAAAACACATTTAATCCATAGTTGTCACCAGAAAATATAAAAATAAATCTTTGAAACAGAAAAGTACAAAATTAATAATAACAGAAATAACTATTAATATATCATCTGGGAATTTCAATGGTGGATAAAGTTGTAAGTATCATATTAAACAATTAACTATGGAAATGTCCATTAAACAATCATAACAAAAATGATAGATTTACATGTATAAAAATTTAAAAATTGTATGTGACTGTAAATGCTATGAAGAAAATTAAGATAGACTATAAACTGAAAACAAAATTCACAACAAAGATGACATAGAGTTTAGTGTAATTAATATTCAAAGAGGTTCCCCAAAGAAATCTGGAAGAAAGATAACAAAACTACATTTACCTTCAACAAAAGGTTAAGAAATATCATTAAACAACTAAAGATAGCAATACCATAATTCACCTACTAAACAACAAAGAAAAAAAGACATGTCTAGTGTTAGTGACATTTACAAGAAACATTCATTTATACACTGTTAAGAAAGGTAATTTGGTAACTTTTATCAAAAAAATGGTGATATGTCTAAAATATCTTAAAATATGTATAAATTCCTTTGATCCTACAAATCCATTTCTAAAACCTTCTCAAATAGAAATGATAAATGGTAGAGTTAGAAACATGACAGGGGATTCCAATTCAATCCCATCAAGGTGGCATATACCAATGCCTTCTCACTAGTCAAAGTGATCAATTTCAGTTCACAATGAGCATAATGATAGAATTAAGAGTCAAAGGGATCACATAAACAAGACTAGTGTCTGCTAATACTACCTGATAGAATTAAAAAGGAGAGAACGATCCAACATGGGAAGCAGGATACACAGCAGACTCATAGAATGGCAGATGTCCTAAATAGCACTCTGGCCTCAGAATCAGCCCTTAAGGCATTTGGATCTGGCTGAAAAGCCCATGAGAGTATTTTAGGCATGGAAAGCCAAGACAAGAAAGAAAGAAAGAAAGAAAGAAAGAAAGAAAGAAAGAAAGAAAGAAAGAAAACAAAAACAAAAACCTAAATGAAAGATCTCTGTGAGTGAGATCCCAGCGGAAAGAATGGGCCATCAAAGAAGGAGGTACCTTTCTCTGAAGGGAGGAGAGAACTTCCACTTTGACTATGACCTTGTCTAAATAAGATCTGAGTTGGCAAACCCAAAAGGCTTCCATAGCCTTGGCAGCTCATGACAAGAGCCTGGGGAGATTATTGATGCCGTAAACAAGAGTGTCAATTGTTAAGTCAACAACAGGAGTCACTGTGCACTTACTCCTCATGTAGGATCTCTGTCCTTAATGTGTTGTACAATGTGAATTAATGCTATAACTAATACTCAAACAATACTTTACATTTTGTGTTTCTGTGTGGGTGCAAACTGTTGAAATCTTTACTTAATATATACTAAACTGATCTTCTGTATATAAAGAGAATTGAAAATGAATCTTGATGCAAATGGAATGGGAGAGGGAGCAGGTGATGGGAGGGTTGCGGGTGAGAGGGAAGTTACGTGGGGGAAAAAACCACTGTAATCCAAAAGCTGTACTTCGGAAATTTATATTTATTAAATGAAAGTTAAAATTTTAAAAAGGACATATTTTTAAATGTTGCCATTATAGGTGTGTTTATCAAATATTATTTATTTTAGACATAGGTTATAATTAATAGAAACCATGTTGAAACCATGTCATAGATCTCAATGTAACCATTGACAAGTCCATCACAGCAAAATATTTAACAAGGGGAAGATATGCATACTATAGTGATTTTGAAAAATAGGGCTTACCAAACTGTACGTTTATAGTTTTGATAATATATTCACTAGATATATAGATATGTCTTCATATATCATAAAAGTACAAGTATATACATAAAATATGATCAGTAAATAGTGAGATTTTGTATAATTTTAATTCTCTCTGTCACTGGTATTTCATAATATTTGTTTCTAGCATTTTTTATCCTCAAAGTATGTATGCAGTTTTTGCTATTGAAAAATTCACATAGAGAAAATAATAAACTTATAAAATTTTGTTTCTTGACACAAGAGCAAAAATTTAGGCAAAATTAAATTATCCTGCAGTTCCAGATATACTCGCAAAACATTTACCTTCAATTAATGTTTTTAATTCTATGGAGAAAGAGATTGGAGTCAAAGTTTTGAAACTTTCAAAGTGTGATTCCATTATCACTTCTTTTTTTTTATAATGTAAACAAAAAGATTATTAAACATGAGAAGGTTCACGTTCAAGATTGAGTGGTCTTTATTGGGTCCTTGGTGATAGTATTTTTCCTCACTGAGCCCTGGAGAAGTGTGGAGCACCACATGGCGAGAGGGAGCATGTCTGTCTCTCTACACCTGTGTGTCTCTTAAGAAGCCAGCAGGATTCAATCATAGGATGCCATTCTAACGACCTAAATCAATCTAATCACTTCCAAAGGATGCATTCTCAAACACCATAATTGAATTAAATTTCCATCCCCTTACTACCATTAACTTATCTTTTTGTACTTTTTCCTAACTAGATACCTTTTATTTAAGGCATACAAACTCCATGCATTTCATAAACACAAAATTAAGAACACAGTAATTCACTTCTTAAGTTCATAATATTTTTGATCATGCTGAACTTCCTGAGCACTGACATTAATGTTTTTTCAAGCACAAAATGCTAATCATTATGATATGCGAGAATTGTAGCATTATAGACAGCATGATCTTACCTGAATCTCATAGTCTGTTGAGTATTCAAGATTGTCTAAAAGGAATTTGCAGTTGTTTTTATTCTCCTTTCTAAATTCACTCCTTCCAGTTTTGACTATCAGATAGTACTGTAGAGAGGGCCCATTGATCTTTTCAGGCTTATCACATCTGACAGATATGCTGTTATCTGACTTCTGGGAGATGATCACGTTCTGGACCATGCTTGGTTCTGTCAACATGAAGAAAGATGTCTTTTTTTTTCTCTTTTTTAAAAAGATTTATTTCATTTATTTGAAAGAGTTAAAGAGAGAGGTAGAGACAGTAAGAGAAACGTCTTCCATCTGCTGGTTCAATCCCCAGATGGCCGCAATGGCCAGAGCTGCGCCAATCCAAAGCCAGGAGCAAGGAGCTTCTTCTGGGTCTCCCATATGGGTACAGAGGCCCAAGGACTCGGGCCATCTTCCACTGTTTTCCCAGGACATAGTAGAGAGCTGGATTAGAATAGGAGCATCTGGGACTAGAACCAGTGCCCATATGGTATGCTGGCACTGCAGGCCAGGGCTTTAACCCACTGTGCCACAGAGCCGGCCCCGAAAGATGTATTTTAATAGTTCCATAAATACATATTTAAATTCTTGGCAGTATGAGCACTGCATGAAGTATTTTAAGTGTTCATTTGGAAGTTATGGGTGACATAAGTTATGGATGGAAGTCATGATGGCACATAAATTAAGATGTTCTCACAGAACATCTAAGCATAAACCGCCTATTCATTCATTTGGTATCAACATAAATTATGCTGGGAGCAGAGTATGCAGAATGAGAGAGCAGAGAAATGTCCAAGAGTGGAGCTGGGAAGTCATATAATCCACACTGACCTTTCTGGAAGTGCTTACATTGCTAAACACCCAGCTGGATTCTTAAAGAGCAGCCACCGATTGTGTTTGTTATCTGTAATATCACAAAAACTCAGGAAAGCAACAAGGGCTGGAGCTCCAGGACCTGGACTTTTTAAACCAGAATCTACATGATGTGAATTGCATTTTACATTTAGCAATGAATGGGACAACTTTTCTTCATAAGCCCATTGCCTGCAGGGTTTCTGGAGTTATGGATGCCCTGATTTTTCACAGGGGTGTTTCTTCGTCCCTGTCCTGGATGGGGGTTAACAGCTCCCTGACTTCAGATCTAGCCATGGGCTTGTAAACCATCTAGACACCATGGAGTGGCAAGAGCCAAATGCTATAAAAAAGAAACCTTGAATAGAAAAGTGGCATAAAATAGTAGGAGATCAGTGTCACAAACAGAAGAAAATACTAACAAAATATTTTAGGAAGTGTTTATCAAGTGAAGATAATTTAACTCTTTGTGGGAAATTGTTAAACATCTGATTACAGTTCATATTTCTGAATAGTAGAGACAACAATAGACAATATATTTTTTAATCTAAGATGGTTGGGTGCTTAATTGCCTGAAATCTAACAAACTGTTGAGTTTATATGCCCTTTTGCTCCATTCTGACAATTCTATATCTGAAGAACAAAAATCAACTCAAATTGAATCAAGGGTCTAAATCTACAATCTGATACTATCAAGTTACTAGGGGAGAACATCAGGGAAGCTCTTCAAGACATTGGCATAGGCAAAGACTTCTTGGAAAAGACTCCAGAAGCATAGGCAATCAAAGCCAAAATAGACAAATGGGATTACATCAAGATAAGAAGCTTCTGAACTGCAAAGTAAACACTTAACAAAGTAAAGAGGCAACTGACAGAATGGGGAAGATATTTGCAAAATATGCAACTGATAAAGGATTAATATCCAGAATCTACAAAGAAATTCAACAGCAATAAAACAAACAATTAAGTTAAGAAATGGTAAAGGTTTTGAACAGGCATTTTTCAAACGAGGAAATTCAAATGGCCAACACAGACATATGAAAAAATACTCAAGATCACTAGCCATCAGGGAAATGAAAATCCAAACCATAATGAGATTTCACCTCACTTCAGTTAGAATGGCTGTCATACAGAAATCAAAAAACAATAAATTCTGAGGAAGATGTGTGGAAAAAGGTTCTCTAACCCACTGCTGGTGGGAATGCAAACCAGGATAGCCATTGTGGAAGACTTTATGGAGATTCTTCAGAAAGCTGAAAATAGATATACCATATGACTCAGCCATCCCACTCTGGGGAATTTAAATCAGCATGTGAAAGAGTGATCTGTGCCCCCATGTTTACTGCAGCTCAATTCACAATAGCTAAGATATGTAATCAACCCAGAAAAAGTGTGGTATGTATAGGCATATACATATATGATAGGTATCTGGGTTGATTGCATATACCACACTTTTTTTTATCTAGTCATCAGTTGATAGGCATCTATCAACTGGAATACTACTTATGGACTACTACTCAGCCATAAAAAAGAATGAAATCCTGTCTTGTGCAACAAAATGGATGCAATCAGAAACCATTATACTTAGTAAAATAAGTCAATCCCAGAAAGACAAATACCATATTTTTTCCATGGTCTGTAGTAACCGAGTGCAAAAAAAATGAGATGTATAATTATGTGGATTGCAATCTGCATAACATGATTCCTGAGCATAAACTATTGAGAGGAAATGGCTTAGAGTCCAAATGAACTTAATTATTATCTTGCAACCCTTAGGAAATATTTAGATGCTACACTGTCATTGGCTCTATGTCAGTGAAAGAAATTATGGATGACTAATTGACTAAAAAAACTGCATATGGGTGAAATAGTCATTTTTCCATCAACTATTCTTTATAGCCATTGTGTACATTCCCACTAAACTAAGAGTCTTTTTGCTTTTTATTTGTTAAGCTTCTTATTGGGTGAAATATTAAGGGTTTTTACAGTATGTAAATTTAAAATATCTTATCTTCAAAACTAAAAAAGAAGAAAGATAGAAGGAAAGAAGATGAGGGGGAATGAGGAAAGGAATAATATTATGATCTTAGACGTGTATGTAGAAGTCATACTGAATTTTTAAAATTAATTAAAATTTAAAAATAAATGAAAAAATAAAAAATAGGAAATTCAGGTATCAATTTTAAATAATTTTATTTGAAATTATTCTAAATACTAGATGTTAATAACTGTACCAGGTCAAGGTGTTTCCCAAATGAAGCATCAGGGAGAGGTCTATAGGCTGAAAAGTTGGCTCAGGGTTCCTGGCCACCGTTGGTAAGAATTATAGCGTATAACTTACGTGTTGGGCTTGTTTTCAACTGACAGCTTGAAGCACTTCCATTACGCTGCACCTTCCCAATGACATATGCATATAATGTCACATAATACATTGTAAAAGGTTCCAAATTTTCCAAATCATATGTTCTCATATTTTTTTCCAGATTATTGCAGGTGTTTTTAGATCCTCCATTTACTTCAAAGACAACAATAATGTAGTAAGTAACTAAAAGTCAGGATCATCATGTGTTCAATGTGGTACCTACATAATACCATTCCAAGCAGACTCCCATTAATTAGCAATCGAAGAATAAGTTCTTCCTTGATACTTCTTAGCCCACATAATTATCAATCAAAGGTATTGAATACATTTAATTATTATAAACTAAAATATTCAAAAATTGCAGTTTCAAATAAGTAGTTTATTACATAAACTATCTGATAGGCCCAAACACTTTTGAGAAGACAATCTATTT
The DNA here is from genome assembly GCF_033115175.1 of Lepus europaeus. Taxonomy (NCBI): domain Eukaryota; kingdom Metazoa; phylum Chordata; class Mammalia; order Lagomorpha; family Leporidae; genus Lepus; species Lepus europaeus. Next base: position 14,731,229 of record NC_084840.1, on the reverse strand, counting down.
GCTTTCTGAGACAACATAGCCCAAGTGGATCCTATGGCAGCAGTGAGTTGTGATGCTTCAGAATTATTGTTATTATTATTTAGAAAAACTGTCTGGTATTTACATTTCGATCTTTTGATCATCAGTATTGACTACTTACATTAGGTGAGGTTCGTGGTTTTTCACCAGTAACTAAATCTACTCTACAGCATTAATCGTACCGCTATAGAAACCCATGGTGTGGCGAGAATGCAGGAGAGATATATGTGTCACTAGGATCTTAGCTGTTTGTTAAAATACGAGTGAAAGTGAATAGGTGTAAAATAGAAATGAAAATCTTGCACATGAATGAAGGAATATTTAAAATTTAGGGACAAACCTGACTAGGATATGGATTCTGGCCAGGAAGGTATGCGAGTAGAAGTAGCACTTTTAAGTGTGTATGCTTTCTTAAATGTTTTAAATTCATTTTAATTTTCCTTGAAAGGCAGTGAGAAAGGATAGAACTCCATAATTTCTTCCCTCAGGCCCGATAGAAGCATTGTATTTGGATAGCTGTACCTTTGATTAACACTAAGAGGGAGCTATACTTCTCTTCCTCCACTCCCTCTCGTCTTCCTTCTCTCCCTGTCATTCTGTTTTTAAAATAAAAAAAATCAAAGGAATCTTTAAAAATAACACACTAAAGTTTTTTTTGTTTGTTTGTTTGTTTTTTTTTTTTTTTTTTTTTTTTTACTTTTCAAAGTTTGAAATTTATATTTGGTTCCTTCCACCAAACATACAGGTAGAGTTCTATGAGCTGCTGGTTTTACTCCTACTTTAACCAAAAAGTAAAGAATTAGCCAGGGATGTCCAAGGTGTTGAGGCTGCTTTCAGATGCATCATTGATGTTTACTGTTTCCTGCAGTTTTGACTAAACTCTCTGGGAGACGTGTGTTCTCTTAAATCACCTCTGATGTGAAGGTAAATGATTGAACTAGTTGTGGTACTTTTTTTTTTTTCTCATTACATTATTTTTCAGAGGTCTCACTATAAACTATATTCCAAGATTCCATGTGGAAATGAATCCACATGTGCCCTAAGTGGAATAAGATTTGGAGGGTGTTTTCTTGTTATTTGTTATTTGTGTTTGAATACTGAGTACAAACCATTACAAGTCACACAATATTAGCCAGCCAGAAATGAGCATAATCTTCCAGAACTAAGACATCTTGAAGAAAGGCAACTAAGTATTAGAGATGTTCTGGATTTCAGTCTTTTCTGGGACTGAAAAACCTTTAGTGAATGGCAGGAGTTTAAAAATCAAAGCTAATAGGAAGCCCACCACAGTCTCTATGCAGAGAGCTCTCTGGCTCCCTGGCTCAATCCACATTTCTGGTATGTTTGAATTCTTCACTTCTCTGTCAATTAAATTTGACACAATTACCTGGATTTGTCCCAACACAAACTTTATATCCATGAAATATATTTTGAGGAGGTGTCCAAGTAATTGATCCATTAAATGGACTAGCACTTTCACAAGTATGATTCTTAGGTTCTTCTGGAACTGTTAAAAGAGAACGAATATAGAATATGAAAAATGAGACAAGGAGAAAATATTCTTCATACTGCCTGTCTGCATGATTAATAATAACATTTTGGCTAATTAATAATGAAATAAAGAAAAACATCCAGGCTCATTGGATTTGCTTTAGAGTAATGTGACACCAGTGTGGCATTGTGGGAACTACCCTATGTCACTTCACAGTAAATCTACTTCCTGTTACTGTAGATTCATTTGTATTTTCTCCATTTTGGATAAATAAAAATAAACATTATGTACTTGTACATGTTCAGCATATTGCACTTAACATAATGCTCTGGATTCATATTTTTGCATGTATCATGGGCTACTTCTTTTTTATTGGTTAGTAGTATTACATTGTAAAGAAATACCTCATTTTATCTATGATTCAACTGTAAATGAACATTTGGGTTGCTGCCAGTATTTGAGCTGTGATGGATGAATCTGCTTGCCCTTGTGTAACTGGAGTGCAATTGCTGGGTCATTAGTTCACACCCTCAGTTTTCTAATGTTAGTAATTGAGAGGATGCTAATGTCATCTTCATCTCTTAATGGTTTTAAATTGCATTTCCTGGGGCTGGTGCTGAGGTGCAGTGGATTAAAGCCCCAGTCTGCTGCGCCTACATCCCATATGGGCGCTGCAGTTTGTGTGCCAGCTGCTCGTCTTCTGATCCAGCTCTCTACTATTGCCTGGGAAAGCAGTAGAGGATGGCCCAAGTCCTTGGGCCCCTGCATCCTGGCTTCAGATCAGCTCAGCTCTGGCCATTGTGGTCATTTGGGAAGTGAACCAGAGGATGGAAGACCTCTCTCTCTCTGGCCCTACCTTTCTCTGTAACTCTGTCTTTCAAATAAATAAAATAATTCTTTAAAAAAATTGCATTTCCCAAATGCTTAATAATGTTTCATATTCTTTTATATGCTTATTAGTCACATGTATATCTTCTTTTGTGAGGTATATATTAAAATATCTGTATGTTGTAAATCAGCCTATTTGATGACTTATTTGGATCTGAAAGAGCTCTAAATATATATTCCAGGAAATATGTTTTTCCGTTGTTGAAAAATTACCTGTAGACAGTTTTCCATGATCTATGGCTTGCTCTTTTATTGCCTTACCAGCCTCATTCAAAGAGCAGGACTGTTCACTTTTGATAAAATTCAATTCATTAATTTTTTTTCTTCCTGTATTCTTGCTTTTTGTGTCCTAAACATGTTTGCCTCCATGAAAGGTACAAAGCTATCCTCCTACATCCCTGACGAGACATTTTCCCATCAGTTTTTCGGTCTGTGATCCCTTTCGAGCTAATTTTTTGTGCCTGTTGAGAGGTAAAGTCATTGGTTGAAAAGACTATCCTCCCCCTACTGAAATATTTTTGTGCTTTTATCAAATATATAAAACAGCTTTCTGGGATTTCTGTTTGTTGATTAATAATAAAGATTGTGCTAATATCAACATTTAATATAAAATTTTTTTTCAAGTTTTTATACAGTTTTATTGGCTTCTTTTGAGATTTTATTTTGGAGGATTATGGGGAGACATATTTAGATATTCTCTTTAGTCCTCAGTTGTCTCTTTCAAATCACTTTCGTCTGTTGTATCAAAAACTCAAAAACTTTACAAAAATATAATTAATAAATAAGCTTAGCAATGTGGCACATTTCAAGGTTCATACAAAAAGTCATTTTATAAACTCTAGTCATAAAAAATGTGAAAATGAAATTAAGAAAACGTAATTATAAGTAGGAATAAATTTCAGAATAAATACACTCCAGTATATTTCCATTAAGTCATATGAAAATGTGTTACATTTTCAGTGCATAACTATCATATTTCTTTTATTAAATTTATTCTTAAATTTTAGTTTTTTCATTTAAATCGAAGGGGGAAAAGCTGTTTTACCAGATGTCTGGCTACTTTATTATTTCTTTTGAAAGACAGTTGTTAGCTTCAGGTGATTACTGACACCATTATTAAGAGTGACAATTTGTTAAGTCAACAACAGGAGTCACTGTGCACTTACTCCTCATGTAGGATCTCTGTCCTTAATGTGTTGTACAATGTGAATTAATGCTATAACTAGTACTCAAACAGTATTTTATACTTTGTGTTTCAGTGTGGGTGCAAACTGTTGAAATCTTTACTTAATTTATATTGAACTGATCTGTATATAAAGAGAATTGAAAATGAATCTTGGCCGGCGCCGCAGCTCACTAGGCTAATCCTCCACCTTGCGGCACTGGCACCCCAGGTTCTAGTACCGGTTGGGGCGCTGGATTCTGTCCAGGTTGCCCCTCTTCCAGGCCAGCTCTCTGCTGTGGCCCGGGAGTGCAGTGGAGGATGGCCCAAGTGCTTGGGCCCTGCACCCCATGGAGACCAGGAGAAGCACCTGGCTCCTGCCATCGGATCAGCACAGTGCGCCGGCCGCGGCAGCCATTGGAGGGTGAACCAACGGCAAAGGAAGACCTTTCTCTCTGTCTCTCTCTCACACTGTCCACTCTGCCTGTCAAAAAATTAAAAAAAAAAAAAGAAAATGAATCTTGATGTGAACGGAAGGGGAGAGGGAGCAGGAGATGGGAGGGGTGCGGGTGGGAGGGAAATTATGGTGGGGGAAAAGCTATTGTAATCCATAAACTGTACTTTGGAAATTTACATTTATTAAATAAAAGTTAAAAAAAGAAAAAGTTGTTAGATTTGTTAATAAATTCTTATTATTTTTATTTTCTCTTTCTTTTTTTTTGCTTTAAGCATTGGTATTTTTTTCAGCCTTTTGCTATCATTGCATTTTTCTGGCAAGTGATTTCTAGTGATTTTCATGCATTATATATATAACAAAGTGATAAACAATTTTCTCTAAAATATAATCTTATTTTCCTTAAGGCTACAAAATTGTCCCAAAATATATTTCTGCTTTACTCAAATCTGAATAGCTGTGTAACCCACTTAAATTTATTGTGATTTTAGTATATTGTGATGTTTCTACTCTCTTACCTACTATTTTATGCTTAGTATTCTTTCTAACTATTTATCTATCTACCTATCAATCTCCATCTATCTATCATCTATCTCTCATTACTCATCTATCTTCCTCTTCAACCATCAACTTCTCCTCCATCCTCTATTCCTCCTGTGATATATGAAAATTTATATTCCATGATCTTAGTCTACAATTTATAGACAATGCCATTTATTTCTACTTTTTCAGCTGTTATTTTTCTACTAAAATACTAACTCAGTTGGAATCACTATACTTACAATGAAGACTGCAATTTTAGAGCTTTTTCACTTCCTCCCAATTCCATCTTCCCAGATTCCATCATTTTTCATACTTTTATTTTATTTGCATATCTTTTTATTTATATATTTTATATATACTTATAAATAAAATAAAATAAAAACATAAATGTATAAAGCATTATGTATGGTAAGCAATATAATCTGACTTAGATTCCTGGCTATTTGGTAGTAATTACTATTTTTCCTTCAGCTTATACTGCATTTTATCAGCTTCTTTGCTCACTTCTGTCAGACAGAGGCAGGATCTGAGAGAGGGGCAAAGGAGCAGATATACTACAAGAGGGCAATGATGCTACAGGAAGACCAAGCACATGACATAGGAAATGTGTGAACAAAGTATTTTACATAGTTCACAGTTTTGTTTCCAACACAACCTCAGAATAGTCTACAATTTGCAAAAAGATTCTTTGGGCCTTGTGTAATTAGTTCTTAAATTCAACTTTAAAAACTGATAGAAATTTATTTCCTGAAATCTATTTTCTCAATCTATACCTTCATTTTCTGTGACACTCAAAGAATTATAAGATTGTGAAAGAGAAAGCAATTTTACATATAATATAAGTAATATACTCACTTCCAAAATCTGTCTTAATAACTTCTTCTTTATGGATAAACATATAGTTGTTATAGAATACTTTTAAATCACAAGTATAGTTACTGTTGGGTGAACGGTCCTTTATATTAATTTCATTATCTTCAGATTTTATACCAGCTGAAAGAAATAAGCATAGCAAAATAGTATATCAATATAGAACATTATGTTCAGCTTTATTTTAGATTACATATTTATAATATTGATATCTATCATGTGGAAAACCTACACATATTGTTTAAATAATAAGTCAAAGATACTGAAAATTATTATTATTATTATCAACATTATCATCATGATTCTTTTAACTGCAGAATTCTGGGCCCCACAGCCAGAGTCTGGTTCCAAAGACTAAAGGTGAGAGAGAGTAGGTAGCTCAGGATTGTGTGGTCTCTAAGCTTATTTATTTCAGGAACAGAAAAAGAGAGAGAGAAGGGACAGAGACAGAGACAGAGACAGAAATAGAGAGACAGCAAGAGAACTCTGATGTGGCTCACTCCCTAAATACCTGCAATGGCTGGAGGCAGGCCAGAGCTGAAGCCAGGAGACAGGAGTCCTATGTGGGCGGCAGGAGCTCAAGTAGTGGAGCCCTCGCTGCTGCCTTCCAGGTGAGCAAGAGCAGGAAGCTGGGGTTTGGGGGCAGAGCTGGGAATTGAACTCAGGCACTCTGATGAGAGGTGCAGGCCTCGTAACCAGCATCTTGACTGCTTGGCTAAACATTTGCCCCCTGAAAGTTGACTTTTATGACAATATTTCTCAAGTAAAGCTTCATTTGAAGGTGTCCTTAATTTAACTGATACGGTAAGGTATCAGTTCATTCTTTGTTCGAAGACTAGGTTTACATCTGGGTCAGCCTCTGCGGAGAAGATTTTCTCAATCATGTTTTTATCTCTTTTCCACCATATATTTGCTCTTGCTTTCCTCATATTGCTTGAAACACAGCTCTACCTCTTCTCCGTAGTGTGATAATACACACAGGGCCACACCCACCCTCTGTGTGGACAAGTGCACATCTCTCTGGTTTGCCAACTATGACCTGGCAGACAGTCTGACACCAAGAGGTTGAGATTTCATCTCACTAAATCCACCAAATACACTTAAAATCTAATGTCATCTCAATTGTTGGCTCCCTAAACATAAGCCAAATTCATTATTAGAAAAGCATCTGAGGTTCTTCTATTTTCTTTCTAAGTTTTCTTGAACTTGTATTGGATTTTGTTGATGGAGGGTGAAAAAGTGCACTCTTGATGCATATCGTTTTTTCATTTCTTCTAACAGAGTATGTGTGCCATCAGTCTTTCATAACACGCCTCTCTCCTAACTTTTCCACAATGCTTGCATATAACAAGTGCCAAGAAAATTTGGGTAAATGAACTTAAATATTGAGTTTTCAAGGGGAGCATTTATCTCTTGTTTGAGTGGTATACATAATACAGTTATTTGATTCTAAACATTCCACATACTTCCCTCCCCACTGATGTGTGTGTGCGTGTGTGAGGAGAGAGAAAAAGAGAGAGAGAGATAGAGAGAGAAACACTCTCCTACTACATAAAAATTCTCTGAACAATTTCGTATTCTTACCACATTCAAATTGGTACTTAATTTTGTTTTTTTCACAAGGGGAGCTGGCATTCATGTCCCATTTTAAGCAAATAGAAGTGTTTGCTTTTTCAACTGGTGTGCAGTCAATCAACTGAAAGGTTTCACGCACTGTGAAGAAGACACAGAAACTGACTTGACTACTGTTTCATAACAGGACATATTCTCAATTAAAAGTCACCAAAATTATACTCATCACATAACATTTGACAAGCACTGTAATTGCTTCTGAAAAAGTGGAATAACTCAGAGTTTTATTTCTTTTTTATTTAAGTTATTACTACCATCGTTTTTAGTTTGTTGACACCTAATGATTGCACAAATCTCTGAGGACAATGTGATTTTTAATACTTTATATACACTATGTTTAGTTCACTGCCACATAATGCTTGTACAAATCTATGGGGATAATGTGATATTTGGATACTTGTATATATTGTGTAATTATCAAATAAGAATAATTAACAAGTCCACTATTTTAAATATTTATGCATCATTACAGAAATGCTATGGAGGGTCTCCACCAAAAAATTATCATTGTTCTTACACCATACATGTTGGCAGTGTTTCACTTAAAATTTATGTTCCTTTTTTTTGAATAGGCAAGGTTGTCTTCCAGTAAAACTTTTTTTTACAAAAAACAGGCAGCTGAAAGCTCCAAATGATGTACAATTTTTATGTGCATATATGCATAATTGTTTTTGTTGTTCTTAGTAGGAGATGATCCAAAGCTGTTCATACTGTCTTAAATGTTTGAAACAGAATACAAAGAACTGGTCTAAATGGTCCCCAGGCTCCTCTAAGATTAGACATTCCAAGACTGTATAATTCTAATGCCTTTTAAATGAACAATCACTTAGAGACTCTTCTTGCAGGCACTTTTGATGAATTCTGCTGTGAATTTTTAAAAATTTTTTGATACAAAATCAAAATCATTTATTTCACAAGTAGGAATATGAATTTTCCAACATGATACATAAAGTCAAACATAGTTAACCATGATTTCATTTAACAATTCAAATTCTCTCATCCAAAAATGGAAATTATATTTGCTCAGACTGCTATAACAGAAAACCACAGCCTGAGCAGCCTAAACAAGGGGAGTTTTTGTTTCAGAATTCTGGAGGTTGGGAAGTGCAAAGTCAAGGTGCTGACGGAGTCAGTTGCTGCTGAGGAAATGTATGCCACTTTTTAAACCAAGACACAAGCAAATATCTAGATAAAATTGCAGCTTTGGCACATTTGAAATCAATCACTTCATTTTATGTTTTTTTGTTCCTTTGATTTTTTGTTTACCCTTTGATTGTTACTAGAACAGCTATTCACACGGTATATGGGGGAGTTTCCTGTACGGGATTGAATCTCTAAGTATTGTCATTTTCTACATTTAACAGATGATTTATTTCAGTAGTATTTAGGAAAAATGAATAAATTGACTGTTTTTTCAAGATGTATCAGATCTTAACATATTAAATGCTAATAAACCAATCATCTTAAATTAATAAAGGGCGAGAGATTTCTTTTTAAACCACACGGCAACCTGACACCTTTGTCAAAACATCTCTGTAAGGAGGGCTTCTGAGGCGTCTGTTTGCCACCTCCCACTCCTCTTTCCAGCAGTAGCTTAAGAAGCAACAACTGCTTCATCTTCACTTCACTTTAGCTCTATTTTCTTATGAGTGTATTGGTTCCTCCCACCAACAGGCGGAGCTCTAGAGAGGAGGTCCTTTATCACTCTCTAGAGTGACTGTAGTCGGAGACCAGGAAGTTCACCCACTGCTGACTTTCTCTCAGCCCGGGTCTCTCATCAAGCTGATTCCTGCGACCACTAGAACAGGCACACATGAAATTGTCATGCTTCTTGTAAATATACAAGTAGAAATAAATTGATATTTACCTGGTGGTGCATCTAAGACTACCCTTTTGGGTGGACTAACACATGAATTGTGAGATATGTCAATACTGGTTTGTTCACATTCTTGCAGATAAGGTAATAAATTATTTATACAACTTCGAGGAGAACATTCCACTTCCTCTTGAACCTTTAGCTTCGCTGTAATTGACTTATTTTCTTTTATGTGGATATATTCCACAGAGATGTCAGCATATTTTGTAGCTGAAAGAAAATAAAACAGGGAGAATTATCTTTTTTTCCAAAATGAATAAAATTACATGAAATACAAATGTCTTAATATTTATTTTCAAAATTATCAATCATGTTATCATTTCAAGTTCCCCAGGAACATGAAAAAAAGAAGAAACACTCCTGGTATCTTCATAACATTCAATCAAAACTCTCTTTACTTTACCTAACAAGGACCCAGCGTGTGAACTTGTATTTAGAAGGCTACTGCATTAATGTCTGTCTTCCAAAGTGGATTATAAATTCCACGAGAACAAAGTCCAATCTTTATTGATCACCATAAATTCATAAGATCTGTCATTGGTATTTGAACTAGTGTCCAAATGGTTGGTGCTATACAATCTTCTTTATTTTCTAAAATGTAGCTTAATAACTGTTCTTCCAAATATGTGGAACATTAATGATCCAGACACCATAGCCCCTCATTCATTGCCTTTATTATGTAAACTTCTGCTGATAATGACTCCTCCTAAACACCTTTCTTTAGTATCAACAATTTCCATTGACTGGTAACAATAATTTTGTAACAAATATTATCCATTTTTGTTTGACAAAAGTTATTCAAGCCTTATTATGTTTAAGACACTGTCCCAAACACTGGTACTATGAGGACAAGTCAGATATAATCAACTTTTAGAAAAGTACAGTCCAATTTGGAGACAGAAGTGTAGGATGCATGCAGATGCCCTAAGATCATGCAAAATAAAAAAAAAAGGAATCAATTCATATTGGAGAGCACTGCAGAAGAGTTTGACTCAGTTTGTGTTCTAAAACATAAGCATGGAATAGAAAAAGAGATGCAAGAGTTGGAGGATGAGGGTTGTAAAGGATTCCAAGCGTAGAGGTAAAAGCAGGAGTTGACACAGAGGGTGGAGAGAAGAGCATGTGTTTGGAAAACTGTCCACTGTCCCTTAGGACTTGAGTTAGAAATGCAGGAAGCATGATGCATGAGAGGTGGACAGAACTCCAGTCATCAAAAAGCACATGAACTAAGCAACATGAAGTGTGAACATTGCCACTCTATGGGCACTGGTTTGAGTTCCAGCTACTCCACTTCCAACCCTGCTCCCTGCTAATGCACCTGGGAAAGCAGTGGAGGATGGCCTGAGTACTTAGGTACCTGCACCCACATGGGAGACCTGGATGTAGTTCCAGGCTCCTGGCTTCAGCCTGTCCCAGCCCTGGCTGTTGTGGCCATTTGGGGAGTAAACCAGCAGATAGAAGGTATCTTTCTCACTCCCCCTCCCCTCTGTCTCTCTCTGTCTCCCCCTCCCTCCCTCCCTCCTCTCAACTCCCTCTCCCTCTTCTCCCTCACTCTCCTCTCTCCCCTCTCACTCTTCCTCTTCTTCCTCCTCTCCCTCTCCCTCTCATCTCCTCTTCCACCTCCCCTCTGTAACTCTGCCTTTTAAGTAAATAAATCAATCAACCTTTAAAAAGCTGGCAGCACTAATCATTTGTTGGTGAGAAATCAGAGGGGTTTAGCTAGTTGGTAGGGCTAGACAGCCTGAAATGAAGGGAGAGGCAGTGATGTAGGTAGCTTCTAAACAAACTTACCACATGCTGGCAGAGGTTCAGTAGTTGCTGTAATAGAGATAAAAAGAATGCAAGTCATTAATGTTTTGTTTTAGAATATCTCTGCTAAAGGTGACTTATAGTACTTCAACTTTAGAAACTCTAACGTCTATCTTGTTAGGTTTAATAGGTAATGCAGGGTTTGCCTACTTCAATGTTCTGATTTCAAAACTTCCTTTAATATAAATGGATAAATTTTATTCAACATTTTCATGAAATTACCCAATAAACACAATTGTGATCATCACAATATTGAGTCTATTTGGTGCACATCTCAATGTGTTATGGCAACATTGTCAAATATTCATCCAACCAAAAGTATTTTAAAGGTGATTATTCCCTTGGGTTAATCTCAAAATAGATTTATATGATTATAGTCCCTAGAGCCTGAAGTTGACATTCTTGTTTTGAAAAAATTCAGATAATAGATAAGGACTGCTTTATTCTCTAGCCTAGCTTTTGCAAGATCATTGCTCATCCAGGGTAATAAATGCAGTCTCAACACGTTGAATGGTATCTTAAGTGAACTTCTGTATTTAACTGAAGAACTGGAAGGAAATGTGAATTGTGGAAGCTAAAAGATCTCTGCTAATGGTGTTTTCGAGTTGAAAGAATTTAGAGGAGCATGGGGGACTTGCTGGCTTTGCCTTCACTGGCCACCGATCCTTCCATTGCCGTAACCCTCTCCTGGTGACCCATTTCCTTGGCCCCCATGCTCCCTCACTGCTGGACGGGAGCTCTGTAATCAGTGCTCTGCTTCCCACCTCTTGGGAGGCACAGCCCCTTTCCACAACCCCACCTCAACCCGTTCATGGAGACAGACGTTCTAGTAGATCTGGTATTTCCCATACATGTTTTCATAAAGGGCGCAATTTTGAGGAGATGCTGCTGCTATTGTAACTTCATATCCTGATCTCATGGGTGGTTGCCCTGCTGCACAGTGCTATTCACGGCCTTCAGAATTAGGACAAAAAAAAAGAGAGAGAGAGAGAGAGAAAGAAACTTTTCAAAGAAAGCAGCCCCAGGTAGAACAGGCTGAAGACCCTTTTGTGAGCCCAGCCCAGGTACATGGTGGTGGTATGACTGCATGACTGAGGGTCAGGTTGTCACCTATTGTTGTGGTTGAAGGGACAATGCTTGCTGCAGAGCTCAGAGTGGATGGTGCAGTGGATATAAGGTTGGAATCTGTAAGGAAATGAACAGAAGAAGAATAGTTATTGACTTTGTCATATTTTAGGGCAGGGGAAACTTGCTAGCAAAGATGATTTCCTAGCTGAATCTTTGCTCTACGAGTTCTCATTTGAATTGCCATTTGCTTGTTTTCAAAATAAAATGACTCAAAAACATAACTACAACTGGTCCTTTCACAGTAGTATTTCAAATAACCTGAACTAAATGTTGTATAAGTTAAAGGGAAACAATTCATTGTTTGGTATATTTCTTACCTGATGCATAATCATTCTCAAACTATTCCTTTTCACTTAATTCAAACTCTATTTCTTTTGAATATTAAAAGAGTAATAGGTTCTCTTTTTAAATATCCATTGAATACCAGACTTTTCATATATTTAGTCCTCACATCAGTCCTACAAAATGACTAATCTTATATCCATTCTTAAAGGAGGGAAAATAGATACTCAGAAAGTGCCAGGGTAATTTAAAAGGGTCACAGAGATGGAATTAAAGATGTTTATATTGGTGCCAAAATGTTTGAAATGCCAGCATACATGGGCTCTTCAGAATGCTTGTGCGAATGTGTATTATGAAAAAACGATGTCCCTCGTGGATTTCAAAATTTAGGGGCCCCAAAATAAATATATTCCCACTTTATTTTTCCCATAAACTTTGTGAGGTGCCCTCAATTTAGTAACTTTTCCAAAATCAGCTAGAAAGTTGAAGACACTGGTTTTGATCCCTGACACTGCCACCTATCAATTATTCTTCTGTGCCATGAACTTCCGTAGAATTCCCAATACGATAAAATATGCCCAGGAACAGCTTACTGACAGGTTTCTTCTGTCTAATTTCATATCAATGCGAAGGCTTGTTAGACGGAAACCCTGAGAATATGTCTAGCGCGCACTGAAGGCGCTGCATTGAAGTTTTGCACTGCCATCTCCATTTCCACAGTCTAAAACACCCGCAGCATCATCGTGGTCAAACCTGAGGCGTTCTCTTTGGGAGGGACGTGAGTGGTGCGTGCAGGTGAGGCAGCAGAGCTGTTGCGTGCGGGACTGAGGGTGGCGGCGGAGGTGAGAGCTGTGTCGGCGGGAAGGGTGCTGGCTGCGCTCCACCCTCCGGGCACATCTGCAATCAGAAAGGCCATTATGTCACCGGTCACTGGTTCCCGACATAAAGGCAATGGCCACGCAGCCAGCATAAATACGATGACTGCAGCTGTGACAGAGCAATAAACAATCAACGCTTCTGCAGGATCATAATTAATGCATCCCATAAAACCGTACTCCCAGGTGGAGGGCGCGTGTGGAAGATGAATACTGGGGCAGGCGATGGGTAACTTACGCCATATTATAATAAGCGCACAACTTAAATAACAGTTGGCATCTTGAGAAATGGCCCCGGGCAACCCAGCCTCCCGGAGGAGGGCTGCCTTAAGTGATATTAAAAGTGCATGGACTCAACAGAGAGGGACACTGTCGCAGCGGTGCTGAGGGCGTGCAGTTAGAAGTGGAGCTCCAGGCGTAACAGGTTACATTAAGGTTGTCACAGAGGAAGTGGAACCTAGCCCCTGAGAGAGCCTCCCACCGGGCAGCTCTCTGGGGGATGACCCTTGAGTGCAGGTGCTCACTTGTAAGTTTCTGAAAATAGAGCTGAATGGGCCCCTGCCTGCACCGCAGCTAAGTTCAGTCTTTTTTTTTTTTTTTCCTTTTCAGCTGAAGGTGACAATTCTACTTTCACTGTGTAGGCTCTTCTGGCTAGCAAAAAGTCATATTGGCTTGGAAATAACAAACCACATTTCGCTGACATAGTTCCTGCATTTTCAAATTGCCTAAGAGGTAACTGACAGAGAATCTAGTATTGTCACTGATGGAACTGTCCATTGCACCCAGTTATGGCACCTAGTGCATTCTACACCCTCCCGGCACAGGCAAAAAATAAATATTCCTTGGGTGCCTACCGGATGACTAGCGCTGTGCTAATTGCCATGGAAAAAGCAGAAGAAATAGGAGTGAGGCTCTAAACAAGAGCAAGCTTGGTTATTTCACTGTCAGGATCTCTGGGGGAGGGGTTGGAGGGCGGTGCTGTGGCACAGCAGGTTAACACCCTGGCCTGAAGCGCTAGCATCCCATAAGGGCACCGGTTCGAGTCCCGGCTGCTCCTCTTCCAATCCAGCTCTCTTCCCATGGCCTGGGAAAGCAGTGGAAGATGGCCCAAGTGCTTGGGCCCCTGTACCCACATAGGAAACCCAGAAGAGGCTCCTGGCTTCAGATCAGCGCAGCTCCAGCCATTGCAGCCAATGGGGGAGTGAACCATCAGATGGAAGACCTCTCTTTCTCTGCCTCTCCTCTTTCTGTATAACTCTGACTTTCAAATAAATAAATAAATAAATCTTTTAAGAAAAAAAAAAAAAGATCTCTAGGGGGTTGGTGTTGTAGTGTAGTGGGTAAAGCCACTGCCTGAGATGCCTGCATCTCATATCGGTGCTGGTTTGAGTACCGGCTGCTCCACTTCTGATCCAGCTTGAGAACGCAGTGGATGGTCCAAGGGTTTGGACCCCTGTACCCATGTGGGAGATCTGGAAGAAGCTCCTGGCTTCTGGCTTTGGTCTGGGCCAGTCCTGGATGTTGGGTCCATTTAGGGAGTGAACCAGCAGATGGAAGAACTCTCTGTCTCATTTTCTCTCTCTCATTCTCTGCCTTTCAAATAAATAAAATAAGTCTTATAAAAAAGATCCCTGGGTTTATCAGTTCAATGATGTGAAGTTAATCTCACATTTGTAGTCAGATTCCAATTCAGCCGGGGTGCATGCATGCATGTTCTATAAAAGGCTTTGATAGGAGTGTACAGGTATCTCCCGGTGATGGAGAACAGTCCAAAATTTCACACACAGATAGACACTTTTCATTAAAATTGGAAGTGCACTTTCCAAAAAAAAAAAAATGAATTAGAGTTTTGAGTTCAGTCTTCAAAAGCCGTTACACTCCCAGATTTAACTTAACCATTGAATAGAATAACATAGACATCAGTTCTTGAGTTCTGGACCCCAGAGAAGAGCTCCAATAAAACAAGTGAAGAGAAGGAAGGTCTATTTAATCTACCCTTTACTTTACCCTCCTTCTTCCTTCCTCCCAAATCTTCTCCCACCAGATTGCTCTCTTCTCTCCTCCCAAGCAGCCCTTGTCCTCACCCTGTCCTGCGGGGTTCACTTCCACTGTTTCCAAACACCTTTGCTGCTCTCCTCCAAGGCAAATCATTTTCCCTTGCTATGTAGTTAATCTCAGTGAGGATGAGGAGTGGAATTTACAGTTGTAATTAGGGTGATTAATCCTAGCAGATTTTCAATCAATGGAATTACGCACTATGAGAAGAATTCCCTGATCGGGGAAAAACAGACTGATTTCCGTGAGCACCAGCCATGAGGGTCAGTAGTCTTTCGTTATTTTAGCTTCTTCCCCTCCACAGCTTCTGAACCTACATCCATTCAAAGCTTCAGATCATTTGAGTGTGGTTCCACTTGGGAACCAGAATGTGTGGGATGAAGAAGGAGGCGATGCCAGTTGTGTAAAGTGTATGGGCTGCCTGAAATGATTTTTATGCCAGGGGAACAGTATTCATGCTTCAAAATAATAATTATCCTAGTTGGTGGGCTGGACTTCCATGTCTGAGTCATAGCTGAAGTGAGACCAGTAGGCTCCCAGGCATGTAGACCCTCGTCTGTATCTTTAACTAAGTTTGCACTCATTTGTGTGAACAGGTGGACTTGCTTTTCTAGTTTAAGGGTGCCATGAAGTCATTTAGTCAGCGATATTTTACGTTGTTGTTACAACCCACAGATGCCACAAAAACATGAACATCTCTTTTTTCTAATTCATTAAAGAATCATTGCATTGTAATTATAACTTCATGATACTCTGATAGTCATCACCTGATCTTCACTGCTGTGTTTGTTGATACAAGGACAGTGGGTAAAATATTAACATTAACATAGCATTGATGTTATTATACATTCTTCTTCATTAATAGCAAAAGGAAGTTTTCAAGGCAAAATAACTGCCCAAAATATGAACGAATATATAGTGTCCTGAATGGCTGTGACGTCCCACGACGTTTTCATTTCAGCCTCAGAATATTTTTATTTTTGTGTCCGTGAAAAGACCCCTTGTTACCTGCTTTCATACGCTAAGGGTAGCTACGAAATTCCAAACTCATCAACTAGCGAGTGCTACACGTGGAACGAGGGGCTGGATTTCCTCCCGCCATTGCTAAATACAGGCAGCTGTCAGGGACTCCTCGTATTCGCACGATTTTCTACAGGGCCAGCCAACCTGTGTCATTGCTGCTGGGGGCAGGCGTGAGTGCGGTGAGGTCAGCGTTACTGCTGAGTGTCTGCGTGTCAGCTCCGGTAGGGGGCGCCTGCGAGTCAGTGTGCGTGGGAAGGTGAGGCGTCGGCGCAGGTGGATCACCTAAGGTCGAGAGAGCGATGAAAAACGTGAGCACTAGCGGGTTACAGGAAGCAGGTTGCTACCTGAGTTTACCCAACTGTGAATAGCCCCAATCTATGAAAACGTGAGGCGTCCCACATCAGACTGGCTGGGCGAGGCACCCGAGTTCCTAGACCCCTCCCAGGAGGCTGCTGGCCAGATCTCACCCCTCCAGGCCCCTCTCTGACCTCGGAGTCACTATGAGGTGTCTCAACTCTTCATGCTCTCTACTGACTGAAAGTCGGGGCATCGCTTTGAAGGCAGAACGAGAGGAATCCTCCCACATACTAGTGTATCTTACAAATCGCAAAGAGAACAAGACGTTTCTAAAAGTGAACAAGATAGGTGATGGATATCTGCTTCGTATATTCAACGGCCAACATGCAGGAGAGGAAATCGACAGGAACGATTTTTGGCTGTGACACTGTTAGGATCCGGAACGGTTTGTCTTATCCAGTGATGGAAGAGATGTGGAAACAGTCCCCTGTGTGAGTGCTGACACACACACACATACACACTCGCAGAACCATATGCTCAGAGCCTCGAGGATTTATAATGAGAACTGCAGTGGCACTTTGAAGAACAGGAACTGGGGAGGATGGTATTTGCACTGCACATGTAAGGCATATTTAAAGTGGGAAGTATTTGTACACGTATATATGAATAAATGCAAATAAATACTTCCATACTGGTAATGTTTTTCAACATATTTCATAAAGCATTTTTGGAAAAACATTACACACTTAAATTTAATGTTATGTCCATGGATGCTTCCTGTAACTGTTTAAAAGAAGCAATTTGGAAAGGTGTATATTGTTAGAAAAACTGATTAAAGTATTTCCCCGAAGCAAATCAATAAGAAAAATTTGATTGTATCCACAATATAAATCAGTTATAAACATAAAGAAAATTACACATGCAGACTTTATCCCCATAGAAAACTGAAATATCACTTTATAGTGACTGTTTTCCAGAAAAGAAAATGTTCTCTTTAATTTGAAAGTGTAAGAAACTTTCTACATTACATTATTATGCCTGAGTAAGTTATCATTTTACAGCTGTTCATCCTTATGTCTAGCCTATTGCACCTAAAACCTACTTTCCAACTTTATGTGAAAACCAATGGTTTTATTATTAGGTAAAAAAGTGGAAATTAAAAGTTAGGGATGTTGTACGAAAATTCTTGTGTCTGTGACAGGCAATGTGACACCTCTAACGCGGGAACCACAGTTGGCACAGAGTGCACTACTTAGGCACTGAAAATGACGAACATGGAATGTTCTGCGCAGCCACCTGCTCCTTGCTTCCTCTTTACATTGCTTTTGTATAAACTTCAGGAAATTAGTTGAGCTGTTTGCATTTCCCCAGGTAGGAACCACTGCTCTGCTCTGCTGTCCGGGGTAAATGACGTAATCAATATAAGGAGGCAGTGACCACTAGCTATCACCAGTAAATTTCATCATTAGGTGCCTAAAACAAAGTTTCTGTTATGTTATTCAAGCTTGCTATACAAACTAAGATAAATGACATGGTTAAACTGCCCCAGTAGCCTGTCTCTTTTATCAGGATATGTCTGCAAGCCATAAGAAGATGGTAGTGTAGCACATGATTTCAGAAAAGCATGAACAACCATGACTACAGAATTATGTCCTGAACAGAGAGAGAAACCACTACACCTAAAATGAGAAATGATCAATGTCAGTATTCTAAGGAGCCTTGGCAGTCTTCCCTGGCAAACATTGCCTCTTGTTTCAATCTGATATTTGCTACAAATATGGCTACATTACCTTACAAGCTTGATTAATTAATTAATTAAAGCCTCTTCATTTTTTTTTTTTACAAAATGCAAACATCACTAAATAATCCCAATTATCAACACTCAATCAGTCCTGGAAGAAACTCAAATAACAAATACACCTGGGAGAAATCCAGATTTAAAATAGAATAACCCAAATAACAATCTGGGTCAATCCTCGGTGAAATTTTAAAAAATAAATTTTTTATCTCCAGTAATTTTGTGATAATCAATCTAAGATGGAATAAGAAACAAATGGGAAGATTTCACTTAGGATACCTGCCAAGGAGGGAGGAATTCCAATCTGTCCCAGAGCTGTCTGGAGCTGCAGGGAACCTATGTGCACAGGCACTGGGGGGATGAATGGGTAGTTCTGAGGGCAGAGGGGATGTGAAGAATCCTTGGCTTCCTAAATTGACTTGGAGGGTCCTTCCTCCTCTGCTTTCCCTCTCCCTAATAACAGACATGGATTATTGTAGTCAGCTACTATTTCATGGACATCTAAGATGTCCTGCACTATATGTACCTGAACAAAATCGCATACTTAGAAACTGCATCCATAGTTTAGTTAAAGGGAAACTCTTCTGATCACTTTAGAATCTTTTTTAAAGGCCAGGTTTGCCAGGGACTGCATTTCCGTGCCAACCTGTCGTGTCAAGAGCACTAGTATTGTCCACAGAGTCCTGGACGGAAGCCTGGGTGGAAGCATCGCCTGCACTAAGTGGAGGCGTGGTCTCTGAGGAGTCTTTTCCTCTGTCAGAGATGCTGGCGGGTGAGGATGCCGTGATGCGAGCAGGTAAGGGGTCAACGGGATGCAGAGTACTGGGTGTCTCTGTTGAGGTCAGTCCTGTGACGTTAATGGGAGATGGAAGGAGAAGATGAGAAATATGTCAATTACATCATGAAACATATGCTCATCTGAGCTTACTAAATACCCCAGCGCATCATTTGTATACCACACATACACACGCACACACACCCATACATATATGACATAGGGCACATACGTGCGGATGCATATGGTGTGTGTATGGATTTGCAAATGGCTATGCATGTATGTACATGCATATATACAAATACATAAAGAGATATAAATATAATAGACACTCATAGATATAAAATAAGCTACAGAATCACGGCTAAAGATAGAAGTGAGGAAATAGAATTCAAAGCTGTCTTCTTCCCTCGTCCCGTTCCATTGCTATGTTTCACTCTCACAAAACAACTGGATTCAGAAAGATTACATACAATGTGTAAAGATGATTAAAGGAAACTATTATACAGACTTACAGATGAAGAAAAAATAAAGATAAATGCAGTAGGGGATTATTAGGAGAGATAGGTTCTAGGAGAAAAAAAGGCAAATATTCTAGATACACATAGACTTTTTACTTTTTAATAAATTCAATTAAAACAAAGTAAGAAAAATGTGTCTAAAATCTTGGAAAACAAAATTAACAGACAGATATACAAATGATCCATATGTACACAACGTCTTCAACACCACCACCACACAGAGATACTATGTAGGGTGCTGAAAAAACCTTTGCCACAGTTCAAATTCACATTACAGAAGAGGAAAATGTGACCAAGTGATAGTAAAATAGGTACTTGCACAGTTGATGTGAGAGTACAAATATGTAAAAGCTTCCTGTAGGGCAAATTAACAGCAAGAATAAAAGGCCTTTACATTGTTTTGTGCTGCTTTACTGAAAAGAATATGTAAACATCTAAATTTTTAATTAAAAACTCTTGGACTCTGTGGGTTTCAAAATTATAGAGCTGTACACATTTTTATTTCTTTGAATTGCAAACTATATTTTTTAAATATTTAATAATTAAAAATTGAGTTACATCAGACACACATGTTAATTCAAGTCACTAAGGTAGAGTAAGAATATGTTAATTGTGCCTCATTTAGAATTGTGCATTATAATTATTAAATCAGAATTATCTCAATGTTTTTACTTACCATTTTATCGCATACTGCCCACCATATAATATTATTCAGGAAATAATAATATTTTCAGGAAGAAATGTATTTTCAATAATAATAACATTGAAGTGATATAATTTATCTTTATATATGTTTATCTTTATATTATCTCATTTTGTAAAGAATATGTTTGGATTTATTTGTAGCATCATCATTGTTTAATTTATCTTAGGACTAGGGCACTTTAAAGACTATTAATTCAGTTGCGCCAGTAGAGTTTGGAACTGATCACTAAATAATATCTTAATAAAGCCTTTGCATACCATTGAAAAGGCAAATTACTCTTAAAGGATTTTACACACACACACATGTATATAAAGATTATTTACATTAAGACTTCTCTAATTTATTAGATCATTTCTTAATCCATTTTGACTATAGTTTTGTGATCTAACTTAAATTTAATTTTTCTGTATTAAAATTTTAAAAAGCTGGTATTCTGCCATATGACTTACTGTCAAGCTGTAGAAAGTAGTTATTTATATACAATAATATACAAACAATTAATAATAGCTATAAATGGTTATCAAGCATTTTGTTTTATAAGCAGGAATTTCCACAAGGGGTGAACATTGAGAGTCCTTCATTTTTATAAAAATTTTCCTCAAATTATTTAATTGAATAATAAAAATTCTGTTAACATTAAATGTATAAACTAGGTAACAACAAAATATTTAAAAATGCAAATATGCCTCTTACCAGGTGTGGAGGAAATTGAGCTTTGCCCTGAAAAAAGGAAAAAAGGAAATCACTTAGAAATTTTCAAATTTCATATGTAGGTATAATTGTATATCAGAGTTCCATATTTCCATCATCTCTATGGTAGAAAATTTTAACACAGTAGCAATATTTAGTACCTTTTACCCCAATGAATCTCTATTCCCTTTCTTTATGTTGGCTTTATAAAGCTGAACTGTGTCAACACACTATTATTACTTCTTGAATTTCCAAGCAAAATAAGAAAAAAGACTCAAGTAGAACTTTTAGGATTAATATCCACCTTATAAAAACGTTTGAAAAAACTTTTGGAAAGATTTTTGCCAATTGCATCCATCTATTCAGACAATGATTCCTGGCTGAGCACCTATTGTGCGCTGAACATAATGTCATGTGCTAGGAATGAAGGAATCTGACCAACACACAGAAATCTCTGTGCCCTCAGTGAGCTCAGGCTAATGTAAGATACAGACAAAACAAATCTATACAGTGTAATGGCAAGTGAGACAGCACGTGCTATAGGAGCACACGGGGGGATCATCGTACTGAGACTGCTGGGGTCTTGGCCAGCTCATGGACGTGGTGTCAGAGAAGGTTTCTTGGACACATTCATCTATTGCGTGTATGTAGCCATGTCCCGGAAGAATAAGAAGTTAAGGTTTATCTTACAAGTTTCAGATAGCCATTGGAGAAAGTCTTCGAGGGAAGGTCTAATAAGAAGCACAAGGATTTTATACCAACATTTTTGTGAAATGGAAAATGGATTATTTGATGGGAAAGCAGTGACAGGAAATCAGGACTACAGAAAGGCAAATGACAGAGGGGCTATCCCATAGGAAGAAAACGGTACACCTTTCCCCTCCCCAAAAAGGAAGGTGTGGCAAAATGGAGCCATGAAACACCTAGGAAGTGGTCATCAAGGCTTAAATCTTTGGAAGTGATGACGGGAGGTGGGGTATTGGGAAGGTAGTGAGGAGAGGAATAAATGATAAGAAAAACATTGATTGATCATGTTTTGAATTGCAGTAGATTGATTGTGGAAACATAAGCTGAGCTAATGAAGAAATAAGTAGCAGGTGGGACTGAATAGCTGAATGTGTTTTAGATTCCATGTAAAAATGTTTAGTAGCATTGGGATGTAAAGGCTGGTGGCTCGCAGTAGATCCAGGAGCTGAGGCTGCTGATCAGCACAGATCCCAGGTTACCTAAGAGGGAGGGTAGGCAATAGGATCCCCAGGTTCATGAACATTGAAGAGAGCCCCAGTGGCCACCTTTTCCTCAAAGGAGGGAAACTGAAAACAACAAGAGTGAAGGCTAGAGGATATTTTTAAAGAAGGAAATTGTTGAAGTAAAGTAAGACAGGGAATAGCACAGATCAAGTTCTTAATATCTGAGGGTGTGGGGATGTCGCAAAGAGAGGTTTATTGGTGTGAGGAAGCTGGATTCAGTCAATAGTGAAGAGACGTGTGTTTTCATCCCCCTGATTACTCATGGACTCTTAACAAAGATCCCGAAGTTCTTTGCTAAGTGACAGCAAACTGAGGATGGAGATGGCAGTCAAGCATCAGAAGGAAGAAGTGATTGGCCAGTATTTGAGAAAATTTCCTGCCTTCTGATTTTATTTCTGAGAACCAACTGATCTGTAAAACTTTTCTCAAGGGTGCCCCAGAGGGGTATGGACTCCGTATTCTTCATCTGGTGACAACCTTAACCTACTCCTTGAAATAAAACACATCTTTTAATGGCATATGGTTTTAAACTATCTTTTTCTTATATTTCCGTATTCTTTCTTAATCTCTCATACTTAAGGACAGTAATCTATCACCCAAGGACAGGCACAGGTCCCAAGACATTCATCAATAGGCAATTTCATCATTATGCAAGCCTCATGGAGTGTATCCACACCGACTGAGACAGCAGCGACCTCATGAAGGGAGACACCTTCCAGGAACCACCATCGTATCTGTGGTCTGTCATCAGCCAAAACGCCATTATGCGACACGTGATTATGTTGTCTTAATTTCTATTATTTGTGCATCTCTCCCTCTTGTTAGAGATGTCTGCAGCCAGGATGAGGATACTTCAAACAGCTCATGCAAACGTAAAATTAAAAGATAAGTTTATTTTGCTGTGGATTTGTTTGAAATCTCTGCATAGTTGTTTCATAATATGTATTTTTGTTAATTTTTAAAAGACACCTTGCAGGCATGGATTTCAAAATATTTTTGCAGAAAAACAAATTATCTTTTAATTCTGTTTTCCATGGCCTTTTTGAAGTCCCTTTGTACACTATTCATTCGGCCACCTACGTGTCAAATGTGTTTGAGAAATTGATTTAATTCCAAGTGGCACAAAAATAGCGATTTTTTTTTAAAGAAAAGATGTGATGTATAGTATTTCTGGTAAGTTTGTAAGTTTTTCAGGAAGCCAAGAAATAAATTATCATAAAATAGAGAAGATAATTCCTAGAGATTTATCATTCTAAAAGAACAATTCATTGATTATATCCTCTTGTTACTATGAATTGATATATGCATTGAATGTCTACTGAGCACCAGCACTATACTAAGCCCTTTGCTTAAGTTTTCTGTCTTCAGCATCACAACCATCATACGAAGCTTAGACGAGTCAATTGTGGCAGAGTGTACAGAGCTGCTCTGCGCTAGCCCAGCCTGCGGGGTTGTGCAGGGCATCATTGCAGACCACAGGCGTTCCACTGCCCCATCAATTCATCCTTATACCTTTCCTTTTCATCTGAACTTTTCTGCATGGACATTGTCGCAGTTCGTGTTTCAGGTTCCATACAGAGTGGTGTCTGTTAGGAGCTCGGAAGGGAAGGGAAGGCGCACCATGATCAGGATTCGACTGCAGAGCAATTACTAGCAGTATTGCAAATGCCAAGATAACCTTGACCCTAAAAAATGAGTATTCACATTAAGTCATAATTTGCTGCGTGGATGCTCCATCTATGGCTCAAATATTCGAGGGAATTAAGCAGTCTGTCATACTACTTTACTATAGAATATTACTTTGACAGAAGAGTTAACCAACCTACAGTGATGTCACACAGAAGTGTTACCATTCAAAGATTTCTTTAACTGTGAAGGGGGTTCTGGAGTTTGGGAACAGAATGCTATAAAAAAGTTTATATAGTGCCATATATAAGATGATTCCATCTGTAATAGTCTTTCCCTGATCTACCCCATGTTCACTGTTTCCCCAAATCCTTCAGTTGTAAATACAACAAAATTCAACGGTCTGGGAAAACTACATAATATATTAAGATCCACCACATTTCTCTTTCTTCTACATTTATGCTTACTTCTCACAAAGTCATCTTGAATGGAATATGCATTTTCTTTTACATTCATTTATCTCTAAATCTGATTCTAAATGCAACCACAGAGTGATTTTCAGACTTATAAAAACATTGTAGCTTTTCGTATATTTTACATAATGTTCTTCATATAGTATCTCAAACATGCGCGCGTGCACACACACACACACACACACACTTTTATCTCTTTGAACGAATACTCCAAGGCTTCAAATCACTGCTCAGGCTCCATTTAAGACCAAAACTGCTTGTTCTCATGATCACAAATTTCCTTTAAGAAGATTTTCAATCTTGGTAACAATTTCAGTCAAAATAAACAATATGAAAAAATTTTAGTCACTCAAAAAAATCTTTTAGTCACTCCAAGCTACAATGTTAAAACTTGAAGCCACTCCAAAGTTTAAACCAATGTTCTTAAGGAAATTATGTAGGTACTACAGCAGTGCAACTTGAAATTACAAATGAATTTCAGTATGCCGTATTCACTAGATCACACAAATTTTATATTTTCAACTTTTAAGACAATGCCAAAATTTAACTACAAACTCAAAGTAGGAACACAATAGTCAATTTATATAAAATATTTGTTTAAAAAAATCTGACTAATATGTAAAGAATGTGTCACCCCAACATTCATCTTGTGGCTTTTACATAAAGGTAAGCAGTACACTAACAAGCACGCACATCTGTGAAAACCATCTCCACATAAGAAATAACGAAGAGGGTAAGAAAATGTATTATCAGATGTCTGATAATTTATTAATGTGCTTATGGGTCTAATAAAACAACGCCTTTGTGTGAAATATATAATAACGAGCACACAATCATTTACTTATTCTTAGAAAGTTATATTAATATAAATAACATTACTATCCACATGTGAACATTTTGAGCCATTTTGAAAGGATGTACAAAATAGGTAAGGAAAAATACTGGAAATACCAGCAGGAATTAAGAGAGCACAGGTACAGGGATGTGACAATAAACAGAAGGAATCAGCTTTTCTAAAAACGTGTTCAATAAGCATTTCCTTAAACTCTACAAACATCAAATAAATATAGTGAAACAGGTCATAGCAATACCCTCAGTGTTTCCATATATTACAGAAATGCTTTGACTTAACTCTTCTGGGGACGTTTTCTACACTTTTTTTGAAAAACAAAACAAAACAAAAACAAAAACATGCCATTTTGGTTATTTAGGCAAAGGAATATTTAGTCAAGTTTCAGTAGGTGGCACCAAAACACCAAAAATCTATAAATCATCTAAGTAGGCGCTCTTTGCCCATTATAAGCCTATTGTGAATCACCTACGGAATTTACTAGTACATTAAACGGATGAAAATGTAGATAACAGGATGCTTGATCTTCAAAGCTGTGTTATTCTAACACATGTATTGTTACTGAATTTACTTTTCCCAATATGTATCTTTTACAACTCCAAATGCTTAAATGATGGAAAATCAAAGTTGCCTTGAAGTCACGCCCCTAAGTCCCTGATCAGAGGTTTCTGCACAATCTAGGAATCAGTTTGAGTGAGAATGGCATTTCAAAAGACAGACTTGGTCTTTAAACACCACCCGTTGCACCCTCCCTCCCCAAAAGGAGTGCAGCGCCATTTCCAAGGGGATTTAAACCTGTTTCGTTCTGCAAATCGAAGAAAAGTACAAGGACAGAAAGGTGGAACAGAAGAGATGAAATGAATCCTTTTTCTCAGCATCTACCCTAAAATGAACGGTGGTGTGTTTTCAAGGTTGAAAATGCAGACCTGACCCCTATAAACGTGAAGATCCTACACAAGTGGAGAGAGCAGACTGAAGTGAAAAGTAAGAGTTAGCTGCAACAGATATGCACGACTTTCCTTTTTAGTAGGGCATGGTAACAAAAACTAAGGTACATAAATAAGAATAAAAGGCATCTACTTACTCTTTAAAGCTGACATATTGTCAGAGACTATAAATCCAACAAATCATATCAAATTAGTAAGTATTTCTGGGCTAGGCACTCTGTGCAAGTGGCAAAGAAGGCAAGGCATTATCAGGAGTTCGGGGAACCAGAGAAAATAGCCTTCCCCTTCCTTCTTTACTTTATCAGTAAATATAATGATGACAGCAACTCTTTACTGAGATGTCATCATGCATTAGACATTGCACATCATTAGACATAGTATACAAGGGGACTGCAAAAGATTTGCAGAAAATGGAATTAAAGGATAAGTTTATTTTGGTGCAAAAAATTTTGAGATCTATGCATGATTGTTTCATAATAGACATTTTCCATGAGGTTTTTGAAAACGTTTTCTCTATGCATGGATTTCAAAATTTTTTGCACTAAAACTTATCTCTTAATTCCTTTTACAACTTTTTAAACTATTTTCGTTTTTTACTTCACTTAGTCGCCCAAGCAAGCCGATGAGTTAGCCAACATTTTACCTACTTCACAGGGAATAATATTCAGATTTAAAGGAATTTAACAAATTGCTCAAAGTCATACATGGAGGAAGGGTGAAATTTGAACTTGTGTCTGTTTATGTTTTTCTCAGTCTTTTTGCAAACTTAATGTTAAAGCTGGTTCTAGTCTTCCAATGCCTGGAATCCCATGAGTGGAACCTTTGCTACTTATCACTAGAAATAGCTCCAGAGGCTCCTGCTAACACAGAAACAAAGGATTTTATTGATTTTTATTGACATTCAGTTTTCTGTTTTGTAAGGAAACTAAGACTCATTGAGCTTAACTGCCCTTTTGATTTCACACAATCCTGTCAGTGCCAGGGAATTTGCAGGCTCCTTCCATGCCCAGAGAATTCCAACAGATCTTTTTGGGACCTGTCTCTTAAATACAAATGAGCATCCAAGAAACAACACCAAAGCCTCCAACAAGAAAGACAAAGACAGACTGTAGGCCTTGAGAGAAACAAAGACAATGCAAAGAGCAGAAGAAATGATAAAACTCAGCATAATTCAAATTCCCAGAAAGGAGACAACACTGCATTGATGAACAAAGAACGGAGGTTATAAAGACGACAGTTCGAGAACAATAGAGGAGGTGAATAGACACCAGCTGTAATATTTTTATAAAAAAAGATGAAAAAACTAAAACTAGTATAATAAAAAATCATTTTGAAATGGCAAAATAAAGTCTTTGTCTTTGCTTCTGAAGAGGAGGCATCAATGGTGAACATGGAGAAGGCAAAGGGTTGTGCTTATTTCCTATGAGGCTTACGGAACCACCCAGGCCTTTGAATTATACCCCACGCAGGCAAATATTTTTAAAATAAAAATATACATTTTAAAGGCATAAACATGTAAAACAGAGTTGATGATAAAAGGAATAAATGTTTAGGACCTCAGGGTGGACTTCAAGCAAAGGATTTCTTATTTTTTATATAGGGATCACATCTATCTGTCTCCTGAAGAATTATGTATGATGCCATCAACATTCATTTTTGTTTGTGATGATATGTGAATATGCACACCCATGTACCTCTAAAACCAGCCATGCAGTGATAGATCGCTTGTATTTAGCTTAAAACATCATGTAATCAATCTCAGGCCTGCTGACTAACTAAACAAATGACGACACTTTAATAAGGCTTGAATTTAGAATAATATTCAGATGGGCCCAGGTGGGATCTTTGCAGCCATTTGAGGAGTGAATCAGTGGATGGAAGACCTCTCTCTCTCTCTGTCTTTCCCTCTGTCTGTAACTCTACCTCTCAAATAAATAAATAAAATCTTAAAAAAAAAGAAAACACAAATGACAAAGATGCCTCCTGACTTATACTATTTTAAAACATTTTCCTGAATAGGTTCATTGTCATGTTAATTTGTTGTTATTTTTCTAAATTCATGGGGTTAATTTGGTTTTATTTTTCTAAATTTAAGATAATCATCTGTGAAAAATTCCTTGTGTTTTCTTTTCTATATTAAAACAGTTATCTGTAATTCAGGAGGGGACTAGATTGTCACTTCCTGTGTAAAGATGACCAAGTTGAAGCCTTTGATTCACATTCGCACATCTTAAAGTGTCCCCAAGACCTCTTGGAGAGATCTACAAAGTGTGTTTCCAGATTGAAGGCATAGGGCAATTTATGCAGCGTTGTTTAACCCATTGCCTCCCAAAAGTTGTTTGTCGCAAGCCCATTTTTCCGTGAATATATGCAGTGGGCATTCTCAAGGAACGTGAGCACCACGGAACTCCTGTGTTCCTGAGAGCACAACTCATGCAATTCTGGTTTGTATCAATGATGTTTTTCTATCTCCCTGTCGGACATTAGGGTCATCATCCTGTATCAGATCAGAGATCAATCCTGTATTTGTGCTCATGCTTGTGGTGCACCAAGTTAAGAGTGGAGTGCTGACGTCTGGGCTCCAACTCTGCAAATTCTGGTTTAGTAGGCTTGCGGCATTCAGTGCTTCTGCACCGCTATTTTCTTACAGCTCCAGTGATGATTATGATGGGGACCAAGGGTTAAGAACAAATGACAGAGGGCTGGCGCCACGGCTCACTTGGCTAATCCTTTGCCTGCAGCGCCGGAATCCCATATGGGCGCTGGGTTCTAGTCCTGGTTGCTTCTCTTCCAGTCCAGCTCTCTGCTGTGGCCCAAGTGCTTGGGCCCCCACACCTGCATGGGAGACCAGGAAGAAGCGCCTGGCTCCTGGCTTCGGATCGGCGCAGCTTGCCAGCAGCAGCACGCCGGCTGTAGCAGCCATTTGGGGGGTGAACCAACGGAAGGAAGAAGACCTTTCTGTCTCTCTCTCTCACTGTCTAACTCTGCCTGTCAAACAAAACAAAACAAAAAAAAAAAAGAACAAATGACAGAGGCCGTCGCTGTGTGCAGCGGGCCAAAACTTCATGTGCTATGCCGGCATCCCACATGAGCACTGGTCGGTGTCCAACTCTCTGCTTTCAGGCAAGTGTTTGGGCATCTGCCCCTGCATAGCAAACCCAGAAGAAGCTCCTGGCTCCTGGCTTCAAATGGGTCCAGCTGGAGCCTTTGTAGCCATTTGGGGAGTGAATCAGTGGATGGAAGACTTCTCTCTCTGTCTTTCCCTCTGTAACTCCACATCTCAAATACATAAATAAAATCTTTAAAAAAAGAACAAATGACAAAGATACTTCCTAACATACTATTTTAAAACATTTTCTAGAATAGGTTCATTATCATGTCAATTTGTTTTTATTTTTCTAAATTCAAGGAAATACCTGATTTATAACACACACTTCCAAGAGCACAAACCATTTAATTATATGAATCACTTGGTAAGCATGTGTTTTTGCTTCCTTCTGCATAGGCTAAGATCATAGTCAAAGATACATAAGGAGGAGCCGGTGCTGCGGCAGGTTAAGGCCCCAGCCTGCAGTGCCGGCATCCCATATGGGTGCTGGTTCGAGTCCCGGCAGCTCTTCCGATCCAACTCTGCTATGGCTTAGGAAAGCAGTAGAAGACGGTCCAACTTCTTGGGCCCCTGCACCCACATGGGAAACCTGGAAGAAGCTCCTGACTTCTGGCTTCAGATCAGCTCAGCTCTGACCGTTGCCGTCATTTGGGTAATGAACCAGCGGATGGAAGACCTCTCCCTCTCTCTCTCTCTGCTTCTGCCTCTCTGTAACTCTGCCTTTCAAATAAATAAGTAAATCTTTTTTTAAAAAAATTCATTGTTAAAATATGCACATTGTTGGATGATGACTGTGAAAGCAGCAGATTCTTATTTAGAAAAAAAAATAGGGGAAGAAAAACAAGCTGGCTGCCCTGTGACAAACTAAAATGAACTTAAATGTCCTTGCTTCTTTCTACACAAATCATCAAGGAAGGAAAAATGGAAAATGCTTAAAAGTGCCACATTCTTATTATATCTGAGCTTTAAGACAAAAACAAATAAACAAATAAGTATGCAAAACCTGCTGAGGCTCCAACCTAGGACAGGCAGACGAAATGGAGTGGGAAGTGAATGGGTGAGCAAGGTCCCAGTCGGAACAGTGCACGGAAGGTTAGAGCTGTGTATTTCATTTGTCTCTGCAGAAAATGTTGGCAGCAGCACCCACAAACCCGCCGGCCTGAGCCAGGAGGGCGCTAGGAGTCATGCTCTTGGTGAAGATGTGTGTGTGTGTGTTTGTGTGCATGAACTAAATACCAGACAATAATAAATAAACAGACAGGGAGGGCCCATCTTACAGACAGGATCGAATGTCTGCAGCTGTTGAGGATAATTGGTAAGGGCACGACTGTTTTCTTCCCATGTGCCCTCCCTGAAAACTCTGAACAGTAACATGTCTTTGACTTTCAAAACCACTGAAGGAAGGAACCCAGGCGCAATGGGAAAAGTGACATTTTCGAATGGAAGAGATTTGCAGTGTGCTGTTCTCCTAAGACTGCTGTTTGCACAGCTAAGAGCTACCAGCAGTGTCTTTGCTGCTCCTGTGGTTTCTCCTCCTCCGTGTACTTCTGTTTTTCTTATTCTAAGTCTTTATAGGAAAGGAAGAGGCGCAGCTCATGCGGTTAAGCACACAAGCGCTTCCAAATGGTGCAACGGTTGCCATGGCACCCGTGTAATCAGCCCCATCTCGGGGTTCAAACCGCAACTTCTCTAGCGTTGAAGCTGCCTGATTATACATTTAACGACTACAAAATACTGGGCCTCCGGTCGATTTGTTGTTGCTTCACTGAAAGTGTATTTCAAAGATAAAGTTCATTTTTGTTATTTTTCACTCCTCTTTCAGATGCACCCCATTTGAAAAAAAGCACTTACACAGGGTATTTTCATGAGAAAATAAGTTAAACCCAACCTTATGTTTGATAACATAAAAAAAAAAAAGCCACCCTCTCTGGTTCAGCATTTTGTGGATTAATTACATGATGGAACTTGGAGAAAACAGATTACAATGGAAAAATTGAGGCGAATGGGCTGACCGGTCAGTAGAATTCATATTCTTTTCCCCTCAAGGTTCTGAAATGATCCAACGAGGTCATGGCAAGGGGATTTCAGTTTTTGAACTCACAGGTGAACTATCGCTCCACCGGTGAGAAGCATCACATTGCACGCTTTGCTAATAAAGGTACGAAGGTAAAGAAGCTGAGGGACTTCCTGAATGTCACACTTGACAGTCTCACGGAAGTCAGTGCCTGAAAACCAGACACTTGCAGGAAGGTTTTTTTTCTGTCCAGCCACATGAACAGATACCCTTTAGCCCTGGCTGGTAGCAATCTTCCTTGCTAAGCTTTTCTACCCATTGTCATATGTTTTGACTAAATGACTATGATGATACAGAAAATATTAAAAAAACTAATATTCATACACAATCCATCCTGGAAAAGATCACGGGGACCTTTTCATTTAACTACTGTGGAGAAACCCTTGCTAGGGGCTGGTGTTGTGGCACAATGGTTAAGTTGTGGCTCTTACGAGTACCAGCTCACGTCAGGCTATTCTACTTCCTGCTAATGAGCCTGGGAAAGCAACATAAAGTGGCCCAAGTCCTTGGGACCTGTTACCCAAATGGGAGACCCGGATGGAGTTCAACTCTCCTGTTTTCAGACTGGCCCAGCCCTGGCCGTTTCAACATTTCGGTAGTAAACCAGCGGATGGAAGATCTCCTTTGTCTCTGTCTCTCCCTCTCTGTCTGTAACTATGCCTTTCAAGTAAATAAATAAATCTTAAAAAAAAAAAACCTCCTGGTGGGCCTTTCTACATCAGAAACAGTTTTCTGTCTTGCATTTTAAAAGAACTCTTGCTGAATACATATTGTTGATACATTCCCTTATACAATCCTCACAATACACCTATATCATTAGCAGTACTACCCTTGTCCAACAAAGACAAACTAAAGACAAAGATGGTTTAGATAAATTGATCGAGTGTAGACTAAACATAGAAATCTCAATCCTAAGCATACTAGAATCCAAAACGCCTACATTTCCTATCAACTCCACAAGGTCACCCCCAGGGAGCATACTTCCGAGGATTCAGTTCCCATCACTTTCCTGAACTTCAGTATGTGGTCCTTACACACCTAACACCTGGTCCCTGCTGCTTCCTTTATCTCTCCACTACCTCTAGTCTAGTCCAGATACTTACCATGCCCTGTTTCAATAAGCTTCACACTCACATTTGTTGCTCAATTTGTATTTTTTGAGGGCACTGGCGACATTAGCTTTCCTTGCTAGTTCATGGAGGAAAAATCATAAACATTTTTATATTTAATCTTAATACAGTTGGTTTCTATGGTCCCAACAAAGCTTTGAGCAATGCAGTTTTGAAACTCATTGTCATATGGGGCATGTGTAATTTCATATTTCCTAATATGGTACAGTATTGCGTTTCTTCTTGGCATTTTCATAGGCTTTCAAATTTTCATTTGTATCGCTATTTATGTTCATACAATAAAGAACAAAATGCAAAATATGCTCAGAAATGTAAATAGCTGGGAGGAAGAAAGAGCTGCACTTCATATTATACTCTGACCTGTTTTTAAATCCTAACCCGCCAGTATGCCCTTGCGCAGTTTGAATACACAGCACTTCCTTATACCAAAAGAAAATGAGATCAGTATATCACAGAGATGCCTATACTCCTATATTTATTGCAGCACTAGTCATAACAGCCAAGTCATGGAATTAATGTAAGAGTTTATCAACTGATGATAGATAAAATACAGTATATATATGTATGCAATAGAATACAAGAGATGAGATGAATCCCATCGCTTGCAACAACATGAACGAACCTGGAGGATATTATGTTAAGTGACATAAGCTAGACACAGAGAAATACTGTGTGACCCTACTCAAATGTGGGATCTAGCACATTTGATCTCATTGGTGAGAAGAACAGAGGTTGGCCTGAAAAGTGCGGAGGAAAGGCTAGGGAGAGGTTGCTTAATAGGTGTGAAGCTGCATTTAGATCAGAGGAATAAATGCTGATATTCTATTGTTTAGTAGCGTGACAATAGTTAAAAATAATGAATTATGTATTTTAAAGTGGCTGTAAGGAAGGATTTTGAGTGTTTCATCATGTAGAAATGGCCAATGTTTGAGGTGATGAGTATGTTAATTACCCTGATTTGATCTTCACACAATGCATACAGGTGTATCAAAACATCACATTGTACCCCATAAATTCATACAATTATTATGTGCCAAAAATTAGTTGATATGAAGCGTCGATAAAACAGTATTTGCAGACAGCATCGCAAAATGGATAGCAGGCCCAGAAGTGATATTGAATAAATGTTCACTACACTTAATGTCCGTTGATTCCTTTGCTGTACCTACTCAGAGACCATCAGTGGTAATCATTTTCAAATGGGATTCAGGGATCCATGACAGTCAAAACTATTTTAAGAGGCTATTGGGGCTGAATCCTCTATTTTTTAATTGGCATACAAAATTCCTTTTCACTGTGGACTATCAGTTAGGTAAGAATCTAAATGTAACTTCTGCCTTAATTCTGATTTCTGCATAATTTTTCTGTGATTATGCAACTTGTGCTGAACACGAAAGAGAAGGATCTGAGTTACATTCACGGATTTTAGTATTTAATGTGCCCCATGTCACCTTCAGTGCTGTATTTTATCGTATGCTTTTTGCACTTCTCCTCAGTCCTTGGAGGGATTCAAAGAAATGTTATCAAAGGCAAGGCTTACGAGAGACGAGTGATAGTGATGAGTGACAGTAAAGATACCATCCTAAAAATCACGTGATTTTCCCATGACTCGTCTTCTGTGATTCTATTCTGGATCAAGGCAGTGGGAATGGCTCAGCCCAGAATCTCTGAATCCCAGGTCTGCCTTCCCCAACCCTCCCAGAGCAATGCCAGTGCTATGAAGTCCTAGGGGACCAAGTTCCTGGCGAACATCCAAAAAACCACCTCCCAGTCCCTCACTGGTGCACAGCTACCATCTGTTCCTTAAGTTTAAGAACTGTGCAAAGAAATTTTTTATGATTGTCTGGAAACAGTTGTGGTCACGTTTTGGAGTTCATATTCAGGAGGTTCCTCCAATGGATTGGTTGAAGTATCCCCAAATGTCTAAAGAATACCTCTCATTTATGTGGAACCTATGTTGAAACTGTCGCCATGTGAAAACCTCACAAGCAGGTCAGAATAGCCCTAGGTCCTTGTAGTATCCAGAACCAACCTGAGTACTCAAATAACATGTAATTAATCTATGGAGTGAATCAAACCTGGCTGGACTGAATTGGGGTATTTAAAAATATTAAACATCTTTCAGCAACATGTGTAGAGGGGTCACCTAGTGACCTAATAAAATTTTATTTTATTACTGGCCTGTTTCTACTTCAACCATTTATTTTACATATTTTGGACATTAGTCTATACTTTCAATCCTGGAGAGCATCCATACTCTCCATTTTGAGGGATAGTATAAGGTAGAAATGATATTTTGGTCCTAGCACTGTTCTGGAATAATGCACACAATGTTCTCCAGTGTGTATTTTTTTCATTTTTCACTTTCATTTTTCTAAGAGAGGAAGGGAGAGGGAGAATGAGAAAGGGAGAGATAGAGATATCTTCCATCGGCTAGTTCCCTCCTCAAATGCACACAACAACTGGGAGCAGGTCAGGTTGAAGACAGGAGCCCTGAACCAATCCACCCATTTGGGTGATGAGACACCAATACTTGAGCTACCAACTACTACCCACTGAGGGTGAACATTAGCAGGAAGCTGGAATGGGGAATGGAGTTGAGACTCGAAGTGTAATATGATCATCCCAAGCTGCGTTCTAACCACTGCACCAATCATCCACTCCCAGTTATTAAATAAATTAGCATTTAGAACAAACACCCCCACCCATTCAGTAGCAATATGGTTACTGCTGACATAAAGTAGACATTAGTGAAAGGGATAGGTGTCTCCCTTCTCTCGTGATAGTCTTTAAGGGAAAATGGGCCCTCTGCTTTCAAATTATCAGTTCATTTTACACTTTCACAACTTATACCTAATTTACCAAAATAGAAAAATACTTTTATCTGTGATCTATGACACAGGAAATCCAATTCTTGACATAGCACGTCATTTCATGGCATAAAACAAAGCAAATTTGGGTGAGAAATCTTACGGGATCTATTATGAAGAACTCATCAGTTTACATTCATTGTTCTGCATTCTTTTGTCTCTATGATAACTGAATCCAACTGAAGCTAGTAAGGGGAAGATCAGTGCTAGATAAATAAGCTCTCCTGTTTATGCCGGAGTACTCAGATCAATAAACCATCCCTTATATAACATTGTGCCATTTTGCACATTTTTCTACTAATATTGCTAATTTCTCTCCCAATCCATCATCTCATCAAGATCATGCTTTCTCTATCACATCTCCTGTGAGAAGCCAGGCAGTATTTTAAGATCACCATTCACTGCAGGTCCATGCAGACCAAGTTCCAATCCAGACTCTGACTCTTATGACTATTTGAACTTGATCCAGACATTGAGTCTTGCCTTCTTATCTGAAAACTGGTTGAATAAATAAACCTTGGTAGGATGTGGTGAACAGTAGAGATGTGTAAAGCACCAGAGACACGAAAGCATCCAAAATGCTAGGCAGCTATTGTCGCTGCCAGGATTGCAGATCTGAAGTAGGAAATGGCCAGTTACAGGAAGGCTATTGCAAACACTGGCTGAACGTTTCTATAAGGAATTTCGTATTCACTAATGCCCGTGGAAGGCTATCTATGATGTAGGATGTATGATAAACCACACACAGTTAATAGAGATTGGTAAATGCAATGGAGATGAGGAGAAGCCACTATACTAACAACATAGCAGGATAAAAAGCCTCCTATTAAAAGTCATGGCTCGCTGAGCTTCAAAACAAAATTATTGTGAAAATTCAATGACATACTACTAGTGATATGGTAAATTACTCAGTTATAAAAAGAATTACTTGCTGATAAAAGTCTCTTGAAAGTTACTTGTGATTAACATCTGTATTCAAGAAAGAGCATAAAAATACAATGTGTGCAGGAGACAAACCCAGACTTGGAGATGTTCTGCAAAATATCTGGCCAGTAACTCCTAAAATTTCAAGGTCACGAACAAATGCAGACTGAAAAAGAGCCACAGATCAAGGGAGACTAAGGAGACGTTATGAATTAATTGAACATGGCGCCCTGGATTAGTTATCGGGAAGAGGACATTGGCAGAAAAACAGGTGAAAGTCAGACCGTAGTTCAGTTAACGGCCGCGTTCCAATGATTATTTTTAGTTTAAACAAGTGTGTTCCTTGACAAATGTTCATATTAAAGGAAGATGAGTGAAGAGAGAGTGGGAACGTTATATCCTTGCCTCTTTTCTGCAAATCTAAAATTATTTTCAAGTTAAAAGCTTGCTTTTTAAAAATTCTAAATGTCTAAATAATTCAGATAACTTTTAAAAATCTTTAAATTGGGCATTTTTGAGATTGAACAAATGCAAGTAGAAAGGTTCTTTGCTTTAATAAGATAAATCTGGATTAAGTCAAAGTACATAAATAAAATACCTTTCTAAAGTTTTTGATTGCTACTTTATAGTGTACCAAATGAACACACAAATGGACACAAATAAATTCAGGAAGCTCATTTTTAGCAGTTTTAGCCTCAGGGGCTCGTATAATTCGTCCCTTATGGCAGAAATCATTTAATTAAAACAATTTGGGGGGAGCAGTGTACTAGTAACACCTCATGATTCCAAATTCTCAAATTAAGGTTTGCATTCCACAAAAACACCCTCAAGGGTTAAGAAAAATCACCCACTTTACTGCATTTCTGAGAAAACTCTTTCACTCCAAAAGTACTTGGCATATTCAAAAAGTTCATGGAAAATGTATATTATGCAAACGTATCCATGAGTTTCAAGTTTTTTGCGCCAATTCCATTTTCCCAGTAGCGTTTGAAGCACCCTGAGAGGTCAGTCTTTAGTCTTCCTTCACACTCTTCCTATGCTCCAAGGGCTCATTCTCCTCGTCTCACTGAGGAGTGCTAACTGTGAATACCTTCATTTTTCTTAATAACAAACTAAGGATGGGGCTACACTTCTGCGCTGGAAATAAAACAAACCTGCATCTTTTCACTTATATAAAGGAAACACTTTTTAGTT
The DNA here is from genome assembly GCF_033115175.1 of Lepus europaeus. NCBI lineage: Eukaryota > Metazoa > Chordata > Mammalia > Lagomorpha > Leporidae > Lepus > Lepus europaeus. The sequence continues at coordinate 14,693,888 of NC_084840.1, read as the reverse complement.
ACTCAAAAATGTTTTCTGACATCCATTGTGTTGGGGATTTAGTCCTGGGCTGCTGTAGCCTCCCACCTAATTGAGCAGCAAATCACACAGGCCTGGGCATAATAACTAACATGCACATCAACACTTGCTGTGGATCAAACACTATATTATGTTCCATACAATAGATTGTATATATGTCCTACATATTAACCTCCTCCATCACTGTAACCATGAGAGGTCATTGTTATAACTGTGTGATTGTTAACCCTGTTTTAGAAATAGAAACACACAAGGAGACCCAATAAGTGATTTGTCAATGACCTCTCAGCTTGTGAGTGACAGAGATAGGACTTATGCTTCAGACAGTATGGCTCAAAGTTAATTCTTTTATTATTTGGATGGTAACTGCATTCTAATATGGTAAAGCACTATGGTTCACTATGTCCTATGGACCAGGGGAAGAAGTATGCCTCCCCATTCTTGGGTTGATACCAGAAGACCTCCTCAGAAAGGCAAAGTCTCGCTAGGGCGTGGAGGAATGAAACGTAAGGGAAGATCAGTCTTTCGGAGAAAGTGAACAGTGTCGGCCAGCATTGAGAACAGAGCACATTTTTGAAAGTAAAGGTTGTGCCTCCAGAAAGGTGCTAAGCTGTGTCTGGAGGGGAGTGTGAGGTTGATAAAGGCCCACCTAGCGCAGACTGTGACGAAGGAAAATGATCCTCATGCGAGACTTTGAGCAGGTGCGTGATCCCGTTGTGGTGTGCAGTCAAATTCAGGGTGCGAGAATGCACCTGAGGATACAGATCAGGGGCTGTAAAATGCTGCTAAAATAGTGTCAGCGGACTAACAGTAGGACCAACAACTCAGACTAAACCCTTAGGAGCTTATTATCTCACAAGGCAGGATTGAGTCCATGCCTCCACAGTGGTCTAAGGGCCAGATCCCATCCAACTTTTTATTCTGACATCCACAGGGCATGGGCTTCACTGCCCTCACAGTCTAAAAATGACGAGGTATCTCATTTTCCTAAAACACTGATCACAGACAGGAAAGTGGTCATTCTTTTCTCTCTCTTTAAAAAAGATTTACTTATTTAGAAAGACAGACTGATGGGGGGGGAGGAGAGAGAGATGGAGAGAGAGAGAGAGATGGAGAGAGAGAGAGAGAGAGAGAGAGAGAGATGGAGAGAGAGAGAGATGGAGAGAGAGAGAGATGGAGAGAGAGAGAGGAATGGAGAGGTATTTTCATCTACTGCATCTACTGATTCACTCCTCAAAGGGTGACAATAGCCACGCATCTGGACCAGATTAGAGCCAGGAGCCAAGAACTCTATCCAGGTCTCTTACATGGGTAACAGGGACTTGAGGGCTCCACTCATCATCTGCAGCTTCCCAGGGTCATTAGCAGGGAGCTGAACCAGAAGCAGAGTAGCCGGGACTCTAACTGGTGCTCCGACACGGGATGTTACATGTCAAGGCGGCTTATCCTGCAGCACCTGCCCCTTTAGTAGCTTTTGAAGAGTGAGGGGAGTTTCCCCAACTGCCCTTCCTGTTTCTTTGGTCAAACCTGCATCCCTGCCTAAGGACCTGCAGAAGCTGTGAATCACTTTGACCAATCAGGACCTAACTTTAGAGGCCAGGGAAACTGCAAGACCCAAGTGAATTTGAGGTTCATGTGGGAAGGGCATTAATAGCTAAATAAATAAATATAATAATAAAATACCTAAAGGTCTCAGTAGCAAGAAAAACAGTTGTATGGGGTGGGGCTGAAAATCTTGGTTGTGGCAAGAGAAGTAAGTAGAAGTGAGTATTCCAAGAGATGAAAAATACAGACTTAGCAGTACTTCTTAGCAAAAAACTGAGTTACAGAAAAAGGGAAATTCAGAATATGTCTTACGTATTTGGTTTGGGTAACTGTGTGGCGGCTGATGTAACTCACTGATAGAGAGACTATGAGTGCAAGGCAGGTTGATGGAACAGGCTTTTAATTCAGCTATGGTAGTGTGTAGTTTGAGATACCAAGAAGATACCAATTGAGGATGTATAGTCCATGGTTAGAGAAATTTGTGTGCTTAAGAAAGAAGATGCAGGGGATAGCATTGAGGCTCAGCAGGTTAAGCTGCTGCATTCAATGTTCAGGCATTCCGTATTGGAGGGTCAGTTCAAGTCTAGGCCCAGATCAGTTCTTCTGATGAAGCTCCCTGCTAACACACCTGGGAATGCAGCAGAAGATGGCCCAAGTGCATGGACCCCTGCCATCCATAGAGGAAACCAGGACGGAGTTCCTAGCTCCTGGGCATTGGGGCCATTTGGGGAGTGAAACAGTGAATGAAAGGCCTCTCTCTCTCTCTCTCTCTCTCTCTCTCTCTCCCTCTCCCTCTCTGTTGCTATGTCTTATAAATAAATAAGTAAATAAATATTTCAAAAAATAAAAGAAGACACAGCAGAGCTTAACTTACAGATGTACACGTCTCCAAGTTATAGAAGAAAAATTGAGCAACGGAGTAGGTAATATCACTCAGAGAGACAGCATAGGGGAAGAGGAAATGAGGGCAGGAATGGAACATATAGCAACCCCGACACTTAAGGAACTAGCAGACAAAGAGCAGTCAGGGGACGGAGATCAATGAGAAGAGTAGGAGAAGGTGGTTTCGTGCTTCATGGGAACAAAAGGGATGGTGCGAAATGTCAGCAAGAAGGAAGCTGTCAATCATAGCAAATGCCCATGTGATGGGTGAAGTACAGTGAAGGTGCAAGCTTGGATGAATGGATTTAATTTACTAGAAATTGGGGGCCAGGGGGGTGATGCTGCTGGGTGCATGAAGCACTTTCAGCTGTGTGCTGGCAGAAGCTGCCCGGAAGTGGTAGGCAGATAAGTGAGTGGGAAGTGAGAGAGGGCAGATTGTGAGGCTAAAAATCATTTTAATAAGTTTGTGAATCAGGGGAGAAGAGGGACAGAATAGCAATTGGGTAAAGATTTGGACCGAGTAGATGGTATGTTGTTAGTTGTTAATTGCAGGGTCATTATTTCTTCTTTAAAATTTTGCTTTCATGATAATCTACGTAAGTAGTTTTGCAGTATATAAGACAAAAGTTCTAGATTTTAAAAGCATAATAGTGTTCCTGAAGTATATTATATACTAAATCTATTTGATGATTTTTTTTAAAATTTAAGTCTGTGCTATTATTTTTGTGTCAAAAACTATTTTATGTTCCCTTTTCTCTGTATTTCTTCAATGTTTCATTTCTTACTAATTTATATGCTAAACTAATCAAGTTTCAAGTTTAGGGAGTTGAATATAGTTTTTATACCTAATAAGGTCATACAATAGTGCTATATAATTATAAATATTTCTCCTTGGAGATGTTGGCTTCCAGTAACTTTTCCTAAAAATGTCAAGGAAAAACAACAACATGACCACTTATAGTTATTATTTAAGGCTTATATCGTCATGTGGCCCTTAGCCACACTACTCCAGGGGTATATTTCTCTGGAGACCTAACTCACAAAATGTCTATATCACTACCAAAACTCCGGAGATAAGAATAATTGTAAAATCAAAGCAGACACTATGAATGCCTTTAAGCCTCATGTAGCAGGGGAAAGATGTTGTAATAGTTCTCAATTAAAGTGCTCACTGCAGAAAAACAAGTTAGTATTATTTTTTCTTTACTAGAATCCTTTAACTGATGCTGAACAAACATCTGATCTAAATGCATTACCTTACAAGTGTGGTTTTTAGGACGATGAGAGTAAGAAGTGGGGAAGAAAAGTTTGTAGTTTGGAAAAAGTGACTCCATTCTTTATTGAACTTTAAGCTTCAAAGGCAGGCTTTTAATTCAATTAAAATAAAACCAGGGAGTAGCTGTTTAGCGTAGCAGCTGTGATGACCATGCCGTGCACCCAAGTGCCTGGGTTTGATTCCTGCCTCTAGGTTCCGACTCTGACTTCCTGCCAACACAGATCCTGATAGGTAGTGGTTATGGCTTAAGGCGGCTGGGTCACTGCCAGATGATGTTGGAGACCAGAACTGAGTTCCTGACTCTGGACTTCAGCCATGACCAAGCTCAGCTATTGCAGGCATCTGAGGAGTGAACCAGCAGATCGGCAGTCTCAGCCTCTCTCTCACTGTCTCCCTGTGCCTCTTTTTTGTGTGTGTCTCTCTTTACTTGTGTGTGTACGTGTGTGAGTATCTGTGTGTCTCTCAAATAAATTTCAGAAATTAAAACATAAAACCTGATTTTAAAAAATTTCCCAGTTTCAACTCTTTATACAACACTTATTTTCATCATTTGTTTGGAGAAAAGTAGTCCTGATGTGGCTAGCAGGGATCCTAGACTGGATCCTGACCCTTCTGCTAATACAAAGGGCAAGTCCAAGGTTTACCACGTGCTCAGTTCCCAATATCTGTAGGATTCAGGTATGAAAATGATGTGAAAACTTTAGAAAATGGAGGAAGATATCTTAAAAACAAAATATAGCACTGAAGTTTAAGTTTTTATCAAATGCAATAGGTAGTTTCATGAGTACATTGCAGATTAAGTAGTATGTTAACCATGCAAACAAGAAAGAAGGACAAAAAGCATAAGAGGAAGTGATAAGGTGCAGGTGGGCAGGTGTGTGCACCGGAAAAGACTGGCAGACAATCAACGTGAGTGTGACCAGTCAGAGACGAAGAAGCCTGCACATGAATTTGGTGGGAGAGGAAACAATACTAAGAATTAGTCATTTCCAAACGCACTGTCATATCTACCACGGTTTGAACTATGAAAATAAGTGTGCTCATTCTTGTGGTTACTATGCGGCCATTTAGGTATTTCTTTTACATTTTTGCACAGTGTGCTAGTTTTGGGTACTGTGTCAGCCATGTTATTTGTGCAGGAGTCATCCCTCGGAGATGTTGCCATTAGGCCTGCATCACATAAGATGGTTATTTTTGTAAGTCAACGACGATCAAATAGAATCACTTTTATATGTTTCAGCTGTTAGGTTACTTGTCACCAATTGTACCTATGGAAACACCTTCTGGTTAAAAGTGCCATAGCTCTCTTGCTGCTTGTATGGATCAATGGGAGATACTGGACTTTTGTTAGCTATTTTAATTTCCCTTGTATATAGCATGTGACAAAGGACTCTAATGTTTCCATAGGAACAAATGAATTCTCCAACACTGAAAAGGCTAAAACGTGCACCTATACTCCCTTCGGAGTCTTATACATCTGTATCCCATGTTTATCTGCTCCTCTAGCGTTTATTGTCCTTTAGTCTTCTCTCTATCTCTACTTCTGCTCTTACAAATGCATGTTTCTCACCTAATGTGAAAAACCTTTGATTTTCCTGGAGAACCTTTTAGTTATTACTATCTCTCTCTTCCCGCATTTAAATGGCCTTTCATGATATAGGAACTGATGCCAGTTCTCACCTTCACTTTGCTCTTGTGTCTTTCCTCCAAAGCACGCAACTGGAATTATTGTCTCCACTTTGTGTTTGCTTTCTAGATGCAAGGACTCTCTTGTAAGTCCTCAGGGCCCATTACTTTCTCTAATACTGTCCATTCTTACTACAGGTTGGAGAGTCCTTGGCAAAATAAGCACTCAGTTTATAAGTTTAAGACACCCAGTACAAGTCTGTACCACAGGTGATTTCTCTCTTTTGTATTAATTAATCAATTTGATAGTAAGAGAGATGGACAGAGAGAGCACCAATTCACTGATTTACTACCCAAATGCCTACAATGTCCAAAAAGAGGCCAGGGCCAAAGCTGGGAGCTGAGGACACAACAGAGGTCTCCCAGGAGATGGCAGGAATCCAGTTACTTGAGCCATCGCTGCCTCCCAGAGTCTGCACTGTCGGGAGCTGGAGCTGGACTCGAACTCTGGCACATCAGTATGACACACGGGTGTCTTGGCTTCTAGGCTACATGCCTCTACATAACCTCCGCTGTTTTCACGCCTTCTATTTCTTTTGTGTGCTATACCTTTTCCTCTATTCTTTATTTACTGCATTCTTAAATAGTTGTTGAAGTCCAAAGTTAAAGACAAGATCTTTTGCTACTGTGTCACTTGGTGTATATATTTACAGAAGTTTAAGACTCTGTAGTTTCTCCTTGGATCTGAGATCTTAGAAAGCACTTCCCCAAGTAGTCATATGGCTGGATCTCACCATTTCTGCCTTTGCTTTTTTTTTTTTTTTAACAGGCAGAGTGGACAGTGAGAGAGAGACAGAGAGAAAGGTCTTCCTCAGTATTTCTTTATGAAAAGTCACCTTTGCCCACTCCAGCAATCACTGTTCCACTTTTAGGAGAGTATATTTTAACTTACACTTGTACATTCACTATTAGCTACAAGCGAATCCCCCCCCCCATTACCTCCCTTACCCTGCAAATAATACAATCCTAATTCCCTCTTCCTTCCTTATGCAAATTTTTATTACCATCTTTCTTCATGCAGGGCACTACCTGGAATGCCTGGGACTGCCTATTTGCATTGTGTTAACTCTTTGAAAATTTCTCTGAACCTTCTGGCTTTTACTTACGTCTTTTTTGTAAGTTCCATGGCATGTTGTGAATTGGTGGTTTCTGCACATATGCCATGTCTCATAATCATGAACAGAGCAAACACATTTTCAAGACAAAGAGCAAGTTTTTTTTTTTTTCTCTTCTATACTCTCCCCATTGCCTAACTCTGTGCTTTACAATGATCCGTCCTCAATAACACAGTTGGAGTGACTGATGGAATCGGTTAATGCCTCCCTCCCCTTCTTGTCCATCAATAACACATCTGAGGCCCAATCATGGTTTTCCAAACTTGCTTGACCAAAGAATCTAGCATTTTTCAGTCACAAATTGCTCACATCTGAAACAAGCTCACTATTTTCTCTTTGCTTTTTGTACATTGGGAAACTTGCCTGATAAAATGACCTAATATATGCTCTGTTTTATGAAGCTATCACAACTACGAACACAATACATATTCCAAAGGTATTGGGAACCTCTTTCTTCCTTGTTTAACTCTACAATAGAGGCTGAAGGGACAAATACTACATTTTTCAGTGCCTTCCATCTTCTCCTTTAAGCAATGAGCGACCATTTAATGCATATCTGACCAATATGAGTAGACAGAGGTCTCTGGAGGTTTCATTCATTGAATAAAAAAGAAAAACCGTCTTCCCTTTCTTGTCCCCTGGAATGCAGATGAAAGGTGTGGATAAATAGAGGCCATCGTGAGACAGGGAGATGGCAAAGAAAAGTCCATAAAATTGCAGGTAGAAAACATGAATAGTATGAGTTGCTTCAAGCATTGTGATACTTCTATTCCAGGCGTGGATTTCACTTCTCTAAGTCTCCGGTTGCTTGTTTATTGAACTACTGGTAATCACATTTTATTGTGTTTGACAGCTGAGTACAAAGATGACTGATACAGTAACCTGTAGGATCATTATCTAAGTATTGTATAGTCATCTGCCTTCAAGAAGCATTGTATTTAAATTATACAAATGAAAATGAATCTACCATTTTCAAAGGGATATCTGTGGTTAAAGTAATCAGACTCTTCTTTGAAAAGAGTGTTGTGTTTGTTAAATGTTTTATGCCCTTAACTTCTCATCCTGCTAAGGGAAGACACAATGTGGTTATCATCAGTTCTGATGAAGGCTGCTGTTACATCATGTCCTAAACTCAGTTAATAGATTGGTAGGCCCTTTAGTTTTACATTTCCTGCAGGATCAAAAGGGGGCACACAAATGCTTTCACTCTTTCCTTTTACTTACATGGTAAACCAGCATTACAAGTGGTCTATAAAAACTTTTAGCCCAGAAAATATCTATTAAGTGCAAACAATCTGTTTTGGGGCCCTTACGATCAACAAAAGAATCCCTTCATTGTCCCCGCTCCTACACGAGTGAAAAAAAAAAAAATTCCAGACACACATATGGTTTTCTTCTAATGTTCAAACATCTACAAATGCAAGCCCACAGTCCCCCTCTATCTTTAAAAGGAAATGTTTGAGTAGAGTGAATGACAAGGACTTGCCCTTTATGGGTGAAGATATACCAATAACAATATAAAAATGCAACATCTGAGTTGTCTTTCCAGGACTGAGAAGAGATTCAGCCATGTTACTCCATATCATCTCGTTATCCTTAATGTGGCAGTTAGAATTCATTTGTCAACACTTGGCCAAATGCTTTCACCAGTCTATGTATGCTAAGGTGTTTGGTGCCTTGAAAATACTTGAGTGTGTTGTATTTAGCAGTCAGGTGGTGAGGCTTCAACGAGCAGGCACACAAGTACCAGGTTCATCATTTTTTCTTGGAGATTTAAAACCACATGGAGAAATCAGGATGATTGTTTTTCCAATGACCTCATCACAGTCCCAAGAGCATCAGCCTTAGGAAGAAAAGGCTTTTTCATTCTCTTTCTGTCATAAGTCACTACTGATATGTTGGTGTCACAGGTGAAGGGGAAAAAGCTGTTAAAGAATTGTTCCCATGGCCAATGTTGCAATGTATCAGGTTAAGCTGCTGCTGGCCACGCCAGCATCCCATATGGGCACCGGTTTGAGTCCCAACTGCTCCACTTCCGATCCAACTCCCTGCTAACATGCCTGGGAAGCCAGCAAAAGGAGGCCCAAGTCCTTGGGCCCCTGCATGCACATGGCTTCAGCCTGGCCATTGCGGCCATTTGGGGAATAGATCAGCAGATGGAAGACCTCTCTGTGTCTCTTCATCTAGCTCTGTAACTCTGCTTTTCAGATAAAATAATCAAATCTTTAAAAAAAAAAAGTTGTCCCAATACCAGAGTCCATTCAGAGCACTGAAAGTGGAAGTTCCAGACTTGCAATCTGGCAGCTTCCAAAACATCCCATCCAGTTTCAGACGTGCAAATCTGACAAAGATGTCAGAGATGAAAATGACTGCAATTCTGGGCATATTTGGGTTAGAGTTTTCCAACTTTTTAAAGAAAACATTAACTGCCATTAAAGACCACGCTACCTGATTTCTGTCATCAAGTTCAATGACTTAAAAATATTAGTTGAGATCGGCATCTACCACAGTAGCTAAGATACACTTATGACACCCACAGCCCGTATCAGAGTACCTGGGTTTGAGTTCCAGCTTTGCTTCCATTCCAGCTTCCTGCTCATGCATACCAAGGGAGGCAGCAGCACACGGCTCAAGTACTTGTGTGCGTGCCCCACCATGTGGGAGACCTAGATTGAGTTCTTGGCTCCTAGCTTCAGCCTATTCCAACCCTGGCTGTCTAACAACAGGTATTCGGAGTGTGAGTCAGCAAGTGGGGGACCTCTGTCTCTCTTTCTCTCTCTCTCTCATCCTCCCTCCCTCTTCAATACATTAAATAATAATTAAATTCATTAAAAATATGAGTTGACAAAGGGCGAAAGCAATTGTCTTTTCTACAGGGGCTCAAGTAGCTGTGTGTGCTCCAGGCCCTAAGGAGATGCTTATGGAAACACAGGGCCCCACCCTGTCCTCTGAAACACGTACCCAGGAGGTGGGGAGGGGCTGAGTTTTCTCCCACACAGAGCGTCATTAAGTCTCTTTTTGCTACCTAAATAATTTCTTTTGCTGCCAAAACACTTCATGATTACAGAAAAATTCACATCAGACAGCCACTCCAAATAATATTTTCCATTTTTGTGCAGTTCTCTTTTCAATATGGGAAGATGGTCTGTTTCTTGTTTCCTCACAGCGTCTGGCCACAGATGCTGACTTCAGGAAGCAAAACAAAATCCCACGCTCCCCTCAATGCTCCACAGACTGACTTTCTGAGAAAACATAAACATATGCATAAATAAGAGTAGTCACTTCCTTGAATAATATGATTTCTACCAGTCCTACACAAGGGTATTCTTACTATTTGATATACTTTCTCTTAGATGACCTTGAAGGTAAAAAGAAACCAGTGTGGGGGATGATGTGCTGCAGTGGGTGAAGCCAGCACTTGCAATGCTTGGATCCCATAGCAGAGCGCCAGCTGGAGTTCCAGCTGCTCTGCTTCTGACTTAGCTTCCTGCTAATAGGCTTGGGAAAGCAGCGGATGATGGCTGAAGTGCTTGGGCCACTGCCATACATGTGGAAGATCACGGTGGAGTTCCTGGTTCCTGATTCCAGCCTGGCCAAGCCCTGGATGAATCAGTGGATGGAAGTGTGCTCTCTCTCTCTCTCTCTCTCTCTCTCGCTCTCGCTCTCGGTCTCTCTTTCTCTCAAATAGATAGATAGATAGATAGCTTTTTTTAAAGGTGTAGTTCAGAAACGCTGGACGTGCCTATGATTATTAGTATAGAAAAACATCTTCTGCTTGTGTTTTCATGCTCTGTTTGGGCAGATGATACACTGGCGTGCAGAAAAGAATAGTGAAAAAATAAAAGCCTGAGAAGGGTAGTAACACCTGCTAACATGCACTCAATACCCTTTATATGCCACTGTTTATTCTTTGGTACCTGTCAGGTAGATGTTCCAATAATCATTTATGGATGAGGAAACTGAGGCATGAAGAGATTAACCACGTTTCCCAAAGAATCTTAGTAAGTGGCAGAGATGGGATTTAAATTTGGGAAGTCTGCAATCTTTGGCATCACTTGGAACACTCACATCCTATATCAGAGTGCTTGGGTTGGAGTCCTGGCTCCAGGTCCACTCTCCATTCTTGCTTCCTGCTAAAGCACACCCTGGGAAGAAGTAGGTAATAGCTAAGTAATTGGGTCCCTGTCAGCCATTGTGGGCCTTTGGCTTTGGCCCAACCCAGCCCTGGCTCTTGCAGGTTTTTGGGTAATGAATCAGTGGATGGAAGATCTCCTTCTGTCTGTCTTTTTCTGCCTTTCAAATAAAAGTGAATAAAGTCCACATCTTAACTATCACAAAGTACCTTGAAATCAATACTGTATGTCAAGGTGTCTGCGTCAGCTCTGGATTCAGAGGGAGGCTCAAGTCTCCAATGGTCAGGTTAGAACTTGGTTCATCACACTGCATTGCTAACTGAAGACTCCCACAGCTACTTCCTGAAGCAAACCAGGACTGCAAATTATTTAGAACTGGCTCCTTGTATTCCCCAAAACCCACGTGTGCCTCCTTATACTTCACAAGAAGCATAAAGCTTGCTTAATTACACAAGGGAATCTTATAGTTAAAAGTGTTCCTGAAACTGTTGTTGTTTTACAAAAAAAAAAATAGATAAAAAGAGTTAAGAATTACTATCATTCAATTTGTTAACCACTACTAGCTTGATTTGGCTATGTTAATGGACTGAAAAGAATGAAATTTAGCAAAGTATACAAAGGAGCAGGTGCACTCAGCAGGACATGGGTCTAGAGAACTCAGAGTTACATAGAAAAAGTAGTCCTAGGTTCATTCCAGCCTGTGGTGCAGTTGTGTGTGGAGGGTGTCTTTATTCACCACTGGGCCATCAGAGATGTAGGAGTTTGCTGCACTTCCAAGGTACAGGGACCCATCTATCTCTTTATGTCTATCTCTCTATGTCTGTCCCTTCCTTGGCAAGCAGTTCTGGCTCTAGCTGAGGGACAGATGGAATAGTTATATAAATCACACACAAGGAATGGTCAGCCGAGAATGAGGACTTGATAAGAGGTCCCAAAATCAAAGAGGAAATCATAATTTTCCTATTTATTTGCAAACTTCAAGATGTGACATTTATGTTCAGAGAACAGAACCGTGACTGTCAAACCACTGCAAGTGTCTGTGGTGTGTGACAGGCTGTTCTAAGCAAGGAGAGCAGGAAGTTGGTTGCGTGGGGAAAGACACTGGTCGACTTAAAGCTGAAAAGAGCAGGAGAACCCAGCATAAGGACTGAATACACTGTGTGGTTTTCAATGTTCATAACTGTCCTATCCTTCTCCTTTTTCCAGCCTCCTCTATCCCTCTCATTCCTACTGAATAAACCTAATCTATTGTGACATTCCAGTTTAAAACATGAGTATTTATGCTTACACTATATAATTCTTAATCAAAATGACTCTGGAATCAAGTTGATTAGGATCAACTCTTGCTTCTGCCTCCTAACAGCTACATGATTGCAAACAAATTTTTGAATTGTTCTGTATCTCAGATTCTTTTTCTATAAAATGGAGATATCTATATACACCATAAAGTTATTGTAAGAATTATAAGAGAGAATGAGTATATTGCTTTAAAACTACCATCTAGCACATGTTAAGTGCTGAATATTGTTAATTATTTTAATGATATTATGATTCAAACAGCCAATACAGCATGGGGGAATTGCATTGATTGCCTAAATCTAGTTAAGTTGTCTCTATGATAGCTGGCATGTAATAGAATACAAAAATCGTAAAACGAGGAAAGCTTGTTATTTGCAACAATGCAGATGTACTGGGAAGACGTTATGTTAAGTGAAATGAGTCAGATGCAGAAAGACAAATGTTGCAAGACCTCATTCATAGGTAGAATTTAAAACAGTTGACCACACAGAAGTAGAGAATAGAATAGTGGTTACCAGAGACTGGGGTGGGGAGAGGGGAGAGGAGGAGGGAGAAGTCTTGGTCAATGAGTACAGAGTTATAAGAGAGGAGGCATAAATACTGGTATTCTAGTCCAGATAGCTGAAAGATAGGTTTCTGAATGCTCTCACCACAAAGAAATGATAAACGTATGAGGGGATGAATATGCTAATTACCCTGATTTGGTCACTACATAATGAATTTTGTATCAAATCATCACATGGTACCTCATAAATGTGTACCATCATTTGTGTCAATAGCAACTTTAAAAAAAGAAATGTAAATTCGCCAGGAGTTGGACATGGTAGTGTCTCAATAGCCATCTTTTGTAAGACATGTTTGTTGATTCAAGGTACAGTGTCCCTGAAATTCTGTGTCCAGTTCAGGATACCATACATTAAGAATGGGATTGAAATCCAAGAGGACTGTGCTGGGGGAGTACAAGGTAAGGAAGAGTGTAAGATAGCATGGTAAATATAGAAAACATAAAGGAATATTAGATGCATTATCCTAAGAAAAAAAATAATGTAGGTGAAAATATGGGGGTACTTTAAAACATTCGTGGGAAATGGAATTTAAAGATGTTTATTTTGGTGCAAGAAATTTCAAATATCTATGCATAGCTTTCTCTATGAAATTGAAAAAAGCTTCCCAAAAGTACTGTTCTCACTGCCCTGTTGTGAAAGTTAGCAGATAGGTATGTGGTTAAAGGTGGAAGTTGGGAGTGAAGCAAACGGTGAGGAGCCCCTGCAAGATCACAGTGCATTCTAAATCACTGTGCTAGTGGCTGGTTCTCTGACAGGGAAGATGTTAAGGCTCAAGGACTGACTGTCAAAGTCACCTGCTTTTCTTTTCATGATGGGATATCCTACTGTGGGTCGGAGACTGGTGTCCATTCTGGCCCAACAAGTTTCTTCTGGATATTCCACAGAAAAGTAGGTAAAACTCTTTCAATCAGAAAAACTGATGGACACACAAACACAGTCCATCCTCTTGACTGTCACAGCTGAGGACCTTCTAATCCCTGCTCATGGCCCTGGTTCTCTCATTTGTGTTGATGCAGACTATGTGAGAGGTCTTCACAGAGGTTATAGAAAATGCATATTAAAAAATTATGCATGGATTTTGAAATTTTTTGCACCAGGAAAAACTTACATTTGAATTCCATTTTCTACAAATATTTTGAGTTATCCCTGTATATATACATATCCCTCTTCCAAATAACCTCATGTTGAAAATTTAAACACAATTACAAAATAAAACCAAATGCATGAATCACGTGAACACAATTCATAGAAGAAATGCAAATGACCTTAAGCACATGAAAAAAAAAAATCCAGTGACAACAAAACTCAAATTAAATATGAAATAGAAAATTTAAGAAATCATATATTCACCTACAAATTAACACATTCATTTTCAAATGATGAAATTAAACTCTGGCAAGAGTGTGTGAAAGGAAACTCTCGCACGTTGCTAGGAAGGACATTGAGGAAGCAATGCTCTGAAAGTCCTTTGCCAATGTTGTAGGAAGAGACTGAAGCTCTCGCTAGCCTTTAACAAAGGTTTAGGATTTTATCTTAACAAAATGGTCATGAAGATACAAGGATGAGGGTTTCTGTCTGAAAATATGCATATTAAGGAAAAAACACTAATCTAGTCTTCTCTGGCTGAAACTGATATTTAGTTCTACAGAAAAGTTAAGAAAAATATCCTTTAGGGCCACATGATTTGGCGATACATCGTCCATTCCCTCAATAAACTGTTACTATGTCCTCATTAAGTTCGTGCTGGTTCTTTGGACACTCGGTGGTGGAGCACCTCCCTGCACAGAGCCAGCACAGGAAGTTCCCCATGGGGAGGGGCCACATGTCTTCTGATACACCAATTCTTCTGCTCACTGGCACACAGCAGTTCCAACATGGGTTGGATATTTGTAGAAAAAGCAAATGACATTTTTCCAAAACAAGCATGTAGTCACTATGAGATCATTTGTGTCTAATGGCAAAGGCATGAGAAGAAAGCAGAGGTCAAAACATAAGGCAGCTGGTGACTTCCTCTTAGAGACTTTGGCCTACTTCTCTCCACTGCCCAATAATCTGAGTTTCCAACAATAAGGAAAGGTAATCTCACACCTCCCTCAATTTTGATTTTACTTGAAATAACTTGGTCCTCAATTTGAAATTCATTATTAAGATGGTTTTTTTAAAATATCATCTTGAAGAACCAGATCTGGAAAGAAAACTACTTTTCTTAATTACCACCAGGAAGGCAGGAGGCTGCCGGCCAGCATGGGCATTGCCTACACACTTCCTCAGGTACAGCCACATCACCTATTCAACTTAATATTCTCCAATGATTAATGAAAAAAATTTTTCCAAAGATTTTCACTCCAAAGTGGAGAGAATTAATTCCTTTCCTGATGAACAGTAGAAGCAACCAGAAAACTGTGCTACCCTCTAAAATCTTCTAAGGGGACCTTAATCATAATTTCCCTGAAAATAACGCGATAAGAGAAGTGCAATTTCATCAAGTCTTGTCAAACACCTGTTACATTTAGCATTTCAGGTCACAAGTACCATAGTGCTAACCACATTTTGGGGGTGAGACCAAGAGGAAAGAGTGGAAGAGGCATGAAATACTTGCTATGTTAGTCTGTGAAAGAGCAAGCAAAAGCCTTCACCAGATTGACCACTTCACAAAGAAGAAATAATTTTCTCATATAGTAGAGGCTGATAATTCATGGTGAACCTTCTAGGCTATCCATATCATTCTATTTCCAAGAAGTAAAACATTTGAGTATGATGTTTCTTTCATGAGTACAGTTATTGAACACATGCTTCCTTCCCTTATTCAATCCTTATATAAGAAGGTTGCATAATAAGATAATACTCAAGCTCTATATTTTGTCATTCTTGCTAAAGAATACAAGTCATAGGTATCAGTCTATGTACTTAAAGCAGGTTAAAACATCACCATGGTACCATTCTATCCCCAAGAATTGTAGGGGCTCATTCATCCACTTCATTAATACAACAAATATGTGTTTAAAAGCTAAACTGAAATACAAAGTACTGGATATACAAGTGCAAATGGGCAAAAGCTTCTTCCATAGAGATGCTTCCAGTGGAAAGGATCTAAAGAGCAAATTAAGAAGGGCATTCCAGTGAGATGGAGCTGAAGACTGTCCCTGTGGGCATGTAGAATGGCTACAGTCTATGTGTACTTCACAGCTCTTACCTGGAAAAAAGAAGGAAAAAAAACTGTGCTATGCCACAGAGTTTAGACACAGGTTAGTCTACCCCATTCATCAAGTGTCAATCAAAATTAGACTATCTCATTCCAGAAGAGATGCTACTGATACATATTTTATTGAGGTATAAGAAAGTATCAACAGAAAACCTACAATAGTTTATACCCATTCAGGAACAGCACAGGGATGTTGAAGGGTGAGCAGCAATTCTGAATAGGTGGGAACTGGGTACAGAAAGATCAGCCAAGTCCTTCAGTGGAAATGCAACACTGAGATGAACGCTTAGCAAGAATGGACTTTACACTGCTGGTATTTCCATTTGGGTGGAGATTAAGAAAAAAAAAACAAAAAACCCAGAACAGAAGTTTTCTCACAGTGTTTTGCAACTTCTGCTTCCAGACTCTGTCAGAACCCAGAAGTAGCAAGAAAGTTAAAAATGAAAACACTGCTTTTTTTAAATGATAATTTTTTTTTACACAGAAAGCTAAGTACATTTAATTCAAGTATGTTTAGGATTTTTGATGAGTACTAGATTTATTTTTTTAAATGAAAAAGTGATTTATCCCTGATATCCTTCATCTTAGCTTGGAGAGAAATTAAAATTCTCTGATGTCATAAATAAGAGTGTCAATTGTTAAATCAACAACAGGAGTCACTGTGCACTTACTCCCCATGTAGGACCTCTGTCCTTAATGTGTTGTAATATGAGAATCAACGATAAAAATAGTCTTCAAACAGTACTTTATACTTTGAATTTGAAATAATGAATTTCAAAATTAATATTGCTTACCAATATTGAATTTAATAGAAAAAATGAAAACCACGACTAATATGTTGATGCAGATAGCAGAAAAAGTTCCTTTCTCCATTAATACTGTATCAACTAGTAAACTTAAAACACCAAGATGTTTAGAAAGATTATCAACTTTTTAATAAGTGAAAGCACCCAGTTCATTTTCTCTGCTCCAGAAACTGAATGCTTTGATTTCCAGTTAAAACTTCGCTTTGCTAGACAAAGGTACAATATTTCCTTTAGATATGAATGTATATATGTTTTTAGTAAACTTGTATTTAATCAATATAAATTTCAAAAGTACAATTTTTGGATTATAGCAGTTTTTTCCCCCCATAACCATCCTCCCACCCGCAAACCATCCCATCCCCTACTCTCTCTCCCATCCCAGTCTTCATTAAGATTTATTTTTAATTATCTTTATATACAGAAGATCAACTTAGTATATACTGAGTAAAGATTTCAACAGTTTGCACCCACACAGAAACACAAAGTATATTATATAGTACTGTTTGAAGACTATTTTTATCGTTGATTCTCATATTACAACACATTAAGGACAGAGATCCTACATGGGGAGTAAGTGCACAGTGACTCCTGTTGTTGATTTAACAATTGACACTCTTATTTATGACGTCAGTAATCACCCGAGAACTGTTCTAGCAGTTCTTAGTGTCATGAGCTGCCAAGAAGCCTCTTGAGTTCACAAACTGCAACCTTATTTAGACAAGGCCATAGTCAAAGTTCTCTCCTCCCTTCAGAGGCACCTCCTTCTTTGATGGGCCATTCTTTCCACTAGGATCCCACTCACAGAGATCTTTCATTTAGGTCATTTTTGTCAGTGTGTTGGCTTTCCACGCCTGAGAAGAATGTGTGTGTTTGTGTGTGTGTGTGTATGTGTGTATAATGTATAAAAATTCTTAATTCCATCTGGTGTCAGAGTTTAAATGTACTAAAAGCACAAGAAATGGATATCCCATTTTAAACAAAATTGATTTCCCCCTACTCTAATTCAGCCTTCCTTTCTAATGCCCTCTGCTTACACTCTCTGATAGAAGCCTGCCTACTTCTTCGTCACAGGATGTGGCTGATTTGATTTTTATCTCCATCTCGCAGAACAGAACTAACTTGTTTTAGCTCTCAGCTCCCACTTACTGCAACTAAATGTTCCTTGTGTAGCTGATCCTTCACTCCACCTCCGTGACATGCATTTCTTCTTTAAAACACAAGTCAATAAACTTCCTTAGGGAACTTGTGACAAGACCAAGTACTCTAGGCCGTGTCGCAGAGTTGCCCAGGCTAGCTCTCTTGTCTGGCATCAATTGCCAGATGGCAGTTGCTGATCTCCCTTAGCAGTTCTTGCATGGTGCACTGTCCCTTTTGTAGGTCCCCATATCTACTGGCAGGTGTGTGGATCCAGTGGGGGTGGAGGAAGGGATGATGGAGGGAAGGAAAGGAAACTAAAAATACCTTTCAAATGAAAAAGTGAGGGCAATAGATGTCTATAATTCTCCTATGCAAAGGATGAAAATACATGTGGGGCCCTTTTCACTCTGGAGCCCTTAATATTTGTTCTAGCAGTTCTTAGTAGTAACAACTGCCCTGCATATTTGCTACGGCCTTGGAGAACATGGCATGGTGAACACCTGTGACTTGAAGTAGTCTCTATTAAACTTTTATAACAATGAATGAATTGTGCTATATTTTCAGTAGGTACAGTTGGTAAATCTGTAAATAATTTGTTCGTGAGAGAAATGATGTCCTTTCAGTAACTGTACAATTATATTATTTTGCCAAATCTTAACCTTTTAAAATAATTAGTGTTTTTTATATTTTATTTTAAATTTCTCAAGATTATATGATGTCTCTTTGTTGTCTACAGTGCCCGGCTGACTTATGGTGAATAATGCTTAGTGGAGCTTCCCGCTGAAGCATCTGGTAGTTAGTCATGTGGCCTAGAATAGCACAATGTCACCACTGAGGAGGCTTGAAGAGATTATTTCAGCTAAACTAGTAGTGGATGAGACGTGGTGATGCAGGAGGGCAATTTTGGCCCTTAGGGACATTTGGCAAGACCTGGATTCAGTTTCGGTGTCACTGAGTCTGGCTGTACCAATGAGGGCTGCAGATATGCCTCTGACAATGCACAGGACAGCTCAGTTCTCCAGCTGAAATGTTGATAGGGCCAAGACCGAGAAACTGGACTAAGCCCTACCTCGCTCCGATGAAGGAGCTGAGGCTGAAGGGGTCCAGCACATTCCCCAACACCGCTTACTGAAATTGAAGTCTGTGAGAAGGAAGTAGTGATTGAGTTCAGATTCAGAATGTGTCCCTAATAGCTATTCCAATATTCATTTCATTGTGTCAGGTAAATGGACAAATACCTCATAATATACTGAAGGAATTCTGCACTAAGTGGCTACAGTTTTGGTATGATATAGGATGAGTCATTAAACCTTTTTGAGTTTCAGTTTTGTCGTTTGTAGAACAAATTAGTTGAAATAGATGATTTCCAAGGTTTCTTTTTTTCTCTACCATTTTATTATTTTGCATATAATGATGCCCTAACTTTATAGTGGTCTCCAAATTTCCAAATTCCTTTTACTTTGTTTTTAAACTTTTTCTACAGGAATTCCTACCTAAATGTAGGGAGGAAATATTGTGGCTAATATCAAAAGCCCAGTGTTTTAAATAATAGTTGACTCTATATAAATAGTAAAGAATAAAATAAAATTCAAATGTATTATTTTAAAATAAAGTGGTATGAGTAAAATGCTTTCTCATTTTTTCATCATTAAGTAGGAAGATAATTTTTGATCCTCATAACTTTTGTGAAAATTAACTTATTGAAACCATATCCACACTATTTTAATCATAACCAAAATTAGCCACATGAACAACAAAGTCTTGTCCCTAAGTTAATGGAATTGATTTGACATTTAGCCAAGTATATGTGGAGACTTAAATGGCTTATGGACTAAAAAGGTAAGTTAATTTGTTGCAAAAAATTTTTGAAGTCCATGCATCATAATGCAATTTTTCAAGAACTTTTTTTTTAAACTTTTATTTAATGAATATAAATTTCCAAAGTACAGCTTATGGATTACAATGGCTTCCCCCCACCCCCATAACTTCCCTCCCACCCGCAACCCTCCTCTTTCCCGCTCCCTCTCCCCTTCCATTCACATCAAGATTCATTTTCAATTCTCTTTATATACAGAAGATCAGCTTAGTATATATTAAGTAAAGATTTCAACAGTTTGCCCCCACATAGCAACACAATGTGAAAAATACTGTTGGAGTACTAGTTATAGCATTAGATCACAATGTACAGCACATTAAGGACAGAGATCCTACATAATATTTTTTAAAAATTGATTAATTTTCTATGCAATTTCCAATTTAAAACCAAGGTTTTTTTTTTTTTCATTTTCAATTATCTTTATATACAGAAGATCGATTCAGTATATACTAAGTAAAGATTTCATCAGTTGGCACCCACACAGAAACACAAAGTGTAAAAATACTGTTTCAGTACTAGTTATAGCATTACTTCACATTGGACAACACATTAAGGACAGATCCCACATGAGAAGTAAGTACACAGTGACTCCTGTTGTTGACTTAACAATTTGACACTCTTGTTTATGGCGTCAGTAATCTCCCTAGGCTCTAGTCATGAGTTGCCAAGGCTTTTTGTATGCATGGTTTTCAGAAAGTTTTGCCCTAAAATAAACTTAAATTCCATTTTCCATTTTTTGAAGTCCCTTCTTACCTCCCGAAATAAAGGTTTCCCAAAGTATTTGTGGCTCTGTAATTCATCCTTAGTAATTTTAACATGGAGAAACTAGATGACTATCTAAAATTTTCAATTTGATACACACTATTTTCTAGAAAAATTTAAAAATTTCTGCTAAGATACTATTATTACATATGTTAATGTGTATTTTTAAAAAAACTCTCCTTGACATGATTTTCTTGAATTACAAATATGTTATTCCCTCATATTAGGAAGGCAGACTTACATGGAGCACAAAGAGCCACTGCAGGGGTGGGAAGGACAACAGTTGTTTGTTCTGTGTTACACTTTGTCAGTTGAAGAGGAGAGCAGAGTAAAATTACTACACTTGCAAAATAGGACAACAGATAAAAAGGAAAGGAAAATATAATATTTTCTTCTCTTCAATAAAAACAAAATTAATATATGTAATCTGTGTGTATTCTTTTTTGGTGTACCATAATTGCTAATTTTAAATCTATTTTTGTTATACAAATAAAGCAAGAGAATGAAATCTTAGATATATATTGTTACTTTAACAGGAGTTTTTTTCAGTCAGATGAAAATAAACTATTTTACTTTTTTTTTACAAAAAGAATTTTAATCTGACACATGTGTTATTATTATTGTTAACCTCTGGGTGTTTTAACAACATTTTGATGGACCTTAAATCAATTAACACTATAAAAGAAAACATCTGTGGCCCTAATACTTCTTAGAGTTGTTCTTAATATTGTTTTTATAAGGAATTTAAAAGTATTTAATTTAAAAAGCCACTGAAAATTCCATAATTAATGTGTGTTTAACAGTAGATATTGAAATTATGTCTATTTTACTAACAAACATGAAGCATGAATATCTATGAGAGAGGGAAAAGCCAGAGGAAGGAAATGTTTTCTTCCTCATGAAACCCAGATGTTCAGCCCACAAAATGGAGGCCTGGAGGAAAAGGCAAGTTAAGGTGTCTGATATCTTTAAGAAGTGTTACTTCTGAGAAAATTAATGGGCAAAACATTTTTTTTTTATAAATTAGCTGTGCTTTTGCTTTAAAATAACATAAGGAATATCTTCTGTATTAAATATGGAATGGAATTATGGTTGAATTAAAATAAAAGGTTCATGATTTTCCCCCACCAACACAGTTATGTAAATACATCGTTCTAACGTATAAAGGTTATTCTTTAGCAAAGAGATCCATGATAAGCAAGTTCCTTCATACACTGAGAAACCATTAACTCAAGCCAAGATTCCACAAAATCCTAGCTTTATGGATGGCGGTGATTTTTTCATTTTCTGTCTACTACTCTTCACCAAATACAGATGTCAGGAGAATAGAATAATCACTAAGAGTGCACATGGGTGGTGGTCAAACACTACATTTATGTATTTTGATTTACAGAGTAATATTTGAGGCATTTCTTATTTTCATCAAGTTTCAACTTTTACTCCAACTCTTAAAACGAAAAACCAAACGCAAGGTAATGATCATGGTAACGACAGAATCTCAGTACCCCTTTATAGTTTTCCAAATGCTTCAGCAATGTAACCATATTATTTCAAGGCACTACATTTTACGAACTGCTTTCACATTCGTTTCCTATTACTACCCTACACTTACAAGTATAAGCATTAACATTTAACTTAAGAGAACATATTAAGGATAACAAAGAAAATCTTTTGGAATTCTTTAAGCATAACAGTTATTTTTAAATTTTATTTTTAAAATTGACTAAGATAGATAGGAAGATATCTGCAGTTAACTTTATATCAACTGAAGATGGCTTTAGTCTTCCCGTGCTCCTAAAACATAGAATGTGACAAATCTGGTACACGTTTTACATCTGACAACTAAAGGTATTTTTATATTCTTATTTCCCTGGCTTTGAAGAACTCCTTCTACCATATCTGCCTTGTTCCTCCTCCAGAATTTTGAGGTTCCCGTTGCCTTTGGTCTCCTTCTGGCCATGCCCAATCGTTGTCATCACAACGCCTAGCTGACCTTGATAGACCACCACTGTCTACTCTTAGAAAAGGGAGCATCTTTTATGGCAAAGGCCTTAGTAATTTTTCTCTTGTAGGTCATTCTAAAAGTACCTTTCATCTTAGTGTGAGAACCTCTCCTGTCTTGGACCTCAGGACTCTACAGTCGCCAGCAGCAAGGAGGCAGCTCAGCCTCCTCACTGAAATAAGATGCTCCGTTCTCTTTTGTTTCCGTGTCTCCTCATTTCCACATCAAACTTTCATTCTTGAAATGGTGGGTCAAAAAATGTAGCATTTGTTCACATAATTGAACTAACATGTCTGTAAACAGACTATCTAGCTTGAGTAGGCTTTTATCTCCCTGCTGCTTAAATGCAACCGATTTTTCCTGCATTACAGCAAATTATGCTTTCTGATCCACACATGATGGTGCTTACATGCAAGATTATCTGCTTCTCACACACTCATACACCATTTGCTTTAAATGGATGTGCTTTCTCTTCATCACTTTCTCCCCTACCCCTTCTCTCTGGTTCATCCTTTTTAATGAGGATGGAGATGAGCTGACGCTGCTGCTTTAGACCAGTATGAAAATGAAGCAGAAGCAAGAAGAGAAAGCTGTGCGACTTTCTCCTGTGCTGAGCCTTTTCTAGACAAGTTCATTTCTGAGATCCCTGTTAAGTGCCTAAACAACTGACTCACCTATTTTTCCATTAAGCAAAATACCATAATACAATATATCATACATACTTAGATTACTTAACTCCTTTATTTTCACCATAATTCTGCTTCCTCTACTAAAATTAGCAGCCGGGAATTATCTGTATATTTAGCAAATACTCTGAGGAATAAAAACAAAACGTAGAGAAACGTACAAAGCACACTACAGCCTCCGGTGTGCAGGGGAAACACAATGCTAATTCCCTCTCTTGACCCCTCTTTCTCAATTTAGAATTTAAAACTAGAACATGGAAAATTAAACTATTCCCTCTTAGGATATGATAAGCAGTAAAGCTTATAATAAATATCTGGGAAGATAAATTAACCAATTTATTATGTGAAGGGCAAGTAAAAGTCAGACTTCATAATGATTTGTATACGTAAGTGAGTTAACATTGGTAAATGTTGAAAATAGGTTGGCACATAAATACTAATTTTTCATATTAGCTACCATTAATTACAGAAGTAAGTTGCTCTACTTATATTTATATTTTTAAGAAAATTTGCTGTGAATGAATTCAATATCATATGTATATGCTCAATATATGTATATATGTTACACATAAACATATATGAATAGGTGTTATATAGAAAATGAATAGATATACATGAAATGTTCCTAAGAAGACTTATCCTCCATTTGCATGCTATGTAAATATAAAGGGCATTAGATTCTTCCCAATACCTGTCAAATCGATAACCAATTGGTTTTCAATTACTCAAAAAAAGGAACACTTAAAATTTTTAGATAAACCTTTTATGCAAAAAGTTAATTGGCAACAAATCTTCTGACTTATATTAAATATTGGCTTAAATAGTATTTTAGAATATTTTATCTATTTGCAGAAAAAAAGCATATCATTCAGTGGCTTCAGAGAGCATTAACTTCTCAGGACATTTCCAGTTAAACTTCTAATTCATTAGTCCTTATTGTACAGTTTCTATTAAAACAAATTGCATTGAGTTGTACTCTTTTAAATAGCTAAGCTAGCAAGGGGTATATTTGCATGTGTTGAAGATATTTAATTATAAATATTTTTATAAATTCCTTCATAATTAATTTTCTGACAGTATTAAAGTTAAATAGGTATGTTTGGCAATAGTTAGGATGTTTGCAAGTACTGTACAACCTCTCAGGAAAAGACATGAATTTGAATTTTTATATAGAGTTTACTAAGCTGTTTACATCATCAACTCCATTTTGCATCATTCAAAGCAAAATATTCACCAGCCATCTTCATTGGACATCCCTCTTTATTTCTTTTCCCAGTCCTTCTTCCCAAATATTAAATTTCCCAGGGTTCAGAATTAGGTCCTCTGCTCCTCTCTATCTGAACATTCCCTTACATCATCACATTCTGTCCTTTCACTTTAAATTCCATCTGTGCACAGTGACTCCCAAATTTCTGTCTCCATTCCAGACCTGGCTAAGGAGCCCCAGACTCTTATCTCCAATTGATTCGTCACATCTCTAATTGATGTCTGGTAAGAATTCAGTCGTTCATGATAGACAAATAGAACTCACTTGCTTATCCATTGTTTGACTCTTTCTCATCTCAGTTACTCATAGGGAAAACAACAGTCATTCTCTATAACTTTTTTGTCCTTTTCTTGACCCTATGTAGATGTTTCCCTTCTTTCTATCTCCAGGGTTGGCATTTAGTCCCAATTACCATCTCCCTTCTCTGTCCAACCAACTCAATCACCTTACCGGCCCTAGGCAGACTCATTTCCAATCAATTCAATTCAATTCATAGCAGGGAAGTAAGATTAAGTCTGTTTAAACATTCCAAATGGCTTCTTCTCATGGAACTTTGGATAAAATATGAACTCTTTCCATTTGCAACAAGGCACTGCATGACTTGCCTCTTGCTTATCTCCTTCACTTAAACACAAACAACTCAGTCTCTATTCACTATTATGCCCTGGCTGGCGTATCTGTACTTTGAATCCACCAATTTGCTTGGTTTTGCCCTAGCACCTTTGCACCTGCCAGTTCTTCTTCCCATAGATCAAGATTCATGTTCGTAGGCAGTCAACAAGTATCTCACAGACACGTCTTCAAAGATGCTTTTCTTGATCCTGCCATCTAACGGGGCATTCACCACTGAACTTGGCCTATTTCTATTAAATCACACTGTTTTTCTTCACAGCACTTATCAATATCTGAAATGTTCTCACTTCATTTGTTTTCTTGTTTGTTATCTTTCCTTGCTGCGATGTAAGTTTCAGAAAAGTGGGCACCGGGGCAGCGCTGTGGTGTAGCATGTTAGGCCATGGACTGCAGTGCTGGCATCCCATATGGGTGCTGGTTTGAGCCACGGCTGCTCCATTTTGGATCCAGCCCCTGCTATCATGCCTGGGAAATCAGCAGAGGATGGCCCAAGTCCCTAGGCCCCTGCACCCATGTGGGAGACCCAGAAGAAGCTCTAGGCATTGGCCTGGCAGAGTGCTGTCCACTGCAGCCATTTTGGAGGGGAACCAGCAGGTGGAAGATATCCTTCCCTTCCCCCCCTCTAACTCTGCTTTTCAAATAAATAAAGTTTTTTTTTTTTTAAATGGGCACTTTCCTGTTTTATTTACACTGCATCATCACTACTATGTTCCTAATGTGTACTTGGGCTGTATGAACAATTATTGAGTCAATGAGAATTGTCTCATTTAATATCTTTTGCTATTATCAGCATTTTTCAGATGAGGAAATTAAACCTTTGAAAGATAATTTTCCCAATATTTCATGATTGGCAGGCTCAGAATGGAATATAGGGAAAACTATAGGCTAGATTTCCAAGATCGACTTCTTAACCACTTTGAAAATAGAACTTGTTTCAATCCATCATTTCTACCTCCATCTCTGTAAGTTACATTATCAGTTCCCTGGCCCTTTTCTTTTGCTTATCTCCCTCCTGAGATCATTATTTTCTCTCATAGCTGAAATTCTGAATTTGTATCTACTGTTTCACTTGTTTTTCTTACATATCTTGATCATCCCTAAAGAATCAATAAGAAGGTTTGGAACATAAAAACATGAATCATTGAAAAGTAGAAATAATTAGTATTTATGAAGCATAAGCTAAGATCTGATTTTAAAAACCCAAAGCGTATCTGGAAATCTAAGAAGTCAGAAGAGAATGTTTGCACTAAATAATCTCATTGTCAGTTCACATATAACATATTAAGCAAACAATAAACATCCCTTTATCTTTACTTTCTCTAAAGTTATAGCCAACTGCTCTGTGGAATGGGGAAAAGTAATATAGTCCTACCTAGTTCATTGACTAGGCATCTTGGATGAGAATGAAAAGATGTTCAGTTGTCTCTACTTCCTGGAATAAGATGAGAACCTCATGTGTTTTCCATGATCAAAGTGCTCAAGAAAGGTCAAGTTACTTCCCTTGCACTTCAAAAACAGTGAAAAATCTAGATACCTTGGTGAATTATTCAAAGATTTTCACTTTGTGTAATATCAAAAAACAAATTAGGTGGGGGAAAATCCATTCTTTCCATTGGATAATTCACCTCAAGAGAGCCTTCCTTGTACTTGGGTAACTCCCTTTTCAAATAACTGTAATGCATCACTTTTGCATTATTTGTGTAGCAAAAGATGAATCAACCTAAGATGTCTTTGCGCTTTGTCTAAGAGCCATACAATGTTAAGTAAATTAAATCTTCTAAAGTTACATAAGTGGCTTATTGCACAACGTGTATTGGGCTTAAGTGCATGTTTCATATAAACAACTTCAACTGCCTTTGGTCCTGCTGTGATTCCTGACCTTCATGTAGTCATACCTGAAACTCTCTGGTTACCCAACTGACCACTCAGAGGACTGATTAATGCAGTAGAAAAAGAATAGGCTGAGAATAAGATAGACCCACATTAAAACCCCAGCCCTCACTCTAGCAAGCAAGCCCCCATTTGCTATTAACTGGTGAGCCTGTAGAATTACCCTGCAAAACCACCTTGAAACCTAAGGATTTAGTTATGTGGTATCTGTATATGTATGTTTTTAACTCTTTCTCCAAATAAATATTTCATTGTCAGAGTAAATCACAAAACAAACAGCTAAAACAAATTAGGAATACTGTCAAGTCCCAGTCCACTTTGTGTATATCACTTTATTTTTTTAAGTACTTAGTAATAATCTACACAAATCAGAGGCAGCTCAGGACTTGTATAACAGACGTTTGCAGAGAAAATCTCATTGGAATGGAAGCCTGGAAATAGTTTTCTAGGAACACAGTTTTTACTGTGTATATTACACATAGAATTTAAGTAGTGATTTTTTATTTATAATTTATAAAATATTGACATTCTGATAGTTATCCAGAGCAAGGCATAGTATTATTTTATGGAGAGAGATTTGGGGAAGTGATGGAAATTTTGGAAACTTTAAAACCTTTCTCAAAGAAGCCACTACCATAGATATTACAGATTTCATGAAGATAGGCAGGGGATGTGGTATTCCCAGCTAGCATTCATAAAATAGTTGTTCATCATATAAATTAATAAACTTATGAGTAAATATGTAGACTTAATTAGTCTGATCACATGAAATAATCAGAAACTTGTCAGGTGTTGAGTGCTAGGAATCTGAGATTTTTATGTGTCTATTTATTCATTTTTGTATTTCTTAAATTGTTTAGAATGATCATGTTTTACCTAGTAAAAATAGGGATATACAATTTTACACATAGCATGTAATCAAAAAAGAGAGAGAGAAAAAGAAACTGCTAGCCAAGCTCTATGCAATTTCTTCTTTATTCCCAGAAATTTTCCAAATAGTCCATCATACTAACCATCCATTCCGTCAGTGGACCAGTCCCAAAAAGCTACAGATAATGCTAGATCAATAGTGATCCACTGATAACTTAAATAAGCACCCCAGTAAAGGGAGCCCCAATATTATTTACCAGGTGATCACAGTAGAAAAGCACCTACCCATAAAGGAAAGAAGTGGAAGAGCAAGTGGCATGGTCTTTGAACTAAATTTTAAGAAGCAAATATAATTCTCCCAGTTGAAAAAGGTTGTGAAAGGAAGAAAAAACAGCATAGCCCAGCCAACACTTTGGAGATAGGAAAATAATATATTTTTAGGAAAGCACAAGTTATGAATAGTATATGTCACGAAATGGTTGCAGATTAGGTTGGAGAAATTTGGAAGGTTTCAGTTAGATTGCAGGTGCATTTGTGGTTTGTTTTATTTTCTGAAATGCAGAGACTAAAGGAGGATATTTGGACATTTTTCCCACCCATCATTTTATATTGAGAAGATGTTAAACTTACTACTTCAGTTTTACGCCTTACTTTTTGCTCGACTAATTAGTAAGAAGGTGGTAAGAAGTGTGTAGACTAGTCCATAGAATGCCATGCAAATGATTGAGAATGAAAACATAATTCTATGGGACAGGTGTTGTGGCACAGGGAGTTAAGCTGCCCCTTAGGACAACCGTAACCCATGAAGTCGTGCCTGGAGTCCAGTTTCTTGCTAATGCGCATACTTGAGGTCACAGATGATGGCTCAGGCAGGCTCCCTACCACTCCTGTGTGAGGCCTGAATGGTGCTCCAGGCTTTTGGCTTTGGCCTGGCCCAGCCTCAGCTCTTGTGGGCGCTTGGTGGTGACCCAGTAGATGACTCTCTCTCTTTGTCACTTTACTTTCAAAATAGGATGAATCAATCAAGTTTATTTAAAAAAATATGCTAATTCCAGAAGGTAGAACAGGCCCTCAAATATTTTTAAAAATGTTCGTCAGCTATGTAATAATCAAGAGAGTTAAAATCTCAAAATAACTCTAGCTGAAAGAGCCCTCCCTCTCAAAATGAAGGGCATTGATAGAAATATCAACACAACTTAAATCTGAGAATGGCTGATACCAATGTAAGTCTGACAAAAAAGAAACATTACGTTATAGGAATTATATTCAACATAACATTGACATGTAAAAAAAACTAGAAGTAACTAAAACTATATGCAGGAAATTTTTCTGGCTAAACGGAATAAGACGAATGTTTTTTTAAAAAATCAATTTTTTTATTTGATAAGGAAAATTACACTTAGAAAAGCAATGACCAGGGGCTGGAGCTGTGGTGTAGTGGGTAAAGCTCTGCCTGCAGTACTAGCATCTCATATAGGAGGTGGTTTGAGTCCCAGCTGCTCCACTTCTGATCCAGCTCTCTGCTGTGGCTTGGGAAAGCAGTAGAAGATGGCCCAAATCCTTGGGCCCTTGAACCCACATGGGAGACCCAGAAGAAGCTCCAGGCTCCCTGCTTTGCATTGGCCCAGCTCCAGCATTGCATACATTTGAAGACTAAACCAGTGGATGGAGGATCTGTCTCTCTCTCTGCCTCTCTGTAACTCCGTCTTTCAAATAAATAAATAAATCTTTTTAAAAGAAAGAAAGAATCAAAAGAAGAAAGAAAGAAAGGAAGGAAAGAAGAAAGAAAGAAAGAAAGGAAGAAAGAAAAGCAATGACCATAAAATAAAGTTCCCAGAGGTATAAGCTGTAATCAGTAAAATTTGATGTGGGGGAAGCTGTTTCATGACTCTGATTGTAAAATTAGAATGAAAATAATGCTGTTGAACATCAGCTCAGGCTTTTTTTTAAAGACAATGATTTAATTAGGCTATATAGAAATACTGAGAGAATTAAATTAGGTTAGCTTTTCTCTTTAAAACTTCCATGCAAGGAAAACTAATAAATGTTGATACATTTCAATTAAATGTTTGTTTTCATTAAAGTTGAGTCAAAACATCCTTGGTATTAAGTTGTGAATGAGGCTCCACAGGGAGCTGTTAAAGGAGGGAGTGTGGAGATGAGTTTTGCCTTTTGCAGAGGTTGTTCTAGCAATGGCAGATAAGGACACCGACAGGTACTGAAGGAAGGGGAGATTTCAGGCTGTTGCTGAAATAATTCTGCTGCTAAAAATCCCTATCAAAGAGTTGGAGATTGTGTTGGGTTTGTAAATTATGTAGATGGCAGAATCTGGAGTATTCCCTGAAACCCCAAAGCAGGGAATATAAAGTGAGAAAAATTCAAAGGCCTATAAGAATTTGATCCTCTGCCACCTAAACTTAAGCTATGTTTTTTTAACCATCTGTTTGCTTTTTCATTCTAATGTGATATTAATACAAAGAGAATAGGTTCAATGTAGTTCACAGATACAATTCTAAGAATATAATGATATTCCCTCCTTCCCTCCCTCTCTTTTCCTCTTCCTCCCTCTCCCTCCCTCCTTCCCTTCTTTTTGTTCTCTCTCAGTATTTTTAGATAATATTTTTAATTTATATTATAGTCAAGGGCTTAATGCTCCACTAAATTAAGAGATCAACAAGTAAAAAGACCTAGTTCAGTGGGAATATACACAGGACTATAAACAATAATCAAATGGAAAGATGCCCATTTCAGCAACGGACAATGACTCATTGGATCCAGCTCCAATGCTGAAGAGCTATGTGCTGTGATTTCGTGGGACTGTATGATTAAAACTGACAACTTTGCAGAGAATCTCATAGCTCTCAAAGTATTCCCATAAATTTTAATGAGTACAGTAGTTTATTAGATGAGTAAATTGTGTTTCAAAGGTCAAAAATGGTTTGGATCAAGATTATGACGTTTATAAAGCTAAATTTCAAAAATAGGAAGGGTTCTCAAATAGTCATGGGAAGTGTGCATTATGAAAAAGCTACCTGGATTTCAAAACCTCTCTGCACTGAAACAAACATTTTTAATTCCATTTTTCCTCCAACCTTATGAAGGACCCTCATATTTCTTACTCCAACTGCCACAATGTTCCCCAACTTGGAAAGACTCCTGTCTCTTTCCCTAATGCATTTAATATTTTTCTTAATGTGAAATAAAATTATTGGGTTTTGTAAGTATAGATATTTAAAATATAATAACCAAATTTTATTACCATTACATTGTCCATTTGGTATCATTTCTTAGTATTATTGCTTTTTATATAGGTTTCTCTAACTATTTTCTTGCATATCAGGACTTGATTTTTAAATTTTTTATTTAGTTACTTGAGAGGCAGAAACAAAGAGAGAGTGAGAGGATACTCATACTGTTTCACTTCCAAATGCTCACAACAGATGGGGGTCCAAAGCAAGGAAGCCAGAACTCAACCCAGATCTCTCATCCAAGTAGGATGATCCAACTGCTTCACTCATCACCACTGCCTCCCAGGGTCTGCATCTGCGGGCAGCTGGAGTCAGGTGTCAGATCCAGGAATTGAACCCAGGTGCTCTGCTGTGGAAAAGGATGTACTAACCGACCAGTAGCTGAACTGCTAGATCAAACAGCTCCTGAATATCAGGAAGTAATCTTCAATTTAACAAGTGGAGCATTTGTTCTTAAATATCAGTGATATCCATTAACTTCACTTTATCAACTGTTGATATCATAAAAATTGTGAGGGTGATGGTGGATTACCCTCAACTGTTGCCTTCTATCCAGCATTGAGGGATCACTGGAAGTTGATTTACTTCCAACTGTGCAAGTTTTAATAGGAAGAATTTAAATATATGAATGATGATGATTTTACTTGAATATCATTGCATTGTAATTAATTTCATAAATGCAACGTAAGAAGTATTCAAAAAGTTCATAAAAATGTGTATTAAGAAAAACTAAGCATGGATTGAAAATATGTTTGCACTAAAATAAGCTCAACTTTTAATCTCTTTAACACAAGTTTTTGGAAGTATGCTGCATATAGTATAGATGAACGAAATCAAAGTTTCTGTAAAGTAGCTTTTTTACTCCAGTTTTTCATTTTCAGGAGGAAATAAATGTGTCATTTAAAACACTATATAGCTAAGCACCATGCAATACATTAGCATTAGTTTTACACTGGGATTCTGGAAAACTATAAAATAAAAACATCAATAGTCTTGCCGATTGCATTTTCAGAAGTTCGCCGGTTGCAGATACTGAGAATAGCCACAGAAAACGCTTATTTATTTTCTTAATATTGACTTCGTGAATAATTATGTCTGCCCTGTATGAAAGAATATGATGGTTTTTGTTTCCTTCATTAATCTTTCTTGTTTTTCTTCTGTAACTTCTGACTCCTAATTCTCTGCTCACAATAGTCCTTCCCCAGATTCTCCTGAAAGGTCGAAATCAAAGTAGTTCATTGATACATAAACAGGAACGTAGACTAAAGAAAGACTTTGGGTAACAATTATTGTTTTGCCCAAATATTTAACAATGCACACAAAATTCCAATAATTACTATAATTTCAATTTTTGTATTTTTGAGTAGTATGTACAGACATCATATCAAATTGGTAAATGAATATTATTCAATATTTTATTTTTTCCTGTATCATTCTCTAAAGAATGCTACCTTTATGTGTGCAAAATCACAGTGCTGATTCTATATCCAGGTGGGGGACCAGTACTGATGAATATATTCAGGCCAAACTGAAATTCAGTTTAAACTAAGTTAAGGGGCTGGCGCTGCACTGTAGCGGGTAAAGCCACCATCTGCAGTGCTGACTTCCCACATGGGTGATAGTTTGAGTCCCAGATGCTCCACTTCCAGTCCAACTCTCTGCTATGGCCTGGGAAAGCAGTGGAGGAAGGCCCAAGTCCTTGGGCCCCTGCACCCACGTGGAAGACCTGGAAGAAACTCCTGGCGCCTGGCTTTAGATTGGCACAGCTCTAGCCGTTGTGGCCAGTTGGGAAGTGAACCAGCAGGTGGAAGACCTCTCTCTCTCTCTCTCTCTCTCTCTCTGCCTCTCTTTCTCTCTCTGTGTAACTCTTTCAAATAAATAAACAAACCTTTTAAAAAAAAAAAAGAATTGTCTCTAAAAAATAAAAAAAAAACTAAGCTAAATTTCTACTCCAATTTTCTCCTGTGTAAATAATCTCTTAAAGATATAAGATGATGAAAAAAATCAAAGGTCTGTGATGATGACCCACATTGACACCATACGCATGGTCTGAATAGGAAACCTTGTCTTCAGCAATGCTATGTGTTCACCAGTGTGAATCGACCTGACTAAAAGGTTCTGCTCTTTGTACACTCAGATTGAAATTCATGATCACTCTGTGTCATAAGTAGTGATTCCCAGACTCTGTGCAAATGGTTCATGTACACACCACCTTGCATCTGTATTCACAAACACTCCCCCAGGACCTGCACCAGTATCCACACCAGCACTGCCAGGGTGGGACCCGATGCCTTCTGTTACTGCCCTGCCAGGTGGGTACTTCCCTCTCCGTCCCCTACTTCTCTAAATCAGCCCACAAACTGACTTCAGCTAGACTGCCCAAAGAGCAGGTCAAGGGGAACAAAGTACAACATTCTCAAACTATGGATTTCTAAGTCAAGAGGATTTTTTCAGACAAATGTGAAGCTGAACATGAAAGAAGGAAGTAGAAAAGAAAAACGGGATGGAGGCCAAAGCCTATAAACATTAGATCCAAAATAAATTTAATTTTTTTAAAAAGGATTTATTTATTTATTTGAAAGACAGAGTTATAGAGACAGAGGGGGGGGGAGAGAGAGAGAGAGAGAGAGAGAGAGAGAATCTTCCATCTGCTAGTTTACTCCCCAAATGGCCACAATACCCAGGGTTGGGCCAGGCCAAAGCCAGGATCTCAGAACTCCATCAGGACTTCCCGCATGGCTGGCAGGGGCCCAAGTACCTGGGCCATCCTCTGCTGCTTTCCCGGGCACATTATCAGAGATCTGGGGCAGAAGTGGAACAGCCAGAGTATGAACTAATGCCCTAATGGGATGCCGGCATTGCAGGTAGCAGCTTAACCCACTGCGCCACAATGCCTACCCCAAAATTTAATGACAAAATTGTCCTACTAACTACACCCTCCTACTTTGCCTCTGTTTTTTGTTTGTTTCATATTCTCCCTCTCAGATTTTTCTTAACCTCACTTTTCCTTCCATCACTATAAACTGGAGATTAACTCAAAATATCTATTATTTATTCAGTACTTGATAAGAAATCAGACACGTATGGTATACTTTCTGTTTTCATAAAGGTTACAACAGCAAAGCATCCACTGATTCATGTATCATCATCAAGGTTGTTGTCCTAAGAACAATTGAAATATTTGGAAAATGCCAAGGGAAGATGGGAAACAGTGAAGCAGTTTTGTGACAAGAGTGACAGAAGAGGAGGTCAGAGGAGAGAGAGGATTTGCGCAGAGCCTGAAAGGCCTTGAGGAAATCCAGAGCAACTGGGTGTTGGCAACACCTCCCACTTGTTCTCTTTTAATCAGTCAGAAAAAACACATCCCAGTCCAGTACCAGCCCCAGTTCCTAGCTTATTGGTGGACCCAATTGCTATGGAAATAGTAGAATTTTAATGAAAGGGAATGAGAAAATATCAGTACCCGTCCCTGGCTTTATTTTATTCATCTAAGCTATAGAAGGCATCCAGAAGGCATGAGACTTCAGACTGATTGGGGGGCACTACAATACATTAAGTGAAAAATAAGAAAGCCATGAATTAAGGTAATGGCCATGAAGATGCAGAAAGGGAGAAAGATTTTCAAAATTAGGGAACCTCAAAATTTCGGGACTTGGTGAGCACGTTCAAATTTAGGAAAAGAGATAAGTTCCATGTTTCTGAGGGATGAATCTGGAATGGAAGCATCAGGATGATCAACAGAGTAGGCAATGAGTCCACAAAACAAAAATAAACTGGCCAAGGATGGAAGCTCATAGAATCCCAACATTTAAGAGGTGGGCAAATATGGAAAAACCAATAGAGCATAATTATTATATAAATCTCATATACATGTAATAGTATATGTATAAATTGATATGTAGATATGCATATGTATATGAACAATGTAGAGATATCTGTATTCCTACTCTAGTTAATTATCACTGGTGAAAGCATACCAAACAGAACAGAGAAAGAACCTAGCTTGTGCTCACCACTCTGCCTCTGTGCTTAGTTACATAAAATGAGAGGACATGAAAACACAACCCAATATTCCCACTTCATCTATCATCTAACAAAATGCACTGCAAATCCTAGCGATGATAAGTGTTACCAGCAAGTTTTCAGCAGGAAATATTTTAAAAGTAATCATTCTCACATCCCAATACCTCTAGACTGTAGAATACTTAGTACTAAAGTAGAATTATTTATAAATTCTGTTAAGAATTTGCTTTGAACACTTGAAATGGTCTAGGCGTGGCACTTGTTTGTAAAAATGCAGATGGAAAAATAAAGAATTATGTCCAGGAAATGAGTCTCAACTGTTAAGATTCATAATTCATAACATAAATCACATAGCAAAACCAATATATCTTAACTACTATACTATGGGAGGATAGGTTTGCAGGGTATTTCATATTTATCAGAGCCAAACATCACTCATTGTTCCTTATATTCTCAGAACCATCACTGTTCACAGAATTAT
Organism: Lepus europaeus; assembly: GCF_033115175.1. Taxonomy (NCBI): domain Eukaryota; kingdom Metazoa; phylum Chordata; class Mammalia; order Lagomorpha; family Leporidae; genus Lepus; species Lepus europaeus. The sequence continues at coordinate 14,658,485 of NC_084840.1, read as the reverse complement.
TGACAAATTTTGAACAAAGTTTTTGTTTCTGTTTCTCATGGCAGAGGTGCAGCAAATGGAAATTAAGAACTTTTGTGTAAAATCAAATCCAGAACCCCGGGTAACCTAGCAAAGCTTAACCTTGACTTTTTATGCATGTGCATTTTAGAGATGAAATAAAATAAAAATCTGAATTATCCATCTATCTATCCATTGATGTCTTGCTACATTCAGCTCCATTTCTACTTTTAAAGCATACAATTGTTGACTTTGCTGCTCAAATACTTAATATGTGCTGTAGTTACAAATTAATTTTAGCACATTAAAATAAAATATGGAATACAACTCATTTTGCTAATAAGGAAATATAGAAAATGTTATTAACTTTTCAACTTAACATTAAATCAAAGAATTACTCTTGTAACTTAAAAATAGCATAGTAGTATTTACAAATGCAGTTATATCTGTATATATTTTCTCAAAATAAGTATATATTTCAGGAAGAATATCAATGCTTTTAGAAAAATGTTTGCCCTCAATATTTATGTGAGCAACTGAACATAAGCATGATCTTTCAAAATAAATCCATGTGTATCAACTCATTTATTTATAGTATACATTCTTTAGTAGAGTTCACATCAGGTTTCTAGATCCTACTATACTCATTTTGATTATGAATTTAAGCATATTTCTTATAGTTAAAAATACCTTTAATTCACTGAATTGAAGTTTTATGGTGGTTTACTCTGTGTTCTAAAAATATTTCAGTATTTTTGTGCTCATTTAGAAATGCTTTGTGACATTCCTTGGCGCAGAATTTTCAGCAAACATATGCTTTGATTTATGTTAACACACATGCATCACCTTGATAAAATTAGATTTCTTTAAAATTTGCTTTTGTTTATGACCCAAACATCATTAGAGAGATTGCAACTTGATAAATATTTTCTGTATTAAGACAAAATATTGTACCTACATAGAGTTTTAAATCCATCTCGGCAATAGGCTGTAAAACCACCCTAACAAAAATTCCATCTTAGGCTGTTTTTTTTCCTACTCTCCTGAGTTATCCAAAATATAAAATACAATCCAATGTGCTCCACACATAGCTACTGCCCTCTCCTTCAGGGGAAAGGAAAATGGTAACAAGTTAAAAATAAAAGATTTCAAAGTGAATTTCAATGAGAAAGATTTTTTAAAAATGATTTCTTTTTTTTAACCTTTCTGAAATTTCTATAGAAGTTGCATTTCAATGTCATTTTAAGAATAAAAATTTCTTTTTAGACACTGTATCATGAAGAGAAATATTAAACATCAATTTACTGGTTCTATTTAATAATCAAACAAAATGTACTCAATGACCCAAACTGTAACTGTTTGTGAAATATACATTGACTGGACCATAAGTATACAAAGATCTCAAACTTAAATAGGTACCCACAGACCAATTAGTTATATTTTCCTATAGGACATAGCATTTGCATTATTTTCAAAGCTTAACTATTTCTGTCCTGTCAAAGCTGTAACGTTTACCCGGCACTCAGAAAGGGTGGTGGCCCTGGAAATATTTCCAAAGCAAAAATTCATAGAAACTATTATCAGGAAACTAAAAACCTGATTTGAAATATATCCTGTGGTAATACATAGAAATATAATATTTTAATAAATATCTAAATGTACTTTTGAACAATCATATACTTAAATATTTAAGAACATATTTCAGTAATAATCAAAATTTGAGGAAGCAAACTCTGGGCCCGAAAAAAGGGAGGGGCTTAGAAGCAACCAAAGCCATCTTACGACTTCTCAAAAGTGCATTTTTTTGTTAAAAGGATGAAAAACTCACATGTTTTGTCATTTTAAAATTCTTCAGACTTCCATAAACATGTTCATGTGCCTTTGGGGACTAAGTAAGTCTGTTGCTTATATGATACTGGTGAACAGTTTGTAAACAAAGATTGATAGACAATGTTCTCATTCTAGAATATGATATTTATCCCCTCCAACCTGTATGCCTTTTAAAAAGAAGCAATGTATTTTGTCACAAACAAGCCATGTCTGCCCAAGCCACAGTAACCTGCACCATTTTACAACAGGCATATCGCTTCCAGTCACCAAGTCCACGTGTTTTTAATGATTATTTCAAACCAAAGCTTCTCCAAAGGGAAATGAAACAGTAAGGAAATATTAATATGCTTGGACTTACCAGCAACAAACACTTCTGTGTCCAGAAAGCCAAAGCCAAAGGCCAGAAGTCTAAGCCACAAGTACATGGTCATATCTGGAAATCAGCTGGATCCGGAAGAAACAGCATGCGTCCTTCTGAAAGGAAGAACAATGGTTATCTCCCTGAAAGATTCTCTCTGTTAAACCAAATCCAAAAGAAAAGAAATGACTGCATACCCTGCACCGTTGTCTTATCAGACGGGGAGCAATTTCCTCCTCTGCTACCCTGGAACAAACCGCCTGCTAGCTACATGAACTGCTAGGTGGTGATGTCAGATTCGGTTTTACTAACTTCTCCAAAAATACTGTAGAGAGCCCTCTTTGCAGGAAGTCAAAAGAGTCATTCAAAGTCAGTGCAATGGCATTTTACTTCCTTAATTCAAGCAATTACACTAAGTTTGTAGGCTTTGAAAAAAGCATTTTCCCCTTTGGGAAGAGGATTTTCTAACTATCCAAATACGACTCCTCTATGTTCTCCAATATAACTTTAAAAATGTCAAATACACCCCAAAATCATCAATGATTTCCATACCTAGGAGATGACCAGATTCAGCATGGGTGTCACAAAATGGGGGATGGCAAGATGGTAGAGTGAGCTAGGAGAGAGCATCTGTATCTGAGTTGTTAAGATCATCAAGTGAATGAGTAAACTGGCGCATTATTTTTGGCAACAAGTGTCATTTGCCATGAGGACATCCAAAACCCAGCGATATGACAGTTTTAGCAGAAAAACCCATTTCCTATGCAAAGTCACTTTCAGAGACCCAGCAGCATGCCCCAGATCTTTCACAGATATCCCTGTGAGGCGAGGGATGGAACAAAATGTCACTTCCACTACAGCAGATCCTGCTTCAAAAGAACTCGGGCTTCTGTGGCTTAGGATACCCGGGTGCTACTGATGAGGAAGAGAAGGGCAATAGAAACTGAGGGCTGTCTTTTATGAAAGTTAACTTTTTTTCTTTTTCTCAGCAATACTTGCCCAATGTTTTTGGTAAGTGAGACATTAATTAATTTATCAACATTAATATGTCATGCTCTTCATGGTTCTGATGGTATTCGTAGTAAGTTCATCAATTAGGAAAGTGCTTCCTAGCAAAAATATACTGCAAATTCAGCAATACAACCAATGAGTTGATATCATTTTCACAATATCTACTTGCATTTAAAAATAAAGTCACACCAGTAGAATCCATTATAATTTCAAACTGTAGATAATGCTTGGTAGACATCTAGATTCTTTACAGTAACTCTGAAAACTGCTCTTAGGAAGCATTATTGTAAGGTTCTTACATCTAACTAACTTTTAATATTTATAAACTTTTTTTTTTTGACAGGCAGAGTGGACAGTGAGAGAGAGAGACAGAGAGAAAGGTCTTCCTTTGCCGTTGGCTCACCCTCCAATGGCCGCTGCGGCTGGCATGCTGTGGCCGGTGCACCGCGCTGATCTGAAGGCAGGAGCCAGGTGCTTCTCCTGGTCGCCCATGGGGTGCAGGGCCCAAGCACTTGGGTCATCCGCCACTGCACTCCCTGGCCACAGCAGAGAGCTGGCCTGGAAGAGGGGCAACCAGGACAGAACCGGTGCCCTGACCAGGACTAGAACCTGGTGTGCTGCCGCCACAAGGCGAAGGATTAGCCTATTGAGCCATGGCGCTGGCCTATAAACTTCTTTGATTTACTGTTAAATTAACTGCTGGGATCTCCACAGCAAAGTTCATACTCCTCTTTGTACAAATGGAAATAACTCCACAGCTTAAACTCAAGGTAATAATTTTTAACAATTATGCAAAGATTATTGTTTTATTAATATTATTATTATTATCATAGCTAACTAATGGGCTCTTTTTATATGTAGGAATATTGCTTATCTTATCTAGTTCATACAATGTCCTTGGGCTAGACAATATGAATAGCCCCATTTCTATATGTGTGGTTCAAAGAGGTTGGGTGATTTGTTGAAGGTATCACAGCTAGAAGTTGGACAGTCACGTTTTGAGCCTTATTCTTCCATGTTTTGTGTTACTTGCCTTACTATCCTCCTACATTTTTCTCGTACATTTCTCAAATCTTTTTGTACCACTTATGTTTGTTTTTTGAATGTCTGGAGAGACAAACTACCAAGTAAAAATGGGTATTTCGACAAATGCACTATCAAACAAGACAGCTGTGGAACTAAGCACAAATTTTCATGTAGGTAGATCCAATGGAAAATAGGTATCAGAGTTCATGGATCTGAGTACTCAGCTCCTTAGCCTCTTTCTTAAAATACATCCGCAAGGGAAAACTCTTTGGGAGTCAGCTTTAAATATCTTTAAGTAAATACCTATGTTTTGTTAGCTATTGACTATGCCAGAATATATGGCAAAGCTCAAGGCTAGGAAAAAAGTATATCCATAGCATCCTTTAAGGGGAGAAAAACATATAAAATATATTTTATAGAAAGTTAAATGCAACAACATGAAAGAGGCATTTAAAAAGGACTTTTCAGAGCAGGACTTTGAAAAAAATACTACGAAGTTAGGAGATCCAATTCTATTCCATACAGGCATGCAGAAAGATTCTTCCCAAGGTTGGATAATATGTTTTATTTTAATGTGTTAAAATTGAGGTTAGTGTCAACAGGAAATAGACTTTTGGGTAGCAAAATCTATGTTGTACACTATAAAAGCATAAAGCAAAGGAGGCTGACACACAGAGACAACAGCGGGTAAATAGATTGACAATTCCATTGGCTCGGCAGGGAGGCAATGGCACCCCAGAGGTTTGTTAGCCCTGAGGCCCAGTCTATGAGGAGAGAGGAAACAGGAGAGGGAGCACAGCTCCCATTAGACAGTGGGTGATGTTGAACTTGATATCCAGGCAGAAGTCTGGATACAAGCTGGCTGTTCCACAGGGCATTTGGGGAAATCTCTACCCCATACCTGCCTGGTGTCTGGGACCTTGGCGTGCAAGCAGAAGGAAAGAGGGACATGCTGATGAGATCCACTTTCAGTATCTGCAAGGGAGAGCAGGCAGACTGCTGATATAGGGGTATTTTGCTAAGAAAAATGGAGGCTAGGCAAGGGCCAGGAAGTAACAGCAGATATTATATGATCCAAAGGCAGAGGTACTTCTTGAGCAGTTGAAAAAAGCATGTACCCAAAAATAATCTTAAAGGTTGATCGATGGCTTGGCTATGGAATGTTTAAAGCTATAATATCAAGCTTGGGACAACATTTCATTTAAGTTAACCAAGTCCTTTTTCAGAAATTTCAGTTAGGTAAAAGTTATATAAAGATAGAAACAAATTACAAGACGTTAACAGCAAAAGCAAACACTATTGATTCATCGTTCACCCAACCAGTGTGGAGTAAGTTTCCAATATAAGACAGCTGCATTGTCTAACATGAGGAAAAACCATGAGCAAAAAGATATGCTCCATTCCTTAGTAGAAGACACAGTCATTAATTATCCAGTAATCATGACAGGTTCAGACCACAGGAAGTCCACGATGCTTTGATTTAAGCATGCAGTGGGATATTTGGTCTGGTTGTGAGGTTGGAAAGTTTGCCTGAAATAAGATGCATTGAACCAAGTCCTGAAATAATAGAAGTCAAACGTGCATGCAGCGAAGGAAAGAGTATTCTAGGCAGAAAGGAAAATACATCTAAAGGAAGAAAGTGTGTTTCAGGAATGAAAAGTTAAATATGTCTGGCACAGAGAGAAACAGGGCCTGGGAAATAATAGGTCCCCCTTGCCAGCCTGGCAGGTTCTGAGAGATATATCCCTGAGAGATACCTCCCTGAGAGATACGCCTGGGAGATACAAGGAGCTATTGAAGGAGTATTTCAAGCTTTGGTCCTGAACATTCCTGCCAATGATCTCATGATGCCATCGCTTACTTCTCTGACCTCATGTGTCTTCTGCACAGCAGGAAGCACCCTCTTTCTATAGGCAGGATCTTTTGTCGGGATCCATAAGACTACTGTCTACAGATTTGTCATTACCCTCATTGACTTCCTCAGCAGTCACCATGTTGGGTTCTCTTTCTCTACCTGACTTGCAAGCACTACTAGGACACTGTGAAAGCTCATACCTGGGCCCACCTCTCTGAGTGAGCATCTTCATGCTGATGACACAAATTTTTATCTACCGTCAGATCTGCATTTTAGATTTCTTCACTCACATATTATACCATATTGACATGTCCACCAGATTGCCAACCCAACAGAATGCGAAAGTCTTGGCTCACTCCTTCCTTAAACCTGTCCCAAACTCTCAATCATATTCAGATGTGTAAATGTACCAACATCAACACGTTGGTTTGTGCCAAAAATCTGCTTTCTTTTTTCCCCTCTTCTGTCATAACTACATCCAATTCGTTAACGAATCCCATTAATTCCAGCTCCACCTTCTATCTAAGTTTTGTTTCATTTTCAACTGGACCTCTTGGGCTCAACCCACCATAACTCTGGAAATGGTCCATTCACTGATCTTCAAGCTTCTGTTTTATCGCCCTTCAATATGTCTTCCAGGGAACAAACTGGTCTCTTGTCAGTTCAAACCAGTTAGTGTGAAAAACCTTTCGCTTAAAACCCATCATTTTTTTTTCTTCTTTGCATTTTGAATAAAAACCATCCTCTGCATTCTTTTCTCAACCCACTTACTGTCGCTGTTCGCCTTACCCGTATACTCCAGCCAGGCTGGGCTTTCTCTGTTCCTGGACATGCCGAGCTCTTTGCTATGTAAGGAGCTTTGCCTCTCATTATGCCCAGGGTATTTTTTCCATCTCATCTCTACCATTCACCCTTTACATGAATTCCTTCAGGTAACAGCTGCAGTGTCACTTCCTCAAAGTTTCCCTGATCATCTTCCTTAAAGAAGTCCCTCCATGTTTTCTATCTCAGAACTCTGTTTTCCCCAAACTCAGGGATATATTGGTTTATTCATCTCCACTTCCCTCACTAGAACCCAAGCCTGTCTTCTAGAGGTAGACCATAAGGTCAAAGAGGTATTTAGTGTCACAGTTGCCATACATGATATTTGTTAAATGAATGAACAAATCAGGTGGTGTGGTCAGCATACATCTTGGGGGTTGGGAAGAGTAAGAGCTGACAAAATAGTGGAGAAATCGGAGCTGTGCACAGCAGTACAGTTAAAGCTTGATGGCAGGTGTGCTGTGGCATAGCTGCCTGTGACCCTGGCATCCGATATAGGTGCTGGTTTGCGTCCCAGCTGCTCCACTTCAGATCTGCCTCCCTATTAATATGCCTGGGAAAACAGGAAAAAATGGTTCAAGTGCTTGGTACCCTTCTGCCCATATAGAAGACCTAAAGAAGCTCCTGGCTCCTGGCTTCATCCTGGTCCAGGCCCAGGCCTAGCCACTGCATCCATTTGGGGAGTAAGACAGTGATTGGAAGATTCTCTCTCTCTCTCTCTCTCTCTCTCTCTCTCTCTCTCTCTCTGTGTGTGTGTGTGTGTGCGTGTGTCTACTTCTCTGTGTAACTCTGCCTTTCAAATAAATAAAATATAATCTTTAAAAAATGATGATGGTGGTAGAAATTGTTATCAATGAAATAAATTACTGGACCAGTTAACACTAGCAATTAAAAAATTTGATACACATTCTAATCAATGAACAAAATGTCATAGGAGCACAAAGAAGGGAATACTTCTACATCTTTATGATTGGATCAGAAGAAAACATTCTTATATTCTGCTACTTGTGTTCTTGAGACTTTGGGCGTTTCACAAAGAAATCTGTACTGCTTTATAAATCTGCCCCACTATCTTTGTATAAATGTAAATACAAGCAAAAATAAATCTTACTAATGTCAATTTGCATAAATGGTGAGTTGGTGATGCTTTGTCAATTTTTCCCACCCTGAGCACAAGAACCTTAGCCTTCCTGATTATCTTAGATATATTCTGTATCCTTGCACATCAATGATCAATGCCCAAACTGAAGTCCTTTAACATGTTTAATAATGATTTTTCCTATTGATGAATAAATCAGGTTAAATGCTAGTTCTACCAATCATTTATTCTTTCTAATATGGAACTAATAGCAACCTTGAGAGCGAAATCACTAATTAAGCAGAGATTCAATATGGGATGCAAAATAAATATACAATGTTGTAGTTAAAACAGATAGGACACAACATGCATTCTATTCCTTCTTCTAACCTCAAGAAGAAAGGAGAAGGACAAACACCTAAGGATAGAGGAGGACTTCTAGGACCTGACCATATCGTCTCCTTCCTGCAAATTAAACAAGCACAGGCCTGATGAGTGCTGGAGGGGTGTGAGGAGGTGTTAATGTTAAATTAGATACGAGATAACTCGTCGACCTGGGCTAGAATGCAAGTTTTTTTAACACTAAAATGGGAGGTTCTGGGATCATATTCTATGTTATTAGGAGATGTAAATATAAAATTCAGTAGTCAATGTCTTATCAACTTGAAGGCACCATGGATTTCTAGAAGCATCCTGATCTCAGCTACATTAAAATATGTTTTTGAGTGGACAGTTAGCCTAATGATTAAGACACCTAGGTATACACATAAGTGTACACGGGTTCGATATTTTTCTCTGCTCCTGACTCCAGCTTCCCGGTAAAATGCAGACCTTGCATGATAGCAGGTGATGGCTCAGTTAATTGGGTCCCTACTACCCATTCTCTTTTCCTGTCTCTCTACACTTGAACCTTGTAATGAATGGTTTTCCTTTCTGGGCTATGCGGATTACATCATTGGATGTATACATATGGTATGCAGTGAATAGACCACAGAGGATGAATTAGCTTCTAAGTTCTAAGAGAAAATATAATGTTGGAAAATGCAATATTGCTAGACAAAAGTTATAACTCTATGGATGGACCATTGAATATGCTTAATTATAATCAGGTATGTTTGAACTATTTATTGAATGCAGGTTCAATTAATTTAGTTGTCATAGCAATACTAAAATAGCATTGTTACTTTTTAAACGAAATGAAAATAAAAAAAAAAAATGAGGCACACTTTGCTCTATCTCTCATGGGTGTTTCCCTCACCCAGTGTTTACCCAGATGGTATCGTGGTCACTTGTGTGAGTTTGTCTTATGTGCAACTTGTCATCATTTGACATATAACTCTCATCCTCTTCATCACAAATTTGATATGGAGCACTGGTTACTTTGTTTTTGGATAGCTCTGATGACTAGAAAATGATGTGCAGTGTGTTCTGAGTTTTGGAAACATTTTTCATAAAAAATTTTCTTAAAGTCTGTCTTTGAATCATGCGGTAGTTAGAATAGCATGGTGGAACAGCAGTATAACATCAATAAAGGATCAATGGGCAGTGTTATAAGTGTTGTAGTTAGATGCTTTCAAATTTAAATTACTGCATACTGGATAAAACAAATTCAGATAATAACGGAAAATAAAAAATCCAAAAGTCGCTTCAAAAGCATAACTGTGAATTTCAAAACTTCAGAGAAGATAGATGTGCAGATATTCCAAGTTTGAATTCAGAATCACAATGTAAAGCAGTGTTAGATGAGCTGTGGAGTAGACTCCACCAAATGAAACTAAATGAAACCATACCACATAAAATGGGAGCCAAACACAAGTGAGAATACATAAATTTGATAGAATGTGTTCTTAGAACTTTTATTGCAAATCTCAATGATCTTGCTCTTGGCATCTCAAAATGATTGCATATTGCTTTGGCCACTTACTAAAACACATTTAAGTGATTCATTATCCTTTCTGATTTGTCTAAAATTTTTTAGCATGTGTGCTCTCATTATAACATTTTAGATGTACTCTTGAGTCTGCCTGTGGGTTGACAAAGTTGTGTGTAACATGCAGTTTCTCTTACCTTTGTTATTCTCCGATGCAGCACCTGGGTTGTTTAGAATTTGGTAGTGACTTGAAGCTGTTACAACTCTCTTTCTCTCCGATTGTATCATTTTTGAAACAATTCCAATTCATCACTAGCATGTCTGCATGTTACTTCCTAAATGTATTTTACATTTATCAGTTTATCTTCATCTACACCACTACCATCCTGACCTAAGTTACTAACATTTTTTAAATAATAACTAAAATGATCTCCTAATAGGTTTGTCTGTATTTGCTGTAATTAATATTATTTCTCTTTTGTCGATCCATTTTATTCTCTTCTTCCAGAAAGCACTTCTTTAAATGAAGTCATATCTTGTATATGAAACTCCTATGCAGCTGATATCTTCCAATAAAATTAGAATTAAAAGAAAATTTCAGAGTCTCTGCGCTGATGCCCACCTCTCTCTGAAGTTCCAATGTTCACCAAGTCCCAAGGCTCATTCAGCCTTATCACACATGCAGCGCGGGAGACTTCTTCTATGCCATGATCTTTTCAAGATATGAAGATTTATGTTCCCTGTACCTTAAAACCCCGCCCCCATTTTCAACTGTTCTTCCAGTCTTTCTGGTCTCCGTTCAACTGTCCTTGTGTCTAAGGCAGTTTCCTTATACCCCTCTGATTCCATCAATCACCATATCATTCTGCTAGTGGTTTTTCACCTTCATGCCATCTGTCACATTGGGCAATTATTTGATTAATTTATCTCTCATACATAAAAGCCTGTAACCTTGAAGATAGATACTCTAGCCCATGGGTGGTGTGATTAGCTGTGGAAATGAACAAATAACCACAGGACACTTCTTGAGGATTCTGGGCTATCTAAGACTCTCAGGATGGTTTTCCAATCCTGACAATAGGTTTCCTGGGAACAAGATTAGATTCAACTTGAGTTACAGAAAATAAGGCCATGTGATAACTTATGAATCCCTGAATTGAGGTTATTACCATCTTCCATACTTGTTTAATAGCACATTTGTTCCTGTTTAAAACTTAATATCATTTAAATGTATGCAGGAAAACAGTGCAATGAGAACACAACACCAAGATCATCTTCCAAAGATGTAGTTCTGTTTCAATGGAAAGCCCTTTGGTTCTAAGCACTGTAAATGAGAGTTGATACTACCAGCTGGAACAACTCTTCCCTCAAAGTTGTGAAGACCCAAAACAGCCCCATGTGGGGCCCCGAGTTTGCCAGCTGATCTTCTCTAGACAATGATTCAAGGAGCAGATTCTTTCCACCTTGAGACTGTGGCCCCTTGGCCTTCCTGTTGCCTCCATTCAGTGGCAGAGGAGAAAAAAATGAATGGATAAGGCACACCGAGTTCTTAAAGGCTTTGATCTGAAGTGATGGACATCTCTTGGTCACTCATTCTGTTAGCAATAACTAATCACATTGTCAGGCTCAGATGGGGGTGGGAGGTAGGCAGGAGATTATGAGAAATCACGGCAGCCAGTGGAGCATCTAATAGCCAACAGCAACTCTATACTGGGAGGAAAGGCATAAATACGAGTTTTAGACAGCTAGAAGCAGAAACAAGAGAGTGTGAAAACATTTTACCATACATACAGCACAGTAGGAATAAAATTGACTTATTGTCTATGCTATCAGAGTTCAGTAGAGGGGGGAAAATGACAGTGTATATATAACTATAATATAATATCATATGTGCTACTTTAATGAATAAATATGTGTGTTCAACTTTGTGATGAATATAAGATGGTAAAAACCTTTAGAGTAAGTCTAAGACTTTTAACTTAAATACTCTTTCAAGTAACTGTCATGCATTGGATTTTATTGCTGTCAAAGTACTATTACCTTTAAAAAGTTACTTGAGATACTAGCATTTGAAATGGTTATTAAGACACTGCTTGAGATATTCATATCCTATATTGGAGTGCCAGGGTTGCAACTCCAAATGCCAATTCCAATATTTTGCTAATGTGTACTCTGGGAGACAGCAGCTAATGACTCAAGTGGTTGGGTCCCTGTCAACAACAGGAGAACCAGAATGGTCCATCACGGGGTGTTGTGGACATCTGGAGAATAAGCCAGTGGATGCCATTAGAATAAATAAGTAAATACTTGTTTTGTATGAGAAGCTCAGCATTTGTGATACCTTATTACATGTTAAATAATCTTACCAATTTAGTTTTAAGGACTATTGAGATATTTAACACACAAGGTCATAATTTTTCATGGTGAAAAACAGATCATTATAAGCTAAACAACATAACAAAGATAGTAATTAGCTGGTGTGAAAATGGAAAAAATACCATGTGCCATCACAATTCCATAGTTCAAGGTTACCTCTGAAAGAACTGAGAGGGAGGTTTCAGTTTTAATCATGTTTTTGTTTTCAAAACCAGTAGTAATAGTAGAAGTAGTAGAAGTCTTAGTAGTAGTATTAGAGTCATAGTAGTACAGGTAGGGCTTACTCTATGCTAGGCACTCTGCTAAGCAATAATATAGATTTTCTCAATTAATCATAGAACCAGTATGAATGAGGTCGGTATTGTTACTATCATCATTTTTCAGATGAGTGAACAGACCCAGATTAGTAAAGAAACTTTCCATAATCCATTCATAATGTGAGACAGAACTTAAATTAGTAGCCAAGTCCCAAGATTAAGAATTTCAACTCATCCCAGCCCCCAAATATTCTACATTAAGCAGTTTCCACTAACAAATATACCTAATTCTATGTAACTCAAGTGGAAACAGAAACAGCTCAGAATTGTCCCTCATACATTCCTGTCTCCAAGAACTAAGAAACAATGAAACAAATGCAATAGAAAAGCAACTGTTATTTCAAGGGTTTGGTCCCCAATCTCTTTCATCAGACTTCTGATATTACAGCTCAAGCTGCTCTTCTTTCTCTCCACCTTTTCCTAACATAACGTAATTGTATTGAGTCCCATGAACAGAAATACTGTAGATCTCTACAGATTGCAACGTTCATTCATATTTTCCACCCTCAGCCCAGCCTCACCTATGCAGCTGTAATTCGTACTGCCTCAAACAACAAAGTCTGTGACTGCCTCACCACTCTGTCTGCTTCTGAGTTCTTGATTTCCATACTTACCTGCCTTGGGAAGGCATGGCCAACTCCCTTGATGCTCAAGCCAGGCACCCTGAAGTCAGCTTGGAGCCTTTCTTTCCTTCAAGCCCAGCCAGGCAGCAGGGCCCGACAATTCTGTCTCTAAACATCCAGCCACTTCTTCGTCTTCCACCCATTGTTTCTCCTGCCATGTCTCTCCTTAACTTGTTTCTGTGCTTCCACTGTGGCCCTTGGTTAAGCCCTTCCCCACACTGCAGCAGGAGAGATTCTTAAAATATAAATAAGTTGGTACAAGGTCTCTTAAAACTTTTCGAGGGTTGTGTCTGCAATTCAAGTAAGATGGGAGGCCTTATCAGAGCCCATCAGGTCTTTATAAGTTCCAGCCCCAGCCTGGTTCTCACACTTGATCCTCTGCAGCTTTTCTCTGCTTCTCCCAGGTTTACCTTGACCCCACATCAACCCCAAGATGTCTGCTGTTACTAGAATGGTGCTCATTTCTGCTTACTACCCTGAGCAGATTCCTCACATTTTGACATCACTGCTTCACTATTACCTTCTTAGAAAGGCCTTTCCTGACTGCTCTTTCTAAAGAGAACCCCCAGGCACCATTCTCTACCTCATCTCAATGAGCCTGGCAGTTAAGACACCTGTGTTCCACATCGGATTGCCTGGTTTTGATTTCTGACTCCAGCTTCCTGACAAAGCAGAAATGGTCCCTGCTACCCACACGGACATGTGGATTGAGTTCCCAGCTCCTGGCTTTAGCCCTGCCTAACCTCACTGTTGTGGGCATTTGGGAAGTGAGCCAGCAGATGGGAGGTATCCTCTCTCTCGCTCCCTCTCTCTCTCTCTCTCTCTCTCTGCCTCTCTCACCCTCTCTGTCCCTCTCCCTCTCACCCTCCCTCCCTCCCTTCCTCTCTCTCGCTCGCTCTCTCTCCTTTTCCCTCCCCACTTTCTCTCTCCATCCCTGTGCCTCTCAAATAAATAAAAATTTAAAAAACAATTTCCTTCATAGCATTTTTCAATCGTGATATATGTCTTTGCCCATTTATTTGCTAATCTTTACCTGACTCTCCAATTGAATGAAGCTCCACATAGTGAGAGTCTAGCTTCTGTTGCATGCCGTTGAACTGCTGATGCTGGGAGCATTCCCTGTCTTCTAGAAGATACCCAGTAAATATCTGCCAGCAACGGAGAATATGGTGGCATAAATATCAACATGAACAAGAACAAATGAAAGAGTGTATTTCTGTTTCATAAATAAGAATATCAAATTTTCTTTGATAGAGAAACAGGGTAATACCACAGAGCTTATACTTTTGAGTCAACTTTACTTTCTAAAAACTGAACTCCTATCACTAAATTTTGAGTACCTTAGAAAAGGGTACTGATTATTTACCTAGCACATTTTCCCTCCAATATAAAATGCTGAAGATGACTTTACAGAATTGGGAGGTGAATTAAATGAAATGATATATCACATGCCCATCACAATATTTTCTTTATGGAAGAGGCTTAGGAAGTATCAGCTCCTCAGAGGACATAGCCTGTGATAGACATTGATGCAGGAATCAGGAGGATCCTGTTTCTGTTCTTTTGGTTTTGCCACTTGATTGCTCTCTGACCACTGAACCAGTCTTTTTCTTATTTAAATAAGGAAATTCTCTCCCTCTTCCTGCCTTCAAAATTATGGCTCACATATCAGCCTCCTCACTAATGACTGAGTAATCTTTCATTGTCTTAATTGAAAAGAGCTTCAAGGGAAAAAATTAAATTCTAACTTTAAAAAAAAATAAGATTCTAATCGTTCTAACCCAATTTCTAAAACACTTCAACCCATAATTTTGAACCATTTCTACACTTAAATTTCACAACTCTGCAAGCTTGTCTTCTCTGACTCGTTGCTTAACAATTTGATAGCTGGTTTCAAGTCTTTCCAGATCACCAACCCAACCATTTACCACTAGGCCTATCATTGGCATTCATTCGGAGCATTAATAGGTTTGGTTTTTATATGTAATAGTTCACTCAGATATACTCTTAGGAGTTTAGACCTTTGGTTCTTTTGAAGGGAATATTACATTTTGGGGAAAGGGCCAAAGGAGGCTGATGCTCCTAACTCCTAGTTGGCACACAAGCTAATAATCACATTGAGATTTGGTTCCCCTGCCTGAAACAGGAAGGGGCTACCAGCTCATAACATCCCATTAGTTGGAATTTGTCATGAATCAGAGAATCAAGGGGACTGCTGTTTAATAACGGACAGCTTCTTCGTGAAAACATCTCAATCACCTTTGTTTGAAAATATCTGGGCAAATAATGAATCTATAGTGAGATCAGAAACAAAACATTTTCAAGTTTGTGAGAATGAGGTCAGAATACCAAGCCCTAGTAGAACTGTAACTCTCTAGGTCTATATTTGAACCTCATTTCCAAATTTCAATGTGGAGTTAGCATTTCTCTGGATGTGAAATCAAGATACAGACATATGACCACTTTTACAGTTGAAATGTAACCATGAAAAGGAGCACTGACTTGACGAATAATCATTTAATAAATACCCTCCCCAATTTTTCTCTGTATTTGAGGCTGTAGTTCGGACATGGGAGATGTCTTTGACAAGCTCGAAACAACAGGAAGGACATTTAGCAAATGGCAGTTATCTATGACATAGTCACTGTCGAAGCCTCAAAACTTCTCATAAGGAATCCAACTACATTGTGACTGCCACCCTGTGAGGAAGTCCGAGATGGCCACAAGGCAAAGTCATGTAAAGTAGCAAATTCTTCTATAAAGAGCCAGAAGGTAAATATTTTAGGTTTTTGCAGGATATATGGTCTCTGTTGTGACTGGCAACTCTGAATTTGCAGAATTAAATGATATTAAAACAAGTGTATGTGGCTGTGCTCCACTATATCTTTATTTACAGACACGTGTTTTAATATCATATTTCTCAGCTCATGAAGTATTATATTTCTTTAGTTTTCTTGGGAATACTAAAGCATTTAAAACCTTTCTGTCTGTGGTTTGCACGAAAATAGGCTGAAGACTGGATTTGACAGGGAAACAGAAAAAGAACTACTGAGTTGATTCTCAAGGGTTTCAGCCCCAGACATTTTTGTCATCCAAGGTGAAGTAGCTGACACAGGGTCTGATAAGCTACCTACACTGGGCACTGTTCGAATTATTCTTCCCCAGAATCATGAGACACAATAATAATAAATCAAGTCCCATTTCTGTTGGCAGTTTATTAAGCAGCAATAGAAAATTATTATCACTCTTACAGAAAAGGTGGCAATGAAAAAGTGCATTTAACTTTCTGTTTTTAGATTTTATTTACTTTATTAGAGAGTTAGAGTTACAGACAGTGAGAGGGAGAGACAGAGAGAAAGATCTTCCATCCAATGGTACACTCCCCAGTGGGCCGCAACGACCGGAGCTGTGTCGATCTGAAGCCAGGAGCCAGGCACCTCTTCCTGGTCTCCCACGCGGGTGCAGGGGCCCAAGGACCTGGGCCATCCTCCACTGCTTTCCCAGGCCACAGCAAAGAGCGGGACAGGAAGCGGAGCAGCTGGGACTAGAACCAGCGCCCATATGGGATGCCGGTGCCGCAGGTGGAGGATTAACCTACTGCGCCATGGCACTGGCCCCAAGTGCATTTAGTTTTACATTAACTTCTGTGATCACATCACTAGTCATTTTTTTTTTGACAGGCAGAGTGGACAGTGAGAGAGAGAGACAAAGAGAAAGGTCTTCCTTTGCCGTTGGTTCACCCTCCAATGGCTACTGCGGCCGGCGCACCGTGCTCATCCGAAAGCAGGAGCCAGTTGCTTCTCCTGGTCTCCCATGTGGGTTTAGGGCCCAAGCACTTGGGCCATCCTCCACTGCACTCCCGGGCCACAGCAGAGAGCTGGTCTGGAAGAAGGGCAACCGGGACACAATCCGGCGCCCCGACCGGGACTAGAACCTGGTGTGCCGGCGCCGCTAGGTGGAGGATTAGCCTATTGAGCTGTGTGTGCCTGCCTTTTTTTTTTTTTCCACATCACTAGTCTTATCCTTTTTCACATCACTAGTCTTTTTCACATCACTAGTCTTATCCTTCTCAACAATGACTTGACTGTTTTAACTAATAATTTTTATTATACCACTGATACAACTCCATTGTCAAAATGAGCAAAGCTTCCATAAAAGCATTGACATTTAAAGATATGAGTTATAATAATGTCACAAGGGAGATGAATTTTCTGTTTTTGCCATTAGAATTAGGTAACAAATGAAGACTTTGGTGTCTTAAATGTAGTTAGAAGGAAATAAAGAATCTCTTTAATCACCCCCACAACTGATCTAGTTTTTACCATCCAACTCTTATGCCTTCCCTACTACTAAGACTTCAAGTTTTCCTCCTCTGCCACTGAGCACCTGTAGTTCTAGAGTACCTAAGTGCAGAGATGTCGTACATGATTCAGGCATAATCGCGCTAGAGAAGAGCATTCTCATGGCCAAAGATATTCAGTCCTCAATGGACACAAACACTAGTCATTGTGGTCCACGTAATTTTAGCTGGGGCATCTGGGAAAGAAACCCTTACATATTTTTCCCTTTCCAGGATGAAAATTGATAAGATTCTTAAAATGATGAAGCTGAGCCTTCTCTTGCTAAGTCTAAAACCAAACTAGCTTAAATCCAACCAGGGAACTGGGAATTAAGAGAAGCAGAGAAATACACTGTTTGTATGCTCATTCCAGTTATCTCTAATCTAGTGATTGTCCTAAATGTTTTATCTTGCATTACACAATTAATTGATTCTTTGTTGAAGTAAGATTAGGTCAAATTTTGTGACAGTTTACACAGAAAACGCCCTGATCCCACATCTGGGAAAAGACTTTCTTCTAGTAGAGTATTCATTTAGTTACTCTTTAATAAATATATATTTTTTTAAATTGTAGGTAGTACACTCAAGGTATTGGTGATAGGACCTCAGATGACAAAAATTAGTAACAACAAAGTGCATAGCCACTAGCAGCTCACCATCTACTAGTGAAAACAGCCTTATAAACAAAGAATTAAAATGCAGTGTGATTAAAGTGTGATGGCATTGTGGCCTAAAGAAGGAAGTGGTCGATCATGCTTGAGTAGGCAGTGGAGGTGCAGAGAGAGATTACTGAGCTCAGGTGGGGGAGGGGCAGCTGTTAGATTCCAAACAGAGCAACCCCAGGCACAGATGCATGGACATTTCCAACACATGTTGTTTCAAGAACTTCAAGTAGTTCAACTTTTCAGGGTCACAAAACATGGGGATTCAGGGAGACATGAAAGCTTTGGATGGGATGGATACCCAGCAATTTGGATTTCTGTCTGTGGATCTGGCAGGATCATCAAAGTATCCTAAGCAGGGGAGGTGTGTGCTACAATTTATGTTTGATGAAACTGTTTTGTCAATAGCATTGAATGGGTTTGAATGAGGGAGTGGACAAGAATCAGCGTGACGAAGGTCAAAACCAAGGAAAAAGCCATGAGGCTGTAGTAGGAACCAGAAGCAAAAGACACTAGAAACATCTCACAAATCTGCTTGGGGTATCAATGGTAGGAGAAGGAGAGAAGACCTCGCTGATGATTCCCTAGTGTTTATACAAGTCAGACTTGTAAAAAAGAGTAGATATTGGTAGAAGTAAACATCTCCCTTCCTTCATTCAATTCGATATCTCCAGCTTGTGTTTTACAAATGCCTTCTTTTTCTTCTCCTCTGTTGCCAGTTTAATCCTATTTTCTCTCAATTAAAATGTACAACTTGGCAACATCCCATTCTCTCCTTTCTTTGACTTGGGTACATGCACTCAGAATATGTCTGGTGACATAAAACCCTGGGAGGGAGTTGGGGGTGGAGTTAAGATGTATTGAGCAGTGTCACTGGAAATTGAGGGTCACCAAGGTCAGAATTCTGAGGCTTTAGACATTCTTAGAGTTGGGTCCCCTGCCCCACGCTGTCCATGTGCTCTCCCACCAACGCATGGCATAGGAAGTGGCATCTTGGCCTCGAAGATGCAAAGCAGCTAATGGAGGACTCAGTGTTGCTCTCCACAAACTTCTCTCTCACTTCTGATGTGGGCGGAAATGAACTCAGCCCAAAATGCTCGACTGGTTTCACCCCCTGAGCTGGGTGGTGCAGCTGCAAAGCGTGTGCTGTGAACCTTGTGAGCTCACATCTGAGAGCCACAGAACCATGACTTGTGGCCGTAACTTAGGAGCATATAAAACCCAAGGAGGCAAAGGAACCTTAACAATAGGAACATAGCCCTCTGTCTTACCAGGGCACACCCTCCTGACCCACAACTGAACGAACCTTGGGGCAGCACCTTCAGCAGGGCTGACACACTTCCTCTGCGGAACTGAACAGTGTTCACTCTGCTGCAGAGCAATGGTGAGACCGGAACACGTTTGTGCAGGAAGTCAGCGGTTCCCCTTTTAACAATGTCTGCTTGTCAACTGCTGTCCACGACTTCTAGGTGTTGCACAAGGAATCTGGGCTGCACTCCTTGCTGTCCCTGCCCTTCAGTGGAACTTTTCTCCAAATTCTGGCTGGAAGGGAGGTCACGAGGCCGGGAAGCAATAGACTCAGTTTCACAACACAGGGTGAGGTGAGGCTGAACTCCAAGCTCCCAGCTGTGTGAACTGAGTTCAACACCCAGGTTGGAGTCCGCTGCCATTGTCACAGGGGCAAACTGCAGAGGTGACGATAGACCAAGGCTTCCCTGCCCGTGACATGTGTATTAGGGACAGCAGCTCCTCCTCTCCTCCATTCCCTTGACACCCACACACCGCACACACATCCTGCCCATGAGGGATTTACACACCCCAACTCTCCCCAGGTTCATTCTTCATTTCAGTAAAGATTGTATGGTATGAGGACACCTGGCTGGGTTGAAAATGCCCACGCTGCCTAGAGTGTGTGAATGAATCAACCGTGAGATTGATTGTCTCTTCGCTGATAAGCAAATGACTTTAAAGCCAACAAAAATGGTCAATGACAGTGTATCAATGACAAAACTGACTTTATCTTCTTGAGTACATTAAAAAGGAAAGTACATCCTTTTTCCCTAATTCAAGACTATGGAGGGCACTCCATTCATTGTGTTGGATTTACCCTCATGATCCCGATGGAGTCAGATGAATTAGAGCCCTCAAAGACATCCTTTTTGTTTGTTTTATCACTGTTTCTTTGAAGTACAGGAGCCAGGTCCACGTTGACTGCAGCCAAACCAGCGATCTGCTGATTGTCTGGGCGGATAGATTTTAAGACATGTAAGTGAATCTACGCTTTTTTTAATAGAAGAGGGGCTATTAGATGGGTCGTGCCTCCCTGTGAACAGATAGAAACAGCTCTTTAAGCTGGATGTTCACAAATATACTGTAGGTGGTCTATGTACACAAAAAGCAAACTGCAAAGCCCATTGTGTGCAAAATTCACACCACCATTCACTCTTAAAACTTATAATCCTGAAAGGAAATGTAGTGTCTTAATAGTCTACATAAGCTTATTATGTTACTTTTTGCTATATTTACATGTATGTGACATGAAAATTGCATAACCCATTTGCAAGAAAAATTATTAGTTAATGATTATTTAAAGACTGCTTTTAAAAAAAACTATTTGTATGAAAAGAACTGAAAGGTCCTGTCCAATTGTAGGTTTTTTTTTTAAGATTTTTATTTATTTATTTGAGAGGTAGAGCTATACACAGAGGGAGGGAGAGACAGAGAGAGAGGTCTTCCATCTGCTGGCTCACTTCCCAAGTTGCCACAATGGCCGGAGCTAGGCCAATCCGAAACCAGGAGCCTCCCTGGGGTCTCCCACACGGGTGCAGGGACCCATACACTGCAGCCTACTAAGCCGCAGCGCCAGTCCCCAAGTTGCAGTTAAAAGAAATTTTTCTCTATGTAACTACAAGTTGGCCTTCACAACAGGTCATTTGTTGATATTAAATAATATTAGGGAATTTGGAGTAATTTTCTGAAGTGCATGGTACAGACTGAATAGCCTTTATCTGAAATATGTGAGACCAAGTATATTGGATTTAGAATTTGTTCAGAATTTTAAATATTTCTACAGATAGAGTGAGGTATCTTGGGTACGGGACCTATGTCTAAACACATGCCTGAACACATATGTCTCATATGTACCTTGTATCCATGGCCTGAAGTTTTATTTAAGTGTACCTGCGTTTGGACAGTCACCTGTCACCTGAGGTCAACTATGGAATTTTTTACTTGTGGCATCATGTCAGCCCTCAAAAAGTTTTGGGTTTTCAAGAATTTTAAATTTCAGATTTTCAAATCAGGGTTCTCAATTTGTAATGGCAGTGGTATATGATGATGCAAATGTGGACATAGGAGAATATTTATAATTTTTGGACAGTCAGGCTGAAGTCTTTAGGAGCAAAGTGTCAAGATGTTATCATAATGCTTCAGAAAAAAACTAACTTGAGAGATTAATAAATATATTTAAAATTGAGCGGCTGGCACTGTGGTGTAGTTTAAACCTGCCACCTGTGGTGCCAGCTTCCTGTATGTGCACCAGTTCAAGTCTCAGCTGCCTCACTTCTGATCCAGCTCTCTGCTATGGCCTGGTAAAGCAGTGAAAGGTGGCCCAAGTCTTTGGGCCCCTACAACCGTGTGGGAGACCCAGAGGAGGCTCCTGGTTCCTGGCTTTGGATCAGTGCAGCTCCCGCCGTTGTGACATTGAGGAGTGAACCAGCAAGTGGAAGACTCTCTCCTCTGTCCCTTTCTTGGCCTCTACCTCTCTGTAACTCTGCCTTTCAAATAAATAAATCTTTTAAAAAGTTTTAAAAAATAAAATAAAATCGAATAAATGAGCATAAAAAACAACAATATGCTTACAATTGGTGAATCTAGCTTCAGATATGTGAATGACCCCTATACAATTCTTTCTGTATTTGTTTAAATTTTTAATGAGCTCTTTATAAAACGATAAGTGTAATAAGCATTCAAATTTACCTGACGCACTGGGCTTCCAGTTATTGATGTCTTATCATGGTTATTTGCTATTCATCCTCTGAAATACTCTGCATTATTTATTCAGTATTAATCACTTTGTTACTAGGTTAAAAAGATGCACAATGGTGGTGGGAGTTATTTGAGACAGCAGATAAGATGCCACTTGGGATACCTGCAGTCCATGTTATCTTCTCTCGGTTCTAGTCCAACTCTGTCCTGCTCAGCTTCCCTCCAATGTGTACCTTGGGAGATAGGAGATGAAGGTTCAAGTATTTGGGTCCCTGTCACCCTTGTGAGAAATCCAGATTGAGCTGTGGGCGTCTGGATTCGAGCTGGCTCAACCCTGGCTGTTGAGAGCATTTGGGGAACGATCCAGCATGTGGAAGATACGTCCCTGTCTCTGTCTCTGTCTCGCTCGCTCTTCTCTTTTGCTCCCTCTCCATCGCCTCTGTCTCTCTGCTTTTCAAATAAATGGAGATAAATGAATAACTATTTTTTAAAGACTTATGTATTTACTTGAAAGTCAGAGTTACACAGAGAGAGGAGAGGCACAGAGAGAGAGAGAGAGAGAGAGAGAGAGAGAAGTCTTCCATCCGATGGTTCACTCCCCAATTGGCTGCAACGGCCAGAACTGCGCCAATCCGAAACCAGGAGCCAGGTGCTTCTTCCAGGTCTCCCACGCAGGTGCAGGGGCCCAAGCACTTGGGTCATCTTATACTGCTTTCCCAGGCCATAGCAGAGAGCTGGATTGGAAGAGGAGCAGCCGGGACTAGAACCGGCGCCCATATGGGATGCCGGCGCTTTAGGCCAGGGCGTTAACCCGCTGAGCCACAGCGCCAGCCCCTGAATAACTATTTTTAAAATGTATGTACCACTTAAACCATTTAAGGAAGAGCAGACTTCCAAATGTGCATTCATGCATGAAGTTATCCATTTTCCTCTAAAATAAGCAAATTTTGGAAAAGAGAGTTTCTCTAGAGCACGTTTTATTAGATTCTATTTAAATAAAAGTATATTTGTGTGTTTATATCTGTATGCCTGTGAAGGAACACGAATGTAAACAGAGAGAGATGTCTAAAAATACATTTTCCAAAAGGCAAACAGTTATTATCTGTCAGACTACATTATTATTTGTGCTTTTTAACCTTGCATATTTTTTATTGAACGAATGTGGTATCATCTGAAAACACAACAGTATTATATAGTAAATGAATCACATTTTGACCTTAATCTTATTTGAGAAATACAAGAACTTATTGTTAACCAGAAACACATTCTGTGTACACAGTGTACACGACCAATAATGACTTTCTCAAGAAAAACTCAATGGCATCGAGCTATTTTTAGGTTGTGATTGCACTCATATTTCTTTTTATTTTCCACTTAGGATAGCATTTGAGTTTGTGGTTTCTATTTCAAAGAACATGAAATTCTAAATAAATAACTTCCTCTAGCACTGCATTTTCCTCTGTATCAAGGAAAGAATTATTCATATACTCTAGGCAGGCTAAAATGTAAGTCCAACTGATGATTACCTTTTCTTACTTATTTTTCTTTGCTTCTATCTTTTTTTTATTAAACTTTTATTTAATGAATATAAATTTCCAAAGTACAGCTTATGGATTACAATGGCTTCCCCCCTCCCATAACTTCCCTCCCACCCGCAACCCTCCCCTTTCCCACTCCCTCTCCCCTTCCATTCACATCAAGATTCATTTTCAATTCTCTTTATATACAGAAGATCAGCTTAGTATATATTAAGTAAAGATTTCAACAGTTTGCCCCCATATAGCAACACAATGTGAAAAATACTGTTGGAGTACTAGTTATAGCATTAAATAACAATGTACAGCACATTAAAGACAGAGATCCTACATGATATTTTTTAAAAATTAATTAATTTTCTATGCCATTTCCAATTTAACACCAGGTTTTTTTTTTTCCATTTCCAATTATCTTTATATACAGAAAATCGTTTCTGTATATAATTAGTAAAGATTTCATCAGTTAGCACCCACACAGAAACACAAAGTATAAATATACTGTTTCAGTACTAGTTATAGCATCACTGCACATTAGACAACACATTAAGGACAGATCCCACATGAGATGTAAGTACACAGTGACTCCTGTTGCTGACTTAACAATTTGACACTCTTGTTTATGGCATCAGTAATCTCCCTAGGCTCTAGTCATGAGTTGCCAAGGCTATGGAAGCCTTTAGAGTTCGTTGACTTTGATCTTATTCTGATAGGGTAATAGTCAAAGTGGAAGTTTTCTCCTCCCTTCGGAGAAAGGTACCTCCTTCTTTGATGGCCCTGTTCTTTCCACTGGGATCTCACTCACAGAGATCTTTCATTTAGGTCTTCTTCTTTTTTTTCTTTTCCATGGTATCTTGGCTTTCCATGCCTACAATACTCTCATGGGCTCTTCAGCCAGATCCAAATGCCTTAAGGGCTGATTCTGAGGACAGAGTGTTGTTTAGGACGTCTGCCATTCTATGAGTCTGTTGTGTATCCCGCTTCCCATGTTGGATCGTTCTCTCCCTTTTTGATTCTATCAGTTAGTATTAGCAGACACTAGTCTTGTTTGTGTGATCCCTTTGACTCTCAGAACTATCAGAGTCATCAATTGTGAACTGAAATTGATCACTTGGACTAGTGAGATGGCATTGGTACATGCCACCTTGATGGGATTGTATTGGAATCCCCTGGCACATTTCTAACTCCACCATTTGGGGCAAGTCTGATTGAGCATGTCCCAAATTGTACATCTCCTCCCTCTCTTTTTCCCACTCTTATATTTAACAGGGATCACTTTTCAGTTACAATTTAAATGCCTAAGAATAATTGTGTGTTAATTAAAGAGTTCAACCACTAGTACTAGAACAACAACAACAACAACAAAAATACAAAAAAGGATAAAGTATTACATTGTACATCAAGAGTCAGGACAAGAGCTGATCAGGTCACTGTTTCTTATGGTGTCCATTTCACTTCAACCGGTTTCCCCTTTGGTGCTCAGTTAGTTGTCGCCGATCAGGGAAAACAAATGATATTTGTCTCTCTGGGACTGGCTTAATTCACTCAGCATGATGTTTTCCAGATTCCTCCATCTTGTTGCAAATGACCGGGTTTCGTTGTTTCTTACTGCTGTATAGTATTCTATGGAGTACATGTCCCATAATTTCTTTATCCAGTCTACTGTTGATGGGCATTTGGGTTGGTTCCAGGTCTTAGCTATTGTGAATTGAGCTGCAATAAACATTAAGGTGCAGATGGCTTTTTTATTTGCCAAATTAATTTCCTTTGGGTAAATTCCAAGGAGTGGGATGGCTGGGTTGTATGGTAGGGTTATGTTTAGGTTTCTAAGGAATCTCCAGACAGACTTCCATAGTGGCTTAACCAGTTTGCATTCCCACCAACAGTGGGTTAGTGTCCCTTTTTCCCCACATCCACTCCAGCATCTATTGTTGGTAGATTTCTGAATGTGAGCCATTCTCACCAGGGTGAGGTGAAACCTCATTGTGGTTTTGATTTGCATTTCTCTGATTGCTAATGATCTTGAACATTTTTTCATGTGTCTGTTGGCCATTTGGATTTCCTCTTTTGAAAATTGTCTATTGAGATCCTTGGACCATCTCTTAAGTGGGTTGTTTGTTTTGTTGTTGTGGAGTTTCTTGATTTTTGCTTCTATCTTTTTAAAAAATTTTATTAAAATACAACATCCATATCAAGAAATGCACTAAAGTGTACAGATTCATGAGTTTTTAGTTATCTTATCTCCCTCATAATCAACACCCAAATTAAGAACAAAGCCTTATTGGTACCCCAAGAGTCTTCACTATTCCTACCTTCTCTATTTTTTTTCACATTTGAAATAGGAGTATATTGTCATTTACATTGTATGATTCAGTGAGGCAACCTTTAAATCTATATACCAAATGATCTAACATCCACACAATTTTTATCCTCTAAATGTTAAGCACCACAGAGAAGACAGGTGCTATATTTTTCAGTTCTTGCTTATTTCACTTTGCATAATGATCTCCAGTAGCATCCTTTTTGTTGAAAATGTCAGGATTCTATTCTTTTTATGACTGAATAGTATTCTATAGTGTAAATATACCACATTTTCTTTTTCCAATCATCAGTTAATGAACATCTAAGTTGATAACATATCTTAGCTATTGTGAATTGAGCTGCCGTAAACATGGGAGTACAGATAATAGTTTCATATGCTGCTTTCCTTTCCATTGGATATATTCCCAGGAGTAGCATAGTGGGTTCATATAGATTTATAGTTTTCTGTGGGATATCTATATTGTCTTCCATAATGGTTACACCAGTTTACATTCCCACCAACTGTGTATTAGTGTACCTTTTTCTCCACATTCTCATCAGCATTTGTCATTTTTTGATTTTTAGAAGACAGCCATTCTGAGGTGAGGTGATACCTCATTGTGATTATTTGCGTTTCTCTGATGGCTAGTAATCTTGAACATTTTTTTTCATATGTCTGTAGGTCATTTCTGATTGATTCCTTTTTAAAAAATGCCTGTCCATATTGTTTGCCCATTTCTTAACTGGGTCATATATTTTGTTGTTGTTGGGTTTCTTGAGCTCCTTATATATTATGGATTCTAATCTGTTATTAGATGCATAGTTTGCAAATATTTTCTACATTCTGTTCAGTGCTTCTTAGTTTTGTTGAGTATTTCTTTTGCTGGGCAGAAGCCTCTTAGCTTGATGTAATCTCATTTGCCTATTTTTGCATTTATTGCCTGTGCTTTTGGGGTCTTAGTCCAGAAGTCTTTGTCTTAGGCAAATATCTTGCAGCATTTCCCTTGTGTTTTCCTCTATTAATTTGATGGTTTCAGGTCTTGGGTTTAGATTCTTGATCCATTATGAGTTTATTTTTGTATATAGTGCAAGGTAGGGGTCTTGTTTCAAGCATCTGCATATATAAACCCAATCTCCCCAACACAATATGTTGAAGAGAATATCCTTCCTCCAGGGAGTGATGTTAATTCATTTGTTAAGCATTAATTGGTTGTAGATATGTGTATTAATTTCTGGGGTTTCTATTCTGTCCCATTGGTCTACACATCTATTTTTGTGTCAAAATCAGGCTGTTTTGATAATAAAATCTCTGTTATTACGTCTTGAAATCTAGTGTTGTCATGCCTCCTACCTTGTTATTATTGCTCATTTTCACTTTGGCTATTCAGGGTTTTTGTATTTTTGTATGCATTTTAGGATTATTTCTTCTAGATCTTTGAAGAATATCCTTGGGATTTGATTGAGATCATATTTAATCTGTAAACTGCTTTTGGTAGTGTGGAAATTTTGATTATATTAATTATTTTCATGAACATGGAAGATGTTTGTGTGTGTGTGTGAGTGTGTGTCTTATGCTTCTTTCATTAATGTTTCTTCATTTTCATTGTGGAGATTTTTTACTTTCTCATTTTAATTTATCCCAATGTATTGGAGGATTTTTGAAGTCATTGTGAATTGGACTGTTCTTACAAGTTCTTTCTCGGAATACTGTTGGTATATAAAAAGGCTACTGGGGGCTGGCACTGTGGTGTAGTGGGAAAAGCCACTGCCTGCAGTGCCGGCATCCCATATGGGCGCTGGTTCAAAGTCTTGGCTTCTCCACTTCTGATCCAGCTCTCTGCTATGGCCTGGGACAACAGTAGAAGATGGCCCAGGTCCTTGGGCCCCTGAACCCACGTGGGAGATCTGGAAGAATCTCCTGACTCCTAGTTTCAGATCAGCATAACTCTGGCCATTGCGGCCAACTAGGGATTGAACCAGCGGATGGAAGACCTTTCTCCCTCTCTTTCTTTCTCTGTGTAACTCTGACTTTCAAATAAATAAACCAACCTTATAAAAAAAAGAAGGCTATTGATGTTTGTGTGGTGATTTTGTATTCTGTAACTTTGTCAAATTCTCTCAGTAGAATATTATGGTTCCCCTATATAAAGCATTATGTCCTCTACACACAAGAATAATTTGACTTCCTCCTTACTAATTTGTATCTCTGATTTTTTTTCTTGCCTAATGGTTCTGGCTAAACTTCCAGATATATAATGACTAAAAAAATAATGGTGAGATGGGTTATCCTTGTTTGGTTCTGGAGCTTAGTGGCAATTCTTCCTGTTTTTCCCCATTCAATATGATGTTGGTTGTGTGTTTGTCATGTGTTGTCTTGATTGCATTGATGTTACTTCGATGATCAATTTTAAAAAGCTTGTTTTTTAAGCAGCTGTATTTTGTTAAATGAGTTTTCTGTACCTATTGAGATAATCATGATTTTTAACATTCATTTTGTTGATGTGATGTATCATGTTCACTGATTTGTGTATGTTGAACCATCCCTTCATCACTGGGGTAAATCCCATGGGTGGGTAGATAATCTTCTTGATGTGCTATTGGATTCCATTTGCTAGTATTTTGTTGAGGATTTTTGCATATATCTTTATAAGATATATTGGTCTACAGTTCACATTTTTTGTTGTATCTTTCTCTGATTTTGGAGTTAAGGCATTGCTGGCTTCATACAATGGTTTGGAAGGGTTCTCATCTTTTCAATTACGTTGAATAATTTAAGAATTGGGATTAGTTCTTCCTTAAAAGCTTGGTAAATATTGTGTTAAAGCCATCCAGTCCTGAATTCTTCTTTGTTTGGAAGGCTGCTTATTATAGATTCAGTCTTGGGCTTTGTATTTCTTTCTGACTTGGTTTATCAATTTGGTCTTTTTTTTTTTTTTTCTAAAAAAACAGTTCTCTCACTGATCTTTGGTATAGTTTTTTTTTTACTTCAATTTTATTTCTTCTTAATTTTCAAAATTTCTTTCCTTCTATTAATTTTGGATTTGGTTTGTTCTTGTTTTTCTAGTTCCTTGAGATTTATTGGTAGATTAATTACTTGATATCTTGCCTTTTTTTGATGTAGGCGCTTATTGCTGTAAGCTTTCTTTTAAAAATGCTTTTGCTGTACACCATAAGTTCTGGTATGTTGTGTTTTCACTCTCATTCAAGGAGCTTTTTATTTCCTTTTTTATTTCTTTTGTTACCCACTGTTCATTCAGGAGAATGTTTTTCCATCTCCATGTGTTTATATTTTCTAGAGTTTCTTTGTTGTTAATTCCTAGCCTTATTCCACTGTGGTCTGAAAAGATGCATGACATGATTTCAATTTTTAAAAATTTGTTAATACATGTTTTATGGCCTAGTATTTGGTCTATCCTAGAGCATGTTTCATGCACTGATGAAAGGAATGTACATTCAGCAGCTTTGGGATGAAATGTTCTGTAGAGATCTATTAGGTCCTTTTATGTATGGTATAGATTAGTTCTGTTGTTTATTGATATTTGTTTTATTGATATATTGATGAAAGTGGGTGTTGATGTCCCCTGTTATTATTGTATTGGAGTTTATGTCTCCCTTGAGATCCAGTAATGCTTGTTTTATAAACTGGGTACCCTCACACTGAATTTATATATATATATATATATATATATATATATATATATATATAAAATCACACATCTTCTTGTTAAATTGATTCCTTGATCATTACATAATGACTTTCTTTGCCTCTTTTAACACTTTTGTTTTGCAGTGTATTTTGTATAATATGAAAATAGCTACCCCTGCTCATTTTTTATGTCCATTTGCATGGAATATCTTTTTCCATCATTTCACTTCTAGTCTGTGTGCATTTTTATTAGTGAGGTGTGTTTCTTATAGGCAGCATACAGATGTGTCTTTTTAAAAATCCATCTACCTAATCTGTATCTTTTATATTGGAGAAATTAGTCCACTTACATTCAAGGTTATTATTTATAAGTATTGACTTGGTCCTGTCATTTTTGTATGAATATTACACATTGTTTATTTTGAATCACCTTTGTTCTGTTGCTCGGTTTTCTGCGTTCACATCCTTCCATGATGTTGAATGCCTTTTTCTGTTTCTGTGTGTAGTACATCCTTAAGTATCATTTGTAAGGCTAGCTGGGTGGGGACAACTTCTTTCAATTACTGTTTGTCTTGGAAGGTCTTTATTTCACTTCCATTTATGAATAACAGCATCACTGGGAAAAATATTCTGGCAGTTTTTTTTTTATAAACTGGCAGTTTTTTTTCTTTTAGGACTTGCACTATGTCCCTACATTCTCTCCCAGCCTGTAGTGTTTCTGTTGAGAAATCGGTGTTAATCTGATGGGAGACTCCTTAAAGGTGATCATACATTTCTCCCTGTCATATTTTCAGATATTTTATGCTTTACTTTTGAAATTTTGATGTGGTGAGGATCTTTTCTGACCATGACTATTTTTGTTCCTATGTGCTTCATTAATTTGGATGTCCATATCCTTCTTCAAATTGAAGAAATCTTCTGCTACTATTTCATTAAATAAATTTCCTAAGCCATAAGCCATTCTGTTTTTTCCAAACCTTCAGGATGTTCCAAGACTCATATATTTGGTTGTTTGATGGTATTCCACCTATCCTGAATACTGTTTTTTGTCTTTTAATTTTTTTTTTTGCCTAAGATATTTCAAAAGACCTGTGTTCTAGATCACATATTCTTTCTTCTGCCTTGCTGTGTCTGTTGTTAAAACTTTTCACTTCATTTAATTCAACATGGTGAATATCTCATTTCTAATACTTCTATGTGATTTTTCTTCAATATTCTATCTCTTTGCAGAATTCTACGTTCATGACATGTACAGATTTCTTTATTGCATATAACTCTTTCTCTCTGTTCTTTTCTTTTCTTTTAAAGATTTATTTATTTATTTGAGAGGCAGAGTTACTGTCAGAGAAAGGAAAAGACAGAGAGAGGTCTTCCACCTGCTAGTTCATTCCCCAGATGGCCACAATGGCTGGGGCTGGGCTGATCTGAAGCCAAGAGCTAAGAGTTTCATCTGGGTCTCCCATGTGGGTACAGGAGTCCAACTACTTGGTCCATCTTTCATTGCTTTCCCAGGCCATTAGCAGGGAACTGGTTCTGCAGTGGAGCAGCCTGTTCTCAAAACTGTGCCCATATGGGATGCGGGTGTGGCAGGCAGAAGCTTAACCTACTATGCCACACTGCCAGCTCAACTCTGTGCTCTTGAGTAACCTTAAAATCATTCTTTGATTTCTCTTCAGGCATTTTGTCAGTGTCCCCTTCTTCATGGTCCAATATTAATGTATTATTGTGTACATTTTGGGGAGTCATATTGTCTTCTTTGTTCATGTTTGTTGTGTTTCTATGTTGGTTTTAATTGATCTGTGGCTATGTTGGTTTTAAAACATCTAGAGATCACTTGTTATCTCCTGTGGGGAATTTTTTTTTTTGATTGATGGATTTATTCTTGGAAATGTGCCTCTCTATACTGGTAGAGTGTCTGAAACTTGCAATGAAGTTCCAGCTGTAGGTACTGGCTAGAGGTCCAGCACCATTTGTGGGTGGAGCAAGAGTCCAGAGTGAGGTTCAGTATGGTATAGCACTTCTGGCTACCATAAATAGGGAAAGGAGATGTTGGAGCTAGCGAGTGTGTTCACAATCCCAGCACTTTCTCTGTCAAGGTGACCCAGTTGATTCATAGCCTAGAATGAGCTCACTGTGCCTGTTCATCCCACTCACCTAGGCATGTGCATCATAGAGAAAACTGACCTACGTTTTGGTGTGTACCTCAAGCCTTCTGAGAGATCTGTCCCCAACTCTGAGTTTCTGCAGTCAGACTGCTCAGGTGCACAGGAACTCAGCTGTAGCCCACGCCCTACTTAGCTCCACGGACTATGCCCAGAACTCACAGACACAGGATACAAGGGGTCCTCTCTTCACCCTGTAAGCTGCCCTTCCCCAGCACGAGCTGCCCGCCATTCCCTGAGTCAGGAACGAGATCAGCTGCAGCCTCATCTCACCAAATTGAAACTGGAACTCTGGTAGAGAACAGGACAGAAGCAGCATGGTCCCCTTCATGTAGCAGAGTGATCACTTGGTCCCCAGCCATTGTCTGAGTCTGAACTCCGAGTCAGTGAGGGCTGTGAAATTCTCGCTCAGTCAAATCCACTTGATTTGACAAGGCTGAGGCAGCCTCCTCTCACCTTGCCTGGGAAGCTGGTGCTTCCTAGCTGAGTGCCGGAGGTGTTTACATAGGAGTTGTTGGTAGTATATGGCTGGGGGCTGCGAATCTGTACTTTCACCTCACTGCTCCACAGATCTCTGTTCTAATCTGTCCAATCTCCATTGAAAATGTCTCTTGTTCATTCCCCTGAGAATGTTGTCCTCCTTCGTGTCCTGTACCTGTTTGTATTTGAAGTCATCTCAATTTCTCCCTATTCAGCCATATTGGATATCCAACAATAACATTTTCGATGAAAACTTCCTTATTCTAATTTATTATTAGCAAGGCAAGCATGTAATCTACCTTAGAATCAACTTGTGACTTTCATTGAAATCTCATGATCCATCTTGCACATGGATTGCATGCTCTCATGAATCACTTTCACATAAGGAACAGAATAACAAGAAATAATCGTATAGCTGTAGTGTATGTTCCTCTTCACTGTGTTTATTAAAAGTAGGAAATTCATAATTTTAACATCTATAACCATGTCTATTCATTGTTGACCATGGGTAAGCTTGGATGTTCTTTACAAAGTTGTGTATTTAAATATTAGTGACATGCAAAGATCAGAATCAGATCAGAGCTATTGTTTGAAGAAGAAAGTAAGAACTTTCCCTGGGGCCAGTGTTATGGCACAGCAAGTTAAGCATACGCAGCTGCTTGTGACACCAGCATCCCATATCAGAGCTCCAGTTAAAGTGCTGGGCACTCTACTTGTGATCTAGCTCCCTAGTAATGCAGCTGCAAAAGCAGCAGAAGATGGTACATGTGCCTGGGCTTGGGCCCCTGCCACCCTTGTAGGAGACCTAGACAGAGTTCTGGACTCCTTGCTTCAGCCTGGCCCAACTCATGTCACTGGGGTCATTTGGGAAGTTCATGCAAAAAAAAAATAGTGAAATGTCACAATTGCTAGTGCTTTTTTTTCCTGGTTTTGCCATTCATTCTCCCAAGCAAACTTATTCTCAATAAAGGATCAGATATGGCTGAAAAGCCTATGAGAGCATTTTAGGCATGGAAAGCCAAGACACCATGGAAAAAATATCCTACATGAAGGATCTCTGTGAGTGAGACCCCAGTGGAATGAAGGGGCCATCAAAGAAGGATGTACTTTTCTCTGAAGGGAGGAGAGAACTTCCACTTCGCTTTATGCCCTTGTCTAAATGCTGAAGGAGTTTGTGGTCACAAAAGGCTTCCATAGCCTTGACAGCTGATGGCAAGAGCCTCAGGTGATCACTGATATCATAAATAAGACTGCTAATTGTTAAATTAACAACAGAAGTCACTGTGCACTTGCTTCCCATGTAGGACTTCTGTCCTTAATGAGTTGTACTATGAGAATCAACTGCAAATCTTGTTCTCAAACAGTACTTTATATGTTGTGTGTGTGTGTGTATGGGTGCAAACTATTGAAATTTTACTTAGTATAAAGGGGATCTTTGGTATATTAAGTTAATTAAAAATGAATCTCAAAGAAGAATGGGATGGGAAAGGGAGTAGGAGGTGGAAAAGGAGTGGGGGTGGGATGGTGGGTATAGAGGGAAGAACCACTATATTCCTAAAGTTGTACCTATGAAATTTGCATTCATTAAATAAAAGCTTAAAAAAATAAAGGATCAGAAAAACTCATTAATAGTGGATATAGTCTTCAACTAAAAACCAAAAATTTTGGATCTACTCCCATTTCTCTCATCAGCTGAATGAGACGCAAATTATTTTAACTTCTCTGAGCAAGGGTCAGAAGTCTCTGTTTATAATTAGTATAATACATAATTCAGATTTAGGGAACTCTAAGATTCTTAAATGACAACATTCAGATAGTGAAAAAAATGCCTTATTGGAAGGACCTCTGGGCCTTACTGGCAGGACAGGATGCAGAAGGGTAACGTCAGCACACCCTGGTCATGAGCTATTCACCAGCCCTAGGGGATCCATCAATTCCCCCCGATGTTATCTGGTGTCTTGTTTTACACCTGAACTTAGAAAAAAATCAAAGACCCCTTCTCTGTAGCTGTTCGTCAGCATTTAAGGGAATGATTTCAATCTCCATTTGAAGCCAACCCCCACCCCCCCACACACACACCCTACACACACACACACAGTTTGTGAGGTTTTCCATCACACTCTGTTTCTGGGACTCCAGCATTTTTTTCTCTTCTTCTCCCTCTTGTCATTTTCCTCTTACCTGCATAATATCTCAGACCTAATGTGAGTTCAACCTCTATGGATTCCTGTAGTTGTAAGAGGATTATAATTAGGCTGGCGCCGCGGCTCACTAGGCTAATCATCCACCTTGCGGCGCAGGCACACCGGGTTCTAGTCCCGGTTGGGGCACCGATCCTGTCCCGGTTGCCCCTCTTCCAGGCAAGCTCTCTGCTGTGGCCAGGGAGTGCAGTGGAGGATGGCCCAAGTCCTTGGGCCCTGCACCCCATGGGAGACCAGGAGAAGCACCTGGCTCCTGCCATCAGATCAGTGCGGTGCGCCGGACTCAGCGCGCTACCGCGGCGGCCATTGGAGGGTGAACCAACGGCAAAAGGAAGACCTTTCTCTCTGTCTCTCTCTCTCTCACTGTCCACTCTGCCTGTCAAAAATTAAAAAAAAAAAGAAAGAGGATTATAATTAAACAGGCAACTGTGGTGCAAGTGCAGAGCACTGACACTGGCAGCCCCTGCGGTAGGATATGGTGCAGATTGTTCTACTGTGATAAGATGTGTTGACTTGACATAGGCATTAGTATCCTCAATCAGTGTACATAGGTTCTCTCACAGTTTACACATACAGATTTCAGCAGCTGTGTCCCATATGAGGAGCACTGGTACTCCTCACCAGAGTTGAAAAGAAGGAAAAATCAGGCTGATGAGGGGTGGCACGAGAGGATGAGTTGGAGGTGGCAGGTGTGAGACTGCTTCTTCCCTCCTCCTAGGTGATATGCCAAACTACTTGAGAGGAACAAGAGAAAGGTCAAAGTTCACAAATGGCAGAAGGGATATTGTAAGCTTATGTTCACCATCCATCTATGATGGAAAAGGAGACACATTTTACATGTACAGGTATTTTAACCACGTACTTATTGAACTACAAATGCCTGTAAAACACTTACACCTAATGCAAACCATTTATTATTAGCTTGTAAATTTGCAATGATCTACAGAATCTGATACCTATACAATACTACATGTTATCATTTTTGCAATTGGAATTACATGACAACTATGCTAAAACTCTAAAGTGTATAAAATAGACTATTATTCATTGATCCACATATAGTTAAGACACACATTTTTATTGAACATCTATCACATATTACTTAGATATAATTATAGTAATGGTGTAGTGATGATTTAGTAGAAATGTGTATCAAACTTGAGGTTAATTAAGATAAAACTTGAGAGACATATGCTGATTCCAGTCAGCATTAATTAAAAACAACACTGTATCCATAACTACTAGTTAGCAAATGCTTTCTGTACACCAAGCATTTTAATAATCTATCTAGGGGCTGGTACCGTGGCTCACTTGGTTAATCCTCCACCTGAGGCACTGGCATCTCATATGGGCGCCGGGTTCTAGTTCTGGTTGCTCCTCTTCCAGTCCAGCTTTCTGCTGTGGCCTGGGAAGGCAGTGGAAGATGGCCAAAGTGCTTGGCCCCTGTACCCACATGGGAGACCAGGAAGAAGCACCTGGCTCTTGGTTTTGGATTGGCGTAGCTCCAGCCATAGCAGCCATTTGGGGCGTGAACCAACAGAAGGAAGACCTTTCTGTCTCTCTCTCTTACTGTCTAACTCCATCTGTATAAAAATAAATAAATAAATAAATAAATAAACTATACATATTACTTCATTCAAGTGCTGAAATCAGTACAGAGCATATAATATTATACCTGTTATAGAGCTGAGGAGATGAATTTTAAGTCAATGATCACAAATTTGTGGCTATTTTTAATTTCTTGCTAAGGTAGTTGTTTTAATATAAATTAGTGAGTAGCATTTAAAAATAGGAACAATTACAGAAGAATATATATTTTAGCTTTTGTTGACATCTAGAAGATTGAACAATTTGAGGGCTCACATTCTGAGCATGTTTAGTAGGCTAAAGCTGAGTAATGGATGCTCTTCTAAACAAAGCACCCACCTAGCAACTAATATATTTTTTCATTAAAAATTTTATTGATATGTTCACAAACAATGCAAAAAAAATGTTCAATTTGGTTAATTTTACAAAGTTGCCACAAAATTAAAAGGACTCAAATCAATAAACAGAACTTATCAAGATTCCCAAAGCTCTCGCCTTGCTACTTCCAGTCAATATCTCCAACCCCAAGATTATTGCTACCCTGCTTCCTACATCAGAAATTATATTTGCTTGTTAGAGTGCACGAAGGTCCTCACTAGATGCTGAGCAGATACCTGCACCAGACTCTTGGGTTCCCCAGCTTCCAGAACTGTGAGACACACAAACTTCTCTTCTTTATAAATTACCCAGTCTCAGGCCGGCGCCGCGGCTCACTAGGCTAATCCTCCTCCTTACGGCGCCGGCACACGGGGTTCTAGTCCCGGTCGGGGCACCGATCCTGTCCCGGTTGCCCCTCTTCCAGGCAAGCTCTCTGCTGTGGTCAGGGAGTGCAGTGGAGGATGGCCCAAGTCCTCGGGCCCTGCACCCCATTGGAGACCAGGATAAGTACCTGGCTCCTGCCATTGGATCAGCGCGATGCGCCGGCCGCAGCGGCCATTGGAGGGTGAACCAACGGCAAAAGGAAGACCTTTCTCTCTGTCTCTCTCTCACTGTCCACTCTGCCTGTCAAAAAAAAAAAAAATTACCCAGTCTCAGGTATTTGTTTAGTAAGAAAAAAATGAAGTAAGACTGTAGATCTCTGATTGGAGTGTTTCACTACTACAAATAATGCTAGTGAATATTGGAGTTCATATCATTTGGTGAACATGTAAAGGTATTTATTTCAAAAAGTTCATGAAAATGTCTATTATGAAAATGATTGTGCATGGATTTCCAATTTTAAAATATCGATTTATGTGTGAGAGACTGTGTGTGAGTGTGTGTGTGCCTCCATCTGCTGGTTAAATCCCTAAATCCTGGGGCTGAAGCCAAAGCTCAATCCAGGAACTCAATTACTTGAGCCATCACCACTGCCACCCAGGATCCCATTAGCAGGAAGCTGGAGTCTGCAGCCAGAACTGTGAAAACTCGATAGAAATGCTAGATCCTTTATGACCAAAGGCTCTTTCTCAAGGACCTGGGAATCATCTCTTTGAAATATAAATACGGCATCCCTATCTTCCAGTTTCTGTGAAAGGGTAGGAGGCTGCCTTCAGTGGGCACCTTGCTCCAAGGTGAAAAATTACCTATCATCCCAGTCTGAGCAGCTTATTTCTCCTCTGGATAAAGTCAATCATCTAACACAGACGGTGACCCCAGTTCCTAAGAAAGAGTTAGGGTGCACTATATAATTCTGTCACATCCTCTTACTTGAAGACTAGTCATTGTTTATCTTGAAAATCCGTTTGGGGCCGGCACCGTGGCTCACATGCTTAATCCTCCGCCTGTGGTGCCGGCATCCCATATGGGCACCGAGTTCTAGTCCCGGCTGCTCCTCTTCCAGGCCAGCTCTCTGCTGTGGCCCGGGAAGGCAGTGGAGGATGGCCCAAGTGCTTGGGCCCCTGCACCCGCATGGGAGACCAAGAGGAAGTACCCGGCTCCTGGCTCCAGATCGGCTTAGTTCCAGCTGTGGCAGCCATTTGGGGGGTGAACCAACGGAAGGAAGACCTTTCTCTCTGTCTCTCTCTCTCACTGTCTAACTCTATCTGTCAAATAAATATATAAAAAAAGAAAATACGTTTGCAATGGGTTGTTTCTGCTTGGGTATTCCTCCCCCTCTCCTTCCTCCCCCTCCCCTTCCCCTCCCCTCTTCCCTTCCTTCTTCCCCTCCCCACCCCCTCTCCCCTCTCTGCCATCTTTGAGGAGATTGCCTGTGATGTGCTCACAGTCTGGTTTAATTCTACTCTAATCATAAAAATGTTGTTTTTCTCTATTACCTTGGTGGAGAGGGTTTCTGGATTGGGAGATGATTTTGTGGTTAATTTTGTTTCCCCAACACATATCAGGGTTGAATTCAGAACTGAACCATTGTCTGAGATGTGAAAGCATATTCCAATACAACGAAACTTCCTGTCAGCCTCTTTTGATGCCTGTTCCTAATCTGCTCATTTGATGGGACACAGACTGTGCAGGGAGGGAAAAGGAGGAGGACAGGGAACCCTGCAGCCTGGTGCCAAGAAGCCTACCATGAGGACACTTTCTATCACAGTCCTTGTCTTTGTTTATTGCCAAGAATCTCTGTGGGGCTAGGTAAGACTCTGCACGTGAGCATTCTCTCACATTGAAGGAATCAATGCAGACCCCAGATTCTGCGGCTTATGAGCCCAGAACAGGGCTGGCGCCATGGCTCACTAGGCTAATCCTTCACCTGCGATGCCGG
This sequence comes from Lepus europaeus, assembly GCF_033115175.1. NCBI lineage: Eukaryota > Metazoa > Chordata > Mammalia > Lagomorpha > Leporidae > Lepus > Lepus europaeus. The sequence goes on along the minus strand of NC_084840.1, from coordinate 14,619,727 downwards.
CACAAAGGGTTCTAGTCCCGGTCGGGTGCCGGATTCTGTCCCGGTTGCCCCTCTTCCAGGACAGCTCTCTGCTGCGGCCCGGGAGGGCAGTGGAGGATGGTCCAAGTGCTTGGGCCCTGCACCCCCTGGGAGACCAGGATCAGCGAGATGCGCTGGCCGCAGCACGCTGGCCGCGGCGGCCATTGGAGGGGGGTTAACCAACAGCAAAAAGGAAGACCTTTCTCTCCATTTCTCTGTCTCACTGTCCACTCTGCCTGTCAAAAAAAAAAAAAAAAAAGAGTCCAGAACGGAGGCAGAGAAGTTCCCTGCAAGCCACTGAACCATTTCAGGGCTTTGGCTTCTACGGCCCCTTTCAAGGTCCTAGGAAAATGATTACTTGATCTTGTTTTTATAAAATTTGCAAAAGTTAGATCTTTTTGCATTCCTTTTGATGAAGAGGGCTTGCCAAATTATAAAAAGCTTTAGGCTCCTACTGTGAAAGGGAAAGAGCAAGGGAGCAAGAAAAGGTGGCATAACACTGAATTCAGATATGTTCTACAGGCAGAGCTTCATAAGAAAGTAGCTGCTTTCCAAAAATAGTTACTACAATTTCTTAGGGAAAATATGTTTTTTAAAATTCTTGCCAAGTAATGGGAAATTCAGTTTACTCAAGTGACCTGAATTCTTGACATCCAACTAAAAAAACCTGTCAGAAAATAGTTCACCAATACATCTGCCTTCTTTCCACATAAGTTATTCTATATAATTAAACAATGTTGGGTAAAAAGAAAATAACATGATCATTACAATATTGTGGAAAATCTTTTGAAAACCCAATGTTTTAAAAATGGGAAATTTTAGGAATTCACAAATTTAAATTATGAGTATAGTATTAATACTGTTTTGGTATTCTATACTAAAAATACTTCAGCAATGTGCAAATTGCTACTTCCATGAAATTTGTTTATATTCTAAATATATCAGGCTATGAGACAAGGAAAAGACTACCCTCTCCCTAACCGGTTATTTCTAAAAGACTCAGAATTTATATAAAAACATTCTCTAAGCACAGCTCTAAATGTGTCCCTGTTTGGAGACACACAGAAAGAGCAACCGACAAATGCCAACTGCAATCTTTTATGATGAGTGCTAGCTTCCCATATAAAATCGAACCTAAAGGAAATCTTCAAAAAGCTGAATTGCTAAAAGATCGTGGGTATGAACTATCTTCCTTTTAGAGGCATCCAGCTTTAGTGAGAATGTGACCTTCAGTGAAATGTAGGAGAGTGAGTGGAATGTAGACTTTGAGCCTGACAAGAGAGAGATTTGGGGGTGCACAGACGTGCAGGTGAGGGCATATGACTTGGGCTGACTTCCTATGCTCCTCACCCACTTTTCCTCTGGAGGCTTTAAACTTTTAAAAGACTTACTCCACAGGGTCTGTAGGGTTGCTGAATTTGACGAGACCTTTAGACCTCGCCTTTCCTTCCTCAGCTTTCCCTTCAAGAGTCTCCTTGCCTGCTGCAAAATAGAGGTGCCATGGAAGCTGGAAGAACAGGAGGACCAGAAGGGAGATTTCTGCTACTCTATGATTTCTCAGACTCCGGTTGAAAAGGAGCTTTAGCCTACAAATGGTCAACCACTTGCAATTCCACTTGGACACACACGGTGGTTGCATTCCCTTGAGCAAGAGCAGAGTTGAATGTGAGTTGTGCAAGAGGAACAGGAGGGCTAATTCAGGTTACCAAACCATTCTGCTCAGGCACTTGTGTGCTGAGAGAGGAACAAAGGCTATGGGACAGAGAGAAAGGACCTTGAATATGTTACACACGTATTCTCATTTTGCATGCTCTTCCGTAGATTATTAATGATCAGATAACTTTTAGTATTTGTTGCAATAGGAGTTCTTTCCAATCTGACGAGGCTCCCATTTCTTCTCCTTTTTGGTTTTTGCTTGACTTTTGGGTTTTGGTTCCCTCCGACTTACAATCCATACATGCTTATGTACATACAGTGATTCTCAAGAAATAGCTTTGTGTTTGGCAATTCCTTATTAAGTAATCAGATAAAACAGCAGACATAAGATTCTGGTTCAAAAGTAGAAAAAAGGCAAATGCTCTCTCAATATTTACACTTACTTATTTGGTTACTTTGGAAGCTCAAGTTTAATTGCCAAGGACAGATGAATTATTCACTTATATTTTATAAGTAAAGAAATCAATGTGATTTTCATTTTTTAGAAATGAGCACAAATGTCTGCATGGTACCTGTAAAATATTTTCTTGATCTCTGAAGAATATGACAGAAGTCTTAAAATTTTAAAAAGTAACTGTTCTTTAAAAAATTTAATCACCATGAGGCTTTAATGTTGAGATTCCCTACAAGACATCAACTGTGCTTTGATATATTATGAGAGCAAGTATAGAAATAGCACCGCAAAATTTAAAAACCCTCTTCCAAATAGCCAACATTTTTTTAAAAAGATTTATTTATTTACTGTTAAAGAAGAGTTTGAGAGAGAGAAAGAGAGAGAATCTTCCATTCACTGGTTCACTCTCTGAATAGCCGCAACTGGTTGGGTCAGGCCAAAGCCAGGAGTTAGGAATTCCATACAGGTTCCCACTTCAGTGTAAGGGGCCCAAGACGTTGGCCCATGTTCCCCTGCTTTCCAAGGTGCATTAACATGGAGATGGTTTGAAAGTGCAGCAGCTGGGACACAAACAGGTGCCCAAATGGGATGCGAGCACTGCAGGTGGCAGCTTTGCCACCACACTGGGCCCAAATACTCAACTTTTTGAAAAAATAATGATTTGTTTTCTGATGAATGTTCTTAATGAATTAAATTGACAGATCCATGCAACCCTTTTATTTCAGATAGGCAGTAACTGGAGCCCGATGCTTACTTCCCCAGAGGCAGGTGGCTGGTGGCTAATAATCGCTGGGTCCAGAAGTTGAAGCATATTCCTAGGGTATCGTATCTAAGTCAGACCTAAAACAATTTAGAATTATTTTTTCATTTACTCTGACTAAATTGGAGTGGCAACCTCTCTGAAGAGAATAAGATCACTTAGTGTAGAGACAGTTATCATCTTGATTCAGGGGTACACAGAGGCCTGGAGTGATCACAGCTCACAGCCTACTCTTGCATTTAATTATAAAGCAATGCAACAGAAAGGGCTTTAAAAACATTCTGTGGCCAAAAACACTATTAAAATAGCTCTTAAATTTTCAAAGCAAGTGCTGTGATATAATTTATACAACATGGCATGCATTTGATAGACTTGAGGACTCCAAATATCCTATTAAGTAACATGCTTCCACCTGTAGAAGTCAGGAAGTTGCTCACTGCATCTTTCAGTGGTACAAAGACTTTATTTATATACAGTAACAGAAGCTGTTATTTGACAGTTTGTTAAATTTGGCCAAAAAAAAAGTGACGTTTATTTTTGCACTTGCAAACATAACAGAAAATTAAAATACTTCAAGGTAAGAAAATGTCAAAACATGATGCATCACACAAAACATCTACGTTGAGCATAGTGTCCAGTGACCAATGCTGACCACGTGAAAAATAGCAAGAGCAGGGGACTTAACATAATTCTCAATGAACATAGCCATGTGCTAGGTTCTATATTTTAGAGTCAAGGCCCTCAGTTCAGCACAGGAAAATGGGGCAGAAAACTTGAATCAAAATGATTTAAAAGACAATTTCTGAAATAACTTTTAATTTAAGCCTTTGTTTTTTTTCAGCTTGGTCTTGGAATATGAAAACATAGGTAGATAATTTAAAAGGAAAACAACTAAAAAAACAACAACAACAAACTAATGTGATGTTCACATACTGTTTTTTCGGTTAGCATTTAATTTCACAGGGTTCAGAATGAGTGTCCTGAAATTATAATTGGTTAAGTATATTTAAAGCATCTGAGAAATTTAAAGTTAACATAATAACTGTGAAGTAAAGGGATTTCAAGGTGACATTACTGACATAGTCCACACTGCCATCTTTGGTTTATGCAAAATAACTCATTCTTCCATGAGCTCCTGTGTTTATTTTGCTTGTGCATTTAGCTTGACATTCTAGGGCTTTGTTTATCATTCAAACTTTATTCTAATTAAATCAATTTTCTGTTGTGGACTGAGATGTTTTCTTGAAGTGTGGTTGAATATGTATGTGTGCTTAGAAATCATTCTCAACTAACTTCCCATTCTAGATCTATAACATAATTACATCAAAAGTCAAAGAAAATTTGAGGCAAAATCTTTTGATGTTCAGGATTATTATTGCATGTCTGTAAGAAGATGGAATATTTACTTGACATATTAATAGCGCAACAAGTCCAAACACTGGGTACCACTGTACACTGCTGACATTGTATTAAGCCACGGTTTCTTAGTCTCCACACTGTCGACATTTTGGTCAGATGCATCTTTGTTGTGAGGCGTGCCCTGGGTATAACAACGAATCTAGCACATCCCCGACATCTACTCGCTGGATGACATTGCTATCACTTTCCTGGTTTCAACAGCTATTACCAGTATCCTCCAGGGGGTAAAACTGTCCCCCATGGAAACCCTTACACTGGATAACAGGAATTTTGAAAATTAGAAAATAAACAATAGAAAAGAGCAATATCTTTTGCCTAACATTGGTTTAACAGTAATTTCAACATTTGTTGCTCTTGTCATTGACAACCGTGAAACACAGCGATATGGGAGATGCATATGGACACTCAGGCTCAGGCCAGGGGAGGATTCAGGCTGCAAACCATGTCCATGGCGAGGAGCAAAGAGGCACAGGAATGGTCACTGGGTTATTCTGTGGTCCATGGAAAATCGCTCACACATGTGAATGCAGAGACTGGTAGCTTTTCAAGTGAAAAAAAAAAAAAAAAAGTGCGGGCTTTGTATAATCCAAAGTGATTTTCAATGAAGCTGTTTTCCTGGGGTGTGCCACGGCAGAATCCTCACCCAGGGTGAACCGCCCACCGATGCCTCATCGCCGGCCCGCCTGTTGTCATTTTTGATGTGGCCTTGTGGAGTGCTGCTCAGAGCTGACTTAGCTCTGGGCCGCTCCTTACAGAAAATGTTAACAAGCAGAGGCATTGAGGAAACGGCTCTCCTGCAGGGATTCTGACCCGAGGCCACAGATTCAGCAGTGAGTTTATAGCTTCATAGCATGTTTTTAATTTAGTCACCTCAAAGATTTGTATTTCTCAGACTCGCAAACTGGCCGCCCCCTCCCATCCCTTGAGGGTCCCCTACCTCCATGGGCAACCCGAGAGGAAGTGGCTCTTGTAAAGAGCAGAGAGTCCAGTTAGGGAGCTAATGAGCTGCACGCACTGTGCCTCCGAGACACATTTCCCCTCTTCAGAATGCTGCTGGTGTGCTTGTGCACCCCCGGAGGCCCCGCACATCACTCCCTACCCTGCCTCCATCACCCAGTTGTCTTCTGTTCATGAGACACGACTGCTCTGCGTAGCTTTTCATCTGGATGCTGACAATCGAGAGTGTAGAAGCTCCTGACAAGGAAAAGAACTGTTCATAGAATTAACCATTTGCAAAGACATTTCTCCTTCTGATGGCTGACAATGGTCGGTTTCATCTACTCGGATACAGTTTTTCTCCTCCTGGTCTTGCTGGATAGGTATACTTGGGTGTGAAGTCTGTCCAGGGCGTCATAGGCCATAGCATAGTGTTCGCTCGCCAGAGGCAGGAGCAGTTCCCACTTCCCCCAGGGTGGCAACCGCGGCTCCAGACAGGACCGCCGACTCAGAAGCCTCAATCTCATATAGCACAGAGGTGGTATTTGTCATTAGATTTTATGGTGGAACTTGAGGAATGCTACCCGCTTACTGCTGGAAGCAGTTACAGCTACAAAATCAGATGGCTTTGCTTTTTGCTAAAAGGAAAACTTGTAGGGAATTTGATTTTTTTTTTTAATTTGTCAAGTACCATGATAGATCTGAGATGGACAGAAATCCATTTTGTGGAAAGCTGTGGATTTTCCTTTTTCGTGAATGGTGTGAAGGAGAGAGACAGTTTTTCAGAGGCCTGAGAAATATGAGGGTCGTCTCTGGCAGTCACATACTGGCTCCACCCAGCCCTGCCTTCCCGTTTCTCTCTGGTCAGGTCCTAGGCCTGTGTGTCTTGTCAGGAGAAAGCTGGGCCATCAGGTGAGCTGAACCTGCTGTTAACCATTCCCTTGTGGCTGACTTAACACTTTTCAGTAAGGAAGTATTACCAAGGCAGACTGGCAAAAGATGCTAAACAGAATTCTTCAAAACTCAATCAGTCACTGTGGACTTTATATCATTAGTTCTTAAACGCATTAGGTTTTTAAAAATATATCTTAACTAAATGCATTTAATTTTTATAAAATTTTTATAAAATGATACAGGAATCAATGCAACTGAGTGGTTTATTTTTTTAAAAATGTTTCACTTCAGAATAGTTGCAAATTGATAAAAGAAAGATTACCAGGTAGTCACACAGAGTTCCAATATTCCCTCAACTCATTACCCTTATTAATATCTCATATTAGTGTCTTTCCCACAATTAATAAGCCATAGCCAGTTTCCCCCAGTTTTTTTTTATCCAAACTCTTTTATCCTTCCTATCACCCCTCTCCTAGCTTCTAGAATGAACATTCTGTGTTCAGATTGAGTTTGTTTTTTTTTTTTTAAGTTTAGCTCCTACATATATGGGAGAAATGTGTTATTTTTCCTTCTGTACCTGGCTTATTTTACTCAATACCATGTCTCCTAGTTCTACACATTTAGCTGCAAATGACAGGATTTCATTCTTTTTTATAGCTGAATAGCATTCCATTGTGTATGTATCAAAGCACATTTTTTATCCATACATCTGATGATAGACACCTTGCTTGATGCCAACACCACTAAGCAATCTCTGATTTAACGCAAGTAATTAAAATAGAGCTTTTCTATTGCACTTTACTAGTAGAATCATTGATAGATAAGCTTTAAAAGGGTTATTTGCTATAATCCCATAATTAAAACTCTGGTAGAGAGTAGAAAAGTGTTACACAACGAGTGGAATGATTAAAAAAGTGGAAAAATAAAGAAGCAAATACAATGACATCTTATACATCATAGCTTTGCATTTTAGAGGATGCGTTCGTCATTGTACAAGGGATAGTAAAAGTTGAATAGGAAGACACCAGTGAACAAAAATCTCACACCTTTTAGCCCTTGATGGTGTTGCTAGGAGAAGGGACAGGATGTGCAGTCCAAATCTGGTCATGCAGTGGGGAAAATAAAGTAGGATAATGGGCTTCTTGGTCATTTTGAAGAGATCCTTCTAGGTAACATCAGAAATGTATATTGATTTCTGCAGACTGTCTCCTGCTGTGCAAATTTTCAAAAGGAAAGCAAGATTGCTTGCAGGCATTCCACAACTGGCAAGTGCAATTGGAGGGGTGCCGTTGCCTGGATGTGTGAGGTGCCAAACACGGACAGAAATAGCAGAGGTCTGTCAGTGGAGCTCCAGTTTAATTAAGACCCTGTGCTTCAAATGACTGGCCTTGGAGGAAGTGTGCAGACAAGGGATTATCTCCAATTAGTGCATCAGTTCTGAGGACTATTACCATCCACATGGATTAGTTTGGCTTAACATGGAGTATAGGTTAGAGTAAGACACAAAAAGTCAGGGTCAGGGGAAGCATCACAGGAAACCAAGAACAAGAAAATACCATTAATTTATTCAGAATAAAATCCCCATTAATAATCTAGTGAGAATAAATGGAAACTACTAGAGAAAACATTGTCATGAACATTTTATTTTGCTGCGAGATGGTAGATAGGTCATTATGTTTAGGCTTTGTATGCCAGGTGTACTATTTCATACAGGCATTTCTTATTAGCTTTATGTAATCACTTGTTAAAAGAATAGCCTTCAAGTATAATCTTAAAGTGGTAAAGCTGTTAATCCTACTAATATTTTAGATAAAATTTTGATGCTTGAAGTAGGAAGATCCTGTATAAGTTGTATAAGTGAAATTAGCCAGATAGATATTTCCTGTTTCCATATATATTATCTCAGTGTTAAGATGGTTTTAGTTACTCAATTCTAGTTTGTTTCCTTGGCAAGATAATCACATTATCCAAGATGTATATCAAAGGTACAAAAGGGATATGTTTTCCATGAAAAGGAAGAACTTGTTCAATGAGTTCCTAATGCAAATATTTTTAGAAACTATCATAATAAGATCTTAACAATTCTTTCATTTTGTCATCTAAGACACTGGCTCCACCACACACACACACACACATAAGAGGCACTGTGCTGTTGGCAAAATACACACGATGCTAATAGTTATAGTCCCTCTTCTCAAAAAGTTCGGTCTAGTGAGGCGTGGTCCGCATAAGGGAATACGGAAGTTAAATAATGGGAAGTTCATTCTGAGCTTTGAGCGAGGAGTGACCAAATCTGACTTCTGTTTTCATTCCTCTCTTTCTCTGTTATCTTTCATATTTTAAACCGACTGATGTTATGCAAGTATTATGGAGAACTGAGAATGAAAGTGAGGAAATGAGCTAGGGTGCTGTTGCAGGGTTCGAAATGAGAAATAAAGTTGCCTGGGAATCAGAATGGTGAGAGCGAGGTGAAGGAGAATGGACAGACCCCAGACACAGTTTTATGGTGAAACTGAAAGTCACAAAGCTTTCAATAGCGTGGTGGTGATGGGGGTTGAGATGAAATTTGGAAGTAGAAGTCTCTTTGCAATGTAATTAAAATTAACCTCAGGGCACTTTAACGTGGGAACCAAGGGAACATATCAAAACTGGAAGGACATTTTGGAAAAGTAGATGATGAAACACTTTGACTGAAGGCCAGCTGTGGTATTGAAACTGGATGGTGAGACGAATTCCAGGACAGAACAAATCAACTGCTTTTAGCAGCACTGGATGGGAAGCGTGAGACCATCTTAGCTGGTTAAGCTATGGAGCTCCCTAGCTGCTCACCCTTTTCACAACAAATTTTGAAAAAGTAAAAAAAAAAAAAAATTCCTTTTTAAGATTCCCTTGTATTTAAGAACTGACAGGAGGACTTATTCTTACCAGTAACAGGGGAATGAAAATGTATTTCCGCTGTATCAGCTTCAAGAACAGATGCTCCCTGAGTAATGAAAGGGGAAAGTCAGACGAATACCACCCCCTTCTTTTTCTCTTCACTACCCCACACTTTCTACACCCCTCCAGTTTTCTCCCCATTCTTTCCCTTTCTCTACTGTGGATGTCTCTTTACTTTTTTTTTTTTTTTTTTTGGACAGGCAGAGTGGATAGTGAGAGAGAGAGAGACAGAGAGAAAGGTCTTCCTTTTTGCCGTTGGTTCACCCTCCAATGGCCGCTGCGGCCGGCGCATCTCGCTGATCCGAAGCCAGGAGCCAGGTGCTTCTCCTGGTCTCCCATGTGGGTGCAGGGCCCAAGCACTTGGGCCATCCTCCACTGCCTTCCCAGGCCATAGCAGAGAGCTGGCCTGGAAGAGGGGCAACCGGGACAGAATCCGGCGCCCCAACCGGGACTAGAACCCGGTGTGCCAGCGCCACAAGGTGGAGGATTAGCCTGTTAAGCCACGGCGCCGGCCTCCTCTTTACTTCTTGCCAGGCCCTTTGACATGTGAACCATGGATGCCATCTAGTTAAAAGTATGGCCTGGTTGTTTCTACTTAAGCCAGAATCCGTCTGACCATCAGACATGCTGGGACTGATCTTAGCCTGTTTGTGCTACTATTATAGAATGCCTGAGACTGGTTATTGTTTTAAAACAGAAATTGATTTCCACAAGGTCTGGAGACTGAGAAGTCCATGATCAAGGGGTTGGCATCGGATGAGGGCCTTCTTGATCCTGATGAACCCTCACATGGCAAAATGCACATGGGCAGTAAAGAAAGAACCCATTCATGCAAGTTCACCTTCTAGGGACAGTAATCCATTCATGCCTGCAGGACACTTGTGATATAAACACCTCTCTAAAGGCCCCACATCCCAACATTGTTGCAATGGGGATAATTTTACAATATGTGAATCTTAGGGGACAATTTCAGATCGTAGAAACAAATGTGAGCACAAGTCTCAAGTCATTTCTGAGTGGTGGCACTAACAAATCCTATGGAATCACAAAATACCAACCCAGGATTTTAATAAATCAAACCTGAAATCAACTACTCCAGGACTCTTGCTTAGGAAGCAATAAGTGGGGCTGGATCTATGACGTAGCAGGTGAAGCCACAGCCTGCAGTGCTGGCATCCCATATGGGTGCCGGTTCGAGTCCTAGCTGTTCCACTTCTGATCCATCTCTCTGCTATGGCCTGGGAAAGCAGTGGAGGATAACCCAAGTCCTTGGGCCCCTACACCCACGTGGGAGACCAGGAGGAGGCTCCTGGCTCCTGGCTTCAGACCAGTGCAGCTCCAGCCATTGTAGCCATCTGGGGAGTGAGCCAGCAGTTGGAAGACTGACTCTCTCTCTCTCTCTCTCTCTCTCTGCCTCTACCATTCAAATAAATGGATAAATCTTTAAAAAAAAATGAGTACCTTAAAGTTTGCAGCACAATTTGTAGTGGTTTCTATTATAAATTATCTCTTACTGATAGAGAATGGAACACACAAGTGATAATTAAGGTAGGAAAATAAATGGAAAGAGGGCAAGTCAAGTAGTTACAGGAACCCTACTTAACTATAGTCTTAACTGATACCATGTAATGGAACAAACTAGAGTATTCAAAGGTTAGAATCATTTCTCAGTACACAAAGCACATTAGTAGAACTGAGTAGGGTTTCCAAACAAAAGTTTAATCCAAAAAGCACCTCTCCATATTTTAACCTTGTGACTCTTGATAAAGTCACCTGAACATTTTTTTGCCTCTGCTTTCTTACCTGTGACTAGTCTTACACATCCTTCAGGTTGTTGTGGGAATTAAATAATACACATAAAACATGCAATGCATAGGGTCTCAGCTATGGCAAGCAGTTGGTAACCAGCCTCAGGGCCTTAAATTCCTATGAAAATCACAAGCTTGATGTGAGAATACAATATTAAAGTGCACATCAAAAAGTCTAGCAGAAAGAAATCATTAGATATTAACCACTCTACACCCAGAGACTTAACCATAGAAATTTATTTTGATAGTTAATAGATAGTTAACTATTTTTGCAAATACTTTCTTATAGTGATATACATATATACATATCAAATAAAGTATCCTTATTATAATATGCTAAAATAATTATAAAAGTGACAGGATCTACTTAGATTTAAGTTCTTTGAAGCCAGGCCAGGAGTTGAACCTAAATCTATATTATAAATCAGTAAACAGGAATCTCTCAGATGCACAATCTGGACTCCTTAGAAAGGCTCTTCTATTTTCCGTAGTCAGCTCTGTTACAGTGCAGCCAAGTTCTCTTTGGAGTCTCTCAACTTTAGAATGCTTTATTTTTTTTTTTTTTTTTTGACAGGCAGAGTGGACAGTGAGAGAGAGACAGAGAGAAAGGTCTTCCTTTTTGCCGTTGGTTCACCCTCCAATAGCCGCTGCGGCCGGCACACCGCGCTGATCCAATGGCAGGAGCTAGGTGCTTCTCCTGGTCTCCCATGAGGTGCAGGGCCCAAGCACTTGGGCCATCCTCCACTGCATTCCCAGGCCACAGCACAGAGCTGGCCTGGAAGAGGGGCAACCGCGACAGAATCCGGCGCCCCAACCGGGACTAGAACCCGGTGTGCCGGCGCCGCAAGGCGGAGGATTAGCCTAGTAAGCTGTGGCGCCGGCTTAGAATGCTTTATTAACCTGTATTCCTGGTCTGCAGCTGTGATTGCCCTTATATATTGGCGGTTGTATTTCTAACCAGACCATGTGGTCCGACCATGAGTGCTGAGAACCAGCATCTTGTCTATAGGTGTGCTTTTGCTGTTGTCTACTCAAGCTGGAATAGTTCCCATAAAACCTACGGACAACTGGTGCATGGCTTCTGGGTGGCAGCGCTGGGGCAAGGGCATGCGTGCGTCACCATTTACTGTCGCCTGCCGTAAGATCCAGCAGGCACACTGCCAGCCAGCATGGATCGTAACCCCGAAAGACACAATCTCAAATGCTGAAATCCCAAAACGTCAAAACCGTAAAAATCAAAATCTCAACAACTAACACCTTGAATGTTGAAATTCTGAAAACCACAATCCTCATTTCTAAAATGTAATGTAAGAGGTTGTAGACACCAGAATTCTGGAGAAGTGCTTGGCCCTGTGATACTGTAAAGACAAAAACTTCAGTTTGAAAAAAAGGATCCTTTGTCTGCATTGACCTGCCTCCCAGCTGATGAAATTCCAGGAACTTGCCTGCACCGTGGCTCAACAGGCTAATCCTCCGCCTTGCGGCGCCAGCACACGGGGTTCTAGTCCCGGTTGGGGCACCGGATTCTGTACCAGTTGCTCCTCTTCCAGTCCAGCTCTCTGCTATGGCCAGGGAGTGCAGTGGAGGATGGCCCAGGTCCTTGGGCCCTGCACCTGCATGGGAGACCAGGAGAGCACCTGGCTCCTGGCTTCAGATCAGCGCGGTGCGCTGGCCCCAGCGCGCCGGCTGCGGCGGCCATTGGAGGGTGAAGCAATGGCAAAAGGAAGACCTCCCTCTCTGTCTCTCTCTCACTGTCCACTCTGCCTGTCAAATAAATAAATAAATAAATAAATAAAATTTTAAAAAAATTTTTTTAAAAATTTAAAAAAATTCCAGGAACTTTTAATGACGTAAAAAGCTGCATCAGGGCCAGGTGTTGTGGCACAGAAGGTTAAGCCACCTCACCGCTCCAATTCTGATGTAGCTGTTGGCTAAAGTGCCTAGGAAACAGCAGAAAATGGCTCAAGTACTTGAATCACTGCCAATCAAGTGGAAGATCAGGGTGGAGTTTCTGGTTCCTGGCTCCAGCCTGGTGCAGCCCCAGCTGTTGTAGTGGTCTAGGGAGCGAAACAGATCTATGCAATGAATGGAAGATCTTTTTATTTCTCTCCCTCTTAAAAAAAAAAAAAAAAAGGCTGTATCAGACTGCTTTGGAGGTGGTCTGTGCAGGATTCCAACAGAAGTGACGCTAGAAGGCACGCTGGAGGACAGCTTCCAGGATCCAGAGAGCAATGAGATTCGGCTTGGGATCCCAAGGAGAGAGGCAGGGCCACTCCTCAAGAGTTACTCATCCATGAAATGGTCTAGAATGAAAAAAAAAAAAAAAAAGACCAGAAATGTGCAGCAATAAATAAGGAACAGCATCATAGAGATTAGATTCCTCTTCAATGAGTGAAAATGAAAGGGGTGATTGGGAGGAGAGAAATCACAGAATATTGTCCTTTGGCGACAGCAACTCATTATCTTGCATTATTTCTCTGCGGGAATTCTCATAATCTTGAAAGTATGGAATTCATAGTCATGGCTGCCTTGAAACGCTGTGGTGAGTTTCATTGCTGTTAGCTGTACTCACAGCCACATATTATGCTGCTGAAGCTGCTCATCAGTAATATTGCAACATTTATAGAAACAATTTGCGTAACTACTGGATAGGCTCAGACATTCTGCTGGGCAGGGGTGGGACAGGACTACAAGCCTTTCTGGATTATCTGAGTCCATGTCTAGCTTCCGTTACATTAGCTGCTTATGAATGCAGTTCAGTTCATTTCTCTGAACCACCTCGCCCTGGTTATTTTTCCAGATGAAGATAGGATTGAAGGAGCCACTTCTTTGTGGCGTATCATCTCAAAGGTTGGGATTGCAGCCTGCACGTGGGACATCAGATGGGGTATCCATGCAGGAATCAGAGCTGCCCGCATTCTTCATGGTCAGGGCAGCTCCGCTGTTTGGTGCTGAACCCACTGAGAAGAGATTTGAGGCTTAAAGAGAGAAGGTTTTGGCTCCCAGGCTAAAGTGGCAGTTCAAAAGCCAGTGCAGAAGGCTGGCTCTTTTGGAATTTCGGCCTATGCTTCAGTTCCAAATCTGCTATTCGACCTGTCTGGAAAGACACGTGGACACTTTCTTATATCTTTTTGGGTCTTCTTTGGTAGAACACTGATTGGAAAAGCAGTCACTAAAATGCATATCCAGAAAGTCTTCTATAATCATATTCCAAAGGCCCATGGAAGAGCAGATGGTGGCTTTCATTGGTGCTGTCCCCAGCAGAGCTGTGTCTCTGCAGAGGCCATTCCAGGAATGTCTTCAGGATCAGCAACAGAAACTTTTCCAGCAAAACAAAATGCACACATCCCAGGGGAAACCGGCTGTCCTAGAAGAGGGAGAAATCACCCATCATTCACGCCATGGCACAAAGTCAGGCCCAGCAAATCCTGCAGTGGTTGAACTCAGAGAGGAAACTAAATAAACAAAGGAATGTCTTAACTTCAGAAATTATAGCACAGGGTCCTGCCTTGAATCCAGAGGTCTCCAAGCCCTCTTCTAACCTGTATCAATTTTTAAAATTTTTTACCAGGAAGCAGTTTAGTCCTTATTTTACCCTAACATGCTTTTCCATTGTGTGTTCTGGTAAGACAGCCACTCCCAATTCAATTAACATAAGGTTAAATGTGATATTCAGCACAAACTTCACAGAAATCGGCATGCCATTTCTTACTTTCAAAGGCCCAAATGGTTCACTTAGAGAATTTTTGGCACACAAAAAAGTTCCTAATTATGATATATATGACAAGCTTTTTAGATTTGTCATAAATTGTTGCTTTGGTTTTTGTTCTATTTTTATTTCTTTAATTTTTGAGATAGCATATTTAATTACATTATAGTCAAAGGCTTATTGAACCACTGAAAAGGAGTTCAACAAATAAAAAGTAAAAGCATACTACAAAGCTATAGGAATTAAAACAGCATGGTGCTTTGTTTTTCTAAAACATCAAAATGTCCACAGATTATCTAGATTGGACAACAATTTTGCCTATCAATCAAAGTCCAACTTAACATAGCATCCTGCCCTCTATTTCTATCCCAACAACAGAAAGGCTATTTTATGATGTACTGCATACCCTCTGAGGAAACTTACCTTTAAATTTTAAGACAGTGTAATTCAATCTGGTTGGTGGCTCATGGATAAGATGATACTATTTTTTAATTCTGTCTATTTAGAAAGAAGTCATTGAAAAACTTTGTCACATTATCTTGATTATTCTAAAATACAAAAATAAAAAAAAGATTAAAGCTGCATTTGACTAGAAGCCAGAGAATTACTGAGTGGTTCAAAAATAATTACATGTATGGTAGTATGAAAAGACACATAATGATGGCATTGTTCTATCACCAGTATTTTAGCCAAAGCTGTGATGTACATATGAGTAAGTGTGGAATGCATTCTGTATACTGAAACAACATGGAAGCATGTTGTGGGAGATAGAAACCTTAAATGGGGAATACTCATGGTGGTGAATATCGAAATATGGGAGAATTGGGGCTGGCACTGTGGCACAGTAGGTTAATCTTCCACCTGTGGAGCCAGCTTCTCATATGGGCACCGGTTCTAGTCCTGGCTGCTCCTCTTCCCATCCAGCTCTCTGCTATGGCCTGGGAAAGCAGGAGAAGATGGCCCAAGCCCTTGGGCTCCTGCACCTTTGTGGGAGACCTGGAAGAAGCTCCCGGCTCCTGGCTTCGGATTGGCGCAGCTTTGGCCGTTGTGGCCATTTGGGGAGTGAACCAGCGGACGGAAGACCTTTCTCTCTGCTTCTCCCTCTCACTAGCTGTAACTCTACCTCTCAAATAAATTTTAAAAAAAAAATCTTAAGAAATATGGGAGAATTTTTAAAAGTACCATGCAGAAAAGGCATGCAAATATATTCTCCAAAGACACAGCCAGGCCTTAAAAGAAAAAAAGGCAGTGATTCATCAGGATTTAAGACCTCAAAATACAGTTAATGATCATATAAGCTGGCCAATGAAAATAGACTAGCTTTGTTTAATTTCCTGGAATATACTTCTTTTTATATTGAATTTTCTTTCCCATTTGTTAGCTTTTCCCTGTGATTTTTCATTATTAGATTACTTTTTTTTTGTGGGAGGTAAAATAGCAAGGTTTATTAGGGAAGGGAAGCCGTAAGGACGAATTTTTTATAGTTCACCATGCTCTGTATTTCATCTTCATATCATATCTAGTACTGGAATCATGAATTGTGCAAAAACTTCTAGAGACTTCTAATTTGTTTTATGCATTTGACCATGAAGGTTCATTACCACACATTGACTTTGTGTGTAAGCATTGTGCAGGTTCATAAAATCATTGCACCTTCCTCGATCAGTGAACAGACAGTTTTCATACAGCTGCATGTGGAAAACGGAACTTCTCAAGATTTCAGTTCTTTAGGTAAATGCATTTGGAGTAAGGGCTCACTAAAAAGCTTCATTGTAGGTTGTCCATCACAGTGTTTCAGATTACTGCGATTTTAAAGCTGGGAACACAGAACTATCACGGTGATGTGTGTTTATGCTTTTTGGTTTTTTGGTCTAGTTCTAAATGAATACAGCTTATTTGCTTAAAACTATTATACTCCAGTGAACATACTGCAGTGTTTCTTGGTTGCAAAAATATGCACGTTTTCATTGAGCAATGTGACCTATGACATACTCTGTCATGTTTTTATGTTTCTCAAATAGACCCTGTTTAAAAAATATAAATAAATGGCTTTTAAGGATTTTAAATTACCTTTTCAAGAGTTATATTTTTGAGATTTTTATTCTGGAATTTTAGACTTTATGGATTTTGATATTTGAGGATTTCAACATTGAGGATGATAGCACTGGGGATTGTGTCTTCAGGCCATGAATAGCTGATCTCTGAGGGACAACTGGCTAAATGAGAAAGATTTCCTGCCCGGCCATGTTAGACACATGGTAGAAGTGTTATATAGTCTCAGAAGTGTTGAGCTTGTTGCTTTCCACTGCATTACCTGCCTCACCCTAAGAACCCTCATTCAAGGAGGACCTGAGCTCCTTCTCCCTCTTTAAATAACTTAGACAACCAGATCAGGTCTACTCACCCTAGCAGTGCCAATGCCATTCTCTGCTTGACTTCAACATGCCCAGTGACAAAGTATATGCTTGAAGGTACAACCACAGGTTCACATTTTAGCATCATTTTTAAAATTTATTAAGCTCAAGGATAAAATGCAGGGGGACATTTTAAAAAATGCTAAGAATCAGAGAGTTAAAGCAGGGGAGTGGCTATTTGACTTAGTTCTTTCACTCTTGTCTGGGAGAAGC
Organism: Lepus europaeus; assembly: GCF_033115175.1. NCBI lineage: Eukaryota > Metazoa > Chordata > Mammalia > Lagomorpha > Leporidae > Lepus > Lepus europaeus. The sequence goes on along the minus strand of NC_084840.1, from coordinate 14,602,509 downwards.
CATGGAGCTAGTCTTTAAAACACTGGCTGTTATCACACTGCAGTACTATTGACTTCAAAAGCATAAAGATGTATAGTGAAAAATGCAACAGATTTTATCCCATTTTCTTCTTTTACCCATTTTTCAATCAGATAATTGGGATGCTCCTTTTGTGAATTTGGGAAGGAGGACAATTAAGTGGCTCTGCTAGACCCTTGTACATCTACTAAAGAGCTGCTCTTGAGGGTGAAGGACTCCACTCTCAGGGCCCTTGGCACCGGGAACAGCGTGGCACATTGACACCATGCACCCACTTCCACCCTCTTCCCCATCTTTGAAAAATCTCACGGTACTTTTTCTCCAAGGCTATTACCCAGTGTGACAAGTAAGAAGTTTGCTTCAATTAGAAATCATATGTCTCAAGGATTACATAAGCCCCTCTAAATGATCTTTACATAATTAAATAATGAGTATGTATTGAAAAGAGTAGAGTCAAATCATATGAAGAATTTAGTGGCTTAAGTGAGGCAACTGTATTTGTAAAATTAAAATTACAGCAACATTTTGCATCATACACATAAAATATTGGCTATTGGTAAAATTTAATGATTTCCTAACAAATATAACTTAGTGCTTAAAAAGATATTATCATCCCTGAGATGATAGGGTTCTGGCTCCCCAAACTGACCTTTAATAGTCTCGTGTATGAAAAATGAAAAAGCAGAGGATATCTCTGGATTTAAACACAGACAAGGGAAAAACATAAAACTTTCATTCAATCTCAAGAGTAAATGATGCAGACATAGTATGAATCTTAATGCTTCTCAAAATTCCATTTAATGATGGAATACCCCCAATATTTGAGGCTTTGTAAGATAATAAAAAATGAATAATCACTAAATATCTGTATGTTAAATAATCCATATCAATTCTCACTTTTTATCTTACAGAATTTCTCAGTAATATTCAATATGACTGACTGCTTCGTATTTCTTGAAGTATTTTCTGTGCTGGGCTTCCAGGATGCTATACTGCCCTGATGTTTGCCCTGTCCTATTGGCTGCTCCTTCTTGGTCTCTGGATGATTCAGTGTCAGTTCTCCAACCTCTGAAGTTCAAAATGTACCAGAACTAGTCCTTAGACTTCCTTAGTCTCACACTTCCCAAGGATCTCCATATAGCAGCAAATATATGTTGATGATTCCAGAATATCTCCAATCTCTCCTCTGAAGTTTGGACTTGAATATGTAACTGCCTACATGGCATTTCCACTTGCATCTCAAACTTAATTTATTTGCAAGACTCTCCTTTCCATTGTCACTCATGTTAGTAAACAAGACTACGATGCAGGCCCACAACTTGAGAATAAATCTTTATGACTTTTTCTCTCCCATACTCATCCGATCTATTAGATTTTACTAGTACTTCCTGAAAACATTCTATAAATAAATATTTTATCACTATATCTAATGTTACTACCTTTGTCCAAATATGCCTCCCCTCTTGACACTTATAGTCAAATTTCTACACAGCACCTTCATGTCCTCCATTAAGATGTTCTATCTTTTCTTTCTACATGTTCACCCGTGCAAAAATTCCTACTCTGCACTAGCTTCTCATCACACTTAGAGGAGAATCAGAAGTTCTCTGAGCACCTGGGTCTCTCCCCTATCCCATCATCCCAGGCCCATCAACTGTTTCAGCCTCCACTGACTCTCAGAGACTCAGTCATGCTATCATTGCTGTTCTGAAACTTGCTAATCTCCCCCCCTCCAATGTTCTTCCCCAAGATAGTCTCACGGGTCACTCCCATACTTTCTTCAGTGTATATTCAAATCGACCATTTATAGGCACTACCAAGTAATCTGTCTAAACATATTCCTCTCTATCCCACATCCTGCTCTATTTTTCTTCATAGTGACCAAAAACAGGCCAAAATAATAAGGTAGTGATCTTCAAGACACTGGACATCAGGCAATGAAAAAGAGCAATTTATAAGATATTGAACAAGGAGAGCTCTAAAATGCCTCAGGTTGCCAACTTAAAAGAAACCCAGGACATGGAGCAGGCCAGATGGACCCAAGTTGAGCCTAGAGGGCCTCCTAGGTTGGGGAGATGGAGCCAAGATGGAGCCTGGGTTGTGGGGTGACCAACATGACTAGAGTCTGGAGGACAGGGTATAGGAAACTAGAAAGCTACCAAAAAGCATCCTATCCCCAGAGACAGGCAGAAGTCACTTTAAGTATTCAGCAGAATACGGATCAGCATATGCAAGGGAATCATCCAAGGAGAGGGACAGAACCACACAAAAGGGTGCAGCATTTGGCATTCATACAGAGCCAGCTATAGTGCCTGCTCCAACCAGCCAAAATGGACAGTGCTTTAATACATGGGGCATTAATAGAGTACTCAGAAGGCTCTTGAGTTAGTAGTGGAAAATAATTAGCCCTCAGGTAAACACTGATACACTCTTACCTAACAAATCTTTAAAACAAGACCCAATAATATGACAGTTTCTAATCTTTCTAGGCTCAAGAAGGTTGTAGAAATACAAAAAATAAAAAAAATATAGAGGTCAGTGCTGTGGCATAGCAAGTTAAGCTGCTACCTGCAGTGCCGGTTCTAGTCCTGGATGCTCCACTTCTGATCCAGCTCCCTGCTAATGTGCCTGGGAAAGCAGCAGAAGATGGCCCAAGTTCGTGGGCCCCATAATCCATGTGGGAGACCTGGAAGAAGCTCCTGGCTTCAGCCTGACTCAGCCCCAGTTGTTTTAGCCATTTGGAGAATGAACCAGCAGATGGAAAAATTCTCTCTCCTCCCCACCCCCGTTACTCCACCTTTCAAATAAATAAAATAAATCTTTTAAAAAATATCTAGCATCCAACAAGGCAAGATCAAATGTCTGGCATCAAATAAAAAGCTTTTGAGATATGCAAAGAAGCAGGAAAATATGACTCATAAAATAATTATTAGACCATTACATAACAACATAAGCAAAAATTAATTCAAAACGCATCCACTGCCTTAATGTAAGACATAAAATTTTAAAACTCTTAGAAGAAAACATAGAACAAAAACCTCATGACATTGGATTTGGCAACTGTTTCCTGGATATGACTCTAGTGGACAGCCAACAACTGTAAAAATATACAAATTGGACTTCAGAAAATCTTAAAGATTTTGTTCATCAAAAGACAGTCATAAGAGTAAAAGGTAACCTACAGAATGGGAGAAAAAATTACAAATTATCTATCTGATAAGGAATTAATATCCAGAATATATCCAGAAATGCTAAAACTTAACAAAACAAACAAATAACCTAATTCAAAAATGGGCAAAGTACTTGAACAGATATTTCTCTAGGAAGATGTGCCAATGACCAATAAGCACAAGAAAATACACTTCATGAAGATATCACATCACATTCAGTAGGATGGTTTTTATTAAAAAACAAAATAGAAAATAACAAGTTTTGTGGTAGAATATGCAGCAATTGGAATCATGTGCATTGTTCCTGGGAATGTATGATAGTGTACTCTACGGGAAACAATACGGTAGCTCCCCAAAAACTAAAGATAGGATTATCATATGACCCACTAATTACACTTCTGGATGCATAGCCGAAGAACGGAAAGGTTCTGTATTTGTATTTGTACATCCACATTTGTAACAGCATAATTTACATACATTTACATAATTTACTGACCCAGCTTCCTTCTAATGCACCTGGGAAGGCAGCAGATGATGGCCTGCGTTCTTGAGTCCCACACTGGAGACCCAGAGGGACTTCTTGACTCCTGGCTTTGGCCTAGCCCAGTCCCAGATGTTGCAGGCATTTGGGAAGTGACCAGAATATGGAAGATCTCTCCCCAGCCCTTCCCCTCCCCTGTACATCTCAAATAAGTAAATCTTTATAAAAATAAAGCCTACAAAATAGTTTTTTAAAATTTTTTAAATTGGGGCCGGTGTTGTGGTGCAACCAGTTAAGCCGCTGCCTGCAATGCCAGCATCTCATATGGGTTTGAATCCATGCTGCTTCACTTCTGATCCAGTTCCTTTGAATACACTTGGGAAAGCAGAAGATGGCCCAAGTACTTGGGCCCCTATCATCCCCATGGGAAACCCGGATGAAACTCCTGCTTCCTGGCTTTGGTCTGCCCCAGCCTTAGCTGTCCCAGCCATCTAGGGAGTGAATCAGCAGGTGAAAAACCTCTCTCTCTGTCTCTCCCTCTCTCTGTAACTCTGAGTTTCAAATAAATCAATATAGCTTTCTTAAAAATCATCAAATGATGGATATGTTTATTAGCTTGAAGGTAGTAACAGCTTCACAGATACGTAAATACCTCAGAAGTCTCTAAATTCTAAAGTTTAAATACATGCAGTGTATTGCACTGCAATTTAACTCAACGAAATGTGTTCCAAAAATACAGGGCATTCAAGTTGTAACTGGAGAGTGAAGTTGTAGCCATCCCTTCGGTGGTGACAGTTTAGGTTCCCTAATAGAGTCTCAAGGAGACAGTGCCCCGACAATGTGTGCAGAAGCTGAGTGCTACTTTGTATTTACAGTTAACTGCCGGGGTTTGAATTCCAGCTACAGTAACTTAGGAGGTCTGGATCTTTGATCAGTTTCCTCGTCCAGCTCCATGGGATTGTTGTGAGGATTTAATAGATCATGTAGTAAATGCTTAATAAATATTAGCCGGCCTATATCATGTCAATATTTGGGGGTAAGAGGTAGTTCCAAAGCTTTGTCACCTGAAAGAGGTGTATGACTTAAAAACACAAAGAAGATGAGATGGTTCAAAAGACAAAATGCGGAAGCAGAAAAGGAAAATGAGTAGAGAACCTGGGGGAATATATCTGATCTTAAGAGGTAAGAAATGGAAGAGGAACCAGGTAAGAAAACTGAGAAGTAATACAGGGTGGGGGGAAGCCAGGAAATGGTGGGGTCACAGAAGATAAAGGAGGAAATATCTTCAAGAAAAAAAATATGATCAAATGCCATAGCCATATGAGAGAGCTCAGTATAAGAAAGAGTCATTGGACTTAACAATGATGAGTTCGTGCTATCCTTGGAGACAGCAATCTCACTAGAAAGGTAGGGAAGGTATGAGGCTATGAATCAGGGATTAGTAGGGGCAGGCAATCAATTCAGACAACTTTCCAAGAAATTTAGAGCTATGAAGAAAAAGAACAGAAGAGCTAATAGCTGTAGGCGGGACAAAGAGGGTATTTCCAGAGGTAGGCGATGCCCACACATGTTCTCAGCACAAGGGAAGGGGACAGTGAAGATCAGGTGATTAGAGATGCACAAAGACAAGCTGAACTGTTTCAAAGCCAGGTTTTGAAAGAATTTTAAAAGTACAGGAAACAACACAGAGTTGGATATCCTAAAAAATAGTGAAGACTTTTCACATTTTATGGAACTAGAAGGAAGAAAGGAAGGGTAAGGACTAGAGACAATTTGGGTTGAGGAGTAGGAGAATTGAGGGCTTTGGCACCAGAAGGCTGCACTTTCTTCATTTAAAGTAATCACCAAGATTGCGATCAGAAAGAGGACTGCACTGACATTGCTGACAGCAGAGGGGAAGAACCAACCTAGATTACCAAGAGTTTGGTATTAGCACAGAGGCCATGTATGATGTGCAATTTCTTGAAGAATTTAAAGAAATAAAGAATACTGCAATTTCATGTATATGTAACAGATTATCACAGACTCAAATTTTATTTCACTCCTGATATGTAATTCTCTTTCTGTCAAGAGCAGCAAGCAGGATGTACACACAGGAAATGAGATTCCTGGTCATTAAATACACTGGTACAGAGCTCTAGGCTCCATGACAAAGCTCTCTGTCACATGACCTTGTAGGGAGTTTTGCCTCTCTCAGCCCCAGTTTCCATCATGAATTTTTAGTCAGTTTTAACATGGTTAAATCAAATACATTTATAATGTTCCTGATTTGCGTGAAGGTTCAATGATTGGCTTGTAATACTATCATCCTTGCTTGAATGAGGTTGGTCAAATTGTCATTATTGTTTTTGTGTTTTTTAGAATCCAGGACAAAAAATGCCATCATCATCAGTAGATGAGAATAAATAACGAAGACCACCAAAATCCAACTGTTAAGCCTTTTTACTGCATGTGTTCAAATGTATACAGTCCTTCAGTCACCTGTAATTTCCAACACATGAAGCTGAATGGGTCACTTGACGGGTCCTTAGGTCCCCCCAGGCACCGTGGCAGCCTGCTGCCCTGACCTGATACAGGTCATTCTACATAGCCCGCCCAGTTTTATTCTAGGAGTAACACACTATATGATTTTGCTTCGTGCTATTTTCCAGAGAACTTGATTCAACATTGTTCCTTATCTCAGGACTGGCGTATAGGGGTTAAGTGGTGTATAGTGGTTCTGAGATGGGAACACTTGAGTTTGAATTCTATCCCTACTGCCTACAAATTACAGCTTAGCCTTTCTAAGCGCCCTTTCCCTCCATCAGTAAGATATCACTGCTGAAGATTCTAATGAGAAAATGCATAGAATATATTTAGGATAACATTTGGCACATGGGGAACAATAAATTCTAATTTTTCTTAATAGAAATATACTGTATCTGGGGTAAAAATCTTTTCCATCAATTAATATTTCTTCTGTTTGATTCTATTTACAGCCTAAATTACCTTTAACAATCTTGAGGAATGCATGCTCTTCAAACTGAGAGTAGAAGGGAATGCAAGCTTTTCCCGTTTTGTCCTGCCAAATCCATGAGGCTCTGGGAAGCAAAGGAGTACCTGATGGCCTGCAGCTGGCAACCCGGCCTTTGTGGCATTCGGCGGCCACAATCATTACAACTATCGTGCCCAATTCCAGAGAGAAGACTGGGGCATTTCCACCACCTGAATATTTAAGTCAAATAATCACAGTAGGGTGGGTATAGATAATAAAGTACTGTATGGTTTCCTTTAAAAATAAAAGCTCCAAGAATGATTTTTAATGATTTCTCTGAAAAGAAATGATGAATGTTCGAAGGGATAGGAGTACATGTAGTTGAACATGACACAATGTAATGTACAGCTTTACACAATGTAAATGAAACATCACATGGTGCTCCAGAAATTTGTAAAATCCTATGTGTCGGGTAAAAAGAAAAAGGACATGAATAAATGTAACAGAAACTAAAAAGAAATCATAAAAAAAGAAAAATGGTTAAAAGATGCATTCAACTTTGTTCCTAAAATTAACAAGAAAGGTTATTTCTAAATACAAATTTCATTTTGGCACTTCCATTGTTGATGCCGAAGAAAAATCTCCATAGAGAAATAAAATCCTAATAGGATTGTCAGTATCTTGGTGTCTTAGTCTCTTTTATCCACCTAAACCAATAGGACAATAGGGCACGCATGCATCAGCAACAGGAAATCAGAGCTCCCACATTAAGAACTAACCCACACCTGTGATACCAGCATTAATCCATCCACGAGGATGGAGCCTTCATGACCTAACCACCTCTTCATACTGTCCCAGTGGCATCCATAGCACTTGGGTGGTTTCTCTGAGTATGCAGCCCCATTGACTGGCCTGGTGGCAAAGACTTCCACATCAGTCCACTCACCAAGCATTTGTTAAGTGCGTGCTATATGCTAATCACTTTTCTAAATATGATGACTCATGAAGAGAAAGATAATGGACACAAAGTTAAAATGCTGTTATTAGGTACTGAAAGAAATACAAAGGAAACACAGAGAAGAAATCTCTTAACAGTCTACAAGTTTGGGTCTAAGTCAAGAGGTTCTTTTAAAGTGACTTTTTTAAGGATTTATTGATTTCTTTGAAAGTCAGAGTTACTGAGAGAGAGAGGAGAGAGAGAGAGAGGCAGAAAGAGAGAGAGGGGGAGAGAGAAAGAGAGTGCTTCCATCCGCTGGTTCACTCCCCACATGGCTGCAATGGCCAGGGCTGGGCCAAACCAAAGCAAGGAGCCAGGAGTTTCGTCTGAGTCTTCCATGGGGGTGGCAGGGGCCCAAGGACTTGGGCCATCTTCCACTGCTTTCCCAAGTGCATTAGTAGGGAGCTGGATTGGAAGTGGAACAGCTGGAACATGAATGGGCACCCATATGAGATGCTGGCATTGCAGATAGCAGCTTTATCCATTACACCAGAACACCAAACCCCCCCCCCCTTTTTAAGTGACTTAAAAATTTATGTTACAGAGAGAAGGGGAGACAAAGAGAGAGAATGGGGGTTCTTAAAAGGCCACTAGGAGTTAGCATGAGAGAGAAGGTGGAGAAAGGGTGCTCCAGGGAGAGAACAGCATGGACAAAGTCACAGAAATAAGAGAAACAAAAGCCATTTGGTGTGTCCACAGAAGTGGTTCTTAATTGAGAGGGACTAGGAAAAGTGAAAACAGATCATGAGAATCTTTTAAAACTATATGGGCCCTTTCTCCCATTCTTCCATTTACATGCAATCCTCAAAAGGGCCATTTTTATGGAATAATTGTCTGTGTCTTCCCTAACCTCAACCTTCATATGTTGAAGCCCTGAATTTCTTTTCTTTCTTCATTTGAGAGACAGAGAGCCACCAAGAGTGGGAGACAGGCAGGCCAAGAAAGACAGTGCCCATCCACTGGTTCACTCCTAAAATGTTTACAGCCAGGTTTTTAAGCTGGGGACTGGGAACACAATCCAGGTCTTACAAGAACTCAACTAATTGAGTTATCACTGTTGCCTCCCAGCTTCTGCATTTTCCTGACCTGGAATCTGGAGTCCGAGCTGGGGATCAGACCCAGGAACCCCCATATGGTCTGTGGGCACCTTAACCAGTTGTGCTAACCATTAGGCCAGACATTGGCTCCAAGGCTTAACTTTCAATGTGATGGTATTTGGAGTGGGGTTTTTGGGAAATAATTGGATTTACATGAAGTCATGGGGGGATTCCCCCCTGCCATGAGAGGATTATCACCTCTATAAAAACAAGAGAAAGAGAGACCAAGGCTTTGTGTCACACTGCCATTTGAAAATATGGCAAAAATAAAAAAATAAAGCGACTTTCCACAGCCAAAAGAGAGCCTTTAGCAGACACCAAATCTGCTGGAAACTTGACCTTGGGCTCCCTCGCCTCCAGAACTGCCAGAAATAAATGTCTGCCATGTTTAGCAGTCCTAGCTGACCAGAACAACCATGGAATTGGGGCTGGCATTTGGAAGAGCTGCAGAAATGAACATGAGCAATCTGACACTCAGCTTTCTTTCTCCCCCCTGCCCACCCCACTCCTGTGTGCGCCTCTCCAATCCCACGACAACCAGTGTTCAGGCACTGGTTCATGTGGAAACGTATTAGTATACTGAGAGACTGTAGAGGCAGAGAGGAAGCCTGCCAAGAGCTCCGTACGTCAGGACGAACAACTTAGAACTTCAGTTACAAACCATGCAGTGCCATCGAAGAGTTCAGTAAGGGAACAGAAAACTGACACTGCACATTATAAAAATGATAGTGCACATTATAAAATGATTTTTCATAATTATAAAGAGAAGGCATATAAACTCTTTCGGTAGGTGGCCATGCAGTAGGTATTTCAGCTCTTGAAGGCCAGACAGTGTCTACTGCAACTACTCCACACTTTCTCTGTTGGTGAAGGTGGCCATGAGTAACAGGAAAATTAGTGGCTGCAGCTGTGTTCTAATAAAACTTTATTTTTAAAAAGCTGACAATTGTGATAGGTAGAGTTCAACTTTGTTATAACAGATGAATTGGAGAAGTTAAGACAAGCCAAAGTATGATATTCCAACAAGGTAGGTTGCACAATGAGCCACACAAAAAATGATGAGGCTGGGAGAAAGCCATTAGCAGAGGAGAGAGGACAAAGAAACTGGATTTTAAATATGCATAGGAGGCAGAAGATATAGGCTTGAAACAAAGTAATATTGGAAGAAGTGATAATGAAGATCCAAGGCTTGGATCTGACTTGGATGACACTGTGTGTGTGACTGTCCCCACAAAATGATGAGACACCTTGCAGGCACCATTGTATCACTGAAGAGAACACATAATATATATGTATGATATACATATATGTCCAAAATGCACATGTCCCCATATATTATGTGTAATATTTACAATTGATATTGTATATTGGTTGGTATAGGTTTGCATGATAAAATGTATATTTATAAAGTATGCATATCCTATATGCTTTACATTATATTGACTTCAAGTATATTTCTTTCATGCTCAGGTGTCAAGTAAAAATACAAAAAAAAAAAAAGAAAAAAAAGAGAGAATATAATACATGGCTTTGCTCTCTGACCACAAATCACAGCCCTGACTGAAGTCTTCCATTCAACCCAGGAACAGCTACGTAATTCCCAGGATCTATTGCAAAATGAACATACAGGATCACTTGCTCAAAATTACTAAGAATTTCAAGTCAATGGCACCAGAGTATCAAACCAAGCACAGGGCATTTCTAAATGTTGGGTGTTATGTGACTGCACAGGTCATGTGACTGTGAATCTGCTCCTGACCTTGTCCCCAGTGTGTCTTGCAGGGATAGATTAATTACTGTAACTCCAGAAGCATGCTACATCTGCAAAATCTAACCTGTAGTCACATTTCTTTCGAATAGTGCATTTCAAGAACATTTTCACACACTTACAAATTTCACTATGATTTTAACTAAGGAACTTTTTGGAGAGCCCAGTTGTTGTTGTTGTTGTTGTTGTTGTTTTTAAGATTTATTTATTTATTTGAAAGGCAGAGTTACAGAGAGACAGAGGCAGAGAGAGGTCCTCCGTCTGCTGGTCCACTCCCCAGATGCCCGCAACTAACAAATAAATAAGTCTCTAAAAAAATTAAATAAAGTCTTTTGTACCACATACACTTACATTTGATCACATTTTATCAGTGAAGCTAGAGTAACACTTTGGACCTCACTGTAGCCTTGACGGGGTTTACATACTATCTTAACATGCCTCCACAGCCCACTTCTATTAGTCTGCAAATCTGTCATACACCATCAACAGCTGTATGTCAGAGATGATTTCAGTGGAAAGGAGTTTTTGGTTTCTCTTCCCGCAGCTCACATATACGATTACGGCAAGCACTGTCTGTGACTGAGAATGCCAGCTGAGAGTGGGCCTTTCTCTGTGCATCATCTACTAAGTGCACTTGGGGAGCTTCTTTGAAAATGAATAAAGCTTCGAAGCTCTAGACAACAGGTTGTGTTCCAAAGCTTTTGTTTCCTTAGGGGCCTCTGGACATCCTGGACGGATAATTTACCAGGATTCATTTGGAATATTCTGCAATCAGAGGAAGAGCTTCTCTGGCCAGAAGTGTGTAAGTATTTTGTACTCTTAATCTACTCACCTTGTATAGTACAACTTATTCATTGGTGATGCATGAGGTCTAGATCTAAAATTCACTTTTCATTCTACCTTCTCTGGTATTACAGGATGCCTCCTATTAGGACATTAGCTAATGTATATCCATGACAAATAGCAAGTAGAAAGAAAAATGTTGGAGAGAGTGTTTAGTCTTAGCAGTTAAGGCATGGGTTAGGATGTCCACATGAATGACGGTATTCAGGTTCAAATCCTAGCTCAAGACCCTGGGAGGCAGTAGTGATGGCTCAAGGTATGTAAGTCCTTGGAACCTTGCATTGAATTCTAAGATTTCCACTTTGGCCTGGCACAGCCTCAGCCATTGCAGGTATTTTGGGTTTGAACTAGAGGATGGAAATTTGCTCTATTATCTAGCTAGCTAGCCAGCTATATCTGTCTTTCAAAAAATAAAGAAAAATTTTTAAAATTAACTTTAAAAATATCAACTTGGTCAATTTCAGTGTTCACGTTTATATATCCTCCACTTATAACCAATTACTCCCCTGTGTTTCAAGAAATATCCCTTCCATACAGAAAAGGAAGTGACTGGATACTCACATGCTAGACATCCTGCAGATAAGTCACCTTTATAAGACTGCCAGGAGAATATAGGATGCCAAAGACTTACAAATATTTGGGACATATTTACATTTAAAAATGTGTTTTTATTTGAAATCCAGTGGAATTGGGTACACTCTTTTATTTGCTCATTCTGGCAACCTTACACTGACAATAAACAAAAAAAAAATTTTTTTTTTAAGTGTATGACTTCTAAAGTCCCTTCTAGCCCTGAAATAATCTAAACATGACTTAACCACTTCTGTTAAACCAAACCAAGACCAAAGAGTTGAATTTGAGGAATGTAGGATAGTGATCTAAGAGAATAAAGAATTTGCTAATCAAGCAGAACTGTCAGTTGTACCTCAAAATATTATCCCATTATTAGCACCCTATGAACACACCAGAGGAGCCCTGTCTACATTATAGATACATGATTTACAAAATGGAACATGCCTACCACAGGAAATACTCACAATGTAATATATAACGGGAATATGTAATTCTTTTTTTTTATTATTTATTTATTTGACAGAGTTAGACAGTGAGAGAGAGAGACAGAGAGAAAGGTCTTCCTTCCGCTGATTCACCCCCCAAATGGCTGCTACGGCCGCCGTGCTGGGCCGATCCAAAACCAGGAGCCAGGTGCTTCCTCCTGGTCTCCCATGCGGGTGCAGGGCCCAAACACTTGGGCCATCCTCCACTGCACTCCCGGGCCACAGCAGAGAGCTGGACTGGAAGAGGAGCAACTGGGACAGAACTGACACCCCTACCAGGACTAGAACCCAGAGTACCAGCGCTGCAGGCAGAGGATTAGCTTAGTGAGCCGTGGCGCCGGCCGGGAACATGCAATTCTTTAAAATAAAAGAAGTACTGTATGATTACCAGAGGATTTGAGGCTGGTCCTCAGTCAGAAGAAGGACCTCTCCCAGATTCATAACACAAGGGTCTACAGTGAAACTCACGTATTTGTTTCCTCACTATTAAAAAGTATCAACGAAAATGCTTCCCATTTCTTAGCTTTGTTTTGCTGCTAGGAGCACAGCATCTTGAAAAATTTAACAGCATCATTTTCTAAACTTAAAATTTCTCATGCAATTTATCCAGGGATTAAATTCACTTTCAAAACATGTGAAACTGCAAAATCTTCCAATTTTTGTACAATAATAGCTGGTAGCCATCAGGAATGGCAAGAAATTAATGGATAAATTTCAGCCAAAACATTTGCTTCACTGGTGGATGAAGTTGGTACCTTGATTTACCAGGCACAGCTAATAATGCAGTTCTTCCTGTTGACCTCCATGTCAACACAGCATGTATTTTTTCAGTGATGCTAATTGTTGTAACTATTATAATCATTGTTACATTTGTGACAATAATTAAGCACTTCATGAATTATTCACACAAGAACACATTGCTGTGTAGCTTTTATCAAAAGTATTGATATTCTGGCCGGCGCCGCGGCTCACCGGGTTCTAGTCCCGGTCGGGGCACCGATCCTGTCCCGGTTGCCCCTCTTCCAGGCCAGCTCTCTGCTGTGGCCAGGGAGTGCAGTGGAGGATGGCCCAAGTGCTTGGGCCCTGCACCCGCATGGGAGACCAGGAGAAGCACCTGGCTCCTGGCTTTGGATCAGTGCAGTGCACCGGCCACAGTGCGCTACCGCGGCGGCCATTGGAGGGTGAACCAACGGCAAAAGGAAGACCTTTCTCTCTGTCTCTCTCTCACTGTCCACTCTGCCTGTCAAAAAAAAAAAAAAAGTATTGATATTTTACTTGATATATTAGAATTTCAGGAAAATTAAATTCACCTGAATCATTCATAAATAAAAGGTATTATAAGCTATAGTTGCTTTATGTTTACATCTGTTAAAATTTTGTGAATATTGTTATTGTTTTTAATTAACAAATATTTATATAATCTATAAATCAATACTATTCAGAAATCAGAACTGAATGTTTAAAAATATCTACTGAGAGCTACGCATGAAAATGTATATTCAGGGCCCAGCATTGTGGCACAGCAGCGTTAGACTACAACTTGCAATGCTAGCATCCCCTCTCCATGGGCTGCTTCAAGTCCCGGATGCTCTGCTTCTGATCCAGCTCCCTACGGGTGTGCCTGGGAAGGCAACAGATGATGGTGCAACTCCTTGGGCCCCTGTACTCATCTGGGAGACCTCGATGGAGTTCCTGGCTCCTGGCTTCATCCTGGCCCAGCCCCAGTCATTGTGGCTCGATGACGATGACGAGTGAAATAAGGATGGAAGATTTTTTTTTCTGTCTTTCCCTCTATGTGTCACCCTGCTTTTCAAATAAGTAAGATAAATCTTTAAAAAAATAAATAAAATTTATATTCAGTGGCCTGCAAAATTATTAGTGGTAGCAGGACACTCCTAAATTGGATTGTGGACTTACCCCAGTGGACTCTCAGTTTTGTTGTTGTGGGTGGGTGGGGGTGGTGTTTACTTCCCTAAGTTTATTATTGTCAATACTTTTATGTTATTCCAGTTAAAACTACCCTGCTTTTGGAAAGCTGGATAGACTCCTGTTTTTTAAAATGAAGTTTAATGTGAAAACCCATGCCAGAGCATACCTTCTTAATAAAGAAGTGTGGTAAATATATATCTACCAATATATCAATTTACCAAATATCAATTTATATTATAAATTCAATCTATCTCCTCTTGTTAAACACTGATAAAAATTAGTTGCAACTCTGAACTTGAGGTAATTGCCAGATACTTATCTTTAAAAAATATTTTTGTCTATTGTATATTGGTAAAGGAGAGTGTTATCCATTCTTTCTTTCTCTTTTTAATTAATTTGCCTGATTTTTTCATATTAATGTTTCTGTAAAGCAACCAACTTTAAAAAATTTTATTTGGTGTTTTGGAGTAGTTAACCAACAAATTCAGAAAATAGTAGATGGAGCAAAGAATAAAAAATGCATAACTTGAAGTTTCTTAAAATTGATGTATGTTCTTGGAGCCTGAAAAGAGATAAATTGGACTACAATCACTGAAGTTAAATAGAGGTTGGAAATATGAATAAACATGAACTCTTTAGTAATGGCACCCCAGTATCAATAAGAGAAAGCTAAAAGTCTTGAGGCCAGCACTGTGGTGTAGTAAGTTAAGCCTCCACCTGCAGTGCCAGCATCCCATATGGATGCTGGTTCAAGTCCTGGCTGCTCTACTTGTGATCCAGCTCTCTGATAATGGCCTGAGAAAGCAGAAGATGAGGGCCCATGTGCCTGGGCCCCTGCACCCATGTGGGAGACCAGGAAGAAGCTCCTGGCTCCTGATTGGCCCAGCTCCAGGCCAATTTGTTGTGCCCATCTGAAGAGTAAATCAGCAGATAGAAGACCTCTTTCTTTCTCTGTGTCTCCCTCTCTCTCTGTAACTCTAACTCTCAAATAAATGAGTAAATCTTTAAAAAAAAAAATCTATAGCTTTCAGCGTTCTGGCCCAGCAAGTTAAGCCATCACTTGTAACACCGCGTCTCATTTTGAAGTACTGCCTTGAGTCCTGGCTCTTCTGCTTCCAATCCATCTCACTGCTAATGCATCTGGGAAAGCAGAAGAAGATGTCCCAAGTGCTTGGAACCCTCACCCACATAGGGGAACTAGGATGGAGTTCCAGGCTCCTGGCTTCAGCCTGGACCACCTCTGGCCATTGTGGCCATTTGGGGAGTTAGCCAGCAGACTGACAATCTTTCCCTCTGTCTCTATGTCACTCTGCCTTTGAAATAAATAAATCTTGGGAAGAATATAGACTAAGAACTTTAAACATATGGAAATTTGTCTGAATATTTTAACTGTGCCATTTCACAAGCACACAAAATATGATTAAGTAAGGTGCTTTATGAATCTAAATATATTGTTGAATTCATTTTTCTATGGAAGAGTGATATAATAGAAGGCATGTACATATAAAAATAACAAATAAAGTAATTTTTTCAACTTGGCTAAGTAATTAAGTTTTCTGAAATAATTAACTTTATTAACCCTTTGATAACTTATCAAGAAAAGTTCCTATAGAGAGAAGAAAGGGAAAATACTCTTGTACATGGGCAGCAGATTATGCATATATACTGGGCCCTGGGCTTGAATGCTCTCAGAATTGGTAGTGGATGTTGTGGATTTTTAGGATTTCAGACTTGACTACAGATCTCTATAGGATAGTGTACTTAATAAACAAGGTACTGATAAATTTTCGCTTGTCTGTGGTAGGCAAAAACCATCCTGAGAAATATGAAAAAGAAAATAAGGGAGAGAGAGAGTAAATAAATAGGGACCAAAATGAAATCATACACACACTATTTTCTATGTTCTTTTTGAAACCTTAAAAGCCTCTTTCAGAACCATCAATGCTATTTCCCATGGGCTAACTTTATTTCATTTTGAAGGAAAATACAGACATGGGCACTTATAAGCCTCAGAAACTAGTTCATCCCCCATCTATTGCAAAAACTTAGTTTTGAAGTCTCAGCTCCTCTGTGTCTCTCTCAGGACAACTTCCATGATGAACCTTGAGTTCTTTCTGCAGTGTTATCATGCTCGTCATCACTAATCCAGCTAAAATCCATTCTTTTTGGTTGGAATATGAGGGTTTTTTTTTTTTTTAAGACAGAGTTAGACAGTGAGAGAGAGAGAGAGAGAGAGAGAGAGAGAGAATGGTCTTCCTTTTTCCGTTGGTTCACCCGCCAAATGTCAGCTACTGCTGGCGCGCTGCACCGATACAAAGCCAGGAGCCAGGTGCTTCCTCCTGGTCTCCCATGCGAGTGCAGGGCCCAAGGACCTGGGCCATCCTCCACTGCCTTCCTGGGCCACAGAAAAGAGCTAGACTGGAAGAGGAGCAACCAGGACAGAACTGGAGCCCCAACCAGGACTAGAACCCAGGGTGCCGGAGCCACAGGCGGAGGGTTAGCCTAGTGAGCTGTGGCGCCAACCAAAAATATGAGTTTTTCAAGGCAAGGCAAGTGCCCCATTTATCCCCATGTGCCCAGTGCTTAAACCAGACCAACTCAACAAATATAAGAGGAGGAATATATAATAAGAGAAGGAAAAAATGAAAAATGGAATATCAAATGAACGTAAGTGTGGTTAAGAGGATTTGGATATATTGTGAGATTTTGCTAGAGTTCCAGGAAGAATACATCATATTTCTCCTTTAATCCCCTAGTAGGCAAGCCACAAAGTCAGCATTGAGCCTTGTATGGAGTCAAAGCCCAAAAAACAGTCAGGTATTGGAACCAAACATAGTAGGTAGTACTGAAAGGTACTGAAAAGGTAGTATTAAGCCAAAGCTGGGTATATATAATTTTTATTATAGAAATTATTACATATTATTATAATAAAACTGTTGATCCAAGGATCTTAAGCAAAAAGTCAGCATCTAAGTCAGAAGCAAAGGAATGAAAATGAAGGAAACTGGATGAAAGATAAAGAGAAGCAGAACTAAGAGCAATCTTTAAGGCAGAGAAGGTGGTTACTAGTTATGTGTGCGTCACCAATGACCTCAGCATTCTACAGGGACCAAGAGCAAGCTCCTGGAATAAGGCTGCTGAATCCAAATATTGGTTCTATTGCTTATCAAATCCCTTAATTTTGGCTTGACTTTCCTCACCTGTAAACCTACCTCACAGGGCTGTTATGTGAGTTCAATAAAATGTGGCTGTAAAGCATTTAGCATAGTTTCTAACACACAGTCATGTTACTTATTGCTACTAGGAGGTCCTCCATCAACTTGAACAAATGAGGTAAGGTAAAAGGCTAAAAAAAAAAAATGGGCTATCAGTAGGGTAACAGTATATATCAATTTTCTTACAACAGTCTTGGTATATATAAGTATATATCTTGTCCTGGTATGTTATTTGGTTGGTACAGTTATTCACTATCTAAAAACATTAAAAATACAATGTGCAAGAATATCTTTAACATATCAAGAGAGGAATTAATTTTTCTTTTTTTTTTTTTGACAGGCAGAGTGGACAGTGAAAGAGAGAGACAGAGAGAAAGGTCTTCCTTTACCGTTGGTTCACCCCGCAACGGCCGCTGCGGCCGGTGCACCGCGCTGATCCGAAGCCAGGAGCCAGGTGCTTCTCCTCGTCTCCCATGCAGGTGCAGGGCCCAAGGACTTGGGCCATCCTCCACTGAAAAAAAAGATAACTAGCAAATACCTAAATGTTCATTTACTATACAATATATTTCTAATAATCCATAGGTTAAATAATCATGGTTGTGATAATGTCAATGAGAATTAAAAGACGGCTTTCAAAATATTGAGAAATAGGTAAAGCCAGGCTTAAAGGAAAATTTATAGCATTAATGAGTATATCAGAAATGTTGAAAAATTAACAAATAATTTTCATCAACAAATTATCCATTTTAAGACATTTGAAAAAGAAGAGCAAATTAAACCAAAGAAAAAAGGAAGGAAACAATAAATGCAAAAGCAGAAAAAAAGTGTACAAGTAGAAGAAATTTACAAAATCAAATAATCATCTTTTTAAAAAAATCTAAAAATGATAAATTCATGGCTGGCGCCACGGCTCACTTGGCTAATCCTCCACCTGTGCCGCCGGCACCCTGGGTTCTAGTCCCGGTTGGGGCACTGGATTCTGTCGCAGTTGCTCCTCTTCCAGGCCAGCTCTCTGCTGTGGCCCGGGAGTGCAGTGGAGGATGGCCCAAGTGCTTGGGCCCTGCACCCCATGGGAGACCAGGAAGAAGCACCTGGCTCCTGGCTTCGGATAGTAGCCACCATTTGGGGGGTGAATCAGCGGAAGGAAGACCTTTCTCTCTGTCTCTCTCTCTCACTGTCTAACTCTGCCTGTCAAAAAAAAAAAAAAGATAAATTCGTGTTAACTCGCAAATTTTAAAATTAAAAATAACTAATATCAGAAATTTAAGAAAGGAAAAAGTCATCACTACAGACCCTTTTCCAGAAGAGAATTTACATACAAAAACCTATCAAAGTAACTCATTTCACTGCCATAATAAGGGAAAAAGCTATGTGATCACTTCAATAGATACAGAAAACACACTTGGTGAAATTTAACATCTATGTCGTATTAGTCTCACCAAAATGAACTAAAGGGGAATTTCATTCATCTGATTTTTTAAAAACTTACAAAAGGCAGTATGCCTTATGGTGAGATATTAAAAGCTTTCTTCCTTGGGTCCCCAATGAGTCAAGAACGTTATATTACTTTTCCGAATCAGAGAAAAAATATCGGAATCACATTTAGGCTAAAAATGCATGTGGATCTTCCACATCTGTACGTGGTTTCTCCTGGTAATGGAGGCAACAGAAAAAAAAGAGAGAGAAAAGCAGGAGATAATTCTACCTCTAGCAAGCTTTTTTCTTTCGCCCTTTCCATTTAAAAGACAGAAAATTAGAAGCGGCAGCAGAGGCTGGTGTAAAACTGTAGATGCTGCTGGTGTGAAAGAACGAAGGACAGCATGGCAGAAAGCCAAGCTACGGAAGGTGATTTAAAGAGGCGCAGGGCACAGGAAGAAAGGCAGACCGGAGCCTGGGAAATGAAACACTCGGTGACCGAGGGAGCAGGCTTTTGAATGTCCCTATGTTTTATGTCTTACTTATATTTCATTTTTTATTGTGATGTAATAAATGTTCCCAAATCCGGGTACACATCATCTGCGTACAGAGTCCTAGTTTTTCACTGACTCAAAAATAGCCATGATCTCTTTGGACTAGGATTAAAAAACTTAGCAAAATAAAGAAATGAAATGGCTTAAAAGAATCCAAATTTCCAAAACTGAATAGAAACTAGCCTCTTCCTGCTATTACCCGAATAGAGTCACATCCTCAATTTAATCGAAACACGTAAATGTAACAATAATAAGCAAAAGCTGTAGAAAAAGCCTAGTACCCAATGGCAATTCATAAAATGATATTTTCTAAGATCATAACCCATATTATATTAATCTATACTAAGACTACCTCTTCCAACTAAATTCAATACTTAAGTATTGTAAGATGCTACAAACTAACACAAGCAAGTTAATGTTTTCCCATGGAACTTGTACGAAAAGAATCACACAAGTACACTGTGCACCTGGAGGGTTTTTCTATGTTCACTTCCTAGTCACGTAAAATTGATAGGTTGGTTTTTAAAAATTAATAGACAAAAAAGCCAGTCATACAACATTTTCATCTGGACATGCTGATGTCTTATAAACATAGCCAGACATTCTCAGCAAAATCGAGAGTGCCTAGCTACACCAGGGGTCAGTAGTATCGACCATGAAATTCTGGATTCAATCACAAATGGGCCATTAAAAGCTGACTTTATAAAAAAAAAATAAAATAAAACCACCAAAACTGTTGGCTGAGTTTTGCCAGTGCATGGAGAGCTGAACTTCAGCAGCCCACTATAATCAAGACTGTAAACTGCTTGTTATTAAATTGTTTTTCCTGTGGTAAGCAAACAAGGACACATTGAAGTCCGGTAGGTCACAGTGTTAGCTCCTGATTCACTCTGCAGACTTTATGGAGCCAAATTGCCTGTTGCCAATCAATATGGAGCCACACAGTTGTTTTAATGTCTTGCCATAGGAATTGGCTTGCGGCCACCAAAGCAGGATAGCATAAGGAAGCTGATAGTTGAGGAAGAGAGCAAATGCGTTTTCCTCTCTGGAATCTGTGCATTTGAATGTTTTGATGTATAATCAGTAATCTAAATGAAGGCTATCAGTTTAGGGCCACTAAGATCAGAACCCTTAGAGTACAGCTTTATTCTAGATGACAATTCTGATAAGAAATATTTACTTAGAGTCTTGAATCTCCTTGTTGTGTGCATCGTAAGTTTAAAGGAGAGAGAAGCTTGTGGTTTATTAGATTTTGAAAATTTCAATCACAGAATTAAATATTTGCTATGTTCTACAATTTTTGAATTCTCTATACCTTGGTAACTTCGCGGAGTGTGCAATATCTCCAGCTGACAGGGCTCTGGCTTCGATTATATTTTACTTATTTATTTTTATTAGAGAGAGATACAAAAACAGAGGGGAGGTGGAGAGGGAGAAAAAGCATTCCTAGCCACTGGCTCACCCTCTCCCTCAAATGCCTGCAATGGCCCCTGGCTGGGGCCAGAGCTGGGAGCCAGGAATGCAACTCAGATCTCCCATGTGGGTGCCAGGGATCCACTCACTTAAGCCATTGTTACTTGGTCTCAGGATCTGCATGGGTGGGAGGCTGGAGTCAGGAGTGGAGCCAGGTACTCTGCAATAGGATGCAGGCATCCCAACTGGTGTTTTAACTGCTACGCCAAATGCCCATTCTGAGACCCAGATTTTAGATATCAAATACATGAAAACAAAAGATAATTAAACAAAGTTTCCTATTAAAAGAAATATCTGAACTGTACTTTTAGAACTCATTTTTGGCCAACTATCTTTATTTTATGCCCTCACAAAAATACAGTGTTTCGCTATCTTACAATAATTTCTTTCAACAAATAAATACAAATAGGTAATTTAGATATTTTTAGTGATAGAAGAAAACATTTATCAAAAAGCCATTAAGAGTAACAACAGGAAATAGAGCATTTATGTATGATTATTGCATTTGGAGATAATTTGATAAAGCAGAAAGCCAGATTTTTGAAAATTCTGTTCACCATAAACAAGCTATAATAAATAATAAGAGATTTCCAGGCTCATTCTGCTATGTAAAATGGAAACCCCTCAGTAGTGCAATCAAGCTGTGCATTGATATTTCTCATATTGCATTTTTTATCCTTTTATTATAACTCAGGTCTCTTCAAGCTTGAGCAGGTGTATTGAGGAGTCGCGTAACATGAAACTTGGGCTTCTCCAGTTACGTTTTCCATTCCAGGCGAATAAGTATTTATTATTTATTTTCCTCTCTGGGGAACATTATATCTTACAATATTTGCAACAAAATTTCAGTCATCCACCAGAGGTCCATTAGTTGCTCAGATGAAAGGAGGATGGCATGTAGTTATATATCTCCAGGAATTGGAAAGATTTCCTTTCCATCTAAGCTGTAAAATGTCTCAGAAGCATGTGCAGATATGATACATTTCTGTTAACCCCTGGAGCTCAGCACATTTGCATTGGAACTAAATGTTGCTTCATGGAGTTGGGATTTCTCATTTCACTCACTGATATGCAAATAGCAACACTGTCAAGTCCTGCCTTGTATTCAGTGTTGGGTGTCTCAGATTGGGTTTATGCAGACCACTGGGGTCACTCACAGTCAATGAGAAGGTCTGGGCAGCTGTAGGGTGGACATGGGCACCTTCCAGAATGCCAGTTTCATTTGAGGGAAGGGGATAGTCAAGTAGTTTAAAGCACATTAACTGGAAAGTTTTATATGTATATATATATATATATATTTATAATATATATACACAAACATATAATATATATATATATAAAGCTGATACTGCAATAAACATGTAGTGGAATAAAACACTTAATTTGTACTAATTCAAAGATAATGTAAAGATAAAATAATTTTGGATGCTTAATAGAAACCTCAAGCTTTAGGGCTGGGCCAGCACCGTGGTGTAGGAGGTAAAGCCGCTGCTTGTGACACCAGCATCCCGTGTGGGTGCCAGTTTGAGTCCTGGCTGCTTCACTTCTGATCCAGCTTCCTGCTAACATGCCTGGGAAACAGCAGAAGATGGTCCAAGTGCTTGGGTCCCTGTACCCACATAGGGGACCCGGGGGAAGCTCCTGGCTCCTGGCTTCAGTCTGGCCCTAGGCCTGAACATTGTGACCATTTGGGGAGTGAACCAGTGAATGGAAGAAAAAAAAAGAAAAGAAATGTCAAGCTTCATCAGGATATATTCAACTGCCACAAGCCACAGCATTCAAGGTAGACAGTCTCTTCTGCTCTTCTGGCTACTTTGGTGAAGACGTGTTGTAGAGCAAAAGTAACAACAACCTTTTGGCTTTCCTTGCTAGCAGTGTGAACCTGCTCAATGTTGCTCAACATCTCTAGATATCAAATGGCAAAAAAAAGAAAGTACACCCTGATTTAAAAAAATAATCAAACGCTTTTCCACCGGAAAAGAAGCGAAAATGTAGCTTACATATTTATTTAGTTATTATTTTATTTAGTTGACATTTATTGAGCACTTACTATGTTGACAAGATCCCAGCAGGTATATTTTTTTTTGAGATGCAGACACACAGAGAGAGAGATAGAGAGGAGAGAGAGAGAAGTCCCATTCACTGGTTCACTTCCCAAATGCAGACAACAGCTGGGGCTAGGCCAGGGTCAAAGCTGGGAGCCGGTAACACAATGCAAGAGTCTCAAGTGCGTGGCAGGAGCCCATTTACCTGAGCCTACCAGGGTTTTCACTGGCAGGAAGCTGGCGTTTGGAGCGGGGGTGAGTATAAACCGAATAGTCCCATGTGGCATGCAGGCGTCTCAACCAGCATTCTAACTGCTGGGCTCACCTCCTGTGATTCTTCTCTTCCAGGAGTCTGCAGGCTAAAAGAAAAGAAACAGCAAGGACTCAGTCCAAGGAGGCACACTGAGGCTGGTGACAGATGATTGCAATGAGGTTAGTGATGCACTTAGAATACAGAATAAGCAACAGAAAATGGCTCCAGAAAAAGATTTCTGGGATGAAGGAACACAAAGAGGTCCAGAGGCAGGAGCGCCTTTTTCTTTGTTAGGGGAATATCATGTGTGAGGAATTGCACTTTGAGGAGTTAGCACAGTGGTACGTTTTTCTCCATCAATGTTTAACACAGACTAGAAAGGCAGTTAAATTCTGTGAGGGTGGAAGTTTGTCCTGGGTGACTGCAAACACGAATATGTATGTATAAGCAAAGAAGTAATTTTACAGAAGTATCACAGATTCTAAAAAGAAGACTTGGGGAAGCCATTCAAAGGAAACATGTGAAAGTTGGCACACGGGAGTCAGCATAAGGATCAAGAATTGCCCAAGTGGGACACTAAAGCATGAGTATCCCCTGAGAGTTTGGCACACACACAGCCAAGAAAGCAACATACAGAGCAACATCTGAGTCTTGTAATAGTAAGTATGTGGGAGGATATACAACGATACACTAATAGTGGTTACTGCTGGGTGACAGGAATTATGCACCAGTTTTATGTTCCCTGTCTTCTATTCCAAATTTTCTTCATTGAACATATATTGCTTTTGTAACTGGGAGAAAATTAAAAGCAGATGTGGTAGTACAGACATACAGGAGTAAAACCATTCAGGTATTAAAGACAATCATTCCCAGACCTGAAGAAATGGAGAATGATGTTCTGACCATGGAAGCGTCACACACTGACTCCAAGGCAGATGGACTGGACACACTGACTGTGCTTCCCTCATGTGGTCAACCTCCTCCCGTCCTCCTCTCCCTCACCCGGAAACACACATCGAAACTCACACAAACAGAAACTCACACACCAGCGCAGGCAACACACACACATACACATGCATGCACACACACACACTCACTCACTCAGTTCTGTACTTCCTTTTTCTTAAGATGACAGGAAGCCCTAAATACCATTAACCTAGGTGACCACACCCAGCGCATCTCCAAACATCTCTGCCTGGCTGTGGGTAATTTTCACTGTGTCCTTTGTTGTCACGTGGTACGCTTTGGCACAGGTTCATGTATTGGGAAGGCCTACTTAAGCCAGGAAAATTCCCTGTTTAATAATTCTGGTTTCCTGCTCTTGCCTCCATGTTATACTCCCACCTTCATTTCCAATAAAAACACATTAATAGGGACAAGTTTATGACCAGTCCTAGAGATGTGGTTTGGCAGAAGGACAACAGATGGTCTCTCAAGCAAATTTCAGTAATATTTCTCTGAATAATTTATTGACAGCCTTCCCTAGACAATTGGAGGTTTCTCTCCCAAAGACCATCCTCCTGAAACTCATAGTTTTCCCTTTCTACTCCCCTACCCATTCTTGTTTTCTGTAGATCTAATTCCATGTGTGCTATGGTATAGCCCATGAGCTTGACTGACATGAAAACATTTATTTTAAACTTAGTTCTAAGAAGTGGGAACAGGTACAATGTATGTAGGTCTCTTGATCCTTTTAATGGACTTGTTAACATTTACTTCCTCCTCCACTACTAGAACTTTGAGCCCTGCTCCTTTCTGGATGGCTTATTCTTCCTCATTCAACATCAGGTTTCTTTTTTTAAGTCCAATGTTGGTCCTTGGAAAGGCAAAGTTGTTTTGTTTAAGTTACAGATCCTCAATATCAGTTTTAGCTTGTGAAGAGATGTACATGACACTCAACTGGATGGGATCCCCTAGATTTGGTGCACAATGTTCTCTGACCCAGCTTTGAATTTGTTTTCTTAAACTATACAGTTTCAACTCTTTGGTTCCTTATATCAGTAGAACCGGCAAATGCAGTCCACATTAGTTCAAGGTCCTAGGAAACGAAGACCCATAAGGAGTCCTGTGAGCTGTGGAAGTGGTGGCATACACAGGAATGTGCCTGACTCTGGGTCAGAGGCCTGCAATCAAATTCCTCCAGGGCCATTTTTAAAAGGCTGAATGATCTGGTGGCTCACTAAGCTAATCCTCCTCCTGCGGTGCCAGCACCCCAGGTTCTAGTCCCGGTTGGGGCGCCGGATTCTGTCCCGGTTGCCCCTCTTCCAGGCCAGCTCTCTGCTGTGGCCCAGGAAGGCAGTGGAGGATGGCCCAAGTGCTTGGGCCCTGCACCCGCATGGGAGACCAGGGAGAGGCACCTGGCTCCTGACTTCAGATCAGCACAGCTCGGGCTGTAGCGGTCATTTCAGGGGTGAACCATCGGAAGGAAGACCTTTCTCTCTGTCTCTCTCTCTGTCTAACTCTGCCTGTCCAAAAAAAAAAAAAAAAAAAAAAGGCTGAATGATCTTTAGAAAATTACTTTATTTGAATGCAAGTATTGTTAAATAAAGATGGCATTGCCATCACTTAATGAAGTTGTTTTGAAGTGCTAAGATGATAGGCACACAGTTCCCAGACAATGGTGCATGGGATGCACTTCCTTCTTCCTGTGACTCATGATTGGGAATGACTATCATCTCATCTGTCAGATGTCAGTCAACATTGAGCACTTTTGCAACCTAAGTTCAAAGGAACCAACCCCAAACATTTTTGAGAGAGAAACGCCTTTTGTTCTGAAAAAAACTCAGGCAAGCATTGTCTAGGGTGGTTCAGCATTTCAGCCACACTTGAATTCCTGGGAATGATCGAAGACCAACAGGAAGGAAAATCCAAACATCCCCCTGGTCCTATCACCAATGTGATTTTCTCAAAAAAGAAAGGACCTCTTCAGGTCTCATTTACTCCTGGTCTGGCCCAGAGTCCTAGGATCCCTCTCAGCCCAGACCTCAGAATAACAGAAAAACAGGACTAGTTGAATTCCCTGGAGATGGAAAAATCATTCTACTAATATTTACCACTGGCATCCTCTAGCCCTGCATTATACATCCAATGAAATCATTAACCCATAGACACAAATAGCTCCAACAAAATCATATTATTTCTACCATTTAATTTAACTTCAATAGTCCTTCCGAGTTACCAAAATTAAAGTTTTCTAACTGGGTTAAAACATCAGAATCTGCTTTTGATCATATTTTTAAAGTAACTTCTCTCCTCTTTCTTTCTACAGCTCTTCTTTTATCCTAAATTAAGAAAGCAAAACCTCTGCTGTAAGAAAATACTTTCAGAAACAGCCTGCCAGATAGACTCCTATGAATAAGAAATCAAGGAAGGATATGAAAAAGAAATAAAGAATATGATCACCCTGCCTTTGGGCCTGCTGCACTTTCTGACTTGCTAGTTTAAGAGGCCTCCTTGGTTTCTTTCCGTTTTTGAACTTGGGCATACTGGATTTCCCCAGCTGAGTGATAAGGGCATCATGTGCTTCAGTTCATGTTCTTGTCCCTGCTGGGATCACAGTGAAAACAGCTAAAAAGAAATTAAGTTCATTGTGGCAACAGATTCAGAGAAAACAGCTAAAAAGAAATTAAAGTTCATTGGGGCAACAGAGTCAGAATTGCAAAGGAACTAGGGTTGCGAAAGTGAAACCACAGATGCGTATACTACAGCCAAGTTGTCTATTTTCCTTTATTAAATATGTAGCTTCCCTTAATAAATCTGAATTCTAAAAAAAAAAAAAAAAAAAATGGCAGATTGCAGAAATGGATAACTTAGACTTTCCAGATTTGCCTGCCGGTTCTTTTGCCAGGAATTTCAGTCAGAACAGGGGGGAACTCTTTGGAGTCAGGTAGGCTTTCCAGTAAGGCAAGTTCAAGGCCGGAGAGAGTGACCTAAGGCGTGGGCTCACATCCTGAAATCAGCCTTGAGACTACCCTGCTCTCACAAATCCTTCAGATTGCCGGCGCATTGGACAAAGCCGCCCATGTTCCCAACACGCTCTGTTACACAGGTGTCTACCTGTCCACAGCAGCCCCAGAAATGGCCTCCTGCTATTGGGGGGTGGAGCACCGCGGGCTGGTAGTTAGACCTGCAGACTTTCTATGTGGTGACAATAACTCTGTTCATTGTTAAATTCTTAGCACTGAACAGAGCCTGTTGTCTTGTAACAAATGCTTGTTGAATGAAGGACTGAATGTACTGTTACATTGTGATAGAATCTTAGCTAACTGCTTTTTGTATGTTATATATAATTTAAAGGCTTATAATGACCCTATAATTTAGGCATCACACTCCCCATTTCATAGGTGCAATGATGAGTCTTGTTGGGGAGGTATATCTGCCCAAGCAAGCAACACAGCTGTCAAATTCCTGCAGCTGTGCCATCATCCCGTCTCATCCACAGTAGAGAAATCAAGGATTGTTAAGCAACTACTGGAGAATGGCCTGGATGCCAACAAAATTAAGCTATTTTTGTGTCCATTCATTCAGGCATTAAATATTTATTAAGTGCCTCCCACAATGTGACAACAACATTACTGGATTCTAGGATGATACTGGCACAGAAGACACGGGTTCTCCTCCTTAAAGAGCTGACAAGATCCACAAATACATTGATTAGGATAATACAGAGGGCTGAGCACCGTTCTAGAGAGACCTGGCAGGGGAGAAGATTTCCCCCCCTCCAAGAATGTCAAGATGAATGCTATGAATGAAGACAGCGCAGGGCTGTTCTCTGGTGGATTCCCAGGCAGAGATTCAACTGGGATAGCTCATGGAAATGTCTTTATTCATGTGTTATGCTCATTGCCCCAGTCTCATTTGTCATTTCCCATTTTGGTAAACTGTCACTCACTCATCTGTTTTCCAGATATAAGACCCTGTTGTTTTGTTTCAGGTTTAAAAATTCTGTGTTAAAATCCCTTTTTCTCTAAAATGTCATTTTCCGATCTTTTGATCATTTTTGTTGTTCTCTATATCCAGCCATCCACTTTAAAATGTGGAGACAAAAATTAAAGCCAGTTCTCTAAAAATCACAGAGATAATGATACATGTCTCATAAATGAGAAACTCTTCTGTTCTCCCCCTGTGTATATCTCTCAGCGCTGTGTGGAAGGATTTCTATTTGTATAAGCAATTCTTGAATCACATGTAATATTCTAGAAAATCCCTTAAGTAATTCCAAGAGCAATTTAAAAATTTTCCTTTATCTTTCTAATCACAGTTCTCCAAATCCACCACAGCTTTCGGATTATCCTTCCTTTAGAAGTGTTCACATGTTATGGGTTTTAGGTTCACTTCCAAGAAAATCACAAGTAGTTTTGCAGAAGAAATTAGCAAAAGCAGCCATATACAAATCAGCTGCAGATTCTAATCAAACAAATCTCTAATTCTGTTGTATTTTCTTTTAATTTACAGTACAGAGCTAACAACATGTGTCTGTCTGTACCATACCTGCCCTACCTGCAGGATCCTGCATTGTGCTCTGCCTTCTGTGGCCAGCATAAAATAAAGATGCTTTATGACAGCTCACATTTCTAAAAGATTATAAAACTATTGTGAAAAATAATTGAAATTTTATTATTCCAAGTGTCAGGAAAATAGTTCAGCAGCTTTCCGTAGGTGCGAGTGTTGGCTAAAATACAGAAAGACTTTGCTAGGACTCATCTCTATAACTGTGAGTCACTGAAATGATTTTTAGGAAGGAAGGAAGGGAGGGAGGGAAGAAGGAAGGAAGGAAGGAGTAGAGGTGGAAGGAAGAGGAAGGGAAGGGAAGAGAAGGGAGTAGAGGGAAGGGGAGGGGAGAAGAGGGCGAGAAAGAACCAACAAATTATCCTAAAATATTTTTATATCGTGTGTGACTGGCATTGTGGTTTAGCAGGTTAAGCCTCCGTTTGCAATCACATATGGGTTCCGATTTCAGTCCCAGCTGCTCCACTTCTGATCCAGCTCCCTGCTAATGCACCTGGGAAAGCAGTGGAAGATGGGTTTCTGAACCCACAGTAGAGACCCAGAAGAAGCTCCTTGCTCCTGGCTTTGGCTTGGCGCAGAGCCTGCCATTGTGGCCATTTGGGGAGTGAATCAGCAGATGGAAGCTCGCTCGTTCTCTCTCTCCCATTCTCTCTCTCTGTAACTCTGCCTTTCAAATAAATAAAATAAATTTTTCAAAATTTTGTAATAGTAAATGCTTTTGTGTGTCACTTTGGTTCTACCATAATGCACATATATTTGGTATAGCCATTAGATATAGATAAATAGATAGATAATAGCTAAATTTACTATATCGCATATATCTTTCTAAATGCCTTTCATGTATCAAAACATTTCATCTTTGCAACTCAATTAGATCACAGTTGAGGAATTATAAAGAGAATATAGGTAACATTTCCAGGGACGCATAGCAAATAAGTAGTAGAATAAAGCTCAAGAGTAGCACTGCCCAATACAAATATAATATGAGCTATACATGTGCATTAAATTTTCTAAGTCATATTTTAAAAAAATAAGAGAAAGGTTAAATTAATTCAAGCTAATGTAACCCAATATGTCCAAACTATTACCTCACCATTTCCAACATTATAACATTTATTATATAATAATAAATTATTAAATAATTATATTAAACAACAAATCGGTTATAAATGATATCACTTATTATCTCACATAATACAAAGATAAGATATTTTACATACTTTCATGCATTTTGCATTTCAAAAATTTCATGTACATTTGCACTTGCAAGACATCTCATTTTCTATTGGGCAGGTGCATTTCAAGAAGTTGATATACAGGGGTCGCTAACAGATACCATTTTGTATGATGCAGATGTAGAACCTGGGCACTGTTTTTTAATGCCTGACCTTGGTCAATCTTAGGCTTTATAATGATGAACCTTGCTGATCAGGTTAGCAGATTTAGATCACATGAATATCACCATGCAAGTATTTTACGTCTATTTTGGCTTCAGAAGGCGGGCTGCAGGTACAAGCTGAGAACTAACATGTCATCACCCTCATGAGCCCACCATGCCCTTCACTGGCTGCTCACCATAAGCACTAACAGGTCCCTTGGTCCTCAGCCCTCTACCCATTTCTGACAAGGTGTGCACCTGTCCCCGCTGCACACTGCTTTCCCATTTTCCCTGCTTTCTTGTGTGAGCTCCTAGCGCAGACTCTACACCACCTCGGAATGAGTCCCTGCTGTGCTGTCTCCCATCCACTGGGGCATGGGCTTTTTGCCCAAGGGGAGGTGACATCTGCTGTTCCAAACTCCCACAACAGGGAGTGGCCCACAACAGAGTGCAAGGACTGTCATAGACAAAAGGCTACACTAGGCAGTTGTTCCTCTAGACCTGATTCTGCCCTTCCTTTTCATATGCTATCTCCATTTTATTGAGGTTCCCCAAGCATTCTTCAGGGCTACCAGGTAGCTCCACTGAGTGCTCCCTCTTTCTCTCTTCCATGTGCCCATAAGAGGGAAACTAGGTTAAAGGGAGATGTCTTAAAAGATAAGAGGGCTCCTAAAAGGGTAGTACGGGAGGAGGGGGTGTGTGTGTGAAGGGAAAGAGGAACACCGCCCCCTCCTTGCCTCCCTGACTAGTTTCTAGCAAGGGGGTTCTGGGCAGATGGCATGTAAAGCAGTCTCAGTTCTCTATACAGGCAAGCTGGGAAACACCCTCTCTTACCCAATCTTGTGATGTCCTAAGTCACCCAACAGCAACTTTTACCCCAACTAAGAGCATGCTGCCCTCAGGGACCGTCTCATCCATGCTTCATTCCTCAGGGGTGGCAATCTTATTTTTACTTCAAGGAACCATCTCTGAGGTTGTGTAGGGCCTGATTCCGTATCAAGCTTACCTGATGCTCGCTTGACTCCAGTGGAAGTCAAAAAAGGCAAGGAGAAAATCCAGGGGCTGATGACAATGGAAGTCTACCAAAATGTTTGCACATCACTGCCCACCTCCCACTGACCCTACCATATTTAAGACAAATCCACTGTAACTGAGTATCAGTCTTTTCCATGCAAATCTATGAATGTGTTATTCCTAAACCACCTAAGCACACAGCAGCCTAGCACAAAGAATAGAACCAAAGCAACTGTCAAGTCCTGAGACTTGATCTGTTAATGGACAAACGGCTCTGGCAAATTACCTGGGTTTTCTGAGTTTCAGTTCCTTCATCTATAAAATGGGTAAAGTCATAGTCGTCCTGCATACCTCAGAGTATTTTGTGAGATTCAAATAAGATAATACATATGAAAGTGCTTTGCAAAACGACAATAATATTGCAATATATTGTCATTGTGGTAAGCACTCTATTTGAGTAGTATTATTAACATCATGTAAGTTTCTGCCATCCATTGCTACATTCATCATTGCAGTAGCCAGTAGCAATGTAAAACTTGCGAGTGTTCACTTCAGCTCCCATGCATCATAAAAAGTACTACAGGGAATATATTATTAATATCCCAGAACCTATAACCTCTGGGCTGATCTAAAATATATTGCATATTTTCTTTTCTAAAATTTATTTTTCCCTGTTAATACAGAGTTACATCTAAAAGATTGAAAGTAAATTCTTGCTGCCAGCATTGCGGATTGGTGGGTTAAGCCTCATATGGAAGTGCTGGTTTGAGTTCCCACTTCTCTACTTCCAATCCAGGTTCATACTAATATGCCTGGAAAGGAAGCAGAAGACAGCTCAAATACTTTGGCCCTTGCTACCCAGATGGGAGACTTGGATAGAGTTTATGACTCCTGGTTTCAGTCTGGCCCAGCCCTGTTGTGGTCATTTAGGGTGCAAACAAGTGAATGGAAGATTCTCTCTCTCTCTCTCTCTCTCTCTCTCTCTCTCTCTCTCTCTCTCTCTCCCTCTCTCTCTCTCTCTTTTCCTCACTCTCTCATTCTTTCCCTCCCTCCCTCTCTCTCTCCCAGTGTGTGTGTGTGACTGTTTTTCAAATAAATAAGTAAATAAATCTTTTTTTTAAAAAAATGAAGCTTCAACATAATTCTCCAACACAGACATTAAAATCTATCTGTGGATGAGTTACTAGTCCATTATCTTATTTAATGTTTCCACAACAATCAAATCTAATGATGAAAAGTAATAGTTGACTTGAGAAACAGAATGAGGTAATCCTTCCAGGTCGGCTGCAGTATGTCCCAATTGTCCAACCCCTCCCCCCATCCTTGCCACACACACATCATTAACCACAGACACTGACAGGTGTCTAAATACCAGAGAACCTGGAATATCCAGAATATTTTGCCTTTTGTCGCTTCCTTCAGTCTCTGGAAGCAGATCTCAGACTTTAGGATTCACAGAATTGCCATCTATAATTTTTGTAAACAAATCCAAGAAGACAAAACCTTGCAGGACTTCCAAAGATGTTTGTTCATATCTTGATCTAGGAATGCTATGGACTTCAGAACCGCGATGCCAGTGGGTCATTCTCAGGCCCAGCAGTAAGACTACTGATTGCTGCCATGACCACTGCCTTCACTCCTGCCACTCCACCTACTGGCACTACAAACTGCCCTTTATGGAGACCTTCCTGTGCATCTGTCACTACAGCAGGCATCTTTCATTCACTTGCTCTGATGCTTTCAAATTTGTAAAAGATAGTGATGACGCGTGGGAGACCCAGAAGAAGCTCCTGGCTTCAGATCAGCGCAGTTCTGGCCGTTTTGGCCAATTGGGGAGTGAACCAGAGGATGGAAGATCTCTCTCCCTCTCTCTGTCTCTCCTCTCTCTGTGCAACTCTGACTTTCAAGTAAAATGAATAAATCTTAAAAAAAAAAAAAAGATAGTGATAAACATTGCAGATGAAGGAACAGGCAAGGGTGATGGCTCAAGTGATTAGGTTTCTGCCACCAAGAAAGGAGACCTTGATTGAGTTCTCAACCCCACCTTGGTTTGGTTGCAGTCCAGTCTCAGCCATTATGGGCATTTGGAGAGTGAACCAGAAAAAAAGTTGAGAGGTCTGTTTGTCTATCCTTGGCTGCCTGTTTCTTTGTCTCTCTACCTCTGCGGCTTTCAGGTAAATTATTTAATTTTAAAAATTATCTGATGCTTGCTCTGAGCAAGGCACCATTCCAGAGATAAGCACACGTATAGCATGATCTCTACCCTCAAAGAACTCACAGACTGTGAGTGAAAAAGTGCAAGTGAAGCTTGAAAAAAGCCCATTGACAAGCGTGGGTAAGATGTTGTAAGAAGAAAAAGGAATTAAGAAGATTAGAGGGGCTGGCGCAGTGTGGCGTAGTGGGTAAAGCTGCCGCCTGCAATGCCGGCAGTCCATATGGGTGCTGGTTCAAGTCTCAGCTACTCCACTTCTGATCCAGCTCTCTGCTATGGCCTGGGAAAGCAGTAGGAGATGGCCCAAGTCCTTGGGCCCTGCACCCACATGGGAGACCCGAAGAAGCTCCTGGCTCCTGGCTTTGGATTGGCGCAGCTCCAACCGTTTTGGCCATTTGGGAAATAAACCAGCGATGGAGCACTTTTCTGTCTCTGCCTCTGCCTCTCTGTAGCTCTGCCTTCCAAATAAATAAGTCTTTAAAAAATTTAAAAAGAAGATTAGAGAAGACCTAGAAAGTTCTATGATTTAAAGTAGGCACTGGAAATGGACTTTGGATGATTTACTTTCTAGGCAAATAAGAGTCTGAAAGGTATTCTAAAGAGGAGGAAGATAGAGTGTGGATATAGAAGAAAATGTTTCTGGTGTTAAAAAGACAGGGAGTAGGATGGTGAATGAACTGGAGAGAGAGAAGGGAGAAGAAAATCAGAGGACCAGAGACAGGAATAGAAGCATCATTTTTCTACCTAGTCACACAGATCAGAGAATAGAAATGATGACTGTGTAACTTTCCTGTGTGTTACATACTGCTGTTCAGCTGTAGTGAACAAGCCAAGCGAAGATGGATAAGTGTGCTATAGAATCACCTTGTCCAAGTCTTAGTGTTTTGCTGGAAATTTGAAGTTGCTCTTTTGAGATACCTAGAAGCTCCAAGCCTTCAAGGAATCAGGAATTAGTTGACTTTTCACTATTATTCAGATTGGACTGTTCAACGAATGTGAACAAAAGTAGGAAGGATCATATGGTGAGCTGAAACATATAGGAGTGATGGAATAGAAAATAAGAGGAAGTCTGAGTAGAAATGAAACTACAAAAAAAGAGAAACCAAAAAAATACATACTGAACGCTTACTGAATTTAAAATTACAGCTCTTCAAAACATCCAAGGTTAAGGATTAGTGAAAAATAAGAGGCATTTCACTGAAACTTGCAAGAGACATAAATGGCTTCCAAGATTTCATCATTTGTAGTAAGTTTTTTGAAATTTGCAATAATAAAATGAAATATGAATTTACAAAAAGAAATTAAATGACAAGGATCCTAAATATACATTACACTGATTCTGAAACTTGCTTCTTGTTAGACTTATTTATTTATTTGTTCATTTGAGAGGCAGAGTGGCAGGGAAAGTGGGTACAGAGATAGTCCATCTGCTCGTTTACTCCCCAGTGGCCACAATGGGCAGGGCTGGCCCAGGCCTAAGCCAGGATGAATGCCATTTGGGTCTCTCACACAGGTAGTAGGGGTCCCAAGTACTCTGGGCCATTATCTGCTTCCTTCCTAGGATGGGGGATGGTTCAGAAGTGGAGCAGCCAGGACTCAGACCAGCACTCTGATAAGTGGCTTTGCCTGCTGTGCCACAAGACTGGCCCCCTTAGACTTCCTTTTAACAAGGTTACTGTGACTAACACATCCATTTTTCTATCTCATTTGAAAAACAAATCCTTATACTTCATGATATTTTTCTTTAAGATTTATTCATTTATTTATTTGAAAATCAGAATTACAGAGAGGAGAGACAGAGAGATATTCCATCTGCTGGTTCACTCCTCAAATGGCCACAATGGCTGGGACTGGGTCAGGCTGAAGCTAGGGGTCAGGGGCTTCTTGCAGGTCTCGTGTATGGGAGCAGGAGCCCAAGGATTTCGGCCATCTTGTGCTGCTTTCTCAGGCGCATTAACAGGGAACTGAATCAGAAGTAGAGCAGCCATGACTCAAACCAATGCCCATATGAGATGCTGAACTGCAGACAGCGACTTAATCCACTATTCCACAGTACCAGCCCTAAGTGTTTTTTTTTTTTAATATGTATGACTTAGATACTCAATTTATCATTGGAGATAATTATAAAATGCATCATATAATAAGCAGAATACATAACATCAATAAAATTGTAAAAGATAATATCAATAAACTGTGTTTCTTTTATATTAACACATAGAAATCATCAACATTAACAGTCAACATGAAAACCAAAATTACACACCTCAAATTTAAAAATCTCTTATTCAGTTTGATTTCTAGGTGTAACAAAAAACTGAAAATAGGATAAAGAGTAAAGTCAGAACAAGTACTATAAAATAAAAGATATAGCAATAATTCAAGGCATTTAACATAATAATTTTTGAGGGAAAATCTCCAATAACCAGGGAGATTAAGATTAAAAGCCAAACCTCATTTGTTTTGACAGTTTTATCCTGATTCAAGCATATAAAATTTTATTTACCCATATTTTTAATAGTTTATACACAGTAAAATGCCAATTGACCTTTTTTGATTTTCTTTTCATATTTTTCATCATCAATAATGAAAAATGGAAGAAAATTGTTCCTAGGACAAAAGAGAGCATACAATAGTGGCAAGACCATTGGCTGTGAGGTCAGTGTAACTCCTATACGTGGGAGCCAATGGTCCTTCAGCTATTTCTCAGATTTTCTGAGTCCTGGTATTGTCTATTTCAGTGCTGTTACCGACAAATTTCATGTGATATGTAATCATTATGCTCAGGTCTATAGCTACTGTGGGAATCAAATGTGTTAAAATATGAAACATAAATGATTATAAAGTATAATACCAAGTTTTTGGCACATAGTTGGTATTTTATCAGTGAACAGAAAAAGAAATGCTTACCGTTGATGTCTCAGTGATACAAGATATATAATGAACAAGCTAAAAATGTAGGCTATAAGTAAACATTTTATAAAGCTAGTATTATGCTCACAGTCTCTTGTTTTGTAAATGAAAAGTCACATCAATGCCTCAATAAGGAAGGGAACCAGTCAGTTACAGAATGAAAGCTATTGTTGTGAAAATCAGATCATCTATTGCATAAATAGTGAGTTCACATTCCCCAGCCTGGCCTTTGCTTCTCTCTGCTACTGCACTGCTCACCTCTCCTCATTTATTTTCTCATTTGTCATGCAATTTATATAATGAGCTCATGTTCAGTGTGGTTCTTTTTA
The DNA here is from genome assembly GCF_033115175.1 of Lepus europaeus. NCBI lineage: Eukaryota > Metazoa > Chordata > Mammalia > Lagomorpha > Leporidae > Lepus > Lepus europaeus. The sequence continues at coordinate 14,565,867 of NC_084840.1, read as the reverse complement.
TCTGTATAGAGACCCTGATAGCATAATTTCAAATCCACAAAAGAAGAGGCCCATGTTTGCTCTTATTTTTCCATCTATAGTCCAGATGAAGACGAGAAGCTCCTGTGCCATCTTTCTCTCCTCCTGTGTGGATTTTGTATCCTTCTTTCTCACTGAAAGAACAATCCTTTGAAGATTCAGAGGCTGAAACCCATCTGCCCAATGCTGCTTCCTCCATAATCACTTCTAGATAGTCCACCTTGCATTTTTTTTGCCCAGAGATACCACGCAATGCACTGTTTAAACCTGTGTGTAGACAGAAAACTTGTGATTATATAATTAAAAATTATGTGTGTGAGACCTTAAAGGAGACATTATTAAAATTTTCTGCCATGGGCATGGTTACTGCAAATCCTAGATATTTTTGAAAGAGCCTGACACAATTACTTTTTAGTTAGCAACTAAAATGAGTAATTTTCTCTTTTCCAATCAAACATGTAAGATCTTCAAAAGTGGCCATTCCTACCATCAGAGTTAGGCACAGGAAATTTATACAAAGTTCAACAGCTTTGTCAGGCCCAGAGTCAATTGGAGCGTTGCTGAGTTCTGAATGTTTGACATTGTTTTTGACACAACTGGTCCCAAAGCCAATCAGTGGTGCACATTTACATTATCTTTTTTATTATTATTATTTTTTTTTGACAGGCAGAGTGGACAGTGAGAGAGAGAGAGACAAAGAGAAAGGTCTTCCTTTGCCGTTGGTTCACCCTCCAATGGCCGCCATGGCCAGCGCGCTGCGGCTGGTGCACCGTGCTGATCCGAAGCCAGGAGCCAGGACTTCTCCTGGTCTCCCATGCGGGTACAGGGCCCAAGCACTTGGGCCATCCTCCACTGCACTCCTGGGCCACAGCAGAGAGCTGGACTGGAAGAGGAGCAACTGGGACAGAATCTGGCGCCCCGACCGGGACTAGAACCCGGGGTGCCGGCGCCGCAGGCAGAGGATTAGCCTAGTGAGCCGCGGCCATTTACATTATCTTTGGATGACACCAGGAAGTGGTGTCAAGCATCTTATTCACAGAATACATATTTTCCATTCTAAGTACATATCTGAAAGTATAAACCCCTTGAGATGTTTAAAAGATACACACATTTATATAACTTATAAAAATTGTTGTCAGTGAATAAAATGAAGTCCACAGAGAAGCATTAGGGTTGGGCCAGTACTGTTGTGGACCTAGGAATCCTTTGCTGGGTGACAATTTAGGTAAATCATGGCACTATCATATCCACCTCCTTAAGCTTTGGGGACACATTGCATTTTCTTCAGCAATAGAAAACTGATTCTTATGATGTCCTTTTCCCAAGCTCCATATGAACCATCCCTCATCTGTGATTCAACACTGTGTCTTATTCAAGGAGAATATATAATAACTACTGTTGGTATAAGACTAAAGTGAATTTTTTATAATGACCCCCAATTAACAAACCACAGAAATAAGTGATGGTCTCCATTCAGTTAGTAAAAGTGAGTCAGTCCCCAAGCCATGTTGAACTTGAGTTGAAATATCTGTTAACCAAGTTCCATGTCTATTGATAAGTCTGGTATCCCAGTTGCACTAGCTATTGTAATTATGCAATAAAAATCAGATGCTTCATAACATGATTAAATATGAGTGCAAAAAGAAAAAGAAAAGTGATCTGGCGTGAGAAGGGGAGTGTTTTGTTTGGAACATTATGTGATGTACACATAATATAGATACATGCACAGATGATGCAACTCCAATAAATTAGGAGAAAAATAGCAAACCCTTAATAGATTCAGCGCTAAGACTGCTTTACAATTGTCTTGAAGTCTATACACTTATTTAGAGAAACTGAACCCAGCATTTATAGATGAGGCAATACAGGTGCAGTTGATGAAAGCAGTAATACAACAATCTCCAGTCTGCAGATCATTTCAGCAGGATAAAAGCTTTTCACTCCAAGTCAAAATATTAGTTTCTCATTCCAAGTAAAGATTGTATTTACATAGAAACACTACTTTAGGATTCTTCACTGTGACCACTTTCAATTGGATAGAATCAAATCCAGTGTGATGGATTTTACTGTCCTCTCTTAGGACAATACCCAACACACACACTAAATAACGTAAGAATCATGTTTAAATTATTTTAATTTAACCTCAAGAACTACAGTTGCAATTTCCTCTATTATTCATGTAGTTATCATAGTAGGATCCCTCTAGAAATTAAAAATTACTAGAGAGTGACACAATGGCCAAAAGAAACCTTTTCATTCCTGTCACCTGAGGCCTAGGAAAAGCAAATAATAGAGCCCAGGTCCATCATCAATGCAGAAAGCCAGTAAATCTCCTTCACGGCAAAAGGTTAATAGATTTGCCCCAAGCAGATCACTGACTCGCTGGAGACACAGAAAGAAAAAGACCTGAGACCAGTACTGCATGGGCAGAGAACAAAGAGCCTGCAACTCGGAGGAGAACGACAGTAAACAAGTCAGGATTTCTTACAAGATGCAGGGAGCTGATAGTCCCCAAAGGCATCCCACTTGCTGTTTATAATCAGACTCAATACCCTGTGAAATTCTGCTTATTTCAAGTAGACACGCTGATGCTGGCAGACATGGAAAGTTTGCAACTTCCTCACACTGACTTGACTGGTTTTTCTGGATTCCACCTTGGCCTCTCTTGGGGCCCAGCTATCTGGTCAGATCAGGCCAGTTTGGAACTCACAGCTGTGCTTAGGACTCATTATTGACACAACAGACTGAGCAGTGCGCTGATTTCGGACAGGATAAATGGGCCCACCACCTCCCAGATGTCACAGGAGCCACTTGTCTTCCTGCAGGCTGCCATGACCAGCCAGTCCCAGGGGATCCAGCAACTCCTGCAGGCAGAAAAAAGGGCCAAGGACAAGCTGGAAGAAGCCAAGAAGAGTAAGTCTCACCTGTGAGGGGCTTGTCACAAAGCGGATGGGGCGGTGGGACTCGAGGGACTGAGCAGGGCTTTCCTGGTCTGCAGGCCCTGAGGTCAAACTCTGATTCCACTGCACAGTCCTTGTGAGACCTTGGCCACTTTGTTAAAATGCCCAACCTCGTGTTCTGCATCACCATAGCGGGGTTGAAACACCCTGATTCGATTCTTCTTGGGAGGCCATGTGCTAATGAGAAGGTTGTGGCCTTATTTAATGTTGTGGGAACTTGAGCCTTGACTCAGAAATGCCCTTAAAGCTGCCATGTCTCAGATTCCTCACTACTGAGCAGTGCTTCAGTCATGGACAACTCCAGAGTGAGTCTGCTTACCAGTGAGTCAACTTGAACAAACTACCTCTCCTACCTCTCCTGCCTAAGCATCAATTACAAGGTCCCTGAAACTGGGAGAGTAAAGATTAACAGTTCCTGCTCACCCTTTCATGATGGCTTTTAAATTCTAATATTTCAGTATTTCTATTTATTCTCATTTTCTGTCTTTCTACTTAGTCATTCAGCTCTGCACTGACATATTGAATGGCCTCCATAAGTCTCCTTCCCATCCTCTTTGATATTCACTACAGCTATATCAACTCAGTATTAATGTTATTTCTATTTATGCTTGCAGATAATCAAAGTTTGTTATTGCCCAAGGCTACATTTAAAAAATAGAAAATGTTGTGCCAGGCACTACGCTCAATGCTTATCCTAAAACAACCTTAATGGAAAAGGGAGAGTGATACTTGGAGGCATTTTACAACTTGCCCAAGGTCACACAGAGGGCAAATGGTAGAAACAGGATTTGCATGAGGTCTGATTCCCTAGCCAAAATCTTAATCAATGCACTATACAAACTCACACATTTTTTTTAATGGAAAAAAAAAATGATGCTGCAGATCTATAGCCTGAATTCAACTTCGGTCTTCCATTTTGTATCACCTCATTATTTAATTTTTAATAATTTGCAGTCATTCACCTTCCTCATGATTGTGTGCCCTGCCTTTGCAGTTAGATTCAAAGTCTGGTGAGACAGGGTCCCTGTCTTACAAATGTTGCCTATGTAGCATTGTGGATGAATGTTGTGACAAGGTTAGAGTAGGTACAGACTACAGCTTATTGAAATACACTGGGTAAAATGACAGGCTGGCATATCACGGTGCAAGAGAGGAAGTCAGGCACACGGTCCACTGGAGTTTTCGACCATAGGTAAAATAACTTCCCTTTCTTAAGGTAACTTGATTTCTGGAACATCCAGCAGTGAGGGCACCAAAAACAAAATGGAAAACAAGAAAGCCAGTGAGGACTAACTTCACCTATTTCTCATTGTTTTCTAAAACAAACCATGCAAATGACTGCAAGATGGTATGAAAGCCAAGAAATGGTAGAGCAAACAAAGCAGTCCAGGGCCTTCTGATTGAAACAGTATAGAAAACTCCCTTACTTGTTACTCAAATTTCTTTAACCACAGTTCAAACTTCTAGATCAAGGGACAAAACAATTTTAAGATGTGATAATTAAGCTGCCCTTGGTTCCTCTTTAAGGAAGAAACCAAATGACCATCTTGGTTGCATACATAATCAATAGTATTGTATGATTCAAATGCCTTGTATGAATCAGTTCTCCTTTTTCAAAGTCATGAGGGAGGAAAAGTGTTGCTAATCATGCATGTTGTTTGCAAGCAGAGCCACTAAGGACACCAAGGCTCCACATTTCACAATTGAGATGAAAGCCAAGCTTCTTTCTCATTTCTCTTGTGAACATGAAGAATACATATTGTGCTATTTGTGTTTGAAATGTTCATTTTATTTGCAAATAATTTAAAGGAACTGTAGTTTGTCTGTCTTAGTCTACCATGTCCTTGTTCATGAGTATTCAAACAGAACAGTCAACTAGTAATAATAAATGCCCAGGCTCTAGAAACGCTTTGGAAAATATTTTGACTTTCAACAGGCAACCCCCAGATTCAGTCTCAGAGAGAATGTCACACTTCTGTCCTCTTTGCTTTGGGCGCCCTGACTGTGAGGAGAGTTCTTATCTGGGCAGAAACTACTTTTTTTACATAGCTGTCAGGATGTGGCTGTACAGTTACAACAGCAGCCATCCTACTCACTTCTTAAGCACTCTATTGAAAAACAGAAATACGACCTTATAGAAGAAAGTTTAGGGAAAAACGAAATGAAAAGGTAAATTTATTTGGATCGAAAATATTTTGAAATCCATGCATCATTTTTTCATAAACTCATTTTCCAGGAACTTTGTGAACACTCCTCCCATATGTGGCAAGTCTTAATTTCCCTCATGTTTCACTCATGCTAATTTTATTCACTTATTTAGTTCAGTAAATATTTTGGGCATTCCCAGATCCAAGCCATGTTGATGCGTTCACTGATGCATTGACCTGAGCCCTCCCCTAAAGAACTCCCCAGTGACATAAAGACGTAAATGACCATTAAAAAAAGAGAAAGGATTAATGACAAACGAGTTGTTGACAGCTGTCCATTTACTAAACCCATATCTTTTCACTTTTTTCTATAAAACAAATCAGTTGAAGATCTGGCACAGTGAAGAAAAATGGATTCAAAATGAGGATTGATAAGTCACAAAAGTGAAGGAGGAGGCTTATCATCACTTTCTCTTTCTTTACAAATATCTTTAATGTGTTTATTTTGAGAGACAGAGAGAGAGCTCCCATCTGCTGAGTCACTCGCCAAATACCTGCAACAGCTGAGACTGGCCAGTCAGAAGCTGGGAGCCTAGAACCTCAATCTAGGACTCCCAAGTGGGTGGCAAGAATCCAACTACGTGAATTATCACTGCTGCCTGGCAAAGTTTTGACAGCAGGAAGCAGGTACTCTAATGTAGGGCTTCCTAACCAGTAGCTTAACCACAAGGCCAAATGCCTGCCCCACTTTCCCTCTCTTAAATTCACCTATGCGAAAGTCTGTAGATGGACTCCCAAGTGTGTATTTAAAAAGAAAAAGTAAAGGAAGGGAAAGGAAAAAAAAAAAAAAACCGTAAGACACAGAATTAAGAGTAGCAATGTGGCAGGATTTACATATTACATGCAAAAATATAAACACAGTCTATTACAGAGGACGTCTCAGACCCCAGTAAAGTCACTGCATAAGAGAGTGCAGGGTATAACCACTTTGCCCGAAGGGGTACATCTAGGGATTGTGGATATGGTGTACCAGGAACTCTCCTCAAACTGAGGTATGGAGAAATGGAATACCGAGGTCCCTTCCAGAGACACTGTTCCACAGGAGCCTGTGTAGGGCTGTGACAGCCTTGAAAGCCACGACATGAGGCAGCAGGGCAGAAAATGCATCAGCTTGAAGAGAAAGGTCTTCCAGCCCTGGCTCACTCCCCAAATGGCCGCAACGGCCAGATCTGGGGTGATTCAAAGCCAGGAGCCAGAAGCTTCCTCCCGGATGCCCAAGCACTTGGGCCATCTTTGACAGCTTTCCCAGGCTACAGAAGATAGCTTGATTGGAAGAGGCGCAGCCAGAACTTGAACTGGTGCCCCTATGAGATGATGGTGCCGCAGGTGGCAGCTTTACCTGCTATACCACAGCGCCGGCCCCGAGAACTTTACTTCCTTAATACAAGCTATTTAGCACCTCTGAGCTTCAGTCTTGTTTACAAAAAAAACCAGAAGTTTTTATATACCTCTATCTCAACCAAAGTTGCTTCGAAGATCAGAAAAAAATACTAACTTAGAGTAAAAATTAAACACTGCAGAGATTTTATGTTTAATATATATTTTATATATACATATTACTAGAAGTAATAACAATAGAATAAAACAAAATTGAATAGGATTCCAGAATGGAACCTAATGGAATAGAATCAAATGGAATAGAATAGAACAGAATAATCTAAATGTATTCCTTTTTACCTCCACTGTAACTTCTAGATCTACCTGTCCTATACAAGAAAGACCTGGACTACTTCCAGTAAGATGACAAGAAAGGTTCAGATATTTGTCTTAATTCATTCAGTAAAGAATAAATTATCTTTATTATTTAAAACTCTCACACAGCACATACATTTTATGTGCAAAACAGCCCTTCTGAATTTAGATGGGCTCACAGTAAGTTTGTACTATTTTAAATTCCTCTACTTATCATTAACATTTTGTACCTAATAGGTTGTTCATTAATCAAAACAAAAAAGTAGGTGTGGAACATCAGAGGCCAGCCCTGGAGCTCCAGATCTGGGGCACTGAATTGAACCTCCAATCAGAATTAGTTTAGAACTTCAAGGTACCATTGGAGATTTAGGTTGAAATATGTGACACTTTTACTTGTAGTTGTAATTTTTTGTAATAATAATATTTATTTCATGTATACCCAAGCAAATTTGAAAAACTCTACAGCATTGCATTAACACCATTCTTCTGAAATTTTCAAATGTATGCTACTCAACATCACAGAGAGGGTCCAGCGCTGTGGCACAGCAGATTAAAGCCCTGGCCTGAAGTGCCAGCACTGGTTCTAGTCCTGGTTGCTCCTCTTCCAATTTAGCTCTCTGCTATGGTCTGGGATAGCAGTGGAAGATGGCCCAAGTCCTTAGGCCCCTGCACCCACGCGGGAAACCTAGAGGGGCTCCTGGCTTCGGATCAGCACAGCTCTGGCCATTGCGGCCATCTGGGGAGTGAACCAGCAGATGGAAGACCTCTCTCTCTGTCTCTACCTCTCTCTGAAACTCTTTCAAATAAATAAAATAAATCCTTTTAAAAATCACATAGAAAACCCATGTTTCCAAGTCATTCCAAAACCATACACCAGCACCTCTCCCACAGACACTGCAGAAAATAGCATTTGTGCCTAACTAAAAATTATAAACTGTATTACAAGACAAAGACCTAAAGATGTGGTAAATAAACATAAAACTTCAATGCTAGAGAGGAGACAAATTGAATAGATGTATTAAAGATATTCTAGGGGACTGCATTGTGGGGCAGGCGGTCAAACTATCACTTGGGACACCTGCATCCTACACAGGTGTGCTGGAAATTGAATCCCAGCTCTGCTCCACTTCTGATCCAGCTTCTGTCTAATGGGTCTGGGAAGCAGCAGATGACAGCTCAAGTCCCGAGTTCCTGCCACCCATTTGGGAGATCCAGATAGAGTTCATGTCTCCTGGCTTCAGCCTTGTCCAGCCTCAGCTGTTGCAGGCATCTGGGGAGTGAACCAACAGGTGGAAGAGTCTCTCTGCCTCTCCACCTTTCAAATAATAAATAAAAATGAATATTCTTTTAAAATATTCTGAAAGTTGTCATCATGAAAGTGAAGGACATGCCCTCTTTTTTTTCCCCCTAGAACTGTATGATCAGAGCTCCCTCCCTGGAAGGGCTCTACTTGGGTGCAAATCCAGTGTTTGCTTCTTCCTAGCTGTGTGGCGCTGGTCAGGGTACCTCTCAACCTCCCTGTGCCTGTTCCTTTCAATTTAAAATGGAGATATTAATAGTAACTACCTCATGGAGGTGTTGTCATGATGAACTGAGCTGACACTTATAGAAGATTTAAAACACCACAGGTGGTCAACAAATGTTAGCTATTAATATTCGTCTGATACTTCATAAAAATAATTTTGTCAGAGCGAAATAGTAGTTTCTCAAATGATTTCTTAAGCATGTTCCACTACAAGGCTTTCCACTGAATTCTACTCTAGCACAAAATGAATACTGAAGAACATAATTCTACTTTCTACTTAGATTAATAACATTAACTATTATAGTAATATAAATTAGTTTTTGTGGGTCTAGAACATGCCCACTGTCAATAATTGTTTTCTTGAATCAACAAATGGTTTGTTTCCAAAGGAGCAGATATTCTGGGTTATTTAAATAGGCACCTTGGTTTAATAAATTTTTCACATTGCAAGTGGATGTTTTGGTTCATGAAAACATGACTTTTAATAAACTAATAAAATAAAAGTTGTTATATTAGAATTTCATGGCCCTGTCTAGTATGTTTTATAGCCTGTAAATACTTTGTCTTTATAGTCCACAGACTACCAGGCTATTTGTAAATACATTGGTCTTTCTTTTCTTTGAGTTGGTAATACAAAAATAGCAACCACAAAATAATTTTCATCTGTTAATGGCATTTCCTTATATTCAATGCAGGATCCATACAAAAGTGTCTAGATTTTTTCATACGGAAAATATTAGCAAAGAAAAACAGGAAGGAAGTGGAGATCTGAAAGGGAACAGTCGGAAAAGCAGCTCTGTGGCAATCCCTGTCATCCGCGGAGGGAATGCCTCCTTGTTTCCTGGTGACTTAATTCTCTTCCCAACATTTGTAGTAATTAATAAAAATAATAGGATTTTCTGAATCAGGTTGGTTTCCTCATGGTATCAGTAAGAAAGTGAGGTTGCTTTCTTTTTCTGAGTAATAGAATAGGAACAAAATTATTGATAGGAACAGAGAGAAATTTCCAAACAGTCCTAAATTATGCTTTGTTTTCCATAGCAAACCAAGGTGGCCTCTGTTCTGTGCTGGAGTACTTTTGTCACACGGCCAATTCATTCGGATGACAACTCTTTCCACCACACTAGGGCATCTGGTACTGTATCCAAAGCTCAAATGCCCTCACTGCCTCCGAGCTCCTCACCACCCCTCTGCCTTTCCTAGGGTTGCTGTAGCAGTTTACTGACCATAAACTGGTGGCTTTAAACCATGGAAAGTTATTATCCCTCATTTCTAGGGGCCAGAAGTCCAAACAGAGAGTGCCAGTTGGGCTGAGACCTTGGCTCTCCTTTTTCCTCATTCCATGCACTCGCCTTTGATTTCTCTCCAAATCCCATTGCTATGACACGCAAATACCTCAAACCCAGATGACTGGTGTGCATCTCTGTCTGTATTCCGGACCTTTCTCTTAGATTCCAAACTTGCCTGTCCAGCTGCCCTCTTAGCAGCTCCCCTTGGAAGCCTCCAGGGGTGATGGCCTGGGGACTTTCCCTCAAACTTATGCTTTACTCATCACTTTCCTCCTTAGCAAACGTCCCCAGGAATCAGGTCTGCTTTCCTAATAAAGACTAAAAATTATTCAATAACCACTCTTTGTCAAGCACTTCATATACTTTTTTCCTAAGCCTTCCAATGACTCTTTGAAGTAGATTTTTCACTGTGTTTTATACATGAGAAAATACAGGCTCAGAAATTCTAAGTGGCTTGCTCAAAATTGCAGAGCTTCTAATACCTCATTGTAGAGATGCCCTGTGTATAATTCGCATTCCTTATATTAAGATAGAAATTCCATTTTCCCCATCAGAAAAAATATATAGAAGAAATTTAGCAATTCCGGTAAGAGAATATGCTTTATAGTATCTGAAAAGCATTTTTGCAACTTGAGACATCAGTTCACTTGACCTGTCTTAGCCAGGAAGCCAGAAAAATCCTATCTTTTAAGTACTACTCTCTATCTACTCAAAATCGGATTTTTAATCCTGTCCCCAAATTTCTGTTTGAACATCTTCTTCCTTCTCTTTTCCTGCCCACAAAATATCCTATTGAACATATCTCACATCTCAGTGACCTGTGGAATCTAGGACATTTCTGCAAAGTAAGCCACATATGTAAAAAATGAAGTTTTTTGTTTTTTTGGTTTTTTTTTTTTTAAGATGAAACTGAATAGTCTTCAAAACTTACAAAGGATCTCCTTCACAGCAGGCATTTACCAGTCAAGAATACGTCCACAATGGAGTACCTGGGTTGGATTCTAAGCTCGAGTTTCCTGCAAATGCAGACCCGGGAGGCAATGATGATAGTTCACTTGGGTCCCTGCCACCCATGTGGGAGACCTGAATTGCATTTCTGGCTCTCAGCTGTTGTGGGCATTTGGGGCATGTGTGTGTGAATCAATAAATGAGAGTGCTCTCTTGCTCTGTCTCTCTACCTCTCAAATGGGGGGGGGGGGGAGGGAGGGAGGGAGGGATAGAGAGAGAGAGAGAGAGGTAGATAAACATCTTCTTAAATTTTTCTAATCTCCCTAATGGCATGTGCATTTTCATTTCCTGGGTAAAAAATCTATTCAGCCAAGAAGTCTTTCCTGATTTCGCCCAACAGCCCTGCTTTGAGTCCTCATGATACATGCCCGATTTATTGATGTTTTGGGCTTATTTTGTTAACATTTGACAGAACATATGTGCTGGGTGAAGGAGAAGCACAGATTCTTTCAAATTTCAGTAGTAGACGTCAGTAGTTGTGATTTTTTACTGTCACAAAGCAAACAGAACTAAGGTTTGGGTCTCGATATTTTCATGGTTGATTTTGTGTACTCCACAATTTTATATTTCACAATTTTGATCTTGGAAACTGGGGCAGCATGTATACATCTCCATAATGCACTGAATTTATGCCAACTGTAGGCAAGGTCCATATCATATGTATTTCTCTATCCTGTTTGCACTATGCTTATATAGTAGATGTTTAATGAACATTGAAAGAATGGAAGAATATAGCAAAACCATCCTGACACCATCCTGGAAAATCTGTTTTAGCATTATTTAAAATTGTGATGTGTAGTATGTTAACCCAAAACCAGATTATTTGCCCTGATAAACTTGTGTGCACTTACAAGGATTTGGAAACCATGCGTTTGATTTTCATATCTAAAATCTGAACTCTCCCATATGCTCACCCCCCCATGTTTGAGTGTGTATTAAAAATCAGAGCATGAACCTCTCTGGGTTCACAGGAACCATGTTTTCAATGTTTAAGAAGCCAAATACAAACTTTTAAATTTGGCCATCTTCCTACATACAGAGAATCAAGCTAGAGGTTAATACAAGTGGCTATGATGCACACATTCACACATTCTTCTTCACCCCTAACAGAACAGTAGGCTTGAGGCTCCAGTTTCTGCGACCAGATTAAATCAGGTGTAGCATGTGCAGGCTCTCACACAGCGGCAGCTGCTGAGTCTATCCAGAAAATTGCTGCGCCAGCAGCGATTTCCCCGTGGCTCTCCTGTTTAATTGAATGAGAACCAGCAGGTGACTGGTGCCATGACGGGGAATCACAGACGCACTCAGAGCCTGTCACTGTGTGACGGAGCTAATATACAGCCTCTTGGTGGAGCGCTGGATTCTGCTCACGGGTAGGGCACACGGAGCTTTTCCTATTTTTTTATGTGCTAGAAAGTTGTGACTTTCAAACCAATATTTTTATATATTATGCAATGAAGGTGGACAGTAATGATGTTCCATGTGATTTATTTAATAAAATAATTATATATCCTACCAAACATTATTATTAAGGAAATATTACTATATGGACATTTTATATTGTTCAGATGTTAATGACAAGCAGTCGACAAGAAAACAGGCTAGGGATCCAGGAATAGTTTTTCCTACCAACATTCCTATGTATTGGTTCTATTCACAAGGCTCTGTGAATAGTGTGTGTTTGGTTGACACAAAATGATTAGAACTGAAGAAATTCGTACATACAAAATGGTAAGAAGCATTCATCAAGCAGGGAAAAGGCAAGTATATCATCCGTGTTCTACTAAGTCTAAAGGATCAGAAGAGCGTTATTCACCAGATCTTGGATTTTTTAAAGAAAGTAAAGGAGCAGAGCGAATCTCTGTCCCGGGTTACCCAGTCCCACTCAAGAGTGAGTGGCACTGAGAGACACATGTCCATCAAAACACAGTGAAACAAGCTTTGTTGCCAATAGACACCAGCAAAACAACTCAATCCTAGCAAGAAATTTAGAACCGATCAACAGTCCAGTGGTACAGAGGTATATAAACACGTACATGGATTTCAGATAGACAGATTAAAGTTTATATTGAGAATTTCATGCTACTAGATGAGAGCCCATTATTTAGTTCCCAGTCTATATACTATAACAATATAACAGTTTATGAAATTTATGGGGGAAAAAAAGTGAAGCATTAGTAAAGAAAAGAAACTACATTAAACAGGCAAAAGAATGAAGGCATTTTGACAAGCAGTGGATTTGAAGAAGAAAAGAATGCTGATATAGTTCAGTTTCTTTAAAGTTTTGAGGATCACAAAGTCTTAGTATCCCAGCTCTTGAAAGTGGTGCACAGTGGAGGCATAGCAGTGATTCTATAAGCCAGTCTGTAGTCTAGAACCGCCCACATTTTTCGAAGTGTCAGAAAGCTCACGTGCTTAGCTAATGATCCTCACAGTGTTGTACTTGTCTAAATCTCTCACCTACATTGTCTCCTGGCTTAAGACTTACCCCTGTGCTCTTCATAACAGAAAAGGGGATACTTAAGTCAGTCTTCCAACCATTAAAATCCATTGGTTTCACAGTCACTTTCAAGTCCGTCTCTGAGAAAGCCACTAGAAAAACACATCTACTTTGATGTGCTGTGGGACTTACTCAGACATCCTAGAATCAACAAATGGCAAGGAAAAAAATCCCAATAAAATATTTAAGAGAAAAATCCTAAGTCAGTTTCATAGAGTATAGATTGCCTGTTTGCAGCGAAGTTGGAGATCTGCCAGTGCTAAATAGGATCCAGTTGGTGTGGACTGAGGGATTCCTGGCAGCAAATCACGACAGAAAATCTGACCAAATAATGTCTTTTCAAGTAAGTGATAGCTAAAATCTGTTCTCTGGATGTTACTGCTGTGAGTAAACTGGCAGATATTTAAGCATGCAAGAGTAGGACAAAGTTGTCGTTTCCATGTCTAACAAAAATAATTTTTTTAATATATATTTTTAATCAAGCTTGGCATTCTAGAAAAAATTTCAAACTGGAGAAGTTATCTATGTTTTTAAAAATTAAGTTTGAAATTCCATGTATATTAAAAAGAAATATTCCGTCTATTCTACTATTAATTTTCAGGAAAAGGCAAGCGATTGAAGCAAGCTAAGGAAGAAGCAATAGCCGAAATTGATCAGTACAAAATGCAAAGAGACAAGGACTTTCGACTGAAGCAATCTAAGGTAAGTCAGAAAGTCAGCACTAATTTTCATGCAGCATAGATTATAATTTATTAATATTCATAAGGTGTAAGGTAGACCATCAGAGAGAAATACACAAGAATTCAACAAATCAGTTCAACCAACATAACAAAATTATTTGTCTTATATTTTACTTTCAAGTCATTTTTAATTTTTCATATAAAGGCTCAATCAATAGTTACTATCTAATGTATATTATATGTGAAAATCATATTCCTAAATATACAACTTTCAGGGAGTGCTCAAAGTATAATTGACTGACAGATTTAAGAAAATAAACTTCAGAAAACATATTTTGCCTGTAATTTTTATCAATAGAATCAAAAAATGTTGCATGCCTAGATACAAAATGAATTTTTTAGACCAAATTGCCTTTGATGGAGCCACAATTTCCAAGTGACCAAGTTGTTGCAAATTCCCAAAAAGCCTTCTGTCATTTCTTTATGATCTCTTTTCAACTGGCTGGCTTCATTCAGTAAGTCTTTTGTTTAACTATTAAGAGATAGTTTTTCTTGGGGACAACATTGTGGCACAGTGGGTTCAGCCACTGCTTGTGATGCCAGCATCCCAGTTGATAGCTCCAGTTCAAGTCCCATTTATTCCACTTCTGATCTAGTTCCCTGCTAATTTACCTGGGAAGGCAGTGGAAGACGGCCCACATACTTACTTGGCTCCTGTCACTCATGGGAGAGCCCAGATGGAGTGCCTGGCTCCTGGTTTCACCCTGGCCCAGACCTAGCTGTTGGGGCCATTTTGGGGAGAGCACCAGTAGATGGATGATCTCTCTCTCTCTCTCACTCTGCCTCTCAGATAAATAAATAAATCTTTACAAAAAGGAAATAATTTTTCCACAATGCCATTTTTAAAATATCAGCCATTTTCAGAAAAATAAGTGCCTGATATTTTGATATTTCCAGAGCTTAAATCATACTTCCCTGGCTGCAATATGAATTAAAATACAGAAAGCACTATACTCTGTGTGTCATAAAGTTTATGATATTTAATTTTTTTAAAGATTTATTTTATTTTTATTTGAAAGGCAGAGTTACAGAGAGGCAGAAGCAGAGAGAGAGAGGTAGAGGTCTTCCATCTGCTGGTTCACTCCCCAGATGGCCGCAATGCCAGAGCTGTGCCAATCCGAAGCCAGGAGCCAGGAGCTTCTTCTGGGTCTCCCTTGCAGGTGCAGGGGCCTAAGGACTTGGGCCATCTTCCACTGCTTTCCCAGGCCATAGCAGAGAGCTGGATCGGAAGTGGAGCAGCCGGGACTAGAACCGGTGCATATATGGGATGCCAGCACTGCAGCCCATGGCTTTACCCACTACAACACAGCGCCAGCCCCTAAATTTTATTTTTGATAAAAATATAAATAAAGCTCTGTTCAGAAGTTGACATTGCAAAATTAACTACACTGTTGTTGGCAGTGTCTCCATTCATAATTTTTATGTCCTGGTGACAGAAGAAGAGCTCATATAGGAACAGGTAATTTGGACCTCTTGATTGAAAAAAACGATTTCAGTGGGTTCTTCCCTCAAGTAAAAAGTTTCTCCTTAAATAAAATAAATCTTTAAAAAAAAGGTGGTGGTGGTGGTGGTGGAAGTGACACTGTGACGCAGCAGGTTAAAGCCCTGGCCTGAAGCGCCGTCATCCCATATGGGCGCCAGTTCGAGCCCCGGAGGCTCCACTTCCAATCCAGCTCTCTGCTATGCCCTGGGAAAGCAGATGGCCCAAGCCCTTGGGCCCCTGTTCCCACGTGGGAGACCCGGAAGAAGCTCCTGGCTCCTGGCTTCATATAGGCCCAGTTCTGGTCATTGCAGCCATTTGGGGAGTGAACCAGCAGATAGAAGACCTCTTTCTGTGTCTCTATCTCTCTCTGTAACTCTGTCTTTCAAATTAATAACATAAATCTTTAAAAAAAAAAAAAGTTTCTCCTAGAGTAAGGTTGCCTACTTGGTGAAAACAAATGTTTCTTACTTGGAAAAAGAAATCTAGAACCATAGCCCACACACACAATTGCCCTTTGCACCTCAGCAATCACATTGTCCACCACCCTTGTCTCTGCTTGTTCTCTTCCATCCATTCTGCTCCCTATTTCTCAGACAGGCAGAATACACCACCATCGTGTGGCCCATACAATAGACCATGCGACTCTCTCCATTTTGAAACAATTATCTCATTCTTATATTAATTGGAAATTGCATAGAAATTAATCATTTTTTTAACTTTTATTTAATGAATATAAATTTCCAGTGTACAGCTTATGGATTACAATGGCTTCCCCCTCCCATAACTTCCCTCCCACCCGCAACCCTCCCCTCTCCTGCTCCCTCTTCCCTTCCATTTGCATCAAGATTCATTTTCAATTCTCTTTATATACAGAAGATCAATTTAGTGTAAAGATTTCAACAGTTTGCACCCACATAGAAACACAAAGTGAAACATACTGTTTGAGTACTAGTTATAGCATTAAATCAAAATGTACAGCACATTAAGGACAGAGATCCCACATGAGGAGCAAGTGCACAGTGGCTCCTGTTGTTGACCCAACAAATCGACACTCTAGTTTATGGCGCCAGTAACCATCTTAGGCTGTCGTCATGAGTTGCCAAGGCTATGGAAGCCTTCCAAGTTCGCCGACTCTGATCATATTTAGACAAGGTCATAAAAGACAGGGTGAGGATAGTAACCAATGATCCTAAGAGTGGCATTTACCAGGTTTGAACAATTATACAGCATTAAGTGGGGAAGAGGACCATCAGTACACACGTGTTGGGAGTAGAGCCATTGGTGGTAGAGTAGAGGTTATGGTTACAAAGGAATGAGGCCCAAGTGCACTAGACAGGGCCTAGAACAAAGGACAGAGTCATTATTAGAGGAGCTAAGAAAGGTGCTGTCTAAGCTACAATTAAGTTTTCTGATTGAGAGGCAAATAGAACCTGATAGAAGGGGCTTGATAATAATCTGGTGGGCTTTAGGCCTTGTAAATTCAGAGGCCCAGACCTTTCTATCTCTTCACAAGGGGTATATCCTAAGGGAGGTGTGAACCTCCTAGGGGAAGGCACTCTGTTGACTTTCATTACTTGGCTGGCCTAGGAGGAGAGCTGGCCAGGTAAAGGCAGGTGGCAGCTCCAACAAGAAACTTATAGTTCTGCCTGCAATGTTGCTGACCCTACTTGGCCATCCCCTCAGCTGCGGTGGTCACTTTGGAAGCTGGGCTGAGTGAAGGGCTTTTCAGCTTAGAGCCAATAAGATCTGTGGCTCTGACCTGGGCATCCTTCGACTCCAGGGCAGGTCCATTTCCAGTGATCCAACTCTTGGCAGAGCTGCCAGGGCTCTTCGCAAGCTGACTTCTGCTGAAGCCCAGGCTTACCTCATGGAAAGCCACTGCAGTGGACTGGCCTGTTGGGTCTCCTTGAGGGCAGATCACTGTACAGATCAGCCATTCATAGGCCTGCCACCCATTGCTTCTGATGCCGAGCTTTCTTTTCCTCCTGGTTTGTGTTAAAGCAGACCAGAGGATGCAAGTCAAGGGAGTGCCCGTGTCCCATCTCTAATCTTCGGTGGCCTGAACTACAAGTCTATAGTCACAGGCATGTTCTGTAGTAGTTTTTCTAAGGTAGACAATGCCCATGAGGAAAATTATATTCTCACTTTAAAACTTTCTTTCCCTTTGGTCTGAAAGGGAGGTTTTTTTTTTTCTACTTACTGTATACTTCGCTGATGGCGATGTGAATCTAGCTATGAGATTATTATTTAAGTTCTTATTTTGGCTATGCTATTACAGAAAAATGTTAGCCATCTCTTTTATAAGGTCTAAAGATTAAATTGTGTGTCCTACAGATTCCTTTATAACAGAATTAGTTTCCTACCTTGAAGAGAATAGAGAAATGAAAGAACAAGTTGGGCTTAGAATAGAGAAATGAGGGAGCAAGTCCTAGATCGCTTGCTGACAATAGCAATATCACATGAATACTTAGCAAACAGTTTCAACCATTAGATAACAACTTAAGAAAACATTTACCAGAAGGTCCAATGCCACTCTTAGGATCATTGGTACTGGAGCCATTACCACTGCCTCCTAACGTCTGCACCAGCAGGAAGCTGGAGTCAGGAGCAGAACCAGGCATTAAACCCAGGGTTCAATACAGGCCGTGGATGTCTTAACCAGCACCTCAGTCAACAGACTGAACACCTGCCCCACTCCTCCAACCAGCTCTGATGATATTATGGAGAACATTTCTGAGATGGTAGCTATTTTTATTTTTTAAGGAACAACAAAACTTACCACAATTTCAGAAAATGGTTGAGTTCAATCTTTTGAAATACTGTTTCTCCAGAAGAATCCTGGCAAGAATAAATCAGGTTCAGGATTTGTCCTCTGCTGAGGTCAGTAACGGAAACCCCTCATTGTTCTCATGATTAGAGCACCCAGCCAGTTTGTACTGCTAGTTGATCAAAAGCTTACCCGAGAAAGTCAACATGATTAAGTCTCCGCTATGTCAAGCAGGTTGTCAAACCGTTAGCACGATCTTTCCTTGGCATGGCCTCCGTGTGTGGGTGTGCCGCTCTCCACTTAGGTCTCACCAGCAATCACCCAGGGGAATCAGGAGGTCAGGGAGGAGACCAGGACCCCAGTGTTCTGCCTGCTGTGGATTTTGTACCTTGAAATTTCCTTTTTCTGGCTTCTCAGCTCCTGTCAATACTTGCATCTTTTCAACTCCCCTGACATCAACAGAAACAGGTATCTCAATCTGGGTAATATACCAACCAATATTATGTTATCACAGATTTATTTATCTTTTGCTTATCATTGCTGACCAGTATAAACCTTCTACTAAAGAAGATATTACATTGCTAAAAGGAAATCTGTATTATACTGGGAAAATTAAATATATTGTTATAAAAGTGAGATGGACTATGCATCTAAACAAAAGTCCTGAAAAGGTTGCCCTTGGCAGTGGAAGATTTTTACTTCTTTAACCCTTGTTCCTTAATTTCTATCTTGAGAACATTTTACTTCCTTGAAGCAATCACAAATTGAAAATGTAAAACTCGTTTGCTTATGGCAGCAGGACCTGAAGCTCTGCTTCACCTTAAACCGGAACATTTAAACAGCAGGTAAAGAAACTTACAGAATATTGGAAGATTTCACCAGCATCTTCAGCCAGTACGCTGCGAGGCTAGAAACATTTATGCTGACAATCAACTTTTGAAAAGGAACATGGAGAGATCTCTAAATGGCACTCTTTGACCAAATGTATTATCACATGTCACAAAATCATCCTCTCTAATTTACACAGTGTCCCAAACTTTCAGGGAACAGGCTTCTGACAAGATGAGCAACAGAACACAGGTAATGGGATCGCTGTACTACCTGGAAAGCTAATCATTCTGCCCAGTTCAGTAGACATGTAGTGAACATCTACCACACATTAAGCAGTGTTCAAGGCATTTACAATACAATGGAGAACAAGATGATGCTTGTTTTTGCTTTTGTGGAGTTCATATGGACTCATTTATATGCCCATGTGGGTTATATTAGCATTATACCTGCAGATAGGAAGAACAGAAATCTCCCTTGGGAAGGCCTTTTAGAATTGTAGATAGCCAGTCCATTAACGTTCAATGTGACTATTGATAAGTAGTGACTTTGCCCTGCCATTTTCCCAAAGATATTTTCTAGTATATGCTTTGAGCTTCCTATGATCTTTTACTGGTAGATTTTCTTCCTTTACCTTCTTTCATATTGATGACCATGTTTCTGTGTTTCTGTGTGTATCACATCTTTAAGCATTTTTTGCAGGGCTGGATGAGTGGCGACAAATTCTTTCAATTTCTGTTTGCTATGAAAGATCTTTATTTCACCTTCATTCACAAATGAGAGCTTTGCAGGATATAATATTCTGAGCTGGCAGTTTTTCTCTCTTAGTACCTGGGCTATATCTCGCCATTCCCTCCTAGCCTGTAGGGTTTCTGATGAGAAGTCAGCTGTGAGTCTAATTGGAGATCCTCTGAGAGTAATCTGACGTTTCTCTCTTGCACATTTTAGGATCTTTTCTTTATGTTTCACTGTGGTGAGTTTAATTACAACGTGTCGTGGTGAGGATCTCTTTTGGTCATGTTTATTAGGGGTTCTATAAGCTTCCTGTACTAGGATGTCTCTGTCCTTCTCCAAACCTGGGAAATTTTCTGCTAGTATCTCACTAAAAAGTCCTTCTAATCCTTTCTCCCTCTCCATGCCTTCAGGAACTCCTAGAACCTGAATGTTGGGTTTTTTAATAGTATCCTGTAGATTCTCAACAATATTTTTTTAGGTTTCTAATTTCCTCTTCTTTTATTTGGTTTGACTGTAAACTACCATTCAACCCAGCCATACCACTCCTTGGAATTTACCCAAAGGAAATTAAATTGGCAAACAAAAAAGCTGTCTGCACCTCAATGTTTATTGCTGCTCAATTCACAATAGCTAAGACCTGGAATCAACCTAAATGCCCATCAACAGAAGACTAGATAAAGAAATTATGGGACATGTACTCTATAGAATACTATACAGCAGTCAAAAACAATGAAATCCGGTCATTTGCAACAAAATGGAAGAATCTGGAAAACATTACGCTGAGTGAAATAAGCCAGTCCCAAAGGGACAAATATCATATGTTCTCCCTGATCAGTGACAACTAACCGAGCACCAAAAAGGAAACCTGTTAAAGTGAAATAGACACTATGAGAAATGGTGACTTGATCAGCCCTTGCCCTGACTGTTGATGAACAACCTAATACATTATCCCTCTTAGTATTTTTTTGTCTGTTCTACTTAATACTATTGGTTTAATTCTGTAATTAATACACAGTTATTCTTAAGTGTTGAAACTTAACTGAAAAGTGATCCCTGTTAAATATAAGAGTGGCAATAAGAGAGGGAGGAGATGTACAATTTGGGACATGCTCAATCGGACTTGCCCCAAATGGTAGAGTTAGAAACATACTAGGGATTTCAATTCAATCCCATCAAGGTGGCAGGTACAAATGCCATCTCACTAGTCCAAGTGATCAATTTCTGTTCACAATTGATCATAATGGTAGGACTAAGAATCAAAGGGATCACATAAACATGACTAGTGTCTGAAAATACTAACCGATAGAACAAAAAAGGGAGACAACGATCCAACATGGGAAGCGGGATACACAGCAGACTCATAGAATGGCAAATGTCCTAAACAGCACTCTGGCCTCAGAATCAGCCCTTAAGGCATTCGGATCCAGCTGAAAAGCCCATGAAAATATTTCAGGCATGGAAAGCCAAGACACCCTGGCAAAAAAAAAAAAAAAAAAATGACCTAAATGAAAGATCTCCGTGAGTGAGATCCCAGTGGAAAGAACAGGTGATCAAAAAAGGAGGTACCTTTCTCTGAAGGGAGGAGAGAACTTCCACTTTGACTATGACCTTGTATAAATATGATAAGAGTCAGTGAACTCAAAAGGCTTCCATAGCTTTGGCAACTCATGACAAGAGCCTAGGGTGATTACTGATGCCATAAACAAGAGTGTCAATTTGTTAAGTCAACAACAGGAGTCACTGTACACTCACTCCTCATGTAGGATCTCTGTCCTTAATATGCTGTACATTGTGATTTAATGCTATAACTAGTACTCAAACAGTATTTTTCACATTGTGTTGCTATGTGGGGGCAAACTGTTGAAATCTTTACTTCTTTCTTCTATATATAAAGAGAATTGAAAATGAATCTTGATGTGAATGGAAGGGGAGAGGGAGCGGGAAAGGGGAGGGTTGTGGGTGGGAGGGAAGTTATGGAGCGGGGAAGCCATTGTAATCCATAAGCTGTACTTTGGAAATTTATATTCATTAAATAAAAGTTAAAAAAAAATTGTAGATAGCCAGTCACTCTTTCAGCACTATCCATGAAATATTATAGAAACCCAAATTACTGGCTATCAGATAAGCTCAGAAATATATTTAATGGTTCAGTATCTCATATACCATTATGGGAGTATTTACAAGAGTATCACAGAATTTATGAAAGTGCAAATAGATTAGAGAAATGACAGAAGTGTAAGCAGGGAAATCAATTAAAAATCTCAATAATAATGTCTGATATTTACTCATTGCTTATTCAATGTTATGATTCTATACTAAGTGTCACCCTAATGATAATTCTATTCAAAAAATTATTATATTGTCTTTGTGAAGCACATTAAGGGTACAACTGATACTAAGAGATGGCATGTATTGCAGTAGACCTACACTATTCAGTATGGCTATCACTCACCTGGGCTACTGAGCACTTGACATTTAGCTAGTACAAATCAAAGTGAGTTGTAAGTGTAAAATATACACCAGATTCAAAAGAATTAGTATGAAAATAAGAATGAAATTTTTATATTGACTGTACATTAAAATAATACAATTTTGGATATACTGGATTAAATATGTAAAAATTAATAACACTCATTTATTTTGCCTTTTGAACATGTCTTCTAGAAAACTTAAAATTCCATATATGTCTCACTTTGTAGCTCATATTACATCTCTTCTTTTTTAAAAAAAAAAAGATTTATTTGCTTATTATTTGAAAAGCAGAGCTACAGAGAGGCAGAGGCAGAGAGAGAGAGGATTCCCATCCATTGGTTCACTCCCCAGATGGCCACAATGGCAGGAGCTGCGCTGATCCGAAACCAGGAACCAGGGGCTACCTCCAGGTCTCCCACAGGGGTGCAGGGGCCCAAGGACTTGGGCCATCTTCCACTGCTTTCCCAGGCCATAGCAGAGAGCTGGATCGGAAATAAATCAGCCAGGACTTGGACTGGCACATATATGGGATGCTGGCACTGCAGGCAGTGGCTTCAACCACTGTGCCACAGTGCAGGCCCCTCATATTACATATCTACAGCTGTGCACACTTAGCTCTCAAGAATCTGCTTTATATTTCACAACAATCATTAACAAATGGATGATGCCATCTCCATTTCCAAAATGAAGAACTCAGGTTGACATTAATTCTCCCAAAGTTAAATAAAATAGTTGCACTAAACTAAACTAATGATAACTATTACTAATGCTGATTCAATGAAAAAATAGGTAACAGTTTCACAACAGTTTATCTTATTTTTTTAATCACAAAATACATTGGATTTAGGGAGTAAAAATGTGGGGTGTTTTGGGTTTGGGGTTTTTTTTTTGACAGTTTGGTAGAAACCCACTTAAGACATATAATTCAGTGGAAAAAATTAAATTTAGTAGAATTATTTTAAGTAATTCATTTCTATATTTAAAAGTTCTTCTCTGCAAAGCAAACTTTTCCCTTGTGATTCTGTTTCTTGTATACTCACTTCTCCAAATGTTATTTTGTGTTAAATTATCTGGGAGTCTTAGAAGCTGTGTCTTTCAAAATGATTTTCTTTGAACTGGAAAGACCCTGTGGCCTGGTCTATAACACAGGAAAGAACTTGAACTAAATAACCTCAGTCTCATTTGACTTCAAGGTTCGGACTCAGACAGAGCAGGCAGGTTCTATAATTTAGAACTTCTTAACGCTGATGTCGAAGTTAGTCATTAGGTGGGTTTCTTGCACTGAATTAAACATGTACCTTCCCTAAACACTCACAGAAGAGAAAAGCAAACTGCTTCCTGCCTTCACAGGCCCAGCTTACAAAGGAGGTAAATCAGAGTTGACCGCTTTAGCAAAGGAGAACATTCAAAGTGTTTCACCACAGATTTCCTCTAAATTATTAACTTCCCTGATGAAATTATATTTTGGTCAAGCCATTACTTGACAGAGAAGCTAAGAGTATAGAGGAGTGAGTGTTAAATACTGAGAGTCACTCACAAAGAGCAGTCAGAAAGATATATTAAATTGTGTCAAAAATCATAACGTGGTAAAATGAATATATATCTCTATTTGAAACAAATTCAACCCACACTAAAATTCTCAAAGTATTAAGGTACTCAAAATTCTATCTGCATTGTAAATGTGTCCTAGTGCTTATGTCATGTCTGGGTCTTCCTCTAAAACAAGACTAAATTCATTCAGATCACATTTTTAAATAGAGAAAAATCAGTTATTCATGCTTTACTAAAGAGGAAAGGTGGTTTTAATGGTGTCTTTCAACTTTATTTTCTAGACTTGTAATGCAGAATGTAAGCTATAGGAAAGATATGGAAGGTGGGTGGAAATTGCTATAAATATATTAAAAGTGTGAGAAATGAACCTGTGAGTATGATCTAAGTATTGTGCACCTGAATGCAATTTGTACTATGGAGAGGTCAGCTACGAGTGGAAGTAACCTGCTACGGCCAGTTGCTGGTTTTCTGGAAAGTTTATCCCTCCCGTTCATGATATTGATGAACTTGCTGGTTCTCTAACCATTCTGGAAAAAACAATACATAATGTGCATACCGCAGAACAATCATCAATAATAGGCTAAGACAAACTTAGTTAATAAAGCACATTGAAAGCACTCTATAGTATAGTGAATTCTGTTTTGTTTTGGTAGGTAATGGGTTCTCAGGGTAATCTGTCAGATGAAATAGAAGAACAAACACAAGAGAAGATACAAGAATTGAATGCAAGCTACAGAAAGCACATGGAAAGTGTGATGGAGCAGCTTTTGAACATGGTCTGCGACATGAAACCAGAAATCCATGTGAACTATAGAGTCACCACCTAAATGTACATCCTCTTCTCCAATAAAATGGTATGGGTGCCTCCTGGTTGATTTGGATCATGTTCATGTTCAGGAATTTGAAATGTTAACCTTAAATGTACTGGACACTTACCAATCTCAATGTGACATAATCATACATAGGCACTGAATTCAAAATCAAATCAAAGTGCTGTTCTACTGTTCTGGCAATATTATGACCTTGCCATTTCATTTGGAGTAAGTCAGGAATGCAGAATAACATTCTTTTTGATACTTTCCTCTCCATATTGAAAGGAAAATATGGTCACAACAGCTTTTCCGTGTATTTGATTTTTGCTTGTTATTTCTCATTTTTATCAATTTAGAAAACTTGCTTCTAGTTATGATGTTAAAGGATAAATTTAAATGGAGGATACAATATGCTCATTTTAGATCTGTTTGAGTCATATGATCAAGAATTCTATTCAATTCATTAATCAGTGAGAAAACTGGTAAGATATCAGCACCAGTTCCAAGAACTTTTCTAAGAACTGAATGTATATATAAATATACACGTGCAGAGAGACACAGGAAGGCAGAGAAAGATGGATTTAATAACCACTTTATTTACTTAATCTCATCTAGCTAGATATTACTCTCTTTCAAGTATATTTCTTAAAAGAAAACAATAATAAGCTGATGGCATAGAAGTTTGGGTATGTTTGCTTGAATGCTTTTTAATTCTCAGGAGAAAAGCTAGATTTGATTGCCATTAGCACCATCTCCTAGCAATAACTAAGCAAAATTCTTGTTAAGTACCAAGTACTTCGTAAATTCCACGTATGGGGGCCAGTGCTGTGGCATAGCAGGTAAAGCTGGTGCCGACAAAGCTGGCACCCCATGTGGGCACCAGTCCTGGCTGCTCCATCTCTGATCTAGCTCCCTATTAATGTCCTGGAAAAAGCAACAGAAGATGACCCAAGTGCTTGGACCCTGACACTCAGATGAAGTTCTTAGCTTCTGGCTTCCACAGCCATCTGAGGAGTGAACCAGCAGATGTAAGATCTCTCTCTGTCATCTCTCCATCTCTCCTTCTCTGTCTCTCTGTCTCTCTTTTTCTAACTCCAACTTTCAAATGAATAAATCTTTAAAAAAATTTTAATTCCATGTCTAAATTATTTCAGTCTCATTGTGGAGGCAGTGTTAGTGCCTCCACTTACAAAATGGGAAACAGAGGCTAAGGAGCTTTGCAGGAGTTGCTCAGGGAACAGAGGCAGCATTGAGCCTGTAGGACACCAATGCCCACCTCATCGCTTCCCACCAAATGGTCTCCCAGAGAGTTTCTATATTTGTATCATTATGAATCATGTATACCTTAAAGTCTTTGATTTCAAATAATATAAGCAAAAAGATTGCGATTCCAGTCCAAAAATTTAATTAGTAAATTTAGTTGTTACAAAACTGTCTGTACAATTCATTCAAAATATAAACTGAAGTTATTTAATTGTTTTGATTGAATATTCGTTCCCCTGAAACCAAGAGTTTAATTTCCAAAAGTTTATGTTAATGGCACTAAGAAGACGGAAACATAACCCACCTCTAATAGTGTTTGGAGGTGTGGTCTGGGAAAGTGATTGGATTAGTTAAACACTTAGAGGGGTGCCCCATCAGAGAATCTTGGTGGACACATAGATAGACACATACACACTCCCTGTCTCTTGCCATGTGATTCCCTGTGCCAACAAGAACACCACCAGCAGAGGCCAACCCAATGAGACTACCCAAACTTGGATCTGAATCTTCAAAACTGTGAGCTAAATAAACCTATATTCTCTTTAGAAGTTAATTGCTTCAGGTCATAGCAATGAAAGTTGACTGATTAAACTGTTGTTTTTAGAAGGTTAGCATCATGGATTCCCTTTACTAAACAAAACCTTAACACGTATTTTAATATTTCAGAAGCCATCAATTTTACATTTACACTAGGAAAAACTGGGAAGGGGCCAGTGCTGTGGCATAGCAGGTAAAGCTGCCACCTACAGTGCCAGCATCCCATATGGGTGCTGGTTCAAGACTAGGCTGCTCCACTTACGATCCAGCTCTCGGCTAATGGCCTGGGAAAGCAGTAGAAGATGGCACAAGTGCTTGGACCTCTGCACCCACATAGGAAACCAGGAAGAAGCTCCTGGCTCCTAACTTTGGATCTGCCCAGCTCTGGCCACTGTAGCCATTTGGGGAGTGACCCAGAGGATGGAAGATCTCTCTCTCATTCTCTCTCTCTCTCTCTCTCTCTCTCTCTGCCTTTTTGTAACTCTGCCTCTCAAATAAATAAATAAATAAATCTTTAAAAATAAGAAAAAATTAAATTCCATTTGTTTCTCTGTTTTCCCAATTTTTGAAGACAGGAAAACCAAACAAGTTAGTTTGTCAATTTTATCTGGCAGAGATTTCTCCATTTTCAAAAAACACAATGGATTCCTCAGTTAAAGAACAGGAAGGGATCGTATTTCCTGGGAATCATTCCCCTATTTTTTTGAGGTGAGGAGGGTATCAAATAGCTTTGTCTCCCAAAAATGAGGACAGCCATGGAGAAGTTCCACTTCAACACGTTTGAAGAATTGAAGGAGGTATTCAAAAAATTCATGGAAATGCTTATTATGACAAGAAAATCTGCAACGATTTTTTTTTTTTTTTTGGACAGGCAGAGTGGACAGTGAGAGAGAGAGAGAGAGACAGAGAGAAAGGTCTTCCTTCCGTTGGTTCACCCCCCAGTGGCTGCTGCGGCCGACATACCGCGCTGATCCGAAGCCAGGAGCCAGGTGCTTCCTCCTGGTCTCCCGTGCGGGTGCAGGGCCCAAGCACTTGGGCCATCCTCCACGGCACTCCCAGGCCATAGCAGAGAGCTGGCCTGGAAGAGGGGCAACCGGGACAGAATCAGGCACCCCAACCGGGACTAGAACCTGGTGTGCTGGTGCCGCAGGCAGAGGATTAGCCTACTGACCCGCAGTGCCGGCCAATCTGCAAGGATTTCAACCATTTCTGCATCAAAATAAACTTGTAATTTCAGTTTCCATGAATGTTTTAGAGTTCCCTCACAATAAAACAATAAGTAAAATTACATATTGGAAAAGTTACGCAGGAAGATAATTCTAAAAAGCACAGCCTTGTGTTTTGCCTTACATCATAAGATTTGGTCATCTTATGGAAAATAGATACCAATTTTCTGGGTGTGAAAGTCTGAATGTTTTATCTGGAACACCAAGTTAGTCAGTCTCTGAGCCTGAACAGGAGATAGAATATTGTTTAGAAGCACATTAAAAGAGTACCACACTTCTCTCAGATTTGAGGTGATGCCACGCCCTTAGGAAAGAGATGAGAACTGGCTATCACCAGACCCTGCATCTTGCCCAACCTGTGCCCTGAGTTCTCTATGCCCCATTGGCTATCATCCCACCTTCCAGAGTCGCAGATTCTCTATTAGTGTTTAATGTAAAAATGGTGTTAAGTCAAAGGATCTCTAAAAGCACTCTAGCATTTTCTTTAGATACTAAATTAGACCCATTTCAAAGAACAACAGTCACCACTTCCAGCTTTTTTCACTCACTATAGTATAATTTTTGTTAATTTCTCAATGACCTAACATCTATCCTAAATACTATGTTGTCAGTACAAACCATCCTCAGCATCTTAGAGACTACACAGTTCGCATGGTTTTAAATTCAAATGCAGTTTCCTCTCTTTGACGAACTGAATGAATCATCTTCCAAGAGCTCTCACATTCTCGTAGACGGCAGAGCTTCCCAGTTTCACTTTATTTACATACATAGGAAGAGGTTTTATATTTCAGACGGAACGCACTTATCTATGAGAGCTTTCTCAGCCACACCAAAAAGTTGGCCTTTTTCGTACATGTACCTATACTAAGTAGCTTTTTCTATTCATAAGAGCATCACTCAGAAATGAAGTAAACCTAAACATGTTTTCAACTCTCTACCCTTATTTTGATCCTTTGCACAATCACAAAGTACAAAATGAAATATGACTCCATTAAGTTTTTACGCATTTCCATCACACTTGAAAACAAACTACGGAGTTTACAGAATTGTAGAGGAATTATAAACATTTCAAATATTTCTATATCTTAGCTCACAAAAACAAAGTCAAGAGTTGCCATCAATACATCGTCACTATTACTTTCTGGATGGACAGTGAAGAACAGAGATGGCCAACGTACGCAAAGTTGATGGTTTTGAAATATTCCTCTGAGACCATCCTAGAGCTAGCCAACCCCACAACCAGAAAGAAGCTAGCTTAAATCAGAAAAACCACATTACCTGCTGGTGACCATAAAAACATGCTTGAGCAAAGCAGAGATCATACAAACCACACAGGAGATCCTCAGATAGGCTCATAAGCAACAATGGATAGTATTTTCAGCCACTGGGTTTTCAGGCGATGTATTATGAACCAATAGATAATGCCTAATAGATGTTGATTGGAAAAAGAGAGGTGTTCAACTCTCTTGAAATCTGAGCATTCAAGTAAACTAGGACAAAGATGTGACCATTAGATTCACACTTGTGGAGGAGAAGTTGGAGTAGAGAACGCTTGATGAGAAAGTGAGAAATAGCAATTACAAATGATCAGGGAAGCCGTGCTGCAGCTTGAGGGATGTGTGTCTTTTGTTTGGGATAGGAAATGGTAGAGCATATTAGTATTCACTAAAATTCATTATAAGAGAAAAAATTGTTTTGAAGAGCAGAGAGGGAACTGATGGTAGAAGCAAAGTCCTTGAGAAGGCAAGAAACTTGGGGGGCTAGTGCCGTGGTGTAGCAGGTAAAGCCGCCGCCTGAAGTGCCGACATCTCATACGAGTTCGAGTCCCGGCTGCTCCTCTTCTGATTCAGCTCTCTGCCATGGCCTGAGAAAGCAGTAGAGCATGGTCCAAGTGTTTGGGTCCCTGCACCTGCATTGGAGACTTGGAAGAAGCTCATGGCTTCTTCGGATCAGCCCAGCTCTGGCCATTGCGGCCATCTGGAGAGATTGCTCCCTCTCCCTCTCCCCCTTCCCTCCCTCCCCTTCCCCCTCCTCTCTCTCTCCCTCTCCTCCCTCTCCTTCTCCTCCCCCTACTTCTCCCCCTCCCCCTCCCACTCTGTAACTCTGCCTTTCAAATAAATAAATAAATCTTTAAAAGAAAGGAAGAAATGAAACTTGGGACTCTGATCACCAAGAGAGGAATTAGCTTTAGATACAAGCAAGGACACATATTAGGAAGGTGGCAGGGGCCACGGGTTGACTTACAAATGGTAGGTACGCAATGACAGAATGATGAGAAAATTCCTGTCTGATTAGTGCTGTTTTCAATTTAATTATGATGGACAGGATCTACTGAGAATGAATAGAAGTTTTAGGAGACTTATCAAGACAAGAAGAAAAGGGGTAAAATGTTCATTTTAGAAAATAATAAGATTACTATGCTAGAGAAGTATAATATGATCGTCAAGCAGTGTTGAGTGTCTGAGATCCATTATCACCCTCTCAAAATGAGACTGTCAGTTGTGTTTTACTCTGGTGATGGTGAGCTACTCTGGTGCAGACAGGAAGTAGGTAGACAGCCAGCTTCCACCTCCAGACTCATCAACAAAGACTTCACATCAGCTCTCTTGTCATGCATCCTTCAGCCCTAAAACTGAACTGGAATAATTTTTCTCAAGGGGGCTACAAATTTATAGCCCTAACTTTAAAGACAATAAAATTACTGAATATAAAGAATTAAAGAGAAAGGTATAAAAATAAACACAGATATTATTTTAAAATTTCATAATCCCTTTTTTATCAACCTGAATAAATGTAACTGCTGCTAATTCTACATGGCTATCTTATTTCTTATTCTCCTATCTCTACTCTCAAAGGAATGTCTGTTAACCTTGCAAGGAGTTACTGGTGTAGTGAGTTTCCTAACTTCAGAGGAGCCTTAACAATTTACTTACACATTATGTACATAACTTGAAGATCTTGTCATTTGTGCAATAGCAACCATTCATTCATTCAGTCAGTCACCCAAGAATGTTGAATTTTGTTATATTACACATTTGGGATTGGTACTGGAAATACAGCCATGAGTATTATAAAGATCAACAAGTTCTGTATACCTACTCTTATCACTTCCCGTGATCTGTTGCCAGTGCTAATGTAAGTGCATACTTTAAGTGCATCCTCAAACTGATTAAACCTGGCTATTGGTACTATGACAGAAGAAATATTTGCTATGGACATAATCTTAAAAGTAGTTGTAACCCAGTAGTAAATGCCATCAATCCTGGGCTTAGACTGTTTGAGTTCATATATAAGCAGATGTATAAATGCTTATAATAATAATGATAGTTACTATTGTAGCTTAAAAAGGACTAAGATAAATGAATTGTTACAGATAGTGTGAGTATGGAAGGGGGTTATAAGATGAGGAATGGCAGAAAAATCACTGTAATTTACTTTTGCACCCAGTTTAAATAGACCATTATGAAATTTTCTTAGTAACTTTAAACAGTTTTTGACTTCAGTGCAGTAGAACTAATAAAGAAGTTTAACCAAGCCTGTTATGTTTATTAATGTGTAATCAATTAATGAGAACATATGTATTTCACGAACTCTAAAGATATTTAAAGAGATTACAGTGAACATGAGAACTTTGCCAATATTCTGAAGACCTATTTCCTAGTGGAATTTATAGTTTGTAGTCACAGTTCAGAAGGATGCTTTCCTAAGCAAAAACATAAATATGTCCAAACGCCCCCAAATAAAACCCATAGCTTTGAATGTTAAATACAGTTATATCTACACAAGAAAAAAAATGCTTCACAGGGTGATAATGGAGGAATCAGCAACTTAACCCATGCTAACCATGAAATGAATAAATGTACCTACTGAAAATTTAGCAACACCGTTCTCATTAAATCAAATTAAATCTTTGCCAATGGTGAATAAGTCAAACCATCAATGTTAGTAGTAGCATTAACAAATGAAATAATACTATTGAGGTCAGTTATGATCACAGGCTAATTCTCTTTGTCTAAAGTTTCTCTTTTTTCCTTTTCTTCCTGACATATACTACCAGTCATTCAACGCAGGGTTAATGTGCTGTCTAGCTGGTGAAGACTTGCCCAACTCCTGGGGGAAGGGTATTACTTTCTGGGTAATTTGAAAGCTCCATCATGCACTTACTGTGTTGTACAGGAATTTAGTTGTGTTGTTCACAGGTATCCCCACTTCTGACTATGATTTCTTTTTTTTTTTTTTTTTTTTTTTTTTTGACAGGCAGAGTGGACAGTGAGAGAGAGAGACAGAGAGAAAGGTCTTCCTTTGCCATTGGTTCACCCTCCAATCTGAAGGCAGGAGCCAGGTGCTTATCCTGGTCTCCCATGCGGGTGCAGGGCCCAAGCACTTGGGCCATCCTCCACTGCACTCCCGGGCCACAGCAGAGAGCTGGCCTGGAAGAGGGGCAACCGGGACAGAATCCGGCGCCCCGACCAGGACTAGAACCCAGTGTGCTGGCGCTGCAAGGTGGAGGATTAGCCTATTGAGCCACGGCGCTGGCCCTGACTATGATTTCTAAAAGGAGAAAAGGCTGTCTTCTGCTCATCTTTTTCTCCTACGGCTTAACTGAATGCTCAGAAAATTATGTTTCTTTTAAAATTTTCATTTATTAATTTTTATTTATTTGAAAGGCAGAGAGAGACAGAAAGAGCATGTGCTTCTAACACTTGGTTTCCCTACAAATGTGCACAACAACTAGGGATGGGCCAAGCCAAAGCCAGCACCTGGGGACTCAATTCAAGGGACTCAATGGGAGGAAGGGACCCAAGTGTTTGTACTATCATCTGCAACCTCCCAGAGTACCCATTGACAGGAAGTTGGAATCAGAAATAGAAGCCAGACTCTGCTCCCAGGCACTCTGATATGGGATGCCAGCCTGCCAGCCCCCTGTATTGGCTAGTGATTACTTAACAAATGTAATGGCAATAGTAATCAATAGTTATTGTTGTGATATGAGAATAGTTCCTCATGAACATACCAATAGGAACATCACAGAGTTAAAACTTCAAACAATTCTTAAAATCTGCTACTGGGGACCAGCATTGTGGCACAGCAGGTTAAACCACCACTTACCACAAGCGTATCCCACATTGAATGCCAGCTGCACCACTTCTGATCCAGCTCCCTGCTAATGCACCTGTGAAATCAGCAGAAGTTGGCACAAATACTTCAACCCCTGCTACTCCATATGGAAGATTAGGATGGAGTTCTAGGATCCTGGGGTCAGCTTGGCCCAGCCCTGGTCACTACAGTCAATTGGGGTGTGAACTAGCAGATGGAGGACCTCCCTATCTTTCCTTCTCTCTTTGTCACTCTGCCTTTCAAATAAATAAATAAACCTTTAAAAAGAAGCATCTCCCAATGTTCTTCTAGAAAGGCAAGGGAATCCCCCCAAATCTGAATCTAAGGAATTAGCCTGGTGAATGGGAGAGGGGGTGGGGTTAGAGCCAGAGAGGAGAAAGTACACAAAGGCTAGAGGTGAACAGGACACAACACTGGTGTAGAAAGCTAGAGGGTCGCATTTTGGAAAAAAAGCTCAGATTGGTACTGGGGAGCTCAGAAGTGCGGCCTGTGTAAAAGGTTTTATGCCACGCTAAAAAGTTTGTTCATTTCCTGAAATACATGGGAAGGCCATTGAGTTACATAACGATTACTGCATATGCTGTGATCAGACAGCACCACAGCATCCAGCAGTTAGCAAAGGGGACCAGACTGGAGACAAGGGCCTCCTCTGGGAGGCTACTGTGGTAATCCAAGTGGGTGATAAGCAGGTACTTAGCTACTGCAGGACTGGAGACAAGAGGAAGGTGGCAAGAGAATAAAGAGGCAGAACTGATCTGATTGAGAACTGGCTAGATGTGAAAGGGAGAATGCTCAAGAACATTACATTTTCAGGGGAATTTGGAAAGAAAAAAAGACAGTAGACATTGAGCAGAAACAGCCCTGAGGACAAAGGGGAGAACCAGAAGCAGCTTATACCCATTTCTAAATGGTTCCCTCTTTGACGCCCACACTCGTCACCCTGTGCAGAAACCAAGGCTAAATTGAGATGCCTCTAATTTCATCTATATGAAACTCTAAGACATTGTGGGTGTGCTTCTGTCCCCTACAATGAACACTCCCTCCTCCTGCAAGAATCTTGACCACAGATCCCAGTTTCTCTATGCAGTTCTCTCCATCTCAATCCTCTTAAACCTTCTACTCCAGGCCACCACTCCCTTCTCTCCACCCCTGCAACCCCAAACCATGAAAAAGAATACACAGAGCATGGAGATCTGGGAGGGTTAGCAGGTAGAAGATCCTTGCAACGCCTTTATCCTCATCATCGCACAAGACGGACAGCAGCTGTCTCCACACACACAGGTGGTCGGTATTCTTATCTCTGACAACTTGGAGGCAAACCATATGACATCTTCAACTTGCTTGAGAGAGATTATATCTCCAAACATTGGAGACTTCACACTTCTCATGAATATCAACAGGGCCAAAAGGATTATTATCAGCAAAGCAGGCAGCATGTCACTTGAAAAATCCTTTGATCTGTCTTCTCAGTGTCTCCAGCAGCTTCATGCTTTGCTACTTCAAATAGCACAGCAACCCCCTTACCCAGTCTCTTTGCTCCTGGAGATACCTTTCTGAAATAGTCTTTGCCTTCCTCCCTGCACCCATATCTCCTGCATAAAAGGGATAAACAGGCCGGCGCCGCGGCTCACTAGGCTAATCCTCCGCCTTGCGGCGCCGGCACACCGGGTTCTAGTCCCTGTCGGGGCGCCGGATTCTATCCCGGTTGCCCCTCTTCCAGGCCAGCTCTCTGCTGTGGCCAGGGAGTGCAGTGGAGGATGGCCCAAGTGCTTGGGCCCTACACCTCATGGGAGACCAGGAGAAGCACCTGGCTCCTGCCATCGGATCAGCGCGGACCAGCCACGGCGGCCATTGGAGGGTGAACCAACGGCAAAAAGGAAGACCTTTCTCTCTGTCTCTAGCTCTCTCACTGTCCACTCTGCCTGTCAAAAATAAAGGGGGGGGGGGGTGATAAACAGGAGTACAGTACCAGCTTTATTTTCAAAACTATTATTTGCACCTGCATCACTTTGCTCAGGAAAGCTACCAGGACTCAACCTCTGTTAAGGCAGAGAGGGATTTTAAATAACAAGACCCCAATCTTAAGTTACTTTCATCACATAAATTCTCAGGATAATACACAAAACTCTACTTCTAGAAGGATTCAGTTCATCTTACATCCCCAATGGGAATGGGAACACTGGATTTCAAATTTAGCTTCTTAAAAATATGGATCTGGTGATGTCACCCAAAGAGATTTCAATTCAGTAGGCCTATGAATTACTTGTTTAACAAGCACCCCTGGGGATTATGCTACAGGAGCCCAGACTTAAAGAAAATGTGAGATTCCATGATATAATCACCATTTAAGTGGAATTTCTAAGTTCCAACACCAGATGCCAAGAATAGTCTCAATAAATGCGGTACCACAGGTGTGGCAGTGAGTGCTTCCCTTTTCCTATGTCAGAGCAGTGGCAGCAGAATTTCTACACAACAGAGGGAGGAGAGAGAGAAATGAAAAGATAGGAGGTAGAGAATTGAAAGACTTTACATTTTTAATGTCAGAGGAGAGGGTTCATGGTTCAAAACATCGAACAGCAGAACATGCTAATAAGGGGAGCAGCGCTGTGGCGCAGTAGGCTAATCCTCTGCTTGCGGCATTGGCATCCCATATGGATGCCAGTTCGAGTCCCAACTGCTCCTCTTCCAATCCAGCTGTCTGCTATGGCCTGGGAAAGCAGTAGAAGATGGTCCAAGTGCTTGGGTGCCTGTACCCACATTGGAGACCCGGAAGAAGCTCCTTGCTCCTGGCTTCAGATCGGTGTAGCTCTGGCTGTTGCGGCCATTTGGGGAGTGAACCAGTGGATGGAAGACCTGTATCTCTGTCTCACCCTCTCACTGTCTGTAACTCTACCTCTCAAATAAATAAATAAAATCTTAAAAAAAAAAGAAAATGCCAATAGGAAGGGAATGAACACCTCTACTCCAAAGAACACTGCTCTCTTATGTAGGATTTCCAGGAACCGAATATTCATAGACTATGGTTACTAGGATTAACTTTTTACTTTGTGACACCAGCAGCTATCATTTTAAAAATATGAATGGAATTAAAGGAAAAATAAGTGGTACATGATATAAGAGTAAATACTAAAAGAGCACCACAAGCTGATGCAAACTCTTGTGAACATGGACTGAAAACAAAGACATCAAGTTTTCTGACTTGTTTAAAGTAGAAAAGAACAATTCATAGCTAGGTACAGGGCATCTGCACAAAGGCACAAGGATTTTGTCAGGGGAGCAAACTCTGGAGCTAGTTTCTGAGTTTGACGCCCAAACCCCACAACTGCAAAGCAGGAGGATGTAATGCTTTACATTTTTATTTATAATGTGAGGCTAATGGTAATGAACCATGTAGATTATTATGAATTAATACATCAACAGTGCTTAGAAACTGGAGGATGAAACACTTCAATATAGTAAGCGATGGAGGTTACTTTAAAAGATGGGCATGTTTAGGGGTCTTGATTTCCTGTGTTTGCCTCTTATAAGAGAAAAGAGTGTAGAAGGAAGGTTAAAAGAGTAAGAATTATGGAATTAATTGGAAAAAAACATGAATAACCTGAGCACCTCCAGAATGTGGTGTTAGCTATGGTGAAAGCTACTGGATATATTTCACTGTCTCCTTACACATCATAAAGGCTTCACTTCCCACGAGCTCCTAAAATGAGAAATCCCCCAGTTTATCTGCCTAACAAAACTGAAGTTCTGTGTTTGTCTGTTATTTTAAATATATTACATGTGGTAGTTGAGTAAAGGGCTCCTTCCACAGGGATGAAACAAGAAAGCTTTAAACCCTGGAAGACTAGGAAAGTTTGACTCCTGGAAACTTTTACTCAAATTAAATGTCCCACTTTGAAACTTTCAATAAAAATGACAAGAGAACGAAACAAAGAAATAGATGATGACAAAAACGGGGGGTGTGCAAAACCTGTGGTTTGCTATTCTTGTCACCTCCTTGTGGCTGCCTCATTTCATCCCCACATGGAGACCCATTTATTTGTGCTGTTCTATTTATTATCTTGCCCTTTCCTAATCCCAGTATTTAGCAAAATTTATTTTTTTCTTCTTTGTTAAGTATTTCTTCAAGGAACTATCAGCTCTATGAGAAATGAATCATTCAGGCTTGGTTGGTTGAGGCAATATAATATGTAAGGGCCTACTCACAACTAAGGCAGGATAACATAGAGTTTGAAGATAATCAATTATAATGCCTTTGCTTTCAGTAGCATTAGACCTCATTAAAACTGGCTCACACAATAAAGTGGACTTCAGGTCATAACTAAAACTTCCAGCAATGAGGCTTAATTCAGATGAGGATTGAACCAATGACAACATCGTGAACTGTTTCCAGTCATGTCACCAACACCTAGTTTATTTTTGCTCTGCTCTATCCTAGAGCAAGGGTTTTATCCTAGGCTATTGACTGTCATGGCTCATGCTCAGAATGAAAGAATCATTTGCCCAATCTTTCAGGAATTTCTAGAGCCTCTCTGAACTGACTTGGGTTATGTGCTCGGAAACTGGCCAAAGAAAGAGAATACATTAATCTTCACAGCTCGATTGTGTGCTTCCCCTAACCAAACGGATATTTGGAGATGCTGGCTAGTGTGAGGAAGGGGTAGACGCTGGGAAAGCAACCAAGAACTGTCCATTATGAAGATCGAAAACTTAAAGGCAGAGATAATTGGATATAACATTTCCTAAAAATATAGAAAATAGTACCTCCCTCATCGATTTGTTTTGAAGGATAAATAACTAAAGTGACACATTCAGCCAGGTATCTCACATATAGTATGCATGCAATGAAAGTTATCCCTCATCACTAAACCCCTCCACGCCTCGGAACAACACCAGCACATGGGAGGCATTCAGTAAAGTATTTGTTAATGGACAAATGACTAAATGACTGAACAAATGCTCATGCATCCATATAAGTTGATTTGCTTGATTAAATAGGAGAGACAAAAGTCAAAAAGCATTGACGTTAATGAAATATTCAGATGAACTGCTTTTTATATACCTAGCCAATGCACTTCATAAACATAGTTTATAAAATTTTCCAGGTCACTGATTTCCCAAAAGCACTTGGGAAGGCCAAAATTAAGCATATTAAGCTATAAAAGTACCACTGAGGTATTTTAGTGTAAAAAATAGAAAAATTAACTTCAAATAAACTATAAAGCAGTCATAAGTTTAACTTATATAGCAGGAAAAGTAAATGTTGGCCCTTAGTCAATCAGTATGGGACATGGAGGAGGTCTTTTCTGTCTGAGCTTTAGTTTCTCAGTTTTAACTCTAATTTGGATTATGGAATGTGACATGTCAAGGACATCTGGCAGCCACACATCTAGTTCCCACTTTAACCAGTCAGGGCGACACCCTAGTGCCCAAACACCAGCTTGGAGCATTTGCAGCATCTTAAAAGGTAAATGCAAGAACTCCTGTTAAAAGATTTGAGCTTCTGCAGAAACGGTACTATAATCAAACTATTATGATAATATTCTGTGGGCCATCATACCTTATAGATATTGGATATTATAAAAAAAAAAAAACTAAAAATTGTAGACCCACACTGAGGTGCCCAGAGCTACCACCAGGGGATCAAGGCCAAGGGCACCAGGGGGGAGCTGTTCCCCGGGGCCACCCGCCCCCCACCTGGTCCCCCCACCTAGCCAGACCCGGGCCGCAGGACTCTTAGACGGAACACAGTTCTATCATCACCCAGGCGCAGAGGGACGACGCCCCGGAGCCCACCAAGCAGGGTCCGGCCTCCAAGTCTCCTAAGAAGCCTCGTGGACGTAACACCTTCAAGGCGCCCAGCATGTTGGCCAGTGCAGCCCCTCCACCGAGCCCACCGCCTACAAGCAGGAAGCCAACCCCATTGCTAAGTCGGCTTTTCTCCAGGACCAGTTTACCAGATCCGAGGGACCTGCCTGGCCCTGGAAGTGACCGAAGACCAAGGCAGGAAACGTGTGGTCACTGACCTGGAGGAAACCCTTGGGCATAGCTCCTGTAAGCCCACCACCGACGCCTGCCGAGATGGAGGCGCCGGCCCAGCAGGTGCACCCGCTCCAAGGCCTTCCGTGGATGAGCTCCCGAGACGAACCGGGGCGCCCTTGGAATGCGTTCTCTTCCGGCCAAGCTGGCCAAGGACGCCCACGCTGTGACGGGCCTGCGGGACCGCGGTCGGGTGTTCCGGGCGCGAGTCCTGTGCCTTGCACCCGGGCTGCGGCTACGTCAAGGTCCTCAGCGGCCCCGGGGGGAACAACGCTCTTCCTGACAACCCGCCTGCTTCCTGCATCTTCCACCAGGAGAACGCGGTGCCCGGGCCGCCCTGGTTTGACAATGTGGCCCTGACCCGCGTCTGCGAGGGGATGAAGGGCACGGACGACGTCTACACCCGCCTCGGGCAGCCGCAGGGGCCCCGTGGCTTCCCGGCCATGGCCAGCCCAGCAGGTGCCTCGGCCACACCAGCCTGACAGACGGAGGCGAGACTGGAGCTCCTCACCCACAGGGGCCCGGAAATAACGGAAAGATCAAGACTCTTCCCTAGTTGGTCTCCTTGGCGTCACCTCAGGAGCCGCGGGCTCCACAGGCCGAAGCCCTGCAGGCTCTGTTGGCGCCAAATCATGGCCCCTCAGCGCCAAGAAGGGACGGAGGGCAGAGGCCGCCTCGGGCACACACCTCCCGGACACCAGCTGCTGCACACAGAAACATGAGCCCGAATCCAGAACCCTGCGGCCCGCAGGTGCCGTGGCTGCAGCCGAGGGCCTGGCGTGAGCCCTGTCTCCACCGCACCGCCCGTCTACCTCACACCTCGCCCGGGTGTGGACCTTGCGGGGGACCTTGTGGACCTGCTGGCCCCGGAAGAGGACACAGAGCGATTTCCGTTCTCCTGACCCTTATTTTTCAGTTCTCTTTCTTTTTAGACAGTGAGAGAGAGACAAAGAGAAAGGTCTTCCTTCTGTTGGTTCACCCCTCAAATGGCCGCTGCGCCAATCCGAAACCAGGAGCCAGGTGCTTCTCCTGGTCTCCCATGCGGGTGCAGGGCCCAATCACCTGGGCCATCTTCCACTGCACTCCCGGGCCACAGCAGAGAGCTGGCCTGGAAGAGGAGCAACTGGGACAGAATCCAGGTGCCCCTACCGGGACTAGAACCCGGGATGCCCGCGCTGCAGGCGGAGGATTAGCCTAGTGAGCGCAGCGCAGGCCTTAATTCTCTTTCTTAATGCACGGAGTGAAGCTCCAGCCCTAGGCTGAAAGCAAAGGTGGGCGGCGCTCGGAGAGCAGGGAGCAGAGCGTCCCCCGGGTTGTGATCCACTGGCCTTGTCTTGGTTGCCTGCTCCTCGGGAGCTCTGTGGGGCTGGCACAGAGCGGCACAGAGGGCGGCCCCGCCCGCGTTTCTTTGGCGGGGCTCTTTTCCCTGCTGTGCCCAGCCCAGCTCTTTCTGTTCCTTCCTGGCTGCCCATTTGCAGTGGAGCCAGCTTCCCTCCCCACCCCCCGGGTTGTAAGGCCTCGTCTTGCTCTCTGGTGTCCCAGAAGTTGGCAGGTGCCATTCAGCCCCGCATTTACTGAAGGGCAGTGGAGCTCGGGCTTTGTGGCCCCCTGTGCTTCCGATCCAGGCCCCGGACCGAGGTGCCAATCCTGCAGCTGCAATGGGGGCCTCTCGCCCAGCCCTTACCCTGGGGGTTAGCTCTTGGCCGAACTTTCAGCCATGCGAGCCCAGCCCTTTCTGCCTCCTCTGGATCTCCGTGTTCCGGGTGGAGGAGGAGGCCCTCTTTCCTGTCCAGGTCGTTCAAGCTCTTGGGGTGTGACCCGTGCCCCAAGCCCAGGACAGCTCAGTAGGAGTGTCCCACCACTTGTGTCAGAACCCTGCCGGCCACCTGCAGCTCTTCCACAGCCGTGCCATCATTCCCTCACCCATCCCTTCCCCCCGAGGCAGCTCAACCAAATCTAAACAGAGCCGGCCCACGCGGACCAGAGCCAGTCTCAAGTCATTATTTGCTGTCCAGTTCCTGGTTTCGTGTTTGTTAGGAGCACGTGAAGATGGCAGAACTTGATCCTCAAAGGATAAAGGTCAGACTGAGTTTTGAAGGGGAGATTTGGGGAGAGAACAGGGGGACACATCACCCCAGGACCTGTTCTGCCACCACCAGCCTGGTCAGCACCAGTTTCAGCTGTGCCAGGAGTCCACACCCTGCCAGGTTCAGTTCTTTTTTATTTTCTTTTAAAGATTTATTTATTTATTTGAAAGGTAGAGTTAGAGAGATCTTCCATCTGCTGGTTCACGCACCAAATGGCCGCAATGGCCAAAGCTGTGCTGATCTGAAGCCAGGAGCTCCTTCCAGGTCTCTCTTATGGGTGCAGGGGCCCAAGGACTTGGGCCATCTTCTACTGCTTTCCCAGGCCATAGCAGGGAGCTATGGAGCAGCCAGGACTCGAACCAGCACCCATATGGGATGCCAGCATTGCAGGGGGCGGCTTTACCCCCTACAGCCAGCGCCAGCCCCCCAGTTCAGGTCTTTAAAGTGTCTCTTCAGGGACACAGTGCGTCTCTCCAGTCGGGCTTCTGAATCAAAAGCCTAATGTTCGTGTCCCTCTCATAGGGGGATCTTTAGACACAGGACCAGTTTGGAATACAGTCAGGTAAGGTGTCCACTCTGCACATTGTAGAGGGGACCCTGGAGGCCCACAGGTCCCTTCCCAGAGAGGCAGAGGGAATTTGCCTCCGTTCAGCCCGGGGCCTCTGGAGTAGCTCCTTTCTCCCTCCCAAGCTTTTGACTGTTTTGTAGAATGGACGACCTCCCCTCTGTTTAGCACAGGGACTCCCTTGTGCTAAACACGGGGAGTCCACAGGCAGGTGGTCGTTCCCTGGGCGATGGTCCCGCATAGTCCACGGGCACTATGTGTTCCCGAGGCCTCATGCAGATGGACAGTCCCCATGGAAGGCTGTCCTGTGTCCCAAGCTCCAGCCAGGCCTCTGGAGGAGGGCCGTCAGCCTGTTTCTCCTTCGGGTCTTCATTCAAGTCACCATTTTTTTTTTTTTTTTACTGTATTTTTCTTCCTTTTAAATGCCAGTACGTATCAGCGTTCACCCAGGGCAGAGGAAGCCAGCAGTCTGCCCTGCCACCCCATTCCTTGGCTGTCACAGGGCATGCCCGCAGCAGCCCACTTTGGGCCTGTGAGCTTCTTGTGATGGCCCTAAGTCCGGGCATTCCACTTGGTCCCGCTCCACCCACCGCTTCGTGATGCCATCAGAGGTTCCGGAATCTGCTTCCCACTGTGCCTGGGCTTTGGGATTCTGACTAGCTGGCTTCCTGATTTGATAAATTCGTTGTATTCAAAAACTTGAAATGTAGGATGCCATTGAGTGTCTGCTTATATTTTTGGAATGTGTATATTACTTACAACTAATTAATAAAATCAGGCTTTAAAAACCTAAAAAAAGTTGTAAAGGTTTATGGGTTCTATGTGATGTTTTGTCACATGTATGCATTGTGTACCATCCAATCAAGGTAAATATATTTATCTCTTCAAATATCCAACATTTCTTCATAATGAAAACATCCAAAAGCCTATCTTCTTGTTCGTTTTTCTTTATGAAATATACAGTGTACTAACACTCTCTATTCTCATTCTACTGGGCAACAGACCCTAGAACTTCTTACTCTTATCTACCCATTACTCAATATTTCACTATCTTTCACCATCCCCTTCTGTGAGATCACCCCATTTTTATTTATTTTTTAAAGGTTTATATATTATTTGAGAGGCAAAGGCTGAGAGAGAGAGCAAGAGTCTTCCATCTGCTGGTTCACTGCCCAGATGGTCACAGCGGCCGAAGCTGGGCTGATCCGAAGCCAGGATCCTGGAGCCGGGAGATTCTCAGGCCATAGCACAGAGCTGGATCAGAAGTGGAACAGCTGGGACTTGAACCAGTGCCCATAAGCAATGCCAGCACTGTAGGCAGTAGCTTTACCCATTATACCATAGCGCTGGTCCCATCACTTCATTTTTAAACTCTACATATGAATGAGATTATGTGATATTTGTCTGTTTGTACTTGGCTTATTTCACTTAAAACAATGACTCCTTTTTAAAAAAAATTATTTACTTTTTTGAAAGTCTCCTGTTCCATCCATTTTTGCAAATTATATGATTTCATTCTTTGTATGACTGAGTAGTGTTCCCTTCATCAGTGAAAGGTCTCTCTTCTTTACCCATTTTCTTTTATGTATTTATCAGTAGTGAAAAGCAGCATCTTTGTCTTGTTCCAGATCTTAGAGAGAAAACCTTCAGATTTTCCTATTCAGTATGATTTTAGCTATTGACTTGTTTTATATGGACTTTATTATGTTTAGCTATATTCCTTATATATCTAATTTTCAGAGTTTTATCATGAAGGACTGTTGAATTTTATTACATGCCTTTTCTGCATCTATGGGGATGATAATATTGTTACTAGCCTTCATTCTGTTGATGTAGCATATGTT
The DNA here is from genome assembly GCF_033115175.1 of Lepus europaeus. NCBI lineage: Eukaryota > Metazoa > Chordata > Mammalia > Lagomorpha > Leporidae > Lepus > Lepus europaeus. Next base: position 14,522,604 of record NC_084840.1, on the reverse strand, counting down.
GAACTACCCCTGCATCCCTGGGATGAACCCCACTTGATCATGGTGAGTAGTTTTTTAATATGCTGTTGGACCGCTTCTCAGCCTTTTGGCTAAGATCAAGTGTAAGATGCTGTTGGATTCTATCAGTGAATATTTTGTTGAGGATGTCTATAGTTACATCCATCAAGTATATTAGCCAGTAGCTTACATATTTGTGTTGTGTCCTGTCTGGCATTGATATCAAAACAATGCTGGCCTCAGCAAACGAGTCTGAAAGAAATCCCTCCTTTTCTATTTTTGAAATAGTTTAAGAAAAATTGATGTTAATTCTTTAAATATTTGTTAAGATTCAGCAGTGAAGCCATCAGTATTTAAAATTATTATTTCCTCTTACTGGACTGGACTCTTTATCATTCCTTATCTCTCTTTGCTGTTTTTGAGTTAAAGTGTATTTTATATGATATAAATATGTATGCTCCTTTTTTCTTTTGGTTTCCATTTGCATGGAATATCTTTTTTTTTTTTTAAGGGAAAGGGCTTATTGGGGAAAACCCAGCAGACCGGAGGGAAGGGGTAAAGAGGGCAAAAGAGAGAGAAGGAGAGTGTAAGAGAGAGAGAGAGGGAGAGGAGAGGAGCTAGCAAGTAGAGAAGAGAGAGACCAGAGAAGAGAGAGCAAGCAGGAGAGAGCAGAGAGCAGGAGACAAGGATCTGCATGGAATATCTTACTTCATCCTCCAGTTTCAGTCTATGTATGCACTTAGAGGTGAAATGAATTTCTTATAAGCAGCATACAGTTGGGTTTTTTTTATAATTTACTTATTTACTTGAAAGGCAGAGTTACAGAGAGGCAGAGAGAGAGAGAGAGAGAGAGCGAGTCTTCAATCCACTGTTTCATTCCCCAAATGGCCACAATGGCCGGAGCTGCACCGATCCTAAGCCAGGAGCCTGGAGCTTCCTCTGGGTCTGCCACGCAGGTGCAGGGGCCCAAGGACTTGGGCCATCTTCTACTGCTTTCCCAGGCTGTAGCAGAGAGCTGGATCAGAAGTGGAGTAGCTGGGACTTGAACCGGTGCCCATATGGGATGTCGGCACTGCAGGCAGCAGTTTTACCCACTACACCACAGCACTGGCCCTACAGTTGGGTTTAATCCATTTGGTTACATTTAGTTGGAGAATTTAGAAAGTTTACATTAAGGTAATGATTAATAGGAAATTTCTAACTACTACTGTTTTGACACTTGTTTTGTGTTTTCATTTAGTTACTTTCTTCTTTCTCTCTTACAATCTTAATTTGTGGTTAGGTGATTTTCTCTAGTAATCTACTTTGATTCATTGCTCATTATTTTTGGCAACACACTGTAGAATTTTGCTTTGTGGTTACCCTATGGCTTACCAAAATTTTTTTTCGATTGTAACAAGCTATTGGAAATTATTAACAATATAACATGGATTATCACAGAGATAGGTAAAGAGACAAACAAAAATCAAGGAGATAAGAAAAAATGCTAAAGGCCTCTACACTTGGGTTCCATTCTACCCCACATATTGATTTTTTTTTTTTTTTGACAGGCAGAGTGGATAGTGAGAGAGAGAGACAGAGAGAAAGGTCTTCCTTTTTGCCGTTGGTTCACCCTCCAATGGCCGCTGAGGCCAGCGCATCTCGCTGATCCGAAGCCAGGAGCCAGGTGCTTCTCCTGGTCTCCCATGTGGGTGCAGGGCTCAAGTACTTGGGCCATCCTCCACTGCCTTCCCAGGCCATAGCAGAGAGCTGGCCTGGAAGAGGGGCAACTGGGATAGAATCCGGCGCCCCAACCGGGACTAGAACCCGGTGTGCCGGCACCGCAAGGTGGAGGATTAGCCTGTTAAACCACGGCGCCGGCCTGAATTTTTTATATCACATTTTACCTCTTTCCATATTCCTGTGTTGACATTTTAATGTAGAAATTATGATTTGTTTAGTCTTTGTACTAAATATGTGAGTGGTTAATGTACTATGTTTATAATATTAGAGCATTCTGAATTTGTATAGATACTATAGCTACTCTTTTTTTAAGATTTAATTTATTTGAAAGACAGAGTTATAGAGAGAAGACACAAACAGAAATCTTCCACAGCTTGTTCACTCTCCAAATGGTTGCAATGGCTGAAGCCTGAAGCCATGAATTTCATTTGAGTTTTCCATGCGGGTGGCAAGGGCCCAAGCACTTGGGCCATCTTCTGCTGCTTTCCCAGGCCATTAGCAGGGAGTTGAATCGGAAGTGAAGCAGCCGGGACTCAAACCAGCGCCTATATGGGATGTCAGCATCATAGGCAGCAGCTTTACCAGTACACCACTACAGCTCTCTTGCCAGTGAGATTTCTATATTAACATTTTATTTTTACTCACTAGCCTCCCTTTCAATTTGAGAAAATCCCTTCAGCATGTCTTGTAATACATGTATGGTGGTAATAAATATTCTCAGCTTTTGTTTGTCTGGAAATGCCATATCTCTGCCTCATATCTGAAGGATAGCTTTACTGGATATAGTATTCCTAGTTGGAAATGTTTTTCCCCCTTATTATAAAAGTCTCATCTCACTCCCTCCTGTCCTGTAAGATTTCTGCTGAGAACGCTGCAGTCAGATGAAATGAGAGCTCTGTAAGTGTTTTTTCTTTCGTCCTTTCTCTTGCCGCTTTGAAAATCTCTAACTTTGAAGAGCTTGACTATACTATTTCTCGCAGTTGATTTTATAAGTTGCATCTGACTGGTGACCTTTGGCTTTTCTGTACCAGGATAGCTGTGTCTCTTTCTAGGTTTGGGGAGTTCTCTGTTATCTCTTTGTTTGGAGGAGATGAAGTTGGGAAGATGATGTTTACCAAGTTCCCACACCTTTTGCACATGCCCCCCTTATCTCTGCACTCCCGTATCTCTGTCTGTGATAACAGGTGTCATGGTAACCAACACGTCCTCCTGCTTGTCTAGCTGCCTGTAAGCCTGTTATGTAATGGTTTGGCTCTGGGCCACGCGTGTCTGTAAACCCATATAAGCACCTGGAGGCATGGCTGGGCATGGTTGCCTGTAGATGGATGTGGCCATGAGTGTGGTTGCCTAGGTATGGATGTGTGGTTGTATGCAGCTATCTGTAGATGTGTGTGGATGTCTGTATGTATGTCTGTCTGCTGCCTTCGGCACATTTTGTCTCAAAGTTTCTGTAATCTTTCTTCATGCTTCTTGATTCTTTTTCTTTCTTCTCCTTCCAATTGTGTTCTTCCAAATAGCCTGTCTTCAAGCTTATGGATTCTTCCATTTCACCTGTTCTGCCATTGATACTTCTAACACAGTTTACATTTTGCTTTGTGTACCTTTCAGTTGAAATTCTGTTTGATTTTAATTGCTTTTCCCTATCCATTCTCTCTGTAAGAATATTTAAAAATTTCTCAGTGTTCCCTTGAAGTTCACTGAATTTCCTTCAAATATCTATTTTGAAAGCTCATCTAAGAATTTGAAATTTTCACTTCCTACATGTTTGGTTTCTGGTATTTTATTTTGCTGTTTAGGTGAGGTCATGATTCCCTGGAAGTTCTTGATTCTTGTTGTATATGATGCCATCTCTGTGTGAAGTGTTTGTTCTAGTAATCTGGCTTCATTTGTGGTTGTCATTCTACAAATTCCAGGCAGCTGTTTCTTTTTTCTGAGCCTATGGATATTTCTGCCATTTCAATACTAGATAACATCCTAAATCATGGTTTGTTCCAGGTCTGCTTTTCAATTTTTCTTTCTTTACTGATTCAGTTCTATAATACTGTCAAGTTCAAATTTGTCCCAAATCTGCAGTTTATGTGTTGCTCAGAATGAACTGAGGAAGTGCCTATAAAATGGTTAGTCCATCTGTACAGGACTCCTCCTGGGCCTGTGGCAGGCTCAGAATCCTTGCCCTGTGACCATCACACATGGATCCCACTGCTCATTGATATCACCATAGCTTGAGTCACCATAGCTTGGTCTACCTGTTGCTAAGTTACACTCAATGCCTGATGCTTCTCTTCCCAGCCACTGGCAGTGTGGACTGGGGCATGAGACTTGATCATATGGGACCATGAATCTCCACTTGGTACTGAAGCAGGTCCAGAGACTGGGAACAGAGACCAGTAGAGTCTCCTCAATGTTGAGCCTGGCACTGAGCCCAGAAACAGCCCTTTCTTTCCTTGTCAGCTGCCCACAGTTGTAGGAGAGTGACAGAGGCAGCTCTTCATCCACACAAGCAGGTACTACATCTTGAGGGTACACACTACTGCCTGAGGTCAGCAGTGACACATGTTGAAGTGGGTCGATGCCACAGAGCCCTGGTCTCTGACGCCAGGCAAGTCTCTAAGCTCGGTCTCTGAGCACAGACGGGGGACAGAGTCTGACCAGTGCTAGGTTTCAGGAGGTGGGCTGTCCTCTGCACACCACGGTGTGGTCCTACGCTCTCTCTGCTGCTCTCTCTGAAGCAGCTGAAATCCACCTGCTGAGGGGTTGGAATAAGAGTGTGTAAGGCAGGCTAGCTGGGAGGCTCCCAACTCTCAATCTGCAGGCAGGGGCCTGATGCAGAGGCCCAGGGGCTCAGTCTGACTCTGAATTTATTGAAGTGGGACTGGCACTGGGATTCGGATCCTTCTCCCTTCCCCAAACAGGAGTCTTCTATCTCCACATCACAATCCTTGGAGCTGAGAGAGGGGTGACATGGGCAACTCTTTCCTTCTTGCTTTCTTCAATGCAACTTTTCTTATTCTACTAAAAAAGTCAGTGTGGTCCCTCAACTGGCTTCCAGAGCTCTTGTAAAGGGTGCTTGGTGCAAGATTCACCCACGTAGGAGACCTGGAGAAGGCTTCTGGCTCCTGGCTTCAGATTGGCCCAGCTCTGGCTGTTGCAGCCATCGGGGGAGTAAGCCAGCCAATAGAAGACCTCTCACTGTGTCTCCCCCATCTTTCTGTCTATAACTCTGCCTCTCAAATAAATAAATAAATTATTTAAAAAAAAAAAGTATTTCTTCAAAGTAGTTATCTCTTACTTGAAAACTACAGGGAGCCTTAACCTAGCTGGTAAGATGCTGATTAAGACACTATGTACCCCACCAGCTCCTGGTTCCAGCTCCCCACCAACTAAGACCATGGGAAGCCATACGTGATGGCTTAAGTAGCTGGGTTCCTGCTACCCACGTGTGAGACCATGACTGTGGCCCCAGCCCCAGCCATTACAGGCATTTAGGGAGTGGACCAGGGTTGGGAGCTCTATTTATCTGCCTTTCAAACAATTAAAAAAAAAAATCCCAACTTCATCACACCTCATAGACCTTGGCAAGCTAGCACACTATCCAAGACTCAGTTCGTCCATTTAAACAGGAGAATGAGTAGTGCCTGGCTCGCTAAAGTAGAAAGTAAACTAAGAGCCTTGTTGAAAACTTGCTGACACAGCAGTGTCTCTCCTACCTCGGCTGGACTTGCCCGCTATTTATTTAAGACACTCCACAGGATGCTGGCACTTTCTCCACAGTCTATTTCTGGAAATCTTTCAAACATCTTCAGAATGCCCTCGTCCTCAAGTCTTCCCTGTGTTTCACTTTGAAAATGTCAAGTTCCTTGACCCTCTGTTCAGCTCTTCATGTATCTTTTATCCTACACTCTGCCATCTTCCTTATCCTGTCCTTCCTTGGATTGTCAAGTGTCTCTCTCTGTTGAAAACATTTGTTTCCTTTCAATAGAGTGCTCTGTTTCCACTGGTGTTGTCATATAGGAAATGGAAACCAAAATTGGACCCTGACTTGCTGAGTTGCTCTCCTTTCTTAAAGACGCATCACATTATATCAAAAAGCAATTGGATGTTAGACATTCTCACTATCCCCACCAAATATGTGCTGTCTTCTTACTGAGACACTCTATGGCTATACCACATCATCAAAAGGTCCACAGTGGTACCCCACACAAAACAACGGCAGGAGCCTGCATAAGGCAGCCTACAGGGAAAGTGCTAAAGCAAAGCAAAACAATCTCATTCTATTTTGTAATGCAAAGTTCTCTATCATTTCATTTCATCTAGTGTTCTTTCTTTTTGCTGTATTCGTTGAATATTGTCTTTTAATCTTTTTTGTACTAAAGAAATAATATGCGCTGCCTTTATTTCAAGTTCCTAGTTTCCTTTTGTGTCTTATTTTCCTGTAATTTAAATAGTAAGAGGTCTCATTAAATGCCTCCACAGATATCTGAGCAGCATATATCCATCTCCCCTTTTTCCAATCCTTTAATAGTACACTATGCAATGTTAAGCACCATGTATAACTAATGATGTTTTCATTTATACATTGACTAGATTTTATCTTCTCTGAACAGACTTACATATCTTTTCATCTATTTCTTGCTGATGAAATATTACCCTTTTAAGAAATTATTCCATTTTGCATGTGAAAAATTAAGATTCCAAGAGGTTATATAATTTTCTCATGGTTTCAGAGCTATCAAACTTGTGGAGTTGAAATTTAGACTCATGTAAATCAGTTGCCTAACAAAGTACCCACCACAATAGACAGTATCAGAAACGAATCCCTACCTGAGTTCAGCCAGGGGCACAGGGAAAGAGGAATACTGCTCCTGAGTGTCCACAGTGCAAGGAAGACTGTGCCTCACCTTATGTGAGCCATCATTCATTTATCAAGTCAGGCTTCACGGCCAGGCACAGCAGTTTCTTGTTGATACTTTTAAGAAACAGCTGAAGTCATTTTAACAGGAAGTAGCAGGTACTGTCAAAACAGATGACAAGAATATGGCTCTGGTTAACCAACTATGAACCTTAGAATATTCACAATTCTGGACACATAAAATGTGGCTTTTAGAGTCATGTGAGGAACAATCCTCATCTCTTTTTGACTTAGGCACAATTGAATTCATGAGTATTTCTTGCGATCTTACCATTGCAGTAAACTTTTGTTTAGAAATTCAACCTGAAGCATGAAGTATCACAAACAAGTTTCGCCATAAAACATAAAGTATCACAAACAACTATCATAAACTCAAATGCAATCTAAATTTAGCACTCTTGCTCATTCTAAAATCCATTTCTCCATTGTTCAACAGATATCCCCAGCTGCTATCACATCTCCTTGACATACATTAGTGGAAAACAGCCCTGGGTCTCTAATCTCATTGAGTTTATATTTTAGCAAGAAGAAAGACAATTTAAAAAACCATAATAAATAACTAAATTACATTGCAAAGCTAGAAGGTGTTAAAAACTATGAGAATTCCTAGAAGTTGTATTAACTATAATAGACCTAATCGTGTAGATGAGATCCAAGCAAAACCTGAAGGAGTTTAGGGACTTGGTCAAGGTGATACTTGGCATGTCAAAAATTGCATTCTTGTCCAAAAAAAATGTCATGCCTTTCTTTTTGAGATTATAAATCTCTGGCCGGCGCCATGGCTCGCTAGGCTAATCCTCCGCCTGCAGCACTGGCATACCGGGTTCTAGTCCCAGTCGGGATGCCGGATTCTGTCCCGGTTGCTCCTCTTCCAGTCCAGCTCTCTGTTGTGGCCCGGGAGTGCAGTGGAGGATGGCCCGGGTCCTTGGGCCCAGGGGAAGCACCTGGCTCCTGGCTTCGGATACAGCAGCACATGGGCCGGCTGTAGCGGCCACTTGAGGGGTGAACCAACGGAACAAGGAAGACCTTTCTCTCTCTCTCTCACTGTCTAACTCTGCCTGACCAAAAAAAAGAGAGAGAGAGAGAGAGATTATAAATCTCCAACCAATGGCAACATGATTAGTCACACATTTTATAGCTAATGAAATGAGAATAGAATAATTTATTCATTTCTAAGAAGGCTTAGGAGCCATGGCCTTTCATAGTCTTCCATATTGTCTTTTTGTCTGCCACAAGTCAGGTAACATTTTATCTTTTGGCCCCAGGTCCAAAAATAGCACAACTTGAAATAAGCACTTGACACGTAACACTTGAGTATACATATTTGTTTTTGCAGACCATACTGATCTGGAATTATCCTAGGCTTACTGATTCATAGGAAAGATCTTCCAAAAAAAGGAAATAGGGGCCCGTGCTGTGACACAGCAGGTTAAGCCACCGCTTGCAATGCTGGCATCCCTTATAGGTGCTGATTCAAGTCCTAGCTGTTCTACTTCCAATCTACCTCCCTACTAACGTGCCTGGGAAAGCAGCAGAGGATGACCCTCATGGGAAACTCGGATGAAGCTCCTGGCTCCTGGCTTCAGCCATTGGAGACTGAACCAGTGGATTGAAGATATTTCAGAGGAAAACAGCTTAAGCAAAGGCCCTAAGACAGAGCATGCTTAGTGTGAAGGAGAAGCAGAAAGAGGTTGGAAAAAAAGAGTGAGACAGCAGAAACTAGAAGGAGGGAGGCTCAGAAACAGGGCAACGTCACAGGGGACCTTAGAGTCCATGGCAAGGTATATTTGGCTTTTACGCTGGATGAATTGGTGAGTGGTTGCCAGATTTGAGTAGAAGACTGAAATGATCTAATTTCAGTGTTTGAAGGATCATTTTTGCTGCTGTACTGAAATAACCTAAAGCAGGATGAGGAGAGGTATAAAAAAATCACAGGACACTTTCAGAAAGAGATGATGGTGGAGGCTTGGACCAAGGCAGGCATAGTGGAGGAGGTCATGATGAGAAGCCGTTGAACTTAAAACTCCTCATCTATTCAGGGGAGGTTTGGCAGCCAGAGATTCTGGGTTACAGCCATCTTGTTCCCAGGGATCTATTGTTCTGAAATGAAGCAGTACCCTATTACCTAGAGCAGATATACACAGCGAAGAGATATCAAGGACAAGACAGTGACAAAGACTCGGGACAGCACTATGGCTTCAAACAAGGATAGCTGTCTAGGATCTGAATAGATACATTTTAGGAGATAAAAGAAAATCATAGGCATGTAGTTGCCCTAGGACTCACCTTACTTCTAAGACTCACCAGGACTTCCCTTGGCCTGCTAGGACTCACCTGCTCCACAGGATAAGATTCTTTAATTACACAAGCTCCGGATGCCACCTCTGCTGCTCTGGATCATGTCAAACACCTATACCTTCTCTAGTGTCAAAGCCAACTTGGTCTTTCTCTTGATTGCCTAACCTAAATGGAATAAATGCCCTTCTTAACCTCCTTTCTGGAAAGCTCTCGATTTCTGTTAAAGTAATTCATTCGGTTAACAAGTATTAAGCCCCAATGAGACATCTCAGTCTAGGGGCTGGCATTATATTCATAAACAAACAAACAAACAAAAAGCTGCATATCTAGAGAAGTTCTGCTTCCAAGGTGAAGCCAGGGAACGGGCATGTGGCACAGCTGTTATGATGGTGCTTAGAACATCTACATCCCACACTGGCATGCCTGAGTTTGGATCCTGGCTTTTCTTCCTGTTCCAGCTTCCTGCCAGTGTATACCCTGTGGGGCAACAGCCACCGCTGAGGATGAACCAGACTGTGCTCTGGGTTCCTGTTTTTGGCCTAGCCCAGGCCTGGCTAGGCTGGGAGTGTTTGAGGAGTGAGTCAGCAGATGAAAGATCTCTGTCTCTGTTTCTCTGCCTTTCAAATAAATAATGAATTTTAAATATTTCTTAAAATTGAAACCAGTACAGGAATGACAAATGACAATACAAAATGACAGAAATATAGGATGGCTGTGGGCAGAGTGTCACAGCAGTGGAGAGGTGGAGACACATAAGGAAGCAATTGCATCTCAAGGAAGATAGCAACTGAGCAATCCTCAGAGGCTAAGGATGAATCTACCACTGAGAGGGAGGGAAGATGTGTCAAACCCAAAACCAGAATAAATACCTAGGGTAGACCTGATCATCCTACTTGCTCTACTTTGTAGAAAATTTATAAGCAAGATCCAACAGAAAACTGAAAATCAGTATTTCATCATGGTCCTGACACCTTATTTTTGTATTTTCCTCATTTCCTCTTAGAGGTATCAGTGTTTATCAATTGTGCCAATCATTTCACCTTTCCTCATTTATCAACCAAAAGTTCCCCACTGGTACTCCAAGTGCGTAGAATCTAAAACCAGAACTTAGAACCAGAAAACCTACCTGCTCCATGAATCCCTTCATGGCCCTGGGTTCTGGACTGTGTGTGTTGTTAATGGATTTTCTTCTCCAGGCATTGATGCAGCATCAACTCCTATTCTTTCTTCTTTCTAAACAATTCTTTCTTGCTCCTTAGAAAGGTTCTAAAGAACTTCCCATTATTCACAGCTTCTTAATCTGTTATGTTCTTTAAAAAAATATTTTCTTATTTATTTGAAAGTCAGAGTTACACAGAGAGAAGGAGAGACAGAGAGAAAGAGGTCTTCCATCCGCTGGTTCACTACCCAATCAGCCTCAATGGCCGGAGTTGCACCGATCCAAAGCCAGGAGCCAGGAGCTTCCTCCAGGTCTTTCCACACAGGTACAGGGCCCAAGGGCTTGGGCCATCTTCCATTGCTTTCCCAGGCCATAGCAGAGAGCTGGACCGGAAGTGGAGTAGCTGGGACTCTAACCGGCACCCAATATGGGATGCCAACACTGCAGGCAGTGGCTTTGCCAGCTACTCCACAGCGCCAGCCCCAATCTGTCAGTTTTAATCCTGCAAACTAACTACAGCAAACTTCCAGGGTGCTTGGAGGCTGTGGTTTTATCCTTGTTTGAATTCTTCATCTCCATATGCCACCTCAACCTTGTCTCACAAGTACTTACCTCGTTTTGCTACTGCTGAACAATTTATATGTGAGTGTTTTTAAGCAGTGCATTTTAGTTATTACTTTAGCAGCTGCAGGTTAATTTTGTTCTTTATCATTCACTTTCATCCTTTTCAGAACAGTTCCTATCTTCATGTTTTACATGGTACCAAGAAGAATGAGCAAGATTTTGTATTTCTGGGTTATTTATTTTTAATATCATCATCTTTTCACAGTGATTTATTCATCTTCCCTACTGTAGTACCAAATCCCATGGTTTTGAGACGTTAATCTCTTTGTTTAGTTTTTTTAGTTTTCAACAAGTCCAATATAGTTCATAGATACAATTCTAAGAATATAGTGATAGTTCCTTTCTCCATTCATCCTTCCTTTTCTCCCTCCTACCCTCCCTCCCACACCCATTCCCCTTTCTCTCCTTCACTTCTGAGTTATCATATCTTTAATTTGCATTGCAGATCCTCGCCCAGTCTCACCTGATCTTGGAAGTTAAGCAGGGTTGGCCTGGTTAGGACTTGGATGGGAGACATTAATTTCAGAAAAGGAAGAATCTTCCAGTATGTTTACTGAGTCTCTTCCTCCGGCCCACTAGTCCTGTCAATTACATAGGTCCATTTTTCTCTCGAGTGAGAACAGCTCTCAGTGTTGCACTGTAAAACTTCGTGTTAGCATTCCTTCATGTGCCAAATATCAAGTTTTCCTCTACTCAGTACTTCACTTTAAAGCACAATGCTTTATTGGAAGGGGAGAGGGAGCAGGAAAGGGGAGGGTTGCGGGTGGGAGGGAAGTTATGTTGGGGGGGAAGCCATTGTAATCCATAAGCTGTACTTTGGAAATTTACATTCATTAAATAAAAGTTAAAAAAAAAACCACAATGGTTTATCGAAATGTCGTGAAATACTGAGTTTTGGTGTTTTGTTTTTTTTTTTTTTTTTTTTGACAGGCAGAGTGGACAGTGAGAGAGACAGAGAGAAAGGTCTTCCTTTACTGTTGGTTCACCCTCCAATGGCTGCTGCGGCTGGCCCAATGTGCTGATCCAAAGCCAGGAGCCAGTGCTTCTCCTGGTCTCCCATGGGGTGCAGGACCCAAGCACTTGGGTCATCCTCCACTGCACTCCCGGGCCACAGCAGAGAGCTGGCCTGGAAGAGGGGCAACCAGGACTAGAACCCGGTGTGCGGGCGCCACAGGCAGAGGATTAGCCTACTGAGCCACGGCGCCGGCCTGCTATTGTGTATATGTAATGAATCACAAAGTTCAGCTCTGAGTTCTCCAGTGTGATTTGTGTAATCTGAGATACCAGGGATGTCAGTGGGTATCTTGTCTTTCAGGTTTACCATAGATACAGATAAAAAGATGAATCAGAGATGCTTGGCTTAGGGACTTAAAAAAGCTTTCCTTCAAATTGTAAGGTTTGTCAAGAGAGTGGAGAAGACCCCAAAGGACGACGGAGGCTACAGTTCTCCAAGTGCTGAAGTGAAATGAATATTACTAACTTCCTAATAAGCAGAGGCAAATGGATGTTGAAAGTATGCATCTGCCTTGTAATAGCATTTTACATAATAGTTCTCTTCCTGTTGCTTTGTTCTTTAAAAACTTAGAAAACTGGACAAAATTGCATTGTCTATTTTTCACAATTATGGTGTATTTTGCATATGCCCCTCCTCCACACACACTAAACTGGAGAGAGGGAAGGAATACCATTATGTTCTTAGAACTGTATCTATAAAGCACATTGAATCTGTTTAAAATTAAATAAAAATTAAAATAAAAATATTTTTGAAAAGAAAATGTAAAATATCAAGGAAAAGATAACAAATATGAAATGGTTGGGTAATTTATAATAATTTATAACAATAATACCGCAAACTTTTAACATACAGATGTAAATATATGATCAATTATACTTCACACATTTGAACATCTTTTTTTTTTTGTACAGGCAGAGTGGACAGTGAGAGAGAGAGAGACAGAGAGAAAGGTCTTCCTTTTCAGTTGGTTCACCCTCCAATGGCCACCTAGGCCGGTGTGCTGTGGCCGGCGCACCATGCTGATCTGAAGCCAGGAACCGGGTACTTATCCTGGTCTCCCATGGGGTGCAGGGCCCAAGCACTTGGGCCATCCTCCACTGCACTCCCGGGCCACAGCAGAGAGCTGGCCTGGAAGAGGGGCAACCGGGACAGAATCTGGTGCCCCAACCGGGACTAGAACCTGGTGTGCCGGTACCGCAAGGTGGAGGATTAGCCTGTCGAGCCATGGCACCAGCCACACATTTGAATATCTTAATATCCACAGATAATGTTTTGATTACTTGTAGAATTATTCCTGTTACCTTTTTCTATCACTCACTTGAAACATCTTCCTGTATCTTTCAAAAACAAAACAAAACAAAACAAAAACAAAACCTACTTACATGTCTTTCAAGAGTCTGACATTCTCTCATCGTTAAATCAATCACAGCACATTTTCAAGACAGTTTGCATGTTTAGCTACCCAGCTTGGTAGAAAAAACCTGGAAGAAGGAGTCTGAAGTTCTAGGTCCTGGTCTGACTCCATATGTTCAACGATAGTCGTAAAACAGCAGCAATATCACCATTCCACACTTTAGATCACTTACTGTTTGCCAGGAGCAGGACCAGGTTCTTTGCATGCATTATAGCTTTCACTCTTCATGTCAATCACATAGAGAAAGTACCATTCTCCTTATTTTTGAGTGCCAGTAATAAACCCCACAGAAGTTAAATAATTTGTTCAGTGTAACAGAGTCAGTAACGGGAGAAGCAGACTCAGACACAAGTGCACATAACTGCAGAGACTGTCACAAAGTGTTGCATTGTTTGGGATCTATGCTAGCAGTTGGAATAGCCATTCTGTCCTCTTTTGAATGCCTTTTACAAGCACATCCTGAAAATCCTTATTTGGATGGTAATTTCATTTTTGGACATTTAGAAATCCTAAATCCAAGACTTGGGTCTAAAACAAATTCTACCCCTTGATTCTGGCCTTCTTCATAGGAAATCATGACCATGTTTTTCTGCTTTCTGAGTCGGGCCAGCAATATCAGCAGCTGCTGTCACTTGACTATTAGATGAGATTCCTGCTTTCAGCCATCCTGGCTCCATATTCATAAAGTTTCAGGTCAATTCTGCACGGACTCTTTCCCTTTGTACACCTTAGGTGTGAATATTCCCCCCCTGGCCAAGCTCCGCCACCCTCTCCTTCCCTCTGTCTCGGGCCTGGGTCCCATCTGCAGAAAGCCCATTGTTCTCATTGTCCTTTGCTTTCCCTTCCATTCAGTTCTGTGATGCTTTGCCTCCTCTTGGCTTTTCATCGTGGGCCTCTCACAAAGCTCTGTCTCCTGAAGTGCTCTCCGTCATCATGGCCATCCCCTCTCCTGCTGTCTTGGTCCCACCTCACATTCACCATCAGCTGTTGTATCTCTTGTCCTTTGTTTGCCCACCACAACCAGAGTTCTATATCCGTTATTCTTCTCGTGCACTTCAAAAACCTTCCTCTTCCTGCCTTCTTCCCCCTGCCCCATCCCCACAGCCCCTGGAGCCCCCTCGGCATTCAGGGGGGGGTGACATGACCTGCTCCGTGTTTTCTCTCAGACCCTTTCATTCCAAGAGGGCACAGCTGCTTCTTAATCCTTCTCATTATAACAAGCTATGGGAGCATTTGTTCTTTTTCACCAGAAAGCTTACAAACAGCATGTACTATGTCCTCACTCTCCATACCCGGATTGCTTCCTCACTGAACAGCAACTCAAATGCTGACAATCTCTCTCACAGCCAGGGCAGATTTTTGGCACCTCTGTAAAAGGCAGAGCCATTCTGTTTTCTTAATTGGAAAATTACTCAAAATTACTTATTATGTGTCTGAACCATTTTCTCTCCCATAGTTTTTGCTTTTCCTGCTCCCTCCCTTTTTTTTTCCTTTTGTTGAGTGGGGACATTCATCCTTATTTTTTAAAGTGGGTCTCTTCTGAGATGGGCAGGGAGAAGGAGAAAGAGAGCACTCCCCAAATGCCAAGACGGTCAGGGAGCTAAAGGCAGGAGGCAGGAATTCAAGCCAGGTGGTGGAAAGACTCCAATTACTTAAGCCACACTGCTATCTCCCAGGATCTGCATAAGCCGGAAGCTGGAATCAGAAGGCAGAGCCAGGATTTGAACACAGGTACTCCATTAGGAACCTGGGCATCCCAATCAGTGTCATAACTACTAAGCCAAACACTCGGCCCTCCTCTCTCTCTCTCTTTTAAGATTTATTTTTACTTATTTGAAAGGCAGAGATACAGAGAGAGAGAGAGAGAGGGAAAGAGAGAGAGGTCTTCCATTCACTGGTTCACTCCCCAAATGTCTGCAATGCCCAGAACTGGGCCAGGCCCAAGCCAGGAGCTTCTTCTTGGTCTCCCACATGGGTACAGATTCCCAAACACTTGGGCCCTACTCCTCTGCTTTCTCAGGTACATTAGCAGTGAGCTGAATTAGAAGTGGAGCAGCCAGGGCTCAACCAGTGCCCATATTGGATACCAGTGGACCCCAGCCCTCATTTCTTGCTTGAGACCTGCTCAACCTGATATTATCTCACCCTGATACCCAACAAGCCAAGAACTTTATTCCATGGAAATTTCTTTATCTTTTAAGACTTGCAATCCTACTGTAAAATTTCCCTTTGCGATCCTTGGTTATACCTGATACATACTATTTATTAATTGGATTTAATCTATCTTGTGGCCTTTTAAACTCTAAAAGAGGTACAGATTGGCCATTGTCTCTGCAATCCAGAATTAGAGCTGTTTTAACAATGCTTTAGATTTTGGTGCACTGTCTTGTTACATACTCTGCCAAGTAGGGGAGCTGTAGCATCCACAGGTTTTACTTTTTCTTTTTCTTTCTTTTTTTTTTTTTTTAATCATCTACCCTATATCCCTTAGGACTTGGCTGGCACAGAAAATAAGAAAAAGATTTGAACCAAGAACTGTGACTCATCAAATACGGAGCCTAGTACTTGGGGAAGGAGAGGCGAAGAGAGCAACAGAGAAGCTGAAAGATTAAACAGAAATTCAATTTTTTTCCAAGTAAAAGAGATCTCTATTGTGTCTGAAACCCAAATTTATTTTCTGATAATCTCATTTAAAGTAAATATTTTTTGTTTTTATTTCTAATCCCAAAATGTTTCTGGATGTTATGGTAGTGGGCAAAGATGCAAATATGACCCCAAAATACATTCTTCTGCAAGAATATAGTAATTTTCAGTAAGTTAATTTATTGAAGAGACTACATGTCAGGAAACCAAAATTTAACATCAGAAGTTTCTAGTATTTAGCATTTAGTTGTTGAACTGAGCAACAACTATTAAAACATAAAACATTGGTACCGGCCGGCACCGTGGCTTAACAGGCTAATCCTCCGCCTTGCGGCGCAGGCACACCGGGTTCTAGTCCCAGTTGGGGCACAGGATTCTATCCCGGTTGCCCCTCTTCCAGGCCAGCTCTCTGCTATGGCCCGGGAAGGCAGTGGAGGATGGCCGAAGTCCTTGGGCCCTGCACCTGCATGGGAGACCAGGAGAAGCACCTGACTCCTGGCTTCGGATCAGTGCGATGAGCCGTCCGCAGCAGCCATTGGAGGGTGAACCAATGGCAAAAAGGAAGACCTTTCTCTCTGTCTCTCTCTCTCTCACTATCCACTCTGCCTGTCAAGAAAAAAGAAAAAAAAAAAAAAACTGGTACCAAAATTTGAAAATATTAGGATTACATAAAATTTAAGCTACTTTTCCAATTTGTATTGCAATGTTGACAATTATTTTGTGTGTGCTTTTGTGATTTTTTAAAATAAAAACTATTTATTATACTTTCAAGATAAGATTCTGGCAGACTATTTTGGAATAGCCCTGATTAAAGGACTGTTTCTTAATAAATGCCAAGATGTGGTTAATTAAAAACTTAGTAGTCATGATAATTTAACATGCAAAATATAAGTGGTATAATTCTCTGAAATAGTTGATTTAGCAAGTCGATATCTAGCTGTAGTCAGTCTCATTCTGAAATTCCTATTGAGGCAAATATGCTGAAAATACATTAATTAGATGCTTCATTTCATACGTGAAACATTTCAGTCATTTAAGCTTTGCTTTGTGATGTAAATGACACACATGATTAAATTTCATGGTCCGACATGTAAGAGTTAACTGTTGGCACTAATCAATTTTCAGGCATGTTATAGTTCAGTCAGTGTTCTCAGAACTCCTGTAAGACACTAACATCTCCCTATCTATCACCCTGTCTGCCTTCCCCTCACCTCCCGATCTCTGTAGATGGATATGGTTGAGGGAAACCCTTCGGCTCCAAGGTTAGAGAAAATAAGCCAAGTCAGCCAAACAGTGCTTTCAACACTTGGCCAGATATCAAGGGGGAGGTGGTCACGTGACCTAATCCTGTCCCATCAGAGTGACTCTTTGAACAGTGTGTGGTGCAGCTGACATAATGCCTCAAGTCACTACAAGCCCTTGACAGCCACAAGGCAAGCCTGCCTGGCTGAGAATGATGCCACACACAGAGGCGAGAGAACCCTGGCACTTCTTAGAGAGGCTGAACAGAACCACTGTGGATCTGTGTTTATGTGAACCAAGAGATGCTTGGGAACATTTGGATTTGGTTTCTCTTATTTACAAGCAGCAATTTCTTTACCTGGGATCTCCCCAGTGTTCTTAGAACTCTGCAGAGGAGATGACCAGCGGCTACGTGGTACTCCGCTTTGGAGTGCCAGGCTCCGGTTCAGGCTCCTCCTCTTCCATCCCAGCTTCCTGCTGCTGTGCACTCTGGGAGGCAGTACTTGCGTCACTGCCACCCACATGGGAGACCCAGATTGAGCTCCTGGCTTCAGCCTGGCCCAATCTTGGCTGTTGTGTGCATTTGAGGAGTGAACTAGAGAGTAGAAGATCTCTTTCTCTCTGCCTCTCTGCATTTCAAATAAAATGAAGATAATGGCCACCACAGCCGGCGCCATGCCGCGCCAATCCAAAGCCAGGAGCCAGGCGCTTCCTCCTGGTCTCCCAGGTGGGTGCAGGGCCCAAGGACTTGGGCCATCCTTCACTGCCCTCCCAGGCCACAGCAGAGAGCCGCACTGGAAGAGGAGCAACCAGGACTAGAACCCGGTGCCCACATGGGATGCCGGTGCCCCAGGCAGAGGATTAGCCAAGTGAGCCATGGCGCCAGGGCCCCAAAGATAAACATTTTTTAAAAGATAGCAGTGCGGGGCTGACCTTGTGGCGTATTGATGCTGGCATTCCATATGGGCATCGGTTTGTGCTCTGGCTGCCCTACTTCTGATCCAGCTCTCTGCTAATGCACCTAGGGAAGCAACAGAAGATGGTCCAACTGCTTGGGCCCTTGCATCCACGTGGGAGACCCAAATGAAGCCCCTGGCTTCTGGCTTTGGCCTGGCCCAGCCCTGGCCATTGTGGCCATCTGGGGAATGAGCCAGTTGATGGAAGATCTCTCTCACTTTGTTTCTCCCTCTCTCTCTGTAACCCTACCTTTCAAATACAATGCATAAATAAATCTTTCTTAAAAGATAGCAATGTAAATGTAGTAATTATTTTAATAATAAAAGATCTTTTAAAAGCAATGAATTCCAGTAAAATTATGCAGATGCTGCACAGTTAGTTGTAAGAGGCATCACATTATGACTTCAAATTCCTAGGGAGAACATTTGATGCTTGTGAATAGCCACGCCCAGTTAGAAATGACTGTATTATCTACCACAATGCCAACCTCTACACTCGAATAAGAGTTCTTCTCACCCACTTCCACCACTGTTGCTGTCTGACCTTTGGCGCTGACTGCATCTTCAGGGCTGGTGTCACCCTAACCACCGAGCACCTGCCTGTGTTTGTGCAAGTGCTGCATTCAATCTGTGTGGGCAGCAACCACAGCCATCTTTTTCACAATTTTATTCTCTGCAACTACCACAACCCCTCATGCAAGCAAACTTTTCTCTCTGTTGCACAATGGAACGGTCAGGAAACAATCGCCAATTGTCCGCTTTGTCCAGGTCCCATGTTTGGCTCCAGGGAAGCAAAGGTCCTTAAGAGCTGAGTTTCCAGGGTGGTTGCGGCAGAGAAAGCAGCTGTCGTGTCGTCCAGCGCAGAAGGCACGGCTGTGGAAAGACTCCCATTGTGGAGCAGACGAGGAGCAAGCAGTGGAGGGGGAGACAAATGTCTAGTTTGTTCCAGATACCACCTTAACTTTGGCATCCACTATTTAACAACACATACCAAGAATCCACACCCGTGGACTTCAGATGTGCTTATCCTGACCCAGAATAAAGTTAGGATCTTTTCCCTGCCAGGGTGAAGGGATGATGCTTGTACTCAGTTCCACACCAGTGATTGAATACAGCTCTCTAACCTTCTAAAATTCCCTGGAGAAGATGCTATATGTCTTG
Organism: Lepus europaeus; assembly: GCF_033115175.1. Classification (NCBI taxonomy): domain Eukaryota; kingdom Metazoa; phylum Chordata; class Mammalia; order Lagomorpha; family Leporidae; genus Lepus; species Lepus europaeus. The sequence continues at coordinate 14,503,464 of NC_084840.1, read as the reverse complement.
ATTTACCTCTCACATCAGCAATATTTTTCGCAGGCATGATGGATATTTTGTGTCCATCATTTTTCTCACCTCCCCTATGCCCACTTCAGCCAGAGTCCTGAGGCCAGGTTTCTACCTCATTATTCTTTCAGTAAATGTTTCTGAGCCCTTCTTGCATATAAGCATGTGCAGAATTGAGGCAAGCACTGCCCAGGGCACTGAAAGGAATTGTATCCCTGATCAATCGCATCTTATGGGGGGCTGGCCAATATGCAGGCTAATTCCAGCAAGCGAGAAGAACTATGAGTGCTGAAGAACATTACAGTGTCTGCATGCAAGGTTTGGAGAAGCCAGAAAAGGAACCCTCAAAAAATCGAATTTGGATCTCTAGCCTCAATGTCAGAAGGATCCAGTCAGTGAGGATTTGGAGAAAAAGCAAGGGCAAAAGCAAGGAGCTGAAATTGCTAACTTAGCTGCTCACCAGCCAACAAACCAAGTTACAGGGCACCCGATCAACATGTACAATTAAAATAATTTTTAAGTGGAAAATAAGAAATAAAAAATTCATGTCAGGAACAACAATGGCATAATTGAGTGTAGAAATAGCATTGATGTGGATGTGTTATGACAGAGAGAAGGGGAAGGAGGTCTGGAAGTAGAGGAGAGAGGGGAAGTGGGAGAGAGGAGAGAGAAGAGACCAGACTATTTTTCTTATCTCAAATTCAGCAATGCATACGGCCATCTCATTATGTCCACGTACTTGATCCCTAACACTTGGTCTGGTATTCAGTGAACAGTGTTAGGGCAGTTGTGGTGTTGAGTAGAAAGGACAGGACATTCATTTAAAAAAAAAAAAAAGTCCACGCCTTCATCTGCTCCTCAGTAGCCCGAGTTCAAGGTCTTCAAGACAGCCTCAGATCCGACTCTCTTCTCACTTGTCCCTCATGAAAGGGTGGGAGTCATCAGCCTCTTGTACAGCCTGATGAGGCATGGCCAGGGATTTGATACTGCACAAGGCCCTTTCTCACATCCCTTAACTTCACTGGTCACATTGGCACTATGGCTGAAGAATGATTGAGACCCTGGGCACAGCCCCCAGTCACCTGTGGTCGAGGGTTCTCCTGTACACTCGGGTCTCCACTTAGAAAGTGGGGTGCTGGGCTCCTCTGTGATTAGATTCCTCCAGATCTATCAGGAAGGCTTTGCTCTATCCTAGAAAATCTGCAGGAATTGGGTAAAGCACAGGCGGCCATCTTTATCAAAAACCCACAAAATCAGTGTTTCCTCTTTTGCTGCTTCTTTTTTCTTCTCTTGAGGTACCTTGTCTTCTCTTAGTGATATGCATTGCTCTTAAGTAATTCCACAGAATAGTTTTTGTGGTCTTTGTCTATGAGTCCTATCTGTTTCTGTTTCTAGCCTTTTTTTTTTTTTTAATTTTGAGAGAGAGTGAGAGAGAGAGAGAGAGAGAGAAAGCTCTCATCTGATTCATTCCCTCAAATGCTTGCAATGGCTGGAGCTGAACCAGGCTGAAGCTAGGAGCTCAGAACACAATCCAGGTCTCCTCCATGGGTGGCACGAGCCCAAGTACTTAAACCGCCACCTGCTGCTTCTCCTGGTGCAGATTAGCAGGAAGCTGGAATCTGTAACAGATCCAGGGCTCAAACCCATTCATTTCAATATGGGGTGGGGGGCAAGTGCCAGCTGGCCCTGTGGTCTTCTCTTCTAAAATTCAATAGCCAGGTAAAAATTTCAGAGTTAGTTCTGTCTGTTGTATTATTCTTTCCTTGACTGATTCTGTAAAAGACCAGAAAAGTAAAATATTAGAGAAAAAATAATATTTCAAACTATTCTACTATCATATAGAGAGATAGGGGAACCACTAATGAGTACCTCCCTCTGAAGTACCTGTTGGAATATTTTAACAGCTGCTCTTTGAAGAAACAACAATATTTTTATCTTTCTTTCTTTTTTTATTTTTTTTTTAACAGACAGAGTAGACAGTGAGAGAGAGAGACAGAGACAGAGAAAAAGGTCTTCCTTTTCCGTTGGTTCACCCCCCAATGGCCACTGCAGCCTGCGTGCTGCGGCCCTTGCACCTCGCTGAGGCCTTTGCACGGCGCTGATCCGAAGCCAGGAGTCAGGTGCTTCTCCTGGTCTCCCATGCAGATGCAGGACCCAAGGACTTGGGCCATCCTCCACTGCCTTCCCAGGCCATAGCAGAGAGCTGGCCTGGAAGAGGGGCAACCGGGATAGAATCCGGTTCCCTGACAGGGACTAGAACCCAGGGTGCCGGCGCCACAGGTGGAGGATTAGCCTGTTGAGCCGCGGCACCGGCCCAATATTTTTATCTTTCTATGCAGAGATGCAGAGGAGGAAGGGAGATAATAATATCAATCTCTAAAACATTATATAAAAACATGACCTCACACTGCCTTATTTTCAAAATATCTACCCTGTGTTCCACATGCAACTCACAAATTGCTTTAGAGAATAGAATATAATGCTCTGATGTAGAGTTAGTAATCCACTAATGTTCTCTTGGATTGATTTTCTTAGCTCCAACTCTTCATATAGCCAAGCTAAATCTTTCATTTGCAAAGATTAATTTCCCTAGGTTCTTATCAGAGATTTGGTGTGCAGTCTCAGGCTGTATTTTGTTGTCGTACCAGAGAATGACCATTAATGCAGTTGGCTCACCCTGCTGTTGCTTGTTTTCTCCTCTCCCATTGATTGTCAGGTTTCATCATGAATAATGAATGCGATTTATGTAATCAATCTGGCCCAGGCAGTCAACAAACTGTCTTGGGGTGAGGCAGGTCCACACAAAAGGGAACAGCACTTACCTGGACCTTCCCCTCTACCTGGCACCAGTCTAGCAACTCTACACGAACGTTTTCCATTGTAATTTTGATACCATATTGTTGGTTAGTTATTTTGATACTTATTTTAAAGATAAAAGGAACTGTGTCATGGTCTCACAATTAGGAAGGACAATAGCATTGGAGCTTATTTTTCCTTTTTTTAAAAAAACAAGATTTATTTATTTATTTGAAAGGCAGAGTTACAAAGAGAGAGGGAGAGAGAGAGAGAGAGAGAGAGAGAGAGAGAGGTCTTTCATCCACTGATTCACCCCCCAGATGACCACAATGGTGGGAGCTGAAGATAGGAGTCAGGAACTTCTTCCGGGTCTCCCATGTGGGTAGGGGTCCCTGCTTTGCTAGGCCATTAGCAGTGAACTGGGTCAGAAGTGGAGCAGCCAGGACTCAGTGGACGCCCATGTGAGATGCAGGTGCCTCAGTTACCCGGTACGCCATAACTCTGTGCTGGAGTTCATCTTCTAACACCAAAGCCTGCATTCTTCCTCCTCACGGAAAGGCTGCATTTTTGTGAAAGAAATGACGAGATGACCCCATGTGGTATTTGCATGATGAAGAGAGGAGAGGGTGATCCAAAGCCAGGAACCAGGAGCTTCTTCCAGGTATCCCACATGGATGCAGGGGCCCAAGCACTAGGGCCATCTTCTGCTGCTTTCCCAGGTCATAGCAGAGAGCTGGAGTGGAAATGGAGCAGCCAGGACTAGAACCGGTGCCCATATGGGGATGCCAATGCCGCAGGCAGAGGCTTGGCCAACTATGTCACAGCGCCAGCCCCTCTGACCTCAATGTTGTAGTTAACTTTTCGTCCTCACATTCCTTCATAGTATCCCATATTTTTGCTAAATGTGGGAGCCTCTCCTCTCTTTATCATCTAAATACCACGTGGAGTCATCTTCTCATCATTTCTTTCACAAAAATCCAGACTTTCTGTGCGGAGGAAGAATGCAGGCTTTGGTGTTAGAAGATGAGCTCCAGGCCAGAGCTGTGGCGTACCGGGTAACTGAGGCACCTGCATCCCACACGGCATCAGTTGAGTCCTGGCTGCTCCACTTCTGACTCAGCTCCCTGCTAATGGCCTGGGAAAGCAGCAGAAGATGGCCCGAGTGCTTGGGCCCCTGCACCCACGTGAGAGACCTGGAAGAAGCTCCTGGCTCCTGGCTTTGGACCAGCCTAGCTCCAGCTGTTGGGGTCACCTGGGGAGTGAACCTGCAGATGGAAGATCTCTCTGTTTCTCCCTCTCTCTGTAAAGCCAATCTTCAAATAAATACATAAATCTTAAAAAAAAAAAAAATGACAACTTGATGTCAGAGAACTCCAGAGAGCTTCAGAGCTTTAGTGATTCGCATCATATTGTGAACAATGGAAGGTAAAAGGGGCCTAAGCCCAGGAAGTGTAATGGTAGGAAGAGAGAAAAAGAAAAAGATTCCAGAGACACTAATGCCATGGACTGACAGGAGGATGCTGTAGTAGGAATTGTAATGTGTGCAGCAGCCAAGGATCCTTGCCAGCTGGTGTTTCGACCCTGAGTGCGAGAGGTTTTCCTGAGGCTGCCAGCCGGATCCTGCTGGGATCAGGGCACTTTCTTAACAATGTACCTAGACATTCGTTTTTGTTATTTGGTAAATCTGAAAATTGTATAGAGGTCTTGTGTAGACAACTTCATTGACACTGGTATGCCTAAGTATAGGCCCATATGCTCTATTAGTTCTGCTGCTATAACAAATTACCATTGACTGGCTGGCTTGGGCAATAAACATTTCTTTCTCACAGTACTTGAAGATGGTTCAGTCCAAGATCAAGGCACCTGCAAATCTATGTGTGGGAGGGCCTTCTTCCCAGGTTACAGAGGGCTGCCTTCTTGTATCCTCGATGGCAGAGGGAAGAGAGAGACTTATGCTGCTTCCTCTTTTTAAATTTGTTTCTTCTAATGTGCTTTTCATTGACTCATTTTTAGTGGAAAAATAATAATTGTATACATTTATGACATACAATGTGATCTTTGGATTCACACACACACACACACATACATATATGCATTATAAAAAGTTAAATCAAGCTAATCAACATATGGATCACCTAGCCAAGTTATGATTTTTTCTTGTGGTTGATGCGAACCCTTAAAATACATTTTTAAAAAATTTTTGAAATATACTGTATTATTAACTGCGGTCACCCCACAGAGCATTAGATCACTAAAACTTCTCCCTCCACTCTAGCTGAAACTTCACACTCTTTGACCAACATCTCCCTTTCACCACTTCTCTCTCCCAGCATCTAGTAACCACCTTTCCACTCATGTTTGTGCTTAAACTACACAGATAAGTGAATTAATACAATATTTGTCCTTTCTCTGCCTATCTTATTGCATTTAGCATAAATACTTCAGGCCATTAATCTCATCATAAGGGTCCTACCCTCCTGAATTTATAGAGCTAAGTCAACTCCCAAAGCCTTATCTCCAAATACCATCACTGTGGTAGTTAGATTATCAGTATCTGGCCTTCAGGGAGACACAGATATTCAGTCTGTAACATATTCTAACCAAACAGCACTTATATTTTGACTAATTGTTCAGCTATAACTACATTGTACTGCTCTTGAATGCCAGTCCTTCCTCAATGAGGTGAAACCCTGGCCAGATGTATTTAAGAGAAATGTCTTGGCCTTGATCTAGTGCTGTTCCTCTTTTGTTGATGCTGTGTGTGCACTCACCAGTCTGTCCTTCTGTGTTTACGCTAGGCTATTTCCTGCAATGCCTCATCTCAGCTGGTTACTTTCCCATGTCTACGTGCATTCACAACAGAACACTGTTGATTTTTCAAACTGCTGTTATCCATATTTTACAACTGTGATATTCTCATAGCTTTAGCTTTTTGTTTGTTTTCCTACTTCCTACTACAGAGATCTATGCAAATGCAGGCAGCCTGAGAAGATGGCAAATTCTTCCAAACATGCACTGGGAATTACTTTGTTCATCCTACTATTTTAGGCAGGATGGGATAGACTGTCACGCATCTTGATAGGAAGAGAACAACTTCTTGGATTAACATTTCCTCCATAAATCCCTCAGTACAGAGAGAGAGAGAGAGAAAAGGTTTTCCAGGAGGAGAGTGGAGGGGAGGGCAGAGGCAGTGAAGGGGAGGAGAGAAGGGAAGAAAGAAAAAGATAACCCAGTGATGATCTCTTGGATTGTGCCATCAAATGTTTCTTACACTTATAGCACCTATAGTTAAAGCAATCTGTGGCTGGCACCACAGCTCCATAGGCTAATCCTCCACCTGCGGCACCGGCACCCCGGGTTCTAGTCCCGGTTGGGGCACTGGATTCTGTCTCGGTTGCTCCTCTTCCAGTCCAGCTCTCTGCTGTGGCCCAAGAGTGCAGTGGAAGATGGCCCAAGTGCTTGGGCCCTGCACCCACATGGGAGACCAGGAGAAGCACCTGGCTCCTGGCTTCGGATCGGTGTGGTGTGCCGGCTGCAGTGGCCACTGGGGGGTGAACCAACAGAAAAGGAAAACCTTTCTCTCTGTCTCTCTCTCTCACTGTCCACTCTGCCTGTCAAAAAAACAAAAGCAATCTGTGCATGAATTCATTTTACTTTTTTGTTCAACCATTGTATACAATTTGTTAATAGGCAGTGAAAGCACATCCAAAACTAAGTTCCTTGAACATAATTAGACTTCAACCAATACTAATTTTTATTTTTCTTTCACAAATATTATCTACTTTTAGATTAGGGTTTCATTCTATAATGAAGAAAACAATGAAAAAAATTTTTAAAGCTAGAGTTGGCCATTATATTTTATAGAAAAACTAAAATGTGATTATAGAAGAACAAGTTGTTGGACATACACAGGCCCAAAGCATGCATGGGTGGCCATGTTAATACTTACAAAACGTATGTATTTACCTTATTTACCTTCTCTATGCCCCTTCTAAAGGCTACTTGATTGGTATATAACGTCCTCCTTCACTGCCCTCATCTTAATCTTAATGGTTGTGTTATATTTCTAGCATATGTTATGGTTCCATTTATTCAGCAAATAACAATCCAGCAGGTATCGCATGCAAGCTTCTGTGCCGACCTCCTAATGAGGCGGCAGCAAGGAACAATTTCTGGAAACCACCGTGGAGATCAGAATGAGGTAAGTGCAAGCCAGTTTGAAATGCTCAGTGCCAGCGATGCCTTCTGATTACGCCCCGTCAAAGTCTGGACAACGCAGAAGGTTGTCTTTTCAGGAAAGCAGAAAAATAAAGCTTAAAATATGCAGGCATTTGCTCAGAGGCATAGAGGAATTACTGCTGTCAGCCCACTCTGAATCTCAAGTTCTTTCCGTCTCTTTTCTTGCGGTTGCAGCTCAGCTGGCATCAGCACACCTTTCCCACCTGCACGGCTCCGGTATTCCAGGTGGTCCCTGTCAGTGGCAGTGTGTGCCACACTGCTGGGCTGAGGCTCCAGGAAGAGGTGCCGGCAGATACCGCCTGTGCCACCGAACCCTAAAGCTACGTCCAGTGAAGGCACTCAGTAAATGAGAAGAGAACGCTCAGTCACTCAGATGCATTCTCACTGCAAAGGTTTGCTCCCTCCTGGCTCCCAGCTCCTCTGAAATCCGAGTCCCAAAGGTTTTTTGCCTTTGTTTAGGAGGATAAATTAATTCATGATTTGTGCTGTTAATAAACAAAGCAAAGCAAAAACAAAACAAAACAAAACAAAAAAGCCTATCTTTTTTCCCCAAGCCTCCTCAAAAATACCCACAGGAACTCACCCAATGGAATGGCCTGAAACGAAACACTTTTGTTCAAAGTCGGCAGAGCTGGCAAAGCTGCAAGCTCTGCCCATAGCTACCTGTATCACGGGGAGCGGCAGGGAAATATGCAAACTGGCAAACTGGGTGCATTTCCCTGTTTTACACAATATGTTTTATTGTTCTCTAGCTCAGCTCTTTGCCAAGGGCAAAGAGTACTGAAGTCGCTCGCAGTAGCCCAGTCGCAGCTGTCAGCATGAGCCTTACCACTTCTGGCATTGCAGTTTTTAGCCAAGAGGCATTGCAATTGCTTACCAATAAATTGTGATGAGTTGATAATGCAGGTAGATGAAATCATAAATATTCTAGCATTTAAGCGTGTTTTTTTCATCTACAGTGACAAAATACAGCAGTGGCCAACGATTTTCCCCATGATGGGCAATTAGGGATAGGTAGAAACAGTAATTAGAAACTTCATGATAAGAAGAAAACTTCTTTTAATTAGGTACATTAAATGGCTGATTCACAATGATTTAAAAGAAACTACATAAAGTTAAGCTTAGTGTCGCATTTAAGATCTATATTATTTGTTTTTAATGGCAAGGTATTTATGTAACACGGCTTTGCATCTCTGATTCAGAATGGATAGGAAAAAGAAAAAAAAGTTTGATTGTGTGTGATTACTTGTAATTGACATGAAATTGCTCAATTTGTTAAAAAATCTCCATAGTGAGTGTCCATCAACTCCTTATCCATTTTGGGGTAGTGTTTGGTAATAATTAAAATGATTAATATTCTGCCTAGGAGTACTTCATTCGAGCTGGATTTCTGATGGTATAATCATTTTTTCAGCATTTAGAGGACTATAACTTTGGGAAGTACACAGCCTGCATGAAGCTCTACATAAGGCTCCCAGCTTGCCTGTCTTGCATGTGATTTGAGCCATCCTCCCTCTCTGTCCACTGTCCCCTTGCACCTCCTCCCATCCCTGCTCCTTTTTTTTCTAATTTTATTTAATTTTTATTTTTAACTGATACATAAAAATTGTATATACTTATGGAATATCCTGTGATATTTTGATATCAGTGTATAATGTCCGATGACGGTAAACCTATCTCCTCAAAGATTTATCAATTCTTTGTGGTGAAAACATTCAAAACTCTTAGCTTTTCTTTGTGTGTCAGCTATTTAATCATCACTAAAAACCCTTGCTGGTGTTGGCTTCTGGGCCCCTGTCCTAGGAACCAGGAGGGGGTGTGGTCCTCACAGGTGCGGGGACTGGATTTCCTTCCCTCTGCAGGACAGGGGCTTAGCGCTGGGCTTGGGAGGAACTTGAAGGGGAGGTGCTCAGACCCTCCTGCCGGCCAGGAGGCTGCTCTGCACCTGCCACTTCCTCTGGGATGCCATGCCGGTCCCCACCCTTTCCTTGATGAACTTTAAGGCCCGTTCGTCCGGAGAGACCTTAAGCGGCGCTCCCGTGGGGGCAAAGCCCCACATCCGCCGGATCACGTCCCCCACGACCTTGGTAAGCCAGGTGAGGCGCGCTCCCCTTTCTGGTCACCTTGTGGCCCGTGGACGGTCCCGGGCACAGGTTCGCGCAGAGCCCTGGCTGCCTGAGATCCTCAGTGCATTGCTACCTGCAGTCCCCCTGCTGGGCAACAGAACAGCAGCACTTCCCACCCCGCAACCAACCTTTCCCCAGCCTCTGGAACAGCTGGTCCGCCCAACCTCCAGGAGACCAAGCGTGTGCCGGGCCCATGTCCCTCAGCACAAGGGCTTCCAGCAGCATCCGTGTTGTCCCCTCTCAGAGCTGAAGGCCATTCTGTGCTGGTTGCCCTGCGCCCTCCTCGCCCATCCAGCAGCTGGTGGACGGTGAGGTGGTTTCCATGTGTGGCCAAGCACCAAGCACGGGACTGCGCATGTCTCCTCGCAGACTGACGTCATTTCCCTTCGATGTGGACTCGGTAGTGGGTTTGCTGGGTCACGTGATTCCTCCAGTGCCAAGTCCAGGTTCCAAACTCCAGTAGGGAAAAGGCCCTGAGGTGGATGTGTTGCGTGCTGTTGAGGGTGGGAGACGGGCTGGGAATGTGAACTCTGCTTCTCAAAGAGAATGGGGCAAGGGAGAGATCACAGTTGCTGAGAGACAGTCACACGCACGAGTGCTTGAAAACTTTTGTTGTACAGAGAAACAGGAAATATTACTACAATTCCAGAGAAAATATGTAAATGTGTCCCATTTCGTGCCTTGATCAGAAATGCTTCTAAATCAACAGTGTCTGAACTATGCTTGTTATTCTCATGAATGTTAAAGTTCTGAAAATGTCAGTACAATTTTAGATGCAAATAGAGGACAACCAAGGCAGACACTGATTGGTACATAAAGGTTTGTTTGCTTACTTGAAGTAGAAACAAAGCGATTCCCTCTTGCCTGAATTACTTTTTCTCTTCAGTTAGCATTTTTCTTTTTGTATCTCAGTTCCAACAGCTCCGGGAACGATGGAATAAAGCAACATCTCTCCTTAGATCCTTGTCTTTACTCCACCCTGTTTCAGTGGGAGGAGATTGATTGCTCCAAGGTTGTCATTCTCATCATTTAATTGGTGCAATGCTGTCTGGTTTTATTTTTTTATCCTTAATGCTCTTTCTTAAAAAGAAAAGACACATACGTTTCTGGTGATGCTTTGAGGATTCTTTCCAAACTAAATTGTAATCGATGATTTCTCACACCAGGAAGTGTGCCACAAGATCAATATCCAATAAGCCGTGAGTAATAACCGAAGAAAGATTTCCAACCTGACTCAGCCAAATGACTCATTTAGACAGAATTGGGGGTATTTATTGTTTTTGCTGCCAACGCTGGATTTCAATTTTCCGCAGGGTTGCTGTCACCATTCTGGTTCGCAACACTAGATGGCACTATGAATTCACTCAACTTGGAACCAAACTAGCCCATCAGTAATTTCAAAGAGAAAAAAAGATGAGAATTTCCCTTGACTGGCTTGATAGTCTGACATATATTCTTAAGGAAGTGAATTTATATGATGTAACAGTTATTTCATTAAGTTTCAGTGAAAAAAAAAAGCATCCTCTTTTGGCAAGGAAAATGTGACTGTTTCTGCAAACACAAACCAGTCGAATCAGCACTCAAAAGTCTAGTGGGGGGGGGGGGGGTCAGACATGCTTGTTGGCTAACTTGACTGTTTTTTGACTGAATTAAATATTTTCTTGACTACTTGACAGTCAAAACAGTCAAGGCAGTTTGTGTGCGTGTCAATACAGGCTAGACTTTATACGTTACAAAGCGAACGTCTATGTTGCTTGGATTTCTTTCCTGCCGCCTTTGTAGTCTGGCTGGTTAGCTCGGTTGGTTAGGGCAGTCTGCTAATGAGGCCAAGGTCACCCTGGTTTCCATCCCTGCCTGGGGGTGGAAATGGTCTCCTCACAGGGAGAAAGGCTGGTCCTCAGCTGGGAACTGAATTTTATATCCAGCCTGGCATCTCACTAATGCCTGATCTTGAAAGATCACTGTGCCTGTAGAAGTCTAGGTGATCAGAATAAGCACACCATTATAATAAGTTTAAAAAACAGCTCAACTACCTCCTATTAACAGCAGCTCCATAATATCATTTTGCTTAAAAGTAATCCAAGAGAATACTTCTAAAATCAACTCTATTAACCAGAAAGGGGCATACTCCTCACCCATCCATCCCAATGTATGTCTGTGTCAGGCAAGGAGGTAGATACCAAAAGATAGGGAAGTGGGTACATAGTAGCAAGCATCAGAATAGCATCACGACACACTTAGGAAGATAAACAGACAAGCAGATTTTAGATAACATATAAATATCACAATAGAGGTGTACATGGGCTGCCAAAGAAGCAAGACACAGTCTAACTTCCAGCAGTCATAGGAGCTAGCTCTCCAAGGACTGCCATGTACTCAATTATGGAATGCAGACAAGGGCACTGGGGTGAAGCAATAGCAGTGTGTGTAGACAGAGGGAGGCATGAGAAGGAGGCCTGTGCAGAACAAACAAGTGTTTCCTGTGCCTAGGATTTGGGGCATGTGGTGGGGAGTGGCAGGAGCAGAGTTGGCAAGAAGGAGGGAATCTCATTAAAACCAAATGAGTTTCCCATAATCTGAAAATCTATGAATTACAAAGCCTAAAGTAAATATCCAGGAATCTTCACTATCAAAGGAGTTGAATACGTAAGTCAGTGGGGGAGATGAGGCAAGCCTGTCTGGAAGAACCCTGAATTGTTTGTGCAGGTACTCTTTCTCCCCCACTTTACTCCTGGCTCCTTCCCTGTGGGCTGGACGGAGTGACTTCCTGGCGAACAGCACAGTATACAAAGAGGGGGAAAGAGTAACTTTACCACGGAAAACTTAACAAACATGCCTCAGCCAGGTGATCAAGGGTAACATCAATAGTCCAGTATCCCTAAGACCATCCTCAAAGCTGGCATAGCCATGCCATCAGATGAATCGTTGCTCAAAATATTCATACTCATCACCAACAAACTGTGACAGTCAAGAGCAGCCTAAGGAACCATGACGACTAAAGGGTGTGTGATATTCGGGATGGGCTCCTGGAGCAGAAAAAAAAAAAAAGTGGGTTAAAATCAAGGAAATCCAGATAAAGTATGGACTTTACTTAATAAGAAAGCGATGCTGGTTCATTAACTGTGACAAATGGACCACACTAATAAATGATGATAATAATAGGAGACATTAGGCATGGGATGTATATGAGATCTGTCAACAATGTCTTTGCAATTTTTCTACAAATATAAGGCTATTCTAGAAGAAAAGTTTTAAAAATCTACAAGTTATAAACTGTCATTTGAGTAAGGCTATGTTTTAATTTTAAAACACTTCTTGTAAATGAAGTGATGCTAACTACCTATATATACCTTATAAAAGGAAAGGAGGGAGGAAGAAAGGAGGGAAGAAAGAAGGAAGGTAGACATAGAGGGAAGAAGGAAGAGAGGAAAATGGCAGGCTTTAAAAATATACATACCTCGTGGGTGTCACAAAACAACTGTGTAACACAATTTAAGTGATTATAGCATAACTAAAGGAAAAAAAAGCCACTATCAACCTGTCGATGGACAGACATGAGGAATAGACACATGCAATAGTTACCAGAGAATGTGAACTGTGTACTCCAATTTTGCCATGGGGGAGAGGGGTGATTGAAATGGCACTAGTAGAATTCAATTAAGCTCTCCAGAGTCTTATTAAAATATAAGTAATCTCTCATTCATTGAAGGTGGGAATGTAAAATGGTGCCATCACTTTGGGAGACAGTTTGGTTGTCTCACACAAAACAAAAGCCTTAAATACAGTCTGACAGTCATACTCCTTAATTAACCACAAGAGCTGAAAACTTATGTCCACACAAAATCTTACACAAGATGTGTATAGCTGCCTTATTCATAATCGCTAAAATTTGGAAGCAACCAAAATACTCTTCAGTAGGTAAATGGATAAACTGTAGTACATCCAGACAATGGAATATCATCCAGTGCTAAAGAGAAATGAGCAACCAAATCATAAAAAGACCTGGAGGAATCTTAAGCACATATTACTAAATGAACGAAACATCTGCACCTGTGCAACTCCAACTCTATGACAGCATTAAAAAGGGCAAAACTGTGAAGACAATAAAAAGATCGATGTTTGGCAGGGATTCAAGGAGAGAGAGAGATGAGAAGGCAGAGAACAGAGAATGTTTAGGGCAGTGGAACTACTGTGTGTGATACTATAATGGTGGATCACTTTCAGTGTGCATTTGTCCAAACTCATAGAATGTACAGCACCAAGAGTGAACCCTCATGTAAATTACAGACTTTGGGTGATGATGAGGTACATCATCAACTATAGCAAATGTGTCACTCAGGGTAGGGGGGGAGACATGTTATTGGGGGAAGCTAGGCATGTGTTGGGGAACAGCGTTGTATGGGCATTCTCTGTACCTTCTCCTCAATTTTGGTATGAACCTAAAACCTGCTCCAAACTTTTAAACCAGAGACAGGGAAGAAAGATAATGGAAAGGGAAATTGTGAAGGTTCTGAGAGTGATTGCTTGCTTCTTCCTGAGCTGCCAGCCCATTATATTTAATGAATACATTTGGGGAGTGAACTAGCAGATGCAAGATTTCCCTCTCTCTGCCTCTGCCTCTCTGTAACTCTGCCTTTCAAATAAATACATAAATCTTTTAAAAAAATATATCACCTTGAAAATTAGTTCACAAAGCATATCTATGACACTCTAAGCTAAAACACTTTAAAAAAGAAAAAGTTATTTTTTATTTTAGGACTTACACTAAAATAATTCTAGCTATAAATGTAGGCTGCTAATGTATTTTGTTGAATAAACAGTTGGCCACTCACTTTGGTAGCCAACCAAGTAATATTAGCATGCCTGAGATGCTGTGGTGTCATCTAAAAATCACATTAAATATACCATTAGCTAATTTTTTAAGATTTATTTATTTATTTGAAAGTATGAGTTACAAAGAGAGGGGGAGAGACAAAAAAAGAGAAATATCTTCCATCCGCTGGTTCACTCCTCAAATAGCCACAATGGCTGGGGTTGCATCAGACCAAAGCCAGGAGTCAGGAGCTTCTTCTGGATCTCCCAAGTGGGTGGCAGGGGTCCAAGTACTTGAGCCATCTGCTGCTGCTTTCCCAGGCACATTAGCAGAGAACCAGATTGGAAGTGGAGCTGCCAGGGCTTCAGCAGATGTCCATATGCCAGCATCACAGGTGGTGGCTTTACCCACTATGCCACAACACCAGCCATCAGCAAAATTCTTAAAAATGGGTAAGTTTTAAAAAGTTATCTTAGTCTTAGACAGTAATATTTTACAAAGTGCTTCAAAATATCAATACACTAAAAATTTTAAAATATATAAAAATAAGAGTATATATAATATGTGTTTGTTAATTTTGATCTTTAAATGTCATGGGTTTGGTGTTTTTTTAACTTTTATTTAATAAATTTCCAAAGTACAACTTTTGGATTATAGCAGCTTTTTCCAACCATAACCTCCCTCCCACCCGCAACCATCCCCTCTCCCATCCCATTCTTCATCAAGATTCATTTTCAATTATCTTTATATACAGAAGATCAATTTAGTACATACTAAGTAAAGATTTCAACAGTTTGCACCCACACAGAAACACAAAGTATAAAGTACTGTTTGAGTACTAGTTATACCGTTAATTCACATTGAACAACACATTAAGGACAGAGATCCTACATGGGGAGTAAGTGCACAGTGACTCTTTTTATTGATTTAACAATTGACACTCTTATTTATGACATCAGTAATCACCCGAGGCTCTTGTCATGAGCTGCCAAGGCTATGGAAGCCTCTTGAGTTTGCCAACTCCGATCTTATTTAGACAAGTGGAAGCTCTCTCCTCCCTTCAGAGAAAGGTACCTCCTTCTTTGATGGCCTGTTCTTTGCGCTGAGATCTCACTCACAGAGATCTTAATTTAGGTTTTGGTTTTTTTGGTTTTTGGTTTTTGGGTTTTTTTGCTTGTTTGTTTGTTTGTTTTGCCACAGTGTCTTGGCTTTCCATGCCTGAAATACTCTCATGGGCTCTTCAGCCAGATTGGAATGCCTTAAGGGCTGGTTCTGAGGCCAGAGTGCTGTTTAGGACATCTGCCATTCTATGAGTCCGCTGTGTATCCTGCTTCCCATGTTGGATTGTCCAGCTTCCCATGTTGGATTGTTCTCTCCTTTTTAATTCTATCAGTTAGTATTGGCAGACACTAGTATTGTTTATGTGATCCCTTTCACTCCTAATCCTATCATTATGATCAATTATGAACTGAAACTGATCACTTTGACTAGTGAGATGGCATTGGTATATGCCACCTTGATGGGATTGAATTGGAATCCCCTGGCATGTTTCTAACTCTACCATTAGGGGTAAATCCAATTGAGCATGTGCCAAACTGTACATCTCCTCCCTCTCTTATTCCCACTCTTATAATAACAGGGATCACTTTTCAGTTAAATTTAAACACCTAAGAATAATTGTGTGTTAATTAAAAAGTTCAATCAATGGTATTAAGTAGAACAAAAAAATACTATAAATAATAAAGTTTTAAGTCATTTCTCGACAGGACAAGGGCTGATCAAGTCATTGTTTCTCATAGTGTCCATTTTACTTCAACAGATATCCTTTTAGGTGCTCAGTTAGTTGTCACTGATCAGGGAGAATATATGATATTTGTCCCTTTGGGACTGGCTTATTTCACTCAGCATGGTGTTTTCCAGATTCCTCCATTTTGTTGCAAATGACCAAATTTCATCTTTTTTCACTACCATATAGTATTCTATAGAGTACATATCCCATAATTTCTTTATCTAGTCTTCTGTTGATGGACATTTAGGTTGATTCCATGTATTAGCTATTGTGAATTGAACTGCAGTAAACATTGAGGTGCAGACAGCTCTTTTATTTGCCAATTTAATTTCCTTTGGGTAAATTCCAAGGAGTAGGATGGCTGGGTTGTATGGTAGGATTATATTCAGGTTTCTGAGGAATCTCCAAACTAACTTCCATAGTGGCTTAACCAGTTTGCATTCCCACCAACAGTGGGTTAGTGTCCCTTTTTCCCCACATCCTCACCACCATCTGTTGTTGGTAGATTTCTGTATTTAAGAAATGGCATGGATTTGAATTAGTATGCTTTGTTTAGAAATGTATAGTATTGTGAAATGGTCAGAGAGACTAGCAATTCTGATAAGTAAGTATAGTATAAGTTATAACAAATTATAAGTGAAAGTTATACAATTCTTCTCATTAACATAATATTAAATCTTGGTTTTCTCATTGATGAAATTTCCAGAAATTAATGCTTTCTAGTTTCATGATAACAACATGTAACTTCTTTCTTTTGTTCTTTCTCCTCCTCATCTCTTTTCAGTTTATCTTACCTTTCTTCCCTCTTTCTCCCCGCACACATAAATCCAACTGCAAAGGGCCAGGTAACCTGCATGTAGTGGCCCAGTGTGAGATCTTAGAGCTGGCATCCTGGAAGGAAACATGCATGATGGCAAGAGGGTGATGGTACCCTCAGAATTGGCCTTGGGGAGATGTCTAGGTCTGAGAGCATGGATGAGGACCAGCAATAGGGGACTGGTTATGTGAACAAGCCTATGAAATGAGTAAATAAACTAAGAATAATGGGGCTAATATGGGAAAAGACCTTAAAGAATGGAAGAGAATAACAATAGTATGAAAACTGTAGCATTGAGTGGGAATTGGCAATACTAAGTGACCTCATGGTTTTTCAGTATATATAGTCAAATAAAGAACAAAGACAGATATAAGTGTGTGTACATGTATATATGCATGTATGTATTCACCTATACTTACTCCCTTGCCCTGTCTATCAAGACGGCAGTGAGATTAGTAGTGTCCTTGGTAGCAGCCATGCCTTGGTTTCTGAAAACCAAGCTCCTCCACAGCTCCCTGCCCCAATGACTGATTCCAGGATGGGCAAAGCAAAAGTAGCCAAGAAACTGGGAACTTCTGATTTGCCACAAAATAAGGAACGGCTCAAGGAATGACAGGGACTTGTCATAAGGACACAGAAATCATCCTGAAGCTGTTCTCTCTGGCAAAAATCTTAGATAAAACGAACATGAAGAGATGGCAGTAGCAGATAATAACCATTGAATAAAATGATAATTCATGAAATCGCACTGATATTAATCAATTAATTGGAAATACTGATGAGGAATGGGTTACTACAGAGTCTCAAAATGTGGCCTCACAAAATCCTTGTAAATTACAAAGACCAGAATGCAACTGTGAGAAGACTAGAAGCTCCACTTTGATCAAGGGATCAAAATCAACATCACTTTTATGGGGCAAACATAGGTACAATGGATTCCCTGGTAGGGTGCAGGAAGATGAACCCATGTCATTTCTGCTTCATTCCTGTCAAAGATATAAAAGTTGAATTAGTCATTAGAAGAATGCGGTATATTTACTTATTTACTTAATTATTCTCTTCAGAACCAATCTCCCACCTGTGCTGGCCATAGGACTGCTCCTAGCCCTGCCACACTCTTCTCAGCCCTGTTGCTCCATCTGTTCCCAGGAAAGGAATCCTCTCTACCCCCTTGTCTAGTCATTAACTAAAGCACTTGCTATGTTTAAATATTTACCTTTTGATACCATTTTCCCACAAACTTTATATATATATATATATATATATATATATATATTTGACAGATAGAGTTAGACAGTGAGAGAGAGAGCAGAGAGACAGGTCTTCCCTCCGTTGGTTCACTCCCCAAATGGCCGCCATGGCCAGCGCTGCGCTGACCTGAAGCCAGGAGCCAGGTGCTTCCTCCTGGTCTCCCATGCGGGTGCAGGGCCCAAGCACCTGAGCCATCCTCTACTGCCTTCCCGGGCCATAGCAGAGAGCTGGACTGGAAGAGGAGCAACTGGGACTAGAACCCGGAACCCATATGGGATGTCAGCGCTGCAGGTGGAGGATTACCCAAGTGAGCCACGGTGCCAGCCCTCCCCACAAACTTTTAAAAAAGATTCACTGGTTTACTGAAAGGTAGCCTATCATAGAGAGGAGAGACAGAGACAAAAGAGATCTTCCATCCACTGGTTCACTCCCCAGTTTCCTGCAACAGCTGGGGCTGAGCCAGGAGCCAGTAACTCCGTCCAGATCTCCCATGTGGGTAGCAGGGTCTCAGTCTCATGGATTGCTACCTTCTGCCTCCCAGGAATACTAGCAGAGTAGCTAGGATTCAGACCAAATATTCTGATATGGGATTTGGATGTCTCAAGCAGTGGCTTAACTTGCTGCTCCACAATGATTGCCCCTAGCAATTGTTATTTTAACTTTATTAAATGTTTCTCTTAACATATGGAGAAATTTTGCAAAATGTGAAAAACATCTTCCCAAATTAATTGCTGCATCTTAGTATATGATCAATACTTCTGCATTCTTCTGATAGGTGGGGAGATGTTACAAATGGGATCATAGTGCCCATATCTTACATGAGCAAATAATGTCTTATAATAGATACCTCATGTTTTCTAAATTTTTATGTCAGTGGACATTCTTTCATGGTACCATTTTCATGTCTGCATATTACTTCACAAATTAATTTATTTAAATGTTCTTAAAATTTTGGATGTTGAGGGTGTGTCAAATGTTCTCTCATTATAAACATTACTACATACTATACTGCATCCATGATGAATTTCTAATGATAGGGAACTTCTGGGACAAAACAATATTTCTAGTTTTAGGATCATAATATTTATCCCCATTTTTACCATTTTTATATTGTAGCCAGTTTCACTCTCACAACAGCAGGAAGAATCTCTTTCTGAACCTGTTCCACACAAGCTGCTAAATTACTTGAAATATTATAATTTTTATTTTTATTTCATAATAATCTTTGAGTTATGTCAGATCAAGCATTTTAAACATGTTTATGAACTTCTTGTATTTCTTTTATTGTGAATTGTTTATAAGCTTTCTAAGCATTCTTTAGAAAACTGTCTCTCTTGAAAACATATGTTCGCGGCTGGCGCTGTAGCGTAGTGGGTAAAGCCACCGCTTACAGTGCCAGCATCCCATACGGGTGCCAGTTTGAGACCCAACTGCTCCACTTCCAATCCAACTCTCTACTGTGGCCTGGGAAAGCAGTAGAAGATGGCCCAAGTCCTTGGGCCCATGCACCCCCGTGGGAGACCTGGAAGAAGTTACTGGCTCCTGGCTTCAGATCGGCACAGCTCTAGCTATTGCAGCCAACTGGGAAGTGAACCAGCGGATGGAAGATTTCTCTATCTGCCTCTCCTTCTCTCTCTCTCATAACTCCGCCTTTCAAATAAATAAATAAATCTTTAAAGAAAAAAAAAAGAAAATGTATGTTCATTTTTAAAGATTTATTTATTTGAAAGGCAGAGTTACAGAGTTCACTCCCCAAATGCTTGCATTGGCCCTGGCTGGGCCAGGCAGAAGCCAGGAGCCAGGAGCTTTCATCTGGGTCTCCCATGTGTGTGCAGGGGCCCAAGCACTTGAACCATCTTCTGCTGCCTGTCCCAGGCAATTAGCAGGGAACTGGATGGGAAGAGGAGCAGCAGGGATTCATATGGGATGCTGGCCCTGTAGGCAATAGTTTAACCCGTTGTACCACAGCCATGCGCCCCACCCTGAGTTCACTGTTAATCCTAATGGATATTGTATTTCTCTGCTGTAGTACATCACAGTGATAGTCTGGGGACTACTGTCTTGTCCTGGAGAAGCTCATGGGATACTGGGACATGCAGATATGCAACAGATGCAATGTAAAATATTCTCAGATGCCTGTACAATTTTGTAGAATATATCCATGGCACTAACCCTCACAAGAAGGGCAGAACAGACTCAGGAAGAAGCCTACATGTGAGCTGGACTTTTAGGGCAAATGAGAGCTTGCCAGAGGGACAAGCAGAGAAAACAGCCAGAGCTGAGGGAGAGCCAGGGCCGGACACAGGCAGCCCTGGGGAACAGCCTGCCCTAGGGACTGCAGGGAGTCTGTGACTAGACCTTGAGATATATGTCTGGTCCAATACACATGCATCCCTCCATCTGTTTTGTGTACTCAAAATTTCTCTCTTGGGAGTGGGAGTTTCGCCTAGGCTTAAGACACCTGTGGCTCATCTCAGAGGACCTGAGTTTGATTTCTGGTTCTGACTCCTAATTCTAGCTTCCTGGTGATTCAGACCCTAGGAGGCAGTGGGATATAATTAGCTTCATGCCACCTGTGTGGGAGACCTGGCATGAGCTGCCACCTCAGCTCTGACCTGATCCAGATCCAGCCACTGAGGAAATCTGGTGAGTGAACCAGCTGGTGGATTCTCTCTCTCTCTCCCTCCCGCCCTCCCTCAGCTTCTCTCTTCCCCTTCTTCCCTCTCCCTCTCTCTTTTCTGTTTCTCTGTGTATCTCTGTCTCTATCTCTCTTTCTCAGCCTATCAATTAAATTATTATAAAACTGAATTTGCCTTTACAACCATATACATACATATACTTACATATAAATATGAGGCTTATGTCCTTATTTATCAAATAATAGATTAAAAAGAATTAATAAGAAAGAGATGTTCTGTGTTCTAACTTCCACTGAGAAAAACACTTTAAATTGAGTTGTGCTGGCCAGCGCCACAGCTCAATAAGCTAATCCTCCACCTGCGGCGCCGGCACACCAGGTTCTAGTCCCAGTCGGGGCACCGGATTCTGTCCTGGTTGCCCCTCTTCCAGTCCAGCTCTCTGCTGTGGCCCGGGAGTGCAGTAGAGGATGGCCCAAGTGCTTGGGCCCTGCACCCGCGTGGGAGACCAGAAGCACCTGGCTCCTGGCTTTGGATCAGCGCGGTGCGCCGGCCACAGCGCACCGGCCGCAGCGGCCATTGGAGGGTGAACCAACGGAAAAGGAAGACCTTTCTCTCTGTCTCTCTCTCTCACCGTCTACTCTGCCTGTCAAAAAAATTTTAAAAAAAAGAAATTGAGTTGTGCTTTCTACATTTCAGCCAAACCTTAAAAGTGATTATCCAGAAAATTAATAATAATCAACTCATCCCTTCATTTATTTTTGACATGCATATAGGGAAACTACAAAGTGTCAGAAAGCGATTTTGAAGTATTGGGTCACTTTACATTAATTGTTTAATAAATGTGTGAGAGACTATGAATCCATTAATACTAAGACGCGGTTATCTGGGGCAATCATGAGGCACAGCGGTAGTCTCTACTCGAACACACACATTCCATATTGGAGTACCCGGTTCAAGTCCTGACTGCCTCCTTTTGATCCAGCTTCTGGCTAACGTGCACCCTGGGAAGACAGTGGCTGAAGTACTTGGACATCTGCCATCCACGTGGGAGGCCCCGATTGAGTTCTGGGCTCCTCACTTTGACCTGCCCCAGCCCTGGCTGCTGCAGACATTTGGAGTGTGAACAAATGCATGGAAAATCTCTGTCTTCTCTCTACCTTTCAAATAAAATGAAAACAAATAAATAAAATTTTAAAAGATGCAATTATCCAAGGGAAGCAATAGACAGTCCCTACAGTTCCTACACAAAATTTACATGGAAACAACAGTAATTATGGAAATGGCCAATTTTTAGCAACCTAAGTCTTTTGTCCTGTGTTTTTATTCTTTAAGCATGTCATATGATTCCTGTTCTCTAAACATTTGGTTAATATGTTTAAATAGGATTTTAGTTTTAATTAAAAACAAAGTAGCCAAAATGTCCTTTGAAACACACAGCTGTGTCAGGTTACACAGGATTTGCTGACCACACTACTGACTCCACCATTATGGCTGAGTTAAGTTCCCTATCAGTTTGTTCGAATGGATGCATTACTGAAATGCCTCACTCCTGGGTATACACTCAGGTGGGAGCCTCTGGGTTTCCCTCCCGTCGCCCCCTATAGGCCACGACCCCAGCACACCCCTGCCTCTGCTGCTCCCTACAGGAAGCCTCTACGGTAGGGAAGGCAGGCCAGTTCTAGGTTTCCAAGTGGCATCCTGCCCGGGCTGGAATTTTTTCAATTTAACTCCTTCCCAGTGTGAATCAGCCTCCATGCCTATTACCTTAATTATAATTTGCATACATTTCCTCTTCTAGATTAATTATGTGCCCAAAAAAGACCATAGACACATTGTGATTTGAAAAACAAAGAATCTTAAAGAATTCTTAGAGTGATAATTGCATTAAAATCAAATTTTATCAGTTTGATAATTACATACATTGAATCCTGAAGCAAAATTTAGGTTTCCTTTGGAAGTCAACATTGCTTGTTATATGCAATACTATAGTGATGGACATTTGGGGGATTTATTTTTGAATATTTATATAGCTATGTTCATGAGTGAATATATATATGTTTGTGTATGTGTATAAACCAGAACGAAATATAGTCCTTATAACATTATTGTACTGGATCCTTGCGCTAAAGGGGGAAGCATATTTTGAAATCAGGGGTTCTGCTCTTCCAGATGTCTAAGTAACAGAGGTTGGCGGATGTTATTCAATTATATACAAAGCCAGGGAAATTCATGCAGGCAGGAATTTTATTAGTTAAAAGGTTTCTCCTTCTCATACCGAGTAACATAATACACTTAGCTAGGCCCTGTTTGCAACATAATGTAATGATGGAGAATTATCCACAGACCCACACGGAAGGTTCTGAAGAAATTCATCAACAAAGGTAAGCATAGGATAAGCTAAGTATTCTGAAGATGAGCTTTCATGAATTTAGTGGCCACTCTGTGGAAAGAAGAACTAAATGCCAAGTCACCCATCTCCTAGATCTGTGTTTAGCTGGAATGTAGTCCCACGTGGCCAGCATAAACTGCACCTCAGTTTCCTGGTCCTGGATGTGTGAATGAATGACTGCTGTGGGGAATGGTGGCATTCTTGTGAACTCCTAGCGGCTGGTCAGGAAAATTGTAATTTTGTTTCTGTTTTATAGACTCATGTGGAGACTACAGTTAAAAAAAAATCAGAATGTTAAGCATCAGTTTCCTTATTAACATTAACTGGACATCATTTCTGCTCTTCCCTCCAGCAGTGTCCCAGATGATACAGGGTTTTCACTAAACATGCTGCTAGTGAGATAAGAACAATGTGCCTTATTCCTAAAGCATTTCTCTTGGTATTAGTTTTGTAGAATTTTAAAAATTATTTTTGAAGTTAATTTTTTTTTTGTATTTGAAAATCCACAGACTAATTTCAAGACCAAAGGAGAACTATTTCCTAGTGTAGACTGTTGGCCCCAGTAGAGAGAAGCCTTGGAAGGTATAGAAAAGTGACTCCACCACAAAACACTGGGGCAGAATTTTCCTCCTCAATGAGGAAAAACGCAGGTTCAGAATCATTACAATAAACTCACAGGGAATGCTCAGATTCTATCATTGTTCTGAAACCATCAAGTACTAAATGATGCCTAAAATGTGTCACAGAGTGAGACTCAAAATTTCTCATTCTAAATGTTAGAAAAAGAATGAAGGAACGAAGCATTTTTTTTTGGACAGGCAGAGTGGACAGTAGAGGGAGACAGAGAGAAAGGTCTTCCTTTTTGCCGTTGGTTCACCCTCCAATGGCCGCCGCGGTAGGCGCACTGCGGCCGGCGCACCGCACTGATCCAATGGCAGGAGCCAGGTGCTTCTCTTGGTCTCCCATGGGGTGCAGGGCCCAAGCACTTGGGCCATCCTCCACTGCACTCCCTGGCCACAGCAGAGAGCTGGACTGGAAGAGGGGCAACCGGGACAGGATCAGTGCCCCGACCGGGACTAGAACCCGGTGTGCCGGCGCCGCAAGGTGGAGGATTAGCCTAGTGAGCCGCGGCGCCAGCCACGAAGCATTTTTTTAAAGAATTTATTTAATTATTTGAAGGCAGAGTTACAGAGAGGCAGAGGCAGAGAGAGAGAGAGAGAGAGAGAGATCCTCCATCCGCTGGTTCACTCCCCAAATGGCTGCAATGGCCGGAACTGGACTGATCCAAGCCAGGAGCCAGGAGCAGGAGCTGGAATGAAGCGTTTTTAATAACTGGGTAGAATCTACTTTTAATCATACTATTTTTGATTAATTATCAATTAATCTTGTACCTATTACCTCAATTCCTTTCATAACTTACTGTAGAGTTGATCCTAAAATTTTTTAAACCATGAAAAATGAAAAGTGCTAATGAAATGCACATTAAATGAAAGAGTGTTAGAATCCAATAGGCAAATAAATGTTGGTTTGTAAGAAACGATTGAGAGAGGCAATCATTTGATACATGAATATCATCAAATAGTTTTTAAGTGGTTTGTGGTTGATGGATTTTCCTCATTAAACTTGAAATTGTCCAAAAACATCTTTTTCATGTAGCTTTTCTCAGAAGTTTTATTTTTAGCCTCTCATAAAGTGAAGACTGTTCTTGCTCTTGGGGCCCAAGTACTTAAACCATCACCTGCTGCCTCCCAGTGTCTTCATTAGCAGGAAACTGGAATTGGAAACAAAGTCAAAATTTGAACCCAGGCCCTCTGATGCAGCATGCGGGTGCCCCAAGCAGTGATTTAACTGCTACATCAAACTCCACCTTTCAGTTTCCTTTTTAAATCAGTAATAGTAGCTACTTCACAGAGTCAGGGAAATAATCCACAGAAAATACTAGCATATTTTTGAATGTTGGTAAGTACTTAATAAATTAGACCTATGCCAATGTTAGACCTGTGCCAGCCCTCCCCTCTCCCTCAGAAAGACTTGGTTCCCACAATAATTCTTTTTGGAACCCTTCAGTTAGCATAACTGTGCTCAGCTTATGTTTCAGCAGTTTGCTGTTGTTGAATGATTACCATAGTCCTTAACCACTAGGATTTTCTGGTTACTATCTGAGGATTCCAATTAGCAATTGCACTAACTAGGAAGTTGCCTGAGTTACTGGAAGTGTTTAGTTCCAGTAGCAAAATGTTAGTTCCAGTGTTAGCAAAATGTTTACCTTGTGCAACATTTCAGTTTTGTGTTAGAACCTTTAGTGCTTAGTACTTCCCAAGCACCATCTGTAAGGCTACGGCAAAAAACTGAGAAATCACCTAAGTTTCTAATGGGTAGATCCAATACATGTAGCCAGCAATGACTGTGGTTGCCTTTCATCACATTTACAGAGCTGCCCGGAACCGTGGTTCGTCCTGGGTGTGCCTGGCTTCCTTCCTAAAGGGGCCATTATGTAAAATCTGCAGGAAACGGCTCCCCCCAAGAATCAAAAGGAAGAGTCAAACGCCAGACAGTGGATCCATAGCTTTACAAAATCTACGATTCAAGCATCTTTGACAAGAGCCACCCCAATTGTTCTGAAGCACCAGTTTGACCACTGAGCTGCTGTCCGAGCATGTGGTGTTGCCTTTGTAACCAGCCAAGGAGCCTCATAGAAGTTCCTGAGTCCCCTGTCTCCTCTCTCCATCCTCATGAGCAGCTTATTCTTGTCAAAGATCTGAAGAGGCTACCTGTGACTTGTGGCTACTCTACATGCTTTATGCAAAAGCTGTGTCTCTAAATTAGTGTCTTCAGGAAGGTCTTGGTTGTACTCCTCAGCGATGTCAAGTGCACACCATAATTCACTTCCCAAAGATGAGGAACTCCATAAGCTACAACAAAATCATTGTTTCAAAAACTTCTCTGATTGGAGGGCGGCACTCTGGGGTAGCAGGTAAAGCCACTGCCTGCAGTTCTGGTATCCCATGTGGGCACCCGTTGGAGTCTCAGTTGTTCCACTTTCGATCCAGCTCCCTGCTAATTCATCTGGGAAAGCAGTCCTTGGGCCCCTGCACCCACGTGGGAGACCCAGAAGAAACTCTTGGCTGCTGACTTCAGATCCACACAGCACTGGCAGTGGAGGTCATCTGGGGACTGAACCAGTGGATGGAAGATCTCTGTCTTTCCTTCTCTCTCTAACTCTACCTTTCAAATAAATGAATAAATCTTTAGGAAAAAAAAAAGAAACTTCTCTGATTCCTCCTGTTAAAATATGTGATTCTAATTGAGTGTTTTCACCCAAAATAATTTGTTTTACTGTCTCGATTGCAATATGTTACCAATTCTATCATACAATGTAAATCGCCTAGAAGTCTAGTTAAGACATGTCTTGTTCATCTCAATAAAAGCACATCTCTCAGGAGTGGGGGGTTTATCCTAGCAGTTAAAGAGCCCATGTCCCACGTCCCACGTCAGAGTACCTGAGTTCAGTTCTTGGCTCCAGTCCCTAACTTCAGCTTCCTGCCCATGCAGATTGTGGGCACTGATGGCTCAAGTAATTCGGGTTCTGTCTCCCACAGTGGGCGACCTGGATTTCATTATCAGCTCCCAGATTAGGCCTTGCCCAGCCCTGGTCATGGCAGGTATTTTGAGAATGAACCAGTGAATAGGAGCGTTATTCTCTCTCTCTCTCTCTCTCTCTCTCTCTCTCTCTGTCACTTTCTCTCTCTCTCTGTCTCTTTCTCTCAAATAAATAAGCAGTTTCTAAAAACTACATCTTTTATATGTAGCAAAGTCACTATAGTGTAAGCTAAGCCTGCTCACACAGATAGTAAAATTGAATTCAATATTTTATAGGATTTTTAAAAATATTTAAAATTTTTTTTAGAACTTGATTAGAGTGCCATTCTGTTTTATTAGGATGTTTTAAAATTATATGTGCATGTGAGTTACTGTGTGGCTGTCCCACCAAGTAACTAGAAGCTCGGACAGATGCTTTTCTGTCCTGGGGTTTTGCTACTCTTGAGGAGTTGACTTCATCCTTGCGGTCAGCACCAGGTCCTTGTCCCTACTAGCAGGGAGGGGTCAATAAGAAGGGGCCAACACACCACACTTCTAGAACTTGCCTGCATTGTGATCATTTACATCTCCTTGGCCAGAACTTTGTCACATCATCACTCAGTCCATTATCAGCTCGCTTTATTAATAATTTTAGGATTAATGTTGAAGGTCCTTGCTGTCTATTCAGGTAAGAATTCTGAATATCAGCTTGCATTAAACAGGCAATATGGTAAGGTTTTAGCATTTATTCAGTGAAATACATGGGAGAATGAGGGCTTATATTATAAGAGGTAACAATATATGGAAAAATTGTTATCAAGCAAAGTATAAAAAAGGAAAAACAGAATATGGAAGGAATTAAATATCTAAATTTTAAAAGCCAGAGGAAGGAAATTAAAATCGATTAGATAAGGGGGAAGAATGTGAACAATGGTTATACACTTTTCTGAAAGAACAACAAGAATTAAATTTCAGGACTGGTAAAAACCTTCTTGATTTCAGCAAAAACAGCTTTCTCCAATGTTACAAAAAACAAAATTCTGGAACTATCAGTTGTTAATGAACATTCCATTTGTTCATTCTTACGCTTGATAAAGAAGTTGAAAGTTCTATCCACTATGTCTGATAACAATAATATTGAGTCATTT
Organism: Lepus europaeus; assembly: GCF_033115175.1. Classification (NCBI taxonomy): domain Eukaryota; kingdom Metazoa; phylum Chordata; class Mammalia; order Lagomorpha; family Leporidae; genus Lepus; species Lepus europaeus. The sequence goes on along the minus strand of NC_084840.1, from coordinate 14,475,878 downwards.
TTAGAAGATAGAAAAAGCACAGACCTACACATGCACGTAAAAGGATTTTTCACAATTGTTGTCTTTAGAGTTCTAATGCTGTGTTTGGTTTTTTTCTTGCCAAGTCAATGTTTTTTAATTTTCATTTTTACTTCAGAGTGGAAGACAAATGCTAAGGGTGTGGAGAAAGGTTGGCATCCTTATCACATTCCTTTCACCTGAACAATGCAGGTGGACAAGGTGCGGCCTCTCACCTAGCAGGCGGGAAGAGGTGTGGTACCCTCCACTTGACAGGTTTTCAATTCTTGGGTTTTTTTTTTTTTTTTTTGGTTTTGTTTTCTTCATTTTTTTCTTGTTGCCTTCCCGCTGACCTTGAGAAGAAATTTCACAACCATCTAATTTTTTTTCTTTTCTGAACATATGTTATTTCTTGTGCTACACAGTAGCATACTTTCCCATTAGTTATAATGATGCTGTTTTCTGGTTTGTTTGTTTTACTTTAAAATAATAGCCTTGCTCCACATTAGGCAATACCATTAAAAGGAAAAAACAAAATGAGACAGTCACAGCATTCACTGCATAACCAAAATCAAACAGTCTAAATTTTGATCTTTCTTTGATTATTTTTGAAAATGGGCATTGAGAACTTTTTATGCAAAAAGCACTATCTTAATATGTCCCTTTGATACAAGGATTAAATCAATTAGATTTGTGAACTGGAGACCATGCCTTCACTCTGCCCCCTTTCATGACCTCACGCCCCCATCTGACCTCACCTGTATGCCCACCTGCCAATCCGAGTACGTAACCACTCCCCATTGGAAGTGAATAAAAGGTCTGGAGCGCGGTGGACCCTTCCCTTTTGCCCTTGTTTGGGCTGAAATATTAGCTCCTTTAACTCACCATCTTAGCACATTTTGAAGTTTCATTTCCCCTCTGTAAAAGGTATATTAATATGAAACGTATGAGTTACTTGTAAGAATTAGTATCATATGTGTACCTACAATGTAGTACCTATTTCCTGGGTTTGTTTCTGTTTTAATGTGCTTCTTTTATTCTCATATCAGACTTCCAAGGTACGCTGCTTACCTATGTTGCAGTTGCTTCTCTGAAAGCAGCAGCCAGTTTATAACACACGGCTAAGTAAGGGAGGATAGCGGTGTTTCCCAGTTGTTGTAGTAATAGGCATTTATCAAAGCCACCACACCCAGTTCAACTTCTATCCTGAATCACACTCAATATTCGGCATGAATGAGAGTGAGAAAGAGAAATAGAAAGAAAGAAAGAGAAGGAGGAAGGAAGGAAGGATGCTAAAGTGCCTTATTGAGTGGTGTAGCATTTTAAATACCAGATAGTAATTAAGAATGTGCTAGTTCAGTACTCCAACAGTATTTTTTTTTCACTTTGTGTTGCTATATGGGGGCAAACTGTTGAAATCTTTACCTAATATATACTAAACTGATCTTCTGTATATAAAGAGAATTGAAAATGAATCTTGATGTGATTGGAAGGGGAGAGGGAGCGAGAAAGGGGAGGGTTGTGGGTGGGAGGGAAGTTTTGGGAGGTGGGAAGCCATTGTAACCCATAAGCTGTACTTTGGAAATTTATATTCATTAAATAAAAGTTTAATAATAATAATTTAAAAAAAGAATGTGCTAGTTCAACTCCTGTCTATTCTTCTTCCAATCCACCTTCCTGCTAATGTGCCTGGAAAGCAGCAATTGATGGCCAAGTACCTGGGCCCTTGCCATCCATGTGGGAGACTTGCATGGAGTTCCTGGCTCCTGGTCTAGCCCCTGCTGTTGTAGCCTTTGGGGAGTGATTATCTACAGATGGAAGACCTCTCTCTCTCGCTCTCTCTCTTTGTCTCTCTCTCTCTTTCTTCTCTCTCTCTCTCTCTCACTCTGCCTCTCAAAGCTTTTTGTGTTGTTTCCAAAAAAAGAATGTGCTTGTTTATGTATTTATTCAACAATAAATTGGTTCACCAGGCACTACTACAGTGCTACAAACACTGCATTATAACAAAGATAAGATAAAATCCTCTGACTTTGTGGGTCTCGCATCGTTTACTGTTTCACCTTAGAAATAAATCACAGTTTCATCTATTACCTGGCACTCTTTATCCAAAATGATACCCTTGGGGTCAGGGGACTTGGATTCTGTTCCAAGCTCTAAGTTGTCATTTACTATGTGGTTTGGGATTAGTGACAGCTTCTCTAAGCCTTAATTTCCTGGGCATTGTGTGTGGTTATACCCATTAAACTAAATTTGTACTTAGAATGCTTCCATAATTTGAGGAACTGTATTAAGAATTGCAACCCAACCTGGTACATAAACTAACTGAAAGTTGAACTTAATAAACTTTTGAAACCAATAAGTGAGCCTCAGCCAATCACAACAGCCTAGCTTCATTCAGTCGCAGTTGGCCAATGAATCAGATTACGTTCAAATACAGTAAGCTCATTGCCATAACCAATCGGGCTATTTCTGAGCCTCACTGGCATTACATTTTTTGTGCATAAATACTACCTGCCTAGGATGTAGACTAGAGTGTTGTGAACCATCTAATTCTGAGGGCTGCCTGACTTGTCTGTCATTCCTTGCTCAAAGAAAGTCTGTTAAATTTCTTTGCCTAACATTTTTCTTTTAACATACCTATGGTTTCTATAGCTCCAAAACACTGGGATCCCATAATGATATGAAATACTACACCATCCTGTTATGTCAAGTATGTCATCATTTTGCAACTATTTGTTTCCCTTGTTAATATTTAAAAATTAGTTTAAAAAGAAGAAATTTAAAATCTGTTTGAAAAACAATTATCTTAGTTCTGTTTCTTTTACTGTATGCAAACATCTAAGATTTTTTTCCACTAAATTTTATATTTGTTTTTAAATTGTTTAAATGTCAGTGTGCACGTCTTTGACTGACGTTGCAATGCCAAAAGCTTTCTCTCTCTGAAATACAACCAAGAGGCACTCCTGTAAGGTCAGTTGTTTGGGTCCAAATACCATCCTCATTAAAATAAATACTATTTTGCCCTCAAACCTACACCTGTTCTCATCATTATGATCATCTGCATTGGCTTCAGAGGACTGATTTTTATACAGTTCAAATGCATTTGCCACCCATAGAGATCATTGTCAAGCAGGCGCCATGGCTCACTCTCTTATAGCTAAAGAAAACAATTTTCTTTTCTTTCTCCCTTTTTTTTTTTTTTTTTTTTTTTGGCATTCACATGGTATCCAGGTTACATCTGATAATCACTTTAAAACTGAGAGTAAAAAATGGCAGATGGAATGTTGTTGTTTTTCTTTCTCCTTCCCATCTCCCTTTATTTCCTCACATTGTCAGGATGGCTCCATCCATTCAGATGGCCACACCGCTCTGAATGAAGGCAGCCTTGCACCTCGCTCCAGTTCAATGAGGGTGCTTTCACAGGGCTAATTAGCATTCCTCAGAGCCGGGGCTCTTTGAGTGACAGGTAACCATGGAGAGCCACACTCCTGTAGGTGATCAGCAAGCATCTAGCTTTTCTTTTTAATTAAAAATTAGAAAAGCCTTAAAGAAAAAGCATAGCATTTACTGTGGTATGCTGTGAGCCTAAGGTTGCCCTGCTGGAAGGAATAACAATAGTCAGAAGAAAATCGGTGCCATTTCAAAAGGAAGAGAGGAAAATCTCAGGATAGTCAGACACAAGGAATATGTTTATTGTCCTCCCTGACAACAGATTCCAAAAAGGGAAACACAAAAAGGCAAAAGATCATCTGTTCCTGAGAGTCCATTTCAAAATTTGAAAAATGTTACTGTTTTTATTCACAATAGATTTTTGCCATTTAGAACGCATTAGGATTAGGACTCTGGAATAGTATTTGCCATTTTCCTGAATGATACATATTCAATAAATGTTGACTGTCAATGACGAGATACACAATAACAAAATGAAAAAGTATGCATTTTTTTACTATTTCAATCTTACATAATACAGGAAACTTCCTCAGAGTGCACAGATACTGGATCTGATCTTCAGAACTGATGTCAGTAGGCAGCGTCTCTCTTCCCAACAAAATGAAGCTCATGACAAGCTCAGAGAGGTCAATTAAACACTGTCACCTTAGCCTAGTAGCCCAGGTTCAGAGAGACAAATGAGCAGCAATTTTGTGACATTTGGAGATCATGTCAGGGTAATTTTCGTCTTCAAAAACAGGTTACTAAATAATCAGAGTCAATGTTCTCTCACAGCAAAGGGAAACCCTTCTATTTTCTTTTGATTCTGTTCATTTTTTAAAAAATTTAGTTTTGACATGCCTCTCCCTTTCCTGTTTTTTAACACCAAAGTAGAAGTATTATAAAAGCACTCAGTGGTGTTATTTCTGGCCGGCATAGAGCCAGGAAGCTCTCACAGTCAGTGGAGTGCCTAATCGCAGGAGCGTGCCAGTGTTATTGCAACCAGGAGGGCGGCAAGGGAGGCAAGCCAAGCCGCAGCGCATTCTTCAACTATCATCTCAATAATTCTCATTACAGGAATACATTAGCAGCACCGAATGACAAAGTCAGCTATGTTATTCTGTAGTCACACTGTTCCTTGTTTCACATTCCAAACACTAGGATTTTTCTCCTAAGGTATAGGTTGAATGAAGGAACAAACTTTAATTGCAAAAAAATTATCTCCCAAACTATGTAAATTACAGTCACTGTCTAAGGCACTCACTTAATTCTGTTTATTTTAATGAGCAGAATTCTTCAACTTTTAATTTTAAACTTTCCACAGGAATTTTCCAGAAAACAGATTCTCCCTTTCAAATTCCATAAATCGAACCTCAAAAAATTTAACTTGCTAACTCTAGTTGAATTTAATTTGAAAATGCAAAGAACAATTGTGTCCTGAGAATCTCAGTTTTTTTTTTTTTCCTGAAATCCTTCCACACCCAATAGAATGTTGCTAAAAGAGTAAGAACCAGCGCATTGTGGCACAGTGGGTTAGACTCTGCTTGCAATACCAACATACCATGTAGGATTCCTGGCTCAAGTCCTGGCTGCTCCACTTCCCGTCCTACTTCCTGCTAATGCACCTGGGAAAGCAACAGAAGATGGCTCAATTACTTGGTCTCTGCCACCCGTTGGGAGACCAGGATGGAGTTCCTGGTTCCTGGTTTCTTACTCAGGGAGTGAACCAGCAGACTGGAAGAATGTGTGTGTGTCTGTGTGTGCATGTGTGTGTGTGCATGCGCATCTGTCTCTCCAACCCCCTCATCCCATCAGCTCTGCTTTGAAAAGCAGTTACAGAGAAAGAAACACACGCACACACACACACAGATATCTTCCATTCACTGGTTCACTCCCTAAATTGCTGCAAGACCAGAGTGGGGCCCAGACCAAAATCTATTCATGTCTCCCATGTCAGTTAAAACAGAGAGGAGCTGGCGTAGTGGGCTAAGCATCCACCTGCGGCACTGGCGTTCCATATGGGCACCAGATGATGTCCTGGCTGCTCCTCTTCTGATCCAGCTCTCTGCTATGGCCCGGGGAAACCAGTAGATGTTGGCCCAAGAGGTTGGCCCCTGAAACTGTGTGGGAGATCTTCAAGAAGCTCCTAACTCCTGGTTTTGGATAGGCCCAGCTCCAGCCATTGAGGCCATTTGGGAGTGAACCAGCTGATGGAAGACCTCTCTCTCTGTCTCTCCCTCTCCCTGTCTAGACCTCTACCTCTCAAATAAATAAAGAAAATGGTAAGAACCATTCTTGTTTACTGAGATGAGGAATTCTGCTCTGAGCATTTGTTTTGAAGCACACTGTACTTGCACCATAATGGAAGGTGGTAGCTGCAGGTTCCATGTGTCACCTCCTTCAATTCTCTTCCTAGCAGTGAAACTGAATCAATTAGATATTCTAAGTTGAACAGAGAACTTCACACATTTTAAAACAAGTTCATTAAGCATCAGAGTCCCAAAGTACCATATGGATTGGGAATACTGACTTTCATGACCATTTCCAGTCATTTTTAAAACATTGAACTATCCGCTACTTGGAACTCTTTTCATCCATTTTCAACACTGAATATTTAAGGGTTGATCAGTTTTAGCTCTTTTGCTACGCTTTCCTACAGACACTGAAAGAAGAGAAATTTTGCAAGTCTGAGCCATTCAATATCAAAGTAATCTTCATTAGTGAAGGGAAGCAGATATGATCTCATATTCTGCCCTGTTGACACAGGTGATCTCCAGTCATCCTTTTCCTATGATGGCCTCTTTCAATTGCCTTAAAGCACTTTTTGCTTCATGACGAACTCCTCCCCAGCATGAGAGAGACCAAAATCAACTACCAACAATGGTATTAACACTTTTCAGAAAATGTCAATAACCCAGACTGTAGCATATTTTGTCTTGTTTTCTTCTTGGATGTTATCTTTCAGATTTCCCATGGAGATTCCCTGCAATCACAAAAGGTCAGAGCATAAAGCCTGCTTTTGATGTAGATTAATCTTCTCATTGTACAAATGAAGAACCTGGGAAGCAGGGAGGTTATGGATAGTCACTCAGCTAATTAGTTTCTGTGGTGGAAATGGAGCTGAAACTCAAGGCTCACAATTCCTTGCCCAACAAGCTTCCGTTCCACAGGGCTTTCTCATCAGATTCCACATAAGCTTGTCATGTGTTGACTCAGAGTTGAGTCAACGTCTTTACATAGCACCGAAGCCATGCCTGGCAGTGTCTGGCCTCTTGCACTTCGCCAGTTCCAGGACTTCGCCTGCTTCAAGGTCGTCAACTTGCAAAGATGTGGATGTCCTCACCTGATCTGCCATTCTTTACCTTTGTGACCACTGCGACGTTCCCCTACTGCTTCAGGAAATACTCTTCACTTGCCATGACGTCACCACAAAGCTGTAGTCTTGGGGAGGAGGAACTCAGAAGAGAGAGGGAAGCAAGTTCTTGGCCCTCTACGATGCTATTTCAGACATTTCAACATCACCAGAGGGGAAAATTGAAAAATTAAAGTGGTCCAATTTTAAAAATTTAAAATATGAGATGCTTCTTGAGAAAAGTAGATTTTCTTTATTATAAAGTAGAAAAATCATGTATTTGAAAAATAATAAATATTACTTAAATGCACTTTTTTACTCTGTTATGTTTAGAAGAATAATATGCTAGACTTTTTTCTCTGTGTAGTCAGGATAGGTCAGAAAAACCAACATAAAAACAAAGATCATATCTCTTCAGTTCTGGGTAGAAAGTAATTATTCTATTCTTATTTTAGACTTCTCTCCTACTAAAATCCTCTTTTATTCAATTTTTAGTGGCTGTCATAATTTATTTAGTGCATGTCTTAGGGCTGGATATGAGCTATGCCAAATATTGTGTACTAAATATTGCCTAATTTGAAAATATGAATAGATATGCAGATACCTGTACACATATTAACAACGAAATCATCATCCAGTCCATCATTTTGGTTACTTTCTGGCTGCCATACTCAAATATCTTTCAAAAGGAATTATTAGAGTATGAGCCGAGAAAACAAGAAGGACAAAGCAGGGCCTAAAATAACTACTGAGTGAGACGACATTGAGAAAACCATAAATATTTGCGTTTAAAAAAGAAATAGAATAGATAATTATTTTAAAATAATTATTGCCATTACTAAATTAAATTAATGCATATACTTTAAATCCAGTGTGAGTCTTAGTTTCTAGAACTATCTTATCTCTCAATCTCCACACGTTGTGTTTAATCCCACTTCATGAAAGTAGTCATTTTGAAAAATTTTTGTGTACCCACTTAGGACATTTTATGATAACATATTTAAAACAACTGAATGCTTTCTTTCTTTTTTTTTTAAGAGGGAGGGATGGCATTGGAGCAGTGATTAAGGTGCTGCCTCGAACACCACATCCCATACCCCACTGCTTGGGCTTTTGTCCCAGCTCTGCACTAGATTCCAGCTTCCTTCCAATGCACACCCTGGGAGGCAGCAGGTAATAGCTCAAGCAGTTGTGTCTCTGTACTTACCTGGAAGGTCTACATGGAGTTCCTGGCTCCTGGCTTTATGTGGAGAGTGAACCAGAGAATGGAAACACTTTAAGTCAATCTCTCTCTCTCTCTCTCTCTTTTTATTGTATTTTCCCACCCTAAGGTCCTATAGAAATCGAAGTATTCAAATTATTTGTATACTAGGAAGAATGTTTGAAAGCCAGTGCTTCATTTCTACAATTTTTATTGGGATTAGTTCTTAAAAAACACATTTTTTCCAGACATATTATTTGAAAGCTTAAAGAAATCCAAACTATAAAGAATTATTACCTGATTTCTTCAAAAAAAAAAAGAAAGAAAGAAAGAAAGAAAGAAAGAAAAGAAAAGAAAAGAAAGAAGGAGAGGAGAGAAGAAAGGATGAACCAAGGCTACAGGAAGAAAAAGGGAGTAGAGGGGACTAGAGAAAGAAAAAGAAAAAAAAAGCCAAAACAAAGTTGTTTTTCCTTATTTCCAACAGAATTAATGCTAAGTAAGAGCTAAGTGTCATCGATCCAGGCCAGAGTCCCGGAAGTGGAGGAGGAGGATGACTTCAGAACAGATAGGGGTAGTTAGGAAGCAGAAATTGAAGGAAGAGAAAGGAAGGGAAGGCGGTGGTGCAGCTCAGTCAAGGGTCCTGTAACCGACAGCAGGGCAGCAGGGGCCAGGGACATTCTGACAGATAACACAGACCTTGGACAAGTCGTCTGCAAGAGTTGTCCCCAAACATTTACTGTTTAAAATCATTTGAAGTACAACATTTACCAAGTAATGGCAACTGCTTTACTTTCTTCCAGATCCCAGCTTGCAGAATGTAGAATATTGTTTGGGAGTGTGAAAACACCTACACGTGTTGGATCATGTTTTTATTCTGATAGATTTTTCCAAACGCTCTGAGAATATGGTTATGATTATACAGATCTGCTGAAATTGAAGTGTCTAAATTACCGTACATGGTTAAAAACGGACCAGACTTTTAACCTACGAATGCTTTTTACCAGAAGTGGAATAACGTCAGCGTCTATGAAACTACTGAGTGCAACTTCTTAATCTCTCTGCTGCTGAACAGCTCACTAAACCTGTCTGCTAAACGCACACGTGCCCCATGCGTCTGCTGTGTCCTAGGGTATCCAAGAATGGATTTTCCATGGAATGCTACTGCCAAGTTCTTTTTCTTCTGGCACCAGTAGAGGGATTGAAATATACCTATGGGTTTGAATGATAAAATATAGTATGAGCTTCAGCAATGCCAGAAAATAGGGGTGGTATGTAATAAAACTTAAGATATAGAGACACTTAGGTGGATTGAATTTTATGAATTCATCAACAACAGCATTAGATTCATCCACCTTTTCAAAGTTGAGGCAACAGTTATGGAGTTACTGAAAATCATTCAATTTATTTTCCCCCACCCTATTCAACAAATTAGCTTTTATCCAAGTAAGACCTTTCTCTATCGCAAACTCAGAAGAGTCTGCAATTGAAAAAGAGGTTTTCCAAGATCCACTGTTTTGTTCTCACGACTGCACAAAAGGAATTGGAAAATTGTCTTTCTAACTGATTTATTTCACATGTTTGAAATACCAGAAATGATTCTTTCAATCTGGTGAGCTCCCTGAAAGATCCGTTAGCAGGACATCTCTTGATGATGCAGTGATCTTGCCTCCCTCAACCACAGCAACATCCAAGTACAAAGTACAGTGTTAGATGCTGCTAAAAGGAGAGTTAATGAAATGGACAATCCCGTTGTCTAAGATCCCACAATTCAGTAATAGGATTTAACTACGTATGTACATACACACTTGCCCACATACATGCATTATGCATTATAGATGTTCAGGTATGTATAGGATACATGATGTACATGTACACATGCATATGGAAACACATGTAGACTCTTATAATTCAAGTAAGAAAGTGATAAATGCTGTGAGAAAGACAGAAAAAAGTATTTTAAAAGCATGACTGAGAACGAATATGCTTCCTCTGGGACCAGGATGGAGATGCAATGAGAATTAGAAAACCCTTTATGGAGAAGGTGAGTTATCTAATACAGGCATAGCTCTGATAGGTAGAAATGAGGAGGGGGCAGATTCTAGGCAGGGGGCACGGTAATATCGTTGTAGAAACAGTGATTTGAGGAGTATGCCTCACCCAAGGAAAAGCATGGAATAGAAGGTTTTCACTTTGAGCTAAGGGGTCAGGTTTTATTTTGTCCAGGGAAGGAATCATCAATAGAATATTTTAGAAAGGAGCGAGAGGGTATGGGCCTATAATTCGAAGGGAGGTTACAACATGGGAGACAAAGCTTTGTATGCGTTCTCGCCCCACCTGGCTGGCTGCCTCGTCTGTGGCACTGTCTACAAATGCTCTTCTAGAGCTACCTAGTCTTCTGGCCAACTCTACAGCTTTTCCCTTCTGGAAAGTTCTGGAAATGGGCAGACAAGACTGACCTCTTTGTAAAACATCTAGGCACATTTCAAAAGAACGAATAATGAACATTTTATCTCATTAAAATGTCAGCTATAACTAGGCTATTTGCCACATAAATTCTCTCTCAATATACATTTGTGAAATCTGTCATTATGTGTCACAAATGTACAACTTACATGAAATAATTTCAAGTTTTCTTCTACATGATTGGATGGTTCTGACAAACCTAAAAGTGTTTTTGCTCGATTTAAATGGCAAAAGGCTGAACTGAGCAAATCTTTTGTTTTCAGAGAAGATAAGAGATTCAGCTTTCGAGACTCAAAACTGGTTTCAAAACCAACCTGTTTTCAGTAGTCATTAAAATAAGCATTATCTTATGTTCATGAGACCTTAAAGACATCATGGCAAGCTAATGATGATCAGAGTGTGAGTTTGATAAAAACCAGGTAACAACTCAAAAATCTACTTAAAATCCTTGCCTCTCCTTCCTATTCCCCTTTTTATTAGGTGTTTGTGGAGAAACACTGTCTACACAAAATTCTCAAGAATTTGAAGGGGAGAAGGGAAGAAATCAATGATTAGGCGTTCCAGATTTCTCAAAAAATATCGTTTTAAGCTTGACCCATTCACACAATGCTATTATTTCTCCTATCCAGTAAAATCTAAACCTATTTGAATAGCCTCTCTCTGTCTAATCTTCCCACTTGATTGGAAACTGGCATTTTATAAACAAAATGGATAAATATTTGATTGGAGTGCTTGTATTAAGCAATTGTGGAGGTTCCACAAATATTCAGAACTCAGGGAGTGGGACCAATGAATCCAACATTCTCCGCATATCTAAGAGTACACAGCTGTAAAACCAAAAATTCTCTTGTTGCCTACAGATGCATTCCGTAGCATGCAACATTGCTCGCAGACTATCTAATATCTATTTTTTAAATAAAGTTTTCAGAGAATTTTTCTCTCTCATCCATATGAATTAGGGAGGATTTGAACTGATCCCTGGGTTCCAGAAATGGACCTGTTACACAGATTTAGCTAATGAGAATAATCTACTTTCTGGCCATGGTGATTGGTTCATGGATAGGCCCGTGGCCAATGTCCTGTGAGTGAGAATTAATTCTAAAAATTTTGTTAACTATTTAGAAGAGTAACAGAATTCTTCCTAGGCAGATTGCCTTCCTTAAGATGTTGTAAGTCACCAGCTTATCCATGTGTGCGGGCATCATACAGAGGAGTCTAGCAAGGGGGCCAAAGAGAAGCATGGGGAAGATTAAAGGGGTGGAGGTGATGGGAGTTCATGATTCAAGGGAGAGGGAAGAAGAATGAAAAAGAAACAGCTGATTACATAATTTGTGCTCCTGGATCTAGCCATATCTAAACCTATCCTTGTATTTCCGATAGTATCAGATTTTGTCTACTGTCATTTGCAGATGACTCAGTTTTTTAGAAACAAGCATCAAGCAGAAGACAAAATAGCCCTGATAATTATTTTGACAGATGACGAATCTTCTGGGTCTAATCATATAGATAATCATAAATGAATATAACCTGGTGTATTGATGAGGATGTAAGTCAATAAGAATTTTATAAGCCATATACAATTTTTGTAGAATATTTGGATTTTACTTAACAATGGAGAAAATCAGTTAGCACATATTTATTTACTTATATCAGTTTTGAGCTAAAAAAATTCTTTAGAAACTCAATCACTGAAAAGCACATACACATTAATACAAATGTCTAGCAACATATCATATTCATATTTTGTTTCTAAGAAACCAAGTTATGGCACTTTTCTGTACATTTGTATTATGTTAATTTGGTCTTTGCCTGAATGTGTGGCTATGCATGTTAAAATGCAATAGAGATAAGGTAAAATAAAGAATGGGTGTCTTTGGTGGGAAAGAGGAAGGAACAGAAATTGAACAAATGGATGTAGAGTGACAGACAATGAATCTATTTTAACTCTGACTTTTCTTCTCCTGAGAATCTTAAATTATTTGACAGGTACTGATAGGAAATTTCATTTTGCAAAATTTAAAATGAATATGAAAGTGCTGAGTTGTTAACATTTTAAGACCTGTGTTCTTTGACTATGGAAACAATGATATTTCATTCATTGCACATTATTTTATTCCTTCGCAGTTCTCAGTGTAAATAAATTATTTTCAAAGGAGAAACTGCATCATTATGTGCCCAGCTATCTTTTCAACAGAAATCACCACAACAAAAACATTAAGACTTTACATAGATAATATTGCTATTATTATTTCTATTATAATATCAGTCTCTTTAAATTGAGAAGAGTAAAACATATGCAAAACACAAGAATGGATCCATGAAGAAATGCTGTCATATTTTCCCTCAAGCATTTTGGACTACATTTCTATCCAATAGGGAGGTCTGGAAGGTAAGGAAAAAAATGAAATAGAAAGAAGAGAACGAGAGACTCTTCCCTTGAACAAGTGTCAATTTCAGATCTGCTTGGGCAAAGGAGTTATTGTGGAAAAAACAGTGAGAAACAGGAATAGGGCCTCCTGTGCACTGAAACACCACAGATGATATCTGAGTTTAGTGCTGGTAAGGTAAAATCTGGGTAAGTATCTTGTCAGCGAGCCAGACTAGCAGGCAGTGGTCAAAAAACAGGATTCTTGGGGTAACCACAGGTACAGCTGGCTGAGCTGCCATTTGGGATGCCCACATCAACTTTCAGAGTGCCATCTCAAGTCTCAGTTTCTCCACTTCTGATCCAGGTTCCTGCTAATGCGCCTGGGAAGGCCAGTGTAGGATAGCCCCAGTACTTGGGTCTGTGCCACCCATCTACCCATATAGGGGACTTGGATGGAGATCCTGGCTTCCGGCTTCAGCCTGGCCCAGCCTTGGCTATCACAGGGCATTTGGAGAGTGAACAAGCAGATGGAAGCACTCTCTCTCTCCATCTTTCAAATGAATAAATAAATCTTAAAAATATATATATATAAAAGAGTAGGATGCTTGGAATTGGGGGTGGGGCACCTGGACTATGGATAGCAAAGCTCAAAGATTGGTCAGGGAAGATAGAAACTGGAGTGTGAGAAGAGGCTTTTTGAAGGTGAAATTCAGGGACTGAAAATCACTTGACCGTCTTGTGCATATGAAAACTGAAATTCTTACCAATGATAGCATCAGAAGGTTTTTAAAAGGCAGTAGAATGGGAGGCCACATGTTTCATGGTGGTAGCAGATGAAAGCAGTGAGAGGGGATGGCAGAGAAGAAAGTCATGGGCTTCGAAGCAGCTGGAGTTTTGAGAGGGAAGGGGAGATAGCCATGAAATGGCAACTAGGGATCAACATCCAAACCTACACCACGTCCCGTCCTTGAAATAATGAGATGCAGGAGGAAAATGCCCTGTCCTTGGCCGATTTTCCAGAGAGGAGGATGTGCGGGAGACAACCAAGGTTCAGTTAAAGCAAGTCAGTGAAGGAAATATTCCGAGAGGAGTGTGGTGAGTATGGATGGGTACCCATCTAGGAGTTGGGATGCCAGAAGGTTTAGGGGACACGGAGGGCAAAGTATGGGGATTCATTTGGTTAGTGGGGTTGTTGAGAACTTCAGTGACCATGAATGCCCAGTGATAATGCTTCGATAACTTTACCAGCAGTCTTCTGAGCACAGAGATGTAAGACTTATGGCACATCCAACCGCAGAAGCCTGCAGAAGTGATTAAGCAGATGAGTTCTTGCCAATGAGAAATCTAGCCGAATCAACATCTAGCAGCTGATTGTAACTTGGTCCCAATTGACATGCACTTCTGGCATTTTCTGATGGCAATCTCTTAGTCTCTTCAGCTTCCCAGAGTTCATAATATGCCTTCTGTCCTAGTTTATTCTCCCTAAAATTTATGCCATGGGTTTTGCATCCTACCAAGGTTTATAATGTTTCATACCAAAGAACTTCTCACCATTCAACTGGCTCCTTCTCCTTGAAGGCATTGAGAGGGCCTGTTAAACTGAGGTTGTAGCACCCAACCTAACAGTCTTCCTGCGCTTTTGTGGAAGAAGTCAGTGAAGAAGAAACAGACAACGCATGGGTTTTACTTCTAAGTCCACAGAGAGAAAATTTCCACCAAGAGTGCATAGTATTTTATGGGAGGACCAAAGAGCACAAAATGAGATTTCCAGCATCAGCATGAACCCCAAGGGCGGGGGGTGGTGTAGGTTTGGATGTTGATTCCTAATTGCTGTCTCCCCTCCTCTTTCAATGTAAGTCAGGTAAAATCTTTGCTCAAAGGGCACACACATGACTCAGCCATCCAAGTTCTTCAGAATCGTAAACTGAACAGCACCCACCCACAGTAATCTTAACTTTCAGCCTCCAGTATGCCAGGAACAACTGAAAAAGGGAAAATTCGGCTACCCTGACTCACATTTCATCCTTACAGATTTTTCAAACTTCCACTTACTAGAGCACGAAAAGGGTGATATTCTGGGGGAACACACACATGTGCACACACACATGCAAACACACACACACGTACACACACATGCAAACACACACGCGCGCACATGCACACACACAAAATGCCGCTGTTACCTCAAAGTTGAGTGACGTACTTTTCTTCCCAGTTTCTCTGTGATTTTTGGCATCCTCTCTGGCTTCTGTATTCTATGGAAACCATGTCTGTGAAGAATGGTAAGATGTGGAGCTGTTCCTCTTCTTCAGTTATGTTTAAAGTTAGTTCTGGAAGGCAGCCCTAGAAAAACAGTAACATCATTCTGGAATACAGTCACTGTGCTATGATGGATCTTGGGAAGTGATTTGCATGAGAGGAGACTCAATTATTTTATCAGCTTTTAGGGCTTTTCTCGTTTCACTATGCTTGTGTTTTTCTTAGTGAGCATTTTTTCCTGACACTTTTCCTCTCTAAAGGTAGGATCTACACTAATGTACAGAAACAAGAGATCTGAAGCCATTGAGCTTTTCCCTAAGAAAGACAAGATTTTTGTTTGCTCAGCTCATAGCTCATAGGCCCTTTATCCTTTCACTACAAATCTAAGACCCTCAGTAAATGAAGTCCATTTTAAGTGGAAAATGGCTAGAAATTATAATACATGGCTCAGAACTTATTTCTATTTAGTGTTGTCTTGATGTCATTACAACTGAAATTTTCTCTGCTGAGTTATGCACTTCAGTAACCTCACTGAATTCACAAAGCAGGGCGGGGTTTGCTACAGCTTCACTTTAGTAGAGAAGACTGATGTTTTTAATGGCCACAAGTTTTAACCACTTCCACACACAGAAGCTGGAGCTCGGACCCCTGGATACACCCCCAGGACCGTGCACTCAACCCCAGCACTCCCCCATGACGATGACTAATGTACTGTTCACCGCTCGTTTCGTTCAGTAACTGTATTACCCAATACTATGTATTCTTTATATCTTTCATTCTAGAAAGCCTAAGCTTAGGACACTGTATTAATTTCCTGATTCTTCAGTGCCAAATTACCATAAAGCCAGTGCTTTTGAACCATGCAGATGTGTCCCGTCACACTGCGGAGACCTCAGATCCACAGTCCAGGTGTCTGTAGGCCACGCCTCCTCCAAATTCTTCGAGAGAAACCCTCCCCCGCTTCTTGCAGACCCTGTGGCTGTCCGCATTCTCTGCTTCCCTTCCCACATGGCCTTCCCTGCGTGAGTCCTCTCTTGGATTCTTAAAGGGACACATGTCACTGGACTTTGGAATCACTCTGACTCGGAATGATCGCCTCACCTCCAGATTCCTAGCTTACTGATATCTGCAAAGACCTATTTTCCACATAGAGTCACAATCATAGCTTCCAGGATATGGACTTTCACTTTCTGGGAGCCACCATTAACCCACTATAGATGCTTCTGCCTGAAGCATTTGTCTGAACGTCTAAGTTAAGACAGAAAATAAAGTTGACCAATGTAATTGGCAAATTCTGAGCAGCTAATATTTTAAAGCTCACATTTTGATTATCAGTTGAAATTTGGATCAGTTGACAATAAAAACCATTCTCAACACTTCATTCACTGAAAACTTCTAAACACTTTTAAGAGTTAATACTTACACAAAGCTTCTTAGCTAGGATTACAGTAGTGACTACTTAACAGTCAGAATAAGGTGCTTATAGTGGTAGGGGCGGGGAGCTACTACCTGAGCTGCTGCTCCCATCATCAAGTCACGGAGCTGAGATGTCGGCAGACATGAGTTCAGTTCACTGGTTACCGGTCCTGCTCTTCCTCTGGGTATGTGAGAAGGTGCATTCCTGCCTCCTAGAAGTATGGCACAAATGTTGGTATCATTTCCAGGAAAGATCATTTTCTTTGCTGGTATTCCACTCTGTACCCCACATTTTCTCTCCATGGCAACTAGGACATCACATTGCTAAGGAAGGACCATGCAGGGGCATCCCACAGGGGACAGTCCAGCTGCCTTGAGAGTTCTCTAGGCTCATAGTGGACATGGTATGAGACAGAAATAAATCTTTTTGCTGCAAGCTACTGAAATTTTAAGTTGTTTGTTTGTATAGCTTAACCTATTCCAGACTGACTGTAATAGTTATTTATTCTAGGACTGGATGCTGCCATGACAAATACTCTAAAATATGTGGCATAGGCTTAGTGGTTGATCCTACGTGGGGTGAGGGCTGTGGATGGCAACTCCCTGTGGAGGCTGTAAAACAGTAATCAGCCATCTGCAGGGGTAAACCGTTTGTTGATATTATCACCTATGATAGCTAATTTATGAGACAGAGCTTCTGCAAGATCGAATTGTTGCTCTGGAAGAAAAATTAAAAACAGGAAATTTGTGTCTGCTGAGTGAGATTGGCTGAAATTGGCAAGGTAGCATTAAAAAAAGAGAAACCTCAGAAAATAACTTACTGATTTGCAATAAGGAATAAAAAGAAAGCATACAAAGGGGGGGGGTTTAGAAAAATCAAGCTTCTCAGCTACAAAAGAGTAAAAGATAAAATTTAGACGGATTTTTTTAGAAAACAAGACAATGACACCAAGGTCTCAACACAAAGATCAAATCAAGGGTATCGCTACTACAACGCCAAGTTAAAACTTGGGCATGCATTAACCTGCTTCAGAATAAAGATATAATTAAAATGGAGCATGCCATCTATTACTTCAGTTGGCCAAAAAATAGGTAAGGAAAAGAGGCCCTGTGTGTGACTGTCCTGAAGAACATCAGTTGCTCCAATGACAAACAACTCAAGTATGGAAAGGGAGAAAGCAAATACCCCAGAGATCAGGTCTCGGAAATCTTGTGGGCATGGGGTTGGTATGTGAACCTTTGCATAATCAAATAGATAGCAATTCTACACGCTTTTGAGAGAACTGCCTCACTAATGGAAGCCCATGACTACTCTCAAAGAGACTGTGGCTATTTGTAGGGCAAAATCATCCTTGGCATCTCTGTTCCATTTCTCAGGCAG
Source organism: Lepus europaeus (assembly GCF_033115175.1). NCBI lineage: Eukaryota > Metazoa > Chordata > Mammalia > Lagomorpha > Leporidae > Lepus > Lepus europaeus. Next base: position 14,458,012 of record NC_084840.1, on the reverse strand, counting down.
GTGATGGAGTTGTCTTCAAGACAGATTTTTCCCTACAGGTTATTCCAAGCATAAAGAATGGATTGAAGCCTCCGAGGCGTGAAGCTAGGAGTCACTGAGACAAATAGACCAGACTCCCATGCCATGGGACAAAAGCGAGGTCCCACTGAGGAACATTCCCCCAGCATAGAGGCTGCCATAATGCTTGGCCAGTGCATCGTCTACATTATCACACTTCAGAACTAAGCTGCATTCCCCCTTACTCCTTCATGGTCTATTGATTGTGAAGGGAGAAGAGCAGCTTTTCGTTTAAGTTTGTGTGTCTTCATACCAAAAGAAGCCATGTGCTTCTCTAACTCTGAGGCTGTAGAAGACCCTGGACTTCACATTGTTTGAGAATCCTGTTAAAGCCCGTTGAATCATCGCTCTCACAGAGGGGTTGAGTGTTGGCCTAGGGATAAAGGAGGAAAGAATTTTTGGTTATGGCAGGCTCTGTGACTGTTTCCCAATGCCAGTTCCTTCTTTCATGTCCATAGGATTTGCTCCGGAAGTTAGGTGTAGCCCTGTGACTTGCCCTGGCTACCCATATTCAAGCAGTAAGGATGTGCGTCACTTCTGAGTAGAAGCATTTACTCGCAGAAACTTGGCTCTCTGACTCCTGTTGCCTGCCATGCCAATTCTGGAAACACATGCTGACACTGAGGTTGCATGCTGAGCATCAAGTGGAGGAAGGCTGTACTCTGCCAGACCCGGAAAAGAGGGAGGGAAGTGAAAAGTCTTTTCTGTCCTAAGTCCCTGGGATGCCTTTCTTTATCACTGTGGCATAATGTAGCCCATCTGGACCAACCCAAGGACAATACTAAAATTTGAATAGGTGTATTCCCCAATTTACTGCTCGCGATTATTGACTGCATTTTCTAAAGAACTAATGTGTAACTTTTTTTTAAGATTTATTTATTTATTTGAAAGTCAGAGTTACACAGACAGAGAGAGTAAGAGGTCTTCCATTCGCTGGTTCACTCCCCAACTGGTCTCAACGGCTGTGCCAGTCAGAAGCCAGGAGCCAGGAGCTTCTTCCAGGTCTCCCATGTGGGTACAGGGGCCCAAAGACCTGGGCCATCTTCTGCTGCTTTCCCAGGCCATAGCAGAGAGCTGGATTGGAAGTGGAGCAGCCAGAACTTGAAACGGCGCCCACATGGGATGCTGGCACTGCAAGTGGTGGCTTTACTTACTACGCCACAGCGCTGACCCTAGAACTATTGTTTTTTTTTTGTTTGTTTTGTTTTGTTTTGTTTTGTTTTTTTTTTGACAGGCAGAGTGGACAGTGAGAGAGAGAGACAGAGAGAAAGGTCTTCCTTTGCTGTTGGTTCACCCTCCAATGGCCGCCGCGGTTGGCGCGCTGCGACTGGCGCACCGCGCTGATCCGATGGCAGGAGCCAGGTGCTTCTCCTGGTCTCCCATGGGGTGCAGGGCCCAAGCACTTGGGCCATCCTCCACTGCACTCCCTGGCCACAGCAGAGAGCTGGCCTGGAAGAGGGAAAACCGGGACAGAATCCAGAGCCTCGACCGGGACTAGAACCCGGTGTGCCGGCGCCGCAAGGCGGAGGATTAGCCTAGTGAGCCGCGGCACCGGCTAGAACTATTGTGTTTTAAAAGAACTCATCTAATAGATAATCTACCAAATTGAAGTTTTATACTCAGTATAGTATATATATTGAGTAATACTCAAATAGTATATTATTTTATATATGGATAATCTTCCCTTCAAAGTAAGAGTGATTTCAACTACATTAAGAGCATCTGAATAATTTAATTAAAAAATAATAATTGTATTCTAAATCCTCCAGATCCTTTTATTAAGTAGTGTTCTCCATCATAAAAAAATGGTAATTGAGGGTAGCTTTTTCTGGTGATTTTTTTTTTTTTTTTTTTTTTTACTGACCACGCTTTGGAATTTTAATGTCATTTGCGTCTCCTTTTCAGCATGAATCCATCTATCTGATACCCCGGGCATTTTGCTTGATCTTGTGAGTGAAAAAAGTTCTTTAGACCAAGAAGATTACTTAGCTATAAAATATGTGAGAAACACTGTGACAGTTCTTCCCTATCTCTTTCCCTCTAGCTATAAAACACATTTCTTCTCCTCCCCAACTCTGCTGTCACTTGAAAACCATCCAATAAATTGGTCATACCTATCACAGTTCCCCGTAGGCAAAAGAGACAGAGAGAGACATTGTTTCATGAGTTGACATTAGGGTACCTGTACCTTTGCCTACAACCAGTAGATTCTTTAAAGCCACATTTACACTCTCTGAGGCCAAATAGGAAATGCAAAATCATGTCCTTCCTGGAGTGACTATTTGAAACAAACTCCTTTGCAAATTCATTGTTGTTGGAATGTCCTATTGCCAGAAAGGGTCAATTCCACCAAGTCTGCCAACAAAGCAAACTCTCCCATAATGTCATAACGTTGTTTGTGGTAGACAGCTTATGAGTCACTGTTACTTAGCTCAAGCCAAGAGATTAGGCAATTACCTTTTAGCTTATCCATGGGCATAATCGATGGTCCATGTTTTAGTTACAAGTCTGCTTTTAGGCCATTCACCTGTGGGAGCCACAGTAGGTACCTGCTAGTCAGGATTCGCAAGAGCCCCCAGCAGTAAACCCGGAGAGCTCCCGGCAGATGGGTATTTCCTGTTTTAAGGACAGCCTTACCTTGAAGGCTCACATCTGGATCACAAATTGCTAGGCATGCATGCGTGTGCCGGGCCCAGGGTGGACTGTGCAGAATCACATCCCAGGCCTTTGATTATGTACTGTCTTGTCCCTGTCTGGATGACTTTTCAGAGGCTGACAGAGCTTTTACAATTTAATTGGTGTTGACACCTTTTGAAGCCATGCCTTGAGGCACTAGGGTCATTGTGTGCTTTCTCTGTTTCTCTCCAATGCCTCCACTTGGCTACCTCACAGCCTGTGGTGCCTGCCTGGCCCCTGCACTTTTAATTCATGTTCATACTTGTTCTGGGTCCTGTTACAAGAGCCCTTGTTAAATGCCCAGCAGGCAGCGGTGAATGGAGATTTTGACTATGTGGGATTTGAGGCCTCTGGCAATAATGGGGAATAAAATAAATATAAAAGTATCCCTGTTGTGGACTGTGTTGTTACACCAAAGATTTATGCCAGAGGACCTCAGACCTAAGTTCCTCTCTGTGCACGCTCGGGGCTGTAGGTCTCACAATTAGGCTTCTGCTTTCCATTCTTGGGATTCTCTCACTAGGACTTTTCCTCTTTCGTTTTTTCCAATGTGGTATCTTCTTCCTTCTTTTAGCAACACTCTCTCATAGCAGTCATCGGGATTTCATCGATTCTGACTTGCCTTCCAACTTTCTCGCAAGTTTCAGAGTGAGACAAAAAAGACAGTGAATCGTACATTGTCTTTCAGGATCGATTCTGCCAAAGGGATTCTATGCCCCACACACACACTCACAACCAAGGGTCACCTCTCACAGGCGATTTGGGATTTGGGTCCCAAGAGTGACAATCATCATTTTTTTTTTTTTGCTTCGCTTAACTTGCAATACTAAAAAAGCAAATCAAGATTTCTACTTAGAGTAATCAACTGCCTATACACTTGCAAACTATCAAAAAAATTCTTGTCCATTAACTTCATTAAAATTTTTTTCCTATGAAAGTGTCAAGATCTCTTAAAGCTTTTTTTGTTTCACCTTACCTGACCATTGAATTTATATGGTTGACAGTGAGTGTAAAAGCTGAATTCTTTGAATTTTGAAATATATCAGAAATGGCTCTTACCTTCCACTTTAACTTGCTGTTCTAGATGATAGCATATCTTAGAAGCAAAGTGCATCTGAAAATATTTGCTTGGATGATGCCACAAACAATGTGGACTAAGTAAAACACTACCTTAAATATTCATATTTCATATAATATAAATTTACTGACTTTCCAGGTCACTGTAATAATCAATCCACAAACAAATATAAATAGGAGCATTATCAGAAATAGCAAATAACCTTACAGTGAACTACTTTCCTCCCAATATAAACACATTGTAAGAAGAGTCACAACAGATTCAATTTGTTTATCTCTTATACTGCAAACACAAGATGTTTCAGTAAGAAATAACTTACCTTTCTCAAATCTAAAGAGACAGCTAAAAAAAAAAATAAAACTGCATGATGACTAAACTGGATGAAGAGACACGAAAGGCAACCTGGTTTCTTTCAATGCACCAAAGCCAAGGAAAGATGAAACTATTTCCAGTTATGCTTAGTAACAAGGAGCAAAACTAAAAACAATTGTGAACTCTCTAATAACAAGCAGTTAATGGTGTTAGGATATACGGGGCTAAACGCAAAAGTGTGGTTCAGACAGGAACAGTAGGTCAGGTGTAGAGGCGACAAAAAAGAATCACCTTTGTTATTCTATGTCCAGGGCCAGGATTGCACTGTCCACTATGCCATGTGTGAGTCCTGTGACCTCAGGGGACCCCTCAACTTCTCTGAAGTCCAGTGTGTGTCTGGAAAACAGAACCTCAAGGCTTTTGGGAGGAACGAGTAGAAAACAGGTGAGCCGGAGTCTGGGATACGCCAATGACACAGCTTCCTGGGGACACATTAGTGTTCTGGGCTTTATTGGTTTGGGTGTTTCAATCTTTGTGTATTCATCTTTTAACATGTGACACAATGTTTTGCTTTTTAAAGAGAGAGAGAGAGAGTTTCCATTTGCTGGTTCACGTTTCACTGTCCACAACAGCCAGGGAAGGGCTAAGTTCCAAAGCTGGGAACTGGGAACCCAATATGCGTCTCCCACATAGGTCACAGGGACTCGGTCATTTGAGCCATTGCTTTTGCCACTCACGGCCTGCATTGGCAGACAGCAGGGCTCACTCTGATGTGAGATGCAGACATTTTAAGGTTGCCTACCTGGTCCTAGTTTAGATTTTGGACCAGAGAAGCATTCACGGGTCGTATCTTGCATTAAAACTTCAAAAGATTCTCCACAGTTGGATCTCCTTCCTGGAGACCTGCAGATTGGCATCCATCAAGAAAGGAATCCAGAATTAGACATTGACCAGTACATTGTTTGAGAGGAAAATATTTAGGAATTGCTTCAGTAGTATTCCTATAAATCCTAGTCATGAGGAAACTTGCGTGAAAGTGAACAGAAAGAACCTGAGAAGAAAAAAGCCAAGCATGCAGTTATGAATAATAGAACACTACGGGCTGATATTGACAGACATATGCCGTACCTGGAACAGTGCCATTGTGTACAAATAAACCAAACAGACAGGACCTGTGCTCGTCCCTGATCCAAACAGCAGTGTGGTGACAGTACACAGGCACCCATCATATGCCTTTGAATGCCTGTTTCCAGGTCCTGTAGCTGGAGACACGAAGATGAACGAGATGTACTTTATGTACTTAAGCTTACACTCTAGTGGTTCCTTCCTCTTCCTCACTTCCTCTACCTCCCACAAGGGGTCTGACAAAATGACAATACTACTTGATTGGCTTGGTTTGCTTAGTGACCCGCCTCCTCAAACCTTGAATGCCCGGGGGGTGGGGGGGGGAGGATCAGTTTCATTCATCTTTACCTCTCAAACATGTTAACAGTACCTAGTGTCTTTAGGATGTGCATAACTGTATAGCAAATAAATATTAATGAATGAGTGAGTAAATAAATGAATGGAAAAGTAGACCTGACTCTGCAGTTACTACTTCAAGTAACTCAGAGCATGGGGGTACACCATAATTTTTCAGGTCTCAGAGAGGCATTTCCCAAAAGCACAGAAATGGCCTTCCCTGGTTACACTCTACAGTGTAAATATTCCATGTGCTTTTACATGCACTTGTGTGTTCCTTGTCTGAGGTAACATAGGGACAGGAACATGGCCACACTTGTTCTCCACCCTACCTGCAGTACCTAGCCAAGAGCCAGTCATACAGAAACCTGAATCAATATGTATCACCCAGATAGATGGACTGACTATGTCAGAACACAAACATTTGGGAGCACATTTCAAAATTAGGAAAAGCTCAATGGCAGCTGTGTGGAATTTGAGATGAGAGCAACATGATCAAGTGGACCTACCCTACAAGAGAAAAACAAATTTGGGAGCAGTACCAAAACCTCAGTGTTTGACATGGTCATTTTGAAGCAACTCAGACATGCAAGGGGAGAAGGTGTGTAGTTATGCAGCAGTGAGTCTGGAGTCCAAGAGGGAAATTGGAACTGCCATGTAACACATTTGGGTGTCATCAGCCTATATGTCATGTTTAAAGCACCCAGGACCCAAGGTGCTCTCCCAGGGAAGGGATTTGGAGGGAGAATGGGTGCCAGGACTGAGCCCTGGGGTTGTCTGTCATAACATCAGAAAGATGAGGAAGCTACACAAAGCATACTGGGATTGCTTCGCTCGTCTGTCATGCGCTGCTGAATGGCTGAATGAGATGAAGACCAGTAATTTCTGGATTGGTAATGGCATAGCTGATGTTGGCTGGATTAATTTCAGTATTAGTAGCCATAATAGTAACAGTTATGAGTCCGTTTTGTTCTCCATTGTGTTCTTATGTTTGTGTTTTGATGTGCATTGTTTGGGACAGAATTCCACAAATTACAGTTCCAAGATTATTTTGTCAGCTGGCTCTCTGTTAGCTTCTTCCAATCAATCAGAGAGCGCTGGTAAGAGATCAGGGAGCTGGAGGGGAAGGCAGCACCCTGCTTCTGACTCGGATGGCATCGCAGTTGCTGACGGGAAGTTGGAGGCTGTTCCAGTGACACCGAGGGCAGGTGAGAAGGCAGGACCCTGCCTCGGGGTTCAGCTCTCCTGAGGGTTCTCCAGGGACTCTGAGAGCTGCACATCTCAGCCACAGCACAAACACTCCTGCAGGTTCCTTGCTTCTGCTCTCCTTTCCTATCAATACCTTCAGACACCTCCTCATTTTTGTTCTTTCAGCTCTTCTAGCACCTTCCTTAGCCAATCCCCTAAACTGAATTCCCTGTTTGATATACCTCAGGGGTTCCAGGTTTTCTGTCTGGATCTTGCAGCATGCCAGACCATGTGCTAAGTGCTTTCAAGGCATTTCTTTTTTTTTAAGATTTATTTATTTATTTGAAAGTCAGAGTTACGCAGAGAGAGAAGGAGAGGCAGAGAGAGAGAGAGAGAGAGAGAGAGAGAGAGAGAGAGAGAAGTTTGACATTCACTGGTTTACTCCCCAACTGGCCACAACAGCCAGAGCTGCATTGAACCAAAGCCAGGAGCTTCTTCCGGGAATCCCACGGACTTGGGCCATCTTCTACTGCTTTCCCAGGCCATAGCAGAGAGCTGGATGGGATGTGCAGCAGCCAGGACTCGAACCAGCGCCCATAGAAGATGCCGGTTCTGCAAGCGGTGGCTTTACCTGCTACACCACAGCACCAGCCCGAGGCATTTCTTTAAATTCTTACAACTCTTTGAAGTAGGGATGTTATTATTCCTATAGTGTAGACAGAGAAATTTTATTTAGAGATGAATTAACTTCACAAAGTCACATAACTAGTGAGGGAAGGAATGAGAACCTGTACTATTATTACCTAGGAAGCTTGAATTCTGTGACTCTTAAGACTTTTCCTCTACTTTTGTGCAGTTTTTCATGAATTATCAACCATTTTCATTTCTTTCTTGAAACTTGAAGAACTTGAAATCTGAACTTCAGATAAAGGCAAAATTGTCTTACTTGAGAGCCCTGCAAAAAGTTGAATACAACGAGCATGTCCCTCGTAATTCTTCCTTTTTCACATTAAACATCCTTGAACCGTAATTTGCTCTTTGTAGATATAACATTTCAGACATATTCACTATTTTGCTAGATACTGATTTGTACATCTCATCCTTCAAATACAAAATATGGTGGAATTTTAAAAAATAATTAAAGTTTTTTTTTTTAAATACCTTTTTCCCGTAGCTTCTATGGTATCCAGACTCCCAAAATGAGTTCAATCCCATACTGGGCCAGATTTAGTTTCTGTGATGACTAGAAAAGACCAGATGAAATGATAAATCACTACAAAGTTTAGGTTTTAAACTATTCCAGTTTCCCAAGTGGGTGTTTGGCTTAAGATGCAAAATCAGACATCCGTGTCCCACGTCTAAGTGCCTGGGTTTGATTCCTGCATCCTGTTTCTAGCTTCCTACCAAGGCAGCTCCTGGGAGGCAATGGCGATGTCTCAAGTAATTGGGTCCCTGCCACCCACATGGGAGACCTGGGTTGAGCCTGGACTCCCGGCTTTAGCCTGGCCCAGATCCAGCTATTGTAGGCATTTGAAGAACGAACCAATTGATGGGAGTGGAGTGTGTGTGTGTGTGTGTGTGTTTGTGTCTGTTTCATAAATGAATAAAAGAAACATGGTGTCGGTGGCAGGATTTGTTCTTATTGACTTGGCTTTACATTATCCCTCATGTTGGAAAAACTCCAAGAAAATGGTGTGTACTGTTTATAAAGGAAAATGGGAGAAGGGGTCGAGCAGGAAGTCAGGGACACATGGGCCCAGGGCAGAGAAGGGAGAGTCTCCATGTAGCAGTGAGAGATCACACAAACTTTGTTTGTTGAGAGTCTTTCCGAACACGGATAGAGATAGCCATTAGTGCATTCTTTTTGTCTTTTCTTTTCAAAATGAAGCATGTGAGAGACACTAGATCAGCATTCCTCAGAGTTCTGTTTCTAAATTTGTCTAAAGGCCAAAGGCAAGAGATGGCCAGGCTGACCTGTAGATTGATGAGACTCCTCTCACCCTCTTGTGGCTGGGGTCTCAGAACGGGTTTGCTTTCCTCCTGGCTCCAGCGACTTTTGCACAATCTCTGAAGCTTGCTCCCTTCAGGCTGAATTTCCAAAAAGGATGCTGAAGGAAAAATACAGAGAAAAAGCGGTGAAAATTCCCCAGGAAGTTCACTGTGCCTGCAGGAGGCAGGTGAATCACGCATGCAAAGCCAGTCTTGTTGTATATCTCAACAAAATGTGGTGACATTTCTAGTGGGATGTCACCACACTGATGACCTATTTATTTCCATTTCATTATTCGAGGCTTGGCTGGAACACAGTCCAAAGTTTAGTGTTGCTTTTAGGACTCAAGAAACAGTAACTGCTTTCTTTCTGCAGAAACCCTCTCTCTAGAGTGGCTGTATGAACACTTATCTTTTTCATAATACTTTTTAAAAATACTCTAAATAGGAGCACAATGCACTCAACCCATGAGAATCCTCCAACTCTCCAGTATGGAGCTACTTATTAGGAATATTGTAGGTTTAAGATTTACCTGTTTATACCCAATAATATAACCATTTAAAATTAAGAAAATGAGTCCTTTAGTTTGAAAATTATTCACAGCTTTAAATTTAAAATACAATTCGGGAATATGGGATTCATTTTTTATTTACCCAAGGCAGAAAGAAATTCTCCTGCCTGAAACATGAAGAAAACTCTGTCTTTTGAGGTTGCTTAATGAACAGAATAACTTCTCTCCCCTGTGAACCGTTTCCTGCTACCACTGTGAGAAGCATAAGATAAAGAGGGAAGAGCACAAGGCGAAAATGGAATAGAGAAAGAAGACATCCAAAATACAGCCATAATAAAAAGACTTTGAGTATAACAGTGATAGAGAATTCAAATCACAATGCAAAACAAATAAAGTTACCTGTTTATGACACTGTAGGTGGTAGCACTCTTAACAGTGCTACCGAGATGAGCCAACACTTCTTGACTACAATTTGGAAAATAAATGTAATACAGCTTTCGTTCATCTATATCATCTTTTTTTTAAAAAAAAATCTAATAAGTGAATAATTGAATCTGCATAACCAGAATGCCACGGAAGAAACAGAATATTGGAGTTATGTAAAAAACAGCCTCTCTCATTCCTTAGGATAAGCAAAATTTCACCCATTATTTGTGACACAGATACTAATATGAGATGATAATAGGGGAGATGGAGTGGGGGTGTATGGGGCCTCTTTAGTTCCCTCACAATTTTTGTTTTGTAAACTTAAAGCTATTCTTAAGTAAAATGCTCCAAAACATGACTGAAAAGGAACATTTAAATTGCTTCTAACTGTGTTTCAAAACATTTGGAGAGAAATAAAATTCTTCTCTTTGCAAATTCATTTATGTAACCAAAAGGAAGAAAAATCAAAGTACTGTGCTATCAAACTCTAAGTACATAAATATGAAGGAATCATTTGATATTCACACTTTGACTTTGTAAAAAGGAAACAGTTTCTTTAGGTTTATTTGCCTTTAAAATTAAGTAGCCATTGCCATCTTATTTAGAATGCAGATTTGTCTATTGAATCTACAGAGAGGAAATACCTATTTGAGCGTGATGTATTTGCCACATTGCAGCGTTTACGTTAATGAAACCTGATTTGATAAGCTACCGTGCTAACAAAATGAATAACTAATAAAACCCGTGTTAGCATCTACTCACACCGAGTGGGAGTATGAACATTTTTAAGACTTCTCTTTCTCCGTTACTTCCCGGAAACTTTTGCTTACTTACAGATAAATTTACATTTTTAGTGCAGCAGGAGTCAGAGTGCCCATCTTACCACAGAGCATCAACACTCAGTATTATTTTTTACTACTCTTCACCAGTTTAAAGTTTCCAAAAAAGATGCTATCGTTATTTTAATCTATAGTTGTTAATAGACATAGATATATACATCGATAGCACCATTTTCTATTTATAAATTTTTTATTGTGGCAAACAAAATATGCAGAAAAATAAAAAGCTCAAAGTATTGAATTTCTGTTTACCCAAGAGGATTTTACCACTGCTAACATTTGTTTTCTTTATCTCTTTTTCAAATCTTTATCGAATAAAGTTTTTTCACAAACCCACTTTTATAATGCCCAAACTGTAGTAATTTCTTAATCCATTCTTACGTACATATTCAGTTTTCTTCTCAAAAACGTTGTTTTGTACTTGGTTCCTTTGGATCAGAATCCAAAGTTCATACCTTGCACTGGTTGACAGGACTCTTCCATGTCCTTATGCCTCTCACAGGTCCTTCCGTTCTAATTAATGCTTATTTTGCTGGAAAAAAAAAATTGGTTCATTTGTCCTATAATTCCCACCTTGTGAATTCGGCTATTTATATCTTTCTGGTGTTGTTAAACATGGTTCATGAGAGTTCTGTATTTCCCATAAGCTAGTCATTATATTTAGAAACTTACTTAGCTTGAAACTGAATTTTTTTTGGCAAAAATGACTTCAAAATGGGTGTATTGCACCACATCAGGGGATTTCTATGGTCTCAGTGCCCAATTCTTATTTCAGTTTTAGTTTATTTTTAGCTTTTTGTTTTAATGCTTCATTTTTATTATAGCTCCAATTGTTCAAGAAATTTCCCTCAACTACTGGCTACTTTGAAAATGCTTGAAACTTCCCTTTTGCTTATCATTTTTACCATATGAATTGGTGCTCCAGTAGGCACTAAAATTGGCAAATTTAGATTTTGTTTTGTTTTTGGGAATTCTTATAAATTGATGGATTTTCCTATATTTGATTTAACCAATCATTCTTAGGCACTTTTCTTCTTGATGCTGAAATCATCCCATCATTGGTCAGTGAGGGTTTCTGTAAGCTGGATCGTGTGTTTGTTTTGTTTACCTTGTCCTGATAGCATTTAAGAGCTTCTATTATTAGAGAGGTTTCTTTTATGAAATTCCTGATTCTGGCTAGGAATCAGCCACATCTCCGACAATCCTTGTTTCTCTTAGTGTGAAATCATATTAAGGGAGCATCATACTTGTATTACAGATATTTATTGATAAAAGTTAGTCATTCTAGGCCTCTTTATAGAAAGAAATAAGAAGTTACCTAGTTTTGATAAATCTTGAGTTAATTTTCAAAAAAGAAATTCTTGGTTCCTTATAACATTTCCAAGTCACATTACAGGATTATAGGGATTTTTCTTAAGTATTTTATAGTTGGTATTTTTCCTCTTACTCTGAAAATCATGATTTCCATATTCCTTATTATTTCACAATAATTTTTTAAATATTTATTTATTTATTTATTTATACATTTGAAAGGTAGAGCAACAGGGTGGTAGTGGAGGGGAGAGAAAGGCAGAGACGGAGAGTTCTATATGCTGGTTCACTCCCCAGATGGCCACAACAGTCAAGTGTGGGACAGGCTGGAGCTAGGAGCCAAGAGTTCCATCTTGACAAGGGTAGCAGGGGCCTTGGGACTCGAGGCGTCTTCTGTTGCTTTCCCAGGTGCAATAGCAGGAAGCTGGATCAGAAGTGGAACAACTGGGACTCGAATAGGCACTTCAGTATGGGATGTTGGCATTCTAATTGGTGGTATAATCTACTGTGCTTCGATACCAGTCTTGTCACAATATTTGTTTTACAATGTATTTTTGCCAAAATAGTAATATCAACATCACTGTTAGCAAGCCTTTTGAATAGAAAAGCTTCTTGTTTATTGTCTTGGTTTTAGTACTATGCATTCAAAATATTATATTTTAAACTAACAAAAAAAAAATTTGTTCCCTGTGTAGTTATTCTGACAACTTGCTACACTGTTAGGTTTATTTGTTTCAATTTACTTTTGATTTGGGGTAAATTTTTTTGGTTTTATTGATCTGATTTGAATTGAACTCCATAAAACATTAAATGACTCCATATTCAAAGCTATAAAATTGAAGTACAGAGAGTTCTAACTTCCTGCTTTCTTTCCCTACATTGGCAGGTAACCAGTTTTATTACTGGTTAACCTATCATCTCCTGTTCCTTTTCAAATACAGACAAGCAGATATAAATATTCATCTTTCCACTTTTTTTAAAAAAAAGATTTATTTATTTATTTGAAAGGCAAGTTACAGAGAGTTAGAGGCAGAGAAAGAGAGAGAGGTCTTCTACCTGCTGGTTCACTCCCCAAATGGCTGATCCGAAGCCAGGAGCCAGGAGCTTCTTCCAGGTCTCCCACACAAGCACAGGGGCTCAAGGACTTGGGCCATCTTCTACTGCTTTCCCAGGCCGTAGCAGAGAGCTGGATCAGAAGTGGAGTAGCCGGGACTTGAACCGGTGCCATATGGGATTCTGGCACGGCAGGCGGCGGCTTTACACGCTACGTCACAGCACCGGCCCCTCATCTTTCCACTTCTTACATAAAGCACAACATTCCATATCACCTTTCTTCTATTTCTCATAAATGTATTTTTATAATTGCTATCTTTGAGTCAGAATCCAAGCAAGACCCATATACCACATATGGTTGGGATGGAATTAAATAATTTTAGGATGCAGTTTGCTGGGTTTTCAAGACTATAGTGTTAATCACTCCAACCAGATTCTAAATAAATTTAGGGCAAAGATTATAATCTAGCCTTTTACTATACTTCCATACTGTCTAGCTCAGGGCTGAATATCCAGTAAGTGCTTAAATCAGTTATGTTTATGTATTAATTATGAACATATTTTAATATCCTGTGATGATACAGTGGAGCTTACCAGTACCTTGGGTGACTCGGCAGTTCCCTATTCAGACTTGTAACATAATGCCTGCAACATTGCATTTCCTTTGCTTGTTTGCCTCTCTGTCTATCCCTTCCAGAAGGTCAATGCTTTCCTGTTAGAGTCTAAGCATGACTCACCGTACCTTGTTCCTTGGTATCTCCCAGGTGCCTCACTTGTGGCAGACATTTAATAGATACCAGCTAAACTACACAGAACCTATAGCCACTAAATACCACGACCATTCAAGTTTTCACCTCATTTTTGGTTCAAGTTCTTATTTTATGATGCCACATTTATTCCCCATAGGGTGACACAGTGAGTACCCAAGGTCACTTTCTGCAGAGGAAGGCTGGTACCACAAAAGAAGAACTCAGGGATTCTGAACTTGGAGTCCACCTAACAGAGCAGGCACAATTGTCTCTGGAGAGAAAACGATCTTTGCTTAGGAGTGTAAAGAAACTCTCTCTGGGGAGCAGGAGGGATGATCCCTTGTTTTTGTTTTGTTAAAATATTTATTCATTTATTTGAAAAGCAGAGTTAGAGAGATGGGGTGGAGGGGTGGGAGAGTGGGGGGGGGGGTGGAGAGATGGTGGGGGAAATCTTCCATCTGCTGGTTAATTCCCCCAAAGGCCCCAGGACTCAGGCTGGGCTAGGCCAAAGCTAGGAGCCAGGAGCTTCTTCCAGGTCTCCTACATGTGTGGCAGGGGCCCAGGAATTGGGACCATCTTCAAGTGCTTTCCCAGGCACATTAGCAGGGAGCAGGCTAGAAACAGAGCAGCTGGGACTCAAACTGGTGCCCATATGGGATGCCAGAGTGCTGGCCCCAAACCCTTAGTTTTTAATACCCTCGAATGTAATGGCTCCTTGAGTAAATAGAGGGCTCTAGAGCTGACAGGGTGGCCCTGTCACTCCAGAGATTCCTCTCTTTCGAGAGATTAGTCCATCATCATCTAACCCAAGTTGCTACCAGCTTTTGCTCAGAAAGTCCTAACAGTACAGAAACATGGAAATATTCACAGAGCATTTTTCCCTGATGACCAACATTTAGCATATTATAGATTTCATTATTGATCTTATTTGTGGTCCCACTAGACTATAAGCTCCACGAGGACAGGGAGTTTTCTCTGTGTGCCAGATGTTTAGGAGATGCAGGTGGAAGGAAAGAAGTGAGGAAGCAGGGGGAGAGAGCCTTTCATCCTCCTGGTGTCGTCTCATCAGAGAATCTATAGCTGGTTTCCTTTAAATTTTAGGGATGATTGTCTCCATTGGATTCTTTTTGTTTTTTAAATAGTTACTTATTCGTTTGAAAGTCAGAGTTACAGTGAGGGAGAGAGAGAGAGAGAGAGATCTTCTATCAGTTGGTTCACTCCCCAATGGCCTCAACAAGCCAGAAGCCAGGAGCTTCTTCCAGGTCTCCCATGTGGATAGCAGAGGCCCAAGCACTTGGACCAGTCTCTGCTGCTTTTCCCAGGCACATTAGCAGGGAACTGGATCTGAAGCAGAGCAGCCGGGAGTAGAACCAGCACCCACACAGTATGCTGGCGCTGCAGGAGGCGGCTTTACCCACTATGCCACAGCACCACCCCTTCCGCCTGCGTTGTGTTCTTTCACTCAGCAGCAGTCCTCTCATCAGGACACAATCTGGGTTCCAAAGTTGAATAACTGCCAAAAATATTAGTAGGCTCTTGTAATCCTCCCTCCTAATCCTGCTGCACTGGGCTTCCTCAAACCCAGATATCCCAGTTTATAAGACAAAGAAGAAAAAAAAGGCCATCTGCTCTATAAATTAAAAGTTCACAGCTTTTAACACTCATGATTGATATAAATGCTGCCAAGGGTAGACAGAGGAATGTGGAAACAGAGTTCGATTTATTTTGCTATTCAGCAGCCAGGTCTTGCTATACTGTTCTTCCAGAAGTGTTCTTTGATGGATAGCACCCCAGTGATGTGGGAGGCAGTGGTAGCCAGAGCTGCCGAGGCAGTGGCCTGCCCTTCTAACCGGGTGATGGATCTGCAGAGCCAGAGCGAGAGCGACCTGGGGTGGTAACTGCAGCCATCTTTCTCTTTTATGATTTCTCTTCCTTTTCATTAGGTTTGGCATTTTTGAGATGGAGCTTTGTAACAAACTATTAGCCCAAGGCAAGGACTGGGAAAATGAGAATTTGCTGGAACAGTGACCCCCACCCCCAAACACAAAGTGTGAACAACTGTACTTAGGGCCTGCCATGAAAGGATCTCTGGCTTGGATTTATGTCCAGATACGGCAGTTGATTTGATCAAGTAAAATGAAACCAGCACCCTCTACACCTGCAGGCAGGCCCAGGGACTTTCAGAAAGAAATATTTCTGCTATTTTTATCTTTTTGTGTTCTGGTGTTTGAGATGAAAGTCGGTGTCCACTCAATACCCACAAAAGAGTGTCTTCTGTCACCCTGATGAGCTTGGAAAGTTGGCGCCTAGGAAACCAGACAAGGACAGAAGACAGCAAACTCGGGGTGTTCTGGGGTGTGGTGGGGCTGGGAATCACATGGTGCGTGCAGGGCAGCACCACCGAATGGACTCTCTGTTGGGGACAGAAAGTACAGGTGTTTGTTAAACACCTTCATATACCACCACCATCCCTATTTCAGCACTGTAGTTCCAACGGAAAGGTTGTCTGCTCCAAACTACAGCAGCTGCTAGGCACAGGGCTAATTCTAAGACATGCAAAGCCCACCACCTTCTCTGAAGAAACGCCTGGTATAACTCTCACTGAAAGGCTGTAGCCGTTGCTTTTAGACCAGAGGCATTTTTCTTCGACCTGCTTTGTGAAAACATGGGATTTCTCCATGCAAGACACTTTCTCCTCCTGCTTAGCAAAAGACCAAAGGGGTTGCTTCCTGGTCCACGGATCACCGCCAACTTGCCAGCAGCCAGAATTCCCGGGCATGAAGGCCCAGAGCTCCCAACGGATCGAGAATGCAGTTTTCCTCGTTAAAATAGATTCCTTCTCCTGACAAATGGAGGAAGAGGCTGGAATGGGAAAGAGAATCATCTGTGTGAAATGTGCTAGTCAGGCCCTGTCGGGATAGAAAGTCTATGAAAATTCTCCAGGGAATTAAAACACACGCTAACAATGTGTGACGTGCTTTCCTTCCTCCACCAAAGGGCTGAAAGGCTCCAAATTCCATACAAAATGTTAATGCGTAAAGAGGCTATTTGAAGAAATCAGTGTTTTCCCATTGCAGGGCATGCTTTGTTGTCTAGAAACGAACAAAAGCAGCAAAATATCCTTGCCGGGGATATTCCCTTAGACTGTAAGTGCTCTCCTTCCTCTCTAGAACACACACCTTTGTCTTTTTTTTTTTTCATTAAGTATGACAAGCAGAACAAAAATTTCACACCAAATATTTGAAAGTGCTTAAGGACAAGTGTGTATTGAGACTAAAATTTGAATATACCTAAAAATACTGTTTTTTTAAAAAAGATTTATTTGAAAGGTAAAAACAGAGTTACAGAGAGACAGAAGCAGAGGGAGAGAGAAGTCTTCCTTCTGCTGGTGCACTCCCCAAAAGGCTGCAATGGCCAGAGCTGCGCCAATCTGAAGCCAGGAGCCAGGAGCTTCTTCCAGGTCTCCCATGTGGGTGCAGGGGCCCAAGGACTTGGGCCATCTTCCACTGCTTTCCCAGGCCATAGCAGAGAGCTGGATCAGAAGTGGAGCAGCCAGGACTCAAACCAATGCTCACATGGGATGCCGGCACTGCAGGTGGCGGTTTTACCTGCTACACTACAGCGCCAGACCCTAAAAATATTCTTAAGTGATTGTGTCAATATATTGGGAGCTTGGTTATGCAGGAACAAAGGAAGTGGTCCAAATGCCTGTTTCAGCTTTCTTATTGGGAGTTGTCTAAAAGAATCAGTGACACAATTTTATGTGAAAAAAAGTTATTACTAACTTGTAGTAAACAATGATTATTAGTAACATTTACCGAATAGCTTCAATGATCAATGGTAATATATACCATTAGCTACAATAGGCAAACTCCTAGTCTGACTTACAAAAATATGCAAAAAAAGAAAAACAAATAGATCACTCCCTTAACAAGTGTTTGTGGTTTAAACCTGGAATACAGAAATGCAACTAACCTTTGTAGAAAACAATTTCAGAGAAGGCATATTAATGGTAATATTTCAAGAGCTCAAGATAGCTCTCCATCCAGACTCACCTAGGGAATGTTCTGTGTAGGAGATGGAATCGAGTTAGGTTTTAAAGACAAGGCAGACTTGAATTAGACAGGGCTTTGGTTATCTCTTTCCGTTTAAAAACCTCCCCATGACATGATAGGTTAAAATAACGATCATTAAAATAATGATCATTAAAATAACAACTCGTAACTCCACGGGCTCCTTGGGCTCGTTTGGAAAGCTCTGCTGCTCCACACAGTGATGGCGGGGGCGGGGGGGTGTGTGGAAATCCACGAGGGCTTCCCTCATGTGACTTTTCCACGTGGCTGGCTGGAGCTACCTTGGACAGTTGACCGTATTCACACGAATGGTTTCTAAAAGTCAGGAGCTGAAAGCTGCCAGTCTGCTTCAAGGCTCATCTCCGAACTGGCATAGTCTTACTTTTGCCATATTCTAGGATCACACCAGTCACCAGGCATCCTGGACTAAAGAGGTCAGAAAATAGACTCCACTTCTTCATCTGTTGGAGCTGATATGAGGGAAGAACCTGAGAGTGGTCATTTCTTTAAACCACCATAACAAAGAGAGAAAAAAAGATGGAATAAAGATCCTCTCTTGTATATTGACCTCTGAAAATAAATGCTATTTCATTTTTAGATTTCCTATGTGGCTTACAGTGTTTTTAAACTGGGGGAAAAAAGAAATCTATTGCTTGATTCTAGAATTCAAAGGGCTTTCATACAGTTGATGTTATACTCGTTGTTTATTATTATTGTGGCCCTGGGGTGTTTTATACATTGGTTATTTCCAAATAATATTTAGTATGAGAATAATCAAATAACAAGGCTTCCCTACTCAAGTAGATTCAAAAATATAATGGAAACTCTGACACATGAAGGTTGCAAACTAGAAAAAACAAGGCCAAACACTAGGCAGGAAAGAGCTAGATTTCACCTTTCAAGTTTCTGTTTTCCCTAAGGTAAGAACTTTTCTTTGAAGTTCAGTTGCTTTCCTGGTGAGTTCCAGTTACCCTTACTTAAGCAGCATTTAACTTTGAGTGCCTATGTCTGCCAAGTACCAGAAAGGTACTTCTACTGTGGGAAATACAGATTAAAAATGAAACAGGCACAATTATGTCCAATATATTCTTTCCTGTACCTCTCTATGTTGCCATTATTAAAATAGATGCTGTTGGAGTTTCAGGAAGGATCAAAAAAAGGATACTGGGTGCAGACATTCAGCATATCACTAAAGAAGCATGCATCTCATGTTCGAGTGCCTGGGTCACATGCGCAGCCAGGTCCTGTCTCCAGCTTCCTGCTAATGCAAACCTTTGGAAGTAGTAGTGATTGCTCAAGTAATTGGATTTGTATTTCCCATGTGTGAGACCTGGATTGCATTCCCAGGTCTTGGCTCCAGCCTGAGCCCAATCCAGTATGGGGATGGGGTCAGGTGCCATTGCTCGTCATAAAAAGAAGACAGTGCATTCCTTCCCTATTTCCTCATGATGGTCCTGCATATCCATAGTTGGTGAGCTTAGATCTAGCCTGACCAGATCTAAGAAGTTGAGATGGGAACAAAGCAAGTTGTGTCTTGGGACATGGCCAAGCAGGTGAAGGGGGGCAACCAGCAGCCCAGCACTGACGCATCAGCGTCCCCCTTTATGTTTAAATAGTAAACATTGCTGGCTCAGGTCGTTGTATACCTGGGTACAGATAGAGACCAAATCAGAATGCATAGCTTAGTCCTGCAGCCATCATGGTCTTCCCAAGGCAGAATTCTCAACCCAGTTTCAGGCCTCCCCAAGTGCTTGGCCTGCAAACCTTTCTGCAAGGAAGACAAATCAGGCAGCAGCTTCTTTGTTTATTTATGTTTATTTTATTTTTTATTTTATTTAAGGTATAGGAATTTCATGTATTTCATATGTACAGCTTTAGAAACATAGTGATACTTCCCAGCCTACCCTCCCTCCCACCCACACTTCTATACTTCTTCCTCCTTTTTCTCTTATTCCCTTCTTAATGTTTACAATGATCTACTTTCAATTTACTTGATACTCATAAGATTAATTCTACACTAAGTAAAGAGTGTAACAAATAGTATAAAGAAAAAAAACCACTGTACCTCAACAGTAGACAAGGGCTCTAAACAATCATCCAATCTCAAAGTGTCAATTTCACTCCTATGCATTGCATTTTTGGTACTCTATTAGTTACCACAGATCATAGAAAACATGATATTTGTCTTTTGGGGACTGGCTTATTTCACTAAGTATAATGGTTTCTAGTTGCATTCATTTTGTTACACAAGCCAGGATTTCATTTTTTATGGCTTCGTAGTATTCCATAGTGTACATATGCACCATAATTTCTTTATCAAGTATTAGTTGATGGCCATCTGGGTTGATTCCATATCTTAGCTATTGTGAACTGAGCTGCAAGAAACATGGGAGCTCAGATCATTCTTTCATATGCTGATTTCACTTCCCTTGGGTAAATTCCCAGGAGTGGGATTCAGACCGCAGTTTTCTTAAAAAGGCAGGTTTTTGGGGGCTGGCACTGTGGCACAGAGGGTTAAAGCCCTGGCCTAAAGTGCCAGCATCCCATGTGGGTGCCGATTCTAGTCCCGGCTGCTATTCTTCCAATCCAGCTCTCTGCTATGGCCTGGGAAAGCAGTGGAAGATGCCCAAGTCCTTGGGCCCCTGCACCCATGTGGGAGACCCAGAAGAAGCTCCTGACTCCTGGCTCCGGCTTTGGATCGGCTCAGCTCTGGCCGTTGCTGCCATCTGGGGAGTGAACCAGCTGATGGAAGACCTTTCTCTCTGACTCTGCCTCTTTCTGTAGCTCTTTCAAATAAATAAAATAAATTTTTTTTTTAAATAAGGCAGGTTTCTGGAAGGCAGAACTTAGTGATGTATTCCCTTTTCCCTCCTAAAAATACAAACTGACTTACTCTTTCTGCATCAAAAGTGAGGGAGAAGGTAGGGCAAGAGCCTGGGAGTCCTGGGAAGTCCCTTTTTACAGAAATCTGATCAAGGAAGATAAATTGTCCCCTTCAACAGTTACTTTGATGTATTTAAGTTTATTAGTGCATACGGCTGTGTATATACAAATACAACTATGTATCTATGTGTGCAAATTGTATACACAAGAGCATTTCAAAAGGTTCATGGAAATTGAGTTAAAAGGTTTATTTTGCTGCAAAAAATATTTGAAATCTATCCTAATGTTCTTATAATACCCATTTCCATGACCTTGGTGAAGCTCCCCTGTCTATATTGATGACAGGTAGAACTGAACCGACGCTTACTGGGACCCTAATTTCCATCGTTCACTTTCTTCCACCTCTTTTCGAAGTCAAGAAAAAACTATGGAAGTTTTCAAATCCAAGAGTTCAGCCAAGCAGGCCCGTATAATGTGAAAATTAACAGAAAAAAAAGTGAACTGCGAACAGTGGTCAGCACCGTTAGCTCACAAAGCCGAGGGAAGAACCGCAGCACTGGGAGGCAGTGAGATGCCCCTCTCAGAAACAGATGTAGTTCGAACAACAAGAAATCGTGTTTGCCCCACGTCCTGTGATAGCAGAGACAGCTTTGAAGGCTAACGAAGCGGTCATAGGTCTTCACCCTTTAGGAAGATTGAAATTAATGCTCCTTAAAAGTCAATTTTTGGTTTTTCCCAACCAGTCTTCCAGATCCCCACAAGTGAGGCTGTGCCAGCCCTCTGAGTGCCAGAGTGGAGTGGAGAGCCTGCCTCCCCTGGGCCCCAGGTGACAGCGCCCAGATCTACACCCCTGCGGTGGGATTTGGACACTGGTTTCTCTTCTTTTCTTGTCCTCTCTCTCAGTTAACCTGTTCCTGCCCAGGCCCTCTCGCACTGGTTGCTGCTGCACGGTTCCCAATCTGACAGGCACTCATCTCTGGCTCGCAGCTTGCAGGTGGGAGCCTCAGCCGAGGAGCCTCGGTGTCAGGGAATCAGCAGCTGCTCGTACATCACACTGGTCATTAGTGGGGGATCATTCTGGACCTTTGCCCACAACTCCTTGCTACAGCAGGAGAAGGGCTATAAAACCCTGAGCCCTGTCAGCCGTTGTCACTTAGGTGAGAATTTATCAGGTCTCCAAGTGCCTTCTGACTGGATTATTATGAATAATGAATGAAGCTTTATGCTACACAGGAGCATTAATAAGATGGGAAGGACTGGGAGAGACTCCGGGCCCGCAGTCACGGCTGCTCTCTGGGCTAGCAGGTCCACAGCTGGTGGGCCCTCCTGCTGCAGCCTCCCCTTGCTGGGGACCCCAGCGAGGTCCTCTAATTACAGAGCCAGCTCTGGAGTCTGCGCTGTCGCCCGTGGGTGGTCATCAAGAACCAAGGAGGAAGCTGTGTGTGTCTACGCTGGTGAAAGTGGATGAAACAGATTTTCGTATTTTTTTGAAAAAGAAACCAGAATGTTTAATGTCAATCATCTGTCTTATGATCACCCCCCGGCTCCGAAGTAAAAGTCTGGGGTCAAACTCCAAGTCGGGTGAGACTTGTCTAATATGTAAACACGAGTGTCTTTTGGGACTTTGCAGAGATGATTTCTGCCACTTTTCTCAGTGTGGCTGCTCCTGGGGGAGTCTCAGCGAGATGCAGACTGAGACAAACAGGGGTGGCTTCCAGGCCGCAGGAGAGGAAAAGGCCCCGTGGACCTGGCTGATGGAACTGTGTGTCCCAGATAGGTCCTCGCGAAAGCCTTTGCTGGCCCATCTGGCCGGGTGGCAGCACAGTGGATACCTTCTCCAGGCTGTCATATGGGCAAATGTCTCAACGTATTCTGGTCACTTCTTTCCAGGGTTCCCTAGTATTCCTGAAAAAACCTGGAAAACACAGTTCGATTCAATGACGTGGAGGACAGCGTAAGCTTCTGAATCTCTTCCCAGGTTGCAAGAGCCATAGTTAGTTTGCCTTCTGGTACGGACTCCTGCACTGGCTCCCATTCAGTGCAATCCCTTTCCTCAAGCATTTTCTGAGTCCTTTGAAAGAGCTCAAGACTGTGGAGCACTGCTTTTTAAAGGGCATTAGCACGACGGTGACCTGGAGGTTAACACCCCAGCACTCTGAGAGATCCTGCAGAGAGGGCCCTGCAGGTGACAGGAGGAGGAGCTTCACCCAGTGGGTGCACCTGGGGCTCAGCAGGTGCTGAGAAACTGGGAACTTCAGAGTCCCCTCTCCGACTGTTGTCCACTCTGGAAAACGAAGGAGGTGAAAATGATCTCCTAAGTCTTAACCACTCTAGGAAGTCTCAGACCCATTCCTTGCCTTAAAGAGAATTAGAAACTACGGACCCCTCATGCCATTGCCACCAGGAGAAGGAAAAAGTCAAAGGCTAAAATACTATTCCCAGTGTGGATTCTGGGGGGAATCCTCACCTGCTCTTGGTAGCAAGAGAAACCCCCCAACCTGGCCCTTCAGGTCAGTGAAAATTATACAGTGTAGTAACCATTTAGCACCAGGTCCCCTAACACCTTGCTCTTACCGCCCCAGTGTGCAGTCTTTTCCTCCCCTTGTTTAAAAATTCCTATTTGCTGTCATCTAGAGGGATACACATTTCATTCTCTCAAATTCCCTTCCTCTTAAAAGACTTCCCTGCATCCCAGTTGTGTTCTCAGGTGTGCTCTCGCTGTCTCAGTCCATGTGTGCACGCTTGTGTGTCTACGTCTCCACTATCTTGCCTGTCCCACTTATTATTTCTTACAGCTCATAGTTTGGATAACTCAATAGTAATGCAAAATATCTATCTTCCTAAGAGTCCTCAAGATAGACATTTAGTCTTATATTTCTGTTAATTCCTCAGAGACTCTAGCGGTATCTTTCTCATAACATCTATTGAATAATAGTTTATTAAGCATCTGCCAGGTGGCAGGACATATCCTGGCTCCTCTGGGAACAAAGATGATTAACATGCACTCCTTATCCTTGCGAACTTCACAGTCTGATGGGTAATAATTGAGCAATGCATTTGTTATGGTTTAGATAACATTTGTGGTGTGCACATGAAGCCATACGGACTGGATGCAAGAAACACGGACTGGATGCAAGAAGCATTCGTTAAGCTAACAGGTTAAACCACACCAAAGGGCCGTTAGTAGTCCCTGCACTGATATTTGTCTTAAAGTAGTTTCCCAGGTCCAGAGGACTGTTCCTTGGCCTGGTTGGCACAATATCATCTTTAATGATTGGGATGAAGACCTAGCAGATCACACCTGCCAAGTCTGCAGCTTACAGAAACAGTTAGTTCCCTGGATTGTTAAGTTAGGGTTCAAGGAGAGCTGTTTAGGTAAAAAAGATGCAGCAAAGTCGATTATCCAAGGACCAAACGTGGGATCCTGGATGTGAACACCCGAGCAATGAGGGGGATGTGTTGTGTGTGCCTTCAGTGATGGCGTATTTGGAACGAACATGCGCATGCCTTGGTTCAGGAGCAGGAGAGCTTCCTATAGCGGTGTGGCTGGCACATTTCGTATGGTGGGGAACAGCTTGGGAGTTGGTTAGTGTTTACCGCCCTTGTCTAGATTCCTGCCGAACAGAGGTCTTTCCACTTTTTACTGTTGAATCCTTTATTGGCTGGAGCATTAAGCCAGTGGCTTTAAAGTCAATTAAAAATGTGGTCACAAAAATTAAAAAAGAAAGAAAGGAAGGGCCCTGGAGGGAGGGAAGTATTACATTCTTAGAATTGTATCTATGAACTACTGAAATCTCTTCTCTTTATATTAATAAAAATTATTTTTAAAAAGGCAGGACAGAATCAAACAAGAGACTATAAAGGGAAAGGAACCAGATACACAAAATGACTCAGGATTGTATCCTAAGGAGAAATAGGGAAGGAACTGAAGCGGTTTTGCCCGAAGAAGAAAACAAGGAGGGAACCCAGCCATTGCCTCTGATTGTTTTGGAGGGCTATGGAAGGTTGAAGTTGCTCTGTGTAAAACAAACCAGATGATGGGAAATTCGGGAGGATGCTTCTCAGTCCACTGTAAGAATGACTTCTCCATGGTCTTCCTAAACAAGGCAGCAAGTGAGGAAGACAGAGTGGAAGAAAACCCCCTACTTGCTGTGTCCCCTTGCCGCCAACCTTGTCACGGCTAAGTACACATCACAGAAGTTGACCTCTGTGTAAAACGTGCCGTGATTTCTCTTGTGAGTGTGGTTGGCTCCAGTGACTGCATGCTAAAACGTTATTTGTATTTTTCCGAGTCCATGATGCCATTTAGATGAAAGCTCATCTCTATATACCCACCAAGAAGACAACATGCAAAAAG
Organism: Lepus europaeus; assembly: GCF_033115175.1. Lineage (NCBI taxonomy): Eukaryota > Metazoa > Chordata > Mammalia > Lagomorpha > Leporidae > Lepus > Lepus europaeus. The sequence goes on along the minus strand of NC_084840.1, from coordinate 14,433,048 downwards.
CCGTTAGCTAAATCCGTCCTGAAGGTGAGGCTCACATTAGCCGCTGAGCTAGTACCTGAAGGAAAATTCCCTGTAGTTCTCCAGAGAGAAGCAGAGAACTAGGAAGGGAGGGCGGTGGTCCCACCAAGCCAAGGAGAAGACAAGAACGTACACAGGAAGACTTGGTGGCTGCCACCACTCCCACCGAGGGCAACCTTCCTTTGCCAACACATGGACCTCACAGAGGCACCAGGTGGCAGGGCTGTTCCTCCCCTTGCGTCTCACCACACCCTCATCTAGAGGAAGCATACAAAGGAGGGGTGTAGCCAATCATGGGTGCAGATGGAATTTCAGCGCTTAGCCTGTGCTTCCTGGTTAGCCTGGGGATAGAAACCCAGCCACAACATGGGCAACTGACCCAACATTAAGATGGCCCCGTCCCACATGGGAGCTCCTGACTCCAGCTTTCGGGTAAAGCAGAAACCGGAAGGCATAAGGTGATGGCTTAAATAGTTGGACCCTTGCTGCCTATTTGAGAGACCTGAATGGAGTTCCCAGCTCAGCCCAGACCTTGTGGTCATTTGGGAACTCAACCAGGGAATGGACACTATCTCTTGGTGCCTAAGTTTCAGTGTGTCTGAGTGGGAATCTTAAAATGCAGGACTAAGCAAAAAAGATCCTGTCATTCGCTCACAAAAGCCTCAACATCTGCTTGAATTCACACCTAAGAAAGAGGGACTTCGTGATCATTGTGCAGCACTTGACATGCAGAGGCTCCGTGACAACACACACGTGTGTGCATGCGTGTGGGCTTGTGTGTATGCACCTGCCCCCACACTGAGAAGCCCCTGCTCTACTAAAACATGCTCTGCTGGGAAGGGAGTTTATCGGCAACACATTGGCATCGGCAGGATTTCCTGCCCCAAATGAGCTGCTGTCTACCTGGCAGGCATGAGAGAGACCACTGAGTCCCAAGATTAATTGGAAGCAAGGTGGTAAACAAAGCTTCTCCCAGGGTGTCCTTCATGCTTACAAACTAAAAACAAAATCTACTCTAACTGCAATGGACGAAACTGTTTATTTGAACTCCCAAAGTAAAGAAAAGCAATGCCAATGTTACCAAGATTTTTCAGAAATTTTTGCAAAGTCTTTTATTATTAAAATGTTGATGGGGACATGAGGAGTGAGACAGCAAATGGTCCCTTTCTCTCACATAAGAGTCACAAACATGAGGGAAAGGCACAGCCGTGGAGCCCCACACAGGCTGCTCAGACCACCCCGAACGGTCCCACATCCTGACATTTATAGGGTCTCCTTGCTCCTGAGGCTTGTTACACGGTTACTATTCAACTCAGACAACATTTATGAGCGAGGGGTTGCCATCTTCCTCTACACTGGAGGGAGAGTCACAAGCCAGGGGTCCAGAGACAAAGAACCCAGGTTAAGAGCTCTTCAATTCGACATGGAAACTGTAGCTCCCTCAGAGAACATTAACTGAAAACCAGGAGGAGGGTAGGTGAGGGGAGGAAATTGTAGGTGGCACCAGAACATGTTAAACACGGGAACATTTGGTGACTAAATAAGAGGAGGAGGGCTAGTAACTAAAGAACTAGTGAATACTCTGTGAAGCAGAATGAAAATTAACTCAAGACCAAGCGGGACGTGTCTGAACATCAACACAGAGAACATGGGGAAATTAAAAACACCAGAGCCACGAACAGATTAAAAAATGGATAATACATGAAAGGAAAGAAGTTGAAAAGAAGTGGGCAGGGAAGGACAAAACTATTTTTTTTAAGGAGAAAGAAATGTAAAATCCATTGTAATCAATGGTGCCGTCTCTGTCCCTCAGAGCACAAAGGAAGAAGAGATGCCTGGATTATTATTTATTCATGCCCCTTGCTTCAGTGGGGTTCTCCTGGCAAAATTCCAGCAGCTTTGCCATTTGCAAGAACAGGAACTTTTAGAGTGTAGCTGCTCAGAGGATTTGGTCCTGTAAGCTCCTTTAATGTTGCCATTGCATCAAAAGGTCACTCTCAATTCAGAGGTTCATAAAATTGAAATTAGTTTGAAGTCCCTTGGAGCTCTGAAACCTGCAGAAGAGGGGTACCTGGGGTGGAAACTGCCTGGGAGCCGAAGGGTCCCTTCCGTGTGCCACTTGGTCATCTCCTGAGCGCTCAATAGCACTCAGCCACACAGATGCCTCTTCCATCTGACTATGTATGTCCTATCATGAGCTAACATTTCTGTAGAAAACACTGTGACTGATTTAAATGACACAGACATGAGAATGGTGGGCAAAGGAAGAAGTGGCGGGCTCTGTGCTAGGAACTTGAAGTTTGCTCTGTAATTTTACAACACCTTGTGAGGTCTCCCATGCTGCAACTCACTTTCCTGTGACAATGTCCGTGTATTATGCCTCTAACTGGTCCTAGGACCTTTCTATTTCATATTTGCATGTTAGCCCAACTCTGTGAGTTGGAGTCAATGTCCCCACCTTTTGTCTGAGAAAACAGAGTCTCAGAGGATTTTGTTTGGCCACAGCGAGCAAGTGTCAGAGATGGGCTCCAAATCCAGGTCTGATTGATGGCAGGGTGCCTGCTCTTTCAGCTTCACTGCACTGGCCAGATAATTAAAGGTTATGTTAGCCGTATTTTCAATGCATCCTAGGCTAATTGGAATTCCAGGCATTCCTGTCTTACTGCATGCTGTCTTGTGTCAGGCACAGGGCTAGGGACAGAAAGGGGAGAAGGCAGTTTGGTCTCTGAGACGTGGCCATGTGAGGAAGGGGCAGACACATGGAGAACTAATGGCCACAGGCCACAGGGCTCCTGAAAGACTTTCTAGTTCCTCTGGAAACTAATTCACTTAAAATGGGTAAAAATCCTCTTTTTCATGTAGATTCCACTGTCACAGGGAAATATTAAAGCTAATCAAATTGTTCTAGAACCAGCCCCATCCCAAATAACCAAGCTGACTGTGTAAGCCCTCGCTCTAGAGCCACTCTGCCAAGTTTCCTGAACTTCACTCACTGACAACCTAAAACCCTTGTCAGTCTACCGTGGGGTGATCAGCACTATGGAAGCATGACTTTCCCTCTTACAAACGGAGGCAAGAGCAAGGCCATGATAGGGAGTCTTCACGTTTGCAGGCAGCTAATTTCAACACTAGAAATCAGCCATGCTTTTGTTTCACTCACCTCATCCCATCTTTCCCCCAGGGTCCTCTCCAGGTCAGGGCTATTCACACACTTGGGTGAATTGGATGGCTTACCCCATACAGTAAGACAAGTGGTTCTAGCAAGACCCCTACTCTGGAAATATCTCTATCACTAACTCATCTCAGTGTCTAAAATGCTACCTTTGGTGGGGGTGGGGGGACAAGGAAATCTTTTACCGAATTTTATTATAAAATAATTAATACTACTGAAAAAGTCAAACAATGCAGATAATAATAACCTACAGGATACAAGATGAAAGTCCTCCTTGCCACCTTTTCACCCGAAACCCACAAGCATCTCCAGAGGTATTCATCATTGACAGTTTGACAATTATCCTCCCCATTTTTTCAGATAGATTGGTAACTTTCATTAATGGCTTCAGTCCTCCACTGGTGGAATTGCATTCATTGATATTTTTACTATTGCAAACAAATATGTTGCAATGTATTTCATTCATTGATATTTTTATTATTGCAAAAAAATACATTACAACATCATTGGCACTTCCCTGGGCACATGTAGAAGTATTTCTGTAAGTCAATTTCTTAAAACTGCAGTCAATAGATAAAGGGGCATATTCATCAAATGGTCATGGAGACTGGTAGAAATTCTGTAAAGCCAGGATAGAAAGCAGGAGACTGAGTTATGACAAGTACTCTGGAAGCTTATGATGACATGACACCTGCCACGTTTGGGCTATCATCCCAAACAAGAATATTTTAGTCCAATCCATGATTTCAATCATTGCATGAGTTCTGGAAGCAAACAATAATTGGTCATTGTTGCTTTAAGCCACCATCAGCCATTTGAAAGCAGTACTTTGAGACAACCACAGAAAGTGGGAATGGTGGAGAAGGTGGGGGCCACGATGCAGAACAGGGAGAGGGTGTGGCATAGAGGCCTGATTTAATTAAACAGGGAAGTAGCATTGAGAGAGGAAAGAAAGGAGATGAGAGGTATGCGTGAAAGCTGCGGAGGCAACCACAGCCATTTATTTACCAATATCCCCAGAGTTACCTGTTCAGTGCCTCTTGATATTTTCTCCCTGACTGAGACACAGTCACAAGACAGAAGAGTGGAGAGGAAAATTAGAAAAGAGAGGTTAAAATTCAAGACCAAAGAGACAAAGTAGAAGTTCCCTGGAGAAAGCACTGAGCAAAGTGCTTGGCCCCGGTACTCCCTGCCCATCCTCTCCTCTAAGCCTTTTGAAAGAGCTTCTCTGATAAACGCAACAAATTCACACTCAGTGTTCCCTGTGCCCTTGGCAGGTGAGACAAGCACCAGGTCCCTGTCCGGCTTCTTGGCTCCCTCTCCAGCTACCTTGGCTGTTTTCTGGCCGGCAAGCACAGATCCCCTTTCAATATCTGGGCCCTTGCCCAGGCTACTCTTTCTGCCAGGAGTGCTCCTCCACTAATCTGTTATCCCCTTCCCTGGCCGATTCCTACCATCCTTCAAGTTTAAACTTCACTACCTGTCTTCTAGGGTGCACCCCTAACCCATCCCTACATTTCTCCCCGACTAATTGAGTCCTGCCACTATTTTCAGAGCACTCTATCGAATCTATCCCAATGCTTAAATAATTGTTTGTATAATTTCTTATTTAATCTCTATGTCTAGATGAGAAAGCCATGAGAGAAGAAATATGTCCAGCTTAAGCACCAAGGGATCTGCAGCATGGTGGGCACACTGTGAATGTTACAGAACGAATGGTCAAATGGATGGAGGGTTTGACAAATGGGCAGAGTACAGGTAGCTAAGAAGTAGTCACCAGATGAATTTAGGTTAATGGACCTGAATAATCCATAACGTGAAAAAAATCAATTTCTCAATTAGTAGTTAACTATAGATTCAAGCTATTTTAATGAAAATTTATGAGTAAAACTCAGAACTCATCACGAGAAAAGTGAATTGCTGGTAATAATAAAGCCCTGTTTTCATAGGCACATAGAATGTTTTTAAAATTAAATATGCTACGATTAACACATGTGTTAATCAAAATGTATAAACATGTTAAATATAAACATGTCTAATGAAATATATTAAAACCATGGTGAAACTGTTTTGTGCTGAAATATAATGCACAACTAGAATTGAAGAATTTGTTTTATGATCATGAAGCATTGAAATCTTTTTGGGCACGAGAACAATTTCAAACAAGTTAAATCATAGACTTCAGTGTACAGGAAAATTAGCCTGAACATTCCTGTGATAACAATGTTGATTTGATCATTCAAGTTAAGATTTATCTTTATTTTCAACTCTTGAGTCTTATTTAACAGAACATATTTTATCTAAGGTGACCAACCACATTTATCGTAAATAAAACATTGCCTTTCTGATAAATATGCAATTAGCCCCTCCACCCTTGCTAAATATGTGTACTATATTATTTACCTGAAGAGTTGGAATTATTCCAGAACTCTGCACATAATCGCATAATTAGGAGGTTTCTTTCAATGAGGATCATGTGCTCAAACAGAAAATGTCTGTTTTATCATGCCAATATATAACCAAACTGTAGACATTCCAATAAAATTCTGGCCAAAACTCATTAAATTTACTGTGAAAACACACAGGAGATGCCATTTATGCTTAAGGCTAATGGGAATTTTGTAAACATTACATCAACTAACATTACTAGCAGACAGACTCATCCAATAGTGGATAAATCAAAGGATTATATAGTTGGTGATTAAGCAATAATAAACCTCTTCTTTAAAGCATAAATACACTTAAATAAATAAATAAATCTTACACACTTGAATATATTTTTGAGTTAGGTCTAACTCTTGGAAATATATCCTAATTAACATGAAAATAATCAAATTACTCTTTATTTCAAGCTAAAGTTACAGAATTTCTTCAAGCGTAAATGAGTGGATTATCCATAATATTTTTTATAAGAGTAGATTTTATAATTTCTCCAGCCAAGGATTTCTTTGTGGCTTGAGATTCATCTGTTTTATCAAAGATGTTTCCTTGAGAACAACATTCACATTTGGAGTTGGAACTATACATGGACACCAATTTGGTTTATTTTCCAAGAACTAAACCAAAAAGTATCTCAGTCTTTAAATTTATCTTTTAAAACATCAGACCAAATGTTTGTGTTTATCAAAGATAAAAACAACAGTCTCATAAGATTTAAATCCTATTAGATATGTCCTCCTGAAATTCATTTGTTTTCATAAAGAGAAAAAAGAAAGCATCAGACTAGCACTAGGAATCTCTTACAGCAAAGGACAGTCCATATGCTGTTGTCTTCTCTGGTTTAAATATGTTCCATGTTTTTTTCACCCTAAACTCATTTGGCTTGAGTTGTTGATCAAAGAAAGTTATGCATGAGAGACTATTCTGTTCAGGAATGAGGGTCTGCCATGCCCTGAAACATCCCTGTGATTTATAATACATGAACTCTGTGTGAGAAGAGGTAAATAAATTAGAGCAATTTGAAAACAGAGGGAAAACATGCTGTGTATACGATTTGTTGCTCGCATCATCATGGATATTATATTCTAATCTTTTTAGTTTCTTAAAATGTTTGGATGACATGGGGAGAAGATTATTCTAAATCTATGTAACAGTTCACACACATATACATACACAGACACATCAAATATAGTATAGTCACACTGGAGATAAAATCTTTCTGCTTATGTACTTTTGAAAAACATATTCGATACTTACAAGTTCTCATTGGTGTACTTAAGTAGGCTTGTCCTTCGCACACACTTTTAACTTTAACTTCTTTACTGTAAGCAATTTGCAGTTCAGCAACTTCCAGCAAAATATTCTGTATGCTCACCCAATAACAAGCACAGAGTGGGGAAAGGCAGAAAGGGAAGCAATTTGGATATGTGTGTCATATTAAAAGGATAGTCCATTCCCCCTCTTCTGTAGGGAAGAATGTGGAGTGGCAAGCAGAGGGCAATACGAATTATTGGGATAACTGGTCTTTCCAAATCAGGCTCACGTATCGACTTAAAGGTAGATTTTTTTTTTTTAGATTTATTTATTTGAAAGGCAGATGAAGGAGCAAGAAAGAGATCTTCCATTAGCTGGCTCACAACTCATATGCCTGCAATAGGCTAAAGCCAGGAGCCAGAAGCTCCATCCAGGTTTCCATTGTGGGTGGCAGGAGCACAAGTTCTTTGGCCATCATCACTTCCTTTCCAGGTACCTTCGCAGAAACTTTCTCTGTCTATATCATCTCTTAAAAATTCATGAGAACTCCATCCTAATGACCCAATCCAATCACTTCTCAAAGTCTCCATAATTTCTAAGCAGTAATTAGATTAATTTTCCACACTCTTAGCATCATTAACACAAGGCTTTTGGAACCAAACCTTTGACACATGGGTCATGCTCACGTGGTTCAGCATGACAGCCAAATATCATCCAAATATCCAAATCATCACACACATCTGTTTTGTTAGAAGAATAACTACATTCGTATTTTTTTCTTCTGAGAAATATCTATTCAGAGCCTTTTTCCCATTTGTTACTTGTTTTGTTTGCTTGTTTATGACTCCCCTATATTTTCTGGATATTAACTCTTTGTCAGATGAATAGTTTGCAAATACTATCTCCCATTCTGCCCAGTGTCTCTTCACACTGTTGATTGTTTGCTTTTGAGAGAGATCGGATAACAGATACCAAAACACAGCCAGACAGAAGTAATACGTTCTTGAGTTTCCTAGCACAGTGGGGTGATTACAGTTCACAATGATGTTTTCTGTTCAGTATAAGACCTGGAAGAGAGGAGCTGGAGGACTTCAAACACAAAGAAAATATAATAAAATGGAAAAGCTAATCTCCCTGTTTGATTTACCTTGTGTGTGTGTGTGTGTGTGTGTTAAAATGTTACACTGTACCCCTAAAACTGGACAAGTAATACATGTTAATCAAAAATGTAAAATAAATAAGTAAAAGAATAACTACAAAATCAGAGAAAAGCATTTTTAATATTAATAAAAAGGTCTACTTAGCTTGAAAGTTAATTTGTTCAATATTTTCAGAAAAATATTTATTCTAGAAGGCAAGCAACATTTGAATTATTTGATCCCTGTTGCATTTACTTATCATCAGATATTAAAATCTGTCTCATACTGCTGCAAGAAAGTATTTCTGAATGAACCAGAATGTTCCATAGTATTTATTGGGTAAAGAGCTTGTGTAAAATTCAAGCTTAAAATCAGGAATCCAAGTCTCCAGTATGGTGAGGGAGGTATCATGCAAAGTGAAGTCTCCTCCCTCAGAATATAGCCTATCTCTGGTGTTTTGCATCTAACTAGTAAAAGACTTCAAAAATGATGGGATGTCACACTGACAATAGGTCACAAAATACACTGGCTCGTATCTCACTCCTCCTCTCTTTCTCAGACTCTCTTCTCCCACTTGACTCTGATGGAAGTCGGTTACTATGAGTTCCCTCTGGAGAGGCCCATGTGGCCTACATCACAAGGAGAAAGTCATTGAGAAAGTGAGACCCCCAACTCAACAGCTGATGAGGAGCTAAACCTTGCTAGCAACCACAGGAGCAGGTCCTTCCTCAGCCAGGCCTTCAGATGAGACCACAGCCGTGGCCAACACACTGATGCCGACCTTGCCAAAGACCATGTGTATTGATCAAGTTTTCCTGTATGCCTCTAGTCACATTCAATTACTAAACCAACAGATAGCCCCTACTGATATTTTGAACAATAATAAATTCCTCTTGTCTGTGCGGTATGTGTACTACTTACCAGCAAATGCATGAATGCAGATTTCATCACTGACTATATGTACTGACAAGTTACATCCATTAAGAAGTCAGGATGGGAGATTGTGATGAATTTTGAGCAAAGTTATTCCTGGAAAATATACGCATATTGATAAATATGAATGGTCAATCATTCTTTTTAAATACCTATTACTCAAATAATTCCAAAGTGTCCCACTCCTAGAATGATCATATTTTTTTCAAAATAAAGATACGGAGTAAATGAATATATATTACTATTAAAGAAATAAAAATAGATTTTAGGGGCCAGCATTGTGGCATAGCAAGTAAAGCCACCACCTGTGGTGCCAGCATCCCTTGTGGACACTGGTTGGTGTTCTGGTTGCTTCACTTCTGATCCAGCTCTCTGCTAATGGTCTGAGAAAAGCAGGAGAAGATGGCTCAACTTCTTGGGCCCCTGCACCCATGTGGGAGACTCAGAAGAAGCTCCTGGCTTCGGATCGGCACAGCTACGGCTGTTGCGGCCATCTGGGGAACGAACCAATGGTTGAAAGATCTCTCTCTGTGCCTCTCCTTCCCTCTCTGTGTAACTTGGACTTTCAAATAAATAAACAAATCTTGATTTTTTAAAGATTTTACTTATTTATTTGAGAAATTATAGACAGTGAGACAGGTCTTCTATATGCTGTTTCACTCCCGAAGTGGCCACAACAGCCAAAGCTGTGCCAATTCAAAGCCAGGAGCCAGGAGCTTCTTCTATGTCTTCCATGTGGATGCAGGGGCCCAAACACTTGGGCTATCTCCCACTACTTTTTCAGGCCACAGCAGAGAGCTGCATCAGAAGAGGAGCAGCCAGGACTAGAACTAGTGTTCATATGGGATGCCGGCACTGCAAGCGGAGGATTAACTTACTGCGCCACAGCACCAGCCCAGTAAATAAAATAAAATAAAATAAAATAGATAGATAAATATTTTTAAAAATAAATGAATAAATAAAATCAATTATAATTAAATTATAGATACTTTAGCTATTCTTGAAAAGACCCCACTTGATGGTGTAATCGATATGTTGGATTACAATAAATCTGAATATAATCACAATGTGATTTTTTTAACTTTTATTTAATAAATATAAATTTCCAAAGTACAGCTTTTGGATTACAGTAGCTTCCCCCCCATAACTTCCCTCCCACCTGCAACCCTCCCATCTTCTGCTCCCTCTACCATCCCTTTCACATCAAGATTCATTTTCAATTATCTTTATATATAGAAGATCAATTTAGTATATATTAAGTAAAAATTTCAACAGTTTGCACCCACACAGAAACACAAAGTGTAAAGTACTATTTCAGTACTAGTTATAGCATTAATTCACATTGAACAACACATTAAGGACAGAGATCCTACATGAGGAGTAAGTACACAGTGACTCCTGTTGTTGATTTAACAATTTGACATTCTTGTTTATGGCGTCAGTAATCTCCCTAGGCTCTTATCATGAGTTGCCAAGGCTATGGAAGCCTTTTGAGTTCGCCGACTTCGATCTTATTCCGACAAGGTCATAGTCAAAGTAGAAGTTCTCTCCTCCCTTCAGAGAAAGGTACCTCCTTCTTTGATGGCCGTTCTTTCTGCTGGGATCTCACTAACAGAGATCTTTCATTAGGTGTTTTGTTTTTTTTTTTGTTTTGTTTTGTTTTGTTTTGTTTTGCCAGAGTGCCTTGGCTTTCCATGTGTAAAATACTTTCATGGGCTCTTCAGCCAGATCCGAATGCCTTAAGGGCTGATTCTGAGGCCAGAGTGCTGTTTAGGACATCTGCCATTCTATGCATCTGCTGTGTATCACACTTCCCATGTTGGATCGTTCGCTCCCTTTTTTAGTCTACCAGATAGTATTAGCAGACACTAGTCTTGTTTATGTGATCCCTTTGACTCGTAATCCTATCATTATGATCAGTTGTGAACTGAAACTGATCACTTTGACTAGTGAGATGGCATTGGTACATGCACCTTGATGGGATTGAATTGGAATCCCCTGGCACATTTCTAACTCCACCATTTGGGGCAAGTCCGATTGAGCATGTCCCAAATTATACATCTCCTCCCTCTCTTATTCCCACTCTTAATTTAACAGGGATCACTTTTCAGTTAAATTTAAATACCTAAGAATAATTGTGTGTTAATTAAAGAGTTCAACCAATAGTATTAAGTAGAACAAACAAACAAACAAACAAACAAAAAAAAACTAAAAGGGATAAAGTGTTAAATTGTACCTCAACAGTCAGGACAAGGGCTGATCAAGTCACTGTTTCTCATAATGTCCATTTCACTTCAACAGGTTTCCCCTTTGGTGCTCAGGTAGTTGTCGCCTATCAGGGAGAACATATAATATTTGTCCCTCTGGGACTGGCTTAATTCACTCAGCATGGTGTTTTCCAGATTCCTCCATTTTGTTGCAAATGACTGCATTTCATTGTTTTTGACTGCTGTATAGTATTCTATAGAGTACATGTCCCATAATTTCTTTGTCCAGTTTACTGTTGATGGGCATTTGGGTTGGTTCCAGGTCTTAGCTATTGTGAATTGAGCTGCAATAGACATTAAGGTGCAGACAGCTTTTTTGTTTGCCAATTTAATTTCCTTTGGGTAAATTCCAAGGAGTAGGATGGCTGGGTTGTATGGTAGGTTAATATTCAGGTTTCTGAGGAATCTCCAAACTGACTTCCACAGTGGCTTCACCAGTTTGCATTCCCTCCAACAGTGGGTTAGTGTCCCTTTTTCCCCACATCCTCGCCAGCATCTGTTGTTGGTAGATTTCTGAATGTGAGCCATTCTAACCGGGGTAAGGTGAAACCTCATTGTGGTTTTGATTTGCATTTCCCTGATGGCTAGTGATCTTGAACATTTTTTCATGTGTCTGTTGCCATTTGGATTTCCTCTTTTGAAAAATGTCTATTGAGGTCCTTGGCCCATCTCTTAAGTGAGTTGTTTGTTTTATTTTTGTGGAGTTTCTTGATCTCTTTGTAGATTCTGGTTATTAATCCTTTATACGTTGTATAGTTTGCAAATATTTTTTCCCATTTTGTTGGTTGCCTCTTCACTTTCCTGACTGCTTCTTTTGCAGTACAGAAACTTCTCAATTTGATGCAATCCCAAATGTTAATTTTGGCTTTGACTGCCTGTGCTTTCGGAGTCTTTTCCAAGAAGTCTTTGCCTGTGCCTATATCTTCCAGGGTTTCTCCAATGTTCTCTCATAATTTGATGGTGTCGGGTCGTAAATTTAAGTCTTTAATCCATGTTGAGTGGATTTTTGTGTAAGGTGTAAGGTAGGGGTCTTGCTTCATGCTTCTGCATGTGGAAATCCAGTTTTCCCAGCACCATTTATTGAATAGACTGTCGTTGCTTCAGGAATCGGTTTTAGATATTTTATCAAATATGAGTTGGCTGTAGATACTTGGATTGATTCCTGGTGTTCCTATTCTGTTCCATTGGTCTATCCATCTGTTTCTATACCAGTACCATGCTGTTTTGATTACAACTGCCCTGTAGTATGTCCTGAAATCTGGTATTGTGATGCGTCCAGCTTTATTTTTGTTGTACAAGATTGCTTTAGCTATTCGAGGTCTTCTGTGCCTCCATATGAATTTCAGCATCATTTTTTCAAAATCTGTGAAGAATTTCTTTGGTATTTTGATTGGTATAGCATTGAATCTATAAATTGCTTTTGGGAGAATGGACATTTTGATGATATTGATTCTTCCAATCCATGAGCATGGAAGATTTTTCCATTTTTTGGTATCCTCTTCTATTTCTTTCTTTAAGATTTTGTAATTCTCAAAATAGAGATCTTTAACATCCTTGGTTAAGTTTATTCCAAGGTATTTAATTTTTTTTGTGACTATTGTAGATGGGGTTGATCTTAGAAGTTTTCTTCTCAGCCGTGGCATTGCCTGTGTATACAAAGGCTGTTGATTTTTTGTGCATTTATTTTATATCCTGATACTTTTCCAAACTCTTCTATGAGTTCCAATAGTCTCTTAGTAGGGTTCTTGGATCTCCTAAATAAAGAATCATATCATCTGCAAAGAGGGATAGTTTGACTTCTTCCTTCCCAATTTGCCTCCCTTTGCCCTTTGAAAAGTATTCATGGAAGATAAACCTTCCTCTGCTCTTCTCCGTGACTTTCCTCTGTGGGCTCACCATGACTGCCAGGGAGGGATGTGGGTCTTCTGTCTTTCCTCTCACCTTATCCCCATAAGCAACTTTTTCTCTCCCGTTCAGGGGCAAAGAAAGGTAAAGGAGGAGAAATAACGGTGTAGCCCGACAGCTGAAGTCTGCTCTCTGGCCTACGCTTGGCTGAGCTGACCTTCCCTGGCTCTCTTTCCCGCGTCCTGTCCTGGGGCCCATGGCACTGGTGCAGGCAGAGCTCAGAGAGACTCTCTTGACTGCCACTGCTGGCATTCACCGCGGCTCACTTCTACTGAGACACTCAAATCTCTTACTTCTGTAGTCCCCACACCTGGAAATCATGCCTACTGGGTAAGGTGCCTTCAAAAGGGACTACCACCGGCTCAGAGTGCTCCTGGTTCCTGACAGTTCCTGCATTTAATTTGCTATTGGAAAGTGGCATTGTGCACACTCAGAGACAGCACCCCCACCACGGTCATGGACCTTGAACATGGGTCTGATTTCATCCCATTCTCTCCAAGGGTCCATAGAAGCCCCCTAAGCATGGAATTCACAGGGAAAGATCTCCTACCTTCACAGCTCAGTTTCCTTAGAAGTTCTCTTTCTTCATCAATGAAATCTTTGTATTCCTCAGGAATAGCTGTGGGCCTAGAGCTGTGAGGCTGGTTCTAAGCTGGTTCCTTAGAAGACACTGTATGCACACTTACTTAGGAAAATGTCATTTCACTCATAACTTGCTTCTTCATCAAAATTCCCACTTTCCTTACCTAGGAGAATGAGCTGAACTACAGTGAACAAGTTCAGTGGCAAATAATTGCATGATCCTATAAAACTCAGGTATTTTCACATGCCTTTGGGCATTGAAACCTGCTCTACTGAGAAAGTGAATATTGAAACAGAGATGAGGTTTGCACACATTTCTCTGACTCCATTACAAGATGAACTTTTAACAACCCTCTTTTGACACTTTAGATACCAAGATATAGCCTAGATCAAAACCTTATGGCTAAGTTATAAACTCCAGAAGAACATTGTTCTTGAAGCATTGACACAAGCTTAAAAGAGAGCTACTGGGGAGAGCAGAGGGACAATAAATGACATACCCAACAGCATGTGAAGAGCAAACTATGAAATGTGTTTGAAAATGAGAATTTTTAATTGTAATGAATGTTTCATAAGCATCAGGGGTTGTTAAACTCATGCTGAGGAATATATCATATGGAGGTAGCGCAAGTAGTCACCCGTGGACTCGAGTTCTTCCAGTTATCTGCTGCTATAAAATGACCCCCTATTACTTGGAGGTGTAGAGCCATGGCTATAGATTTGATCATAGTTCTGCAATCCGGGCTGGGCGCAGTTGGGTGGCTCCTTCTCTGATCTCACTTGATATCACTCACATGGTTATGGTCATCTGAGGCCACTGACTGTGGCTGGAAATCCAATATGGTGTCACTCACATGTCTGTCACCTTGGCTAGAATGGCTGGAACATGGTGGTGCAGCTGGGATGTGCTGGCCACCTCTGTTCACACACTTTCTCAGCCAGGTTAACCAAAGTTCCTTACTAAGTGTCCTAGGCTTCCAAGAGGAAGCAAGTGGAAGCTCCCAGGGCTCTGAAGGCCTAGATATCCCTGCCACAGCCTCAATTCACTGCATTCTATTGGCTCATTCAAGTCACAGATCCAGCCCAGACTCAAGAGCACGGGCTGAGAAGACTTGCAAGGAATTCATGACTGTCTTTAACTCCCTCCATGATACCTTGGAAAAAATAGCATATTGTGTTATCTCTGAATGACACTAACATTAGTGTTGATGGATTCTCTCTTTGAAATGCTACCTACCTGATGATCTCAAAAGCAATTTAGAGACATTTACCAACACAATGGAGACTTCACACAAAAAAAGGATGACAATATGGGTGAGGCTTAAGAAAAAAGTGGAATAAACACTTAGGGACTATGCTGGATGAAATAAATCCTGCCCTCCTGGCCATCTCTAACTCTGCTTTTCTTATGTGTTTATGGATTTCATAATCTCCCTCACCCTTGTAATAACATCCCTCTGGATCCTTAATCATTCATTAATTCATTATTTTATCATTTATCCATTTATTCAATGCACATTTTTAGTACCTTTTATATGACCAATATTTATATATATATTTCAAAAAATATATATAAAAATAGTCATTTCGTTCAAGGAGTGGGGCCAGCACTGTGTTGTAGCGGGTAAAGCCATCATCTGCAGTGCCAACATCCCATATGGGCGCTGGCTTGAGTCCCGGCTGCTGCATTTCTGATCCAGCTCTCTGCTATGGCCTGGGAAAGTAATGGATGATGGCCCAAGTCCTTGGGCCCCTGAACCCACATGGGAGACCTGGAAGAAGTTCCTGGCTCCTGGCTTCGGATCGGCGCAGCTCCAGCTGTTGCAGCCATCTGGGGAGTGAACCAGCAGATGGAAGTACTCTCTTTCTCTCTGCCTCTGCCTCTCTGTAGCTCTGCCTTTCAAGTAAATAAATAAATAGTTTTTAAAAAGTTTAAGGAGTGATGGAACAGAGATAAGTGGCCTCTGAGGGGTGTGGTTGTAGATCAGACTCCTAGAAAGAACACAGCCCATGCTTGAGAAAGGAGTGGGGTTTTACATATACCAAGTCTCAGAGGCAAGGACCATATTTAGTGCTCAGAAAATTAAGAGAGGTTCAGCAAAGCAGAGAAGATACTTGTTGTATGTGTAAGAAATACATTGATGAGGAAGCTAGAGATATAAGCAAGACAAATGTCATTCCTAGGAGATGGTGTTTTAGCCAGTGTAGCTATGGAGATAGTGAAGCAGAAGAGAAACCTCTAAGTAACTCCATTCCCTCAGGTCATAGTTCCTTTATTCCTTCGAAGCACCATCATTTCTAGTGTCTTACTTCAACAAATAGCACTGCGGACAGATGGCATACAAGTATTAAACAGTTCCTGGTGATAATAATACCATTTAATTACTGCTCTTTGAAATCCTCTCCTGGTGTGTAAGTTTTCCTGGAGGCGGTTGTTAGGATTGTTAGTGTCCAACACAGAATCAGAGGCAGTGCAGTTGAGACAGAAAAAATATGCAAGAAGCAGACAAAATGGAGAGAAGGAGAAGAAACTGTTGTATTCCTTAATGTCCAAAGCACAAAACCCAGATTTCTTTCTTCTGCTCAGTGAAGTACTACAACAGATGTTTAACACCAGAGCAGAACAAGCAATAGATCCAACAGAGGCAGTCACCAGGCAATTGGTAAAGATTAAACTTCCCTCTGCATTAATTAATTACGCCGTATCTATTGTCTGCAGATTAAGCCTTGGGCACTGCCGTAGACACCAGACATAGAGGAACAAATGAAATAGATTTCTTTCTGCTTTTTTTGGTGCTTATGATTCTTCTTCCAATTGGTGTTTGGTGAAAGACTCACAAGCCATTGCCAAGATGCGATTTTCTTACTAATGCATTGAAAGAGAAGGAATGGGATCCCAGGGGACTCCAGAAGTCATCAAAAGTTCGTCTTTACCTTGGCTTGGCCAAATCGTGATTAAAAATTTAAGAATTTCACTTTGCGGGGGGGTCTTCCTCTCTTGGAGTCCCTCTCCTGGCAGCTGCCGCAGGAGGTTTGTGATTTAAATAAATCTTACTCTGCAAAAAAAAAAGGGGGGGGGCTTTCACTTTGTCACAACATGAGGTTTCTGCCTTAGGAATAGGAGAGTTGGAGGCAACAAGTTGATGAGAAAGAGGTGGAACCCAGAAAACCCTATTTTTCAAGACACGCAAAGAGTAAGTTTGGAGCTAATGTTTCCCTTCTGCCCTTACAGAAGAGATTTCTCTCTGGATATTCCTATGAACTTACACATACAGTGCACAATAGCAAGATGCATAGGCATGTACCATTCTCAAGTACACATTCTTGGAAGGAAATTGCATGCCATAGTCTTTCAACACAAGGAATCTACATTTAGTTCCTAGCTTTCCATCCTCTGAAATGCAGTTCCTAATTTAGATACAGGCTGCTACTGAGACCTATTTGCCCAGTGAGTAAAGATTGACTTTGGAGTCACTGTTCTAGAGAGAATACTTTATTCCTAATTGCTCAAGCTGCAGGACTCCCATCCTGGGAGATTGACTCTGATGCTGTTTAGATGTCAGATCTTGTGGAAATGCATTGAGCTTGTTGAACACCTGGAACTCGCAACGTCTATACATCCAGTATATTGAAGCTCAGAGATGCCCTTGGAAAGATCACAGCTCTGCTCTTTGACTCTGGTTGAGTTTTGGGGACCTGGAGGTTGCCCCCAAATTCTTCATCATTATCCTCTCTGAGCCTCTCCTCTGTTCCGGTTTAGCCCACTCTGGACATGGGCAGTGGGAAACACTTCCCCAGCAAACATCAAATACCAATAACCTACTCATTTAGGAGAGCTGGGAAATAAAATGAAAATTTAATTATTTTTGCTAGCAATCCATTAAAACAAGAGTATCAAAAGACATTTTATAAGATGTTTGTTTTGACTGCCGAGTTCTTTAATCTGGCTAATGTAGTGGAATACTCTGTGCTGTAAGCCAATGTCATAATTTGGAGGTAAGGTGGGCTTTTCAATTTAAGTTTCCCTCCTTTCTCCCTTTTTTATTACAGCCAAATGCAACATACTGTTTTAAGATTCTGTGGATTATAAACATTTATGTCCAATCCCCCTTTTAAATTATGATTTTCCAGACTTTAAGAGGCTAGACCCATTAAAAAGTTTAAGATTTCCTAAGTCTTAGTTTAGGAGGAAGAGCAAAAATGGTTTCTACTATTCCACCTTTGCATGAACAAATTCAAGGCTCTCTTTCTACAGAAGAACCTTTTTCCAAATTTATTTCCAGCTACTTTTGTTTTCCTTGAGGGACCCTTGAAACACTATATTGCTACTTTTCATGTTTTTTATTTGCCCTCTGGAACAATAAAAGCTCAAAGGTTCATAAATATGCATTCTGTAAATGTATTATGCTGACAAAGTGTTGCTCAGATAGCTGTTTTTGCCTTTGGGGAATGAATAAGTTTACAGCATGCTTAAACAACACTGCAAGGTGGAAAGAGAGAAAAGAAAAAGGAAGGAGAGTGGAGGAAACAGGAAGAGGAGGGAGGCAGAGACTTGAAGATAAACAAAAAGGAGGAGAAAAAATGGAGAGAATAATTAAAAACTACAGCCACATATGAAGGAAGAAGGAAGCCACAGAGACTGGGGAATGCCAACCGAAATCAGAGACAAAATGCAGCCATTTTTCACGTTTGTACTGTTAACAAAGAGGAAAAAAATCTGATTTTCTACCTAGGAGCTGAAGTTGTTATTTCACTTTACGGTGGTTCGAACTCAGCAACATGCAGTATTTATATTCAAATTTAGGTTGTGCTTTAATTAAAATCAAATTTGATAAATGAAAGTTAAAAAAAATCAAATTTGAACACAATGCTTTTGTCCTTCTTAAATCTAATTCACTCTGGTCTGCTTCATTCACCTCAAATTAGATAAACCATAGGCCAGTTGACTGTTAATCTATAAGGAATGGAAAGAACAATGTGTTTCACTGCCAGAAGTGAACACTCCCCAGACGTGGAAATCTCTCCTGTACTGGGTTATTGAGCAAAAACACAGGTCCTCCGGAGCTAAAGTTCTGATTTGGAGTAAGTTGGCCAGGTGTAGAAAGGATGATTAGCTAACACTATGTTGGCAGTTTGCTTTCTCCTGAGAAATTAACTGTGGAATTCAGAAAATTATTTATATTTTGGAAGTACAAATTTGTGTTTTAGGCATTGCGGCACAGTGGGGTAAGCTGCCACTTGGAACGCCTGCATCTGAGGTCGAGGGCCTCTGCTTCTGGTCCAGCGTCCTGCTAATGTGCATCTTGGGGGCAGCAGTGATGGCTCAAACACTGGCAACCCTGTCACCTGGAAGACCTGGTCAAGTTCCTGTTCCTGGATTTGGTCTGGCCAGCCCCAGCTGTTGCAGCCATTTGAGGAACAAACCAGTCGACAAAAAATCTCTCTTTTTCTCTCTCTCTCTCTCTCGCTCTCTCTGTGTGTGTGTGTGTGTCTGCCTCTCATATAAATACAAGTAAATGAATAAAAATATTTTAAATTCATATTTTATTCCCAAAATAATAACAATTGGAAAGAAAAGTAAACAAAACAGATTTATAACTTAAAGCAAAAATATCTAAGAAATAGTAAAATCTCTGAGGAGGAAATTGACTGAATATTTCAGAAGTTAAGATTTCCTAGGTGGTCTCTAGTCTATCAGTAATTATTACCAATCGTGCCACAGACATTTTTATTACTGCTCAGTGAAAATGTTAAAAAATAATGTGGTAGCCTTGACTTCTATAGTTTTTAAGAAATCATCAGTTTGAGTAAAAATTTTTCAGCCTCAAAGTTAGTAGTCTGTGATCTTTCTCCCTCCCATCTTGGTCCTCTGTGAGATGCTCAACCAGTTGTAGCTGGATGGAAGCTCCTCCCATCCACTGCCTGTCTCGTGTTGCTTCCTTCAAGATTCTCCCCAAATCCCGTAACTATGAAGTCAAAATGTCTTTTCTCTGCCTTGCCAAAGTTATCATTTCATGGGCGTGTCTATCTCGTTTATGCAAAGGTCATTGAGGGTTTGGCATTTCAGCAAGCTGTTCCCCAAGGAGTCTCCATTTGTGGCTGCGCCACAGCATCCGGGGTGGACGGGATGTGGTGAGTGCCCTGGGAGGGACATAGCCACATCTCGCGGGAAGTGCTTGATTCTGCCTGGGGAGAGCACAGACCAGGTAGGATGTGAACAGGGCCTTGAAGGTTTCTCAAGTGAAGAAATGGGGTAGAGGAATAACAAAGGTGCTCCAAGTATGGAGCTGGTACGGCCTGAGGCGGTTAAACAATGTGTTTAAAGAAATGGGGAGCAGAAAACACAAACTGGGAAGGCAGGGCCAAGGCCCGTTGTGAAAGACCCTGTGAACCACAATGAATGTGAACTATGACTCAGAGGCCAGAGTGTTTCCAAATTTCTATTACAACATGCAAAAGGAAAACTCAATATACTTGTATGTAGCCGGGACAAATATTCAATCAACATTCAAAATAAAGGTCTCACACCACAAAACTATCCCTTTGATTAGTGAAGCGTTCTCGTATTTCATTACATTCTGCTTCATGAAAAAAATTGTTTATTTTCCTTTTATTTGAAAGACAGATACCTTGCACCCTCTGGTTCACTCCTCACATGCCTGCAACAGCCTGTGTTAGACCGGGCCAAAGCCAGAAGCCTCAGTCTCAAGCTGAGCCTCCCAAGTGGACAACCAGGACACAAGTGTTGGAGCCATCATCTGTTGCCTTCCCATGAGCACATTAGCAGGAAGCTAGAATAAGAAGCTGGATCAAGACTTGAACCCAGGCACTCTGAGATGGGATGCCGGTGTCCCGAGCGGAGTGTTAACCACTGCACCAAATGCCTACCCCTCTGCTTCATTTTTCGAGTTCTGTTTTGGTCTATCAGGTTGATTGCAACCTAAACTTAAAAGAAAAATGTGTTCTAAGTGATAGGCTTTAGCATGTGAATGATACACTTGAGCTGAGCTTTAGAAAGTGAACTAGTGACTTAGAGGACGATGACTGAGAGAGTGGAGAGAGCAGCAGGCAGGAAGTCTGGTTAAGGCAGTTGACGAGGGAGTCTGGGCAAGAGACCTGCGGTCGGAACAGCAAGCGGAGTGTGCTTCACATCAGACTATCCCAAAAGTTCACTCACACTAAGGGTTTGAGCTTTTTGCTACATTGGCACTCTAAGGATGATTTACATTATTCTGTTCTTAGAAGACCTTTAAGAAGGGGTGTTCTTCAAGGAATAACTCTCCAACAAATAAGGTAACCTGTCAACACATCCTCCCGGAGCTGCTTAAAATATACTTCTTACGGTATCCCCTGCGTGTGATCTGGGTTTTAACTGCATTCCAAAACAGGGGAGACAGAGGCTGGTAATGGCCATTGGAGTATTCAAGTGTGTAAAGTTGTGATTATACATGAATTTGCTCCCAGCTTCTCCTCCAAGTCAGTTCTAGAATGGGAATTCAGTGCTGTGTTCACATCATATCTTCCAAGCGGTGGTTTGAGGCTGTGCACAGCCTGCAGAGAGAGCCACTTGGAGCTAAAATGCAAGTGCATGGACCCCAACACGGCAGACACCAATTCCTTACTCTCATCTGGCCTAAATGAGCATTTCCACAGAACGCAAGCCTCCTCATTGAGCAAACAGCCTCCCACTCATCTGATGCCCAAAGTGCTTTCTTCAAAAGTCTTTTGTTTTACGTGGGCTTCAATATCCCCCCATTTCATCTCACATTCCATCCCCGAAGCCCAGACGACACTCCTGAACATATGAGCCTTGTATTGTAATCTCTCGCCTTCTCCCCGACTTTGATTTCATCCCCTTTACCTTTTTCGTGCTTTCTGAAGAGAAGCACCCTCTTCTAAAGCAGTTTCATTACACCGCGTAGGCTCTTTGAGGAAACTTTGAAAGCCAGCTTTCATGCGCTCGCCATCCACCGTCCCCGGAGAGCCGGGCAGAATCAGCTGCCGCGGTGGCTACAAACAAATCAGAACAGCCCCCCGAGCGTCTATTATTTATTTATTTTTATATTTATTTATTTATTGTGCTTTGCATGTGTAAGTGGATTCCAAGAGTCGTTCTGGATTCCAGGGTAGTCTTGCATATGGATATGAAAAAGAAAATGCTGCGAAGTGGAGAGAAGACGAAAAGAGTGATCTGTCAGTGCGGATTCCGTCAGCCTGGAGTCTCCATGACAAAGGCACACACGTCTCTCCCTCCCTGGCAAATGCATCGTCCTGACCACAGGCCTCAGCTGCTGTCGCTTCCCAGATGGCTGCCCAAGCAGCCAGAAATCCCGGCATCCTGCACAGTTCCACAGATACCCTGAGTCCCTGCAAAGTTAGTTTTCTCTGGCTGTTCTACAGAGAGAACTTTATAGGATTCGTTGTCTCCACATTCATGAACGACCGGGGGAAAAAAATCCAAAAATATCAACTACAATGTACGCCGTGCGTTGTGTGTTTTTATTTCTTCACACATGGATTTGTTAGTGAACGAAAGGGTTCTGCCTATTTTATGCTATGTTTTGGGTCCAGAGCTTCAAATAGAAAGCTCTTCCTCTTTATTTCACCATCATCTTCTCACATCTCTTGCCCCAATGGTGTGCTCTGCCCCCATAACCCCAGCAGATTTTTACTTCTTTCCAATTATACCCAGGCAGTTGTGGTCTCTGCCTCAAGCTCTTTTTGTTTTTTTTTTTTTTTTAAGATTGTATTTATTTTAAAGGCAGAGTTACTCACAGAGTAACAGAGAGAGATTTTCCAGTCGTTGGTTCACTCCCCAAATGGCCACAACACCTGGCGGTGGGCCAGGCTGAAGCCAGGAGCCACGAGCTTCCTTCAGGTCTCCCACGTGGGTGCAGGGGCCCAAGCACTTGGGCCATCCTCCACTGCTTTCCCAGGAGCATTAGCAGGGAGCTGGATCAGAAGTGGAGCAGCTGGGACACAAACTGGCGCCCATATGCAATGCTAGCCTTGCAGGCGGCAGCTTAACCCACTGTGCCACAACACCGGAGCACTCTTCTGCCCCTGTGCTCTTGACACAGACTTTGTCAGGTTACATTTCTCCTCCTGTACACCTATGTTTCAACTAGAACCCCTAGTGGAGCTGATCTGCTTATCAGTATTTCTCATATCGGTAAGGGTATGGGCTCTTGTCACGAAATCAGAGAATTCTGAATACTGGCTCAAATAGACCAGGCAGCATAGTAAATGTTTAAGCCTTTTATTTAGCAAGAGAAATGCATAGGAGAGTGAAGACTTTATCTAATGGAGAAAGGGGAAGTCCAGAGATAAAGTTGGGGGCATACCAAGCAGAGAGCAGGCCAGGAGCCACGTCAGCAAGTGTTTGGTTATGAGCAGCTACAAGCAGCTTAGCACAGGTAGGGAAGCAAAGGCATAGAGAGTGTGGGCGGCCCAAAGGCTGGGTAACCCAAAGGCCACGCACCCTGAAGGCACAGGGGAGGGGATCCGAGGCAGTGAGGGAAAATATGGGAAGGGCCCACTGTGTCCACGCCTTTTATCTGCTTCCAAAGGGGCGTGGTTAGTTTGATTGGCAAGTGGGCATACAGGTGTGGTCAGGTAGGGGCATGAGATCACACAGGGTGTGGTGAAGGCGTGACCTGCCAGCTCACAAATCTAATCAAATTTATCCTCTCTGCTGGTCTACATTACCAGTGGTTATATACGCTAGAAAACTTCAGAAAATGAAAAATTGAATTAAAAGAGAAGTTCATTTTGCTATAAAAATCATTTTGAAATTCATGCATAGAAGGGTTTTCAAAAAGCTCATGAAAAAATGTGTATTATGGAAAAAAAGTACATGGATTTCAAAATGTTTCAATCAAAATAAACATCATTTAATTGTATTCTCTCCACAAGCCTTTTGAGATACTCTTAGACAAATACACACACAAGCAGATCACACATCCTCAACCCCTCAGAGTAGGGATAGGCTCCAGGGGGTTTCCTCTGTTATTTCTTTCTATTATATATTTACATGATCACAGTGGCATTTTGTATTTCCAGTTTCCAATGTGTTTACCATTGTCCTGTCCGTGGAAGGCTCATGCCTATACCACAACATGTTTCTATCACAATCATAGCCAAAAAGTTCTATTAAGATTAAAAGCAGGAGTCTAGGGCCAGCGCCAAAGGTCACTAGGCTAATCCTCCGCCTGTGGCGCCAGTACTCCTGGTTCTAGTCCCGGTTGGGGTGCTGGTTCTGTCCAGGTTGCTCCTCTTCCAGTCCAGCTCTCTGCTGTGGCCCAGGAGTGCAGTGGAGGATGGCCCAAGTGCTTGGGCCCTGCACCCGCGTGGGAGACCAGGAGGAAGCACCTGGCTCCTTGGCTTCAGATCAGCGCAGAGCACCGGCCATAGCGGCCATTTGGGGGGTGAACCAACAGAAGGAAGACCTTTCTCTCTGTTTCTCTCTCTCACAAAAAAAAAAAAAAAAAAAAAAGCAGGAGTCTTGCAGTCAGACCACCATGATACCACAACTCAAATCCTAAGAGGGTGGCTTTGGGGGACGTTGCTTAATGTCTGTGTGGTTCATTTCTCTCCACCACGAAGTAAGAATCTAAATACTAAACACTTTGTTGGAGTATTGAAAGCATGAAGTTTGTTACCACACACAGCACACGTAAAAGTGTACACACAACATGTGGTAAACCCCGTAAATGGTGGTAGCCCTCGAGTGCAGAGTTAGCACTGTTGTTTGTGTTTGAGTGTGAGTACCCACAAGAAAGGCAACCCCTTCATCTCCAGCACCACCCACAGTGCGTGGCTCAGGGCGTGGTACTGGGACCACCGATTAATCATGCGTGCCAGGAGCTTCCAGTCCAGGGAGCCTAGGGCAAGCGGGTGGAAACAATCCTGGTGTGTTTGTGGAGGGGGTTATCTCTACTTAAGAGGGGAGCCTACTGGAGTGCCATTGACTCACAGGGGACTGGCCGTGAAGACCAGAGTCCCTTTTCAACATCACAATTACCAGGATTTCATCCTCAGTAGTCTCCTGAAATTATAACCCTAAATCCCGAATCTATACAAATCCCCAATATTTAGGTTCCACTGGTCTTGGAAATATTTTCTTTCAAAATGTGGCCCATGTCACAGACCCGTGAGACAAAGCCAGTGCAAAAGAAAACTAAACCAAAATCGGCATGTGATTACCTATCAATGTAATTGGCATGGTCAGTTTGTGTGGCATTGAGGACTTTGCATATGTGATTGAATTAAGGGTCTTGAGGTGGACCATTATCCTGGATTATCCAGATGGACGCTGCATGTAATCACCAGTGTCCTGATTAGAAAGAGACAGAGGGAAATTGGACTACAGACCAAGGAGGAGAGTGATGTGACCCAGAGAGCAGATTGGAGCCCCAAGCCAAGGAATGATGGTAGTCACCAGCTGGCAGAAGAGGCAAGGCACTAGATTCCCTCCTGCAGCCTTCTGGGAGGGAACAGTCCTGCAAGCCCCTCATTAGTCCCCATAAGACTTAGTGCCGATTTCTCACTTCCAAGAGTATGCAAGAATAATGCGTTTCTGTTGTTACAAAGTCACCAAGTTTGTGGTCCTTTGTTAAAGCGGCAGTAAGGCAACTAATACGGTGCTATTTCTACTTAAGGCTTTGAGATAGCAATCTGCTAGGAGAATCAACAAGGAAAGAAACTAAACAGTCCCATTCCCGACAGTAAGCAAAGTCCAGGAAAAGTTCAGGGAGAAGATTTAGCCCAAATTTGTTAAATAGGGAGAGAGGGAGTGTTGCTGGGACCTGTGTCAAACCACAGAACAAGCCTTGCAGAAACTCCACGGCTGGAGGTGGAAAGGATTTGAACGACATGGTTCCCACGATGCTCTCTGGACTCAGTTACTAAGTTACTACGGGCTGCGGATTGCGGATGATTGAGGCCCTTCCCGGACAACACAGGGGAGAGGGCGAATTCCACAAGTACAGGTCAGACACCTGCCCTCCACCTCATCCCCATCACAGTCATCACTGGTTATTTTTTTAAAAAGATTTTATTTATTTATTTGAGAAGCAGAGTAACAGACAATGAGATCGAGGGACAGAGAGAAAGGTCTTCCTTCCGATGGTTCACTCCCCAAATGGCCGCTCGGCTGGAGCTGTGCTGATCCAAAGCCAGGAGCCAGGAGCTTCTTCCTGGTCTCCCACGCAGCTGCAAGGGCCCAAGCATTTGGGCCATCTTCCACTGCTTTCCCAGACTAAAGCAGAGAGCTGGATTGGGAAAGGAGCCCCTATGGGATGCCGGTACAACAGGCAGAGGATTAACCTACTGCACCACAGCGCCGGCCCCATCACTGGTTATTCTTACAGTCTGGGATACCAGCCTTTTCATACCACAAGGCTTTGAGAGCTAGTTTGCCCTGATCACTGGCCCTGTGGCTATAGACCAGTCACTGCCCCTCTGTGGGTCTCAGTGCTCCCCTTACAAGTACTAATACTGTTTCCTGACTCTCTGGGGAGGAGTCTGGAACACAGCACAGCGGAGCTTTTCAGTATCACCAACCCATACTGCAAGCTGCGAGCTGCAGAGCTGCGGCCCGCTTTACCAGACCTCTCCCCACTCACTGCCGCACTGGATCGACCACAGCTGTACACAAGTAAGGACAGCTCCCCACGGCACATTTGCCACCTGTGAATAATGGCTAATCTCTAGAGCTGGGCTCTCCAGCAGCCACATGTGATCACTGGACGCTGAACAATGTGTGCGGTCTGAATCGAGATGTGCTGCGAGTGTGCATTACCACCAGATTTGGAAGAATTCATAGGGAAAAAGAACACAGAGGTCTCAATGATTTTTTTTTTATCAATGACCTGTTGATATAATATATGGAGTTAAATACATGATTAAAATCGGTATCATCTTTTGTTTCCTTTTTGATGTGGTTCCTAAAAACTTTAAAATTGTAGCTGTATCTCACCATTGCAGTTAGATGGCCAAGCTGCCCTACACAGCCACCCCCCCTCAGTATCCAGCAGGGGTGCTGTGTGCATAGCAACAATCATCTGCTTTCTCCACATGCCCCTTACTGCCCATTGTACTTCTTATGGTCATTATGCAACCTGGTTAAAAATTAAAATACAGAATGGAAAAGAAGCTTGTTTGTTTCTAGGAAACACTTGAAAAAGGCTAGTTGCTAAAGTAAATTGCAATTAGGTAGACATGACAAAAAATACACAAAAATGGAGAAAAAACTGTAAAATATCTTAAAGGTCACTGTGTCTCTTTTGCATGGGTCTTTGTTAGTTCTACTTTACACAAAAACTAAAAATATGTACATTGCACTATGGGTATGACTTAGGTAGGAAATTCCATGCTAATCAGCCAGAGAATTGGCATTGCAAAATTGTTGAATGAACGAACTTTTAGAAATTTTAGGGGAAATTTAAATTTTATATTGTACAGCTGTCATTTTGATGATCCCCTACTTAAACTACTTTCTTCATCAATCAGTAGTCAGACATCATTCCATTGGAGTAGAGGATGTATTTGCCTGATTTTCACTACTGTTACAAATACCTGAGGCAGACCTTCTTTATAAGAAAAGAAACTGATTTAGCTCACCGTTTTGGAAGCTGACCATCCACAGAGTTTGGCACAGGCCCTGGCTAGGGCCCCCTTGGCTACCTCACCTCATGATGAATGGTGATGATAAGTGCCTGTGGAGGAAGAGATGGCATTCCCACAAGAAGCCAGGGAGTGCCTGGATTCTCACACTGTTCTCTACGAAGCCCGCCCTCTCAGAGAGCCTACACCAGGGACCTAATTGCCATGAACCCTTGAGAACTCGTTTAAACCACATGCAAAGCATAGGAGAGGATTTCTGCTCTACGATTATTCATTAAGAAAATGAAAACAAAATAGCTTAAGACCTGTGTCCAAGGATGTCATCTGGAATAAACAGAGCCCAGGGCTAGGCACAGAACTCTAAGGCTAAGACCAAAGGCACCTGCCATCATTCTGCACTGCCTCTTGGTTTGTTAGACAACTTAGGTTAAGAGTTCTATTTGTATGAGAATATTTATTTCATCCTAATTCCTCTAAGCCATGTTGATCTTCATAGGATTACTTCATGTGAACAGTCTGCCTAAAACCAGATTTTCAAGAACTAGTCTTCATTTACCATATAAAATTGTATTACACTAAAAAAAAATCCTTTCTCCAGGTGCAATTGAATTTTCCCATTTGGCCATTTCTTTCTAATTTAGAAAATGTAAGCAGTCAATACAGAACATAACTAAGCCCGACTATTGACCTCAACAGGTCGATATGGATGTTCGATATTAGTCAGACATAGCTCAGTTGTCAAATTTGCACTTGAGGAGAAGATTCCTATTTCAGTTCTTATTACTTATTCCAGGAACCAACTGAGTCCCCGTGGTCCTCTATGTAACCCATCTGTCATATTCAAACAAAGCTGCTTTCAAATGCAATATTAACCTTAGAGAGCAGTCCTATAGGACAGAGAAACTGTTCTTGGTCTGAGAATCTCTGCTGCAGCCACACACTGATGCTGACCCTTTCAATCATCGTGCTTTAGGAGAACTGAATTCATGCAGGGTACCAGTCAAACTAGGCAGTGATGGGTCTGAGCCGTTAACAATGCAATCCTACGCTCACTCTATTTCTGTCTTGGCAAAATCTATACCTTTCATTCTAAAAGACAGTAAACAATCGTAATTTTGAATTGTCAAGTGAGAGAACTACGGAGATGATCCAGATAGCCCGGTGAAAATGCACCACTATTTGGGCTGCAAGTCCTTGAGAAGCAGAAAGATGAACTTTCCTCTTCTACAGTCATTGAATCTCTGCTGTGCCTCTCACTGGGTAAGGCACCTGCATCTCTCTTGCCAATTCACCTGAGCAAGCATCCACACAGGGATGCACGCACACATTAGCTTCAACAAAACAGCATCAAGGAAGCATAGCTGCAAGTGCCAAACAACGCAGCACAAATTAAATAGCTTAATACAGAGAGTCCTGGCAGAAGTCTGCACAAGAGAATGATGGGACCTGTAAGCTTATTCTGAAAGGCAGAGTTAGAGAGAAAGAGGGAACCATTCGCTGGTTCACTTCCAAATGGTTGCAATGCCTGGGGTTGGGCCAAGCTGAAGCCAGGAGCCTGGGACTCCATCTGGGTCTCCCACATGGGTGGCAGGGGCCCAAGCACTGGGGCCATCTTCCTCTGCCTTCCCAGGAGCATCAGCAGGGAGCTGGCTTGGAAGCAGAGCAGTTGAGACTCCACCTGGTGCTCATGTTGGATGATAGCATCACAGGTGACGGCTTCACCCACTCTACCACAACGCTAGCTCCATATTGTGGCAAACTTTAAAGAGAAAACAGACAAGTGAAGGAAAGCAATCATGGTGGAAAAGAAAATATGGGTCCTAGATCCGTATACCCAGTGACCATCCTCTCCTCACTCTGCCCTGCAGGTAAAACTGCTTCACCTGGACCGGCGCTGTGGCAGCAGGTTAAGCTGCCACTTGCACCATCAGCATCCAATATGGGCACCCGTTTGAGTCTCAGCTGCTGCACTTCCGATCCAGCTCCCTGCTAATGGCCTGGGAAAGCAACAGAACACGGCCCAAGTGCTCAGGCCCCTACACCCAAATGAGAGACCTGGATGGAGCTCCTGGCTCCTAGCTTGGCCTTGCCCAGTACTGGCCATCGTGGTCGCCAGGGGAGTGAACCAGAAGATAGGAGATCTCTCTCTCTCTCTATCTTTCTCTCTCTCTCTCTCTGTACATCCGCCTTTCAAATAAGTAAATAAATTTTTAAAAAAATAAACAGTTCATCTTAGTCTGTCTTCACCTGCATCTCTCAGATACATCAGATGTTCACTGTCTGCTTCCTCTGTGTCGACTTGGATGGGATAGGAGAGAATATCTCCCCAGGTAAACCCCAGAACTTATATATGATTCTATATTTTCATTTTCCTAGGATAGTTAATTAAAATTAACAATAATATAATTTCTTGTATGATCATGTGAAAGAACATTTAGCAGCTGTATGTTTGATAAATGAAAACAAAGTAAATGTCAGTTTATTAGGTCATTGGATATCTACAACGTGCTGGTCATGAGAGAGACTCTAAGACATGGGAATGAATGAGACAATCTCCAGCCACAAAGAGCTCAGTGTCTGATGCAGGAGGCATGCATGCAAGTGTAACATGCTGGCAAGAAACAAGGCACAAGCAAGGTGGAAAGTCAGGATAAGCTTCCCAAGGAGGGAAGAATTAAGACGAGGTCTTAAAGGACAAATAGAAACCTGGAGAATAGGTAAGAATCGCAGAGACTAGTTTTAGAAAAATGTTTGGTGTGGTACGAAGTTATGATGAAGATCGATGGTGAAAAATGAAAAGAAAAAAAAAAAGAGAGAGGAAGACAAAGAAAAGATTGAGGCCTAAGTTGAAGGACAGTATATCCTGTGCTGTGGAGTCTGATACTCATTCCAGGGTCTATCAGAACCCACCAGAAGTCTATAATCTCAGGAAAAGGGAAGACAATATCAGATTTCTGTGATTAAAAATTCTAGCTGAATCTGGTATTAACAGGCACTTGCGTATTTAATAAAGCAAAATGGGGCCGACGCCGTGGCTTAACAGGCTAATCCTCTGCCTTGCGGCGCCAGCACACGGGGTTCTAGTCCCGGTCGGGGCACCGATCCTGTCCAGGTTGCCCCTCTTCCAGGCCAGCTCTCTGCTGTGGCCAGGGAGTGCAGTGGAGGATGGCCCAAGTGCTTTGGCCCTGCACCCCATGGGAGACCAGGAGAAGCACCTGGCTCCTGCCATTGGAACAGCGCGGTGTGCCGGCTGCAGCGCGCCTACCGCGGCGGCCATTGGAGGGTGAACCAACGGCAAAAAGGAAGACCTTTCTCTCTGTCTCCTTCTACTGTCCACTCTGCCTGTCAAAAAAATAAATAAATAAAAATAAAGCAAAATGAATATGCAGGTTGTACTGCAGGAGAGACACATTGAGGAAAGAGAGATGAGTTTTACAATTACGGAAATACAGAAGACGGAAATGATGGTGGCCTCCAGGCAGAAAGAAGGGGCGTTAGCAGGAGAAACTGACCCAACACATGTGAAGAAGGTGGGATTGACTCCATCAGTGGAGAGGATGGGTGGTGGGGAGAGCGGAAAGAGTCTGGAGTCCCTGGATTTTGCACTTGAATGACTTGATGAATGTTTGTAAGAGTGGAAAGATCAAAGGGGCAAAAGCATCAGGAAATTAGAATATGTCACTTATCTGTCTTACATCTGTATTTGTGGAGTTATGTCTTTCGTGGGTCTCCTCTTCAGGTTTTTAATTCCACGGATGCTTTATTTATTGCTTCATAGCCCATCACATGTCCTTGGTTTTTGTTCAGAAAAGGAGAGAAGGACAAGAGGGGGACACTAAGAAGCAGAAGAGGGTCTCAAGTTCAGGGAGCGGTGCGCAGGTCTGTAAATAGAGTCGTCAAATTTGACTAGGAAGTCACTGAATCACGGGTGTTACACAAATGCCACTTTAACTCTTGCACTCCAGTCTTGATTTGAAAAATCTCCCAATTGCTTCCAGGCTGCAGGACATTTTTAAACACAAGCTTATATCTATTTTTTAATGAGGCTTTATCAAGATTATTAATTAGTATTGAAGGTAGTATCTGCAATGGAAATATTATTCTATGCTAATTTTAAAGCATCTTGAAAACATAGTAAAAAAAAAAAATAAGACACTAACGGTTCTTTCCTGGAATTTTCATCTGGAGCACTCAAACAGTAACACATTTTTATGGTCCCATATTAAGAGATAGGGTGCGAGTGTTCAGAAAACTACAGACAGTCTAACAGACAGAAAGATGAGCCCATGAAAGCCAACTTTTCGGGACTTATGACAAAAGTACACATAAGGTACTCAACAATATCAATTTGCCAACTCAGTGTCGAAACCTTGAGCTCATTGCTTATGATTTTGCTCCTGTCTTCACCAGCCATTTAGAATAAGAATTGACATAGTGACATTCCACAGGAAGAAACAGGGGAAGGAACCATTACACGGGGCGAGTAAAAATCACTGGCTATGTTTTAATAGGTGGCATCAAAATATCCTTTTACACCTAACTCAATTTGGTCTTTTCTACAGGCCTGACTTAATATAAGATGTTTGACACCCTCTCCCTGTTTCATCTATTGTAACGGTCTTCAATTGCCTAAGCATTTCTTAATCAAAAGAAGAGTTCTGCACCACCCTTGGACATCAAAGGAGAAGGTTTCTATAGCTATTACTGAAATCAAAGAATTATTCTTTGAAGAATCTAAGGTGAAACATTGAAAAATCCTTCTGGGATACAGATGAAAAAATGCCACATGCGTATTTCCCCCAAGTATCCCGAGCAATCCATCAAAAGGCTAATAAACACACAGACCCACACTCACTGGATGCACGTATTCTCATCTCCTATTCTTTTCTCGCATTTTCTGTGTGGCTGCTGATCTACTAATCTTACTCACACAGAGTGGAGCTCCACTAAATAAAAATGCCAGCCCTGATTAATGAGTCAGGTGAAAAAATGACCTCTGAAATGCTTTCATTTCAATAAACCTTTTATGCTAAAGAAGCAGGCCAGGGTGGGAGAGACACGCTCACGGAAGAGGAAGAGCCAGGGCACAGGCATAATGGTAAGACAGCCTGCATTGAGGCGTGTACTATCTACGGCCACAATGTCACCGGGTGAAAGTTATTTAATTGCTTTGTTCTGGAAATCCAGGCCTTCTTGATTCAAAAGAAGACATTTATACAGCCTACTGGGAATTAAGGTAATTAACACATATCCCATTATTCAAAAGCTCAGACTAAATAATTATAAAACGCAAGTAAGAGATAACTTGACTCTTGTTTTAAACTGTGGCTGGTGAATGGAGCCTCCCCCCCTTTTTTCATATGTCTTTTTCAGGTGGAAACCTACCCATTTGCAAACAGAAGTTGTTAACTTGCTCCTTGAATTTAACATCTGGTAACATTTTCATCTTTTGCAAACTAGTAAAATGTTATAGTATTTCTGACGGTGGGAGTTCAGTGCCAGAAGAAATTTTATCAGTACAAAGAGACTACAAAATAGGTTTCTTACTGGGCCACGGGGGTTCTTAATCCTTATCTTACAGCATTAAAAAAAGACGCTGCAGGGAAGGTGCTATTTGCCTATGAGTTCTCTAGGAATTAATTTAGGGAGAAATTAATGGCAAAGAATGGCATACAACTATTCCCCTTAGCGTGTGAAGGCATAGGATGAAATCTGCTCTTATTTTAATGTTTTAGTTATTGAAAGACTTTATGAGAACTGCTACCTCATTTCCCCTCAATCAATTACATCTCTCCTTTATTGGACTGTATTTATCATTCATGGGTTGTGCTTTTCAAACAACCTTAACTTTTATTACCGTGTGATAGTCAAATGCAAACATATTAAGCATCAGCAGCAAATTTTTAATATGGATCAGTGAGAACGCGGTGGGACCATCAAGCACGACCAAGTCAAGGATTTTAGTGCATGCAGAAGTGGCCGCAGGGCAGTGTAGTGGAACTGTGTCCAGTGCTGTCCAAGGCTGTGGATATCACAATTTGGACTGATGTTCTGCTTCTGGCACCTGTAAGTTCTGGAGTTGCTCAAGTCCTCCAAATTCGTAGAAAAGCAGCTGGCACACTGCCTAGCTGCATGCCATGAGGCTCAAAAAAGGCATCGGTATTATTGTTATTCCTGTAGGGGGCGCTGTAGGAAGCTTAAATTGACAAGAATTATTTCAAATTTTCAGCCTCGTTATGAATTTTGAGCAGAAAGCAGCT
Source organism: Lepus europaeus (assembly GCF_033115175.1). Lineage (NCBI taxonomy): Eukaryota > Metazoa > Chordata > Mammalia > Lagomorpha > Leporidae > Lepus > Lepus europaeus. Next base: position 14,399,453 of record NC_084840.1, on the reverse strand, counting down.
AGAAGCATGTGCTTGCACACACACAGAAGGTTTGTATTTTGCCAGGGCTTACTTACATAGCTGGGAAAGATCTGTCTTCTCTGGTATTCAAAAGAAGGCATTTAGCAAAGACTTGAGAGCATATATTACTTCTCTGAGGATCAGGATAATCATGCCCAATAAATGCTGTGTTCTGATTAAACGTCTGGCTAGGCCAACTTCGTCCACGGTGTTACAGAAACAACTTAAGGGTCATAAAGAGAATTAGCACCTTTTCAAAAGCAAAACTAAACAAAAACCATTAAAAGACTTGGTTAAGGAAAAAAATAATTTTCCTCGCATCAAAAGTTTCTGTGCAGTATTCACATGAAATGGAAGCAAGGGACTATTCAAACAGGTCTTATGTACAAGAACATTTTTTCACTTTGTTGTCACTGAAATAACATAATTGCCCATGTTGTTGAATACCTACCCTGTATCTAGCACGTGCCAAGTGCTTTATGTATTTTGTCCTATGGAATCTTCACAACTCTGGAAAGTGATAGAAAGTTAGGAAGGGAAATAATTTGCTCCAAGTGTCACAGCTATACAGAGTAAAAGTCCAACCCTGAGCCCAGGCTCACCTGACCACAAGGCAGACCCCGCCCTCCTCAGCCTAGCTGTGCCTCTGAAATCAACCATTTTTAAAGGGTAACTCAGACATCCGAAGAAAAATACAAGTTTTCTTGGAAACAATTTCTGGGATTTTTCCATGAAGTAGAGGACAAAGTATTTAAATTCCCACACATTTCTGTGCTATCAAACCAAAGATGCATGCCAAGTAAATGAGCAACTTTACAACACTGTTAAGTTGCTAGATACTACAGGCAGTGATTACGGGAAGGAAATACTGGCTCCAGAAATACAAACACATCACTAAGGTGGTTACAGTGAAATTTACCTTTAGAATGTCATAACAAAACCAAGAATAGAGCCTGAACCTAGTGCTTTATCTAGGCCATAGATCTGTGACAAATCCCTTCCATGCTACATCAATGAGTAAAACCTCACTCGCTGATTTCACAACAGGAGATAGAAAAGTATTCGCAGGCAGGAAGGAATGAAAAAAATTCACTTTAAGCTAGAAAATGGAGGAGTCACTAGCCCTGAACTGTGTTTTGTTTGGTTTTGCTTTTTGTCAACAACCTCATCTCACGTCAGGAGCAGAGCGGAGTGGCCCCAGCTCGGATCTCAACGTGTGTGTCACTCTTAACCTCGGTAAGGATTGAATGATTTGTGAAAACTGAAAACGATATTCAGTCCAGATTCTATCAATTGTTTTTTAAATAAATGCATATTTTAGTTGCATCCATACACAGAAATATTGTATTGCACATAACAATAAACTAAAATTTGTCAGCAGCTTACCACATGCCAAGGGCTGAAATAAACACCTTGCGAGGATCAATTTATTTCACCCTTGCAACAAGTTTTGGAGGTGAGTATTGATATAAGCAGGGAGGTAGCTAACAAGGAGGGGCTGAGGTTGCCAGCCCCACCTGCACCCCCCAAACACATCCCCCGCCCATTTCCGTGTGCAGTAGAAAACCATAGCTTCTAGCCAGGAATAACCAACATGCTGCTTGCTCCATCCGCAAAGACCTTCATCTCATTATAACGCCCTTATATTAAAATTACCATAGCTGACACTCCCACCCCGTCACGTACCTGATGCCATAACACTTCCGAGATTTCCGTGAAATGGCATGGAGGTGGGCTGCACTCCGGCTTAGCCCCAGACTCTACTCTTTATGCATATTCAATTAAACTCCACCCCAGACACTACCCCCTATACCTCCAGATCATATAAAAGCATGAGCCAAAACCTTATTGAGAACAGCTCTCTCTTGAGCATACCTGCATTCCTTCTGGAGTGTGTACTGTCACTTTGTATGCAAAAAAAAAAAAAAATCTTGCTTCTCTGCTGACCTTGCCTACATCTCCAAAGTCCTCAGATTCCTTCTTGCATTGGAAACAAGCACCTGAACCTAGACACTCCACAACAGTAACAGATGAGAAATTGGAGGTTAAAATATTAAATAACCAGCCAAGGTCCCACGGCTGATACTCTGGAATTGAGAATCAACCCTGGATCTCTCTCCACAAGCCCAGTGCTTCACTAGAAACTGGGTAACTATTCTAAACACAGGAAAGAAATCTCATCTTTTTTTTAAAAAAAAAAGATTTATTTTATTTGAAAGGCAGAGTTACACAAAGAAGGAGAGGCAGAGAGAGAGGGAGAGAGAGAGAGAGAGAGAGAGAGAAGTCTTCCATCCACTGGTTCACTCCCCAGTTGACTGCAAGAGCTGGAGCTATGCCAATCCGAAGCCAGGAGCCAGGAGCTTCCTCCAGGTCTCCTATGCGGGTGCAGGGGCCCAAGGACTTGGGCCATCTTCTACTGCTTTCCCAGGCCATAGCAGAGAGTTGGATCATAAGTAGAGCAGCCAGGTCTCGAACTGGCACCCAGATGGATGCCAGAAATGCAGGCGGCAGCTTTACCTGCTACGCCATAGCGCTGGCACCAAGAATCTCATCTTTAAAGAACTAGGGGAATTGGCCAATACTAAGCATCAAGTGAGTTCTTAAATATATTTTAAAAGTAATCAACACAAAGCAAACATACTTTTACTCGAGAGAGCATGTATATATGTGCTTCATTTGTCAAAGATCATTCATGCAAGTCCAAAATAGATATTCAAGCTCTTGCACTTCCAGTATTGATTTACTTCAGTATCAACAAAGAAAATAGCCACACAGATTAACTATGACCTAATTACACTAGCCTTGTTATTCACTGGAATTTCAACCTAATTATTAACAGCCTTATATTGGACTAAAGGTAAGCTCTATATGCTTGATTAGCCTTGGTTAGATACCCACTGGTAATTATGATCATTTTGAAATCTACCATGATCCATGTGCTGTAGTAGCCCAAGGCTTCCTAAGTCATGTTGTGGTAAAAATGTGTGCAGGCTATGAACTTCCAAGAAGGGATTAAGTAAAGTAGCGTTTGCCACGTTTATTTGACCATGGAGACTTCAGTTGTTAGAGCACAGATTTATATCTTGTGAGGTAAGTGATCTCCACAACACACTTCATATGACACTTTTATAGGCTCTCTCTTTTACATATTATGATTTGCAAAGATGGATAACACAACCCCGAATATGCACCTGAAACTAGAGATAGAGGTTGCAGGTAGCTTGGCTAAGGTTGCAGTTAGGGTGTGGCTGTGGCAGGATTCAAACTCAGATCCGACTCAGAACAAATTCTTTCCCCCACACCATGTTGATTCCCCTACAAAGAAGCTGAGCGTGAGCGCACCCCCCCGCAAGCTGCCTGCTGGGTCCAGTGTCCTTCCTCCAAGCGCTCCACCAGTTGGATGAGGAGAAAGACCATAAACGGTACCTCTGCTTTTCTTTCCTTCTCCTCTTCCTCACCCTCTGGGAAACACATGCTTGAGAGCTCTGACATCTGACTGCAAAAACACCCAAAACCAAAAACCCGACAATGCAATGTTTCGGTCCACCAGAGCAAGAGTATAAAAACCCCTTTCAAAGATCCCATGGCTTCCCAGTAATACTGACTGTAGGCTTAGTTTCCCCCTGGAGCAGTGTGGGCCGCTGGCCCAGCTGAGTCACCACTGTCCTTTCGTACTGGTGGGGACATCAGAATGGTTCCAATTCAACTTAGGTTCGTTTAGCCATTTGTGGGCTGAACTTTCCTCTCACAGGTGAGCGGTTCTCTTCCCGGTACAGTACACTTCCTTTCTTCCGACCAGCAAAATAGTCCTTTTCTTTCCTGATGTGCTCATAAATGGACGATTGATTTTTTAAAAATATTTTATTTATTTGAAAGAGTTACAGAGAGAGGTAGAACAGAGACAGAGAGAGAGAAAGAGAGAGAGAGAGAGAGAAGAGAGTCTTCTATCCTCTGGCTCACTCTCGAAATGGCCGCAAGGGCTGTAGTTGAGCTGATCTGAAGCCAGGAGCCTGGAGCTTTCTCTAGGTCTCTCACATGGGTGCAGGGGCCCAAGCACTTGGACCATCTTCTGCTGCTTTCCCAGGTGCATTAGCAGGGAGCTGGATCGGAAGTGGAGCAGCTGGGACTCAAACCAGCACCTATATGGGATGCCGGCACTTCAGGTCAAGGCTTTAACCTCCTGCACCACAGCACGGGCTCTGGGTGACTGATTTCAAACCCAAGAACCACAGAACCATTTGATTCACTCTGATGTCATCCAAACTGTGTTTCCTTCTACAGCGTCTAGTCTTTCCTCTCATTCACTATCATAACAGTTATAAATGTGCTAAGCTGGTCCTAGGTGCTGGGTGCTTTACCTGCTTTTTCTAATCCTCAAAATAACTCTGCAAGGTGTGTAAAGAAACTGCTCCGAGTAAACCAGTTTGGGATTCCACTTCTCTGTTAAAACATCTTCCTAATAGTTTAACACATTTCTCTTTTAATGCAGGATTCACGTGTCTGTTTACTACAGAAAAACATAATTAAACATTTACACAATTTTAAACATTTGAACACAGGACACTTTTTTTAATGAAGTAAACCTCTTGGCCATTGCCATGCATACCGGTTACCATGCTCATGTTGAAGCAACTGTCAACACGGCATGGGTTTTCCGGAGACATCAAATCACGTCACAGTCTGGCTGAAAAGGTGTCCGTCCACCTCCGTGCCTTCTTTTCATTGATGAATTTACTTTGGTCAAATCAATGCAGTTCCTCCTGAACTGCGAGCTAACAAGAACCAGACCCTAAGCATTATGTAATAAAATAAATCATTTCCCTTCTGTGCCATTTCTCTTCCATGTGTCTAACATGGCGTCACGCTAGAAAGAGGTGGCATTTCTCCTTTTCCACCGCAAATCGGTCCTGAGCTTCTGAAAATTTTGACAATGAAGTCTCTTGAAATTAGATTGGGAATAAAGGCTGGGAAAACATTTAAGCAACCAAACTGAGCACAAATCCATTTTCCAAACTGCTCACTTTTGAGTTAAATATCTAAAAATCATAATACAGAAAATAACCAGAGAACAAAGAGTCCATTCCCTTAAAAACAAGCGCTCAAAAGATTTTAAAATATTTTGTCCAAAAATATCCATCCTTTATATTTCCTGTATTGAATGTTTACATAGCGTAATGAGGATATAAAGACAAGGGCCCTCTACAGACGCACTATTGTCCATGCCTGTGCCTTTTTGGTAACTAATAAACATCAGCCCAAGAAAGCTCTTTTTTCATTTGCTGATGTCAGGTTGAAGGAATAGAAGATGTAAGTCAGAATAGTGTTTGAACTTGCTCGAGTGGGTGGGGAAGGAAAGAGGCTGAATTCAGCCACAGCCTGCTGAAAGGTTAAAGTATGTGCTCTGGGTTGTTCTGTTAAAAGAACGCATAAAAATAGTAAGGGTAATTGGGAGAAGGCAGAAATGGGAAATACAGAGATAAGCCAGAGATTTCAATAAGAGCTGCTAACAATTGCCACTAAAACTCCAGATTTGATTAATAAATTCCTCCACTCTCTGGATTAATAGGTCTTTTAGGCAAATTTTTCTTTTAAATAAATTCATGTCTAAATATAAATGTGTCTTAATTGATAGTAATCATTCCCTTCATTTAGCCAAGAAAAGATGTAAGCTATTAATGGAAACCTAACTTTAAATGCATGACTGGTGTGTTTTCAAACCCAAGGGAGACTTGTTGACATTAGAACAACTGATACACTGAGGAGGTCAGAAACGCGTTCCTCTACGAATATTTCCCCAGGCACAGAAACCTGAAGAGGAAAACATTTTTCTTAGGGAAAAAGTGAAGATTGGAATTGTTTTATATGAAACTGTGAGTTACTGCTGTTCTCTTCAAAGAATGTTTAAAAAAAAGTGGGAAATAGATAAATGGGAGTAGGGATGGGATGCACTGTAAAATAACCGACATTTGCTTTCTTACGGGATTTTGTAAATGTTGCACTGATCCCCAGGAGGTCCACAAGTTCTGTGATGACAGGTCATATCCAGCTACAGTAAACAGGACCACCGTACAATGTCTTCTTACTTCAAACAACAATTTAGTGAGTTGGTTGGGAAAACATGTGAAGAAGATAAAACCTCATCCAAACAATAACATGAAGAGAAAGGTAGGGGAAAGGATGAGGTAGGTATCAAATATTTGGGACAGTTAGAAATCCATGCTTTCCAGGGGTGCGATTCGCTAGGGCAGTGATGTGACCATATGCTGAACTACCATGAAGGTGAACCTAAAGGAACTCTCACATGCGTGGATTCTCCCAAGATTTGAGGCGACACCAAGACAACGTTCCCATGGTGCTACAGTTCTCTACATTAGCTATTTTATTCACAGGGAGTTAAAATTCTGATCTTCTTCCACTTGTTTTTTCTTTCATGTCAGATAGCATGGAATGGCTGTGGGCATTTCTAGAGGGGAAGTTGCATTGAGGGTATATTTAATATTTGGCGTTTCAGCCTGAGCTAAGTCAGGAGGTAGAAATCGCACAGTAATTCAAGGAAAGAAAGTGAATGTCAAAAATCGCTAAGTGTAGAAATGGATTGTAGCAACAGGGATTGGCTGGTAAGAAAACAGAAGAGTGTGGGAACGGTAGGTGGAAGGGACAGCCTAAGGTAGGTGCCCAAGGAAGAGTCTGCCAGCACAGAGATCCAGACCTTGCTGGAGAAGGCAGGCTCACAGCTCCCTGAATGGCAGAGAAGTCGCTATGGTGCTGTGTTGGTGGAACTCAGTCCTCTGGAGTGCCAGAGGCTGTTTCTGAGATGGTAACCTGCTGTAGGTGCTCTGCTATGGAACACTGGGGGTTGCATAATCTGATGAGTGTTACTGGCCACTCTGCAGCACATGGGCCTGGAACTGGAGAGGCTGGAAGAACTGTGGGAGCCTGGGGTTGAGAAGCCTTTCTGAGGCATAGGAGCTGGGCAAGACATTTTCCCCCTGTACTGTCTGTCAAGCACCCTCTATTGACAAAGTTTAGTATGTGATAGCTGACTCAGGAAAAATCCCAAGGGCCCAGATCCTCTTTATAGAGCAGGCAATGGATTTAGTGCTGAGAAGTAATAAACCAATGACTGGTACCATCAATCCCTTTGATGACTCAGCTTCTATATGCATCACTATTTACATGCATAATGGAAGTCTTGTATATCAACAACCATATCTGTCTACTTTAAGAATATCTTATAGTAAAGATAGTCCCACTCTTTCCCCAAATCAAGAATCACAGTTCCAAAAGTCAGGGTATCCACTGCTGTCTATATTAATTATCTCTCATATTGTTACAGTGCCGCTGAAAATTCTATTACATGGTAAGTAATTTATAAAATGAACATCCGGCAACTTGTATATAAAATAACACAGGAAGGAGAGAGCAAGAAACAATAAGGGCATGCAAGTCACTGTACATATACAAAAAAAAGAGAAAATACAGAGAGCTGGTGTGGTCCTAGTTGGTTACCTGGCCATGAGGTTATAGCTGCTACCTATAGTCTTTCTTTAACACCTGCTCCACCTGGGTGCTTTCCTTAGCCTCAAGCAGAATCTCCACTGCCTTGGCTTCTCTGCTTCATGGAGTGATCTACACATTCATTCCAAAGGGCTGAATCCCTTACGGTCCTGTCATTTTTGGTTGCTGTAATTTTTCATTAGCCTTTACTGTTGGACCTGTCCATACTGAAAACACCCTGAGTGTCCCTGGTTCCAGAGAGAGCCCTCTGTGGCCTCATGCTGCAGCAGCAGCCCAGGTGCTTTGGTAATCAGGTGTATTTTCTTAAGCCAGAAGGTTTCCGCATGTTGACTCATTGTGGAAGGCACCCCAAACATCCAGAGGTCAGTCTCAATTGAGCTGTCAGACAACCATAGGATGTCCTCTGGTGGAAGCCGCTCCTCCTTGAGAACCAAGGGCTGTAAACCAGCAGATTTCAGAATACTTTCTTCACCCTTCAATCAAACAAAAAGCCTTCTGAGAGACTCTGCAGGTAGACTGAGGTGTAGCACATTCAAATGGGGTGTGTAGTTCCTCCAATACTCAGAAAGCGCGAGGCAAAGTACAGAAAATTGTTTCCCACTTTGAAGAGGACATGTCAGCATACTGCAGACTAGTGAACTCCCAGAAACTTTACTAACTGGCAGATCCCCGATGTTTTGAGGGGTTCTACCTGCTCATTCACATGTGTCTTCCTAAGTCATCTAAAGTACTTGCTACTTCCCAGCATCAAATCCAATCTGCATAATGTTGTCCATGTAATGGGCCAGGTGATCGTTTGTGGAAAATCGAAATATATTTATTGGATTTTGAGTCACTTCCATGTGTAGTGGACTTATTGCTAATCATTCCTTTCGGGGGGGGGGGGAGGAAGAGGAGGAGTCTAATCACCAAACACCATGACTCAAAGGTGCTCAAGCAGATATCATACAAAATGTGAATTCTGTCAACCAGTACTGGACGTGAGTGTGCAGCGAGCAATGAAGAAGAAATAAGATATGACACCTGCAAAGACAGAATCAATTCTGTAGAAATTTCTTGTAGTCATCAGAATGTGTATCTCTCTTTTCTGAAGAAATTTTATCTTTTTTTTAAAGATTTTTTTTTATTTATTTATTTGAGATGTAGAGCTAAAGACAGAGAGATAGAGACAAAGAGAAAGGTCTTCCATCTTCTGATTCACTCACCAAATGTCCGCAACTGCTGGAGCTGAGCAGATCTGAAGCCAGGAGCCAGGAGCTTCTTCCAGGTCTCCCACACGGGTGCAGGGGCCCAAGCACTTGGGCCATCTTCTACTGCTTTCCCAGGCTATAAGCAGGGAGTTGGATCAGAAGAAGAGCACCTGGGACACGAACTGGCACCCATATGGGATGCCAGCACTGCAGATGGAGGCTTAGCCTACTCTGCCACAGCTCCACCCCCCAGAGTATGTATCTAATAAGTAAAGGATTCAGCTCTTGTAGATACCTAGTCAAAATGGAAATTCTCTCCTTTACCTGATGATGAGGCATATTGTAAATTATAGAAACTGTGAATTTTTTTCTTTTTAATGAGAATCAAGTGAAAGAAAATCAATAAAAATTCCTTTGTCTGTAGACCACAAACCTGTAGCCATCCTACAAACACCAAGAACATCTGAGAAGTGAGATTTTATACAGTCCATATAACAAAAATAAAATACAAATGTTTATCGATCAAGTAGGAAAAAAGAATGAATTCTTTTTCTATTTTCTCTATTAGAAAAAAATTTGACAATGAAAGAAAATCAAGAGTACAAAATGAGGGAATTAATGAAAATATTATATTTTTCTGGATTTTGTGATGTGTATGGTATTTATCAATTTTTTAAAATTTTCTGCTTCTTGTATTTTCTGTACTCATTTCTAGTATACATTCACTTTTTAAACTAATTCTGTATTAACAAATTTTGTTTGCTTTTATTTTAAAGTTTTTTTTAATAAGCATCTCATCTTTTAATTCCATTTTCCAGGAACATTTTTTTAAAGATTATTTATTTATTTATTTATTTGCAAGAGTTAGAGAGAGAGAGAGAGAGAGACAGAGAGAAAGGTCTTCCTTCCATTGGTTTACTCCCCAAATGGCCGCCACGGCCAGCACTGTGCCAGGAGCCAGGTGCTTCTTCCTGGTCTCCCATGCGGGTGCAGGGGCCCAAGCACTTGGGCCATCCTCCACTGCACTCCTGGGCCACAGCAGAGAGCTGGCCTGGAAGAGGAGCAATCAGGACTAGAACTGATACCCATATGGGATGCCGGTGCTGCAGGCAGAGGATTAACCAAGTGAGCCAGGGTGCTGGCCTCCCTGCTGGTTCACTCTTGACATAACTGCAGCAGCCAAGGTTGGGCCAGGCCAAAGCCAGGAACCAGAAGCTTCTGGGTCTCCAACATGAGTGGCAGGGGCCCAGCCACTTGGGCTAACTTCTGCTGCTTTCCCAGACCACTAGTAGGGAGCTGGATTGGAAGTGGAGGAATCAGGACTGGAACTGGCACCCATATGGGATGCCAGTGTAGCAGGCGGCTGCTTTCCCGCTACTCCACAATGCCAACTCCAAAAGTTTTCCAAAATTATATAATCTACTGGCCTATCCAAACCTGAATACACTCCTGCAGGGTGAGAAAAACTTGGTCTTGTAACTTGCCAGATCCACATGTTTGAATACTTGCTCACCTGACACGTTTAAAATCAAGAATTATTTCTATAGATATTTACATAACGATCTGTGACTTAATGCCTTTTTTATCCTACGGCAATAAAAGCAAATCTGAGACTTTTGGATGTTATGGAAACACTCTGTCAGCAAAGACACACTTGTCACTGGAACCAGCCCAATAAACAAGTCTTGGCCTTCCTTCAATCTCTTAGGTTACAGTCATTTGTTTCTTTGAGAGAAAATTTAAACTTTATTAACCTCTAAACTGAAGAAGCTTTGGGGTACTTACAGCTTATCTCAGCACCTTCTCCTCCCCTCACACGGCTGTGTGTGTGTGCCGCTCACAACCATAGATTTATTTCCTTGGTTATTATGATTTTTCCCAGATGGTGGCATAAAGTACCTGGTTCTAAATCAATGAGTATGGATAATAACCTCAAGACAGATCAAAGTAAAATGTCTGAGGATGGGGATCCTCTTCTGATTGGTACACAGGTACCACTTGAACTACTGGCCATGCAGAATTGTTTAGGTTGCACGAAGAAGCAAATCCGAAGCTCAGGTACAAGTTTAATTCAGTGAGTCTGGCCTCTTGTGAAGCTCCCCTGTGTTGGAGAGAATCTTATTCCATCAGGCCCTGGAGAAGGAGAGGAGACACATACAGGTGGCAAATCATGTTTCTTCAGGAGGCATCTCGTGGCTTCCTTGGTGAGGGGGCATTTTTCTGGATCAAGTTAGTACAGGTCTGGAAAAAGAACGAATCTGCTAAAGACTAATGATGAGTAACTTTCAATCTAAACATTCACTGTATCTGATTAAAAATATTCAGGATAATGGTGGTGTAATCGGGATATTGGTTTGAACATGTTATTGGTTTTATTTAAAACTCTAGTCTTCCTTTTCACATATATTTGTGTATAATTACATGTACATATGTGGGAATATAGCTACTAGCTTGTTTAGAAACCCAGAATTTTCATATGTTAAAAATGAATGGCTGGTCCTATAACAGCTAGTGTTTATATAGTATTTTTATAATCAATGAAATAAGTACCAGGAGAACATAAGAGTTAAAAACCAAAGCTGACAAACAGCAGGAAAGGCTTGCAGGTTGAGGCATAAGCAGCAGTGTGCAGCTGAGAGCTTTGAGAATAACACCAAGTGCAAACAGGAATGAAAATGATTTTGAATAGTGGGACAGCTTAGGCATCAATCTCAACTAAAAGGCCAGGAATGGACGAGCTGGATCCCCATTTTCTAACTGAAGATTAATACAAAGTGCTCCATTGGTTAGCTGCATAAAATGCCCACGTGGTTGATAAAACTTTTGCTGGCATGCAATACTTGGCAGATTAGGCTAAAAAAGTCTTGTTTTATTCTCAAAAGCACCACAGTCTATGTTAAAGATACTTGGCAAGCAAGCACTGCCTTGTTAGACCATTTTCCTTGTGTTTTAAATTCTAGGAATGGCACAAATTAGACTGTAACACTTTATGTGCATCTTTGGAAAACTTTAAAAGTTTAAAGGTTCCTTTTTGTTTTTTAATTGACAAATAATTGGTGTGTATATTTATAAAGTACCACATGATTTGCTATTGGTCCAATCTGCAAGTCCATACAAATTTTCTTTCAGTAATCTCTCTCCTTTCTCTTGTGATTCTATTCCTCATGGATTCTTAGACACCACTATAAATATTATTTTTCTGAGTGAACCACCCCTTTTATTAGCACAGTCCCACTATGCGTACCCGTTCTGAATTTGTGTTGTCTTCTTTTGGTGTGTGTGCACGTGTGTGTGTGGACTTACAGAGAGGGTCGTTTGGTTTTGTTTGAGTTTTTGAATAGAAGCAAGAGCATCAGCCACATATGAGATTTTACTAAGTCAGGCTGGCTTTGTGGCTGTGAATGAACGTATTTTCCCTCCAAAATCTACTGCCTATTAGTGTAAAGCCCCCCTCTGTCCCAACAAATAAAAGGTTACCCAATGAAAACTTACCTTAGAAATGCTTATGCATGAAGGTTCAGCAGCCAAAGAGGCAGTGCTGGTGGGTTAATGCAGGAGTAGCCAACATGCAGTGGAACTGAAAATCTGGATTTCCTAAAGAATGAGTGATTTCTTGCTTTGCAAAATAAGTAATTATCTATAGAGGAAGCAATGTTGGTTAAGGGTATAAGAAGCCCAACCTGTCCAGGTGACAGCCTCATCTTGGAAATCTAGTGCAACTGCTGACGTCTCCCCTGGTGGTTCCAGATCCCAGATATTGTAGACATCTTGGCTTTTGCCCTCTGAGATCTAGTGACTCACTATTATGAGAAAATTAAGGGAGGCCTGCGAAATCAGATGCCTGTGGTGTAACGTCAAGCTAACAATCATTCTACGTGGAGGCTGTCTGGCCACTCTGAGTCCTGAGAGGCACAGTGTTGCCATCCCAAAGCTTTGTGTAATAGACCATGAAGCAGGCATCAGATCCCACAGAGGCATTTGATGACCTTACCTTGCTGAACTCTTCTGCTTCTTTGGGGAAAAGCGGGTTAATCATCCTGTGTTCGCTGGCCAGAAGCCACTGTGGAGGGAACAACTGACCACAGGTTGTCTCCGGATGTTGCCCCCAGTAAGGAATGTGAGAGGGGCGCATTAACTCTTTCTGCATGACTGATGTTGAGAGCAAACGAGTTTCTAACTTTTCCAATCAAAGAACAGGGGCTGCGATAGAGGCTTCTCACAACCGAACTGCGAAAGAGGCATTTTTATTCCTATCTTAGAGATAAAGAAACTGAGGCAGGAAGAGATAAGTCAAATCCTTCTAGGTGGTATAGAAAGACATAAGAACCAAGCTTATCTGATTATGAAGCCCATGCTCTTTCCCTTATATCTTACGAAAACATTTAGCTGATGATAAAAAGGTTAGCATAATACATACACCCGTAATGTGTTAAGGATATTATTAATCATTTTGTTCTGGTTAACTCCATTTCTACAGTGATTCCCAACTACAAGTTTTATTCTAAGTTTCCCATGGAACCTCTTCATAAAATCCTAAGTACTGTGATAGCACCTTCGATGTAGCACAGTCATTGTAGAATGGACATACACTATTTTAACGGTGTAATAGATCTCCAAGGACACTGTCATGGATTAAGTGTCAGAAATGAAATATTGTATTTCAGCTTCATGGGCCTTTTGGAGAAGATATGAAGACAATAATGAAGAGTCCTGTAAAGTACAATTTATGACACAGCAATTCTAGGGGCCATTTTTTAGTAACAATTTAATAAAATGCGTGATTTGCCCCCCATGATTTGTTTCAGTTCCTGCGTTCTAATGGATGCCCCAAGCAATCAGATCACATTTGTGAATTTAAAGACTTTATACCAGTGAGCCTCACCATGGCAAAATTCTCCATGTTTGGAAGAGAGTACAACCTGTAGTGGAGAATCTGCAAACCCGTGTGCTCTCACCTCTTTAGAGACATTGACTTTTTTTTTTTTTTTTAATGAGATTAGCAATAAGGGATGCTGGCTTTGGATCACGGGCAGCTCTGCAGAATTCCAGCAGTCAGCGTGGCACTTCAGATATAAATGGGTGAAGAATCAAAGAAGAAGGAAGATCATTCCAGCCTCCTACCTAGCAATGCAAAAGATGAAAACCTGTTTGTGCAACTTCTCTGAATTCAGACATGCATACACAAAGCCCCGTGGTCTCTGGGCAGCAGGCGATCTGTACGCTCCCTCGTCTGTTCGGTTCTGCTCGAAGAGCAGCCTTACTGAGCTCTGTGAGATTGCTGTTTCACGATTTCCTTGACTGTTTCTTAGTCCTTCAAAGACTAAGGAAATCAATAAGGTTTCTCCTGTTTGTTTATTGCAGTTTGGTACACAGTCACTTTCAAACCTCCTTTCCATGCTGCCTCCAACAGCTGAGGAAGGGTAGGCGGGCAGAAAAGCATTTCTTTCTTCAGGAGCGTCGTTATTTCTCTCCCTATTCCCCGTGGCTGAGTACAGGATGATTTAACAACAGGGCGCAGTGAGGGGGATGTCCTGATGGGCTCTGACATCGCCTGCCTGGGAGGAGAGCGAGTGCCAGACTCGCGGCGGCCCCAGACCGCCCAGCATGGAGAGGCCTGACAGGGGCTCAGCCACCGCACCTGTTTGCTAGCAACTCTTGAATCTGGGAAAATGGCAGCTCTAGCAGTAATCTTTGTTTGTGTTGTATGGTTATTCAACCAAATAAACAATTTTTTTGTTGCTGAAGACTCTCCCAGCCTTCCAAAATAAAGTCAACCACAAAAGCAAATGACCACTGCTTATAAAATGAATCACTTTTTTTCTGTTGGATTATGCTTTGTCTAAGTTTCACTTCCCATTTTAATAAAAAAAATTTTAAATCTGGACCTCTGAAGCAATCTTCCTTTAAAAATAAATGTATTTACTAGAGTACAGCTTCAAATGATTTGCTAGCTAAAAATGGGACAAACAATTGCTTTGTACCAGTCAATCAGTATGAAGAGGGACATTTTCTTCTTGGTGCAGGCGTGGCATTTTCTGGAAAAAAAATCTGCTCCTATATCAGTAATGGCAGTTAAATGTACAGTCATTTTCCTTTCATTTCACTTGTCATTGCAGGAGGATTTGGCAAAGCTGCAGTCAATTGTAGTCTCTCCTTTTTAAGATGAAAAAAATCACCCTCGATCACATAGCTTCTTTTGGGGGGGAGTTATAGTTGCCCTTACACTTGGCTGGAAAGCTACATGGAAATAGATATGAGTAGTTCAACATCGTCAAGAGATGCTGAGGGGAGACCTTATAGCGTTTTCCATGGCTCCTTACCAGGACTCCTGACAACAACAAGCTCTGCAGTGTCCAATTGACGGAAAAGAGAGGTCCTCATTCTATCCTCCAAAGACAGAAAATCCAAGGAGTGAGGCAGTAGAAGGAGAAACCAAATCTGAGTGACTGAGAGATGGTAGGGTCAGCATTGGAAACAGATACAATAAAATTCCTATTGACGAATCAGAGCAATAATGTTAAGATACAACAAAACCAGGATGTATAATTGAAACAATTAAATGGTTTCAAATAAGATAGAAACTATGAAGATTTGGGAAAAGGAAGTGTTAGACGGGATCACAGTCCAAGCGTGCACGTGATATTCATCAGTCATTGAAAAGTCAGGTGTATAACTCCAATGGAAGTTTATAACAGAATTCATTGTCACAATTCTTACTACGTTCCACAGTGTGGACTACTTTTGGCTCCATGACAGACTGTGGAATAATCAATGGCATACAGCTCTGGCAACCATCAAAGGCATAGAAGTTGGTCAAATGGGCAGTGACTTCTTGATTGGGAATTTGCTGAGGGGGATAGAAAAAGAGGACATTCATTTCTCAATATTTTAAGGGGTTTGTATGCAGATTATGGTGACTGATTTTCAATGCCTTTTCTTAGAAAATATTTAAAAAGGAATTTAAAGTTATCTTGCAGATTAGTTGGTGGGGGCAGGCTATGTAGATGCTTCTTGGTCCATTACATACATTTGTTCTTATGAACGTGTGCTCATTAGAATGCCTGATACACACTATGTGTCAGTACATGTTAGGCTGTTAACAAAGGCCCAAGCACTTCCATTTATTTTTGTGGATCCTTGCAGTTCTTGCCCCCAATCCTTCCACCACAGTCCTGTCCATGGGATGAACCCCTGGCTTCCCATCACGGTAGCACCCTCAGTTTGTCCTGTGTGTCACAGGAGGTGTCTTTCCTCCCTAATTGCATACTCTTAGGAATTAAACTTTTAGAATAAATTAAATGCTCCATTATAGGCTGGTGCCGTGGCTCACTAGGCTAATCCTCCACCTGCGGTGCCGGCACCCCTGGTTCTATTCTTGGTCGGGGCGCCGGATTCTGTCCTGGTTGCTCCTCTTCCAGGCCAGCTCTCTGCTGTGGCCTGGGAGGGCAGTGGAGGATGGCCCAAGTCCTCGGACCCTGCACCCATATGGGAGACCAGGAGAAGCACCTGGCTCCTGGCTTGGGATCAGCGTGGTGCACTGGCCGCAGCGCGCCAGCTGCAGCAGCCATTGGGGGGTGAACCAATGGAAAAGGAAGACCTTTCTCTCTGTCTCTCTCTCTCTCACTGTCCACTCTGCCTGACAAAAAAAAATTGCTCCATTATAAATATTAAATATCTTCCCTCAGGAAGAGGTGTAATGGAATGTTTAGTTACTTTTTGAAGTTTTCTTGTCCTGAAACATAAAATTTGTGCATTACAGTGCTGCACTATTTTGTAGAACTATAGCATTTTCGATAGGTCAGTGTAAATATTATCATGGCTGTGACAGTCAGCTGGGGAGAGCTGGCTGCTGAGACCCAGAGAGGAAGGAGAGCACATGGAACACGAGCCAGTGCCAAGGAAGACTCCCGCAGGAAGTGGGACAACAATGTGTTTACTTGGACCACAGGTTTTCAAGAGCAGAAAATCCCATGCTGCTTTGACTAAGCTGCCCAGGTGCAGGGCAAGTGGCCCTTGCCCTAGCTTGTGTGTTTATGAAAAGTGTCTCTTGTTCTAACCAAATGGGTCTTTATTAGCTAGGAGACAGATGGCAGGGTCATTAGCCACAGGGGAAGTCTGAGAACCTGAGTTCAAAGTCCAATTCTATTACTCACTACTCAGTGGTCTTGAAAAAAGTTAGCTTCCTCTTGGAGTCTGAGTTTCCATATTCAAAAAGAAAATAGTAACAACAATAGTAAGATCTATCTTCCTCACAGTGCTGGTAGAAGAATCAAATGAGACAAAGTATTTGTACGACGATGTGAACTGTGAGTAACATCAGTGTTAATTATGATCATCACAGGACATGGGCAGCACAAGGCTACTTCAAGAATTTCATGAAAAGTGAAATTAAAAGATAAATATTGCTTTGGTGCAAAATTTTGAAATCACAGCAGAGTGCTGTGCTGCTGGACAGTTCCCAAAAGTCTTCCTCTGGTGAAAACCAAAATGGAGGACCTGTTATGAGTTCTGTAAATGAGCCCCAGCCCATCTAGAGTCCATCCATAGATACAAAGGAGAACTCGTATTTCCCAGTTCCATTTGGTACCACAGATAACAAAAAAAAGTGAGAGATTCAGGATTTCTAGGCTCTGTCTGGTAATATTCTTCTTTTCTAGAAGAACCAGCCAACTCTGGGTAATGATATTAAGGACAAAATTATATACAGCCCTGGCCTGAAGTGGCGGCATCCCATATGGGCGCTGGTTCTAGTCCTGGCTGCTCCTCTTCTGATCCAGCTCTTTGCTATGGCCTGGGATAGCAGTAGAGGATGGGTCAAGTGCTTGGACCCCTGCACCCATGTGGGAGACCTGGGGGAAGCTCCTGGCTCCTGGCTTCGGATTGGCACAGCTCCAGCTGTTGAAGCCATCTGGAGAGTGAACCAGCGGATGGAAGACCTCTCTCTCTCTGTATCTACCTCTCTGTAACTCTGTCCTTCAAATAAATAAAATAAATCTTTAAAAAAATTATATACAGTGCTAGCACCCAAGTGCAATTTGTTGTAAACAAATAGGTTCTCCCATTTACCAACACTTCATCACAGTCATAAGTTAGTAAGTGTACAATCTGTTTATGCTTAAATCAGAACTTAAACATTCTGAACTCAAACCTAATTCCTTAGCCAAGATCTTCTAATACACCACTGTCTGTCTCTGATATCTGCCTCTCCCAAGCATGCACCCCATGCTTCTGCCCAGTGGAAACACTCAGGGTTTCTGTCCTGTCTCTGGACAGCGGCATAGTTCTATTAAAATCAGTGGTGTTCCAATTCTGCCTGAAATTCTCTGCAGCTGTCAAAATGTCCCCAAATCTTCAAGGCTCACTTGAGAAGCTCTCTTTTTCATGAAACTCCCTGGCCTTCTTAGAAAGTTTCAATCATTATTTCTTTCTAAACTTCCAAAGCCTTTGGCCCACTTTAATAGTAGGCATAGTCTATCTTTTAGAGTATATCATCAATGTATGCTAGTATCACCTATGGTTGAAAATAGCTTCTTTGCCAACAAATGCCATACCTTATTCATTTTTGAAATGTTCCACGGTATCTAAGAACTAACTTGCCTATAATGAATGGGTCTTCAAAAAATTTTGAATTTAGTTTCATAAGAAACTTACCCAACCATATCACGTTAGAAAAATATGCACTGGAGATATTTTACAGGGGGTCTATTTTAAATAATGTTTAATTATTATTTGGTTATGGTGAATCCAAAAAATCATTTAAAACAGTTCTAAAGAGGAGGGTACATGGCACATCACAGCTGTCCACATAGGAAAGCACAGGAGCCTGAGAGGAGGTGTGTG
The DNA here is from genome assembly GCF_033115175.1 of Lepus europaeus. Taxonomy (NCBI): domain Eukaryota; kingdom Metazoa; phylum Chordata; class Mammalia; order Lagomorpha; family Leporidae; genus Lepus; species Lepus europaeus. The sequence goes on along the minus strand of NC_084840.1, from coordinate 14,380,905 downwards.
TGGGAGGGGGAGTAAACGGGGTAGGAGGCTTCATTGAAGTCTTGCAGAAAGTGGTGGGCTGGGCAGGGTGACAGGTTAAGTGGGTTTGGAACTGGCTGGTCTGAATAGTTTTATCATGCTGGAGCAGTGGCGGGGAGAAGTGTAGGAGATGCCTCTAGCTGTCTGACCCTGGGCTGAGTAGAGCAGACAAATACCGAACCTAGAATGTAGGTGCTGGATGAAGACAGTTGGTGGTAGAGCGGGAGTTTGCACAGGGAAGGCTCACTCAGGGTCAAGTCCTTTGCTATCTTCCAGGACTGACAGGCTTGGAGAGGAGCAGGCTGCCCAGGCTCAGCCAGGCTCCAGGTGTCAAAGCACCAGCAGTATAGAAAGTAAAAGGACATGACTTAATATGGGGTCTCCTTGCCAACTACCTGCTACCACCCCTTCCTTCCAAAGACCCACTGCCCAGCCCTGCACTCCTCCCTGTGTCCACCCCACTGCAATAATTTAAAAACACCATCAGGAAAACATGCATTCCCCATAGAATTTACACATCATTTAGATTTAACCTTTTAAACTCCTTAATAGTCACCTCTTAAAACCAAAATATACTCCATATGGAAAAGTGCATGCATCCTAAGTGTGTAAGATTTAATAAACTTTCAGAAAGTAATGACAGTTACTTTTATAACCATATAACAGCCTCTCTGACAACTTGTGAGGCCCTTGCAGGTAAGAGAATGAATTTCTACGCTTTGATTTGCAACAGCAGAAATAGAAAATGAATGTTAATATTTATAGTGTTATCCTGGGCCAGCCCTGGCCAAAATATCGGAGCTACAGCAGTGTACAGGGTAGACCCGATCTCTGCTGCAATGATGTTGACAGTCCGGTAATTTCATGTTTCTAAGCCATTCGAGGACTGTAGTACAAATCGGTACAATATAGGCACGAGTTTCTCATTAAGGTTCTTGCCCTCTACTGTGTTGTTTGCAAACCATAGTCTGAATTTCAAAAACAGACAACTTCTGAACCAGCTTTGTTATCTGCAAAACATGATGTTCTCAAAAATTTCACATATCTGTGTAAGTAATGTCAGAATCTTCTACTTCTGAGATAAAGTAATACTTATAGACTAATTTTTAAAAAGGGTGAACAATTCTATGATATTGTTTGGGGAAACATGCCAGAGGAGATAAATGGGCTGCCTAGCTAACAATGAACTTGGCAGAGGTGATTTGAAAAAAAAAAAAGTTCATAATTAAATATAGAGGGCTGCTGGCTTTTGTGTCCAGGTGAGTGAAATTGCTGGTTACCCATGAATGACCACCCAGAAATAGAGCTACATACATGTGTTAACTGGTTTTAGCTCACAAACATTCCAAGATATGGAGCATGCACTTTGATTATTTGATTTCAAAATTGTATTTTGTACCAATTGTCTTAGCTGGGAAGAAGAAAAAAAGACTTCTAGTAATCAGTTTGAGTTTTTAGTGAATCTTAACATTCTCGATGTATTACATGTCTTTGTGGGAGGTATCCTAGTTTATGTGAAGGTAAATAAGGAAGGAGACCAGGATCCTTACAAATGATGGACTTAGAGCATGAGCCTTACATCCAGCTTTAATAAAAGAAAGCACAATTTTCTTTCAAGGACGATAAGAGCTATCTGTAACATGTAGCTAACAGCTGTCACTGATGTTTGCTGTAGCCACTATCTTCATGTATGAAATCAATTACATTCCCAGTTTCCACCCTTCCCTGATGCCTGCCTCGTGTCCATGAGGATTTCTGACTTTTCACATTGGCTTGTGGGATGAGTAATATATTGTTGGGCGCTTCCCCATCCATTGTAATATGTAGCAGCATCTCTGGCTTCTACCAACTCAACGCCAGTAGTGTCTTCTCCCCACCCAACTCTACCTCCAGTTTTGATAATCAAAAGCCTCCAGGGGTGGGTGGAGTAAAACCTCATCTGCTAAGAGTCACCAGTCTAAGTGCTAACTAGTGCTTAATGAGAACTGAAACAACAGAAAACTATCTCTGGAAGCAAAAAGGTCACCTACTGTTTGCACAGTGAAGAAAATGGCTTCCATTAGCTGGCCTGGGGAGAAGGTCCCCAGAGTTAATTTTATAACTCATTGAACATTAATGGGACAGACAGGTTTTTCTCACTGTTCTAATCCGCCTATTTCATTTTCATAGCCAGAATTAAAATAAGAATTTAAAAACACTTGCAATATCTAGAAAAATGTATTCTGCCAGTCTCCCAAATCATTTTACAGGCCCCATTCTAGTTAAGTCAAAGGACAGCTATGTGAAAACACAAAATCTTAATAGAAACCCCCACATTTTATAAATATTATATATATAATATCAAGAGCGGTAATTCAAAAAAATCACAGAACAGTTGGTACAAGAGAGACTTAGAAAGATGACAGTCTAACCCCTTACCATGAAATAAGTTAATGAATAAATTATTTGGGATATAAGATGTATGATACCACATAAAATGTTAAAAATACATAAAAGGCCATTTTTACTTCTGTAAGTTTACTTACAAATGCTTGGTGCCCAGGGAGGTAGCACTGTGAGGAGACAGACGCAAAAGGGATTCCTAGAGGAACAACTGAATTATGTATCATTTCTATTCCTTCCCTAGCCAGAGTAACTTTGGGGTTATTTAGAAGACATAACAACAATGGTTTTGAACAGTGATTCGCATTTGATGTTTTAAAGGAAATACTACGCTTAAATCTCTGTATTCTTTAAGAGTGGAATAAAATATCTTGAAAATGAAAAGTATCATCATACAAAATTTGAAACCAGTTCATGTCTCTAAAGACATGTCCCAGAGTGTCAACCTACAGAAGCAACGAGCTGACAGATTTCGGTGGTAAAACCGTACAACACGTGTGAAACGCTGGGGAGGAAGTATCATTGGTTTATCTGAGCAGAGGATGTATTTGAGAGTGGATGCCATGTATAAAACCCCAGGTAAGCTGGTGCATACTACAATTTTCATATGCACCTGTGCTAAGTGTATCACGCTAAGGTTGGCGTCTAAGTCTGTGACCCTTTCTACAACATTGAAGTTAGCATAGGTTGGGAAGAATGGCTGTTATCTGAAATTTCATTGAAAAAAAAAATCATTCTGCATTGATAACTTAGAGAAACAAGTTCTCAAACTGTGCTTCTCTATTCTTTGCCACCAAACACGAAAGGGCAGTTTCTGTAATGATGTGGTTACAATTGAAGTTGCTCGTTTTCCATAGCTGGCAGTCTGTAATCCTGGATGTCGGGAAGTAATGGTATGTTTAAAGCACACTAATCTCACTTCTAAAGACCAAATACTTTTGAATTACTCATTTGTAAGTTACCCAGTGAATTCCTGTGGTTTAGTCTCTGAAAAAGGCTAGCTCTTCGAGTACAATGCACACAAGCACATGTGCACATACACACCTGCATGGATATACATAAGTGAGCTGCATGTTCTTTTTTGCCATTAGGAGATTGAAATTTGATTTACCAAGCCAGTGGACAGGTGGGCGATTGAAATCAAACAGCTCTCTGCTTCTCCAAACATGAGGCATGAGGGGTCGTTTCTTCTGATTGGTTATCCCTGGAGAGAAGTAAAGAGCAGAGGGAGAAAATACTGTGGCCAAATGCACCTGAGCTAGCTGCTGGATCAATGGTCAGTATCAGCAGGGCTCTATTTAATGAAGCTTACACCAGTGTCACCGCCTTGCTGGCAGCAGTGGGTAGCACTAGTGCCAGTGCAGAGGCAGCCGAATCTATTGGAAGACAAAATAATTGCTTCGTTTTGCGGTACAAAGATATAAATCTGATTTTTGTGTACATGAGAGTGAGCTTTAAATCCTTAACTGGAAGACAGCCTTGCACAGAACAGAGTTAAAACATGATAGAAAGAGGCTGTGCAAGGCAGGCTGGTTCAGAGAACTCCGGGAGAACAGCTAAGAGGGCTTTATGGGCATGCAAGCGCAGGCTCTGTGTGCAAACACCGCCCGAATGCATGCTGCCAGCTACAGGGAGGAAAGAGTTGTTTTCATGTGTGTTTTTTCCATGATAAAGTGTTTTGACAAATCAACAGAAGCGGGGTGGGTGGGGAACCCACTGATGTGACTTACACCTAATTTATCTCATTATTGCCTCATTATTAGGGGGGAACCTCAGCAGGGCACCCCTCCCCGGTGCTGTCTCTGGCATACGCTTGAGAGTGGAGAGAAAATGGAAGTGACAGACCTGACTCATAATATCCATGTCCTGTTTACGTTTTCTTGAATTTCCTTGAGCTGCCTTTGTGCTGATGGGTGAAATTACGAGGCAGTTAAATACCTTTCAAGACATGCTTCTAAATGTCAGTGGTATTAAAATGAAGGCACAATTTCTCTGAACCATTAACACTGTGCAGCCTGAAATTAAGGAGTGCATATTATATCTCGAGCATTCCTGCACATTTTCAGATTTCTACATTATAGTCCACCTTAAATCTGGTTCTAATAGAAATGCATTAGGATAAATTGGTCTCTCACTAGACACCTGGAAAATCACAAACAGCTCTGTAATAACACAGAAGCACAATCTTCCTGGGCTCGTGTAGGTTCAAATTAGTGGTCAGCCAAAGCTAAGTCATAATGTCAAGGCACACTCAATACTCTAGAATTCTGACCTAGTAAAGATTTGCTTATTTACTTGAGAGACAGAGCTAGAGATCAATTGATCTTCCATCCACTGGTTCACTCTCCAAATGGCTTCCATGGCTGGAGTTGGGCGGGGCCAAAGCTATGAGCTTTATCCAGGTCTCAAGTTGGTGTCAGGGGCTCAAGTACTTAGGGCCATCTTCTGCTGCTTTCTCAGGCTCATTAGCATGGAGCTGGATTGGAAGTGGAGCAGCCTGGACATGAACAAGCCCCATATGGGATGCTGGCATTGCAGGAAGTGGCTTAACTCACTGTACCAAAGTGCCAGCCCCACATTATCCTTTTAAATGAGCCACTTCCTTTCTCCTTTTGTCAACATTTCAATATTCTTTCCAAAATCTCTTTTCTCATCTGTTGATCTTCCCCCCTATGCCAACACACACATTCACAATTGCTCATTTTTATCTTCTAATGGACAGGAGATCATTTTATCCCATTTCCAGGCTGTGTGACTTTGGGCAAGTCACTATTTAAAAATTTTTTTGATTAACCCTCATCAATTGTACTTATCTGTGGGGTACAATGTGACATTTCAAACAATGTACACAATATATGCTGATCAAATCAAAGCAGTCCACATTTCCCTCCTCACGTGCTCAAAGCCTTCAAGCTCCTCTCTTCTGTCCTTTCATAAAATCTATAATGGGTTACAGTGAACCATTGTCACTCTGCTGTGCTGTGGAACACTGGAATACTCTCCATCTACTGTAGGATACCATTGTACAACCTCCCTCTCTTCTCATCTATCACCTTTCCCAACTTTTACTAGTCACTATTCTATGTTCAGATGAGCTTTTACTATATTTTTGGCTCCACATATATGAGAGAACATGTATTTATTGCTTTGAATTGGATGAGCTATTTTACTTAACATGATGTCCTCCGGTTCCATTCATTTTGCTATAAATGTTAGGATTTCATTTTATAGTTGAAAGATATTCTGTATGTATCTTCCACATTTTGTTTACCCATGCGTCTATGATGGAGATCTAATTGACTCCATAGCATGGCTATTGTGAATAGTGCTGCAATGAACAATATAGTTAAAGTATCTTTCATATGCTGATTCTACTTCCTTCTGACATAAACCCTAGTGGGGTAACTGGGTCAAATGGTGGACCTATTTTCAGTTTTCTGAGGAACTTCTATACAGTTTGCCATGATGCCTGAACTAATTTGCATTCCCACTCACCAGCATGTTAGTTTTTGTTAGTTTGATAATAGCCATTCCAACAGGGAAGAGGTGGTATCTCATTGTGGTTATGATTTGCATTTCCCTGATGGCTAGTGAGAATAAGCTTTTTATTTTCCCCATGTATTCCTTGGCCATTTGTATTCTTTTGAGAACTATTCAGATCCCTTGTCCATTTCTTAGCTGGATTTTATTTGTTTATTTTTTAAATATTTATTTGAAAGGCAGAGATACAGAGGCAGAGGCAGAGAGAGAGGTCTTCCATCTGCTGGTTGCAAAGGCCAGAGATAAGCCAATCAGGAGCCAGGAGCTTTTTCCAGGGCCCAAGCAGTTGGGCCATCTTCTTACTGCTTTCTCAGGCCATAGCAGAGAGTTGGACCAGAAGTGGAGCAGCCAGGACTTGAACTGGCACCCATATGGGATGCCGATGCCACAGGCAAACTGTGCCACAGTGCTGATCCCATTAACTATATATATTTTTTTTAAAAAAATTGAGTTCCTTGTATATTCTAGATATTAATCTCTTCTCGATGAATAGAATGCAAATATGTTCTCGCGTTCTTTGAGCTGTCCCTCATTCTGAGGGTTGGTGGTGCGGAAGCTGCTTTGACAGCACCCATTTGTCTGGTTTTGCTTCTGTTGCCTGTGCTTTAGGGGGTCTTCCTTCCAAAACTGCTGCCCACGCAGTGTTCTGAATGGTTACAATTTCCCTTATGCTAGAACTTCCATAGTTTCAGGTTTAACATTTAGATTTTTTTTTCCTAATTTGTGTCAATTTTTGTATAGGGTGAAAGGGGGCAGTAGTAGCCAAGTTTCAGTCTTTTGAAAATTTATGTTTATTGAAGAGACCATCCATTTTCCAGTGCAAGTTCTTGGTGCCTCTTTTAAAAATCAGTTGGCTATAGTTGTATGGATTCATTCCTGGGATCTCAGTTCTGTTCCATTTGTCCATGTGCCTCTTCTTATGTCAGTATCATGCTGTTTGGGTTATGATAGCCCTATAGTATGTCTTAAAATCAGGTATTGTGAGGCCTTCAGTTTTGTTCAAGGTTGCTTTGACTATTTGGGTGTGTTTGTGCTTCCATATGAGTTTGTTTTTTTCTTTTTGTTTTGTTTTGTTCTGTGAAGAATATCATTGCTACTTGAGTAATCACGTTGAATCTGTAATTGGCTATTTATTTATTTGGAAGGCAGAGTTACAGAGAGGCAGAAAGAGAGAGGTCTTCTACTGGCTCACTCTCAAATGGCAGCAATGGCCAGAGCTGGGCCACTCCAAAGCCAGGAGCTTCTTCCTGGTCTCCCACATGTGTGCAGGGGCCTAAATACTTGGGCCATAGCAGAGAGCTGGATCTGAAGTGGAAAAGCCAGGACTAGAACTGGGGCCCGTAAGAGATGCTGGCACTGAAGGCAGCAACTTTACCCACTATGCCACCATGCTGGCCTCTGTAATTGACTTTTGATACTACGGATATCTTAACTTGTTATCGAGCGGCAAAGAGACATGAAGAAAGAGCATATGCATTTGCATCTATTGATTCACTTACCAAATGGGTGCCATAGTCTGGACCAGCTGAGGCTTTACTGAAACTCTCAGCCTGGTACTCAATCCAAGCCTCCCATGTGGTTGGCAAGAACTCACGTGAGCCATCACTGCTGTCTCCCGGGGTTTGCCAGTAGCAAGCTGGAGTTGGGAGCCAGAGCTGTGTGCTGAATGCAAGCACTATAATGTGGTACATGGAATTTCTACCTGGCAACTTGTCAACTATGCAAAATGCCCACACTAGCATGAATAGTGTAATAATTTTCCAATCCAGGAACATGGGAGTTGTGTTTTGTTTTGTTTTTGCTGATTTATTCAATTTGTTTCATTAGTGTTGTAATTTTCACTGTAGAAGCATTTTTACATCTTTGGTTAGATTTCTTTCAAAATTTGTTTATGTGTGACTATTGTGAATGGGATTTTTTATTTCACCAAAAGTTCCTTATTGTATAAAATGCCACTGATTTTTGGCACATTAATTTTAATTCATTTATCAGTTCTAATAGTCTCTTGGTGGAATTCTTAGATTTCACTCTGCATAGAATCCTGTCATTTTGCAAACAGGCATAATTTGACTTCCTCCTTTCCTATTCGTGTGCCTTTTCTTTGTTTTGCCGTACTGCACTAACTAAAACTTCATTATTAAATTAAGTAAAGGAGTGAGGATGGACATCCTTGTTTGGTTCCAGAATTTAGAGGAAATGCTTTCAGATTTGCCAATTTAGTATGCCATTGGCTATAGATTTGCCATATGTAGATTTTTACTATGTTGAAGTACATTTCTTCTGTACCTATTTAATTTTTTTTTGTTTTATCATGAATGGAAGCTGGGTTTATCGAATGCTTTTCCTGCATCTGTTGAGTTGATCATGTTAATTTTTTTTAAAACCTTCATTCTGTTGGTATGATTTATTACTTATCTCTAATGTTGAACCATCCCTGCATCTCTGGAGTTAAAACCCAGCTGTGTGATGCATGATCTCTTTGTGTTACTGGATTTGATTGACTAGTATTTTGTTGAGTGTTTACGACTATATTGTAGTTTGCTCTTTCATGTGCTCTTGTTTGGCTTTGGAATCAAGGTGATGCTGGCCTCATGGAATGAGTGTGGGACGGATCCTTCTCTTTGAAACTTTTAGAATAATTTGAGAATTTGGCCGGCGCCATGGCTCACTAGGCTAATCCTCCGCCTGCGGTGCTGGCACCCCAGGTTCTAGTCCTAGTCGGGGCGCCGGATTCTGTCCCAGTTGTTCCTCTTCCAGTCCTGCTCTCTGCTGTGGCCGGGGAGTGCAGTGGAGGATGGCCCAGGTGCTTGGGCCCAGCACCGGCATTGGAGACCAGGAGGAAGCACCACACCGGCTGCAATGCACCGGCAGTAACGGCCACTTGGGGGTGAACCAACGGAAAAAGGAAGACCTTTCTCTCTGTCTGTCCCTCTCACTGTCTAAGCAACAGGAGTCACTGTGTACTTACACCCCATGTGGGATCTGTCCCTAATGTGTCGTCTAAAGCCAAGTGATGCTATAACTAGTACTGAAACAGTATTTTTATACTTTGCGTTTCTGTGTGGGCACAAACTGATGAGGTCTTTACTAATTATATACTGAAGTGATCTTCTGTATATAAAGAGAATTGGAAATGAAAAAAAAACAACCTGGTGTTAAAATGGAAATGGCATAGAAAATTAATTAATTTGAAAAAAAAATTATGTAGGATCTCTGTCTTTAATGTGCTGTACATTGCTATTTAATGCTATAATTAGTAATCCAATGGTAGTTTTTTCACTTTATGTTGCTATATGGGCAAAATGTTGAAATCTTTACCTAATATATACTAAACTGATCTTCTGTATACAAAGAGAATTGAAAATGAATCTTTACATGAATGGAAGGGGAAAGGGAGCGGGAAAGGGGAGGGTTGCAGGCGGGAGGGAAGTTATGGGAGGGGGGAAGCCATTGTAACCCATAAGCTATACTTTGGAAATTTATATTCATTAAATAAAAGTTTAATAAAAAAATACACAGTTATTCTTAAGTGTTGAAACTTAACTGAAAAGTGATCCCTGTTAAATATAAGAGTGGGAATAAGAGAGGGAAGAAAAAAAAAAAAGAATAATTTGAGAATTCAAGGTAGCTCTTCCTTAAGACTTTGGTAGCACTCAGTGTTGAAGACTTGTGATGCTATACGTTCTTGTTGGGAGACTTTGTTTTACTGATTGAATCTCATTACTCATTCTTGGTCTACTAAGTTTTTTGTTTTTCTGGTTCAGCTTTGTAAATCGTTTGTGTCTAGGTACTTTTCCATTTTTTCTAGGTTTCCCAGTTTGTACTATTTACTAATAGTCCCTCACGATCCTGTATAACATCTTTTTCAATTCTGGTTTATTAACTTGAGTCTCCATTATCTCTTGGGGTTATTCTTGCTGAAGCTTTGCTTTTTTTGTTTCTCTTTTTAAAAAATCCAACTCGTTGTTTCATGGACATGTTGTGTTGTTAGTCTTTATTCTATTTATTTCTAACCTGACCTTTGCTATTTTCTTTTGACTTTGAGTTTGGTATTTGTGTTCTAGGCCCTTAAAATGTATAGACTGTACACGTGATATGTTTTCCTTTCTTTGATGTAAGTGTCTATTGCTAGAAACCTTTTGTATCTCATAAGTTTTGTTATGTTGCACTTCTATCTTCATCTATGTCAAGAATTTTTAATTTCCTCAATGATCCATTGTTCATTCAGGAGCATGATGTTCTCTGTTCATGTGTTTCAATAATTTATGAAGTTTGTTTTCCTCCACTGTGGCCAGAAAACATGATATAATTTCAGTGTTTTTGAATTTGTTGAGACTTCTTTGTAGCCTAATAGAAGGTTATTCTAGAGAAGAGCTCACGTGGAGATGAAGAGAATGTGTTTTCTGCAGCTGTCGGATGAAATGTTCTGCAAATGTCGGTTAGGTCCATTTGATCTATACTATAGTTTAACTCTGTTTCTTAATCTTTTTGTTTGGATGATCTGCCTATTGATGAAAATGGGGTGTTGTCTGTTGCTGCTGTTGTATTGGGACTTCTATCTCTCACTTTTAGACATAGTGTCTTATAAAATTGGGTGCTCTGGCTTTAGGAGTACATATATTTAAAATCATCATCGTCTTGTTAAATTGATCTCATTGTCATTATATAGTGACCTTTTATCTCTTTACAGTTTCTGTCTTTAAAGTCTATATTGTCTGATATATATGTACTTTCTCTTGCTTGCTGTTGGCTTCCAGTTGTATGGAGCATTTTCTCCCATCTTTTTAGTTTAAGCCTACGTGAATCTTTATCGGGGAAGTTCCTGGTAGACAGTGTATCTTTTTTTTTTAAGAAATTCAGTCTTTAGCTTTTAACTTGAACTCCGTGTGTTGACCTTCTAGGTTATTTATAAGTAATGACTTAGTCCTTTTTTTTCTTTCCTCAGATACCTTTTATTTAAGGAATATAAACTTCATACATTTCATAATTACAACTTTAGGAACATGGCAATTCTGCCCATTCTCCCAGCCCTCTTCTTCCACCCTTTTTCCCCATACTGACTTTTTACTAAGATCTATTTTCAATTAACTTTATACACATATGATTAATTCTAGGTTAGGAGTTCAAACAGTATGGAAAACTTTTTCAACAGTTGAGACAAGGGCTGTTCAAAGCCATTGCTTCTCAAAGTGCCAGTTTCACTTCTATACATTGCCTTTCCCCCTTTTCGTTTATTTTTGAGCAATGGGAGACCACAGGAGTGCTTGCTCAGATTGGGGTAGGAATGAGGAACAATGTTAATCAGGAATGGCGTGACCACACACAGACTGTGGGCCATTTGTGTGGCTGACCAGAGCTAATGGGATATAAAACAGTAATGGATGTGGCTATAGGCAGTTCCTCAGGGTAGGATGATAGGGCAGGTGCGTCTGCTAACAAGGCGGACTCTCAGTGGTGGAATGAGAAGGCCATGCCAAGATGGCCACTGGTAACAGAAACTGCTTGGCAACAGGCTGTGATTGGATGGTTTTGGAAACCACATGACAGCGGAGTCTGCCTGGCAACAGGCTGTGATTGGATGGCTTCAGAAACTGCCTGGCAATAGGGTGTGATTGGTTAGGGCATAGACCACCCTTGACCGGATTGGCTGCCTTGGCTATATAAGATGCTGTAGCAACTGAAATAAACAAGTCTGCAGGCTGCTTGCCTCAGGATTGCTTTCACCTGACTCCCGGGGTCTATGTGGTGACTCCATGCCTCTTTCCCCCACCACACTCTTCATCTCAGAAACGAATCCACAGCAACACGTACAGGATGCCAGCATTGCAGGGGGCAGCTTTACATGGTATGCTACAGCGCTGGCCCCAAGGCTGTTTTGATTATAACTTCCCTGTAACATCAACCATCCCTGCCATAGCATTGTCTGTGTGTACAAAAGTTGTTGAATTTTGTGTGTGGATTTTATATCTTGCCATTCTACCAAATTCTTTTATGAATTCTAATAGTCTCTCAGTGGAATGTTTTGGATCCCCTGTATATAGAATCATGTCATCTTCAGATAAGGTTAGTTTGAATTCCTCCTTCCCAATTTGTATCCCTTTGGTTTCTTTTTCTTGCCTGATGGCTCTGGCTTAAACTTCCAGGACTATACTGAATAGCAATGGTGAGAGTGGACATCCTTGTCCTGTTCCAGATCTTCATGGGATTGCTTCCCACTTTTCCCTATTCAATGGGACGTTGGTTGTGGGTTTGCATAAACTGCCTTGATCATGTTGAGGAATGTTCATTCTAAACCCTATTTGCTTAGAGTTTTCATCATGAAATGGTGTTGTATTTTATCAAATGTTTTTTCTGCATCTATTGAGATAATCATATAGTTTTTGTTCTTCAGGTGGTTAATGTGATGTATCACATTGAATGATCAGCAAATGTTGAACCATTCCTGCATACCAGGGATAAATCCTGCTTGGTCTGAGTGGATGATCTTTCTGATGTGTTGTTGGATTTGATTGGCTAGTATTTTCTTTTTCTTTTTTTTTTTTAAATTTAATTTATTTATTTGAAACTCAGAGTTACACAGAGAGAGGAGAGAGAGAGAGAGAGATAGGTCTTCCATCTGATGGTTCATTCCCCAGATGGCTGCAATGGATGGAGCTGTGCCAATCCGAGGCCAGGAGCCAGGAGCTTCTTCCAGGTCTCCCACATGCGTGCAGGGGCCCAAGGACTTGGGCAATCTTCTACTGCTTTCCCAGGCCATAGCAGAGAGCTGGATCGGAAGAGGAGCAGCCGGGACCAGAACTGGCAACCAAATGGGATACCGGCGCTTCAGGCCAGGGCATTAACCCGCTGAGCCACAGTGCCGGCCCCCTGATTGGCTAGTATTTTCTTAAGGAATTTTGCATCCATGTACATCAGGGAAATTGTTCTGTAGTTCTTTCTCTGTATCTTTTTCAAGTTTAGGAATTAAGGTGATGCTGGCTTATAGAATTTGGGAATTTTCCCTCCCTTTCAATTGTTTTGAATAGCTTGAAGAATTGGAGCTAGTTCTCCATTAAATGTCTGGTAGAATTCAGTCTTTCACTTTCTGCATATCTTTGTTGGTGAGGTGTGTTTCTTGTAAGCAGCAAATAGAAATAGATGGGTCTTGTTTTTCAGTCTATTCAGCCAATCTGTATTTTAACTAGAGAAATGAGGCAATTTACTTTCAAGGTGACTATTGATAAGTAACGACTTGGCCTGCCATTTTTCTATAGTTATTCATACTGTTTATTTTGGATTTTTTTCTGTACTTCTACTAGTGCTTTTTCTGCCTTCTCATTCTTTTATAGTGGTGGCTATTGTTCTATGTTTCTGTGTTAAACATCTTCTGTAGGGCTGGACAAGTGTCAACAAATTCTTTCAATTTTTCTTAGTTATGGAAGGTCTTTATTTAGCCTTCATTCATAAATGCAAGCTTTATGGGGTACCATTTTCTGGGTTGACAACATTTGTCTTTTAAAACTTGGACTATGTTTTGTTAATCCCTTCTAACCTGTAGGGTTTCTGATGAGAAGTCAGCTGTGAGTCTAACTGGCGATCTTTTGAAAGCAATGTGGCAGTTTCCTCATGCCCATTTTAGAATCTTTGTTTTATTGTGGACATTTTGACTACAATATGCCATGGGGAAGATCTTTTCTGGTCATATCTGTTAGGAGTTCTATGTGCTTCCTATATTTGAACGTGTCCCTTTCTCCAAACTGCAAAAGTTTCCTGTAATTATTTCACTAAATAGGCTTTCTTTTTATTTTTCTAAGATTTATTTATTTGAAAGGCAGAGTCAGAGAGGCAGAAGCAGAGAGAGGGAGAGAGGTCTTCCATCTGCTGGTTCACTCCCCAGATGGCTGCAGTGGCTGGAGCTGCACCAATCTGAAGCAAGGAGTCAGGAGCTTCTTCTGGGTCTTCCAAGGACATGGGGCATCTTCTGCTTTCTCAGCCCATTGCAGAGAGCTGGATCAGAAGTGGAGCAGCCAGGACTAGAATCAGCACCCATTTGAGATGCCAGCGCTGCAGCCAGTGGCTTTACCACTATGCCACAGCACCAGCCCCTAGGCTTTCTATTTCCTTCTCTTTTTTCCATTCTTTTAGGCACTCCAAAGACCCGTATATTTGATGTTTGTTTGATAGTATCACATAGGTCTCCAACACTGCTTTTTCTATTTTCTATTTTCTTGGGTTTTTTTTTTTTTTGTCTGACTGTAAGAGTCTGAAGATTTGTCTTCTAGTTCAGATATTCTTTCTTCTACCTCATAAAGTTCTGCTGTTAAGATTTTCCACTGCATTTTTTTTTATTTGATCCAATGAATTCCTGGATTTCGTTTTGATTTTATATTTTTGATTTCCTGGGGGAAATTTCCATTCACATCTTGTATAGTTTTCTTTAGTTTATGGATTTACTTCTGATTTTTTTTATCCTGTTAATTTTCTAAATCCATTTCTGGCACTTTCTGATCTCTTTGTCTTAGCATTCTAATATTGAAATATTGTGTTCCTTTGGGGGGGGGGGTTCATCGTGACTTCCTTATTCTTATTTGAATTTTGATTCTTATTTTTTTGGAATTTTTATTTTTGGAGAGGGGAGGCTATGCTCCTAGGGTAGACATTCCAGGAAGGAAACCCTCTCAGTGAATACCAGGAGGTCTGTGGTGGGTGTGGCCTGGGGAGTCTGGTCAGTGCTCTGGGGGGGCAAGTTTCCAGGGTAACGATTCCAGCTATGCCCTGTAGGTTTCCATGTAGCCACCTAGGCCCCCGGGTCTCAGCACCTAAGGTTCTGCGAGCCACTGCTAGCGCGGGTACCCTTTTGTTTCTGCCACTTCCTGGTTGACTCTGAGACATGTGGGCTGTGGGCCGTTCCCGCCGTTCCAGCTCTGTGTTACACACCAGTCACTGGCTGAAGCCGGCCTCGCCACTGCTGCCAGCACTGCATTTAGGCGCCCAGTCTCAGTGCGCTCTCATGTGTGGCCTTCAGGCTTCCCTGGCAGCCGTCTTTTTTTTTTCTTTAAGATTCATTTATTTATTTGAAAGTCAGAGTTACACAGAGAGAGGAGAGAGAGAGAGAGAGAGAGAGAGAGAGAGAGAGAGAGAGGTCTTCCATCCGATGGTTCACTTCCCAGATGGCCGCAATGGCTGGAGCTGCGCTGATCTGAAGCCAGGAGCCCGGAGCTTCCTCTGGGTCTCCCACGTGGGTGCAGGGGCCTAAGGACTTGGGCCATCTTCTACTGCTTTCCCAGGCCATAGCAGAGAGCTGGATGGGAAGTGGAGCAGCCAGGTCTCGAACCAGCGCCCATATGAGATGCCAGCGCTTCAGGCCAGGGTGTTACTCCACTGTGTCACAGCGCCAGCCCCGGCTGCATTCTTGACTCAAAATTGCATCCGCCCTTTCTCAGCCAGGTCACAGGTCTTGTTCTGGAGAGATTGGTTTGAATCAGCTGCTTCTCTTCACTTCCACTTGGACCTCTGGTGACTACCAGCAGCCATCAGCTTCACAGGTTCTCAACCAGACTCGTGCTATGCTCTAGCTGGGTTGTTGCTGTCCATCCTGCTCCCTCCCCTTCTCAAAAATGCTGCTGGCTCTGGCTGTCCTCGGCTCTGGCTCTCTAGATGTGCACCAACATTCACCACACTGGCTCAAGCTGGTACCCCTCCTCCCATGGAGCTCCCCTGAGCAGTTTTCTCTCTTGATCTCTGTCCAGTATAATCCTCCTACTCTTCTCAGTGTTTCTCCATGGCCCTGCGAAGTGTGCCACTCTCTAATCTGCATTTTCTTCAACCCAACTCCAGAATCTTTATCTTTCTGTGAAAAGTTTGATTACAATGTATGGAGCTGAAGATCTTTTCTGGTTATGTCTTTTGGGAGTTCTGTGTAATTCCTATATGTGGAAGTCCCTTTCTCCAAATTAGGGAAGTTTTCCTTAATTATTTCACTAAAAAGGCCTTCTAATCCATTCTTTCCATGCCTTCAGGAACTCCCAAGACCCGTATGTTGGGTCATTTGATAGTATCCCGTAGATCTCCAACAGTGTTTTTTAGTTTTCTAATTTCTTCTTGTTCTTTGTCTAACTGTAAAATTCCCAGCATTTTGCCTTCTGACTCCAATGTTCTTCTGTTTCATTAGTCTGTTGTTAAGGCATTCCACCACATTCTTTATTTGTTCTATTGAATTCTTCATTTCCAAGATTTCATTTTGATTTCTCTTTAAGATCTCAATTTCATGGGAGAAATTCTTTCAAGTCATGTATGGATTTTATTAGTCTATGGATTTGTTTCTGATTACTTCTAAGTAATCTTATGATCAATTTTTTTAATTCCATTTCTGGCATTTCTTCAATTTCTTCATCTTCACATTCTAGTATTGAAGTTTTGTGTTCTTTGGGGGTGTCAAGTTGTCCTCTTGTTTCTTGAATTACTGCATTTATTATTTAGCATTTGTGGAGATACTCGTTGGTTTTTTTTTCCCCTGTGATGGCTTTTATCTTTGGACTATGCCTCTGTGGCTTAGTGGAGTGTCTGCTTACTCAGTGAATACCCAATGATGTGTAGTGGGTGCAGCCAGGGAGCTCTGTTCAATGCTCCAGGGTGAAGAGAATGTCCAAGATAACACCCAGGTTAAATCTTTCAAAAAAAATCAGAAGAGAGGTTTGTTCTGCTTTGTTGGCATTGTCTCACACTAGCCTTTATACTGATAAGATTTATTTTCTATTTCCCTTTGGTGTAGTGGGTTTCATCTTTTTCAGATGTTTTCACAATGGTGAGTCTTTATGCAGGACTTCATTAAGCATCTTTAAGACTGGGCTGGTGGTGCTGAATTCTACCAATTTTCGTTTGTCATTGTAAGTCTTTATTTCTCCATTCACAGAGAACTCTTTTTGCAGGGCATAGTATTCTTGGTTGGGAAGTTTTTCTCCAGAACTTGGAATCTGTCATTCTTTTCCCTCCTGTCTGTAATTTTTTTTTTAAACTGTTAGTCTAATGGACATCCCCTTAACTGTGACTTAATACTTTTCTCTTACAAATTCTAGAATTCTCTTTGTGTTGTAGCTTTGAGAGATTGAATATGATATGTCGCATTAAGGACCTTGTATGGTCACATCTCTTTGGGGGTTCAGATGGTCTCTTATACTTGGATGTCTGTATCTTCCTCTAGATTAGGACATTTGCAGTCATATTTTATTGAATAGGTTTCCTGAACCTTGTCTCTTCTCTCTTCCTTCAGAAAGTCCAAAAATTAGAATATTTTTTATGGTATCCCAGCTATCTTGGGGGTTTTCATTCTTTTTCTTTCTTATATTGTGGTATTTCATAAGACCTGTCATCAAATTGAGTTACTCTTTCTTCTCAACCTGTTCTTTTGTTGAGGCTTTCAAGTGAATATTTTATTTGACATTGAGCCCTTTATTTCCAAAATTTCTATTTGGTCCTTTTTAAATATTTCTCTTTGCTGAATTTCTTTCCTGTCACACATCATTTCCCTGACTTCACCTGTTTATATTCACTTATCTCTTCAAGTATGCTCACATTCATTCTTTGGCAAAGTGACTGATAAATAATTCCAATCTACTTTGACTTGAAGTCTGTTACTAAAGCATTGTTTGTTCTTTTGGAGGCATTATATTTTTTTCTATGCTTCTTATGCCCCTACATTAATATTTGAGCATCTGATGCATCAGCTACCTCAGTTTTAAAGGGTGGCTTTTGTAGTAAAAACTTTGTCCTGACAATATGCCTGCAACTGTTGGTTTTGTGAGTTACTTGGGCTTTAGTTCCAGTTGGATACCATGGTCTACCTTATTTCACTATAATTGATGACAGCAATAGTAAGAGCTAGGGGCAGCCCTGGTACCCAAAGCGTTGCTGAGGTCCTAGGCTGGAATTGTGTTAGTGACCTCAGCAGGCAGTTTAGATTGGATATAAAATTCCTCAGGAGCTACCTAAAGGGACAGGATTGTAGGACAATGGCTGGTAGGCACTCCAGACCATAGACAGTCCCAAGAGCTGCTGGCAAGTATACTGGGTACTGGGGGTTTCAAGAGCCCTGGCTAGCAGTCCCAGGGTGCACTGGTCCCAAAAGTATTAAGTGATGCCCTGAGTGGCAGGGGGAGGGAAAGAAGGGATTGGTTCTGAAGTCTGAGCGCAAAACACTTCAATTTCTGTGATTCTGGGGAAGGATATCCCTAATAGCTGTGTCCTCTCACTTGTGGTGCAGAGTGTTATGTGGGTAGGATGCTGAGGTCACTATTATTCTGCTGGGTCTATTTGGATTCATGAGGCTGCGGTCTGCTTGCTAATGTTGTAGGAGGTCTGTGGGGTCCCAAGGATGAAGCTAGTTATAGGCTCCTGTCCCACAGGTCAGCATGGATTCCAATAGTAATTCCAGTATCTCCTTTTTCAATATGGTGGTATACTGCCACAAGTTTGGGGGCCACAAGGGAGACATGTGAGTTCCTTCTCTGAAGCAAGGCTATCTTACATACTCTGGCCAGCTTCCGTTACTGGGCTCATAGTCTCTGCTGACTGTAGTCCTGTAACTAGGGTCACTAGTGTAAGGTATCCATGCAGATGGGCCCTGCTAAGGCTTTCCTATGTGTTGGTTCCTCGGCAATGCAGATTCCCCCTGGCCAGAGTTGGGGTTGCAGTTGAGTGTTGGCTTTGTTTTGCTCTACACTACCATCCCAGGTCTTTGTCTAGCAAGGTGCCCATCATGCCCTTGCTGATGTCTGGTGTCCTTCCTTAGGCTCTTGCCTTGACATGCAGCTTCCATATGTTTGGGCTGTTCTCTCTGGAGGAGGAGGTGAATGCTGGGCACTTCTGTTTGGCTATCTTGTCTCTCTTGCAAGTCAAATTCTTGAACTTTATTTATCTAACCTTAAAATTTGAATAATCACAATGCTTAATGAAATAATAATTTTAAAATATCTAATTGAGAGGATGTGTAAAACATCGCATCTAGCAGTTGGAATACTCCCAACAAATACAAAGTAATATAAATACAGCCTATTTTTCCATCCTTTTGTGCACATTCACAGAGGTCTACCCAGGGTACTAGAGAAAGGGCTTGTTCAGCTGTCCTCATCTCCTCTACTGCTGATTTATTGTTTTTTTTGTTTTGTTTTGTTTTTTTGACAGACAGAGTGGATAGTGAGAGAGAGACAGAGAGAAAGGTCTTCCTTTTTGCCGTTGGTTCACCCTCCAATGGCCGCTGCGGTCAGCGCATCGTGCTGATCCGAAGCCAGGAGCCAGGTGCTTCTCCCAGTCTCCCATGCGAGTGCAGGGCCCAAGGACTTGGGCCATCCTCCACTGCCTTCCCGGGCCATAGCAGAGAGCTGGCCTGGAAGAGGGGCAACCGGGATAGAATCCAGCGCCCCAACCGGGACTAGAACCCGGTATGCCGGCGCCGCAAGGCGGAGGATTAGTCTGTTAAGCCACGGCACCAGCTCTGATTTATTGTTAAAACTACACTTCTTCACCTCGGAGTCATTCACTATCCAGGTCCTTCAACTACCCTGCGTGGTGAGCTAGCTTCTCAGCCATGTCTCCATCAGCCCATGACTATCTCTTGAGAGGGAGGCAATAAAGAATGAAATCTCAACAATATTTAGCTCTTCAATGCAACCTGGGTTCTCAGGGATTCCTCTGCAGTCAACAGATGACTAGGTACAAAACTTGAAGCAGAACCATGAGAATAAGAGCTGACTTTTTCAGTGAGCTTCAGAGAACCCTTTATATTGCTGGGCCTCAATTTTCTCATTGACAAATGGGGAGCAATGCCAGCACTCTCAGAGATACTGAGAAAATACATATAAATGTGACAATGTTATATAAACATTATGAAACAAGTATGTGTTGGGTACTTATGCTACTTCAGGCAATATGCTAAACTCCAAAGATACAGCAGAAATTGTGACAGATGTGTCTATCAGGGAGCCTAACAAACTTGCATGGAGGGCAGACATTAAATAATGACTACTTAATTATAAGAGTGCCTATGTTACAAAGGAGAGACACTATATTAATAAAGCATATTTCAAGGATCAAGAAAAGCTGGGTGAAGCAAGGAACATATGAACCTTACTTTAAATACTTGGCAAATGAAGGCATTCAAAAACTTATTTTTTTCCTGAATCTAGGACTCATACAGTCCTTAAAATGAAGAAATTTCTACTTATGACTTGATTTAATCCATTTTCATAAGTGAAAATATCATGTAGCTTCAAATATTTGCAGATATTATATGTGATGAAGTAACTATTTTTGAAGACTGAGGTATTCGAACACATTTCAGGTTGTTGAGGATATATAAGTACATCATAGGGAAAATATAAATATTAACCAATAGTATATATACTCCTTAGGCATTGTTACCCAGGCAAAATTCTCACGAGCTTTCAGTAGTCCATTCATTCATCCATTCATTTAACAGAGAAATATTTAAATGGGTTTCTATGCCAGATCCTACGCTATATTCATCCCAACTTTAGGCAAAACCACACAGATATTTATTCTATGTATTTCCTGGACTCTTCCCTGTCCTGCTCCCTGTGGACATGCTATTTGACCCTTTCAAACAGCTCAAGGTTCAGTAGCTGACTCTGCAGATTGTCCCTTGCTAGAGTATAGTGAGGACAAAGTATTCCGAGGAGCCTTCTGTATTGGATTCCCTTGTGCCCTGCCTCCCATCCTCTTGGATTCCCTTCTACTCCAGCCACTGCTGAGACAATTGGCTTTGCTCACGTGTAGTCTATAGCTCCTGATTGCCAGATTGTCCAATGTCCTCTCTGTGCCTCTGGTTTGAAGGGAGAGGGATGCTCATGGGTTTGTTCCTGGTGTTTTTGCATGCATGGCTTGAGGGGGTTGCAATCCTGACACTTAAAAAACATAGGGCAGGGACGAGTATGTAAATTCTTTCCTCTTCAACTCCTCAGGTGGACAATTCTAGGCATGACTTCTCTGGCTTAGAAAATCCCATTGGAATTGAGTTCCTAGGATTCCTTAAGTGGTAATAAATGGAAGAAACATACTTGTGTTTGCCTTTCCTTCCTTTCTCTGTTGTACTCTTTCAAGGCTTCCCACACTCATTCCCTATGATCACTTCCCAAATTAAATTATGTGCCTGTAGTCCCCATTCCAAACTACTTTGAGACAGTAGTAATGTTATAGATCAAACAGGATTTGGCTCCAAAACTCTTGTAGACATTTAAAGTCTCAATTTTGCTAATGTGGCTGATAGATCCAGTATCTATCTTACTTCATCTAATTGTGGCATCCAAGAGGCAGACCTGGGGGGAGGTTGTTAGGCCACTGTGGGCTTCCCCTCCAAAGGTAATTGTTGCAAGAAGGTTGATATAAGATGAGCATGATTCCTATATGTATCTTTGCTCCTTGGAACACCATGTGATTGTTCCTCCACGTGTGCTTGGCCATTGCCAGCTGCCTCAAACACCAGATTGATGGGGATGCCTGATCTTGAACTGTGAACCTCCAAATTATAAGACAAAATAATCCTTTCCTTCCCAAGAAACTTCTCTTAACTTTTCATTACTTTAAAATACCTAACTAATACAGATGGGGAGTATACCCAGGCAAATATACTTTCTGATATCATTAACTATTGAATAACAATGAAGAGGGCAGATTGAGACAATTCTAGAGTATGATACATGCTTTAGAGAAAAAACAGCGTTGGAGCTGGTGCTGCCATAGTGGGTGAAGCCACCACCTGCAGTGCCAGCATCCCATATGGGCGCCAGTTTGAGTCCTGGATGCCCCACTTCAGATCCAGCTCTCTGCTATGGCCTGGGAAGGCAGTGGAAGATAGCCTATGTCCTTGGGCACTTGCATCCATGTGGGAGACCTGGAAGAAGCTCCTGGCTTTGGATCAGCACAGCTCCCACTGTTGCGGCCAATTGGGGAGTGAACCAGCAGATAGAAGACTCTCTCTTTCTCTCATTCTCTCTCTCTCTCTCTCTCTCTCTCTCTCTCTCTCTGTGTGTGTAACTTGTCTTTTCAAATAGATCTTTAAAAAAGGGTTCTATGATGGAGACTGAAGTCAGTAAGGTCAGAGATGCCAGTTGGAGGGTGTGTGACCTAATATTAGATAAGATGGTTTGGAGAAGCCTCTTGGAGAAGAAACCCTTGACCTGACATTGACATCTAAGAGAAAGGAAGCAATTGGCTGTTGGAGGGTCTGGGCAGGGGTTGGGGGAGGAGGTTATGCTCTTCAGTCAGAACAAAGTGTAGAGTCCATGAGAGAGCTTTAGACTGGTGTTCTGGAAATCAAAGGAACCTCAGTACACTTGGAACCAGTGAGAAGGAGAGAGAATCGGGTGCTAGGTTGTTCAGGTTTTCTGAGGCAATGATAATTTGGATTTTACTTTAGGTACAACAAGAAAAGGATTTTAAGCAGGAGGAAGTAACATGATATTTCTATTAATAGTTCATGCTGACTGTTGCATGGAGAACAGACTACAGGAGGGTCAAAGTGGAAGCAGTTAGCACATTGGGGAGGTTCAAAAACGATGGTGATTTAGATGTGGACAGCGGTAGAGGAGAGAAAACCTAAAGGCTTTGCCTTCCAGGTAGCAATTTAATCAAATTCAATTCAATTTGGCACTCTGAGTGGATGAGGTGGCACACGTGTCCTTTCCCCACTCGGGTTGCCAGCTGTATGTAACATGAAAGAATACTTTGGCTCCTGCTTTGGAAATATTGAGTTGTTAGTTTAGGACCAATTGCCCATGAAATAGCTGTATTCTCTTCAACTAACTTCAGGAACAGTCTATTTGAGTCACATGTCAGTCTTGCTATGGTGCACGAGGAGCAAAAGGGAAGTATTTTGCCTGCAACACCAAAGATTCATACCCTAATCTGTAGGAGGAAGGTTTTGTTGAGAAAACTACAGCAAAAGTTTTATTTTAGCCAACATGAAATGTTAGAATTTCACTTCCATACTAATATTTAACTTCATAGAAAAAAAATGGAACAGTAAATAGGCTGAAGCAACTTTCTTTTTCTTTTTTAAAATGTATTTATTTTACTCAAAAGAGTTACACAGAGAGAAGGAGAAGCAGAGAGAGTCTTCCATCTGTTGGTTCATTCCCCAGATGGCCGCAGCGGCCGGAGCTGCGCCAATCCAAAGCCAGGAGTCTCCTCCGGACCTCCCACTTGGGTCCAGGGGCCCAAGGACTTGGGCCATCTTCTGCTGCTTTCCTAGGCCATAGCAGAGAGCTGGAGCAGAAGTGGAGCAGCCAGCACTCAACCCAGTGCCCATGTGGGATGCTGGCACTGCAGGCAGCGGCTTTACCCGCTACACCATAGCACTGGCCCCTGAAGCAACTTTCTAATACTCTTTTGCTATACTTTCTTTAAAATAAAAAAATCTTAAATTACTAAATGAATGTCTACTTGTCAATGTTAAAGTAAAATATTTTATAGTAGCAACATCCAGTTATGTATTAAAAATATTGAGGGGCAAGTGGCACAGCGGGTGATGCTCTCACCTGAGACAGCCACATCCTATATAGGAGTGCTTGGTTCAAATCCAAGCTATGCCACACTTCCAATCCAGTGTCCTGTTAATGTACAGGGGGTTCAGAGGGATGAAGGGGATGATGGCCCAAGAGTTTGTGTTCTGCCTCTTACATTGGAGACTGGAATAGAGTTTGGAGCTTGTAACTTGGGGCATTTGGGGAGTGAATCAGTGGATGGATGGTCTTTCCCCTTTGCCTTGTCCTCTCTCTTTCTTGCATTCAACTAAATACTTCCAAATGTTTTCTGCTTTTCAAATAGTCTTAAAAACGGAGGGACAGGAGATTGCAGCAGTAAGACCACCAGCAGGTGGGAGCTGTCATTCAGATTACTGAAAATACCCATTTGTTCAATCTATCATGGAAAACTTTCCGATTTAAGTTCATGTTTTTGCTTGCCTGGTTCCAGATGCATAACTTTATGCATTTATCTGGATGATTAATAATTTTTTTATTGTATTTGACTTCTTAAAATTTACTTTAAATTCTAAAACAGTCATTTTTTGCATTATTTCCTTACTTTGACTAGGGCAGGAACAGGGTTCTAGAGGAGAGTGGGCAGGAGGCAGCCAGAACTCCAGGGTTGGGACATAGGAGGTGGGAAATCAACAAGCCTGAGATGCAGTCTGAGCCACGAAGGGTCAAAACACTGGCGGCAAACAGGTATTGAAGTACAGGTGTATTTTAAGAAGATCATGGTAAATGGAATTAAAAGATAAGTTTAGGGGTCGGCACTGTGGCATAGTAGGTTAAGCATCTGCCTGTAGTGCCAGCATCCCATATAGGCACTGGTTCTAGTACCGACTGCTCCATTTCTGATTCAGCTCCCTGCTGATGGCCTGGGAAAGCAGTAGAGATGGCCCAAGTGCTTGGACCTCTGCACTTGCATGGGAGACCTGGAAGAAGCTCTTGGCTTTAGATTGGCCCAGTTCCATCCATTGCAGCCATTCAGGGAGTGAACCAGCAGATGGAGAACCCCTCTCTCTGTGTCTCCCTCTCTCTGTTATAACTCTGTCTCTTAAGTAAGTAAATAAATCTTTAAAAATTTAGTTAGCTGCAAAGTATTTTTGAAATCCATACACATAAAAGGATCTTCAAGAATGTATATTATAAAACTATACATGGGTTTTTCATTTTGCATCAAAATAAACTGTTTCCCATGAACTTCTTGAAGTACTTATACAATGACAGAGCCAGTTAAAATTTGGGAACAATGATTAAAAACTGAAAGTCTTGTGTTTGATTAAAAGAGGCAATGGTGTTTCCTTATAATTTTTGAAGGTATAGACAAGCAGGTACACACAATCTGAATTATCTACTTATGTATGCGAACACAGATATATTTCTCTGTTCTGTCTCCTGAAGAGGTCCAAGGTTTCTTGGTAAAATGAGTGATTACGGGACTGGAAAAATGGAAGACCTAGCATGAATCTGTAATATCTTGTAGCAGAAAGTAAGGAAATACTCAAAATGACATGAATGTCCCAAAATGAAACCGTGGTCAGCTAGTAGATGCTGCCACTAAGCAAATAAGTAATAATTTGTTAAAATAAGTAATAAAAGTAACTTACTGAGGCTGGCGCCACGGCTCACGAGGCTAATCCTCTGCCTGCGGTGCCAGCACACCGGGTTCTAGTCCCGGTCGGGGCACCGGATTCTGTCCCAGTTGCCCCTCTTCCAGGCCAGCTCTCTGCTATGGCCCGGGAGTGCAGTGGAGGATGGCCCAAGTGCTTGGGCCCTGCACCCCATGGGAGACCAGGAGAAGCACCTGGCTCCTGCCTTCAGATCAGCACGGTGTGCCAGCCGCAGCGCGCCGGCGGCGGCGGCCATTGGAGTTACGGCAAAGGAAGACCTTTCTGTCTCTCTTTCTCACTGTCCACTCTGCCTGTACAAAAAAAAAAAAAAGTAACTTACTGAAAATAGCCCATTCAATAATAAGACTCTGTCCATACTGGTATAAATAATAAAGGAATAAAACATAAATTGGAGGAGAGAGGTTGTTCTTTAGAGTAGGATGCCAACCGATAAATGCAGGAGGAATGATGGGATTATTGCCTATCACAGAATTAAAATGGGCAAGAATGATAAATGGATGCTGAAACTAGCAGGTGAAAGTTTGCTGAATAACACAACACCTATATATTCTCAAAGTTATCTATCCAACTATATATTAGTAATTAGGAAAGAAAAAGCCTCAGTAACTCTATAGTCAAGGTCACGAACCTACTAGGTGATCAAAGTGTCTATCACCAGTAATGAATGAATTCACATCATGGCTTCATGATGTGTTACACTGAGATCAACTCTGCATCATTTCAGTGCCAGTCCTCCCAGAATCCAGTCACAAAGAAGCACAGGACAAGCTCAAACTGAAGGACAGTCCACAAAATAGCTGGTCTATAGTTTTCAGAGCTGCCAAGGTCATGAAAGCTAAAGAATAGAGCGAGCAACTGTTCCAGATTGAAGATGACTAAAGAGACATGACAAGTAAGTGTAACATGATCTGTGGTTAAATTCTGAGTGAAAAACAACAGTTAGAAAGGGCAATTGGCGAAGTATGGATGTGATTTGTCAGTTAATGACTGTACCGTAGTTCTGTAGGAGAGTCTTTGTCTTTCAGGAAAGACATTCTAAAATACTTGGGTTAACAGGCATAACATTTGCAACTTCTCTCACTTGGTTCTGAAAAAATGCACATGGAGACACAAATAGAAAGTGAAAATGGCAAATGTTAACACTTGGGGAACCTGGGTAAAGAATTCACAAGAGTTTGTGCTAGTCTTCTAAACTTTTCTACAAGTTTGGATTAATTCAGAATTGTAAGTATTTAAATTAAGAGTCTAGATTCAAGTGAAAGTTAAAAAAAATCCATGTTTTGCACTGAAAAAAATCCAAAATGCATAAGGAAGACCTTAACTATATTGGCCCCCACTTGTCATTCATCCTCCTGTGGTTATCAGCATTAGCTGCTTTGTTTCCCCTTTATCCTTTTGCATGTTAAGGTGAACATTTTCATACACATTCATTGTTGTTTTTTTTTTTTTTAAATGGAATCGGCTGGGGCCAGCCTGGTGGCACAGTGGGTTAACACCCTGGCCTAAAGTGCTGGCATCCCATATGGGCACTGGTTCTGGCCCCAGCTGCTCCTCTTCCGACCCAGCTCTCTGCTATGGCCTGGGATAGCATCGAAGATGGCCCAAGTCCTTGGGTCCCTGCACCCATGTAGGAGACCCGGAAGAAGCTCTTGGCTCCTGGCTTCAGATCGGTGCAGCTCTGGCTATTGCGGCCATCTGGGAAATGAACCAGCGGATGGAAGACCTCTCTCTCTCTGTCTCTACCTC
This sequence comes from Lepus europaeus, assembly GCF_033115175.1. Lineage (NCBI taxonomy): Eukaryota > Metazoa > Chordata > Mammalia > Lagomorpha > Leporidae > Lepus > Lepus europaeus. Next base: position 14,354,069 of record NC_084840.1, on the reverse strand, counting down.
TCTCTGTAACTTTTCAAATGAATAAAATAAATCTTTTTTAAAAAATGGAGTCACCATCCTATTAGCTTGGAACCCATATAATTAGGAGACAGAAGTGCATGAAATATAAAATATTTATATTTAGGAAAACAGTATAAAATCAAACTCATCCTTATATTGATAGGATTAGTATAAATTGATTTATTCCATCAATACTTGTTCAAAGACATCCAGAATTCCTCCTCCCCCAGTTCTTTGTTCACTCTACATGGTGCTGTAGTCTTGTGGATAGATGTAGATACAGACACACAATCTCTATAATTGGCTGCCTTCCACACAGTGTGGAATATGTTCCCCAAATGAGTACTATGTCGATCAGAATGTGTATATTTCGAACATATCATGCCAGATTACTTTTGGAAAAAAATCACGATTCACCATAATAATCAGAAAGTGCATTTTCTGCATCTTCTCTCACAACACCATCATAAGTTTTCTTATTTGTATGTATCTCATAAATACACCATTAGGAACGTGGTAATTCTTCCCACCCACTGTCCCACCCTTCTTCCTCATCCTCTCATATTTAGTCCAAGAAAGAAAAAAAACTGTTCTTCCACAGTCTAGACAAAGACTGTTCAATGTTCTTGCTCCTTCCTCTTTTCACTTCCTTTCTCCCCCTTAGTGATCTCCTGAGGCTCTTTCCATGAGCTGACAAGGCCATGGAAGCCTTTTGTGACCACAAACTCTGTCAATATTTGGACAAGGCCATAAGCAAAGTGGAAGTTCTCTCCTTCCTTTAGAGAAAAGTAGATCTCCTTTGATGGCTCCTTCTTTCCACTGGGGTCTCACTCACAGAGATCCTTCATGTATGATACTTTTTGCCTCAGTGTCTTGGCTTTCCATGCCTGAAATGCTCTCATCGGCTTTTCAGCCACATCCAAATGCCTTAAGGGCTGATTCTGAGGTCAGAGTATTACTTAAAGCAATTGTAATTCTATGAATCTGCTGTGTGGACTGCTTCGCATGTTGGACATTCCCTCCTTTTGAATTTTATTATCAGGCATTTGATGCTATTTATGTGATCTCTTTAAAACTAAATCCTATCTATATGTTCACTTTAACTCTTAATATGATCACCTTAACTAAGATGCCAATTTTACTACAAATTTTAATGGAAATTGGAGCCCCATCACAAGTTTTTTTTTTTGTTTTTTTTTTTTGTTTTTTTTTTTTGACAGGCAGAGTGGACAGTGAGAGAGAGAGAGAGAGAAAGGTCTTCCTTCGGTGCGCTGTGGCCAGCGCTGCACCAATCCAAAGCCAGGAGCCAGCTGCTTCTCCTGGTCTCCCATGCAGGTGCAGGGCCCAAGGACTTGGGCCATCCTCCACTGCACTCCCAGGCCATAGCAGAGAGTTGGACAGGAAGAGGAGCAACTGGGACAGAATCCGGTGCCCCAACTGGAACTAGAACCTGGTGTGCTGGCGCCACAGGCAGAGGATTAGCCTATTGAGCGGTGGCGCCGGCCAAGTTTTTAAACTGTATACTCTTAGAAGTAAGTCTGTCAGAATTTTTGGACTCAAAAGTCTTCCATAGCTTTGGCAGCTCAAGTCAAGAGCCTCGGGTGATCACTGACATCATAAATAAGAGTGTCAATTGTTAAATCAACAGGAGTCACTGTGCACTGTATCCTCAATGAGGTATACTATGAGATTGAATGGTAAAACTTGTTTTTAAACTGTACCATTGCCATTGTCTCCTTGCCTGTAGGGTTTGCAATGAGAAGTCTGGGCTGAATCTAATTGCATTTCCTCTGAATGTGACTTGTCATTTCTCTTGTGCACATGTTAAGATCTGCTCTTAGTGTTTCACTGAGGTGAGTTTTACTACAAGGTGTCATTGTGAAGTTCTTTTCTGGTCATGTCTGTTGGGAGTTCTGTGTATTACTTGTGCTTGGATGTCTCTTCGGATTGTGGAAGTTCTCTGTTATTTCATTAAGAAGGCTTTCTAATCCATTCTGTCTTTTCACACCTCCCAGAATTCCTAGGATCCATAAATTGGATATTTTGATAGAATCTTGTAGATCTCCAACCGTGATCTTTAATTTTCTGATTTCTTCTTGTATTTGGTCTATTATTTCTGGAAGTTTGTCTTATAGTTCTGATATTTTCTTCTGTTTCACCTACTCTATTGCTAAGACTTTCTATTGAATTTATTTGGAATTTTGAATTCTTCATTTCCAGTATTTCATTCTGGCTTCTCTTTAAAATGTCAATTTCTTGAGACTGCTTTTCATTTAGATTATGAATTTGTTTCTGATTGCTTCTAAGCAATCTTTATTTTCTGAATTCCTTTTCTGGTATATCCTCGATCTCTTCTTCAGCCTTGATTACTGAAGATTTATATTGCTCCTTTGGCAAGTTCATAAATTCTAACTTATTCTTAGGATTCTTCCTTTGTTCCTTGGCATTTCTGGTTGGTTTCTGGTTGATTTTAAATTGATTTCCCTCTGCTATGAGCTGCTGTGTGTCTGTGGGTTGCAAGTGGAAGGACACAGCGCCACTTCCTGGAGCTCTGTTTACTTCTGGATCGTGATAGAGGTGGGTACCAGGGCTTTGGTGTACTAAGCCCCACCTACTGGGCCGGGGATGCTTCTCATGGTGCAAGAAAAGAGCTTGGGCTTTTCACTGTTGAGGACTACTTCTTGTACAGCTTGCGTGGTGGGGAGGGAATCATTGAAATGCTGTGATCCTTGTTCCTGGGTGGGGCATGTTGTGAGGTGGCCTCATAATTGATGGGTGTGTACGCAGGAGACAAATGTGGCAGCCCCCTGCTTACACTCGAAAATGTAAACAATCAATATCACTTCTCCCCACTGGTGTAGGTCTGATTGGGGAGGATGAGGAAAAGACACAGAAGGACTGTGGCATGCCAAACCTATCTACCCATTCCCCTATAATTTCTCCTTCCTTCTTGGAGCTTCAAATGCAGTTGGCCAAGCTTCCCTGCCCTCCACTGGTCGCAGTTCTGTGGACTCGATACCCCTCACCTGGTTCACTGGGAGTGCCAGTCTCCTCGCTCAGTCCCTCTGCGGCTCCTTCGTTGCATGTCCACCACCTCTCCCTCCTTTCTGCTCCTCCAGCATGGATCTGAGCAGTCCCTGGACTCCTGGGCCACTCTGCATGGATTTCTTGTGATTCTGCTGCCAGCTTGTATCCCCTCTCACTAACTATCCATTTTTTCCCACATGATTCGGGACATCCCACTGCTATACCACCATCTTGCCTCCCGGCCCCCTGCCCCCACCCTGCATTCAGCTTATATCTTTGGTTTGTATCTCTGTGACTTAGTGGGATGTCCATACTTTTAGTGAATACCTAGAGAGGTGTGCAGGGTGCAGCCTGGCAGCTCTCTGTTCAGTATTCCATGGTGGAGCAAGTATCCTAGGTAAGGCCTCTGTGGGGCTTGGCAGCTCTCCTCTGGATATCTGGATGGAGGAGGTTGGTCACCTCTGTTGCTGTGACCCGCCCTTCCCACAGCTGCGGGACTCCCCGGTGTTAGACCCCGGTGTGATCAGCACTCATTCACATTGTTGAAGAACTGTACCTTTGATCTGTGGAGTCTTCTGGAAGCAAGGTTCCTTCTGTTAGGAGCTGCTATAGGTAACTGATGAGCTCAGCAGAGTAGGGACGTGCTCTTTGGTTGCCCAGGGCCTAGCCACACTTTGTCTGACTCAGCTCGCAGGGTGAGTTTTTCTCTGGTTAGGTTTGTGGGTCGTGGGTGGGTACTGGAGCCCGGCTCACTTATCAACAGTTGTGGGCAGGAATGAGATTCCCATTGGCAGGGCTTCCCTAGCTTGAGTGGAGGTAGAAGGAATACTTTTGAACTGTTGTGGCCCTGGCTGTTGGGGTGGTGAGGCGACCCCTACTATTGCTGGGTGCATGCAGCATGAGAAGTAGGGGCAGCAGCCACCTGTCTGTGTCCAAGAAAAAGGCAAATAACATGGCTTCCCCAGCTGGCAGGTCTCTGCTGCGGCAGGGGCAGGGGAGAGAGGTGCGCCACCTCCTTATTTTCTCTTCCTGCTTCTGCTGTCTCTGAGGGGTCACGCGGAACTTCAAAAATAATTTTTCAAGCTCTCCCACTGTTATCCACAGCACTGTGGGCCCGTGGACTCCCCTCTCACCTGGTCTGCTGGGGCTGGCTGGCATTCTCCTCCTCCCTGGGTCTAAGCCTTTGCTGTTTATTATTATATTATTTGCTCTTTTGGTGCAGACCTGGACTGTGCTTATTGTTTTCACTGGATTTCTTGCTGTGATCTTAGGTGTGTAGTTTGTCCACTTCTTAAATATTTTTCCCTGCGTGATTCAGACCACTCTGTCACTAATCTGCCATCTTGGAACCCCCTTAAGTTTTCAAACTTACATATTTGTTCTATTCACCGTGGATTAATTTCATTGCTGTGAATTTTCAATTTATATCCTTCATTTTTTTTTCATTTGCTCACATTTTACCTGTTTTACTAATCACTCTGGAGATATTTACCTATATGTGGTTCCCTGTTTAATATTTGTATTTTTTAAGAGATTTTATTTAAGAGGTAGAGTTAAAGACAGAAAAGAAGAGAGAGAAAGCAAGAAAAGAAGAGAGAGAAATGGCCGCAATGGTCTGGGTCTCCTACACTGTTGCAGGGGCCCTAGGACTTGGGTCATCTTCTACGGCTTTCCCAGGCTGTAGCAGAGAGCTGGATTGGAAGAGGGGCCACCAGAACACAAACTGGCACCCATATGGGATGCTGGTGCTGCAGGTGGAGGCTTAGCCAACTATGCCACAGTATGGACCCCTAATATTTGTATTTTGATTATAGTATGTTGTCAGTTATTGAATTTAGATTTATTTTATTTGAAAGGCGGAGCTAGAGAGGGAGAGAGACAGAGCTTTCATCTTCTGGTTCACGCCCCAAAAGGCTACAAACGCCAGGGCAGGGTCAGGTTGAAGATAGGAGCATCATCCAGGTCTCCCACGGGGATGCAAGGACCCAAAGACTTGGACCATCTTCTGCTGCCTTCCAAGTACATTATCAGGGAGCTGCATTAGACTGGTTATTGCAGGTTTAGAGAAAACAGACACCTTGAAACTTGCCTTGCATTATTCCAGCTCCACTCTGCCACTTTCACTTCCTTTCATCTCCAAGAGCGAAGCTACGGAAGCTGCTGTCCACTGCACCATCTGCACCACCACCTTCCTCTGCCTGACATGGTCACCCCTCCCCCACCCTTATTTGTTCTTCAGCTGACTCCTGTTAGGTCTTGGCTTGAAATGCCTGGACTTCCTCAGTCTCTCTTTACCTCCACAGTGCCCATCTCATCTGCACCCATAGACTTGTTAGATGTGTTTCTTCCTGACTTAAATCCATGAAAACGGACATTGTCTTAAGAAAATGTGGGCCCATTATACAGGGTGCTGTTGAACACTAGAGGTGTTGATGGTTAAATCCTTTCTGTGAGCTTCATTCTCTCACCACCTTCTCCACTTGCTACTTCTCTTATAGTTCGAACCATTCTAAGTTCAATTTATCTTAAAATATTGAGTAGTTACCATGTCTGGTTACCATCTACTTTTTCTCCTTATGCCATCATTCCTATTTATACCCCAATTTGTTTCTATCCCAGTCTTTTACTGAATGGGCACTCTGAAGATGTAATAATGTGTTTTCCTGTGAATCTAGGGCCTGATTTCAGTCTTCCTGGTGTTCAATTTCTGTCTAACTTGCAATGGCAATGGATAAATTATTTTTGGCTGGTTTAGCTTTTTAATTGTTTGGATGCCTTTACCTCTATGTTCACCTTTGAAGTACCCAGCTCCACTTGCAGCATTTTAATGCTCATTTATTAACTCAGCCAAAATGGAATGCTACTGAGAACAAGGCCCTGTGTTAAGTGTTGAACTTCACGGTGGACAAGACAGGAAGCACTTGTCTTCCTGGCATTTAGGACCTGGCAGGGAAAGTGAAGTCCAAGAACGAACAAGTGATCACTTGGCTACGGCTGGGGTAAGCAGTACAGAACAGGACGTCCTCTGGGTGGCTCCATGAAGCACATTTAGAATCAGCTCTGAAAGATTAGCTGGAGCTTCTTCTAGTGAAAAAGAGCGAGCCACTTACGCGAAGTTGTCTTAATATGAGAAGGGCTTGGGGCCTCTGATTAAACTAAGGTGAGAGACTAGAAAGGATGAGTGAATAGAGGCGTAGAAGAGAAGATGCGCGTGTATTCCCTTCTACACCCATGTGGTAACAGCTACATGGCGTTGCACTCATTCCTTACAAAACATATTGCAATTTCATTTTTCCATGGACTTGAGGAACTTGCATGTCTATCTTACATATGAGAGTACGAGGACTTGAGAAATTAATTTACCTGGACTTAAGAAGTACAGTTTAAATTGCACTTCTAGAAGGGGGTGAAAAATGATTTCTTAAGCATCATAACACTCAGTGAAAATAGTTTACTCATTCCCCATGGTTATAAACCCAAACTTTGAAGTCCTTTATATCTTTTTTTCAAGCTTTAAAATTAGAGGCTGGCGCTGCAGCTCAATAGGCTACTCCTCCACCTGCGGCGCCGGCACCCCGGATTCTGTCCCAGTTGCCCCTCTCCCAGGCCAGCTCTCTGCTGTGGCCCGGGAGTGCAGTGGAGGATGGCCCAAGTGCTTGGGCCCTGCACCTGCATGGGAGACCAGGGGAAGCACCTGGCTCCTGGCTTTGGATCAGCGCAGTGCGCCAGCCGCAGCAGCCATTGGAGGGTGAACCAACCTTTCTCTCTGTCTCTCTCTCTCTCACTGTCCACTCTGCCTGTCAAAAATTAAAAAAATAAAAATTAGATGCAGGCACCTAATTGAATGGTGAAACCAGTGAGATCAGAAAATTTCCTCAAACTTTCAAATGAAAAATAAGCTTCCCAAATGTTCCCATCAAGATAACCTGAGGGGTCTGTTTTAAATGGCCACCAACTGTACCAGAAATTCACATGCAGTTAAAAAGGTGCAACAGCTTCATGGAAGTTGACAACTCAAGGGTTTCATTTTCAGTTCTTTATTAATAATGTTGTCATTTTTGTTTTAAAAAGTAGTTACACCAACTTGGTGGTACCTATAGCTGTACTCGCTAATACATTTAAATGTACATGCCTAGCACTGGCATTTCCAATAAACATAGTTTTGCAGTAAAACTTATTGCAACTAGTCACAAACAAATTGACTATTTAAAAAATTTTATATGAAAGGCATTGTTGGGGGGAGGGGGAGGGCAGAAGGAGAGATCTGGAGATTTCCTCATCTCTCACCCATTTTTCTGCTCCCCAAATGCCCACAACAGCTGGAATCAGGCCAGGCTGAAGCCAGGAGCCTAAACTTAACTGGGGTCTTCAACATGGATAATGGGGAGCCAGCTACTTGTCACCACCTGCTGCCTCCCAGGAAAGCATTCAGCTGGAAGCTGGAATCAAAAGTGGAGCTGGAACTCAAACCCAGGGACTCCGAAAGAGACTGTGTGCATTGCAGGTGACATCCTAACCACTTCGCCAAACGCCCCTATTTACTATTACTTTACAGTTACCTCTGCACGCCCATCCTCACACACACACACACACACAATCAAAACTGACTCTGTATGAGTGCAGCTGGACATCTTTGTATTTACAGCCTTTGCCTATGTTTCTGCTGGATATGGTTTTTTTGTTTGTTTGTTTGTTTTTTACTTTTTATTTGTTGAACTCGTTATTTAATGTAACATTCTGCCTTTGACTATAACAAACTAAAAGTGTTATCTCAAAAGAAACTAAAACACCAGGGAGACCCACACTGAGTTGGGGGTTCCTTAATACAAGCTATAAGTTATAAAATTAGACATTCTTTGCCATGATCTATCTGGCAAAGACTAATCTTGAGATGTAACTCTGGCCAGTTTTGCCCCGTTAAGATCTCTTACACTCGACATTGCCAGGTAGTGTAGCAGTGTTTTCGCCTTTCACATGGAAAGAACACACCAATCTATAAACTATAACATTATTCCCAGTCTATTACAGTGACAGGATTGAACTTGTTCTGCAAATTTCAAACTCTGAAGGTTCAAAGTGGGAAGATACATATTTCTTTTTACCTTCCAGAAGACTTTTTTCATCAAAAGAGCGAGGCGCTGATGAGAACAGGAATATGTGAAGATGCGCCTCAATTCCATGCCTATTCGAAAACCCGATTCTTACGGTCTATCACAGCTGCTTCCATTTCGGGCTACTCCAAAAGGCCAACATCAGGAAAGTGTATGAGGACGACTTCTTCGGATTAAGTGTTAGGTGAAAACAGACAAGGATCTATCTTAGAGAAATCACACACAGATATTTTATTATACATTTTTATTATATTTTATATTAGGGTATTGTACAATTTTCAAGCTAATAACAGTCTTTTTTGTATGTGTACTTAAAGCATAACAAAATAAAAGTATTTCACAAAAGAAGTCCATGTTACAGTACTATTGAAAGATGAGGCATAGGGTAATTATGCATTTCTGGGTTATAAACATAATACATTCATTTTAAAGAACATTTAATGTGAATAACATTTTGGTTAAAATAAATATCATAGTAAATGTTAACAGCAACACCTGAAGTAAATGGGTACAAGCAAGGTGTTTTGTAATAGACACTATGTAGAATGGTAAGGCATTCAGGAAGTGGCTGTCGTCTGACTAAATTTACAATCATTGCACACTTGATGCGTGTAGGAATACCCTTCATCCAGCACTCCTAAACCTCATTACACAAAACAAGGTTACCCCACACTTTACCCTGGGTAACTGGTACCAATGTCTATATGAGGTTCAGAATCTGATGCATCTTTTAGTTTATTGCTTCTTAAATCAACTCAAATGTTTAACTTAATATAAAATTTACTTAGAAAGACAAAGAACATTTACAAGTGATCATAAAAATCAGAACTTAGAATCATCTTCATAATTCTTTGGGACCATTTCAAAATTTGATTTTATACAGTGGTTTCATCAGAAAAAATATGAACGTTTAGATTTAAAAAGAACTCTCAGAAATGATGTTTCTACATGTAGAAACTAATAACGGTTTCTCTGATCATTAAATTCTTCCCAGTGATTTCCTGCTAGCAGATCCAGCCCTGAGAAGAGAAGCTTCATCCTCACAGCCAAGTCACCGTGAGGGGCAGGCTAATGAATTCTAGATCCATGTGTTAAAAACAGAAGTACCTGTTCCAACCAGAGAATATTTCATCTCAGACAAATACGTAACACCACAATGGACATGACACTAACAGTCCCCACAGGCGACGTCCCTCCTGCTTCTGGGCTGTGTCCCCAGAGCGGAGTCTCTGGAAGCTGGGGAGCCATACATCTGGCCCCCACCCAAAGGAGCAACTTGGGTCTTCCTTGCTTAAATGACTCTTCAGATCCCCTCTACAACTGATATTGAAAAACAGAAGGCTTTGTGATTTTAGCCCTTTACAAAGGTTTGAGTTTACAAAATGACTTCCATTCCTGTCAGTCTAAGAAATAGTGCAAGAACAAAGCCAGCAGTCACGTGGGCTGAAGGCAGGCATTCTCTGACCGGGAGGTTTTCACACTGCCAGGATCGTCCTTTGCAAAGTTTTAGTTGGTGGACCACAGCCTTTGCTGGGACTGCCACGCAGGGCTTCTGGCCCTAGGATCCTGGGCGGAGCTGGTCACCACGAACGTGAACGCATTTGGGAAAAACACCTCTACCGCCGCTTTGCTAGGCTCTGCCCTTCCTTGAACTACAGGCAGCATCCCCTTCTCTGCCATCTTCATGCACCGGTACAGCACTTGCTCACCAGAAACGCTGCTCTCTCAGCTGCTCTGGCCGCAGTACAGCCAGTTTACATTCTCCGAACACATTCTGAAATTACAACCTTGGCAAATGAATCGAAACTCTCAACATTCACAGGTACAGGGTAACACACATCCTTTCGTCTTCTCTATCAAGACAAAATACATGTACACAGGGTGGCCTAAGTTTTAAAAAAATTTAAAAAGTTTCAATGCAGGAAAAGTGTTGGTACACCAAGTGTCTTTTAAAAGGGTATTATGTCCTCAGAAAATCTGAAACATTAATGGGTAAAATGCACATACAATATAAATAAAAGTAACTTAAATATAAAAATTTCTGAAGGGGACCAACCAGAACTTCAATAAAATCTATGAATAAAAACATATGCTTACATTATAGTGTACAATTATGTGTTAAAATGCATTTCAATTCATAAAGAAACTGAAACATAGTACTGTAAGATTATTCAAAGAATATTTTTCAAATGTACAAACAGTAATAAAAACACAAAAGCTTTGGGTAATGTGCAACTTTAAAAATTACTATCACACCAGCCAAATCCTTAACCATGTTTTAAATGGATTCATTTATACCACTTTAATGCAAAGAGATTATGAAAGATATTGAAACAAAACAAAAAAACTCTTCAGTGTCTGACTCACATTTTTGTCTCCAAATCTTTTCACATTTAAAAACTGCATTTTGAATGTATAAGCTAAGAATTTTAAATGCTTCTCAGTCTATGTCTACATTTATTGTAAATTATATTTGAATGCTATACTGCTAACACTAAAATATATACTTCAAACTTTAAAAAAAGAAATCACAAACTTCACAATGTGTTCACCTCAATGTCCATAAATGACTAAAATGCAAAGAAGCCATGTGTTTAGATAGTTCTCCTTGGGTTTCAAGTCTATCCTGACACGTGCCAAGCTGCACTGTCACTATTTGGCACTGACAGTCTACGGAAACACAATTTATCAACAGAAAACACTAAGCAATTCTAAAACCCTTTAGCCATCAAAAACCATCATGTTTCATTTACTCTCCTAACATGCAATTCAATTATTTCAAAGGCATTTGGGGTTTGCAAGAATGATTTAGACTGGTACAAAATGAAGCTTACATGAAAACTGGTTAAGGATTCAAAGCACATAAGCTCTGAAATATTACTCTTAACACCCAGACAAAGGGGGAGGTATGATTTGCACAGAAATACTTTAAATTATTTTTGTTGGTGTTCTTGAAGATGCTGTGCGTGCTTAGCTGCTTGCGGTGCACGCGTGCATTCTCTTCGCGACATCATAGACGTAGGTGATGTCCGGCCGCTTCTCTGGATCGGGGTTGATGCACACATTAACTAACTGCCGTAACTGCGAAGAAAGAAAACACAGGGTACTTCAACCAAGCTTTGCAGTGGCTCAGAAAGAAATTCTGAATAGCTAACATACTGACAAGCAAAGTATATTTTCTGATCTCATTTTACTAGAAATAGATGCCTGTCAATGTCTTTACAAGCAGCTGAATGTTCCAGGAAGTCTAGTCCCCTGGAGAGTATTAATGTCAGACAAGTATTGCTGACAATTGTTGGCTTTAAAATGGATTCCGATGTTAGCTCAGAAGTTTAATCAGATGATAGCAATTACCTAAAACAGTAGGTTTTTAACTTTAGCTCCAGGTTGACTGGAGATACAAAGGCACTTAGCAAGTTAGTGAAAGACAAACCTAAAAGACATTTCTTTTTTGAAATCCACATATATGAGTGGTCTTCAAAAAGCTCAAAGATGTGTGTCATGAAAAACCATGCATGATTTTAATTTTTTCCACCAAGACATCTTTTAGTCTCATTTTCCACTTTTTCAAGTACCGTTGTACACAGATGAATCTGACCTGGAATTTAGCACATTAACCTTGATTTATAAGTTTACATTTTCATAAAAGACAACTAGAGTAGACGGCTATCATGTTTGCTATAAACTATTTTATATAAATACAGATTAAAAACTCTTGGAAAGCTAAGTATAATAACAAGCAAAGTGACTTATAAAATATCATCCAACCCTTAACTATATGAAGCAGTACTTAAATGTCCCCACTTTAGAGAAAAAAGTTAAAATTTACATCACAACCCTCCCCCCGCACATTTCAAAGCATTAAGAAAATTCCCTCTCAGTCCTAGATTCACTGAGCAGCCGAGTGCAGGATTTTATTCTCCATTTTAGTTGCCATGTGCCTTCACATCGTCCATGACCCTCCAGAAATGAAGTCCAAACAAGAGGAAGATCCAGGTTTTTCTGCCTTGTACATCTATCTTTGGTATTTAGACGTTCTGAAAATGTGCCTTATGCTCTAACTCTAGCCAGACTATCAGCACTTATAAAACTGTTAACTGCTGTAATTTCTTCATCTTCCTCAATTTCTACCATAAGACAATTTTCAACTAGGAGAAACAGATACTGAAAAAATGTGTGGATAGATGGGTGAACAGAGCTGAGAAGGCTGATGTCAGTCTGTGTAATGGACGTGACTGGCAGGAGTCAGGGCTCGGAGTGGAGCAGAAAGCAGTCTTGGTGAAGGTGCTGGGAGCCCTGTGCCCGTCAGTGGGTCACTGCCTCTGGAGGTTCATCCCTTGTCCATGGCACAGGGAGGCTGCAGTACATGATCTATGGGGAATCTTCCAGCTCTATTCCTTAACTGTGTGATTTTAGCAGAATGAGATTTAATGATTCCCTTAGAAATTCAAAAATATTAACACCCCCTAAAAGGGCCCAAAGATTACAACTTCCATTCTTTGCTAAAAAAGCAGCGAATAGTATTTAAAACCATTAAGGGGGCATGGCTATATGGAAGACATTTTATTATGGTAGACCCAAGAAATAGCATTTTACTGGTTAAAATAGGAACAAATACATCCAGTTAAATACAACATAGAAAACGGCTGGGAAAACTTATATTTTTAAATATAGGTTCATTATATGTGTTCTAACAGATCACCTAACTACCAGATATTTTGTTTAGAGATCAAAATAATACAGGAAGTAGAAAGGATGGCAAGGAAAAGATTACTGTGGCATAAGTTTATTATATTTAGCCAAATACAAGCAGCTGAAATACTAATTTTTTGACTCCATAGCACTGTCCCCTCCTCCAAGTTGGTTCAGAAACCTTACTTTCCCTGCATTAGACTTCGGAATAGGGAGGACATTCCAGTGTACTGATTAAAAATGACTGGCACTGTATTTCTCCTGGCTGCTTTTTCTTATGCCAAGATTAGAGAAAGAATGATGCAAGTGTACTTGAAGACAGTGATTCTCCGGTTCGTCAGAGAAAGAGGGAGAGAGATGAAGAAGATGGTAAACACAGCACCAGGGCGCAGTTGCTTCTTCCCACTCCCTCTGGATGGGCTTTATCAGGGATGACAGGTGAAGCAGATCAGAAACGATGGCAGACAGAGCCAAAGCGACGCAGCGCTTGCTTTTTCCTCCCCATATGCTGGCCCAGTAGCCACCAGATAGGAAGTTTATTTTGTCATTAAGATTTTTTTTTTCCAGAAGAAATATTAAGAGTCACCACCACAGAAAATCAGAATGTGAAGCAGAGAATGTACATGCCTCACTAAGGAGTCAAACAGTCAATTAACATAATTTCTCAGACTATAGTAAACACTCTAGAAAACTAAACTGGCAGTGACTCATCTGTCAAGTATTTCCAGAGGCTCTAGTCTGCAGGAGACGGTACACGGGGATGGGTGACGACCCAGCATAAGGAAGAACCTGTCCCAAAGGAAGGAGTACTGCTCAGGAGGAGAAGTGAGAGAACTCTTTCCTCACTGCCTCTTTCCTCCTTCCATTCTGCCCTTTGTGCCCCCTCTTTTGATTCACTCATTTGTTCAATATGTTTTTATGCAGTATTTTTAGAGTGCTGTACTTACCTAGGTGAAAAGGATAAGGCAATAAACACAAAAGGTACTTGCCCTTGCACAGCTTACAATCTACTGAGGGAAGACAGACAGCACAAAGTATAAATCTACATAAACTATAAAGTGTGCGTTCTCTTTCCCCCATCTCGAACATGGAGGGCCTGCCTCCCTCATGGCTCTTCTCCCTCCCAAGTTCTGCAGCCAGCACCAGGGGTCCCTCTGACACCACTTGGATGCTCCATTCCTACAAAGCTTCTTGATGACCTGGTTTTAATCTTCACCAGCATCTTAGTTTCTGCCTTCCAGGGACACAGCCTGTTTCTTAAAACACCCTATGTCGCATCAGAAATGGACACACAGCCTGTCTTCAGGTCTCTTATTCTAGCGTGGCTGTGCTTTGCCTTGACTGAGATCACTTCCGAAGCCTTCTGCTTTCCCAGTCCTCTCTCTCTTTCTGCCATCCGTTTCCAGCCTGGACCTAGACCTTCAACTTCTCTGACGCTTCTGACTTGGTTTTCTCTGTGCGCTCAGCATCCTCTGTCTCACGAATGTGATTTCCTTTGCTTAGCATCTTCCTCTGCCGCCTTGTCCTAAACAGCTACGTTTACTCCCCTAACAAACTACTTGGTGGCTTCACTGGCCACCAGCGTGCAGAGGAGCACAAATGGGCCTCTCTGCAGGCCCTGTTTACTGCCTCCGGCTGCCTTGTGAGAGTTTCTTCCTGCACTCATGTGAAACACGCTCACGTGAAATCTTGTTTCTTGCTCGCCTAACCACTTCTTCCTATTTTGGAGATGCCTCCAATTTCTCAATCCAGAAATCTGAAATTCCCAGAAGACCTCGTCCATGCCATGTCCTCGCCCTTGCCCACCCACCCCTGCCCCCGCCACTTGCCTACCAATCAGCAACCGAGTCCTACAGTTTCTAGACTGCCGACTTTTTGTTCTTGCCCCACTCTCCAACCACAGTCTCGGAATACTCTCACCACTGACAGCTTTGCCTTCGGTTTTCCTCTGACCTCACCAGTGCTGCCTGATCACCAAGCTGCTGTATGGCAACTTCAGGTGTCTCCAAGATTCCCCGTTGCTCTTTGCAAAGTCTAAGATCTCAACACGGTGCACGAGGGCCTCTAAGACCTGGCTCCTGCTTACCTTTCCAGTCTCAAATATTTAGTGACAGAGCCCCTCTACCTTCTCCCAGCCCCGTTCTTTATTCTAAAGTCACACGGCACTTGCAGTTCTCTGCTCAGAAAAGACTTTGTCTCTGCTTCTTTGCTTCTGCTGGTCCTCTGCTTAGCCTGCCTTCCTCAAACCCCCTCCTCTCTGCCCTACTTCCCTGCTAATCTCACATTATCTCTCTTCTAAAGCCTTTCCTCACTTCCTATTTGCTGTACAGAACTTACTTTATGGGGCCGGCGCTGTGGTGCAGCGGATTAATGCCCCAGCCTGAAGCGCCAGCATCCCATATGGACACTGGTTCGAGGCCCGGCTGCTCCACTTCCCATCCAGCTCTCTGCTATGCCTGGAAAAGCAGAAGATGGTCCAAGTCCTTGGGCCCCTGCACCTGTGTGAGAGATCCAGAGGAAGCTCCTGGCTCCTGGCTTCGGATCAGCTCAGCTCCAGCTGTTGTGGCCAATTGGGGAGTGAACCATCGGATGGAAGACCTCTCTCTCTACCTCTCTGTCTCTGTGTAACTCTTTCAAATAAATAAATAAATAAATATTAAAAAAAAAAAAAAAACACCTTACTTTATGCCTGACCTCTGCTGTATGCTTCACATACTTCTACTGAAGTCCAAACGAACCTGACTGCACATCACCGTATGCTAAGATGTGGTAAGATCTGGGAAGTGGAAACTGGATGAACAGTGGCCACTCAGCAGCCTGAATGAACAGACTGAGGGGTGAAGGGAGAGGTTCTGGAGGTGGCGCCACAGGTCTGAAGCATGACTATAACCTTAATGTTAGCAGAGTCAAAGACGGAGTAAAAAGAGAACCATGCCTGCCAGCAGAATGCTCAGTAGCAAGCTCCTGTAAGATTTCAGGCAAAAAAAAATATTGTTGACTAGGAATTTTCATCAGGAGGGTGCTGTCAAGAGCAGAAGTTGGTAACACAGGAGGCAGGGTGGCTGTGAGAGTACAAGAGGATATTCTGAGTTTTGAAGATACTGTGTTCTGACATATTGAGACCTGGGCAGAAATACAAACTTCTCAGTTGGGGGTTTAATTGTGTTTCCATTCCTGTATCTCCAAATAGTATACACTAAGCCCTTGTTGACTCCACCAATGCTAGACTGTGAAGACAAAGTAGGGTAGCTCAAGTGAGTAGTAGTTAACTTACACTGAGCAAAATTTTGAATTGTATGGTTCTCCTAAGTGTTCATTTAGTTCACTTAAGCACAGACATAAGGCTGGATTATAAAAATATTATATACTTAGATAACATTTAACACTTTGGAAAACCATATCTTCTAAAAAAATTATTTGAAGCACTGAATCCACCATAACAATGTCACTTTATAGACAAAGAAACTCAGGTTCTACCATCAATTTTTTAATTGCTTCTAAGTTGGAACCTGAGTCGTCTGATTTTTCATGCAGGTTTTTTCCAGCCTGCCATTGTTGAAAGCTCATTTTTACTTCGTCTTCTAGTTTAAATGCCTCAGTACAGCTTTGTATGTCTAATGCTTATCAAGAGCAATAACTGGTTGAATTTCAAATCATTGCCACTATAAAGAAATTCCACTTAGTTGATGGCATCATCTGAGGTCATCAGCAGAGCTGAGTTACTAGGTATTGACGGGAAATGTCAGTTATGAGGTGGTGGTCATGGAGTGGCAAGCTACCATGGGGAGTTGATTTCACTGAGACTGGTGTCTGACTTCCACAAGGTTTTCCCTTAAAGTGGAAGAACAGAATGCAAGTTTGTATCAAAGAGTATGTAAACGGTGTGCCCCACAGTGGGTCCCATCACATTCTTGCTCAGAAAATTAAAATTTAGGGAAGATCCTGTGAGAAATAAAATTCACCTTTACAACTTGGGATAATCTAAGCTCTACTCTTTAATCAAATTAGATCCCCACAAGGCTACTTGCTGGGGGCATTTAGTTTACCCAGCTGCTACATCACCTCCAAAACTGTTTTAATTGCTTGCTTTTGGGGTTTATCAGACACCCTTTAGGCAACTGCTGTTGAAGACGTTTGCCTGGTACATTATTCACAGAATCTTGCATGAGATATTTCTATTCTATGGTAGGAGAAAACTCTTCTATGGAGAACTGGTATATTTCCTCTATAAAAACAATATGCTTACTATGTTTCCCTTTATGCTATGACAAAAAGGAGGTTAAAAAAATGAAAAGTTCAACCACGTTTCCTTTGGCCATTAGGGCAGGTACATTTAAATCCCTTCTGTCCTTGGTTCTGAATATGTACTTCTATTTCTGTTTTCAAAACTAGTAAGTCATGGCTTTGGCTGTAAAATTTTTTCTCTTTTTTTTGTAATATTTATTTATTTGTTTGAAAGGCAGAGTTACAGAGAGAAAAAGAGACAGAGTGAGATCTTGTATTGGCTGGTTCACTCCCCCAATGTCCGGAGCTGGGCCATGCCAAAGCCAGGAGCTTGGAATTCCATCCTTGGCTCCCACCTGAATGTAGAAGCCCAAGGATTTGCACCATCTTCTGCTTTTCTAGGCACATTAGCAGGAAGCTGGGTCAGAAACGGATCAGTGAGGGCTCGAACCAGTGCCTATATGGGATGCTGGCGCTGCAGGCAGTGGCTTAAGGCAGTGAGCCACAAGGTAAATACAGGGGCAGGGATTTGTTGCAGCAGCTAAGATGCTGCTTGCGATGCCAGCATCCCATTTGCAATGTCTGGGTTTGAGTCCCACCTCTGCTATTCCAGCTTCCTGTTAATGTGCATCCTGGGAGGTGGCAGGTGATCCCTAGCCTGGGTCTCTGTCACCCAGGTGGGAAGCCTATATTGAGTGCTAGGCTCCTAGTTTCAGCCTATCCCAGCCCTGGCTATTGTGGGCATTTGGGGAGTGCACAGCAGATGAAAGATCTCTGTCTCTTTATCACTAAAAATAACTAAATGGGGGGTAGGGGGTTTCAGTAGGGGAATTCTTAACTTTCTTTGAAATCTATGAGATAACTATCGGCTGTTCCAAAGGTAAATTTAAATAGAAATGTTACAATTGTCTCTGGGATCAGGGGAGGCTGGGGAACGGGCGAGCGGTGCACTTTGCTTTCCTCGGACCTAATCCATCCTCGTTCGGGTGGATTAAGACCCTACAGTCTTTTGATGTAGGTAAGGGGGGAAAATCACAATAAATCATTCATTTTTATGATCAAAAAACCCATGGGTTAAATTTTATGCTTTTAATAATCTGGTTAAAAATGCAAATTCATATGGCTCTACAGTCTCTTTTCAGACTAAATAACAAAGCTGTAATATCAATTTTAGATGGTAGAATTATTTGTGCCCTTGTCACAATGAATAGGAGGATAAAATAGTCAACCTACGTAGTTTTGAACCAGGAGCAACATTGAGAGAAGATTAGAGGAGGGGAAAAAACGCTGGCTTTGCCAAACAGTACGTGGTGATAACCGCACTTGACAGGCTGACTCAGGGTACACTTTCTGCAGCTGGTGGACACGTCACAGGTGATGTGACTTAGACTGCAATGCTCCATGGACTTATTCACACTTTCAGGTCAAAAGACATCTGTTCTCTGAGATAACACTGGTGTTGGAAACAAATGCTACTTTCAGTGCTAGAGCAGAGAGAAAACCATCTCATGAAAGCTATTATTTATGACCCACTATGCATTTTCACATGATTCAACTTGTTGAGTATCCATGCTCTATGAAGAAGGTACTGTCATTAGAATGTTACAGAACATTCCTAAGGTCACACAGGCAGTAAAGGGCTGGTCCTGGATTTGAACTGAAGAGGTCTAGTTTCAGAGGCCAGGCTTTTACATTCTGTGTTATTCTGCTAGCAGGAAATTCTCCCTGGGTCTGTGGATATCCTCATGGTCACCTCTGTGCTACGGTGGGGTGACCTTCTAAGTCGTCAGGGATAGACTGATAGCCTAATTGATTTTCTTTTTAAAATATTTAATATAAAGCATAGTTTAAGTTTACTTTACAATTACAGGCTTAATGCGCCACTAGCCATAGTATTCCAAAGAATGGTAGCTCTAACACCAGTCCCTCTAGTTTATAACTAATGGATCTGCTTTCATATTTCATACCATTCTGATCAAAAAACAAAAAACAAAACCAAAGTTTTCTGTAGGACTCTGCAAAACTGATGAGAATTGGGCCTGCTTTCCCTATGAAAAAATACACTTAAGTGACACAAAAAGGTTCACATTAGAATTATGACAAGAGCAACAATCTCAATGTTATTCCTCATCTGACTCATTCAGAAAAGTGGCAGTAACTGCCTCCAAACAAATAAAACACACTTGGATTTTTCACATGGACCAATCCACATAGTTCAGATTATGATCACACAGAGTGATCTGATAAACATAAAGAATGCCTCTACGTTTTCTCTCACAAAGTGAGATGTTAAAAACCAAGAAACCATAAGAAGTAAGATACTTCTTTTTAGGATTTCCCTCACTTTTGGTCTTACACCTTTTAAAATGTTCCTGTAGATTTCTGGAAGAAAAGAAATCAGTTTAGAAATCTTTAATGTTTAACTAATATTTTGCGATGACTCTAAAAGCTATGTTAAGCATGGTCAAGGAAAACACATGCTCAGATAATGCTGAGAAATTTATTTGTATTCTACACAGGTTTAAATTTCTAATATTGCTAGACAGTTACTTGCTCAAAAACAAAACTTCTGAGCTTGAACTCAGGGATGTAGCTTTCCATTTATTTTAAATTGTAGAAGTAATTCCCAGCTCAGTAGATATTGTAATATTGCTAAAAATAAACGAATAAATAAACATTTCATGGTTCATTTCTCAGAAAATTCAGATGTATTACCTCCTACTTGTTTGTTGCTTTTTAAAAAGAATTTTGCCTTGTTTTAACAAGTTACGTAAAACTAAAGGTCTGAACCTGCAAAGCCTTTACAAGATCAGAGAAAGGAAAACTTTAATTCAGATGCTTCAGAGAAATTTGAAAAGCAACAAAACACTTACATGGGAAAAGGCACAGTAACAGTAAAAATGTACTCTTGGTAGCATTTCAAGAGGATTATAAAGTCATAAACCAATGAAAATTAATGAATTTCAATAAAGTAGGGAAAATATTAATATATTTTGATTTATTTTTTTCTAAAGAAATATCAAAGCAAATAGGTTGCCAGTAGAAGTACTAAAGAAAAGGGAGAGTTGACGGTCATTGTTGTGGGGGTGAGAACCCAATTACAGATCAAGTTCAGTCACGTACAGGTAATAACAATAGGGCTCTTTGTGCATTATAGCTTTAGGTCACTAACACAATTCTCAATAGAATAATAAGGACTAGTGCTATTGGTACTGTTTCTTTTTCACCCCCATTTTAATCCCTCTGAGACCAATTATGTTCTATCAGCCTCCCAGATAAACCAATTTCCATCCACCCAAGGACACGTTTTAGCACCCCAAAGTGGGTCTAATACATTAAAGTGCACTGTATTTTGGAGCTTTCACTATTTATACAAAATGATTAGGCGTATCCAACTTATACACCAAAGTGTCACTAGTGATTGACTTGGGAGGCGAGAGAGGGGAAAAGAATCTTAGGCAGAAATAAAATAACATAATGTCTGTATTTCACAACTGAAGATCATTCAGTGTCTTTTGAAAACTGTGAAAGTCTTACAGAAAGTTACATGGTTTTATAGGCTCCCACAGGATACGTGAAATACAGTGCTCCGTTCTGGATTCACGTCTTCAAGGAGCAAGTCCCTAGCGTCACTTCAGAAGCATAGGTGAACACAGGGCCTGCTTAAATATATTTTTGAAACAAAAAAAAATGGAACATCCAAAGCTTAAACATCAGATAGCATATGGCAACTTTCAGTAAGTTGGCCAACTAGTATTATACATAAGAATATCAAACCTAAAGAACCTGTAGGAAGGAAAATCAAATGTTATTGTTTGAGGTAACATATGATGCTGTTAATTTTAAAAATAATGGCACAATTTATCAGCATTGCATATGTTCATTTTAATGTAAAATATTATCTCACTTAGCATCTGGTTATATAACAGGGACTACAGAAAAATTCAAATAGGTTTACTGTTAAGCATTATTTAGATATTAGATATCATTTACATATTATTTAGATATTAGATATTTAGATATCATTTAGATATTTGTGGGACAATGCATTAGAAAGAATGTTCTCATACCAATCTAAGTGACATTGGTTAATTTCCAGTAACAACTCAAAGGAACTTACATAATTTCTGAATCCAGTAACTATAAAACAAAAATATTTAGAGTACTCCAATGAAAAGTTTTATCCTTAGTTTAACCTCAAAAATGGAAAACTCAACTTCTACCTGACGCTTTCATCTTTTCCCTTCTTATTTACAAAGGCTGTATTTTTTGTTATCACTTAAACATCTTTTAACATCCAGAATTTAAGCATAGAAATTATTTATAAATACTATGTTAAAAATCAGCTATGGAGGCCAGCGTTAATGATGGCATCCCGTGTTGGAATACCAGTGTTGAGTCCCAGCTGATCTGCTTCCAATCCAGCTCCCTGCTAATGTTCCTGAAAGCCAGTAGAAAATGATCAAAGTACTGGGCCCCAGCCACTCACGTGGGAGACCCAAGTGTGAGGCTCCTGGCTCATCCCAAACCACTGCTGTGGTCAGTGGGAGTGGACCAATGGATGCAGATACCTCCCTCTATCTCTCTCCTCTCTGTCTCTCTCCCTACTCTGTCTCTTTTCCCCTCTCTCCTCCCTCTCTCTCGCCCCTCTCTGTCTCCCCCCCTTTCTTTTTCTCTCTCTCTTTCTCTGCTTTCAAATATCTTTAAGTCAATGAGTTATAATTTTTAAAGCTTTAATTTAATGATAAACTAATTTTTTTTTTTTTTTTAGGGATTTTTCAGAAAGTTCGTGAAAATGCATATTATGGAAAAACCACCCCTGGCTTTCAAAATTTACACCACTATAAACTTAGGTTTTAACTTTACTTTTCTGTTACCTTTTTGAAGTATTCTCACATTATGAGTCAACCCATGTTATCTTGAGATACATACAGTAGTTTTTACATCTTCTAGTATATAAAAATAATTCCTCTATCCTGCCCAGTTTCCTCACTCCTTCCTCTCAATGTTGCATGGCCTGTGAGGTATCCAGAATCCTAAGCATGTCCTGTACAAATGCCCAATAGTTCCTCTGCCTTCCACATGCTAATAAAATTCCAGATAAACATGGTGAGTGAGTAAGGATAGAGAAGAGAAAAATGAAGAATGCTAAGGGTAAAAATTATGAAATGCTCACTCATAAGATAGCCGAGAGTTTGGTTACGGCTGTGTGTCCCCATAGCACAAGCAGGGGGAATCCTGCAAAATGGAGGCAGCTTGAAGTCTTGTGTTTGCTCTAAATACTTCTAGACCTCTATTTGCCCATCTCTAAAATGGGAATAATGCTATGGTCCTTCTTTCTTGGGAAAGTCGTGAGACAGAAAATAGAGATTCAAAAAGTTGAAATCAGTTTAGTTCAGTTAAAAACTCGTAATCAACCATATGAAAACTGACTTTTGGATCCTGTATTAGATTTTATATTCTCTATGAAATCAAGACTCTTCTTGTCACTTATGAAAATGATGCTGGAAATCTGTGCACATCTGAGTGAAACCAGAATGCACCACTCAACCAGCCCACAAAAGGTAAAAAAGACCACCAAAGATCCCTGCCATGTGCCTTTGATTTCGCTAACTTGAATGGCAAAATTGGAGGAAGGGGACACCCACAAGTTAGAAAGGAAAATACAAACAGAAAGGTAAGCCAAAATATAGGTTCACTACTACTTATGAGGCAAAAGTTTGAGATTTCTTTTATTGTCTATTAGCTTTTTGATTGGATCTGATCTTTCAAGTTGACATTTAAAGCATATTTTTTGTTCAGCTGAGAAATAATCTCATCAGTCGCCTTATATAACAAATATTTCTCTATGTATGAAATGGAGGGATAATGTTGCAAAACAAATGTAATAAAAAGCAAAGGAGATTTTAAATAATATACTGAAAACAGGGTTAATAATTATGATCCCAAAATCACATTTTGGCTGCTTCATCTATGAAAAGCAGCAGTAAGACTTATTAAACCAGCATATTTCCAAAAACATAATTAGAAGATACAACAAATGCTGTACCTTTCAAAAGTCTTATTTATAATAAACTTAAAATGACTGCTAAATAAACATAATCAGAGATTATGGTGCTATGTAAAAGAATTTTAAAACCTTACAGGACAGTAATAAAGGAAAACTCGAACCAAATGTCTATCTTTAGAGTAGGAGAATTCTTTGGAGCAGTTTCACTAATTCAATTCGCATTTATTGGTTCATTCATTCTGTTTTCAAATTTACTCTTTTAGGGGATGGTGCAGTGGGTTAAAGTCCCAGCCTGCAGCGCCGGCATCCCACATGGGCACCAGTTCTAGTCCCTGCTGCTCCACTTCCCATGCAGCTCTCTGCTATGGCCTGGGAAAGCAGTAGAAAATGGCCCAAGTCCTTGGGCCCTTGCACCCAGGTGGGAGACCCAGAAGAAGCTCCTGGCTTCGGATCAGCTCAGCTCCAGCTGTTGCGGCCATCTGGGGAGTGAACCAGCGGATGGAAGACCTCTCTCTCTGTCTCTACCTCTCTCTGTAACTCTGTCTTTCAAATAAATAAAAATAAATCTTAAAAAAAAAACTTTATTCCTTCCTTCAAACCTTTTGGAATGCATCAGGTCCAAGAGACAGAGAAGCAACAGAGTTAGCACTCCTCAGGGGGCGGTGCCTGGCAGTCTGGCGGGAGAGGCCACATGCAAAGAAGTAGCTGAAGAAGTAGCTACAAGGACCTGGGACCTAGGGCAGGCTGGGGGCGGGGGCAGGGAAACTGTCTGTAGATGATGTCCAAGCTATGTGCAGAAGCAAGAGAACGAGTGTTTCTGTTAAACTTGTCCATAAAAAAAATTGAACTTCTGGTAGAACTGGCGCTGGTAGAGCTTGGAGGGTCGCTTGATAAGTAACGTGAGGGATAAACCCAGGGCATACTATGAAGGGCATTTTGAATCATAATTTCTTGTACATAAGCAAATGTTTATTGAACATTTACTGTTAACAGTAATAACAAATTTAATTTGAGATACAAATAAGGGAAAATCTTTTTTTCAACCCATGACTTTTGTTAAATACTGTAATTCCCAGGGATATGTAGTGAGCTCTTTACTAAAAAAATAGGAAAGAATACTGGGCACCATGAAAAATTGTCAAACAAGTATTTCAGTAAGTCCACTAATATACATCTCCTCGTATCATTCATTCATGCACAGCTAAATTTCAGACCTGAATGCTAGTCATATATAATAGCTAGCATAATCCAAAAGGAAAGATTTGACACAGAGGCTTATTTTTACAAAGGGAAATGTTTTGGTTTTTATGCTTTAACAGTACTTGAGCTTTAGAATATAGTGTAGGAAAATAAAGAAAAAAAATCTCAAGGTTTGAGACTGCAAGTCCTTCTAAATGGAATGACTCTATCTCAGGTCCCTTAGGAAACCCATCAGTCAGGGCTCCGAGACAGGGATAGGCAGTCCTCTCGTGACATGTTCCCTTCAATCTTCTTTGGGCAGTAGCCTTGAAAATTTAGTAGCAGTCAAGTAAATTTGGTTGGCTCTCAAGTACACATTTAGCAAGTTAATTTGCTTACAATTTTTATTTTCAGTTACAGAACCTGTGACTGTTTGGGGCTATAAAACTGACACTTAATGAACTGGTCTTTTAATTAAATTTTGCCACACCGAAATTAAATGGCAACTTGGATTTTTGAAAGATCTAAAGAGCCTTCTTTATAAAGACATATTTAAGATATCATTATGGCAGCACCAAATCTGTCCTTTTCTTCTTTTGTAACCACTACTTCTAGAATAATTATTTTAGAAACAAACTGAGTTCTTATTAAGGAGAAAAAATATTTATTAGCACATCTGCATTTCAAAGCTCTTGTTCTGAGAACTCTTCTACATAACTGAACAGATTAAAGTAGCATTGTGATACAGTCTGCATATTTTTATATTCATTTCTTTAGTAGGAATTATTTTCCATATTTACCCAGATGGTATGGCCTTCTATTTCATCAGAGCATGACAACAGATTTTTATCAAAATGAGGAATTGTGCTCTTTTTTGGAAAGTACACCAAATAATGTGTTTTGCTTTATAGCTCTTCTCAAAACTGGTAACTATATGGAGGGAAGTAAGAAGTGGAATCTATTTTCCCTTCCCAACTCCAAGACCTTCTATCTGGGCCAGACTTTGATATTTGCCCCTTGGCTGAGAATCCGCATATCCAACTTCACACTTAGCTGCAGTGAAGTAGCCCTGCAGGCAGGCGGACTTCAACGAACCACTAGTGGTATCATCATTAAAATCCTGCTGAAGGTCACCATGGTAACCGCCTGCTGAGGTTTCGCTGCCGCACTCGCATCTCCTAATCAGCTACCATGTGAAATGCAAATTCAGACAGTCTGAAAATTAGTCAAGAAGAATAGGGGATGAGGATGCAGATATGTGAAATATTCATGCGCTTCATGGAAAAAAGAAGACAGCATGAATGACACAACAAAGAAAGGCCCCTGACATTCTTGCTATCATTTTGCATTATTGTTCACACCCTACTGTATTTCCAGGCCTATAGTTCTGAAGTTGGTTTTGTGAAATGCCATATTTATATTCCATACCCAAAATAGTAATTAAAAATGGCTAACATAATAGCATTAACATCAAATGAAGATAATACTTCTAAGTTTTCATCGCTGCCTTCTAAGAGTTGATTCTAATTACCTGAATACAAATGCTATGAAGCTAAAAGACATCATTGATTATCTGTTTCAAAACTACCAGAAGAAAAAGTCCTTATTACATTCTGGAAACACAAATGCTTTACATATGGTCATTCTTTAGAGATATTTATTTCTGTTTCATGATCTCAAATCTCCTTATGTAATACTGACTGAATGCTGTTCATTTCACAATAGAAAGACCGACAGGATTACCTAATAAGTGAACACTGTAATTGTTTTCTATTTTTCCTTTGTTCCTGTTCATTTTCTTGGGCCACAAAAAAAAAAGTCTGTTGCTCATGAGAAGATGTCCTGACTCAAGATAATGTTTTCTCCGAGTAGACCCTGATGAGCATTCCAAAAAGAGCTTTTCTGAACACATCTCAGTTGACCCGAGACACTGCGCTTCTGCACACCTTGTCCTTAAACATGGGTAAAATCATGATGCATTAGGCCAAAATGGGAGACATTTTCTTCAGTGAAAACTAGGTATTGGGTAGAGCCAAAACAACTCGCTTCAACAGGTTACCAAAGCAAGCAAGGATTCAGGTTCTGATCTTAATGAGGTAAAATCTTGGAAAAATTTCAGTCCTGATATAATTTTTAACACTTCTACAATAACTTCAAAATATTTCCCCAAAGGAACTTTGACTGTAGCAGCAAGGTAGTGACAGGACAGGTGCTGTCAAAGGAGGGAAGAGAAAGCTTAATGAACCAGGTTCAGAAACATGTGGCTAATGTTTCAATTTGGGGACAATGTGGAAAGGAGGGCCCTCTGCCAGCACAGTTATAATTTCTATTCTGTTGCTGCTGGTCCGAGAGGAGAGTGAGGGGCTAGCAGACATACTGGCTACGCAGAGTCTGAGCGTGAGCATTAGATTCTGCCCCTGTTGCATTCAGCACTCTGAAAAGTCAGCTACTATTCTCATCACACCTGGGAAGTGGCCAATTTCACAGCACATGCTGTGTTGTGTTCTTCTCCACATTAGGAACTGCAGTCAGCTCTGAACACCAAGTCTCCAACAGAATGAAAACACAAAGAAAAGTGCTATTTCTGCTGCCTGCACTATCCACTGGTATGTTTGGACAAAGTAAAAGTTCTTAATAAAATACAAACAAACATCAGCAAAAGGAACAAGAGCCAAAGATGGGAACAGAAAATGACTTACTTCTTCTGAGTAGTGATCTGAAGGCAGAGGTGGGTAGTCGCACTGTTCTATCTTCTTACACAGTGAGTATAAGTTCATTTTGTCACCATAGAAAGGACTCTGTAGCGCAGCCATCTGTAAAACGCTCCCAATGAAATGGATATAGTTACAGGGCAACTTTACAGTTGATTTCCTCAAGCACATTACACTGGGGCAGACAATAATCACAAATGCATTAAATAGTTATCTGCGCATGTGGATGATGACGAATATTCCTTTCTGAGAATTCTGTATTAAGTGCTAAATATCATCAACTTTGGTTAAATTTTTTCAGTGCTTTAAAATCCCCTAGAAGAGAAATAGTTAGCATATTTCTTAGTAAACAGTAAAACAATACGAAGAATAGATTGACTTAAAAACTCTGTAAACATGATGTAAATAATGTCATAGAATGACAAGCATATCTCATGATGAAACAGACATGCGAAGGCACAGCTCAGCCAGCAAAGGGCACAATACAGCAAACAGGAGACCACAACTAAAACTGAATTACAATCTGGTAATGGTTTAGGGAATAGAATGCACAGCATTTTTATTTTGCATAACAGCTTCTGTAGGGAAAGGTTCTGAGAAAAAAACAGTCTTTTCCATTTGCATATTATAACCGATCCCCAAACACCTTAAAATGAATTAGACCTTCTTTTCTTTTGATAATGTCTCAAAAGCAGTGAATGTGTTGTAAAACCTCTACAAATCATGGGTGTAACTCAAGGCTTCCAAATGAGATATAACTGTGCAGAACATAACTCAAAAGCTGAGCAACTTTAAAAAAGACATTATTGAATTTAAATTTATTTTAAGACAAGGTTCTCACTTGACATTTAAAGTGCAAGAGAGTACTGCAGTAAGCAGGGTTACAAACTAAAAATTCAATTTAAATGTTCGTATCCTGTTCAAAACCTTCTAAATCTTTGAACCGCAGCAGCAAGAATACAACACGGAGTGCCAGGCTGCCCCAAAGTCAGTCACCCTTTTCTACATGTGCTAATAAGTTTGATTTTGGAAGGACAATGTGTACATTCCCCAGACAGGCAGCGTGTGTGTGAAACACGCTCGTCCATGCTGTGCTACTCAGTGAGTGTCAGTGGGGACAGGACAAGCTGAAAATGGCTCTCATCTGCCTCTGCGCACCACGCAGGGCGTTAACTCCTTCAGAGCCTTGCCCGGGAGGGGCTGGCAGTGGAAATGCAACCTGGGAAGGAGCAGACTGATTTTTACCCAGGCGTTTGCATTACAGGAAACCCAAATGCACCTACACAGAACAACCTCAGGAACAGAGTTGCTCCACACGTCCAAGAAAAAAAGCAAACACAATTTGTTCCCAAACAAATAAAGCACTCCACCTGAGAGGGAATTTCCAGAAAAGGAACCATGATAACCATGTTTTTGTTTAAAATGCAAGGAAGCATTCTGATACAATAAATACTTTAAAATGCCATCTTTAAAAATACACTATATAAAAAGCGTGATCTCTGTTTGCAGAGCCTTAAGAAAATGCTACATATATATGAATTCTCTTATGCTGTGAGTTCATTACAGTACTTTTGTCTCAATACTGCAGAGTGTTAACAAAAAAAAAAAAAAAATCATCTGAATGTCCCCTAAGGAGTTAAACAGGAATAGTATATTTTCATGCATCTCCTGCTTTGACAGATGAAAAATGTCAACTGTCCTGTTTTTATTTTCAGGCTTTTGCACTATTCATCTGGTTCATTAGTGCATCTCGATGCTGCCCCTGACAGCTGCTCGCCCTCTCCTCCCAGCAGCTGAATTTTTCAGGCTAATTTGATCCTCCACACTGAGACGATCGCTAGAATGATTGACTTGCTCCCTGACCTCCAGGGTCTGACTTTCCTTATTAGTATTCTGGGGGTGTCGGAGGGACGGAAGCCCACTGTCTGTCTTCGGGGCTGGTGGCAGCTCTCTCTTTTTTTGAACTGTAAGCCACCAACCTACAACCCTGTAAGGATGCAATTGCTGCGCGGAACAATAAAGGAAATGTGTAAAACCTACTTTTCCATGTAAAGGTCCGTGTAGCAAAAGCACAGCATCTTGATTTTAATTAGTAAAGTCTACTTTGTTGCATATCAATTAAAACTGTACTGATAGGGACTTTTTTTTTTTTTGAGGTTTCAGGAATATTTGAAAGTCTAATCTTCTGAGTTTAAAAAATGCATTTTCAGAAAAGGCTTCCTATTCTTCCATTGGTAATAATAATTTCTTAGTGGGCTGCAACATAAAATCTCTGCGTGCTGCTAGGGCCAAGTTTTAAAAGCTAAATTGCTGGGTATTCTATGAACACTGTACTCAAACATCAGTGAAAGGAGAGAGCACATAAAGGTAAATTAAATCTTTAGAAAATTTCTAGTTCTTCCAAAAGTCTTGCAGGGAGGAACGGAAAAAATATATTGAGCTGAACATTAACACTGGCACGGTAAACACTTTAACTGGAAATCATCCACAGCACACATGATTCTTGGATGTAGGAGTGTCCAAAGAAATACTTTTTATTTTGGTGATTACTTTAAGCACACCTAAAAATGAGACACTCTCAAAGGCCAATTCAGAATGTAGAAATGATTTCAGTTTTGACAGGAGATCGCTAGCTCTAAATAACTACACAAACTTTTCCCTGAAACACTTATTACCCCAACTGAACTTTCTTTGTTACTAAATTTAATCTCATTATTGGAAACCAATTCGCCGTTTACTTATAGGTGCTTAAAGGGAAAATGTTGCTTTGATAGTATTAGCCTAGGGCCTGAAGCAATCTAAGGGACCTAAACACATATAAAGATTTTAAATGTACAAAGTGGCTAATTTTTAAACATTATAGTAACCTAATATAAAACCATTTCTTTTCAACAATGTACCAAATTATTAACAGACTATTATAAATCTCTTATAATCCCATGTGCATACATAAAGATGTTATCATGTTACATCATTAATTCATATTTTTATTAAAAACTGGTTTACTTGAGAACATTTAAAAATCTTTTCACTTTAGCCATTGGTTACTTGAGTAGGAAAAATAAAATTAATAACTTCGGGTCGTCTAAAGGAAGTTGGAATTGTAATCACAATGAAAGATCTTAACATACATTTAAAAAAACAAAAAACCACCTCCTGCAGCTCCACTTGCAAGCAATGGTGGTACAATTAAAATAAAGACCACATCACACACTTAAGAGGACATGACATGAAATACAAAGCAAGAAACACATTGGTTTCTACCCATCTACTTCACATTTCCTTCATATACACTAAGAAATGGAAATGATTTTCTGTTTTCTGTTTCTTCACTTTACCAAAACCTAGTTAGTGGTAGTTTTTAATTAACTGCTTTGCCTCAAAGTCTACATTCGTTTTTACCATTCAATTAAAAAATTACAGAAGTTACCATAGAGTGAGATAGTTTGATTAAACCACTGCTCTATAACATGGCTGTAAAGAGTGTCAGTCGCAGGCTTTCTTCTGCCTATTAAGTCACTGCAGTGTAATCTTTCCAGAGGACCTACCTATATGATTTCATCTTCCTTTGATAAGAGCAGGAGAGAGAGCTCTACCAATACAAACCATTACTCATGGAAACTAAATTCAGTGATAACCTAGAAAAATTATATGTAATCAAACTATCTATCCTTAAAGCTGAATTAGATATGTGAATGTGAAACAAAACATTGATAAATACTTACTACACTTTCATATTTCAAATCTATTTCATTATACCTCTCCTACAATGGACTAAGCAAGTTTCCCTAGCTGTTCAAATATGTAAAAATGATATGCAGAAAAGCATTATATTTACATAAAAGTTTACAGCTAAAAAATTCACATCAGAAAGACATAATTTTAAACCACATTAGATGAACAAATATATAGAAAGATGGTAGCAGTTATTTAAATGCTTATTATAAATATAATTAACCCAATGAATTCTTCATAGGTAGAAAGCTGATTCTTAAATATTACCCAGAAAAATAAGTGTGCATTATAAGGATAGGGGAAATACAGTAAGTAGAGATGCATCAATAGATGGAATTTATCAACACTACCTACCTCATATAGTAGACAGCCAAGAGACCAGATGTCAGATTTGAAGTTGTATCCATTTTCATGTATTCTCTCTGGAGACATGTAATAAGGTGTACCCACTACAAAATAATAAATAGGAGTATAAAAATAAAGATGCAGGAAGGATAAGGAATGAAATAGAACATTTTGGATTAAAAATGTCATTGAAAAATTCATTAGGATCAGGAAATTGTTTTTGAGTATACTCAAAACTCTGTACTTTACTCTTTGGTCGCCATGCTGAAATAGCATATTAATAACTATATTACATTAAAAAGAGAGTGCAGGATGAGACTCCTGTTCCCTTTTGATCAATCCAGGAAAAATCTAGGGAATAAAATTAAAAGAAAAAATTCTCAAAAGAAAACCTAGCTAACTGATTAGCATTGAATTTATTTCATTAAAAAAAAAAAAAGCCTGGCCATTCTAAACAGTCAAAAATCAAAATATGTTAAATAGTATTATACAGCATAATAATTTGGTTGACTAATAAATCATACTATCATTTACAGAAGCGTCTCATGGAAAATAGTCACGGTTCTGTAGATCATAAGTGATATAACCATTAACACTTGGTGCTGTAGTGACTTGCACACTGAAGAGAATATGTCCGATTCTGTATATAAAATATCATGTGTAAGGCACTGACAACTCTGGAAAATTGTATGGGTTATTTCCATGATGGACATCTTTTTATAGATAAGATCCTCTAGATGATTTTTGTTTTGATGTGCTAATAAGTTTTTATGACTTAATGCTGACAAAACAAATGCACGTATACACTGTATTTTGAAGGGTAAAACATCTAAGTGACTTTCAAACTGAGTGTCTTCAATTACAAATTTATATGGCCATTATTTCGTCATCATTAACCTAAGGCTTTCAAAGACAAACAGAAAATCAAAGTTTGAGAACAATAGGTAGGGATCTTACTGCAGGCAGGAGATACTAACACACTCTACACACAGAAAAAGGGGCAATCTTTTTCTGTTAATTTTCCAAACCTCTCCAGGTATTTACTGTAAATCTAAGACTCCCAGTACTGAATCAGGAGTCTTTAGTCAGAGGCAGCAAAGAGCCATACCAGTCATCAAAGTACTCTCCTCAAAGACAGTTTTCCAAAAGAATGAAGTTAACAGCCTGATGCTTGCATGCATCATGAACTGGGTATCCCAGAAACCCCACTCCTATCGGAATCCATTCTTACTAAGGACGGTCCGTCAGAAAGGCTGAAAGCGAAGTAACTTACAGAGGTGAAGGAAAGTGAAAAGAGGGTATGCCAACAGGAGGATAGGAATTCTAAATGTGAACTATTAAGATATGAAATTAATGAGACAAATTATTTGTAGTGTCTACTATGAACACAGATGAATCTGCCAATTTCTGTTGTGCCAGACAGCAAAGAAACTTTTAGACAAATAAGCAGGTTTAAAGACTTTGTAGCGTGCCAAATACATGCAAGGTATCTAGCTTTGGGAGTTCTGCCACAGTCACTGGTAGTTTGCATAAGCGGCAGCAATGATTGGAAATAGCTGTGCACGCTCTCCATTTACAGAAGGGAGGTGGGTACAATTGGAATAATAAGTGGGCCCTGCACAAGCTCCTGGTTTCAGGACATAAAGCGAGTGACTGGCAGTGAGGAATGTGCAGAGAGCCTTCGCAGAATCCACAGGGGGCGACTGAAAACACCTCGGCTCAAGGTTCAGAGTTTACCAAAAGCAAAGGTAATTTTACCCAGTAGCTCTGGGAAACCTGCTGATACATTAGGGGTTTGATATGAGTGTGAAAGATTGATGATAGGGAAAAAGAACAAATGCTAGCGTTTTACAGAGATTAGCCCCAGCATAACACCTTAACTGCAACACAAACTGAACTCACCAATGACGACCCACCAGCGAAAGGAGCAGAGGAAAAGAATGACTAGGAATTTTTCTGTGCTAAATTGAAAATTTAAAAATAAAAAGCAATGTACAAGAAAAGTCCTTTCTACTGAGCTGCCAGAGGTCACCGCAAAAGTTACTGACTCGGTGAACACTGCAGCTTTAAACTTAGACATGGATGCTTCCTCGTGTCATCAGCCAGCTTCGTGCATGGTTTATTTCAGTATTTTACAAATATCCTGAATAGTTAGTGAGATGTAGAGCTAAATATGTTAGCCCTTTGGTGGGCACATTTCCCAGCGTCATCGTTTAAGAAGGAAGATGAGTAAGTTTGTGTTCAGTACAACATTGTTTATTTGGGTAAGTGCTTAATCAATTACTGAACTTGGCCTAAGAGGGAGGTTTTCTGTCTCCCTCTGACCTGCTCCCTAGACGGCCCTCTGTTCTGGACAGGGGCTCTGCTTCTGCCGGTCACTGAGCAAGGAGGCTCAGCCCCATCACACAGACTTGCTGTGCCCTGACCACGCTCTGTCTAGCAGAGGCCAAAGTTTAAAGCTTCAGGAAAATTTGCAGTGCATTTAATTGCAGTGGTAGATTTTCAACACTTCAAACTTAATGAAGATATAATTATTTCCTAAAACCTTTTTTAAACCCATGACAGCTGTATCTATGATTGTTGCCTCAAGAATGTTGTGACTTCTTTTAACAGCTGTACAAGAGTTGTATAGTGATACGATTAGAGATTAAAACAATCATGCAAATTACTATGTATTGAACCGCTTCAAGACTGCAGGATGCATAACTCCCATATCTTTCAAAAATTTATGGCTGTGAGTAAAATGAAAATACATTTTACAGTATTAACAGATATTTACGCATTTTAACCTCCTAACATGAATAAAAGTGAAAAATAGATAGTAACGTAAAAAACAGAAAGGCTGATGGGAAAATCGCCAACAACTGAAAATGCTATTGAATCTTTATATCACATAAAATACACTACAATAGTCACTCAAATATTACATTGGCTTATTCTAACTACATAAGGAAACTTTCATGCAGTATATGCGCCACAAGCAATAAATATACTATAAAACTTATCCTGAATAAAATGGAACCCAATTGTTAGAAGTCCTACAAGATGCTTAAGAGAGCCAAAAACTCTGCCAGCATGTGACTATTAGGGGAGACAGAGCTAAATAAGAAAGTCTACATTTACAGAATGCTGTCAACTCTTGACCTAAAACTTCAGCACGGCAATCCCTGCAGACTCGGATGAGGACCAGAATGACCAAACCACCTCTACATGGTCTTTACGTGGTTAGGTTCTGGCTGCTTGTGAATCATTTTTTTAAAGGGAGGTGGCACAAAGTCAGTCATGGGTCAGGAAATCTTTCACATCTTACCTTTGTCACTAACTAGCTAGAAACACCTCACTTCGCTTTTTATTCACTGAGAATATTTATTCATCATGAGATGCCTTTATTTAGCTCTAAGATTCCATAGCGCTCCCGAACACTACGGAAGCCCATATGGAACATGAAATGAGAAAAGTGATAAGCGCCTTAAACTATGACTTAGGACAGCTGAGAGAGAATGCAAAGAAGCCAACTCAGGACACACAGATTGTTTCTCAGCATTAGAGCAAATGGCCGAAAAGAAAACCTGAACATGGCTTGCTGATAATATTAAAAGGAGAAAAGTCATCTTATACCACAGAGAGATTTAAACACACATCAGGGCATAAGAATAAATTTCCATTCCTTCATTCCTACTTAGCAGCCAGCCCAGAAATCACGTCGGCAGACTGAATGGAGAGAGACCTATTTCATTTGAAGGAGTGTTATCTGAGGTCAGTATAGAATGGCTGAGTGGTGGATCAATATTTCTTCTGCAAAAGACTTCTAAAAGATAAAATTTGTCATCTTTTAAGTCTATTGGCCAACAGTTAAGAGGTTTAATGATGCTTAGAAAAAACAGCTCGGCACCTTGTGTGGCTACTGCCACTCGACTCCCGGCATCATGTTACATGTGTTTCAGGTATTATCTTGCGGGATTTTAGTACATGTTTATTAGGCACTCCTGCATGGTATCCACTGGTCTAGGTGCTGCAGAGACAGAATTATACAGGATAAATCCCTCATCCTGTGGAGCTCACAATCTAGTGAAACCAGGACTGCTGTGATGTAGTGCTAATGCAACATTAGCCTGGTTACCCTGTTTTAGGAAGAAGGCACGGAAGGTCAGGCAACGTGCCATCTATCACACAGCTGCTTAGGTGTGGACCTGGAATTCAGACCCAGTGAGTTTGGCATTTATTCAGACATCATTACACCAAACTGACCACCATGAAACAGGACTGAAAAAAATATGTATCTTTGCAAACTAAGAAGCAGGGAAATTGGCTAAAAGTCACAGCAGGGGCATTTAGCCTAGAGATTTAGACCCAGGTTAAGATGCCCGCACCCCAGATCTAAGTGCCTGTGTCTGATGCCTGACTCCAGGTTCTGACCCCAGCCTCCCAACAGTGCAGACCACAGCAGACAGAGCTGATTGTTCCCTGCCACCCAAACAGGATACCTGGCTTGAGTTCCGGCTTCAGGTTTTGGCCTTGGCCCGGCCCAGCCACAGCCATTGAGGGCATCTGGGGAGTGAATCAGCAGATGGGAGTGCTCTGTCTCACAATGCCTCAAAAAAAGCCACAACACGCACATATGAAAAGCCAGGAAGAAAGGGTCCTGGTTCAGTGAGCCACACATGTAAATTATGCTATTTTGCAGCAACTCTGATTGTTTTAAATAAATACTTGTTATGGTGGCTGAAAGGTTAAATGTGCACAGTTTAAAATTAGATAATAGCTTCTTTCCAGAGCAATTACTTAAGACAGGACTGAAAGTTAAAAATAAATCGGTGAAAGCAGCCTGTAGTGCTGACGGAACATATGCTGCCTTTATGGCTCCACGCCACCTTGAACAATGAAGAGGATAAGCCAAAGAAAGATCCAGAGAGGTGCTAGGAAAAGGTGTGGGGAAAACAAGTATGTGACCACAGGTGGCTCCTGGCACCAAAAATGAAACGGTTTTAATGCCTGGTTCAAGAACAGTAATTTTCCAAGTTGAAATCAGAGGCTACATCACACCTGGAAATAGTGTGGGGAACAGGAATTGTACACTCAAGAGACTCCAGTGTGAAAATTCTGATATCTAGCTTGAATGATGGCCATGCACTGACTGCTGGCAACATCACAGAAATCGAAGAACCATTTGCCTCACTGGGAAAGGTAAACAGGGAGTTCAAGCAATCCTATAATGAAAACAACAACATAATCTCCCCTCAAGGGGTTTCAAATACTTGTCAAGCAAAAAAAAAAAAAAAAAAAAAAAAGCTTTTCCTTTTAACTTCTATTCCATTTTCAAGGTATGCAACCACCACTTAGAACAATCAAGTTCACACACAGATGCAAAAAAGAAAAATTCTCCATCTTCTGCCTTCTTGGGGATGTTGTGAAAGCGAGGAAAATGCCATATCAACACATTGAGTCGGCCTGTTCTCAGTTGTTTGTCTCCTTTCACGAGAAGTAGGGCAGTCATGAAAGATTTCATCTTATATATGAACACATACAATTCTGGTGCAAGAAGACTTTAAGCAGAGAACTTGCCCAATTACTTGCAGACACCTTTGGGTGGGACAAAGAGGTCAGACTGTGTAATAGGTGATTTCTCCTAATTAACTTTTGTTGAAATTACTTTTTCTCTACGCCACATTCTACTCCATGATGGAGTAGGACATTGAGAAGCATGACTGTGGGAAGGTGATAAACTCTTGTGGATTAAATAAATTTTTCAAAATAACTTAAAACAGAATTACCAATAAAGAATGATAGAGGGGGCCGGCACTGTGGTGTATTGGGTGAAGCTGCTGCCTGCAGTGCCTGCATCCCATATGGGCACCAGTTCGAGTCCCTGCTGCTCCACTTCCAATCCAGCACTGCTATGGCCTGTGAAAGCCACGGAAGATGGCCCCAGTCCTTGGGCCCCTGCACCCACGTGGGAGACAGGGAAGAAGCTCCTGGCTTCAGATCAGCACAGCTCTGACTGTTGCAGCCAACTGGGGAGTGAACCAAAGGATGGAAGACTCTCTTCTCTCCTCACTCTCTCTCTTTCCCTCCCTCCCTCCTTCTACTTCTCTCTGTGTGTAACTCTTTTAAATAAATGAATCTTAAAAAAGAATGATAGAAAATTATTTGTTTCCAAAATTTACGTTAAGTCAAATGTGGCATTTTCTCCTCTGGTCTATAATAAAAATTTGAGAATGACCCTTTGACTCTTAGACCTATCAGAGCCATCAATTGTGAACTGAAATTGATCACTTAGACTAGTGAGATGGCATTGGTACATGCCACCTTGATGGGATTGAATTGGAATCCCCTGGCACATTTCTAACTCCACCATTTGGGGCAAGTCCGATTGAGCATGTCCCAAATTGTACATCTCCTCCCTCTCTTTTTCCACTCTTAAATTTAACAGGGATCACTTTTCAGTTAAAATTTAAAAAGGGATCACACAAACAAGACAAGTGTCTGCTAATACTGATAGAATCAAAAAGGGAGAGAAAGATCCAACATGGGAAGCAGGATACACAGCAGACTCATAGAATGGCAGATGTCCTAAACAACACTCTGGCCTCAGAATCAGCCCTTAAGGCATTCGGATCTGGCTGAAGAGCCCATGAGAGTATTGGAGGCATGGAAAGCCAAGATACCATGGAAAAAAAAAAAGCCTAAATGAAAGATCTCTGTGAGTGAGATCCCAGTGGAAAGAACGGGGCCATCAAAGAAGGAGGTACCTTTCTCTGAAGGGAGGAGAGAACTTCCACTTTGACTATGACCCTATCGGAATAAGATCAAAGTCAGCAAACTCTAAAGGCTTCCATAGCCCTGGCAACTCATGATTAGAGCCTAGGGAGATTACTGACGCCATGAACAGGAGTGTCAAATTGTTAAGTCAGCAGCAGGAGTCACTGTGTACTTACATCCCATGTGGGATCTGTCCTTAATGTGTTGTCTAATGTGAAGTAATGCTATAACTAGTACTAAAACAGTATTTTTACACTTTGTGTTTCTGTGTGGGTACAAACTGATGAGGTCTTTACTAATTATACACTGAATCGATCTTCTGTATATAAAGATAATTGGAAATGAAAAAAAAAACAAACCTGGTGTTAAATTGGAAATGGCATAGAAAATTAATTAATTTTTAAAAAATATTATGTAGGATATCTGTCTTTAATGTGCTGTACACTATTATTTAATTCTATAACTAGTACTCCAACGGTATTTTTTTCACTTTGTGTTGCTATATGGGGGCAAACTGTTGAAATCTTTACCTAATATATACTAAACTGATCTTCTGTATATAAAGAGAATTGAAAATGAATCTTGATGTGAATGGAAGGGGAGAGGGAGCGGGAGAGGGGAGGGTTGCGGGTGGGAGGGAAGTTATGGGAGGGGGAAGCCATTGTAACCCATAAGCTGTACTTTGGAAATTTATATTTATTAAATAAAAGTTTAATAAATGAAAAAAAAATTTGAGAATGACAAAACATGTTCAAGAAGAATAGTACTTAATTTCTGTAAGGTCAACTTCCACTAGCACCTCTGAACTTCACCTACTCAGGCTTCAGAAGAAGGCAAGCGACTCTTCCATCTGTTAAAATGGTGGCAGAGACAGAGTCAGTCCCTGTGATCTTTGCTCCTGATGTTACAACAGTTTATGGTATGGTCCAAGGCCCAAGGACTGTGCAAACATAAGGAAACAGACCTTAGGACAGGGAGATTATCCTACAGCATCAGTGAGATGTGGCAGAAGGGGCAGGAGAGACTGGATGAGCAAGAGGGACTCTTCTCATCAATGCTGGCCCTGAACATGGAGGAAGTCAAGGAGTGAGGGCATCCTCCAGTGGCTGAGAAGGGCTCTCAGCTGACAGCCAAGGAGCAGATGAGCACAGCACCAAAGAAGTGAATCTACCAACAGCCTGCAGCTAAGAACGCAGTCCCTGTAGGCAAAGTGGCATGGAGGGAGGAGCAGCTGGGCTAGGCCAAAACCAGGAGGCCTGGAACTCCACTTGGGTCCCTGACATGGGTGGCAAATAGAAAGCAACAGAAAGCAAAGACAGATGACTCAGGCATTGCATGAGTGGAACACTCTATTCAGTGTGCTGAGGACTTGCCATTCACCCAGAGCCCTGCTAAGGCACTGCAGGGATAGAGGAAAAAGGGCATGGGTTCTAAAGATGTTCATTCTCTTAAGAGCTCAACTGCTTCATGTGGGGACAGAGTGCGTTTTTTAGTTTTCTTA
This sequence comes from Lepus europaeus, assembly GCF_033115175.1. Classification (NCBI taxonomy): domain Eukaryota; kingdom Metazoa; phylum Chordata; class Mammalia; order Lagomorpha; family Leporidae; genus Lepus; species Lepus europaeus. The sequence goes on along the minus strand of NC_084840.1, from coordinate 14,314,775 downwards.
GTGGGCAATGCTCCTTTTGTAGGCATCTGATATACAGCATGGAACCAAAAACAATGATCTCTATGCTCACAAAGCTTGAATTTTAGCTAGGAGAGGGAAATAATGAGTACTAATAGTGCAAACCGGTATATTATATAGCATGTTAGAAGACAGTAAGTCCTAAGGGGGAAAAATACTCAGATAAAGATGAATTTCAGGGATGGGGGAAAAGTCAGGGGCTGAGTTCAGTATTAAAGTGTTATCAGTGTCCTAATCTGCAGCTCTACCCATTGTACAACATTGAGGACAGAGGAGGACATGTGCTTTAAAACTGTTTGGAAATCATAAAATGCCATATAAATACTCATCCCTACATTGGTACTCGGCAGCAATAGAGGACTCCTCTGGGTCATTATTATAGGAAATAAAAATAGTTTGATATGATTTGACTAGAAATCATAATATATATTTGGAAAATATTAGAAATGTTCTGTTATTCTGCTACATATTTCAATATTCAAAGGTAAAGATACTTGATCTCTTAGCAAGTTGCCTCTGGGTCAGAATATTTATATTTGCTAAAAGACTTCAGTGTAAGTTAAGAGATAGAAATGCACCAAAAGCATATGCTGCCTCTTGCGAGATGAGAAAAATTACAACTTGATTTCTCTGATCCAGTTCACAGGTGTTGGCAAAGTTTCAGCTTTCAAAGGGCCATTAGAATATCTAGGGTTGGTAGGCAGAGGGTCATGAAGAGAGACTTTAACACCCTGAAGGCCCATTTCCTGTTTATTTCCAGCTCTTGGAGCAGCAAGAGCAGTCAAGTCCATGAAGGAAAACAAATTATACTTTCATATGTAGGCTCTTAAGCACTGTAACAAAATAGAATAAGGTTAATTCCAGATGGGAGAGCAACACGTCAGAGAACAGTAACATCACAAGGTACTGACGTGATGAAACAACTGTGTACTTCTCTGCTTCCAGTCTCCCAGCCCAACACAGAGGCAATATGTGCATAGTGCACCCATGTCTGCAAGGATCTTAGGGAGAGGAACATTTTGCAAAGCGTAAAGAGCTCTGTGTGTTGTTACTCACCTCCAGAAGTACAGGGATCGCGACAAATGACTAAATTATATTTAGCTGATCGACCCAAAAGTCAGAACCTCTAAAAGGAGGCAGAAAAGGAGGGACTGGCCTTTAAGTAAACGAAACCGCAGGAAAGCACTGCAGATCTAGACCAATGTTTTCCGATCACAGGCAGAAAATCCCTTAATGAGTTCTGACATTTAGCTAGTGGGCTGCAACCAGCATTATTTTTGGTGAAACCAAAATAAAATTGACAGTATCAGAATGCACACAGTGTAATGGAAAACATTGTTAATGAAAATTGTTCTTCGGTTATAAGTGATGATGTTCCCATGGGGTTTCAATGTTGCTGGGGAGTCATCAAGAAATCTGAAAGCCACACATCTAGACCATCATAAAACCTGACTGAAGGAAGAGCTAGGTCATCCTCACAAATTTTAGGGATGTAGAGACAGATAGCAAGTTTCCTAACATCTGTTATACTGTCTGTCCACCTTATAAATTTAAGAGAAAACAAGCAAAATTCACAAGGATATGTCTAATATCCTACACCCTCTGTCAAATAAATATGAAATGAACACTTCATTAATGTAAGCTCAAGTTCCAAACAAATGGGACAAAAAAACAACCGTCTGGATCATGGATCCAGATCTCAGGCAGGGATAAGCTTCCTATTCCAAGGGCTGATGAGCTTATGGTAAATTCTGTCCAGTACTGGGTAGCACATACCAAGAGGCTCCCTAAGAGGGAAAGATCAGCAGTTTGGACACAGAAGCATCTGAATACGGTAGATAATCCTTGCCACACTTAGCCTAAAGAAGAGGCAGGAGGTCTGCTTCAACTCACACCATCGCACTTTTCTCATTACCGCCCTACGGAAGCTTGCCATTTCACTGAGAATGAAGGTGAATTCCTCCTGTGGCTGGCCCGGCACCCTCCCTCATCCACTCCAGCAAGCTTTCTGCAGGCAGAGCTTACCAAGCATTCCCTCTTTGTATAAAACACCCTCAATTAGGCTGAGACATTATTCACCAGCTCCCTCAAAAGGGCTGCCTCTTTTGCATCCTTCGATTCTCAAACATCCCTCTTTGCAAAGCCTTTGGCCCACCTTGTGCCTTTCTCTAGGGTTCCCACATGAGCCACTCTCTGGCACATTACTCACAAATCATCTCACTATTTGCTTTATTACTGTCTATTCCCTCCCACAAGCAAGATCTTTGAAGACAAAGGCTTTAAGTATTTGTCTTGCTCAGGCTACATTCCTTGTCCCAAGAATAGAAGCTGCATAAATTCGGTACTAAAAAGATCCTTTAAATCAATTCAAATATTTTAACAGAATAAATTGCACCTGTTCTTTCCATCTTCTTTTTCTGCATCTTCATCACCACAACCACCACTCTCACAATCATCTTAACACAAGCAACTGAACACCTATCCAGTGAATTACAGTGTTCAGAAACTACTTTTACATTCATTCTAGCACTTGGTTAAGGGTTGATCAGGGGTTAAAGGACGACATGGGACAGTTATTACCCACATTTATCCTTTTATAAAATCTGAAAACTGAGTTTTACAACGTAAGTGACTTGATCAGGATCCTACAGAGCAATGGGTATGAAAATCCATTATTCTCCATCCTCTCTAGAACATCATGCTGTTTCTCACATCAGCAAAGCCACAGGGTAAATAAACATGGCTGTCACACAAGGAGCAGAAAGGTGCAGTTAACAAGAATGGAAAGTGACAGGACACCATGTTCAAGTTCTAGAGGCCCTGTTTGCTACACCAGGATGTTGAATGAATTCCGTAGTCAATAGGGGAGTATCAAAGATTTGGGGGAAAGTAATATAATGAGATATCACTGAGGAAGATCTCTAGTGAGAATTTATAGATTTGATTAAAGAAAAATCATATTGTAAGCAAACAAGGTTAATATAATGTCCTGGTCCAAACATGAAGTAGTTTTGGATTAAGGAAGAGAAATTAGAAAGTAGAGCTCCTGGGAGCCAATGTATGCAGCAGCGACAGGCAGGGAACAGAAAACAAAGCAAAGGCTGCTGAGAGTTTTCCCAGTGTTGAAGATCTGAAAATATCCGATTTAGTAGTTACAAATCTCAATCTCTGCATTCAAGGAATTATTACTATTTTATCAGACTATTAAAGAATTGGTTCTGAAAACTGTGGTTATCTATCCAACTTTATATGCTCCGGAAGCTGTAACAGAATTACAGGTTTTATTATGTGTCAGTTTATTATGCAATCAAATGATTGACATAAGAGATGTACAATTAGCAGACAAATGGAAAAGGCAATCTCATAAGGACTGTTCAATGCAAAATATTCTGGAAGTGCATATTAAAATCAATTAAAAACATATCTTGATTTTTGAACAAAAAACAATTTTGGTAAAAAATTATAAATACATGACTACAAAAAGAAGTTTCTAAAAGCCTATGCATCTTTGCATTTTTAAATTAAATTCCTGAAAATAGCTCCTTTACAAAAGTTACATGAAATTTGGCTCCAGGACACTTTTCATTCAGACTAAATTTATTCAGATTTTTCTTTATTAACTACAAATAGATCTCATTTATTTGTAGTTTCACCAAAATTTAGACCTCTATGGAAAAATCATGATCTATAGATTTTATCCTCAGTAAAATCATAAAATGAGCCAACACACTGTAACACCTACATTTATACAAGTAACCAGGGTTCCGATTACTTTTCAGCACCAACTGTCGGAAGCACACTTCTAAATTTGCTCTTAAAATATGTGACAATTACAGTAATAATTCTCTAGAAGTAAAAATTAGGGCAACTTGTCATTAAAATTAAGTCTGCTCAGAATTTATTTAGTATCAATTAGATTGGATTGGTAGGTAGTACTGTTAAATCCTCAGTGTCCTTATGATAATACTTACTATCTGTTGTATTATATACTGAGAGAAAAATGTTAATATTTGTGCATTTGTCTATAGCTCCTATAAATTCAATAAAGTTTCTGCTTTATGCAAAAAAATTTCTATCATGGTTCTATTATAAACATTTCTTGGTAGAGAATTTTTCTTGACCCTTTTTAAATTAGGTTCAAGAACTTAAGCTACAATTCGAACGTTACTTTTCAGTATGCAATACATTATTTAGTGAATTTAGTCTCAAACCATCAAAATCTTTGCACAAAGCATAAATAAAAAATTCTTGTTTTAAGAATTTTTTTCCTCAAAATAATATCGAAAAAGTACTTGTGAAAGAAATTATTGTTCTAATGATTCAGTTGTCACAGAAATAGTCTACCCTCTACCTCCTCACTAGCCAGACTTTAATATTAGAATACAGAGGAATTTGGGGCATCACTATGTATTATAACATGTCCACATGTTATATAGACTGGGAGAACTGGTTTTGGTAAAACATGGTATTAGAAATGCTCAATTATTAAGAATTAAATCTGTCACAACTAGTTTACTCTCTGTATCATGTGATTTGGCATAGCACATCACTTAGGTATGTAAATGTCTATGTGTTTGTAAGCTCTTGGGAACTTTTAGAACTGTGTAGACAGAGGAATGCCACAGAATTCCATTTCCAAAACTACTGAGATCTAAGTTTCCTTTAATAAGCTGGGTTCTTAGGGTTAGATGGATACTGCAAAGCAACATTTAAACAGAAGGGACTTCTAAAAGTTGGCAGAAAATGGACTTGATGCAAAACTCTATCTTTTTTATTTCATTTCCAGCAGCTTTTTTAAGTCCCCTGGCAAAGGTTCATGTTTGAGACCAGCATGTGTGTCTCTCTATGGGTAATGATAACTTTGCATTTCTAAGCAAATTAACAATGCTATGCTTTTAAGAAATTCCATCAGGTGAGTAACATAAAGTAAAAACATTTTATCTTTACTAGTGACAAATGAAAGTGGCTTGGGATAGTTAAAAGTTTTCTTTATAGTGATCCTGTACTATTTGTATTGTAAGAATTGTAACTTCTCAAGTGAAACTCAAAGTGCTGCACAAACCTATGTACTTTTTATGGGATTTCATATAAATTTTCTTATTCATAAAAAATTGCAATTCTTTGTAAAAATAAATGTAAAAGAAAGGGGAAAATGCTAATTTTATCAGTATGAAATTTTATTTTCTTAAAGTACTGAAAAAATTGAAATCCCATGGAAAGTGTAAACAATTTTCTTTCTACCACTTCTTGGGATACAGTATTTGGTTACCCAATGAATACTGTCTATTTATGTACCAAGTATTGTTCTAGACACAGAAAAATTAAATGACCAGCTCAAAGCCCCATAGAATCTTAGTTAACAGACCCACAAAAAACTTGAAAATTCTCTAGTCAACTAATTCAGATGCTTATTCTACTACTTTGTTATTTAGTGTAAATCATTTATCCCTTATTGAACAACTTAACTTTTTTTGCTTACATATAAAAATAATTTATCAAAAAATCAGGGTATCAATGAAATTATGACACAAAAGATGGGCACCATTTAATTAAAGTCAGCTTTTTTTTTTACCTTTGTTCTTTGTTTATTCTGATTGTCACCATTTTATCTAAGTCTTGTATTTACAAAGAGAAAATATGATATGTGGGTTTTAAGAGAAATTTAAATCTCTAATTAAAATAATTTAAAAATTATTTCTTCCTAGTAATTTCATAAACTTCCACTGTTAATATAACATAATTATGTTCAATTCTGTTTGAGAATACTGCTTTATTATTAACTCTAGAGTGAATAAACTTCAGATATTTCTTCTGTAATGCTCAATGGACTATTTTCCTCATCAGAAATAGATCATCTGGGATTTTTCCTCAGCCATAATCACAACCATTTATATTATTTTATGAAACATTTACAAACTACTACATATAGTTTTTTGAAGGGTGAAGTAAAGACTTCTTCCAAGATACACTAAAAAGGAATGCTCTACGGCAATAGTTAAAAACACATTTACCCAACAAGAAGTGGTGGTTCTCTGTTTAGGATCCGATAATTTCAAGATGTGCTTATTAAGAATGAAGATCTGGTATATAATTGGTACTTCTTTTATTTTTTGAACCATGGGAAACAAACAAACAAAAAAACCAACCACATCCATGAATGAAATGATATAGTGTCTCTTACCTAAAGAATGTGCAGCTGTGGTCTTGGAGCTGAAAAACCGGCCAAGCCCAAGATCACCAAGTTTTACCACCCCGGTGGCTGTAATGAACACATTTGCTGGTTTGATATCTGGGGATAAATGAAGGTTTCAGATGAAACATGATGTAACCTTAGAAATGTTAAAAACCACTTTGCATTGTAGAATTTAAAATGTATCTTAGGCATGAAAGTTCCAATTCTGAGCCAATTATTTTGAAGAACTTTGATACATCCTAATATGATGAAGTTCTCATTCCTCTGACAGATGAAGATCAGTGTAGCAGGATGAATGTCATTATTAATTTCCATTTAAATACATCTTATTTTCCATTTCTAAATAATCTTTTGTGAAATTCAAAGCAGAAAGTATTTAATTTTTAAATAAATATCTTAGGAGAGGTTGGCTTATTGATATATTTACATGTAATACACAAACATGAGTTAATGCTATTATGCATATCATTATTTACTTTGGTGGGTTTAGAAATCTTAATTGCTTTGGTAAATTGTACTGAAAATGTTCACACCCCCAAATCAGTGGATCAATTACTTAGTGATGTAATCTTAACACACTCTGACCAACATCTGACTGATAATCAAGAATATATTAAGGTTAAGAATCTAAGTGGCCATAAAATACATTATTAATTTGAAAGAAAAACCATCTCTTGCTTATGCATATTCAACTGCTTTCCTGTGTCTTTTTTTTCCCTTTACCAACATTAACTAGTAAGATGATCAAGAGTCAGGAAGAAAAATAACTATAGTCATTCTTATTTAAAAACAAGTAGGGCTTCCCTTAAAAGGTTAATCATTTTAGTAAAATTAAAACTTAGAAATGAAACCTGAAAAGAATGGCTGTTACCAATAATCAGAAGACATTTATTTTAAATTGCTTAATCACAAGTACCGTTCAGGCCAATATTAAAATATGCTGATGATGCCACCTTACCTCTATGCATGACTCTTCGAGAATGCATGTGTTCCAAGGCACTGCAGAGCTGCACAAAGTACTTCCAAACAGTTCTCTCAGGAATTAGCCTCTTCTGTTTCTTAAAATGCTTTTGAAAAAATTCAAAATGAGAACTAAAATCTTTAAAAAAAAAACCCATGTCAGAAAAACACCCACTTTACATACTTATTATCAACCAAAAAGCCATGGTTTTCTATACTGAAAGAACCCCCCAACTTTTCCCCGACAAAGCTTAACTTTTTTCCTATTATGCCTAAGGTCGGTACAAACTATGTAAAGCAACATCTGTGTGATGTCCATCTTTTTCACACATTAAACATCTATATAAAATAGTTACTTGTCTGAAAATTGTCAAATTTCATTTTAAGAAAAGCCAAAGTAAAAAAAAAAAAAAAAAAAAAAAAGTCTAGAAACCTGAAGGCAATTATCTTCATTAAAAAACAATTCTCCTGGCAGAAGGTTTCACTACAGAATTCCTTTTCAATATTGAAACACCTTGGTGATTTGAAATATCACAATTTATGAAAAATTCAATGGGAGGGATTTTAAAAGTTTTAATGAATACATTACACAATGCAAGTCAAACTTGCACTTTGCTTTGAATGAATAAAACTAAACTCCATGGAAGGAAAACCTTTCAGGAAAGCTGCTGAAAAATGCTGAGAGCAGCAACAGGCTGGTTAGGCGAGAGCAGGCAACGGTGCCTGAGAGAGCAATTACTGAAATAAATGACAACCCGAGGCACATACTTATGCCCATTCTCTGACATTAAATTTGGTGAGAGACTACACCAGTGACATACTCATTCAAGAATAAAGTTCTTAGCTTCATAACCCTTATGAAGATATACCCTGTAGAAACTATTTTCATTGTTGCAATTGGTTTCTGATTTGACAATATTGACAAATGACCAGTAGAAAGAAATATTGCATTTAAGTAGATTTTCATGAACTTTTAACTTTAAAAAATTAGCATATTTATTAATAGACATTAAAATTTAAATATGTACTTTAACACATTTCATTTGGAGACAATATTTTTGACAGGTCCAATTAATTTGATTTTTTGTTACTGAATATGGAGACGCTATACCTGAGAGAATCCCCAACAACTACCTCTAAATTTTTACACCTGTAGCCAGCTGAGGGCAGGCTAAAAGAAAAACAATATAAGGAAATCTGCTTATATCTTCCTACTTCATAGTCAGAAAAACTCTGTATCTATTGTCTCAATAGACCAAAGGAAAATCTGTGAGGACAAGTAACAACTTTAGGTTAATCTTTATTATAAGATATACTGTGGAAATGAGCTTATTTGCAATTGTAGTATCTGTTGCATCAGTAACATCACATACCAAAGAACAAGTAACACTTAAATGACCAGGTTTTTCCCAAAGCAGCATCTTACTAAGTGTTGCAAACTTCTCACAGCATATTTCAATATTAAATATTTTAATTGTAGACTGTGTCAACATCAGTTTTTACTAGGAGGAGGCAATGCTGCAAAGTCAGTTCTTTACACATATTTTCTTTCAGACTTGGAAAAAGTCCAAATGAAGCCTGTATGTGTGCTCTCCCCGATGCTGGATTAGCATATCAGAGGACCGTTTGATGTCAACAGGAAGACAGGGAAGAGGTTTCTTTTCATTCAAAAATAAATACACTATATCATGTAAGTATCAGACCATGAAAGCAAAGATTCATGCTTGCATATAGATTCTGAAATCATCATCATTATAATTTGACAGTTTCCTCTTTAAATCCCATTATGAAAAATAAATCAAATATTTTAAAAAGGTAAAATGAAAAAAAAGCTTTCAAAATTCACATTAGCAAAGATGCTATTAAAACCAATGTGATCTGATTATTTTCATTTTTATATACTTCTTGGAGATTGTCTCTTATGACAAATTAAAGATGATGACAAAGTCACATGCATAAAACGCCACCTAGACAACATGACCAGGAAAGAGTTAAAGATCTAACTTAGGAACAGGCCTTTGAAAAACAACAGTAATGATTTGATTTTGTTAGAAAATAAATTGGGTTGCATTATGTCATTGGTATGTCCCATTTTTCTTTTTTAACTATCTGTTAAACATATATGGTTTTTTGGCCATTCTTTAAGTACAGAATTTTTCTCTTCTTCTTCCTTTTTTTTTTTTTTTTTAAGAAAGCCAACACTTAGCATCAGAAAAGCCTGCTTGTTCTGATGGTGGCACTGTTGGCTATCTCTAAAAGAGGATGGACAGCAAAAAGGCAATATAAATTCAAATTATTTTTGCTATTGGTAAACTTTACATTAGCACTGCAAAGCAAGAACTTGTATAATGCCAACGTATTAAAAAAGAACAATATTCTCTTAAAATTTATACTAATAAACACAAATCTTTAAATGTTAAATCTTTAGCCTAATAGCATTACTGTTCAAAATTCTATTTTCCCCTAAAAAAAGACAGCCCTATATAGATGTTTACTGAACATAAAGTGTTCTAAAAAATTTATGAGCACATAGAAATTAACACTTGAGTATCTGATTACTTGTACCTAAATTTTTTTAGTCAAAGTAGGTTTATTCTTTTCTGTATGTAAATTTTCAAATAATGCTTATTTTAAAAGCACATTTCCTGTCTCTACCTACATTATTCAAATAAACATTGGCTTTTTTTTTAAATAGACCAGATGTGCCAAAAAGCTAACCAACGTACATACAAAATATATATGCAAACAACAGCTTATATTATATTCTCACTTTAAGAATAGGTTAGAATGATTACCAGCATTTTGCTTAGGTAAAATTCTGCTAACACATACTTAAGGACACACATTTGCACTACCACCTAAATGACTTATATTAATACAAAAGAGGCCAACCAATACTATATGCTTCCACTAAAAGATTTTGGGGAAATAGCCACACCTTATTCAGCACACATTTTTAAAAAATAAATCACTAGGCATCCTCCTACAAATAAATGCCCAAGATCAAATCCAATTTTATAGTGGGCATTGATTATCTAAGTATCATTTTATGGACTTAACTGGGTATCTTGGTTACTGCATTTAAGACACTGCAACTCCAAGAACTCACATTGTTTATTTCTAAGTTTAGAAATTCTACCATTCTTCCTCAAGAAATTTCTGGGAGAGCCTCAATGATATTAGCCAGCATAAACTTATCAACAGAGAAAGGGGGATAAACACGATATTCTTTATAACAAGCATGCATCTCTGTGGTGAATCAAACTATTTAAACATACAGTTTGGTATGTTAATCTGGGCAATACATCTGGAACCTGCAGAGCCAACTTCACAGGCATACAACCTGTCAGTCATGGGGCCTGCACTTGATTTGATAATATGTAGTCAACATCTTGGAAATTCTTAACAATTTTTAAATAAAGGGACCTGCAATTATGTAGCCTGTTTTGAGTATCATATACAAATTATTCTTTAGAAATGTACTACAGTGGTTAAAAAAAAAAATGAAAGTGTGATCCTGCTGTAAGGCATTTTTAAAGATTAGGAAAAAATGATAATTGAATGATGAGAAATAATGAAGTTATATGAGAACAGAATTACAGGCACCAGCTGTTCTCCATCCCTTCCAAGTATCTAACAATAGGAAGTAAGTGATTTATGTCAAATATGAGGAAATATTTCCTGCTTGGGAGTGTTGTCAAATGTTTAAATGTGTCACTAACACAATCCATATTCATCTTTTAATAACAGACTTGATTATGAGGTCTGACAGTAACTGGTTGTGTGTCCCTGAACAAGCCATTTAATTTCGTTGGGTTTGTTTCCCTGCTTTATGGAACAGAATTTGGACATGAGCTATAAAGTTCCCACCATTTCCAAAATATATCCCGTGGTTCTGCAATCACAGTCACAGTCACAAATAAGATACAAATCATAAATATATGCTTGGCTCATTTGCACAGCTAAAAATAATAATTGTTTTCTGGTATATTCTAACTGTCCATCTCCAATTAGAAATGAAGCAAAAGGGGGGGAAAAGAGACCCTCATAGGTCTCTATTATATTACAAATGGTCATCAGAAGTCAGAGTTCTTTGTTACAAACGTATACTAAGGTCAAACATTTACCATCAGGAGCTCTGTTATCTTCCCAAACGTATCTTTGTAATTATAATGTATTTCCTTTTCTTTTTTTAAAAGATTTATTTATTTGAAAGGCAGAGATAGAGAGGGAGGGAGGGAGGGAGAGAGACCTTCCATCTGCTGGTTCACTCCCCAGATGGCCACAACAGCAAGGGTTGGGCCAGGCCGAAGCCAGGAGCCAGGAGCTTCTTCTGGGTTTCCCTTGGGCAGGGGCCCAAGCACCTGCACCATCATCTGCCGCTTTCCCAGGCCATAGCAGAGAGCTGGATTAAAAGTGCAGCAACTGGGACTCGAATCAGCACCCAAATGGGATGTCAGCACTGCCATAGTGCCAGCCCAATTATAATGTATTTCTATAGGACCATATTTTCAAGGGTTATTTCAAAGAATTAAATGCAAAGAATTAAATGGGTGGTGGAAAAAATAGGGTGTTTCTGAAGGCACAACTGGAAGTTTAAGTGTAGTTTTTAAAATTACATTAATCTTTCTAGGCAAACATTTTCTTCTGAAGGTTTCAAGAGATATCAACAGACTAAACTACACAAAGATTTGCTATTCATGATGTTGGGGAATTATATACATGTATCAAATATATCTCAAATGGAATTGTGGTATGTAATCTTAAATTGCCATGTGTGGATATTTTCATTCTTGATTATATGAATAAAACTCAGATATTTTAAGTTGTTTAAGAAAGCGTGGAGTAGAATGGGCCCAGTAACATTAGACCACTGAGAATACCACCAGCATCTTATTTGATCTGCTTTAGTAAGCTATTTCCTATCTGATCTCTGCTAGTTTTTGTTTTTTAATATAATATTGGAAAATCTGTTAAGAGTGCTGTTACTTCCAGACTATAATACAATATAAACATAATCAATTCATTCCCGAAAGTCACAAATGTACATATTACTAACAGAAGCCAAAAACACATTTCATCTTGAGAGTATAAAATGTGAAACAGGAAATATTTTCTTCAGTGAGTAAACCTTGGGGGTAAAAAATAGTTCGCCCTAAATTATTTAGTAAACAAGAAAATTAAGCTGCTATGAATCTGCTATGAATTTTCTCTCCCCCCTTCCAAAACATTTGCCTTTAGAAGGTAATTTATTCACAATATGAAAAATAAAAGATTAATAAAGATATATGAAATGAGGCTGGTGCTGTGGGGTAATGGGTAAGGTCACTGCCTTCGGTGCCGGCATCCCATATGGGTGCTGGTTCAAGTCCCAGCTGCTCCACTTCCGATCCAGCTCTCAGCTATGCCTGGGAAACCAGTAGAAGATGCCCAAATCCTTGGGTCCCTGCACCTGTGTGGGAGACCTGGAAGAAGCTCCTGGCCCCTGGCTTTGGATCAGCTCTGCTCTGGCCGTTGTGGCCAACTGGGGAGTGAACCAGGGGATGGAAGACCTCTCTCTCTTTGCCTTTCTGTAACCTTGACTTTCAAATAAATAAATAAATCTTTACAAAAAAGAGAGAGAGAGAGAGAGAGAGAGAGAGAGAGAGAGAAGCTTCTACATTACTGAAACAGATGAGAAAATATTCGGAAGTACTTAAAATGTTCTCCCTAAAGTACCACAATGCTAGAGATAAAATGAGACAAAACAGCGGAAAGTCTTCAGGAAGACAATGAAGGACACAAGATAATGGAAATATTCTCCTCTTTCATGCACTCTGTCTTACTATGTTACAGCGGACAGCAGTAAGACAGAGCATGAGGGGGCTTCCAAAAGTTTGTGAGGTCAGGCTCTCGGCGCGTGGTTAAGACACTACTTAGGACACCCACATTCCATTCGGGAGGCCTTGTTCCAGTTCTGCCTCTGCTTCCGATCCAGCTCTCTGCTAACACGCACTTTGAGAGGCAGAGTATGATGCATCAATACCTGGGTGCTGCCACCCAGTGGACCTGGCTTCAGCCTGGCTTGGCCCTGGCTGTTGGAGGCATTTGGGAAGTGAACTAGTGAATGGAAGATCACTTTTGATCGCTCTCTCTCTCTCTCTGCCTTTCAAATAAGAGAAATAAATGGAAAATTTTTAAAAGAAGACGTGTGCCTACTGATCAAAGTGTTTTTTAAAAAGAGTTTGTAGCAAAATGGAATTAAAATTATGGGTTTATTATGATGTAAAAATGCAATTATGACAAAACTATGGGTCAATTTCAAGATCTGTGTATTAAACTAAACTCATATTTTAAATTCCATTTTTGCTGCAAAATGTATCTTCATAAATTAATTTTCTTAGTGGGCAAAGAAAACACTGCAGAAGATAGAGACAGTAGAAGTCTTTCAATCAAAATCTAAACAGAAGAAAATGAGATGCTTAAACAGGATAAAATGAGGTCTGTGCTTCTCTCTACAGCTACCAAAACTGTTGCTCATTGTGTCACATGTAAGGAGCATTAAGTGCTTGGAAAATTACCTTCTAATTACTCCCCTATAAATATAATTCAAATTTGATACATCGCCTTTTAGTTACACTCACAGAACCACAAACAGGTCTTTGTGGCATATAGCTTTCAACATATTAAAATCCCTTAAGTCCCATACTGCTTCACTATGAAACTACTTAGGAATCCAAGAAAACCACTTGCTATTTTATCAGTATCACCACTTCCATAAAAATAATTCTGCAGTACACACACTATACATACAGTATATGGGTATAAACACATACAGGTACATGCGTGAATGTAAATATATGCAGGTACCTAAGAGTGTGTGTCTGTGTGTGTGTTTGTGTGTGTATGCACTATTTAGTTCTGTATGTTTTTCAAATAGCACCAATAATTTGCTAACTTTAAGACTTCAGAAAAATTTTTAAATGAAATATGATAGATGACAGTCTTAGAAAAAAGATCCAGTGGACAACAGAATGCACTTGAGACCACTGGCAAGTCTCTTGGTTGTCAAATACGGACTCTATGCTGTAGCCAGAGGATGAAACAGGAAGTATAGTTATCTGGATAAACAATAAATCAGAGTTATCAAAGACAGATGGTACTACTGGGAAGCCTTTATTGCTTTAAGGATTTAAAAGTCAAGAGTATAAAAGGTATTTCCAAAGTGATTTTATTTCCAATACAACCCCTAAATTTGGGTAAGTACAAATAAAAATGTGTCTACAATATAAAACACACACACACAGATACACACCAAGTAAGTAGATGAATAATTATAATATTTGATGATAACAATTATCTATAAAACATGGCTGATATTCTAGACTTTTATCAAAGTCGGTGGTGAGCAAAATTCTGGGATATACCTTACTCTTCCAAATTTACAAGTTTAACTCTATAACTCACATTAAGTGTGAGTTCTGCAAATAAATGTTATGAAATAATATTCCTATTTTATGTTATTTTATATAATAGAGGGAATTTTGCAATTGTAACTTAGGTCCCTAATCAGTTGACCTTGAGTTAATGAAGAAGGACATTATCCTGGGAAGCCTGAACTAATCAGATAAGCTCATAAAAGATGTCAAAGAGATTCAGACCCAGCCAAGACTCATGCTAACCTTAAGAAAGCACAGTGCCATGTTCTGGAGGGGATCATGTAGAAGGTAATAGTCCTCTGTCCTCAGTTGACAACCAGGACAATGGAAGGGGCTATAGTTATAAAACCGTAAAGCATTCGATTCTCTCTACAGCAAGTGAACATGGAAGAAAACCCTAAACATCAGTGCGCTTACAGCCTTAATGGGCACCTTGATTTCAATTTCCTATGACCTTGAGCAGACACCCACTAACTCTCGTTTGGACTTCTGACAAAGACAATATTTAAAAATTTTCTTTTAGTTATTATATTTGAAAGATAGACACACATACAGAGACAAAAAGAGATCTGCTATCCACTGGTTCATTCTCAAAATGCATTATTGGCTATGCTGAAGCCAGGAGCCCAAACTTAATTCACGTTTCCCAAATGGGTGGCAGGGACCCAAATAGTTGAGCGATCCCCTGCTGCTTCCCAGGGTGTGCATTAGCAGGAAGCTGAAATCAGGAGTTGAGCTTGGACTGGAACCCAGCACTCATATTTGGCAATGAGCATCGTAAGTGGTATCCAAACCACTATGCAAAATGCCCATGCTGTATTGTTGTAAGGTGCTAAATTTGTGGTAACTTGTTAGGCAGCAAGGAAAAGCTAATACAAAGTACATTTCTAGTTTTATGTCTACATAAAAAAATGTTTTTGAGTGGGTTAAACTGCTGCCTGTTAAGTTGGCATCTTATATTGGAGTTGGAGTGCTGACTGCTCCACTTTGGATCCAGGTCTCTTTTATTCATTTTTTTTTTTTTTAAGATGTATTCATTTATTTCAAGGAAGAGTTTTAGAGCAACAGAAGGAGAGACAGAGAGATATTCCATCTGCTGGTTCACTCTCCAAATGGCCTCAATGACCAGGCCTGGGCCAGGCAGAAGCCAGGAATCTCCCACGTGGGAGACTTGGGCCATCTTCCGCTGCTTTCCCAGGCACATTAGCAGGAAGCTAGATTGGAAATGAGTAGCTGGGACTTGAACCGGTGCCCATCTGGGATGCCAGTGCTGCAGGTCATGGCTTTACCTGCTGTTCCTCAGCACCTGCCACTCCAGCTCCCTTCTAATACACCTGTGAAGGCAGAAGGTGGTCCAAGTACTTGGGCGCTTGTCACCTATGTGGGAGGTCAAGATCCAGTTCCTGGCTCCTGGCTCTGGCCTAACCCAGTCCCCACAGTCATGGCCATTTGGGAAGTGAACCAGCAGATGGATGATCTCCCCTGTCTCTCCATCTCTCTCTGTCACTCTGCCTTTCTTTCTTTTTTTAAAGATTTATTTATTTATTTGAAAGAGAGGAGAGACAGAGAGAAAGTGAGGTCTACCATTCACTGGTTCACTCCCCAACTGGCCACAATGGCCAGAACTGTGCTAATCCGAAGCCAGGGGCCTATTCCGGGTCTCCCACGCGGGTCCAGGGGCCCAAGGACTTGGGCCGGTCTTGTACTGCTTTCCCAGGCCACAGCAGAGAGTTGGATCATAAGTGGAACAGCCGGGACTCAAACCAGAGCCCATATGGGATGCCAGCACTGTAGGCAGCGGTTTTACCTCCTGTGCCATAGCGCCAGCCCCACTCTGCCTTTCAATTAAAATAAAATAAATTTTTAAAAGAAAAAGTTTTGAGGTTCCTTTAAATTTAAAGGGAGTGACACACATGGTAACAATGTAGAGAGTACAAAGCTAACAATCTAAGATAGACTACATCAAAAGATAGTAGAAATAAGAATGGATAGCCTTAATTAATTAGTTGGACTAGTCCAAAATTCCTGGCAGAAAATAGGCGCACATTTAAATTATAGTAAGTATTTCACTAGAAAAATTTACAACATGCGATTCCTTCTTCATCATTGTGATGAAATCCATTTAGTAGATAAGCTTTCGAGTTTCTTCTCAAGAGATCTATTATATTAGATTACATTTTGTTTTATTGATCATTTAATGAAATATTATGTTTCAAAAATATCATTAAATATATACAGTATATTTTGTTCCATTCGTCTGATTTTCTAAGAGGCACTTATAATATACTTCAATAAATGAAGTGGATTTTGCAAAATGGCTGTGACAATTTAAAATATATTTTATCAACATTTCTGACAAGCTGAAATAAATCACACTCTTATTTATACATTTCTAAGATTGGTCTCATTCCCTCTACACTGAAGATCAGTGAAATAAATAGTATAATGAAGGATATAACAAAATGAAGCATGTGCTAGGCCAATTTAGACTACAATAAAAATACACAGCCCACCTTAACTGAAATCTGTTTTGTAAGACTCTATTTTCCTTTAATACCCTGATTACAGATAATGAAGAAATATATGATTAAACATTCTGGATTTCCTTTTATCCTAAAACTCATCTGGGAAGTATTTCATCTGACCACAGCCTCAGGTATTCCTTTGTCACTAATTAGAGAAATACTGAATATTTCAACTATAAATTGCTTAATTATATTTGTCAGCCAGCTCCAAACCAATTAATTATTTACTCATAAAAATCTTTGATGCAATGCTATCCAGAGGTTCATTTCTGGAATACAGACCAGAAGCTATATTTCCTCTTCTACCCCAATTAAGCTGAAGACTTGAGAGAGGGAAATACATTGTTGTGATGCACAATGATTTACAATGAATCATGTTTTTGCACAATTCAAACATTTGCTACTATCCTTTTATCAAGTGTTGGGTCATTGTTATGTTCCTTCACTAAGAAGGACTTTTTTTCTTTTATTAAAAATTGCTAACAGGACTAACAGAGCGTTAAATCAATTTGAGAATTTTTCTGCCCTCCTCTCTACCCCATAAAAGTTTCTGTGATAAGACATTGTCTCCTCTTGTGGCAGCATTCACACTCTCAGCAACTGGCCATGACCCCAGAGGGTACGGCAGTGGGAAACTGCTGGGATTCGTGTCACCTATTGGTCCCCAGAACAGAGAAGTGTGACAGAGGTAAAACCACCACCTTTTAAACATCTAGGCACCACACACCTACTGAGTCCCTTCTACGGGCCAGGCACTTCCCTAGAAACTGACTTAGCCTGGAGAGCAAACCCGACACAATCCCTGTCTCCAGCAGGGTACTGAGTCTGATGAGAAATGTGAACACCAATAAAACAATCACACAAATAATGACATGAGAATACAACTGCGTGGCATGAAAGAAGGGCACTGGGATAATATCTGTAGTATACAACAGCCTATGAGTCATGGAAAATGCTTGAAAACGTGGTGTCCGGCTGGCGCCGTGGCTTAACAGGCTAATCCTCCACCTTGTGGCGCCGGCACACCGGGTTCTAGTCCCGGTTGGGGTGCCGGATTCTGTCCCGGTTGCCCCTCTTCCAGGCCAGCTCTCTGCTATGGCCCAGGAAGGCAGTGGAGGATGGCCCAAGTGCTTGGGCCCTGTACCCGCATGGGAGACCGGGAGAAGCGCCTGGCTCCTGGCTTCGGATCAGCACAATGTGCCGGCCGCAGCGGCCATTGGAGGGTGAACCAATGGCAAAAAGGAAGACCTTTCTCTCTGTCTCTCTCTCACTATCCACTCTGCCTGTCAAAAAAAAAAAAGAAGAAGAAGAAGAAAACGTGGTGTCCAAGTGATGAGCTAAAGGATAAATAGATATAAATTTGGCCAAGAACAGAGAAGAGCGTGGGCAGACATAACTACACACACGAATGCCCTGAGAAAGGCAGAAAAGAGAACACATCCAAGGCGCTGAAAGTCAACGCGCTGGAGCACAAGAGAGAAAGAGGGGCCTGACTGCCAGCTGAACACCCACTCTGTGACAAGCCCAGTGCTGGTGCTGGGATGAGGGTACATGAAACAGACCCAAGCCCCTTCCTTGGGGAGGTGTTCTCACGCACCACACAAAGCTTGGTAAATCCCGTGTGACATTGTCTCGACTGCACTGGGAAACCAGGGAGGATCTGAAGGAGGGCTGACACCTCCTTTCTCACCTCTCCCTTCTCTTCAAGGCTGATGGAGGACCAGCGTGGGAGAAAACAGGCTGATGCTGGGTGGAGTTAAAAAGGTCTCACTCTGCAGCCAAGAGGTTAGGGAGAGAAATGGAAATGGAGCTGGAGGGAGACCTTTGAAAGGTATTTAGAAGAAAAGATAAAGAGAACTTGGTCAGACACTGAAATGGGAGAGAGAAGCATCAAAGAAGAGTCTGGTTCTCCAGCCTGTGCAACTGGATAGACCGGCGCTGAGCCCTGAGGCAGGGAGCATGGGAGGGGGTGGTCTAAGGATCACTCATTTGTTGCTGAGCTACACGGATTCAAAATTCAAAATTAGCTCATGCTAAAAATTAAAAATTAACCCAAGTTAACCCAAGAGCTTAGACAGTAACTGAATTCACAACCAAGACTGAGATTACCTACAAGGTTAAATACAAAGCAACAACACAAAAAGACCAGGACTGACACAAAACTGCACCACCCAAAGGCGATGAAGAGGATGACACAGTTAACAATGAGCCACTGACATCCACTTCCCATATAGCTCCCTGCTAATGCACCTGGGAAGGCAGAAGAAGATAACCCAAGTGCCTGGGCCATTGCCACTCACATGGGAGACCAGGATGGTGTTCTAGTATCCTGGTTTTGGCCTGGCCCAGCCCTGGCCATTGTGGCCATTTTGGGAGTGAAACAGCAGACTCGAGATCTCTTTGTCCCTCCTTCTCTTTCTTTGAAACTGCCTTTCAAATAAATAAATAAATAAATCTTTTTTTTTTTTTTTTTTTAAATGAGCATTTCCAGAGAAGCAAGAACAAAACCAAGACGCTCTGGGACTCAGGGTGGTGGAGGAATTCTTTAGGTGCATGCTGGGTGCCACTGAGAGATCACACAGGACAAGGACTGAAGGAAGTCCCCTGGACTCCATGTCTGGTGATATGCTACAAACAGGATCAGGAGGTAGTATCTGACTGAAGGAGAAAAAGAATCAGGGCAGTAACTGAAGGAAAAGGCAGGCAGACAGATGTGAGGGTGGTAAGACTTTATAAGGAGGGCCTTCACAGAGCATCTTATTTAAAATAGGAACACCCCTCTCCAAACTCCTTACTGCCTTCTTTATTTTCTCCACTTCAGTTATCAACATCTGGCAAATCATATATTCAATTTGCTTATCATTCTATACTCCTCCCTAGAAGAGAAGTTTCTTAAAAGAATGAATGGGCCGGCGCCGTGGCTCACTTGGTTAATCCTCCGGCGGCAGCACTGGCATCCCATATGGGTGCCTGGTTCTAGTCCCGCTGCTCCTCTTCTAGTCCAGCTCTCTACTGTGGCCCGGGAGTGCAGTGGAGGATAGCCAAAGTGCTTGAGCCCTGCACCTGCATGGGAGACCAGGAAGAAGCACCTGGCTCCTGGCTTCAAATTGGCCCAGCACCAGCCATTGCGGCCATTTTGGGGCTGAACCAACAGAAGGAAGACCTTTCTCTCTGTCTCTCTCTCATTGCCTATAACTCTACCTGTCAAAAAAAAAAAAATGAATGAATGAAAGACACAGTGCATGCACGTGTGCACATGTAGATGTTTCAGCTAACAGAAGCTGAACACGCTGAACCAACTAAGGGATCTAGAAAATGCAGGATTATGACACAGGACTAAGGACAGATGATCGTGAGGGGTAATGTTTCTGAGAACACAAGCAGAGAGAGGAGAGGTAAGCTAGGTGGAAGAACATACAGCCATTCTCACAGGTCCTAAGACTATGGCAGCAGGAGAAAGGGGAGAATAGTAACTGGTGCGTGCTGGACTAGTGGCTTCAGCCACAGGCAGGTGAGGGCATTCCTTTCTGATGATGACATCATTTCCTCTGGGAAAGGAGGGGCATGAGGTCTCTTTGAAGTGGAAAGAAGGGTAAATTTTGTACAGTGTAAAGAGAGCAGAGGAAGAGTGGGGAGCAGAGATTTAAATGGAACAAGAAAACCTGAGTATCTATCAAATATCATATTCATATAGATGTGTGTACAGATACAAGTCTAAAAATAAGTACAAGTATATAAAAACATACAAACAAGTATATACGAACACACAAAAATTATATATAAATATGTAAACATGCATAAAATACATATTCATTAATTAATCCTTATACCAACACTATAAAACAGATATTGTTAACCCAATTGCATGGATATGGAAACTGGAGCTCAGTAATTAAAATTAAGTGCCACTCCAAGGTCATACAGTACCACTGCTACAATCCTTTGATTGCTATCAGAAGTTCCCATTCTACTTTCAATTGTCCTATTATAAACATTCACTGGGACCCGCACTTCTCCTTTGTATAACTTACTACAACTGCAGTTACACATGATTTTCTACAAGTATAAGTGAAATTTCTCTCTCCTACTAAACAGAGTTACAAGAAAGCATAAACCATGTGCGGGCACATTGTAACTGCCCAACAAATGAAATACATATCTATTTTCCTTAAAAAGCTACAAATCAGTATAACTATTTGAAAGAGTAATTTGATAGTGTCTATAATTTAAAATGGTCACACCTTATTGCTCAGGAATATTATTTATATGAATCCATGTAACAGAATAAAGTATATATAGATACAGTTTCATGGATACATAGAAGGATTTGAAAGAGTAAAAATGAAACTAGGGGCCAGTGCTTGGCACAGTAGGTTAATCCTCTGCCGGTGGCACCAGCATCCCATATGGATGTCAGTTTGAGTCCTGGCTGCTCCTCTTCCCATCCAGCCTTCTGTTATGGCCTGGGAAGGAAGCAAAAGACGGCCCAAGTGCTTGGGACCTGCACCTGCACTGGGGACCAGGGGAATTTCCTGGCTCCTGGCTTCAGATCAGCTTAGCTCTGGCCATTAGGGCCATTTAGGGAGTGACCAGTGGATGGAGGACCTTTCTCTCTGTCTCTCCCTTTCACTGTCTGTAACTCTACCTCTCAAATAAATAAATAAAATCTTTTTAAACAAATGAAACTAATACCACTATTAATAAAGCAACAAATTATGTATCTGAAAAGTCATACAGATACGTGTATTTTTATAGTTAAGTGTGTATGTGGATAAAGGTAGCAAATAAAGTTCGGGAAGTTTTATGCACATAAAGTTAGCAACTATCTTGGGACACGGGGAAAAAGGGAGAAAAGAAAAGGACTTCCATTACTTCAGAAAGCTAATATAAAACAAGAAAGTCTTTCTTTTTAGATTTAAAAAATAAACACAAAGCTTACATTAAATGCAGAGAAAACCATAACTATGTGTATTATATTTTTATTTTTAAAAAGATTTAATTTATTTGAAAGTTAGAGTTACAGAGAGTCAGAGTCAGAGAGAGAGAGAGAGAAAGTCTTTCATCATCTGGTTCACTCCCCAAATGGCCACAATGGCTGGAGCTGGGAAGATCCAAAGCCAGGAGCCAGGAGCTTCTTCTGGGTCTCCCATGCAGGTGCAGGGCCCAAGGACTTGAGCCATATTTCACTGCTTTCCCAGGCCATAACAGAGAGTTGGATTGGAAGTGGAGCAGCTAGGGCTCAAACCAGCACCCACATGGGATGCTGGCACTGCAGGCGGCAGCTTTACCCACTACACCACAGTGCCAGCCCCAAATGTGTGCATTATTAACATACATTATTAACATGTATCTATTCATTACAACAGTAATTCTATTTGAGAATGAACCCAGAGCAATCTCACATGTCAGATCCTCCCAAATTATTAAGTTATTTTCTTCAAGTCCATTTTTGTTTTCAGGCCTAATATCACACTGCAAAAGACATACAGAGGGGCCAGCATTGTGGCATAGTAGGCTAAGTCTCCCATACAGGTGCTGGTTCGTATCCCAGCTGCTCCTCTTCCAATCTGGCTCCCTGCTAAAAGCCTGGGAAAGCAGCAGATGATGGCCCAGGTACTGGGGCCCTGCACCCATGTGGGAGACCCAGAAGAAGCTCCTGGCTCCTGGTTTCAGATTGGCCTAGTCCAGCCTCTGTGGCCATTTGGGGAGTGAACCAGTAGATAGAATATCAACCAATCAATCAATCTCTCTCTCTCTCTCTCTCTCTTGTGAACCAGTAGATAGAATCTCTCTCTCTCTCTCTCTCTCTCTAACTCTACCACTCAAATAATCTTTTAAAAAGAACCCAACATAGAGAAATATAACCAGCCTAAAAGGAATATCTGGATCCCTGCAATAACTAAGGGCTATGTATTATACAGAGTCACCACATGGTGGAAGACACTTGGAGGTGGTAGATATGGAGGCAGGGGGAACTGTCACTCCCTGAATCTGGTCAGAATGTAAATTTCCTATATGTTGTACTAAGGGGAGTAACAACTATTTTTATTTGCCTATAATGGTATTCTTGATTTCTAGATAAAGTGTCCTAGGCTCTAGTAGAAAAAAAAGAAGAACTATAACCAGGATGTTTAGTATTCTACCCCGTGAAACTGCTTGGTCAGACTTTCTGTTATGGCTATTATGCTGAGATTGCCATACCAGCCCGAAGTTTGACAATATGATTTTCAACCTTTACAAGAGCTCCAAAAGCACACAGGGAAGGTGACCCAGAATGTCTCACATCTTAACAAGGCCAAAGCTAACAATGCCTTTAAGAAAGGACAGGATCATTACAAGCTTCTACAATCAAGTCTGTCAGACACAAGGAGGAATGGTGTTTCTAGTTCTCTAAGGAGCAACCACTTCAGTATTCCACCAAGAGATGAAGTTCCTACATAAGTTCCTAAGCTTGGAACTTACTAGGAGTCAGTTGCTATTCATCATTCAAAAAACTGTCACCCCTCCTCCCGGCCTAAATAGTTCTTTAAGTGACAGACACCCTCAAATTCCAGTTAGAAAGCTCAAGTGTATTCCGAAGGCATAGTTATTCTGTAATAGTTACTACTCACTGCTAAACAGAATTCTCTGTCCTAAACTTATCTTACTGATAGAGGACTTTCACTTTTTCTTCCCACTACAGGTAACTCATACCTAAAGTATTAGACAAATAATTTTATATTAGTTGTACTCTCTTGAAAGGACATTTACTTTGATATATCTATTTGGTAGACAATTGTTTTTGTAAAAGTTTGCATTTGATATTTGCATTTCTTTTTTAAATTTTTGATTAGAATTTTTTTATCTGTTCTCAATTTGAAAAGACATGTTTTGTTTGTGGTTGGCTTTCTGGGCTAGTGGAGGGAATTCCCTAAGACTGACAATCAGATAATTCATTACAAGTGATTCTACGTACAGGGGTTTTTAGCCAGAGTCAGAGAGACAGTACTCTGTGACAAGAACATTACCTTCCTTTCGTGGTGTGTCGTGATCACAAACTGTCTCCATCTTACAGAAGAGGAAACCAAGACTTAGAGAATGTAAGTGACATGAGAGGTCAGTGGCAGATAGTGGACTCACACTCAAGACCAAGTCCTTGGCCGGCGCCGTGGCTTAACAGGCTAATCCTCCGCCTTGCAGCGCCGGCACACGGGGTTCTAGTCCCGGTCGGGGCGCCGGATTCTATCCCGGTTGCCCCTCTTCCAGGCCAGCTCTCTGCTATGGCCCGGGAAGGCAGTGGAGGATGGCCCAAGTGCTTGGGCCCTGCACCCGCATGGGAGACCAGGAGAAGCACCTGGCTCCTGGCTTCGGATCAGTATGATGCGCCGGCCACAGCGGCCATTGGAGGGTGAACCAACGGCAAAAAGGAAGACCTTTCTCTCTGTCTCTCTCTCTCACTATCCACTCTGCCTGTCAAAAAAAAAAAAAAAAAAAAACAGGTCCTTAACTACCTTGATCAAAAATGGGGATGCTCTGTACTGAAATGCACATTGTGTGCACACCAACATTTTCCTAGGGAGGACAAGGACTTGCAGTCCATTTTCAAAGTAATTCTGATACAAAAACCTTTAAGGCCTCTAAAGAAAAACACATGGATTTTTGTATCAGATCAACCTAATTTCAAAAATATCACCTCTGCCATTTACTAACAATGATACTTCTCTTGCTTAAGTATTAAGTTTACCTCTCAGAATCCTTGTGATGATTAAGTAAGATAATGTATGCAAAGCATCTATCATTGTTGTTTAAAATCCCTTACTATAACTTCATATAGCTGAGATAACAAGTTACAGTCCAGTAACTACTGAGGGACTGAATGTACAAGCAGACAACGCTCAAACCATATACAAAAGCTGAACTTTAACCCACAGCCTGCAGAACCTGCCCAGAAAACCAACCCTCTATCTACAACAAACAACCCAGGAAGCCAGCCTGCTCTATGTTAGACCTGCAGTAAGCTAGATTGCTACCTGCAGACACAACCCAGGAAGCAGAACAGTGACTTCAGTAACACTGGCCCCAAATGGCCAAGACTCGATTAATAACAACTTATAGCTTCTCTAATTTTATCCTTGCTTACAACTAGAGGTAACCAGAGAAAGCCAAATAAGTCCCCCAATCAAACACATAGGATGTTCTGCTTCTAGTTAGCCTGCGCACAGCTTCTCCACAATAGCCTCCAGTCACCTGAGCCTTTCTTTTTCTCCTCTATGAAGTTTCCACTCCCCCAGCTGCCTTAAGTCTTGGTCGAGACAGCCCAAGTGACAGTGACTAACTCCCTTGCTATAGCAAGCTCAGAATAGTCTTTGCTTTTCTTGTTTATTCACGTTGTTCAATTTGTCTTCCACAGTGATAACAAAGACTGTTTCTTCCAGCAGCTTCTTTGCAGCTAGGTATGTCCATGAAACTACATACTGGTCAAAGGGATGAAGCAGACAATGCTGTATGGCAGGCAGCAATCAGGAATGTGTTTTAAAAGATAACCAGCAAGCCAACAGTGACATGAGATCAGATTTGACAGGTCAGTCACCATATTAGCCCCAGATTTTTATGGGACAAAAGCAAATGTAAGGACTGTAAATGCTAACAGCAGCAGCTCCTATTTACTTAGCAACGTACGTGGCACTGTTCTAAGCTCTTAATAAACACCGATCAGTGCAATCATTACAACAAACCAGTGACACTGGCTCTATTATTGACTGTGTTTTTAAGAAAATGTCACATAGAGAAGTTACTTGCCCAAAGACAATTTTTAAGACTCTGTTATTTAGGGATTTCTTTTACTTGTAGCTGAGCTTTAACTCAGTTACTATGTCCTTAGAACAGGAAGTTAAACATTTTTTAAGCAGTCAAGTTCAAGGGCTGATGTCCATGAACTAACTGCAAAGCTTCCTTTCTCGTGGGAAGGGCCTCTCTCAGAACAGGTGGCGCTGTTTTTGAAGCCTCTTTCTCCCTCCTTTTCCTGATGTCCACAGACAGGGGAGCAAGAATGGTCTGCTCAGAGACATCAATCCACAGAATTGTAACCTGAGCTTACAGAAGACCAGCATATAGGCGATTTCCTACTTGGAGTGTTCAAATAGTTAAGTTGGCCAGTGTGATCATCACCAGGTAAAGTACCTTCACCATCATCACTGTCACCTACGAGTTATTATGCAGCTACCACAAGCTAGGCACTGAGGCCTCTGAAGTCCTTTACATGTCCTAGAAGGAAAAAAGCCAACTTTATAATGACTTTACGAAAAAAAAAAAAACTTACCTTTATCATTCTGGATAGATCACCAGCATCTGCTAATTCCAAAACTATATTTAACTCATTATCTTCAATAAATGATGCATAATATTTAATTACATTTGGATGGTTGAGTTGCTGAGGGAAAAAAAACAAAACAGGCATCAGAAAGTTTTTTATTGTAAACTCCCAAGAGTCACTTAAGTTCTGTAATTTTAAATAAACTTGACTGTATTTCCAACTTAAAGAAATATTATGACAGTATATAGTGTTTTTCTTTAATGTAGTGAATTTTGAAATATATTTAATTAATTACTTACAGTAAAACTACTTATCAATTAATTTTAATATTTACTATAAATAATAAAGTAGGCATTTAAGATTTTTAAAAGTATTGCTATGCCCAGTAAACATAAATAAATGCAATAAGTAAAAGGCAGAATTAAATCACTAACTGCTA
Organism: Lepus europaeus; assembly: GCF_033115175.1. Lineage (NCBI taxonomy): Eukaryota > Metazoa > Chordata > Mammalia > Lagomorpha > Leporidae > Lepus > Lepus europaeus. Next base: position 14,287,930 of record NC_084840.1, on the reverse strand, counting down.
AAATGAGAACTGTCAGTTGAGGACAATCAATGGTAAATGAAATATCCCTTTTACTTCAATTTGAAGACTGGTCTTGGTATAATTTCAGTCCCCACCAAAAAAGAAACAGTATCTACTCTACAGTATGTTAATATTACTTTTATATCAAACAATATAAATATACAGAACTTATCTGTGTGAGTTGATTTGTAAAATCATTCCTAAAAAAATTCCATCTGTAAAAATATATGCATTGCTCTATACACAGTTACATATACTTTCTCAATGAAAATTATTCAAGAATTATAAGTGACTTTCTTCTCTACTTTCCATTTAAAGCTTCATCTCTATATTTACTATACCAATGTTATTGCATTTTTAAAAATAATTTCCTCATTTGCACTAGTCATATTTTTTAAAGATTATTTGAAAGTCAGAATTACGGAGATACAGGGAGAGACACAGAGAGACCTTATACCAGTGGTTCACCCTTCAAATGGCTACATCAATTAGGTATGGCCTAGGCCAAAGCCAGGAGCCCATAACTCTATCCAGGTCTCCCACGTGGGGGCAGGGTCCCAAGTACTTGGGCCATCTTCCCAGGTGCATTAGCAGGGAGCTGGATCAGAAGTAGAGCAATCAGGACTTGAACCAGACCTCAAAAGGGAGGCTGGCAGCAGCTTAACCTGCTGCACTACAACACTGGCCCCGATATGTTCTTTCTATAACAAAAGTTAATATATATTTAAACTAGTTACTTCATGTGTACTTTTGAACTTTTATCTTTTTCAATAAATCTGATTCACTTTAGGCTGCATAAGATACCCTAGTCCAACCTAAAAATTAAAAAGGTAACGTAAGCCACAGCATTTGCCTACAGAAGCTTCAGTAAAGAAGCCATAGAGATAAATGGAGTCTCAGTCATGTTCTTAAGTGGATGAGAAACTAAAAGAACAATTCCTGACATATATTTCATATCCACTTTGTATATCTAGAAAAATTATTCAGAAATATTATGAAAAGTATATGAACCATCTAAATTAGCCCACATTCTCAGTGCAACACATTTTAATATAATACTGATATATGCCTTTATATTCCTTAATCTTCCAATTTCCTTAAATCTTTAAAGGTCTGGTCGGGGTGGTCAACAGTTTCCTGGGGTGGGCATTGTGGCAGAGTGGGTTAACTCCCGGCTTGTGACGCATGCACCTCATTTCGGAACGCCTGGATCAGGTCCCAGCTCTGTTTCCAATCCAGTTTCCTGCCAACGCGCCTGAGAGAAGAAGCAAATGGTGGCCCAGATACTTGAGTCCCTGTCACCCACGTGGGAGATCCGGATGGAGTTTCTGGCTCTTGGTTTCAGCCTGGCCCATCCCCTGCTGTTGTGGCCATTTAGAGAGAATGGAAGATCTCTTTCCATCTTGCTCTCTCCTCCCCGCACCTTCTAACCCATCATTCTGCCTTTCAAATAAATAACTAAAACTTAATTTCAAAAAAATGCAGGCTTCTGGGGCCAGCACTGTGGCATAACGGCCAAAGCCGCTGCCTGCAGTGCCACCATCCCATATGGGCACCGGTTTGAGACCCGGCTGTTCTACTTCCAATCCAGCTCGCTGCTGTGGCCTGGAAAAGCAGTAGAAGATGGCCCAAGTCCTTGGACCCCTGCACCTGTGAGGGAGACCTGGAAGAAGTTCCCGGCTCCTAGCTTTGGATCGGCACAGCTCTGGCCATTGTGGCCAATTGGGGAGTGAACCAGCGGATGGAAGAACTCTTTCTCTCTCTGCCTCTCCTTCTCTCTCTGTGTAACTCTGACTTTCAAATAAATAAATAAACCTTAAAAAAAAAAAGGCAGTCTTCAAAAAAAAACTTTTCTTCTTCAAAGTTTTGTGCCCCTTTTATATACTTCCTAGTCTGAAATAGATAAGAGTGTTATACTTATTTTACAATGAATCCCAAAGGCAATTACATTCCTCAATGTGTTGAAATTCAAACTTACATAATGTTACTTGAAATTGGTGTGGCACAAGTCTGTCAAGTCCTTTTGCATTTCAGTGTGGCATTTTAGTAAATCACCGTCATTTATATGTTCAGCAATGTTTGAAATAGCCAGTAGTTCATTATTTACCTTAAGGAGGTCTATTTCCTTGATGCAATCAGCACGTGCTTTGGCATCCATCAAATCAAATATCTGAAAATAGAATCCAGAATTATTTAATAAAATTATTTATGATTCAAGCCATATCAATTCGTTATAATGCTCTCTATATAATCATATATATACAAGTATGTTTTCTGCCTTGCTAACTTTTTGTTACTGTGGTGACCAATAGGTATTTCATTTCATATTACCACTAAACCTGACATTTTTCCCTCCAGTGTAATCAGTATTAAAAATAGAAAGAGAGGCCGGCGCCGCGGCTCACTAGGCTAATCCTCCGCCTTGCGGCGCCGGCACACCGGGTTCTAGTCCCGGTCCGGGCACCGGATTCTGTCCCGGTTGCCCCTCTTCCAGGCCAGCTCTCTGCTGTGGCCCGGGAGTGCAGTGGAGGATGGCCCAAGTGCTTGGGCCCTGCACCCCATGGGAGACCAGGAGAAGCACCTGGCTCCTGCCATCGGATCAGCGCGGTGCGCCGGCCGCAGCGCGCCAACCGCGGCGGCCATTGGAGGGTGAACCAACGGCAAAGGAAGACCTTTGTCTCTGTCTCTCTCTCTCACTGTCCGCTCTGCCTGTCAAAAAGAAAAAAAAAAAAAAAAAAAGAAAGAGAATAGCTACATATCTCTTGACTCTCATTCTTAAGTTTAAATCAACAAAATAGAGGTTTTGACCAATAACAGTCAATATGCATTGAACCATTAATATATATTAAATGTATTTATTTATTAATATATATTAAATGAACTACCTCATCTAATTTTTACTTAGTCCATATGAGGATGAGATTGGTATTCCCATTTTACAGATGAGGACAAGGAAGTTTAGAAAGTTTAACAGAGGGGTGAGTATTTGGCAGAGCAGTAAAGACACCAGTTGGGACTCCTGCATCCCATTCCATATTGAGATGCATGGGTTTACGTCACAGTTCGACGCCTGATTCCAGCTGCATGCTAATGCATACTTTGGGAGGCAGTACGTGATGGCTCAAGTATTTGGGCACCTGCCACCCACACAGGAGACCCAGATTGAGTTCCCAGCTTGTACTCTCTGTCTCTCTCTCATTCTCTGTCTCTGTACCTCAAATACATTTTAAAACATAAAAACTAAAAGAAAGCTTAACAGACTGACAAAAGGTCACACACCTCATCAACAGAACATCAGAAGGTATGCTCAGAATTATTCAACTACAACCTAAGCTCTGAGCCATCAATCTTAAATCTAAAACATCTCAGGTATGGACTCTTGGCAGGGTAATATCTCTCCAAAGGATGAAAACTGCTTCTTCTCTTTTTCTAAGTATAAAGAACAGAAACACGGACCATAAAGAAACAGATATACTATGTACCTAGCGTTAAAATTTCATGGGGCAGGTATTTTAGGGGGAAAAAAAGTTTTAAAATCTTCCTTGGAGAAAATAAGGAAGAAACGGTTGAACATTATAAATCTAATGTGAAAAATATGAAAATTAATAATACAATCAAAAGATGTCAGGGGTCTCTAAAAACAAAGAAAACTTTCAAGGTTCTAAATCTGTGTAAAACACATTAAAAAGTAAAAAAGCAGTAACTTAGCTACTGCAGTCAACACTACCAAGTTTTTAATACTCTAGTCACATTACAGATTTGTAAAGCTGACATTTTTACTTAACTTGATCAAGTCTTTCTGACTCACACAGCCAGTTTGTTCCAGGAAAAGTAGATGCGTAACTGCAAAGTGGTACACTCAAGTCTTTTAAATTAGGGGTGGAATTACTGATAATTATCACAGTACCGGCCTCTTTATACAAGCTGAGATAATCTTCACCGTTTGTGTAAAATAGGTAGTACCGGCTCCAAATTACGGATGAGGACAGAAGCTCACTGTCTTTCTAACATGCTATGGTCACAAAACGAGTGACAGACCAGGACTTCAACCTGTGTTTTCTCCATCGGCCCTGGCTGTCATGAAGTCTGATGTATACACAACTAACTAGTAAGTACTAAAGTGTAATGTGTGCAAAGTATGATATCAGAAACCTAAAGAAAGGACTCCCATATGGGCAGGAGGTAACATTAGAGATGAAACTTGAAAGAATTATAGAAAATAATTATATTTAAAGGTAAATACGAATGTAAAATTACATCTTATGAGATGTAACATTTGCTGGATATCATTCCTAACATCTAAAAATGTATATTTCTAATTTTTCCTTAAAAAATGAAAAATCAGTGAAGACATTAAATAAATTTTAAAACAAAAATAAAATCTACAAACTCATTGCCCCTGGCTTTTGTGTTCAGCACCTCCTTCTAGTTCTTGTACAAATGCCTGTGTTTTTTAACTAGTGAAAACAGCAGTAGCATGTAAACTGATATATATGCTTTGTCATCTAACATTATAGCAAAATGCTTTTTATATTTCATTATAGTCTTAAATTATTTTGGTTCTACTGTTTCTAATGAAAACTTCAAGTACTGACTTTATGTTTTATAAGTTTTAATGCAAAATGAGTATTGCACACTCCTGTGGTTTGGAAAAATACATAATCATATTTTAGTTAATGGTTCATAAAAACAGACAATCTAGTTGACATCAAATTTTCTCAAATTAAACAACAGAAAAGGAAATGTGTTTGCTGGTGCGTGTATTAGAAATAGTAACTTCTGGCCGGCACCGCGGCTCAATAGGCTAATCCTCCGCCTTGCGGCGCTGGCACACCGGGTTCTAGTCCCAGTCGGGGCACCGATCCTGTCCCGGTTGCCCCTCTTCCAGGCCAGCTCTCTGCTGTGGCCAGGGAGTGCAGTGGAGGATGGCCCAAGTGCTTGGGCCCTGCACCCCATGGGAGACCAGGAGAAGCACCTGGCTCCTGCCATCGGATCAGCGCGGTGTGCCGGCAGCAGCGCGCCTACCACAGCGGCCATTGGAGGGTGAACCAACGGCAAAAAGGAAGACCTTTCTCTCTATCTCTCTCTCTCACTGTCCACTCTGCCTGTCAAAAAATTGAAAAAAAAAAAAAAAGAAATAGTAACTTTTATTTTCTCCGTTAATAGTAATTTTAAATTAGTATCTTAACTACAGTGAACCTGTGCTAATTGCCATAATTTCAGAAAGGAAGCGAGCAGGAAGGAAAGAAAAGGAAAAAGAGAACTGGACTATGATGTCAAGTCATCACGGAGTGCACATAAAATGTCTAGTAAGATATTTTTGGCAAACACGAAGCCCTGTTAAATATCAAACTTTGGCAAAGTGAAATAATAGGTAAGCTATACAAGGACACCAATAGTAGGAATAAAAAATAAAACAAAAGCTACCACCATCAAAGCACAAATAGCATGATCCTACTTCCTGAAGGAAGGAGAAACCTTATATACCAAAATGCCCTTCAAGAACATGATAGCTTTACTCTTCACATGCATGATTGACACGAATAACCTGAGCCTAGCTATAGACAAGCTTCCACCATTCATGCCCATGTTTGCTACCAACTACAAAGAAGATCATCTAATTATTAGATTTTACAGATACAAGTAAGAAAACAAGCTTGCAGTCCATAACAATTCACGCCATTAGGTGCAGAATGAAGACTGGCACACAGAAAATTATCTTACAGTGTACTGAAGTACTACTTGTACAAGTGCTATGAGAACTTCAACAGCGGGTGGAGTGGTGTACGGTGGCTGGCAGAGCTCCCAATACTTGATTTATACAAGCAGTAAACCATAATACTATTCAGAAAGATTTTTAGTGAAAACAAGTAAAAATCAAAATTCCTTATTTAAAGGAATAAGCTTCAAGTGGGTATCTGGCATAGCAATTAAAATGCTGCTTGGGACACCCACACCCTATACCACAGTGTCTGGCCTTGATTCCTGGCTCCACTCCCAATTCCAGCTTCCTGCGAGTGTAGACTGTGGAAGGCAGCCATCCACGTGGGAGACCCAGAAGGAGATCCTGGCTCCTAACTTTGACTTGGCCCAGCCCTGGTTGTTGCCAGGGGAATAACATTTGGGGAGTGAACCACCAGATGGGAGATCTCCCTCTCTTTGTCTGTCTAAATGTGTGTCTCTCTGCCTTTCAAATAAATACTTTTTTTTTTTTAAATAAAGGAACAAGCTTTACATTTAGCAAATTCTATACAGAAAAGTCATTCATTCCCCCAAACTGCAAAATGACATCAGAAAAATTATGCTGCTCAATAACACACTAAATAATAACAAACAGTAATATATACAGAAAAATTTTAATTTGACGTTGACACAGACTTGCACTTCAGAATCAAAATGGCAAGAGAATTAATAAATTCTAGTCAAATCATGAATGCTGACACTATTCTTGGGAACTGCTAGTCACAAGGGACTTGAGGTAACTCAATATGCTGGGAAGCACACAATTCTAAGTATCTTATATTTTTGAAGGAATTCCTGAAAAAAAATTTTAGGAGACATAAAAAGGATAATGTGGCACTAGTAATTAAAGTGAAGAAAACCATGAACTTGGAGACACATGCTAATTAAATCTTCCAGTAATCACTGATGGGCAAAAAAAAGCAAGCGTAAGTGACATGTAAAGATGTATTTGAGAGCTTTAGGAAACCTTTAGCATACATGAAACATCAAGATAGAAACATGCTATACAGAAATGTCTCTTTCACTCAGTTTATAATTAATTGAGAATTATAAATTAACTTGAATTTTAAGTTAAGTTTCATAGTATCAAAGGTTGGTTCTCAAACACTAGGAGAAATAAGCATTACAGGCATATTTACAGCAAAATTTAACATCTGAACCAATTATATGTAACTAGAAATTGGATCCTTTCTTTTTCTCTAAGCCAACAAATCAAGATGAAAGCAAGCACTGAATTTTTAGATTAAGTCATTCCCAGACATAGATTCAAAGCTGTCTGGTGATTTCATGAGTTAAAAAAAAAAGGCAATATGTATGGGGTTAGTGGAGAATCTGGATTTGTAAATATCTTTTTCATAAAATATTGATAAGCAAATCTTCAGAAGTCATCTTTTTCAGCTCTAACAAAGTTTTTTTGGATTTTTTACACTTGGTAAGAGCAAAGTTATGTTAGCAAGCATTGGCTAATATATTCTTGGTATTCTCTGAATCACTCTAAAAGTTTTCTTCTGACACTTGCAGGTTGTGCCAGAATTACTCACAACTAATGAAGCCGAAAAGGTTCACACTAGGTGTCTTAAAAAAGGAGAGACCTTACAGTTAGTTAATAGAAATGTCCGTAAAAAGGCATATGTCAAACTGCTAGAAGAAAAATCACTTAAAATATAAGCAAAGAAAGGACTTAAAATATGTACACTCAAACCTGGCATCTTTCATTTTAAATAAACCTCACATATGTGGAAATCTTAACCATGTATCGTGCAAGCCTTACCATTTAAGGCTGGGGGCCTGTCTAGATAGAAATTACATTCAGTGAGCAAAATAATCTCCAAAGAATTAAAGTCCACTACTAGCCGGTCTCTGCCTAAACACAAAGGCTAAGCAAGGTCAGGCCAGTGGTGCTGCAGTATAGCAGGTAAAGTCACTGCCTGCAACCCATGCATGCTATATGGTCGCTGGTTTGAGGCCTGGCAACTCCCCTTCTTTTTTTTTTTTTTTTTAAATTTTTGACAGGCAGAGTGGACAGTGAGAGAGAGAGAGAGAGAAAGGTCTTCCTTTTGCCGTTGGTTCACCCTCCAATGGCCGCCGCGGTAGCGCGCTGCGGCCGGCGCACCGCGCTGATCCAATGGCAGGAGCCAGGGGCTTCTCCTGGTCTCCCATGGGGTGCAGGGCCCAAGCACTTGGGTCATCCTCCACTGCACTCCCTGACCACAGCAGAGAGCTGGCCTGGAAGAGGGGCAACCGGGACAGGATCGGTGCCCCGACCGGGACTAGAACCCGGTGTGCCGGCGCCGCAAGGCGGAGGATTAGCCTAGTGAGCCGCGGCGCCGGCGCAACTCCCCTTCTGATCCAGCTCCCTGCTAAAGGGAAAGCAGCAAAAAAATGGCCCAAGCGCTTGGGATCCTGCCACCTACATGGGAGATCCAGATGAAGCTCCTGGCTTTGGCCTGGCCCAGCCCTTGCTGTTGTGGCCATTTGAGTGAATCAGCAGATGAAGATCTCTCTCTCTCTTTGTCTCTCTCTCTCTCCCTCTCCCCCCCCCCCCCTCACTCCCTTTCTCCCACTCTCTGTAATTCTTTCAAATAAATAAGTAAATAAATGTTTAAAAAAAAAAAAAAAAAAACATGAGCCCAAGAAGAGTTCTATCCTGGTGCCAGAAACTTTGCTCCTAATAACCCAGTCCTGTGATATACTTTCTGTCACCTTCTCTCATCCTAATGCATAATACCTCTGAACTAGAATTTAGAACACAGGACTCAGTTTCTTTCTCACAGACTTTTTAAAGCTGTGGCAAATGAGAGTATGAAACTAGATAACTATTTGTGCCTATAATTATTTCCTGACCATTAAAAAGCCTTTCTGAGATGCCTCTTAACTCAACAAACTCATAGATAGTTATGGATAGTTCCAATCCATCAGTAAGTGCTGCTCGGTAGGCTTCCTTAATATTTGAAAAATTATTGTGAAACTTACGCTTTGTTCAGATTTTGTGAGGACTTGAAAGTTAGCAAAGCTTGGTCAGGGCTGGGGCCACGCCATAAAAAGCCACCCTACTGAGGTACATCGGTAGCTGTGAGTGAGAATGTGGGTATGGAAGACGCAAAGAAATCCAAAAGTGTAACTGTGAGAGATACTCCAAAAGTAGGAAAAAGAGAATCCACTGACAGGAATATAAAAGGGGACACCCAGAGAGGTACAAAAACTAAGATGGTACAATCAGGCAATTCGGAGAAGATGTGGGTACTGAGGCAGGAGGTTCTACAGAGAGCAGGAAGAATGTAAGTGAGTGATGTGTACAGTCAGAGAAGGCAGGCCCAGTGGGGAGGAACAGGGCAACTGGTCAAGCAGTCTTAGCACAGACAGGAGAGCAGGAGTTAAGAGAAGACTGGTGGGGCTGGCACTGTGGCGCAGTGGGTTAATGTCCTGGCCTGAAGCGCCAGCATCCCATATGGGCGCCAGCTAGAGACCCGGCTGCTCCACTTCCGATCCAACTGTCTGCTATGGCCTGGGAAAGCAGTCCTTGGGCCCCTGAACCCACGTGGGAGACCTAGAGGAAACTCCTGGCTCCTGGCTTCCAATTGGTGCCGCTTAGGCCATTTAAAAGATTTTAAAAATAATAACAAAAATAAAAAAGAGAAGAGAGGAGGCAGCCTGGGTTACTGAGCATGGAGGAGCAGCAGCTGCGGGGAACAGGGGCTGTGCCTGAGGCTTCAAACAGCCAGCGGTTCAGGATTCTTCTCTCTCGGAATCTATTCCAGTGGGAAGTACAGGAGTATTGCTACTAAAGAAAAGTACCCTCCCTCCAGCAGCACCACAAGAAAGAACCTGAGTTCTTCTCTCCTATAGGACCTGGAGCCATGAGCTCACGTGAAGGGACATAAGTAAATAAACACTGGAGATGAGTCAGGGGTGGGACAATGGGGATATAGCAATGTGGGGGCACCTACTTCAAAATTTTCTTAAGCAGGCCAGCATGGTGGAACGATGGGTTAAGCTGCCACCTACAACACCGGCATCCTGTATGGGTACTGGTCCAAACACCAGCTGCTCCACTTCTGATCCAGTTCCCTGATAATTGCCTGGGAAAGCAGCAGAAGATGGTCCAAGTACACACATGGGAGATAAGAACGAAGCTTCTGGCTCTTGGTTTCTGCCTGACCAAGCCCTGGCCATTGCAGCCACTAATCAGTGGACAGAAGATCTCTTTCTCTCTCTCCCTCCTTCTGTTACTGCCTTTCCAAAAAAATAAATACATCTTTATTTTAAAAAATTGCTCAAATAACTGACAAAGGAGTCAGAAAAAAAATCAAGAAAACAGGAAAATCAGATCTTTAATCTAAAGTCTGGAGACTACAGAATGGTGGCTGGCAGTCACAGTGAGGTACAAGAGCAAATGTGCTGGTGTGCAGCAGTGGGAGAGTTGGGAGTGGTAGTTATAGAGGGGCAGTAAACATCAAAAGATATATTTTCTCTCCAGAAGTTTCTTTTGAAATCAGCTCAAGTAAAAAGGTGAATTTGAACAAAACTTATTATCACTTTATGCTTGTTTTTAAGACTACATAAATTTTTAGCTTTTCAGTAAAAAAAAAAAATTAAAAGCAAAACCCCTGAAAATGGATGTTGCAAAGCAAAACAGTGTTATTGAGAATATAACTTCAGAGTAAGCATACAGAATTTAAGTATTAATGAGTAAATGAGTACCAAAATACGTCACCAAGGACCAGCACTATAGTGCAGCGGGTTAAGCTGCCACCTGCGACCCTAATACTGACATCCCATATGAGTGCCTGTTCAAGTCCCAACTGCTCCACTTTTGATCCAGCCCCCTGCTGATGCACCTGGGAAAGCAGATGAAGATGGCCCAAGTGCTTTGGCCCCTACCACCTATGTGAAAGACTAGGATGGAGTTTTAGGCTTCTGGCTCTGGCCTGGCAGAGTCCTGGCAATTTCAACCATTTGGGGAGTAAACCAGCAGATGGAAGACCTTTCTCTTTATCTCTCCCACCCTCACTCTCTCTAACTCTGCCTTTGAAACAAATAAATCTTTTTTAAAAAAATACTTCACCTACTATCAAGTAATTTGGGTAGCAATAGTCAGAGAAGTAAGAAACAGTGACACTCAAAATTCACACTACTATACTATCATGTCATGAGACTGCTACAATAAAAATTAATTCCAATTACATCACTGTAATCAATGGACTAATATAATCAAGATTTCATGTAAAAGAGCAAAATAATTCTTTGCTAATCTTCCAACACAAAGGACTAAAGTTTTGAGGCCCAGCTCATGCCACCTGTGAAGGCTCCCCAAGGTGGTTCCAACCTTCCCTCACACCTGTGCTCAAGGCTGCTCCCAGCACGGGGTGCTCTCACAATCTGAGAGGCGCCTTTCATGTACCCTCATCAGACACCCATGAGCAGCACTCCATTTATCTTGGTGCGCCCAGAGCCTCCCACACTTACCAATGGGTACAGGGGATCAACAAGTACTGGCAGGATGAACTGAATGATCAGCATTCGGGGAGGCAGGGAGATTGAAATGCAAATATATTCGTCCTCATAAAGATTTAAAACGTTGTTCCCTAATTGAGTAAGCTAAAAGTATCTTCACAATAGCATTTCTATTAGGAAGTTAAATTTAGGGGCAGGCATTTGGCGAGTGTTAAGATGACACTTGATGTGCCCACATCCCATATTGGAGTACCTGGGTTCAAGCCCTGGCTCTGCTCCTGACTCCTGTTTCCTGCTAGGGTACACCCTGGGAGGCATCAGGTGAAGGCTCAAGGACTTGAGTCTCTGACATTCACCTAGGAAAGATGGATTGAGTTTCTGGCTCCCAGCTTAGACCTAGCCCAATCCCAGCCAATGTGGGCATTTGGGGAGTAGATAAATGATATTGCTCTCTCTGCCTTAATAAATTAATAAAGTAAGATTTAAACTAGAAGATGCACAATATCAACATTTAACAAAGCAGCGAGGAATGGCATAATCCAAAAAGACAAGCATTAACTTCCCACAGCAATCTGATGATCATCACAGTATAAAATGGAGACAGTAGGAGGGAGATATTTAATACTGATTGGAAACACAAGTGTGCAAATTAATTCATACCTATTCAAACTTCCAATCAATAAGAAAAAAGTATAGTCAAGTGGAAACAATTCCGATGGTACTATAAAGGATCTAGAAGAGTGGTTTTTTCCTCCCTCTTCCATCCTTTCCAAATTTTTTCATTATTTCCTTTACTTGTAATTCTATTGACAAGGGGAATTGAATTGCCTTTTTTCCACATTCAGAATCAGTATGAAGGTAGAGAAGGGATCTAAGAAGCCCCCAGGGATGGAGAGATGTATAATCTATCCATCTTCCAAGCTTGGCCACTTAGGGCAAGTGCACAGCTATCTTCTCTCCAGACCATTGTTTGTAATTTTGTTTTGAAAATAATGACTTTTGAAGATTATTATCCTACTTGAGAATCTATAGTGAATCCTTACATGCCTACTGTACAAATTCCAATGCTCTTCAAAATGTGGTCACACATTTATAGCCTGGCTCAAGTTCCAATTCCACCAACTCAATGGCTCAAACTAACGTCTCCATTCTGTGAACCTTTATTTAAAACACGATCCATGCCACGGGGTTTAATATTAAACTGGCAGGAACAGTTTTCACTGCTGACTTTTTAATTATTATTATTTTCCTCATTTCTCAAAGATACATAGTGGAAATCTAATACATTTTTAAATGAATCAGAGTTCTTTTGTAAGGGAATAATCACTCCAGGAGTCACCTGCTTCATAAACACTAGTGCTGGCTTCTATATTGTGTTGTCATAGGCTCCATGTGGTACACTGGAAAAGACATGACTGCAATTCTTATATGCTGCTGGTGAGAAAGCCAAACAACTTGGCATTAACTTGTAGTAGACATGCATCCCCTGTGGCTCATTATTTCCATCTTAGGCACAAACAAAAAAGAAATTCTTGCAACTGTGTACTAGGAAAGACGTACCAGAATATCATAGAAATACTGTTTATAATAGCGAACAACTGTAAGCCACATTCACAGGGACCGCAAGAACAACTGGGTGCCATGTGACAGGGGAAAGGTCAGACCTCATGCACCAACATGGATTAACGGCTCAAATATAAAAAATCTAACTGTAGGCACTGGCATGTAGTTATTACACACAGATAATGCACGAATAAAATATGCTTCGTTTATATAAAGTTAAAAATGATAAAGTAAAAAGCTTTTACTCCAGAAATTCATACAGATATAGGGGAAAACTATAAAGAAAAAGAAATGCTAAACACTAAATTCAAGATATGGTTATTTCTGAGAGAAAACAGTAACATACCCAATTCAAAAATATATTTAATGTTTACTACTTAAGCTAGTTACGGATATGAAGTATCTCTATTATCGTTTAACATACATACCACATAAAATCTTTCTAAGATTTATTTTATTTATTTGAAAGAACTACAGAGAGGGAGCGACAGAGAGATCTTCCATCTGCTGGCTCACTTCCCAAATGGCCACAACAGCTGGATCTGAGCCCATTTGAAGCTAGGAGCCAGGAGCTTCTTCCGGGTCTCCCATGTGGGTACAGGGGCCCAAGGACTTGGGCCATCTTCTATTGACTTCGTAGGCACATTAGCAGTGAGCTGGATCAGAAGTAGAGCAGCCTACACTTGAACTAGCACCCATATAGGATGCCAGCGCTTCAAGGCCAGGGCTTTAACCCACTGCACCACAGCACCGGTCCCACCATATAAAATCTTATACTCCTGAGTTGTGAAAGCTTTTCTAAAATCACTCCAATCAGTGAATGTAGGTAAAAAGACCAGCCAAATTTTTAAAGCTTGTAATTAATGTTAAAAATTAGTAGGGGCTGGGGGATGGAGGGATGGTGTTGGGTGTAGCGAGTAAAGCTGCACCTTCAATGCCAGCATCCCATATGAGCCACCAGTCTGTGACCTGGCTGCTCTACTTCCAATCCAGCTCCCTGCTAATACATCAGGAAAAAGCAGTGGAAGATGGCCCAACTGCTTTGGCCCCTGCCACTCACATGGGAGACCTGGATGGAGCTCCTGGCTCATGGCTTCGGCCTGGTCCAGCCCTGGCTGTGTGGCCTTTAGGGGATTGAACCAGCAAATGGAAGATTCATTCTCTTTCTCTCTCTTTCTCTCCCTCTCCCTCACTCCCTTCCTCTCTTTAAGGCTGACGTTCAAATCAATAAATCAATCAATAAAATAAAAAAGTTAGGGAGCAGGCATTTAACCCAGAAGTTAAGACACTCATGTTTTATGTCAGACTGCCTGAGTTTTGAGTCCCAGCTCCAGTTTCTAACTTCAGTTTCCCACCAGTGCAGACTCTAGGAGGCAGTAATGATGGCTCAAATAACTGGGTTTCTGCCACCATTATCAGAGGCCTAAGACTGTGTTTCTGGCTCTCAGCTTTGACTTGACTCAGCCTCAGGCATTGGAGGCAATGAACCAGTGGATGGTGAGCTCATTCTCTTCTCTTTCTGCCTCTCAAATAAATTAATAATAATAATAATGAAAATTTATTAAAACTTAGTTTCAACTCTGTACTAAATTCATACTTTTAAAATATAATGTTCATTCTTCCCCAGCATTCTCAACTGAAGGTTATCATTACCAAATCATTCAGGAAACACTTTTCACTATTTATCATTAACTATCTATTATTCACATAGTACAATTTTACATTAATTACAAAATTACAATCATCTTACCTGTACTTTTTTTAAAGCTACCGGTACTCCATCCAAGAGACAGGCTGCTCTATAAACTTCACTAAATTGTCCACGACCGATTTTCTTTTCTATTCGAAAGTTGGCTAATGTGTTATAGCCCATATCTGGTCGTAAGGCCTTCTGTAATTAAAAATATCAGAACAATTTTCAATCAGACAATATACACACAATTGCTCATCATGTCTATGTAAGTAAGTGATACCTGTGGTAAGCCTGCCAACATCTATTCATTCTGCAAATACTTAAAGAATACCTACTCACACCAGGCACTGTTCTACACTCTCAGGACAGAGCAGTTAACTAAACAGACAACAATCCTTGTACATATTCCAGAGGGTGAGAAAAATAACACACACAGTGAATATGAAGTATTTATCTGCAGGAACAGCAACACGGAGTAGCATGTAAAACCACCACCTATAATACTGGCACCAGTTTGAGTCCCCACTGTTCCCTTTCTACTCCAGCTCCCTGCTGGTGGCCTAGGAAAGGTTTTCCACATGGGAAACCCGGATGAAGCTCCTGGCTTGGGCTTGATCCAGCCTTGGCCACTGATGCCATCTGAGAAGTAAACCAGCAGATGGAAGACCAGTCTCTCTCTCTCTCTTTCTCTGTTACTCCCTCTCTCTGTATAGATGACTTTCAAATAAATGAATGAATAACTTTCAAATAAATTAATATATGTGTGTACGTATATATATGTGCGTATTGTAGGCATTTGGGGTGGGAACCAATGGATGGGGAATTTCTCTTTGTCTCTCTGCCTTTCATATAAATAAATAAATAAAATTTTAGAATAACGAAATCTTCCAAAACTGGCCCTGGGGGTCTCACTGGAAAGAAGAAATGAACAGGTGAGGAACGGGGAGAGGACAATTATTCTATGCTTCTATATAATGTTTAGAAGATGAGCCCCTGATTATACTACCTATTATAAACTACAAATTAGAAAAAAATCATTCTGAAGTACCTAGAGAAAGTCTAGGTACCTTTGCCAAATTTCTGTCCAGTATCACATGTACCACACTGATACATACCAGATACAGACTATTTTAATCAAAACAAGGATACTTCATAGCATTCCCCTCCCATCCTTGTCACTCCTTAGCACCTGTGAATACAACCATTTAAAATGTATTCGGGGCTGGCACTGTGATGTAGCAGGTAAAGCTTCTGCTTGCAGTGCCGGCATCCCATATGGGTGCCAGTTCAAGTCCCAGCTGCTCTACTTCCCATCCTGCTCTCTGCTATGGCCTGGGAAAGCACTGCAAGATGGCCCAAGTCCTTGGGCCCCTGCACCCGTGTGGGAGATCTGGAGGAAGCTCCTGGCTCCTGGTTTCAGATCAGCACAGCTACGGCTGCTAAAGCATCTGGGGAGCAAACCAGAAGTTG